>NC_091790.1:175077500-176327500 GCF_041296235.1 Equus asinus
GAAAACTCTTTCAAAGGTGACATTTAAACATTCTTGAATGAAATGAGGGACTGGAGGGCATTTAGCTGGAGAACTTACTTGAGTAATTTCTTTTGAAATGTGTCAGGGTCCATTTCAGTCTTCACATGCCCTTCACATGTGAAAGGATGAGGTTATTAGATCTTAGTTCTTTTTTCTTACAATCTCGACATGTTGTTCCTCAGTCTTTCTAGTTTCCTGTGTTGCAGGCAGTGGAACATTTTAATTCCAAACTTATTTTCATAACTTTTGTTACCTCTATCTTTTTCAAACCCTAAGATCATTGTTTTTCCTTTTAAACACTTTACTGAGGTTGTGTCGAATAGATGTTTCTCTCCTATAGTAAAGCTGCCCAAAAGCTTAAGTCATTTTAGTCTGAAGTTTTTCTTTAGCTCAGGGAAATATTCTATGACTATCTCTTAGTTATCTCTTCTCTGTTTGTTTCCCTGTATTAAAGGAGTCTTGTTTCCTAATCAACAATAAAGTTTACACTTGGACCAGGATTCAATTCCTTCTAAGATCCTCAGAAGGCTTTTCTACCATCAGTTATCTCTTTTTCTCCTTTATCCAGCCTTTCTACTTGCCCTTTACATTCATCACACACATGTGCTTATGATTCACACCATCGTAAAGGAGACTTTAATGCATTTCATCGTTTGCCTACAAAAGTCAGTAGTGTCATCTCTTCTTTATTTCTTGAACCCATTCAGTATACCTCACTTTGACTTCTAAAACAGCTTTCTCAAGTTTATCAGTGAGTTTCTGGTTAACAAATCCAAGATATTTTCAATCATTTCATTATTTGACATCCAAAATATTTCAGAGTTTTGGGCCTTCTCTTTTTCTTGAAACTCCTTTTGTTACCTCCTGTGAAACCATTATATTTCATTTTATGTCTTCAGAAACAAATGGGGGATTTGTCTTCATTTCCTTTGCAGTTTTCTCTTCCTTAGTTCACTCAACTGTTGGTTTTCCTAGAGTATTATTTTCATTTTTTCTTGTCTTCACTTCAAACTTTCCCTGGACAGGTATATTCAATCCCATGATTTCACATATATAATGACTTCCAAATTTATAGTTCATTTAGGGTGATTCTGTTGAGATCCAACAGCCTCTTGAAATACCTTTGTGTCCTATAGGCAACTGAAAAGAACAGGTAAAAATGGAAATGGCTCCTTAGTCTTTTCTTGCAATCAAATCTGCTCACCTCTTTCTTTCTAAGTCTTGGTGACTAATACTTATTTGCAACTAGCTTTCTGAATAATCACCAGAGTTCATTCTAGATTTTCCTGTTTCAACAGCTTCAAATCCAAACAACACTAAGTTATGCTGATTTCTACATAATTGATAGTGTTTAAAACGTTTCACTCTTTTCAAATCATATTTCTAATGCCCTAGCTCACCCGGATCAAAGTGATGTAGTTAGAGTCAGTCTTTCACTTTCCACTGTTGATCTCTTCCAATCCATGCTACACACAGCCTCCAGGATAACCTTCATAAAACACAAAACTTGTCATATCGATCTCTATGAAACTTCACTCAACTCTCGTTATCTTCTTCAAGTCAAAAACCTGCATTATTTAGTGGACTATACAAGTCACTGTTGATTATGTTTACTGCCAATCTCTACAGCCTCATCTCTTTTTACTCTATCTCTAAAATATCATTCCTCCTTACGTTAAATCTCCCTGAAGGTGTCATGTTTGCTCTTGTTTCCATGTTATTAAACATGGTGTTACATCTACCTGTAATTTTTTATCTTCTTCTTTGCCTGGATATCTCCCACTCATCCTTCACAACAGAGTGGGGAAACACCTTCTCTAGGAAGACTTCCCTGATATCTATCCCCTTTCATTTCCCATTTCATGTCTGGGTTATCAATAAATATCTTGTATTTCCATGGTGACTTGAGGGAAACCATTATCAGAGCATTTGTTGCAAGATATTAGTTTTGGTACTTGTTTTTTTTCATGTTTCCATCTCTCCCTACTAGATACTGAGCTGCTTAATATCAGGAATATATCCTGTTTAAACATTTTAGTTTAAAATAATTTTAGGCTTATAAAAGTGTTGCAAATAAGTGTTCATCCAGCTTCCCTTCTTGTTAACATCTTACATAACATAGCATATTTATCAAAACTAAGAAATTAACATTAGTGTAATATTATTAATTAATAAAGACTTTATTCAGATTTCTCCAGTTGTTCCACTAATGGCTTTTCACTTTGCACCTCTCAATTGCAAACTCTAGCCTCCTATCTAGTAACCAGATTATAGCTTCTTCCTTCTCCTTAGTCATTCTTTCATCTACACTTGGTCTTCCAAATATGTTTTTGCATTTCTCCTCCACAACTTTTCCTGTTCTATTTTTCCTTTCCGATTCATGCAGCGCTATTCCTGTACAATATCTTATTTGGGTTCCTATAAGGAGGGTAAATTGTCACATATGATCAGTCCATCATGTATATCTTGTGGTGCAATTATGTATAATATTGTAGAATGAAAATGTGTTTGCTTTGTTGACAAAACACAGAAAAATGGGATAGAGCTAACTTGCTGCATCTGGATGAGCTATTGAAGAAACAAGGACCTGACAATGCCTATGAATTCCAATTCATTGAAATGTTTTTTCGTATAGTTGTTTGGAAAATGTTTATAAATCATGTTGAGGATCAATATGGATAGGTCATCTATATCAATCTATCTATCTATCTACGAATTCATTACTACTTACTTCTTGAAGCTGAGGACATAGAACAAGACAATTAAATCTGTTATTCACTTCACGGGTAACAGTGACTGGAAATACAGAAAGCCTATCTGGCCCTTGTATGGTAGCGTTTTTTCTACCAGCAGTGTTTAAATCAGAAAATAACAGGTAATAGAGACAGAGCAAGGGAAGCTACTCCACAAGGGAACCAAAGTATAATCACTTAATTCAAGGGTTGGAAACTTTTTCCATCAATGCCCAGATAGTAAATATTTTAGGCTTTGCAGGCCATGTGGTATCTGTTACAACTATTCAACTTTGCCAGGTAGCAGGAGAATAGTCAGACAATACCTAAGCAGATGGGCATTACTGTGTTCCAATAAAACTTTATTTACAAAAATAGGCAGAAGACTGGATTTGGCCCAAGAGTGGTAGTTTGCCAACTCATAATTTAGCGCAAACAGGTTATATATAAGAAGAAATCATTCCCAAAGTGCACGATAATTTCAGGACAACAGGCTAGATTCTAGAAGCACTTAAGAGTCCAAGTGCTGTGTCTCTTAATTCATTATTTGCCATTCCCTACCAAAGAAATGAAAACAAACCAGTCACCTATAAGCCACAAATTTTAGCAATGATTTAAGTGACATTAAGGGACCTTAAAAGCCATAAGAAATACATTTGATATAGAGATCTTGTCCTTTCATGCAATGAAAGTCCTTTTGTCAATGAGTGAAATTTGTTCCTATTTTCTTTCCATTTCTATTTTTTATGGAGTACTTGACTAGGAAGAGGGGGTCAAAGTGAGCTAAGTTGTCCTCTTATCCTTGAATATATACAAGGAGTTCCTTATATATATATATTCCTTGCTTTTTAATCCTTCTGGCAAGGAGGACATTGCCAGGAAATTGCTCTTAAAGAGAAAACAAAACAAAACAAAACAACCTGGAAGTTTCTTTCTGTGTGTCACTATTATTCAGTATTGGCAAAGATGTTAACCATAGTAAGGGGTAGGTGGTGGGGCTAAGTTAATCTAATTTGTGTTTGCAGTATGGGACAGGGGAGAAGAGACTAGTATACAGTAGTGATAAAATTGGCATAAAATCTTTTTCCATCTTGATAATACATTGGAAATAGTAGTACTATAATATAACATGTTGGTCTTAGATGCTTTGAAAAAAATTTACAACAAGGAAGGAGTAAAGTAACATCACCCCTTAGAGGAAGCTCTGTAATTGCCTAAGCATGACACCATTTCCATTTCTAAATACTTTCTGAACATTTCTTCTTGTACCAAGACTTTGGGTATATGAAAGACTGAAAATGTTTTGAAATCAGAAAATTACATGATTTATGTAATTAATTGTTCATAAAGCCAGATTATTCCTCAAAACTATTCATAAAAGTGAAGCATCCAGCCATTAACTACTCTAGCATGTTATTTTCTGAAATTGACTCTTCAGTTTCCTGTGTATGACATAGTTGTGAAAATTGATTGGGACGCTCGGCCATACAAACACAAACACTATGAATTGGGTGGAACTCTTCAGCAGCGGTAACAAAATAGACAGAGTTAGTAACAAGACTAACTTGGAATGAACTTGAGGAAGTCTCTAAAAGAAAAAAGATAACATATATATTTATTAAACTAATGTTAAATGCTTTAAAATGGACTTAGTATAGTTGAAGAATATGTTTGCTTGTTTTGAGTTTTTCATAGCATAAATGGACACAGGGAATGCCATGCTGCTATGAAATAGACAAAAAAAAGTTTCAGCTGAGATCCTGACCAGGAAGTGACTTTTCCATCAACATGAATTTAAAACACTCTTTTATTTACTGCAGCCAGCAGAGAGAATGCAATCACAGACAGCAGGGCCAGGAAAGGAAAGTTCATTGTTATGGAAGATAAAATGTTGTAGAATTGTGAAGCCATTTCCTTTAATGAACACTTTTATGCACTTATTGGAGGAAGCTGTCCTCCTTAGTAATAGCAAGGAGTACTTAAATTAAAGGGAGATTTAAACTGGTTAAAACAAACATCTATGCCAACAATAAAGAGTGAATAATAAAGGACTGAAAACGAAGGCAACACCAATAGCATTCAGACACGGAGAAGGAACTGCCTGAGACCTCTCAGAAAAGAACAGGGAAATCTAGAATACAGGTGGATTAGAATAAAGATTTTTTGATTAATTGTATTTGATTGATAAGAGTTTCCACCAATTTCTTAGAGAGTCATAGAAAATATAAATTATAAAAATCAGGAAAGCTAGTGAATAACTATCTCACAAAGAAAGAGAAAAAATAACAACAATAATAAGAACAGCACACCCAGACAATTGCACAGGGAAATCCTGTTAAATTAAGACCAGATAGTTCCAATGCCGTATCCCAAATCACGGAAAAGTGAAGGAAAACTTTTAAATAAATTCTATGAAAACAATATAAGATTGATAATTACACCAGATAAAGAAATCACCAAAAATTGATAGATTAATCTCATTATGAATATCAATGGAAAAATCCTGTGAATCCCTAAAGAAAATAAAAACTAACTGAATCCACCATCTACATTAGGAAACAACCCATCTTGACTAAACAGAAAAGGATGTTGACAAAATTCAATGTCAATCTGATGGAAATGATTAGTGACATAAGAATTATTGGATACTTACACACACCCGCACATGATTATTTAATGGAGAAACACTAGAGACAATCTCACTAAGGTCAAGGAAAGGGCAACATACCCACAATCTCCACTACTATTGAACTTTTGTTTTTTTGAGATATTAACTGCTATAATTAAAGAGAAATCAATAAAAGGTACAATAATTAGAAAAGGAGTAAAATGAGTTATATTTGCAGATGATGAGATGATATACCTAAAATTTCAAGACTAACTCATATACACAAACAAAAAATAATTTGGTAGGGCACCGTGATATAAAATAAACATATAAAAAGCAGTAGAAGAGTAATAGGCACTCACATTCATTGCTGTCTTCCAATTTGGAAGATGGTTTTGCAGTTTCTTCTAAAGTTAAATGTAAACTTAGCAGATGATCAAGGAACCACACTCCTAGTTGACTGTTTTTGTTAGTGTCCTTGAATCTTAGAGACCTTGTGTATAGCAGAACAGAACCCATCTTTTTTGTGCCATTCTCTCATCTTCTGGCATTATATCAGACAACTCTCTGCTGCTATTTGTAGAGTTTTTATGGCCAATTTTTTGAGAAATGGGGGCCAGGTCCTTCTTCCTAGTCTGGAAGCTCACTTGAAACCTGTCCACCATGAGTGACCCTGTTGGTATTTGAAATACCAGTGGCAGAACTTTCAGCATCACAGCAATATGTGGCCATCACAGTATGACAACTGACAGGGTGTGGTTCCCTGACAGGAAAACAAACCTGGGTTGTAGGGATAAGAGGCCCAATCTTAACCACTAAACCACCAGGACGGACTTTCCAGTTTTTTACCCAAGTAAATTATAAACTATGTCCACACAAAAGCCTGCATGATAATGTTTGTTGCAGCTTTAGTCATAATATAAAAAAACAAAAACAAAAATGGAAGCAACCAAGATGGTCTTCAACAGTTTCAACAGGAGAATGGATAAACAAACTCATATATCCATACAATGGAATACTATTCAACTATAAAAAGGAAGGGGCCATTGATTCATGCAGTAACATGGATGAATCTTAAAAGTATTTGGCTAGATATAGAAATGATTATATATGTGTGTGTGTGTGTGTGTGTGTGTACACATACACTCATGCACCACATAACAATGTTGCAGTCAACGATGAACTGCAGCTGCAACGGTGGTCCCCTAAGATTAGTACCATATAGCCTAGATGTGTAGTAGGCTTACCATCTAGGTTTGTGTAAGTACATCCTATGATGTTTGCACAATGACAAAATCGCCTAACAATGCATTTCTCAGAACATATCCCTGTCATTAAGCAATGCATGACTGTATGAGTTAATATCCACTGAGTGGGCCTGGAAGCAATGACACACGAGTAGCAATAAGCAAACTCAGAGCCTTGATCTTGGTTCCTAAAAATCATCCTCTGAAAAAGTGAACCAGATCCTTGGAGAAATGGCTGATTCCAGGGTAGGGGCAGAAAAGTAAAGAGCAAGCTTGAATTCTGCTTTTATGTCAGAGGTTTGGTATGCAACTTACTTCAGAAAGTAAGGAAATGCTTAAAAGAGAGAGGTGGCATCTTGAAGAATCTTCATTGGCTCAATGTGGGACAATTTTAGCATGGAAATGAATTATGATAATAATGGATTTTAACATAATGAATTAAAATGAATATGTTAATCCATATGGATAATTAAAAAAAAATAAACTGTGAGGCAAGAAGGGAAACCTCTTTATGGAAGGTGGGTAACTAATGTAGAAGGGAGGGCAGATGGATGCTGAAACTATTGGCTAAATTGTACTGGGAGAACGGGATAAGTCACATAGGCTCAGAGTATCACCCCACAGATTACACGTTAAGTAGATTGGGAAAGATGCTGTTATAAAGGAGAAATTGGTGGATACTACCTTAACCAAGTGATTAAACTTAACATCGCCAATAATGGGACAAAATTGACATCATGTAGCATTTTGGCTAACATTTTAAAATCTTCAATCTAATTGGAAGGAAGCAATTAAACAGATTTAATTTGTGACTCATTCTGTAAAACGATTCGCCTGGACTCTTAAAAAACAAGAATGTAATGAAAGATAGCCAAAAAAGGCTTAGGAATGGTTTCAGTTTAAAATAAACTAAGGAGACATGACAATTAAATAAAATAGAGTATTCTAAATTTTCCAATAAAACTTCACTGGACATTATTGAGAAAAATTGGGAAATTTTGAATAAGGTCTTTATAATAGATTATAATACGCTATCAATGTTAAATTTCTTAGGTATGATCATGGTATTGAGCTTAGGTTTATGTAAAAGAATGGTACATATGTACCTAAGAATTCCTAAGAATATTCTTAGGAGACAAATGCTAACTATTTAAGGGGTGAATTGTCATAATGGTTCAGAAAAAGAAAAGATCACTCTTTCTATCCATCTGTCTATGTATCTATCTATTTATCTATCAACCTAGACAGGAACAGAGAGACAGAGAGACTGAAATACAGAGGGCAATATAAGCATGTGACAAAATGTTAATAACTGATTAACCTGGATGAAGACATATGGGTATTTATTACACTAGTCTTTCAACTATTCTGTAGGTATGAAGCATTTCAAAAGAAAGTTTTTGGGAAACAATATAATATTTATTTGACTTTTTGTGCATTTTTGAGCAGCAGAAACCAATACTCTCAGAAAATCTTGGAAGGCACCCTGCTAGATGAACAGCCATAGCAATTTTACTGGACTGAAGCCTGGCCCCCCGCACCACCCACTTGTCCCTTCATTCACGGTCTCTGAGACAACTTTAAGAAACCCTATGTTTTTAGAACTTACTTAAAAATTACATTTCCATTCTGTCACACAGTTTAAAGTCACAGAAAAATATGCAGTCTTTGTCGAAAGATTTTCAATAAAATGTTTTTAAAATGTTAACATTTTGACACTTAAACCGATGCGCCTCCAACTTGGGGAAATAGTCACTTATAAACAATATCATTTTGTTTGTCACCTAATGTGTGACTGGCAATATCCTAATTACTGTGCATGAATAATCCATAAATTCAACAATAACTCTGTGAAACCAATTTTTTATTTAAGTTTTACAAAGAAACTTAATGATAGTTATATTGGTAATAAATGACAGGGCCAATATTCAACCAATATCTGTTTCTTTCAAATCCTTTGCTCTTATCAATGCATAAAAATAAAAAAATCTAATTTTTAAAAAATATCAGGATTCAGGGTTATATAATATGATTTGTCACTTAACAAATAAGGTGTGCTTATAGGAGACAAAATTATAGTGGGTTCTTTCTACTCTACTAAATTTTAGTATTGCTCTAGCAAAGATCTTATCTGTTGAGGTCTTGTCTACAGGCATGAAAAACTTGACAAGTATTTCAATAAGAGATTCTGTAGTCAGGTAGTTCTATAATTAGTCTTTAGTAGGGCTAATTTCTCAAAACTAAGATAATAGAACTAGACAGTTTTCACTCTAAAATAATCATATTTCACTCTTATTTTCCAGACCATCACCACCCTTCCCTCTCTATTCCAAAATTAAGACAGATAAAACAGAGTGTTTTATTTATCTTTGTAGATAAATTCATTAGACACCACAGTGTGCATTATACTGACATCATTAAAGTATTCATAACTTATACCCTTACTCTATTTTAGTATTTATTTTATCTGTTACTTTAATAAATAGAAATTTCTTTTTTTTTTTTTTAAGATTGGCACCTGATCTAACAACTGTTGCTAATCTTCTCTTCTTTTCCTTCTTCTTCTCCCCAAAGCTCTCCAGTACGTACTTGTATATTCTAGTTGTGAGTGCTTCTGGTTGTGCTATGCAGGACACCACCTCAGCGTGGCCTGATGAGTGGCGCCATATCCATGCCCAGGATCCAAACCAGCAAAACCCTGCACTACCCAGGTGGAGTGAATGAACTTAACCACTGGCCACAAGGCTGGCCCCAGTAGAAATTTCAAACATAGTGAAATAAGTGTCTCTCCTCTTACACACACACACAAACACCCCTTGATTTCTAACAAACATAAGCTTTGGTAGCACTCCTCCTTAATATTTTAGATTGTTGGTAATTGTATCTTTACTAAACAACTAAGAAGTGGGGGTAATGTAACTACCCCAGAAAGTGTTTGCAAAGAGCTCATGCTGGTGGAGCATTTGCAAGGTATTGATCTTAGAGAGCAAATGGAAGAACACATTGACCTGGGAAGAAAAAGGGGGCGATGAGAGCCATAAAAACAGTTGGAGAGGAGTCTTACCAATAAAGAAGGGCACATCCGACTGATAGAATTGAAGGAAGATTGAAAATGTGAAAGTACAGAAATATTTTAAGGTAAAATTACCGGGGAGACTTGATTTAAAAGTATAAGGCAAGGTCATCAGTAAACATTAAAGTATGAGGGTTTTGAGGAAAGCATTGCCGTGGAGAAAAGCACTAAAGTGGGTGGATTTTAGCTCCAGCCTCTAAATAGTGACAATTTAAGAAATCACTATAAACCATAGCAAGTCAGTTTTCTTATATGTAACATAAAGAGCAATGATAGCCACATTCCAGTCATAGGACTGCTGCCAAGATCCACTGGGAATCTTGTTAAGCAACACACATCCTTGAATCCTTCTCTCAGAGAGATTTTGTTTTAGGCAGCATCAGATTTGGGATCCACAGGATCAAACAACTGTTAAGGTCTAAATAGCCAGTATACTTCCTAAGATATGTTCTACTAAAAAATTACAGAATCATGGAAAACCCCAAGCCACACTGAGAACAACAGAATATGGTTATTGTCTCTTATTAGAAAAATAAATAAAACAGAACTGTGGTTCTCTTGTATACTGTATACTTGTGAATCTCCCCTACACATGCGCTTATTATCTAAACTATTAGCCTAGAAAGTATTCTCAAATCTTTCCTTTCTGTCATTCCGTCTCCTTCATCAGTACCAAAAACCCACAGAGAATCAGTGAACAAGTCCTGCTAATTCTACCCACTTATCTCTCAAATCTCTCCTTTCCCCAATCCACGAAGCTAAAGCCCAGTTCATGTGCTCACAATCTCTTGTCTGAACTAGAATGACAATCCTCTACCTCTTTTCTCCACCTCCAATCTGACGCCTCTAATCCATTTTCTATACTACCAAAACAATGATCTTTCTAGACATCACAAACACCTGCTTAAAGCATTTTAGGAGCTCCCAATTTTCTACAGGGAAGAGTTTCCTCAGGGTAGAGTTTTCATACTGTTGAGAGTGACCCATTGATGTGTCAGAAAGTCAATTTACTTGTTCAAAACCAGCATTTTAAGTGAAATAAGATAGAATGGAATAAACTAAGAAGAGTCGAGTAGAATATAAAACATCTGAGTACTTCTACCCAGTAAGATGTAACATTTTGTGAAATTTTAATTTTGTATGTGTTTATGCTTGTGTAATATAAAAAGTATGTTACTATGAGTTGTGTTAAAAGTAGTTTGAAAAACACTTCTGTAGATTATATAGATCCTTTCATAATCCTGCTTTTCCCTGTTTTTGTACCCTAAAAGCTCAAAGTTTCAGCAATTCTCTAGTTGAATGAATAAACTATACTCTTTTGCATTTGGGACAATCTCATAATATTCCCCTGATTAATATTTCCTCTCATACCTTCCTGTCAACTTGGAGAAATTACTACTCATTTTTCAATATGCAGCTCAAATATCTTCTGCTCTGTGAGTCTTTCCAGACACTCTCCCCCTTGGGATCCCTATTCCTCCCATCTCCCATTGGATGCTCTGAACTGGTCTAAAATAGTCTAGTGGTGCAGAACTCTTGGATTCTTTCTGTTGATCACCGACAGTGTGAGGTAGGTGATAGATAGTTATTTCCCAATAACCTGAAACTAGTTAGACTGCAAGCAAACTGTCCAACCAAATTTTTCAAGAACTTAATCAAGCAGTCATACAATCTCTGTGAAAATCCTGGCTATCTTGGAAAGTGCCTAGAGCAAATGTGACAACATTCAAATCACATATAAGGGAGACCAAGATTCATCCGAACCAATTTGTTTGGAATCAAGCCTGAGAGCAGCACCTCTGTGTTTGAAACGTATACTAGGCTAGCTAGACTCTTTTGCCTATTAATGCAGATTAGGAGAAAATCTCTAAAAAATCTTTTGTCAGGACAGCATATTTCCACTATTATTAATTACACCAGTGAGGACCCATGCCTAACAATCATTAGCTAACGTCATTAATTTTACAAATGAAAATTTGTTGTAGTTATGCAAATAGTAAAACCTCTTGTTGATCAAGTTAAGGATCCCTGAGGCTTGTAGCTCTCCTGAAGAGTGAAATTTCGGATTAAATGTATCTGACTACCCATGGACTGTGAATTTCAGATCGGAGAATTCCTGAACTGTAACTTAAACCATTATTTACCTGATATCACACTGTCTAGGGTTAAAGTATTTTAAAGTAAATTATAGACAATAATAAATATGCCACGGCTGTTGGGAGTCAATCATGATATATTTTAAAAATTAATTCAGTTCACAGGTACACTAGTAATGATGAATACGAAAGTCCAAAGTGTGTGTGGTAGGGAGGGAGGAATCTGTTCATTAGAATATGTTACCACTAACAAGAACACGGCTTAAAGTTCATGCAACAAAGCAAGGAAAACAAGCAAAAAAGATTTCCCTGAAGTGATCTTCAGACTGTTAAAGACTGTAGTCCACATCAAGGCAAACTGAACAGTTCTTTCTTCTATGTTCTGAAAGCGTCATATATATTTTACTATTGCACTTAACGTAATTGGAATAGATATTTCAATAGGACTCCTCTCCCCAAGTTTGAATGAGCTTTCCACAGTGTCAAATACCCAAGTCACTGTGAATCCCTTGCTTCCATGTACAGAATTAAATTTCCTCAATATTCTTCCCTGTATCCTGGTAGATCCATAAATAAGATGAAAGTTGTAAGAAGGGGTCGGAGATCATGAAAAGAAGTGATAGGTGAAGAAATTTCTTTAGGTTAAGTTGTTACCATAATCACAGTCCCCACCCCTCCTTTTAGGGAAGATGAGGGGGTAGCAACCTATGGAAAATGCCAAGGGGAGGTGCTTAGCTCATAAGTGAGGAAAGCCAAATAGACAGTGGACTGAGGCGATCTAGAGGGCAGGGGAAGCATAGACTAAGTGCTTTGATGGTGGAGGCCAAGAGTGAGGGCTGCTGCAACTTTGGGGAAATATATCATGTGCTGCCTAACAACATTTCAGTCAACGATGGACCACATATATGACGGTGGTCCCATCAGATTAGTACCATATAGCCTAGGTGTGTAGTAGGCTATACCATCTAGGTTTGTGTAAGCACACTCTATGATGTTCACACAATGACAAAGTCGCCTAACAATGCATTTCCCAGGACCTATTCCTGTCATTAAGCTATGCACAATTATATACTTAAAAACAAAATATCCTCCCCACCCAGAAAACCTCTCCACAAGGGCAGAAGATAAAGAAAACAATTTTATTATTGAGAAAGCATTAAACCAGAATATGAAGCTCATTACAGGCAATCTGCTAAAGAGATTGCAAAGACACTCATTTATATAGCCAAGCAGATATAACCCATTGCATATATGATCTCAAGATAAATGATAACTAGTCCTCAAATAAGAGGACTTGACAGCACCATTTGTCACACATAGTTCATCCTTGATTCACTTGATTATTGGGGTGACCCTTTGTGTTAGCTAATTGGTTTTATCCAAAGGAAAAATAAACTTTTCATATCTTTATGGCAGAAGGTAGTTTTGCGACTTGGTTCTAGGCAGCAGTACCCTGCCACTGGGAGATAGTGGCACTATATTCCTTGATAGCTTTTCAAGGGCATAGTCTCCAGGTCCTCCAGAAAGACATTTCTGGTTTGTAAAGCTGGTAAGTGGCTCATTTAGCCTTTAAAAAGAATATACATACATCTCAAAGGGACAGAGAAAGAATTTACAAGTTTTCTAAAGAAAATGCCCTGAAAGAAAAAGAGGAGTGTCTCTTTCCTTTTGGCACCAGGGAAAATTGTTATACATTTTTTCTTTCTGGATTTGTATTTACCCTTAATACTGGAGTCAGCCTGCTTACCTAAAATCTATTGGGACAAGGGATGGGTGAATGTTTCATGTTGAGCAGATGTGGAAGAGAGAGAAATCCGTGTGAGGTTGGTCATTGCTTGTCATGCCCTATAGGGTCATGTGAGGGGAGAGGGGGGCCACAGTGGAAGGGCCTAAAAGTCTCAGACTTGATGTCCTGTGGCTGTGGAAGAAGCCTCCAAAGGCACCCAAATTAAAGGTGCTTCTGCTCACCCTGAGGAAGTGTTGGAGAGAAAGATCAGCAAGAAATCCTATATGAACACAGACAGAAAGAATTGGCTTCTGTCACCTACCAGGCCCATCCAGGGAGGCCACTTTAAATACATGTCAGGCCCACGAGCGTAAAACTAGCCAACTGTATAGGAACTGTCCTATCCCCTTATTTCTCCTTCCTTCCTTCCTAGGTTTTGCACCTGGCAAGGAGCACATGGGCTGCTAAGGAATGGAGATGAGGTCTGAGGGAGAGAGTAGCTCCCCACTGCAGATGCCCAACCTGAGCAGGCCTGAAGGGAGGGGGAGAGTGCCTGCTCTTCAGAGGTATGGGAACCTCCTGGAGTCCACAGGTATACTCTTTGCATATGTGTTTGTTTTCCTGATTATAAATTTAATCCCTCTTCGTTATATGAAATACAAAAACGTAGAGAGTGAGAGAGATGAGGGGAAAAAAAGATAGTAGAAATTATTCAGTATTCCCCCATAATGAAACATTTACTGTATAAAATAAAATTTTAATTCTACTGTCTATAAAACTACATAGTCTGTTATTTTTCATTAAGAACACAGAATAATAAAGAAGATATGCTTTGGACCTTCAAAATTGAGCTCAGCCATTTAACAGATGTATGACACTGGGCAGGTTATTTAATTTCTCTTTCCCTTAATTTTCTTACATATAAAATGAGGCTAAGAAAACCTACATAATTGAGTGGTTGTGAATATTAGTACGAGATAATATATATAAAGCATTTATCACAGAGCCTGATATATAATATATGATCGAAATTGAAAGATAGAGTTATTAACAAGTCACGAGAATATTCCCACATACTTGAAACTTATAGACTATTGAAAATAAAATGTGCTTGCTAAGAAAGTAGACCTTAAATGTTTTCACCACACACACACACACAGACACACCAAAAAATGGTAATTATGTGAGGTGATGGAGGTGTTAACTGACCTCATTGTGGTAATCATTTCACAATACATATGTGTATCAAATCATCACATTGCACATTTTAAATTAACACAATGTTATATGTCAATTATATCTTAATAAAGCTGGGAAAAAATACAAAAGAAAAAGGAAAAGAAAACGAAAAGTGTAAACCACTCCCCCATCCCTGAATATGGATACACTATAATTTTCTAATTCTCCCTTCCTGAAATTTCTGCTGTAATGTGTGCGCTGCTTACCATTGTTATATGTAAATTTCGTGATCATCTCTTATTATTTCCTTTGGATAATTTACAATAAATAGAATTATTATGCCAAAAGATAATAGAACTTCCAAAGAATTAAAGAAACAATAGTATTTTTCATCTCCTTTTTCCCCCATTTTGCAAAGACCTGCCATATAGTAGCCATTGAATTAAAGCTGATAATATGATAACCTAACACATGAATAAATGATTGAATGAATAAATAAGATAGATATATAAATTAAGGATTGTCTTTCTCAGGAAACTGCTTTCTATGTGATGCAGATTTCTGTTGTCTGATAGCTGGATAAAAAATAAGTAGTCTTATAGGATTTGGATATGATCTGCTTTTATAGAAAATTTTGCTAAAACTTTTAAATTAGGCATACTTGGTAAACTATTCTTATCATAACATATATAAAGCTACCTTTTAAGGAGTTTTTAACTAGCAAGTTCATGCAACATTAAACCTTATTGTAGAGCTTTCTGGAATTGGCCTGGCAATTCTGTTTACAGAAAGGAATGGAGTTTTGGTTTTGTTTCATTACAGAATTAGCAGTCTCACTAATGACTAGGAAGTTGTTCTTGCTGCATGTGAGTGCAAAAATTATAAAACAAGAATGATTTCTTAGCTCAGAGTTTCCCAAACTTTTGCACATTAGCATCACTTTGGGATTTTTAAAACATTTCAAGGCTCAACCCATCCCCCACCCATCCGAGATCAATTAAATCATAATCTCTGAGGGTGAGACAGAGATATTCATATTTTTTGTATTTACTTTCATTGAAGCATTCCAGCTGATTACAGGCAAGTTAGAAAACCAATGGTTTAGCATATGGTTCAAGTTTCTGGCTTACATCAACAGTAAGAGCAGGCACTCTGCAGTAATTTTAATATTCCACCAAACACAGTTAAAGCTTTATTTGCATGTCTACTAAATCTGTTACGGAGAAAAATTTATCTCTGGAAGTCCCGATGTGCTTATTTATTATACTTTTACAATTGTTCTATCAAGTGGCAAGAGTATATTTATCTGTCATGGAAATAACCACATCTGAATAGACATGCAAATAGTCTATTTACAATCATTTAGCTTCATGTTATGATACTGTATAAGTAAACCCCATGAATACAGTAAGAAGCCAGCTCACAAGGTTCTTTAATGTGACGTCAGATTACTTTCCAAAAAAACAGAAACTTTTACGTCTCCTAAGACTTCAAATTATATTTTCAATAAAGAATTTAAATTTCTTTATCATCATTCTTATAATCCTCAGAATCTCAATTTCTCACCAAATCTTAAATGAAAAACTAACCATCATCAGAAGAAAATGATGTTCTCATATTTTCCTACTCCACAGATACAACCTTAGATTAACAAGTATCTCAAAGGAATATAAATAAAAGTCAGTTATGTTTATTTCTTTACAGAGGGAGCATTTTCTGAGAATCATTCTCCTCCGTTTGCTGGATGCAGTTTTATTTCCCCCCAGAATCTAAACACGAGAAAGTAGAGAGGTAGGGAAAAATAGGGCAATTCTGACTTGGTTGCTGTTTCTTTCTCTTATGTTTGACAGATGCTAAGGCTGACATTCCTAGGTGGGTCTGGAAGGTGGTTAAAGCTGACACTTGCCTTATAGGGCACTATCATTTGTTCTTCCGGGGGGTTTGCTGAGCCCCTCTCTCCTCACTTCCAGTGATCTAGGTGGAA
The DNA here is from genome assembly GCF_041296235.1 of Equus asinus. Taxonomy (NCBI): domain Eukaryota; kingdom Metazoa; phylum Chordata; class Mammalia; order Perissodactyla; family Equidae; genus Equus; species Equus asinus. The sequence continues at coordinate 175,094,167 of NC_091790.1, forward strand.
GTCTTTCATAACTCCTTTCTCAATCCACAGAGAATCATCTTTGTGTGGAAGATCACTATCAGTTACCAGGGGTCCTAGGATATGACAACCAAGATGACCGCACACGCACTCTCTCCTATATGAGTGTGTCTGGTCCATGAGAAACATGTCCCATGAATTAATAATCTCCAGGAATCTTGGTCAATGTCAACACAGCATCCTACTCTCAACTCTTTCACCACAGAAGTTATCATCAAACCTTCTATTACCCTCTAAGTTTCCATGGTGGCCACACCCCAGGCCTCTATTCCTTGATAGAGAAGCAAGGAACAATTTCTCCAAACTATATCCTTTGTGAAATTTGTGAATGCAGAGAAGCGATTTTCATATACTCACTTAGGTACCTTGCATTTATTTTCTTATGCTTCAGTCAAAACTAAGATGAGTCCCATTCTAATATCCTCCTGGTTTTATTTCTGTGTTTGTACACTCTCTCTCCCTAAATCCTTTATGATGTGAAGTATCAAAAAATACAAACCTATATACTTACACTCTGTGTAAAGAATCAAATCTAGAGCTGCACGGCCCATAAAGACTTGCTGATCTGTACTCTTGAGGTCAGGATGGTAGATATATTACAAAGAGCTAAAAACGCTAAAAAAAAAAGGGGGAGTTATATAGAATGTTCAATATGTTAAGGAAGTAGAGATGAAGGAATGGAAAATTCTTAAAAGAAATTAGAAAGACATCCGGGTGGAGATAATATTTGAATTGAACCGTAGTGAATATGTGTGATTTCATTGGTATAGTTCACCTCCCAATTGTTGGAAACACATTCTCCTCTCCTGATGTTCTCAATTACACACTTCTGCTTGGAACCTACTTACTATAATAGCTCCAGATCAGTGAACACAAAAATTAAAAACAAGTAATTAAACAGCCATTTCAAGATAGAATAATATCTGATATTCTGGGAGTCATCTGTAATCATTCTCCTTACAATATTTTCTAATGAAAGTATAAATATAATATAGGGAAAGCAAAGCAATAGTTCTCTATCATCAGTCACATACTGAAATCGATAACTACAACATCATATCTTCCAAAAATTTCTTTACATCTAATTTAATCGCACTTACCGTTTCATAACATTTGACACTATTTGACACTGCTGCCATAGTTGTCATATTTCCTGATCCTTTAAAATGCTAAGGTTCAATATCTGTGTATACAGTAACAACTAAACTAAAAAAGCTTTGAGGGTTTCCAAGTCCATGAATTTTTATATGTATGGACCTGTAATAATAATAATGGCTAACATTTACTGAGGGTTTACTGTACACCAGGCACCATGCTCAGGGATTTATATGCATTATCTCATTCAGTTTATACATAACCCCATGGAACTAGTTATTATAAACATACCCATTATGCAAATTAACAGATGGAGGCCCAGAAGCATCATAATTTCCTAAGGTCACAGCCAATAAAGACCCAAGTTCTAGCCTGGACAGGATAAGTTCAGTGCCACATTCTTCACCACAACTTACAACTCCCTCCTATTTCCAACTATAGCACAGGCATCCCCATTCAAACTGAAATTTTTACTTAATTAAATATTACATCTGTATCCTATACATTCTTTTGCAAATCATTGTTACTTATTGTGAAATTAGGCTTGGAAGAATTTTGCAGTCTGTTAGAAATACACTATTTGTCTACAATATTTTTCCATATACTATACATCCTTTGGTTAAAAAGAAAAGTGGTAATTATTTGTGTATGGTATTTATTTACATATAACCTCATGACATGTGCCAAGAAGTGAAAATACCATCTATGAAAAGGGCACCTGTCCAACTTGTTTAAAAGCATACAAAATACCACTTCTACCCACTATAAATGTATAACGCATGTTGAAAGGTTGAATGGATGAATGAATGTTCTATGCTGCATAAGGGTAAGTTAATACATGAATGTGTGAGACTGTGTTTGTTTGTGTCTGTTTTGATACTTCAACAATTACAGGTAATCTTCAATTTATTTTTGATCACTCCTGTAATGGAAAGATGCTCATTTGACTTTAAAGGAAGTGAATGTGGATATAGTTCAAAATTCCTTTCTTCAACACTCAGAGAATACATTCCCACTGGCTAGGATACAAACCAGCTACAGAATAAGAGCTGTCCCTAATGTAAGAAACTAATCATGGTGTATACCAACATTAAGATGAGTGGAAAATTAAAGGGAAAAAACCCAGCTGAAGTGAGGTGGGAAGATAAGAAATTTCAGTGTCAAGTACTGCTTCTCTCTGTAGTGGCTAAAATGTGCCCAGTTTGTATGAAATCTATGATTGATTCTCTTTCACTTGGAAGAATTTTACTATACCCAAAGGGAGAACTGTAAGATTACCACTCTTACTACAATCGAAACATCAGGAATGAAAATCCCACCCACTGGCACAATAAATATTTTAATAATCTATAATATGTCCATATCAGTAATGCTACAGTAAGTTGCCATTGATATCAGAGCTACTTCAGGGTTTAATTTTAACACTGCTTATGGCCTAGCATTTCAAATCAGACAACCAAGGATCCCTGACTCCTGCATCATTAAATTCAGATTCGATTCCAGGAAGTACATTGCTATCATTTCACTATTCTGAATACATTTTAGTCAGAGTGTGACATTATTGGGCATGAATTTTATGGTTTCTTATCCCTCTTGTATGTTCTGTAAGAAGAAAAGTACATTATGATGATGACTACAAAGAATGATTTTGGCGTATGTTTATAAACCACTAACGAAATTATTGTTGTATTTGTATGATTGCTATATTAAGACATAAAGTAGTCTCATTTATTTTTCTAGGGCCAACAAGACAAATAACTACAAAGCTAAGATGGAGGAAGCAGGTTAGGGGTCTATTGCAAGATTCAGAAAACTTGAAATATGAGTGATCTACCAAAACATTTAACAACAATCCCTTAAAAGATACATTGGACTTCAGTAAACCCATGTTCTTTAGGAATGGTGTTCTGGAGAAACACAAGCTTAAGAAGTGCCATTTACATCATCATTTGTTTGAATAAGTACTTTTTCATTGTTCTCAGAAAAGCATCTGTCAAGTGCTATGTTAAGAGCAAGTCAACGTCTACTAACATTTATTGAAGTTAGTATTGTGAAAAGGTGAAACTACTTTTTGTGTCAAAGAAGGACATTCAGGCAAAGACAAAGGCTTCTCACCAAGGAGTTGCCTTGGATTCACATGGGCCAGTAGCTGACTGTAGTATTTTGAATATCCTTTTCTGGTTGCTGAAGATGTGAAAATGAGCCAGGTAGCTGACTGTAGTATTTTGAATATCCTTTTCTGGTTGCTGAAGATGTGAAAATGAGCCAGAGTATGAAATGTGCAAACTTTAGCCAGGACATTTCAGTAGTAAAGATTCTGAAACATAAGAGGAGAAGTGGGTATTCCATTGCTGGTGTTGATACTTTTGAATATTCTCTACACACGAATGAGCAATGAAAAGCTGGTCTAAATCTATTTGGATTCCTTCTCCAAAAAGATTACACTTAGCTTGAATCTGGCAAAATAAATCTTTTCAAAATCAAATGCCCCTCTCCACTTTTTAGAGACATGCAAAGATGGAGTGGCAACTAATGTTCATTTTGAGCATAGACCTGTGCACAGCTGTTCCAGTCAGCCTTTTCTGAAAGAAAATAAAATTAACTGTACATAAAGGGACAGGCAGGATTTAACCATGGTGTCTAAGAAATTCGTATCTGGCTCAGAGCCTAAAATAATCATTTTACAGATTCTAGAAGTGACATTTCAAGTTGTATCAGCTAAAACATCATAAGCATTTTAAATTTATCAAGAGCAAGAAAAAAGGAAGCAAAATTGTTGAAATATAAAAACACCATTGAGGAGAGACAAATACTGCTCAATTAATGCTCTAGGATTCTTTTCTCCGATGGATCTCTTTCCAGCTTCAATAAGTAAACTGACTTATGGTGGTTTCAGATGGATCAGCAATGACATGTATGAATTCAACAAACCCAGTCTATCTGATTAACGAGCAGTCTGATGTGTATAGGCATAAACTATCACTTACAAGAAGTAAGAAATATGAGTATGGAAAATGTTAAATCATATATCTTCATAAATGAATCAGCATGAAGATTCATTATGTTAACTATCTCATGTTAATTTATTCTTAAGAATCTCTATCTCTGGCATTTAGATAGAGTGTCATTTCACTCTATTAAGAGCGTAGAAAAAACTTTATTCACTCATGGAGTTGTAAGGGGAGGAAGCACCAGATGACTCCAACTATCGCCACTGATATTTCACATTTTTAATAATATAGAACTTCCCGAAGGAAGCATATATTGAATACTTACCTTCAACCACTAATGCTTAATAAAAATCTCATCAACTGAAATAATGTTTACTTGGCAATCTCAACAATCCAGACTCAAATTTGAGATCAGGGAAGAACTTCTAAATAGCCAAACTGATGTCTCTAAGTTTGCTTCATATAGAGCATTTTAACTCCTTCTTGTAAAAGATTGACACCAGTGTTTCCAAATTAACAGTAAAGTAGAAAGAGTTTTACTCTTAAAGGAAAGTTTTCTAACAACAGATTAAGAAAAAAAAGGACAAATTACACTCTGAAATCTAAGTATAAAGTCATAGAAAATCAAACAAGTAACTAACTAAATAATTTAAAAAATAACAGTCCTATGTGGTACACTAATATTTTGGCTACTTACCTCACTAGCCCTTGAGAACGTGTTTATATAAAGAAGAGTATGTTAGATGTTCAGATTGGAGGTTAATTACTGACGTATTCATTTATTTATTTAACACTCTTTTCTTGAGCGGCTACTATGTGACAGGCACTGTATAAAGGTCCAGAACAATACAATGACTAAGCCCAAATAGACCTAATGCATATCCTTGAGGAATCAACAATTGAGTAAGAAATTATAAAGGATTTCCACTACTCTTAGGAAAACAGAAGTCGAATACCTTAATTGGTGGTTTAAAAAGTAGAATCTCAGGATGGGAAAGGCTCCTGGTCAGTGACTCCAATTCAATCTCTTAAATTTTATCTCCTCCTTGTGCTTCTCCTATTTGTACTACTGCTGGTACTAACCTGTGACCCACACAAAATGCTTCCAAAATACAGCTCTGGATCAAGTAAGTACAAAAGGCCCCTTCACTTGGTCTCTTGGTATAGCTGAGACAAATCTGGGTTTTTAAAAGTCTTTTCTAAGTGTTAATGGAGGACTACTTTGAAAAAACATGACGAATACGCACATTTAGTCCAGAAGATATATTCCTATGGCAGAATGTGTAATTCAGTAGAGTGAGGAGCTATAAATCAGAGGTTCCCAGGATACCTTCCTCGGGTTTGATCATTTGTTAGAACATGTACATTTGTTTACCAGTTTATTAGAAAAGATGATGAAAATGATAACATAATAAAGGATAGTTCATATGCTACAATATGAATGAAATATAGGATGATGAAGATGACAATCAGATGAAGAGGTACATTGGGGAATGTTTAGAAGTGTTCGCCAGCATGGGAGTCTCTGTCCCCGTGGAACTGGGGTGTGCCACTCTACCAGCATTTGGTTGCATTTACCAACCTGGAAGCTCATCAATTCTCTTTGTTCAAGAGCTTTTATAGAGCTTAATCTCCAGGCCCTCCCCCTTCCTAGAGGTCAGAGAGTGGGGCTGAAAGTTTCCACCCTCTAATCTCTTGACCTTTCTGGTGACCAGCCCCATTCTGAGGATATTTAGGGGTCCCACCCACAGTCATCTGGATAGCAGAAACTCATGTGTGTTCAAAAAGGGTTCCTTATAAGTAGCGAAAGACACTTCTGTCACTCAGGAAATTCCAAAGGCTTTGGGAGCTCTGTGCCAGGAACTAGGGACAAAGACCAAATACATCTCTTATTATACCACAGACTCTTACACCATATCATACACAAAATTAACCCAAAAAAGGATAATAGTTTAAATGCAAGAGCTAACACTATAAAACATTCAGAAGAAAACATAGCAGAAAATGTTTGTGATCTCGGGTTAGGCAAAGATATTTTAGCACTATCAATAATAGAAAAAAAGTAATAAATTGGACTTCATAAAAATTACAAACACTTGTACTTCAATAAGCACCATCAAAAACAAATAAAAGACAAGACCCAGAGTGAGAGAAAATAATGTCAAGTCACGTATCTTGTCAGAGGCTTTTGTCCAAGATATATAAACAATTCTTACAGCTCAATAACAAGACAAACAGCCCAAATTAAAAATTCTATTTTAGTAGAATTTTCACCAAAGAAGATATAAGAATGGCTAATGAGCACATTTAAAAGAATGCTAAATGACAGTCATTAGGGAAATGTAAATTAAAACTGTAATGAGATTCCAGTTCACTCACTAGAATTGATATAATCAACAACATAAGTGCTATTGAGGATGTGGAGAAACAGGAACTCTCATACATTGCTGGTGGAAGTTTAAAATGTTACAGCCATTGTGGAATACATTTTATCTCTTTCACAAAAAGTTAAAAATAACCCTATGATAAGCAATCTCACTCCTAGGAATCTACCCAAGAGAAATGAAAATATTTGGTCATACAAAGACATGTACATGAATGTTCATAGCAGCACTATTCTTCATAATCGCGAACTGGAAACAATTCAAACATCCATCATTTGGTCAATGGATAAACAAAATGTGTATATCTTACAATGGGATACTATTTAGCAATTAAAAAGGAGTAAACTACTGATACATGCTACAACATGAATGAAACTTAAAAACGTTATGCTAAGTGAAAGAAGCCAGAAGCAAAAGATTAGATATTTTATGATTTTTTTTATATGAAATGTCTAGAAAAGGTAAATCTATACACAGAAAAGAAATCAGTGGTTGCCTGGCACTGGGGATGTGGACAGGGATTGGCCACAAATCGTTGAAAAAACATTTGGGGGATGATGCTAATGTTCTAAAAGTGGATGATGGTGATGGTTGTACAACTCGGTTACTAAAATCATTGAAGTGTACACGTAAAATGGGTTAATATTTTATGGCCCCATATTAATCCAATTACCATTTGGATTGGTTCTCTTTTACCCATGAAGGATTTCAAGAACTTGTTTCTTTACATAGCTCCTGTCCACTCTCCATATGCAGTTACCATTACACACGTTCCTAGGCAGAAGCAATGTGCTAGTAATATGCAAAAATCATTGAGAATAAGAGTTTGTGGGTTTTCCCCCCAAGCTTTATTTAGAAGTCTTCTTGGTTTGCGTTTACATTCTGAAACACAGGCTGCTTCCTCAACTGATGGATGCCATGAATGATTTCACTTTCAGTGATCTAAAGCCAAACATATAAGAATTGTCTTTTCCTTCAGTTTAAGCCCAAATAAAATACAAAAACACAAGTTATACCTGGAAGCAGAAGAGTCTTTTCCACCCTCACAAGGGTATAGACGTATAAATGAACAGTTATAATCAAGTAAATCGGAAAAGTGCTGTGGGGTTTCAGAGGAGGGAGCTGAGCCCTTGGAGAATTGCCAACCAGTACACAATAACACTGGGTCATGAAAATCAAGTGGGAGTTGCTCAGCCTTTGAATGGTGGAAAAGAGCATTCTAAGCAGTTTGAAAGATTAATGAAAGATCAGTGGAGTTGCTTCTTTTTTTTAAACAGGATGTTCGATAAATATTTATTATAATGAAATGCATTTAGTGAACTAAGGCATTTAATGTAGCTAGGATATGAGGCATCATTGAGAGACTAAGGGAAAATAAAAATTGGTGGGTTGAGGTTCAACTGTTAAGGGTCTTGTATATCATACTAAGAAATGTGGACTGTATTCTTCAGCCAATCTTAAAAAATGACTTTTTAATATTTTGTTTTAAACAGATACATGGCAATTGATTCCATGTTATAGAAAGATCACTTCAGCTGTTCTATAGAGAAATTTTGGCATGGGAAGAAGAAATATGGCAGATTAAAGAGCTAGGAGGCGTCGGCATAGCTTGCTCCAGAGGCACCCACATTATTATGGCCTAAATTAAACAGAGTCAATGAAGAGGAGTGCAGACAATAGCCACTATTTTTATATAAGGTATACTGCATTCATAATGTGTTATTTAAGAAAGTAAAAGTACTTATATTTGAGATATTTCTATAATATTTTTATGATTTTCCATGAAAGGAATAGCTTTTATAATATTAAATTTGCATACCCACTGGCAAAAAATGATACTCCTTATTATTTACTTGGCATTCAGAACACAAAATTAAACAGGATTTACATACATAAACACATATACAAATACAAATATGGAAGTAGATAAATCAAGGAAAATATAGAAATAAAAGTAAAGGAACATGCAAGAGAGTTAAATAATAAAAATAGCCTTACACAGGTGGATTTTATAAGATATAGAATCTCTGTGTTTCTCAACAAGATTATAATTAACATTTAGAAATTATTATGTTTGACATGGTTTGATCTATTTTATATCTGTCCTCCAGAAGCTTACAAAATACTGCATGAGGCCAGGAAGTAAGGGGGCATTTAGAGATACAGAACCAGCCCTACCTCCAAACTCACTTTCTGCTTTCAGGCAAACCATTTTAACACTCAGCAATTTCCTAGGGTGGTCATAGACTGTTGCCTGCTTGTGAATTTTTAGCAACTTACCCTGCTTCTAAATTAACTGATGGCAGCAGGAGCCTTCATATGATTCGGATTATTGTTTCCTGTAAGATGAGCCAACCTTAGGCCTCCGTCAATAATAGATCTTTCCTTCCTTCCTTGTGTCTCCCTTTAGAAAGTATAAAGATAGTCAAGTTGAAGTTGAGTGTTGGAATACCGTATATGCTTAAATGTAGTTCTTTCTATTGGCCACAGAATATCCATCTTCTCTGGCCATGTCCCATATTTTGTCCAAAGCTATAGCTTTGTCAGACAGTAAACTTACAAAGCCACAGCACTAGTCAAAACACATCCATCTAGTCCACATTACTAGAAAATGTTCAGAGTGCATATCTCCAGAACAATATGTTCCTTGAGGCAAGAGTTAGTGTCTTTTTTTTTCCCCCAACTTAGCATGGCCAACATTGAGCACATGCCTGGCATATAGAAAGCCCTCCCAGAAAGAATGAGTGATGGGCCATCATATCATTTACATATAAAGGCATACCATATATTTTATGCAAATAGAGTCAGTTCTTCATACAAAATTTCAATATACTGTTTTGATACTATCTCTATAAGTATTTAAATATAGCTTTATGGTGCAATATGTAGTGAGAAATTAGGGACTAAGGATCATATTTCTCTTTTTTTACCTGCCAATTTTTTTTAGCTGAGGGCCAAGTTCTACAAATAAAAATAATTTATTTATATAACTCGGTTAGTTTTTTAAAACCAGTAACAAAATAGACTTTTGTCTATAGAAATGAAGTGTCCCCAAACAAAATATTCTGTCTGATGTGGTTTATAAAGAGGCTTTAACGATTTTCTTCTGATGAGATTTCTGAGTTTATGCTGAAACAGGTCATCTGTAAATTCTCTGATGCACCTAGACTGGGAATATAGTGTCATTGGTAGCTATTTTAGTAAAAATTAGCATCCAGGTATAACTTCTAGGGTTCTCACCATCTCACTATGCAATTGTGCTGTCATTTGCTCACTCTCATTTCAGCTTTCTTTGGTTTCCTTTTTAATTTTTGCCTCTATATAAGTCTTAGTTTGTGTAAGAAAGTCATATTAGATATTTTCTTGTCTGAGATGGCATGTCTTTGTTTCGTTTGAGGTTCTAAGCAATGCTGGCTTCTGGACTTGGATTATGAGTAAATGAACTGTTCTTAACTTAAGGTAAAAAAGTCCTCTGTTAACCAGTCTGCTCACCCTTGCTGAGCATCACATTCTTAAAAGAACATCGGAATCGAAAACAACCTAAAGCTCTGTTGAGATTTGTGACTGTCATCCTTCTGGTTAGAATTGCACATAGATCGTGCAACAGTAGCAAAAATGCATCCATAATAGCTGTCAGCCAGGATGGTCATTAAGCTCTGTCTGCAGTCAAGATTCTTGTGCCAGATGGCACCTCAGGAACGCTAGACAGAGCATGAGAAGCTGCCAAGATTCGTACTGTGCCTTTTTAACTTAGGACTGATGGAAGAATAAAATAAAGCAAGAGAATGATGAGCATGAGAATAAAAGTCCTAGCAGTAGATTTCTAGACCCAGGATCTTCTGTTTATATACAAAAACAAATCAGTCCTATATTTAGAAATGGATATTGTTTATTAATATTACTTTATATAAAGCATGACAGTTTTCTAAAATGTATTTCTCGCCATGATACTGTACTTCAAATGGTGATTTTTCTCTGCCTTTTGTGTCATATTTAGAAGATATTTCAACCATAATTTCTGATCATTTTCTTTTCATTTTTTAAAAAGTTTTTCTTTCCTTTATACCTTTACATCTGGAAATTGTATTAGGCATGAATTTACAATCTAATTTTTCTTTCACTAGTTAGTTAATGATTTAAGGACCATGTATTATATATCCAACTTTCATACTTTTGAAATTTCATATTTATTACACTAGATTGTCCCACATGTTAGGATCTTTTTCTGTGATATTAATTGTGAATCAGAGTATAATATGTTCTTTTGCATACTAGTACCACACTGTTTTAATCATTATCTTTTTGAAGTACATTTTTAAATTAGGTAGAAAAAAAATCTCTTTTTCTCTTTTTTAAAAAATAATATTCCTTTTAGCTTTATCTACCTATGAATTCCTCAAAATACATTTTTGCATTATTTTGTCAAGTTTTTAAAGAAAATAGCCCACTTGAATAGTGACCGACATTACATCAAATGCACATACTAATTTTGTGATGGAAGGAAACAAAGAAACGTTATTTAAGGAAAGCGTTTTTCTACAACATGTATGTAGATTGCAGTACCATTTTTTGAAGATGTACATATATTTAATTTAATGAATGCAATAGTTGAATATATCTGTTGACCTAAAACTTACAGAGGTAAAAATATCACAAAGGAAATATAACCAGGAGGAGTTCAGCGACTCCACTCTACCTCCGCCACTCTCCCCAACAAAAAGAAACATACTGCAAGATTCTGGCTGCACTGGCCTTACACAGTGGCTGTGAATCCTTGAGGGGATGCTACTTTGGACTTAAAGATGCTTAGGATTTTCTATGGGGCATTCGGGAAAGTGTGGGGGGCTGGTTAGAATCCTGGAGGAACAAGTTTTTGGGGAGCTGTGGTGATTTGGAGGGATGCTTAATAAAAGTAGTTTTGGGGGAGATAAAACCTGAGGGCTGAGGAGGTGGGTTACATGTAAACTCAAAGGGGACTATATCCTTGTACAGGGTTGAGACGCCTAGTAGCAATGTCTTTGAGACTTAAGGGAAATTCTAGATTATTAATAGTTGTCGAATTAACAAAGAAATTAATGAACTTTAACTTGTCCTCCAATTTTTTCCTAAAATAACCACAAAACCTCCTCGTCCATGTTTTGCATGGATGGTAAGCATGGAGATACTGAAGGGATAGCAAAGTATGGTGAAGGGACAATTGTCTCATTCACTTGTTAGCTCCAGAGTAGTGGGGTCTTACTCAAAGTTTCTGGTAGTGACTACCGATAGGAAAGGGAACTTAGGAGGGCACTAGCAGAGTTCCAAGACTTTCCATACACAGAAGATATACTCAATATATTTTCCATCACACAGCAAATATTTTTAGGCTTGCTATGTGTCAACTACTCTGAGTGCTAAGGATACAGCAGAGAGCAAAGTTCACAAAAATAGCTCTTCTCATAGAATTAGTACACTAGAGTAGGGAAGACTGAAAATAAAACAAATTAATAAGCAAATATATATATATAATATATCACTTGAAAATTGATATGGAGAAAAATAACATAGGGTAAAGGGATAAGAAATGCTGAGAAAGCAAGAGGAAATGAGGTCAGAGAGGGAACAGGCTGCTGGATCAGTTAGCAAGCAAAAATGGCTTCTATTCTTAGTGAGTCATGAACCCACTGTAAAGCTTTGAGCAAAGAAGTATGATGATCTGAATTTTGTTTCAAAATGATCCTTCTGACTGATTGGTTGGAAATAGAGAATAGGGAGCAGGTTTGGACTCAGGAACTTGGCCAGGAACAATTGTACCAATTGATGCAAGCAAGAGATGTTGGAAGCTAAGATCAGACTGAAAGCAGTGGAGGTGGTGAGAAATCATCAGAATTTGAATGTTCTGAAAGTAGAGTGGACAAAATTTGGTGAAATATGGTACATGACATATATAAATAAAAGGCTTTAAGCTGTAACAGTGCAGTTGAAATTGACTGAGACAGGGAAAACTTGAAAAACAACAGATTTTTTGGGGGAGAGTAGAAATCAGAAGATTGGTTTTGGACAAGTTATCCTTCAGCTGTCTATAAGATATCGAAGTAATGATTTTGTGCAGAAGGTTCGGATATCTGAGTCTGATTTGTTAGGAGAGATCCTGGATAGAAACATAAATCTGGGAGTTGTAATCATATAGAAGGTATTAAAGCCGCCAGACAGGATAAAATCATCAAAGGAGTAATGTAGATAGAAAGGGCTGAGAGATGAGCCAATGACACTTTATGATGTGTGGTTGGAGGATGAAGTAGATCCAGTAAAGGAAGATGAAAAGGAGCAGTAGTGGGGTAGAAGAAAGACAAGAAGGGTGAAGTGTCAAAGAAACCAAGTGAATGAATTCCTTGTCTTAAGTGGTGCTAATGGACAGGTAAGAATGAGAATTTGCTATCAGCTATAGCAGTATGAAGAGCACCAGCACCCCTGCTAAGAGTAGTGAGTTTCAGAAAGAATAGGAGGAAAACCACCAGAAATAATGATTATAAACAACTCTTTTGAAGAATTTTGTTATGGAGTAGTGCCTGGAAGGAAAAGTGGGGCTAAAAATACTTCTTGTTTTGTGTACCTGTTTTTTAATATAGGAAAAATAACATAACTGTATGCCGATGAGACAATCCAGTATAGAAGAAAAAATAGGTGAAGTACAGAGGGGAGTTGTGGGGTATTGCTTGAGTCGTGTCCTGTGTAGGTGAGAGGAAATGGGATCTAGTGCAAAAGTGGGAATTTGGTAAACAATAGAAATTGTAAGCCCAAATATTTAAGCTACTGTTTGAGCCTTGAAAAGGGAAGGAAGAAATTTAAATATCTTAAATAGACTAGTATTTTATTTTCTACTTTGCATTTCTAGTCATTGGAGGCATTTTACTGTGTTTCCTTTTTTTGTGCTATTTTCACCAGATTTGATATCAGAGTGATGCTCATTTTATAAGCTTAATTTGCAATCTATCCAAATTTTGTGTTTGTTGAAGAACTGTTTCCATACTATAGCAACAGATGGAAAAGAGTTTATATCTGGGAGAGAAAAAAAGTTCATTTATCAGTGAAGTAGGACGTAGGATTATCCTTTGAGAAATAGTGAGAATATGTGAAAAATTGAGATGCAAATCTAGATAACTACTCTATGCTCATTAAGTACTGGTATGCTATAAAGATATCTGCCTAGCTCCACCATTTGGAGATTGCCTTCTCAATCCCTATGTGTTCATATAGCTCTAGACAACTATATGTGCAAAATGATAGCCTATCTCACTTTGTTCGTAGTGATTAGACCAAAGTAGAGCATTCGCTCAAGCTGATTCAGAGTTGCTTCCTTGGGAATTAGGAAATTACACTCATGCCAGTATTGACCAGTCTCTTAAATGATAATGTAATAGCTCAGGAAACATGGAATAACCATGTGTTATGTTGTTTGGACTGGTAAGCAAAAAAATTCATCCAGAAGTAGATGGAATATTACAGAACTATTAGGGAAGCAAAGATGAAAGATGCACTGAGATTCCTATGGCTGCCCATTTCTGTGTTCAAGTACATTTTTCAAGCCTGATCTATTGTTCTACAAGGCATTCCATATCTTAGTGGGACTAGTAAAGGAGTGGAATACTGTGGCTAACGGGCCACTACATTCATGTATGGGGTGAAATGTTCAAAGGGACTGTTCAATAACACGAACATGGGGAGTAGAAGCATATAGTTGGTGAGTGAAGTTTCAATTTTGCCACAGATTGGTAAGTTTTCAGTCAAGAAGTTGAGGACATAATGAGTTTCCGAAGAGCACAGTTAGGAAAGTCCAAAAAGTGGCTAACATCAGGGGCTTAGCCAGAGAAGGGAACCACAGAGAAGCCTTAGTGATTCATTGCTGCATTACATAGAAGACAGGTTGGAATATTGGTAGGTGATGAATGATAACAGACTAGAAGAACAGGAAGTTACTAACTGCACAGTGGAACAGTGATAATTTTGTGCTGTTGGCAAAATCTGACAAGGAATTGTTGTGATGTATAGTACTGTCAACACTTGTCTCCTTTGGTTGCCTAAAGAAATATCAACCTTTTTATCCCTACTCTCTCTCACTGTCTGATTTCTAAAGGAAATAGTTTTGGGAGAAGGGCCCAGTAAGTCTTTCCCCTGGTTCTAGAGGATGAAAGGGCTGGGCTTTGGGTAGGGTTTGCTCTTCTGTAACATACATGGCTCCTCTGTGAGGATTTCTCTATGAAGGCAAAGCCAAACATCTGAAAATGAGCCCAGCTCTATTTAATCCACATTCTGAAGCTCTTTCACTTGTAAACAGGTGGGAGGTAGGAGAAACAGCAACTGGTGTCATTGCTGTTTGCTTGGAAATTTACTATATCTGATAAAAAAGCTTTTTTCTCTTTCCATTTTTATAGCCTAGTATCAAATATTAGGATGAACCATGGGAGTGAGCAAAGGAGAAATAAGACAGACTTTTGGTAAATCAAGTTATCCCTCTTAATCATCCTCAGTAATTACCCTAGGGCAATTCACTTAGTTTTTAATTAGTTAACGAATATTTTGTTTCAAGATGAAGTTTTGGTCAACATAGCTTTGGAACAAAGAGAACTTGGTTTAACTTTTAACTCTGCCTCTTACGTTATGGTAAATTACAGGAGCCTTAGAGACTCAGTGTCATCATCTATTAAAGGAAGTCATTCTCTCACAGATTTTCTTCTCTGCAATTAATTATTCAACACCAATAATACACCTGCCAAGAAAATCAACCCAGAGTAAACTTTGATAAAATACTTGTTTCCTTTTCTCACTTTTGTGTGTGTGTGTGAGGAAGATTGGTCCTGAGCTAACATCAGTTGCCAACCTTCCTCTTTTTGCTGAGGAAGATTGTCCCTGAGTTAACATCTCTGCCAATCTTCCTGTATTTTATATTTGGGACACTGTCACAGCATGGCTTGATGAGTGGTGTGTGGTTCTGCTCCTGAGATCCGAATCTGCAGACTCTGGGCCGCTGAACTTAACCACTACACCACTGGGGCAGCCCCCTTTTCTCACTTTTTAAGCAGGAGCCAGTGGTCATGGGCACCACAGAAACTTCTTCATGAATGGGGCTGACTGCTGCCATGCCTGCACTATTCAACAGTGGCCAATCAGTTTGAGAAGAGACAGGTTCTTGTGGACACATTTATTAAAATCCTTGGTATCTATAATGTTTAGGAGATAAATGATACTGTGGAAGAGAAAATACTTCATTTTTCATCACAGTTTAAAATGTTCCAAAAAATTCAGTTTTTGCTATTTTCCTTGGACAAGAACATGCTATTTTGCCTACTCTTTTAACGATATTCTGAAGCTTAGTGTTCTCTTTCAGTGAGCACAATCCAACTTGTTAATTGTGTGCGTCTTGTTCTTGCAGTTACTTTTAATATTTTTCTAACATCTTACTATTCAAATATATCTCACTCCCTTGCTATGGTTATGAAAAGGGAATAATTTGAGATTTTAATCACAGATATATACGAACTAGAAATTGAAAGGCATGGCAAATATAACTGGCAAGACGTTTGCCTCACCTTTTCATAAATCAAAAAAGCTGTGGTTGCTGTTCTTAAAGTGATTTAGTTCAACACTGAAGTCAGAGAAAGTAACCAAGGCAGGTTTCCTTTTCATTATGCACCACTCAATGATGTTTTACAAATCTGAAAGCTTTGCCTTTTCATTCATTTGCCATATGAATTAAACATTAACAAGAATCAAATGAGCTTAAAGTCTAGAAAAAGGTCAATACATTCTCCAGGGAAAACTGAAGGTTATTATCTTATCTCATATTTCTATAACTCTCTAATTTACCACTTAAGCAGTACAGATGGAATATTGACACAACCATGTAGGAAAAAGTCAAGAGCTGTCCTACTTAATCTCTTAGTACGAACTCTCTCAATCTTAACCTACTGTTAGGATTTAGGCTCTTTCACAGCACTTTTTACAAAGTGTTCTTTAAGTTTTATATATTTTTTTGAGCTTTAATTTTCATTATTGGAAAATCTGATCTATGTTTTACTCATTGATGGAAATCTTAACCACAATTACCAATAACTAAGATCATAGCTTCACTTTGCATTTGTAAATTGCACTAGACTAACTGTTGCATTTCTAAAGCCCAGGTTTGGAAGATGAATATAAAGTTGTTCATCTTAACAATAATGATTGAAATTAAGCTATCAAAGCAGTAAAATGATTTGATATTTTTCTCAAAGAAACATGTTTAGAAAAAACAGTTGAGAAAAACTAATGTTTGAAAATGTAATGAGAAGTTTACCATAGTAAGCTAGTGAGCTGTTTTGCTACTTGAATTTTAAGGCCAGTCATACAAAAGGATGACTCATAGGTTCGAAAATGGCCTGTGCTTCTATTCCATTCAGAATTGGCACCCAAACAAGCTGCTGAAAATGTTAACAGTTCAGGCCACTACCTCTTCAAAAGTCTTTATAAAATTGACTCATAGGAGACAGAGATCTTATCTTTAAGAGTTACTTAGCAGCTTTTTTTACTATTAAACATGAGAGCAAGTATAGATAATGATGACCAGGTCATTACATTTTTGGCTGAACACAAAATATTAGTAGCTGGTACTTTTTCTCTGATATTTTCCTAATTCATTGAAATATTCAGAATATTAAAAAATTCATTAATTAAATTACTATTGGCAAACTAGATAATTTAGTGAGACGTTTGCGATAATATATGTCCAAGTTTCCCATATAGGTCATGCCCACTGTAAAAGTCATTGATAAGAAAGTAACCTTAGTGGTAGAAGACGATGTGTTTAATGACTTCAGCTGAGTGGCTTTCTGAGAAGATAAACAGAAGCAAAAATATCTTAAAATGTGCCAAACAGTCATTTTGGTTCAGAGACTTTAGAATTTAATCCACAGGACAATAGAAAATCATGATTAAAAGGAAGAGGCTATATAATGAAATTGTAGCTATGATTTCCAAACAGGCCGAGATTATTGCTAGTAGATTATAGCTCCTGTGTTTCCAAAAATATTACGGTAAATAATGAGAGTTGAGGAAAATATGGATGCACACCCTTTCCCTATTTACTGAATTGTTAATGTGAAGAGTAATTAGTTATCAAGAAACCTGCTTAATGTCTTGAATGTGGAGCTAAACCACAAGGAATTGATTTAGATTGGATTTAAAACTTTCAACTGGAGGGAAATATATTTCTGAAGAAGAATATTATCCAAACTGAAGTTAAAAAACAATTAGATAGGTCAAAACATGAAACACATCACAAACGTGCCAGATTGTTTTTTTTTTTTTAAAGTTTTTTTTTTTTTAAAGATTTTATTTTTTCCTTTTTCTCCCCAAAGCCCCCCAGTACATAGTTGTATATTCTTCGTTGTGGGTCCTTCTAGTTGTGGCATGTGGGACGCTGCCTCAGCGTGGTCTGACGAGCAGTGCCATGTCCACGCCCAGGATTCGAACCAACGAAACACTGGGCCGCTTGCAGTGGAGCGCGCGAACTTAACCACTCAGCCACGGGGCCAGCCCCCAGATTGTTTTTTATTTAGTCAAATCAGATATTTCAGCCCTTGCTGGTTTACTAAATGTTGAATTGACTGAATGATGTAGACATAATCTCATGATGTTTAGTGCTCACGATTTATAATAAAACGATTAAAATAATAAGAGTAAATTAACTAATTCAAGAGATAGCTTGCTTCTCTTTGCTCTCTGCCATGTGAGGGTACAGCAAAAAAAAGCCTTCTGGGGGCCAGCCCCGTGGGGGTTGAGTTCGGCACGCTCCACTTTGGCTGCCCAGATTCGCAGAATTGGATCCAGAGCACAGACCTATACCACTTGTCACCCATGCTGGGGCAGCGACCCACATATAAAGTGGAGGAAGGCAGGAACAGATGGTATCTCAGGGCTAATCTTCCTCAGCAAAAAACCCCCAAAACAAACAAACAAACAAATAAAAAAACAGCCATCTGTGAACCAGGAAGAGGGTCTCAACGGAACCTGACCATGCTGGCACCCTGATCTCAGACTTCCAGCCTCCAGAAATCAATTTCTGTTGTTTATAAGCCCCCAGTCTATGGTTATTTCTTATAGCAGCCTGAACTGGGTAAGACAATTGCTGTTTTTCCCTTTGCTCCTCCACTTTTTTTTTCAGAGTGGATAATAGCTACATTCTTTTACATTAAAAAATATTGCTTTTGTTTCCTTTTATTTTATGAGGCAAGAATATATTTTAAAAAACACAGTTTAGATAATTGGTTTTTAGAAGCTAAGGGAAAGACAATAAACTATACTTATAGGCAATCATGTGTATATCATCCATGCATCAATTTTTTTATCTTAAAATCTTACATTTTAATGAAATAAGAAAAAAATGAATTTAAATATAAAACTTTATCTTCAATTCCTGAAGCAGGAATAGTCAATAAATAAACAGATTTCCTTAGGGGAAAGATTGTGCTTTTCAAGAATAGGAAATCTTATAGTGGTTACCAGAGGAGAAGTAGGTTTGGAGAGGGTAAAAGGGGTAGAGGGGCACATATGTATGGTAACAGACAAAAACTAGACTATTGGTGGTGAACATGATGCAGTCTATACAGAAACTGGTATATGATAATGTGCACCTGAAATTTACACAATATTATAAGCCTACATGACCTCAATAAAAATAATTTTTAAAAATCTTAGTTATTTTAATTTAATTTAATTTAATTTACTATTCAATACTATCTACCTAGAGATAAAACATCACTGTCTACAGCTCTTGACTAATTTTCCAGAAATATGTGTTTGGGTAGAGTGTTTAGTAATTTACCTATCTTCAAAGGAAATGCCGTATGCATTACAGGGCTACAATTCAGTATTTACAGCCTACAGCAAGTTCTTGGTCTTTATCCATAATGAGTAATGAAATCAGGAAGTGATTTCTGTCACTGCCTCTTGGATGACATTTATAATTTGCTACTGCTTGTTGTTATGTTTTCATGTGTGTATATCTTATCTTTCTAATTAGACTTTAAAATCCTTGAGAACATGAAATGTCTTGTTCACTTTTCACTTCCCATAAATACCAAGAACACTGAGCCTGCCCAAGCTAATTATGCATGTGGTATGAAGCTGCCTTAGAGTAGCTGGAGTCTAGCCAAAAGTTCACAGAATTTTAGTCTTAGAAAAAACCTTAAGAGATATACTTGTTCAGATACCTGCCTTTGGCAGGCTTAGTGCTTTTTGTTTTCAGGCAGATGGTTTCTGGGCTTACATGCATTTCTGCTCTAAAAGTGATTGCTGATTAAATATCTTCTCTTCTCACCTGAAGACTTAGAGTATCTCCTGTCTTCCCAGGCAAAACATTACCCTGGTTAGAACCCATCCTCTGCCTTCCAAAGTTTGTTGCATTCCCCTCCCCCTTCTAAATTTACCTCTATTTCCAGGATACACACCATCCATGGATACTTTTTCAGTGTTCAGGATGAACCAATCAAATAAATATAGAGGGATGATATTCGAAATATGTAGCAACCTCTATGGCACCGGTCAAATCTTATCAGAGTTGAGCGCTAGAAAATTCAATGCCAGCCGCACTTAACTGATATGGCCATATTGGTGCACCCTGACTAGACATCACTCTTGAAAATATACAAGTACATAGAAAAGAGAATTAGAGAGGATCAGTTTTGAAGACTTTATTATTAGTTTCTAGGGCTATTGTAACAAATAATCACAGACTGGACAGCATCAACAACCGAAATTTGTTCTCTCAGCTCTGGAGACCAGAAGTCCACAGTCAATGTATTGAGTGTTGATATCCTCTGAGGCCCTGTGGGAGAATCTCTTTCATGCCTCTCTTCTAATTTGCGGTGGCGGCCAGAAACCCTGGCGTTCCTTGGTTTGGGGCTTCATAATTCCAATCCACGCCTCTCTTTACGCGGTGTTCTTTCCTGTGTGTGTCATACTTCCCTTTTTTCTCTTACAAATATACCAGTCGCTGGATTTGAGTTCCACTCTAAATTTAGCGTGATCTCATCTTGAGATCCTTAACTTGATTATGTGGCAAACATTCTATTTGCAAATAAGGCCACACCCACCAGCACTAGGGGCTAAACTTGGACATACCTCTTTGAGGGACACAATTCAACCCACCACAAAGACCAAATATATTGCAGGTGTTTTGCATACTGGCATATATTGAGTTTAGACATTATGTTATAAGGCAAACGTTGCTCTCCTTCTTTTCCATCTGAGAGTACTAAGGACTGAAGAAATTAAGTGCCCATCCAAAGAGTAAATTAAAATTCGAGAATTAGAACTTAACTCATGACTAAAAGTCCAAGTTTTCTCTCCTATACCCAGCGCAGGAACTGAGCAAGGAGTAACAGACTCAGGCTAATCTTGTGATAAGTAGAAAAAAGACAAACAAATATTCTTTTCTTTTTTTTCCTTTGTGGTTTGATCTCAAAGATACATTGAATTTGATTATAGATTTAGAAAGTCTATTGTAAGAAGGTGTATGCTTTCTCTTTTTCTATTTATTCTTGGAGTAGAGAGTTTTGAAAGCAAAGAGAGGGATTATTGGAAATGGGCTGCAACTAGACACCTGACTAGAGATGGGGGTCAGTGCAAAGCCTGGCTGAGGAGAACGGAGAGAAGCGTAATGACAGAGAACAGCCCGGGGTCAGTGTGACATTTCCAGGTGTGCAGAGCTGTCCTCCCACACATTTGCATTGGCCTCATCTCCACATTCAGCTGCTCTCTCATTATTCCCAAGCCCTCCTGATGGCATATTTTATTAATGTCTCTCATTAATGCTTCAGAGTATTTTATCCCATTGTCCAGATTCTTCTCATCTTTTACCTTTTTAGTAGTGTAAGCAAAATGTGTGGGTTTATATTAACATATGTGAGCACATTGGAAACACTGAACTTTCAGTTGGCATACCAATGCAATGTAAATACAGTACTCTTAGTTTTTATGATATGTATATTAATTTTAAAACATAAAAGACCCAAATATTTTCTAAATAATAGAAATACCTGAAATAAACTTTTTTTTGAGGAAGATTAGCCCTGAGCTAACTGCTGCCAATCCTCCCCTTTTTGCTAAGGAAGCCTGGCCCTGAGCTAACAACTGTGCCTCTCTTCCTCTACTTTATACATGGGACGCCTACCACAGTATGGCTTTTGCCAAGCGGTGCCATCCGCGAACCACCAGCCGCCGAGAAGCAGAACTTGTGAACTTAACCGCTGCACCACCAGGCCGGCCCCTGAAACAAACTTTTGAAAATAAAATTGAACCTACTAAAAGTAAAATTCATGTGATAAAGGAGAATAATTTTAAAAGGCTTCCAGGTTAGCAATTCATTTTCTCTATAGAAATCATGTTTAATTTATAAAAAATAAAAAACTAATTGCAAAAACCACTGAAATTTGAGATTCTTTGGAGTTTTCTAAATCGTCTTAAGAAACTGTTTGGTTATAAAATGTGAGCACAGAAAGTGTCAACATAAATAATCTTGTGATAAGCTTTGAATTGTTAACTACAGATCATTTTCAGGGTTAAGTATATTTTCTTTTTTGAAACAAAATGTTTTGTAATAAGTATTTATGTAGAAAAATATATCAAAAACATGTATGTTTGTTTTCAAGATACTCTCTATTTACCGCCCGGAAGAGATTAAGTTACGGAACTTTAGCAATCCTGATTGAGTTGAAGGTAGCAAAGAATCGTATATAATGAGAAATTACTGTCCCTAAGTTTAAGCCTCATAAAATGTATTTAGATGCATTTCAACATTACACACACTGCTGTTATCTCTGATGTATCTAAAAAGAATTACAGTAGGTAGCTGATTACAGGAAAGCCAGGTATAGATTGTTTTATTCTGTAGAAATCAATACTAATCTCCAAATACGCTCCCCCTTCTCCAACTACAGATGGTAGTCCTACATTTTTCTTTTAAAGGTTGTGGGGATCATGCACTTAAATCAGAGAGAAACATATTCTCCCAAGTGTAATATCTGAAATAATTGCCAGGGTATTCCATATTTTTTATCTCTACATTATACCCCACTTCAACCCTTGCACACACAAACTCAGATGTGAGCCTGTGTGCATGCTTACTACACGCATACACCACATACACACACACACACGCATGCACATCATGTAGAGTGATGGATGGCTGGATTTCAGGTCACTGTGGTCATCTGACCTCTGTTTACTCCCCTTCTTCCTCCTCTTCCGCCTTCTCCTCCTGCTCCTTCCTTGACTTTTTCTTTTGTTTATGACACTAAACCTGGAGAGCAGACACTAACAGCATGTTCAGGACATAGTTCTATTTATACTTTCCTTGAGTGTTATATATTGAAAGAATTGAAACATGAGCCTCTTAACCTAAAGAAAATATTCTTGTGCCTGATCTTAATGCATTTGGGTTTCCTTTACAAGGAGATTTGGAATGAGTAAGAATTAAAGCTCCTTAGAACACAAGACATTAGTAGGAGTTAATATTTGACAAATAATATCTATTGTAAGGCAGGTGTTTATTTTTTTTTACTCCATTTATCCTTATTAAATTATATAACATAATAGCTATTACATGATAAAACAGAGTTCAGCAACAGTATATTTTATGAAGACCAAGACTCGGAGAATATCAGAAATAATTTCAAAATTTTCATATTGGTCTTAGATGGCAGTTGCTAATAAGATAGCTTGCACAGGGGGCCGGCCCCATGGCCAAATGTTTAAGTTCCCACCCTCCACTTCGGTGGCCCGAGGTTGTGCCAGTTGTGATCCTGGGTGTGGACTTAGCACTGCTCATCAATGCACGCTGAGGCAGCATCCCACATAGCAGAACTAGAAGGGCCGACAACTAGAATATACAGATATGTACTGGGGGGGTTGGGAAGAAGAAGAAGAGGGAAAAAAAAGGAGATTGGCAACAGATCTTAGGCGCCAATCTTTAAAAAAAAAAAAAAAAAAAGATGGTTTACACAAATAGATTAGGAACCTAAATAATTAAACCACTACTGCTGTTTTGGGATGTGATTAAGATTGCTATTTGGGGCTAATTGCCAGAGGGTAAGATTAAGTTAATACAACAACGAACCCAGGATCCCATCCACTGTTCCAAACTGGAGCCAGTCATTGGAGAAGCAGTCCAACCCAGCGATGTCTAACTCAATCAGCATTTAGTAACACGAGCCAACTCGAGAACTTCCAGGACAAAAGAGCCGGTCATGAAATAACACTTATTAACTGAATCAGACAGAGGGAGAGTAACCTATCGGGCTGGAAACATCACAACACAATTATTGCAAAATCACCACCTGGACTTACAGATCCAGGCCAGCTGAATAATCACTTTAAACCCAATCTAAAATGTTAATATTATGCCTCATTGTTTATTGATTCTCTTACAGCTGAAGGGGCAAAACAAATGAGAGGAAAATGAGAGACTGTTTTAAAATATCAATGCAGACAATTTCTTTCACTGAATATAAAAAAATAAGACTCTTGCGAATACAAATTAGGCGAATACTATGACAGTTAAGCCTCTTTTTTCCCTACAGCTCAAAATGACTGCTTTGCTTTTCAGGTTGGCAAAGCATGGCTTTTGTTTCTGGGTAAATTGCAGTTCTCACTTCTATTTATGCCCAGTTTATATTCTACGTTCACAAAGTGGCATTAAACAGAAAACGTTGTCTTTGAGATAAATATCATTTTCACTAAATGAATTAAAACTGCAAAGCACAAACATATGAAACAATTAATATTACCAAAAGAAAAAAGGTGCAGTAAACAAGCAGAGAGGGACTGGCCTGGTGGTGCAGCGGTTAAGTTGACACGTTCCACTTCGCAGCCTGGGGTTCTCTGGTCCAGATCCCGGGTGCGGACATGGCACCACTTGGCAAGCCATGCTGTGGCAGGCTTCCCATATATAAAAAAAAAAAAAAGTAGAGGAAGATGGGCACAGACATTAGCTCAGGGCCAGTCTTCCTCAGCAAAAAGAGGAGGATTGGCAGCAGATGTTAGCTCAGGGCTAATCTTCCTCAAAAAAAAAAGAAAAAAACAAACAGAGAAATCATTCAATTTTGCATTTTTACAATCTCTTCAGAATTCCTCTTTCACAAGCTGCTAGATAAAGTCATAATAAATTAGAACCACTCTTCTTAGTATTTACTTTATCTCCTAAATTTCATTTTGCCTAGAACAAAGCTTGAATGTGTCTTCCCAAATTATTTTAGAGAATGACCAAAGAAGCATTGATTTCTGGGATCCTTGTAGCTTATATATAAAAAATAAAATATTAGATATCTATTCTCTTTGGTTAACGTTTTCTGAAAAGTAATCCATAAATTGTGTCCGTAACTTAAATTTGATAGAACACTTTCAGAGACTGATAAAGGAACTTACTTCATTTTCACACATTTACATACAGTCTTCCGTCAATTGTCTTATATGAAGAGTTTTTCTGTAGTATAACAGTAGGAAGAAACTGCTATTAAGCCTGTTACATTATACTTTACAAACCACATGACTTCAACAGTTAATTTCCAAGAATTTTATTTGAAGCATGTTTTTATGTGAGTTGAACAATCAAGTGATAGTTTTTGATTTCCATCTGTCAAATGCTCTCTAGGTTGTCTGAATGGCCTGTCTTGTAGGACTCCTGTCATTCCTTTGATCTTTTATTCAGCAAGCATCAAGTGCCTGCTAGGCAATACGGTAACCTGGGAAGAGAATGTGAATAGCAAATGGTCCGTGACTTCAAGGAGTGTACTTTGGCAGAGAAGACAAACTTATGAAAAAGTAATCATGATATGACAAACGCATAGTATGCTGGGAGTATGAAGAGATCAAAAGATAGGACCCAGAGCTCAGATTTCTGAACCCTTGAATGTTATCCTTAATAACATTAGGATCTCAAAGAAAATATATGGGTCTCAAAGAAAATATATGGACAAAGGTTGTGGTTTAGAAAGAAACAAAAAACAGACTCTATTTGAGGCCTTGGCCTAAAACTTCTGTCTAGCCCCTGGCACGAGTGGACAACACAGAAACTTCTCTTTTTAAGGACAGTGACCTGAGAATCAAAGTAAGTAAGATGTTTTCTTTTGCCTGTTTCTTTCTGAGTATACACGTGGACTTTAGCTCTTCATATTTCACCACCATGTTGGTGAGAAAAGATCTGTGCAAGAATAGCTCACAATCCATAAAGAAACTGCAACTGCAAGAAGAGAGCCAGAAAGTGTTTTGCTCCATGCCTTGCACCAGAGCTGGTCTTTGGCTTTTGTCTTAGACAGTAGAGCTCTGAGGAAGGACGATCAGTCTCAACCTGCTCACTTGTTAGCACAGAAGGAAGGGTTTCAATAGGCAGACAAGAATCATGCTAGATCTTCCCAAGCCTTCCCATTGCTCCAGGCTTCTAGGAAAAATGCAAGTCTCCTAAGAGACTAAAGCACACGTGACAGGCAGATCACAGTACTGAATAATGAGAGACAGACTCCTATTTGGGGGTAGAACAAGGGAGAACTTGGAGAAAGGGACAGAGGTGAGCTTCCCTATAGGCTAACAGATTGGAATAGAGATGCATATACAGTGCTATGGCGGTTTGATTGGGAAAGGAGAGTTAAAGTGATTTTCCTGGAGAGGTTAGTAAAGCCTTCAAACAAGAGGAGAACAGAGGGAACAGGCTTCCCAAGTGCTCCCAATGATATCCTGGACCAGATCTGGGTATCTCAGCAAACAGATCTGCTAACTAGAGACATCCTTTTGAATCTATTTAGTATTGGAATTTTTTTCTAGCATGTAACAATGGTCCTATCAATTTCACATACATCCTTGTTGGAAGGTAAAATTTATAAACCAAAAATAAAAACCACAGCAACTTCACCTAGATGACATTGATTTTGGTGCTGCTTTTTCCTTGGGTAAACTTTTATTAATTTGCATTTTGTTATGATCCCCCTTTAGAACAGTAGTGAGTGCACACTTAGGTAGAGGGAAACACAAAATACTCAAAACTGCTTTGGCATTACTGTGAATAAGACTGTGAGGCCATTAGATACACTTGCGTCAATCCTGCCCCTGATCTTGCCACCTGGACATTTCTGCATGTAAAAATGAGATGAGGGATAGATTGAAGGCACGAGAGTTAGAATCAGGAAATCTCAGTTCATACTTCTAGCCTTACAGAGGTGGAACTTGGGAAAATTGTGTCATTCTTCTGTCAAGCTCAGTTTTCTGCTGTGATTATCTCTCACAAAGTTGTCACGATTATCAAATAAAAGAAACTTAAATGAAAATTTATATCAGTATAAGCTAGTTTATTTTTAATAGAACAGAATACAAGATATTGTCACTTTCTTCCTGACCTCATTTCTGGAATTACGTATGTAAAGGTAATGGAAATTTTGCAAGTTAGATCAAAGACGGAATTAAGCAGAGGATTTGGATATAAGCAGATAAGATTATAAATATACTCTGCCTGAGACTTCTTCACTAAAATATTAAATATACTCCTGTACTTTATTTCTAAAAAATGAAAGTCAGAAGAAAGACAGAGAAAGATACCAGTAGTAATTACAACATTTTCACAATCCTTAATAAAAATTATACATTCGGGTAAATTATACATAGGGTAAATCTTGGCTTTGGATTTGATTGCAATTTGTTCACAGATTTTTAAAGATGTAATATATATTGAAGAAGAGAACTATGTTTAAATATATTAGGAATATCTACCACAAATGAAACAAAGAGCTATAGGCGTGCAGTAGTCACAGGATTAGAGGAATGCACCAAAGTATTATTGAATCTGTTTCTGCTCCTGCATGTAATAAACAGGACAGTGTGTCTTTTTGGTCCTATTTCTGTTTCGAAGAGAACAGCCTTCATCAGTGAATTATAAATTAAAATTAAATAAAAAATAGAATCAGTCCCTTAAGTATAATCTACAATTTAATCCCCACTAAAAATATACAGAAGACGCACTCAGATTTTAATTACGGTACATATATTTGAGAGTTATCTGCTGCATAATTATGAGTAATTCTATTCTTTTTCACAAAATATAACTCATTAATATTACTCTCCCTTACTGCCTTTCAGTTAAATTCACTCTAAGGCACTAAAATATCTTAGATATGATGATTCATAATCTATTTCTGAGCTTATGAAGACGTCTGATGGCCTGTCCATCCAGAACATAGAGATTAGAAAGTATGAATATATCTAAATACCAACTTCAGATTTGACATCTATAATATCAAGGTATTAATAAATAACATGACAAATGTCTAAATAAACCATCTTTGAAATATTTAACTTGTTCACCCTCAGCATTCTTAGATGTGTCCCCTCTCTCTATTTATATACATAAAATATATAGACATACATTAAATATAAATATATACTATAAATGTATTGTAAATGCAAGTCTATTATAAAATAAAACAAACATATTGTCCTATCTCCCCCAGTTACCAGTGAAAATCAAAAGAAAAAGAGGATACCCTAAAAATAAATCTTGTCAAATTATCTGAAGAATTATAAAAGTGATAGTAAAAGTACTACCTTCAGCTTTTAAAAGCTATCCTATGTTCATCCACCACGAATTATAACATCATATTATGAGCAAATTACAGGTCACCCTGTGGGATTTGGAATTACGCTGTCC
This sequence comes from Equus asinus, assembly GCF_041296235.1. Classification (NCBI taxonomy): domain Eukaryota; kingdom Metazoa; phylum Chordata; class Mammalia; order Perissodactyla; family Equidae; genus Equus; species Equus asinus. The sequence continues at coordinate 175,122,318 of NC_091790.1, forward strand.
ATGAATGATTGATGCGGTATATCCAAATTTATAGCCAGCAGGCACAGGTAGCTTTTCCTAAGGAGAAATTACAGGAATCTCTGCATGACCTTCAGCCCAGAACCCTATTTTACTTGAAGCGACGCCAACATGAGAGTGGCTGGAAGCTTGCTGGAACCATCAGATAATATCAGCTGCTGCTATAGTAGCGAAGTTAGAAGGTTTAGAGTTCTGAATCTATGTTTCCTAATTCAAAAAAAATTGCTCCCCTGACAGGATGTTGTCACTACTTGGAGATCTAAAGCTGAGAATCTCAAGATTTTTCCAAAGCAGAAGGATTGAGGCAGGAGAAAGCTTTCCCAAAGATTTAACATCAAGCAGCAGATTTCCAGATATAGACAGCTTTGGCCCAAGATTTCGGGACAAAGACCTCAAATTCTGGGAACTACTAATTGGCACACACTTCTTCTTTGGGTTATTATTGTATTTTTAAAATTAGTTTAATAGAGTGTTAATTTTTAAGGACAAAAAGCTAACATTTTTTTCCCTTTAATTCCAGTGCCCTGGTTTCCAAAGGTTAACCTTTGGTGTTTTGACAAAATCTGACTGATAGGACAAAAGGTAAGACAAAAGAGATTTATTTTTAAAAAAGAAAATGGAGACCTGGCCTCTGCACCACTTTCTGAGTCACCCAAAAGGGGGAATTGAGATAGAGTTTGGGATTTGGGATGTTCCTTTTCCTTTATAGAACTAGGGAAAATATTGGAAAGCTAAGCAGAGCATTTCATGCGTTATCAATGATTCTACTTATTTTTCATCACAGTCCTATGTTGTATTCTTTCCAGTAGTAAATGTTTCTGTGTATCTGCTATTCCAAATAACTGAAATCACTATATAAAACAAAAGATCATAGGAGAAACTGATGAATGCACTCTAGATTCAATCATCTCTTATGATCATAAGCCTCACTAGTCCTTCAGACTCAGACACTTCAGCTAGTGGTGACGATGTGGACTCTGAAATTTGGCCTAAATGTGTTAACCTTGAGGCCAATACTGGCCTAAAGGAAGGACCAAGAAACATCTTGAAAGCCAAAAAATTTCCATTGTTACTTTGATTTCCCAACAACTTTTCTTCTCCCTGCCCTGCCGTCCCTTTCTGAAACTAAATTGCCCAAGCAATGTTAGCTAAACCATGACCCTAGTCATGCTTTCTGTCCTGTGACCCACACAACCTATAATTCTCCATACCTTTGGAGAACATGAACTGTGCTTAATTCTTGGTGCAAACTAAATATTAACTGACTTTCCTCAATCTATCTTGTGAAATCCTTGAGCTATTTGCTGTCTTCAGGACACTAATCTTAGAACTATTCTTGTGTTGCAACATTTTAATGAAGCTCCAGTGAATGGGTTTGTTGATTTTTTTTCTTTCATAACTATTAGATGTACAGAAAATGTGAAGAGGCATATATGACTTTTCCAAGAGTGAAATACACTGACGGAAACAGTTCAATGAAGTGGAGTCACCGTTGTTGCTTAAAGCAGCTTGAACGGGAAATATCTAAGCTGCCATTGGATAAATCAGATCTTGAAAACATTCCAGAGTACAGTGACCTGCCTTCATAGAAAACTCTCTTGTTCTGTGCTGTTTACTATAATAACCACTAGCCACATGTGGAGTGCAACTAAGGAACTAAATTTTTAATTTTTTTTGCTTTTAATCAATACTGAAGCAATGTGAAATATTTTGTTTTCTGTTAAACACAGATCTATTGTTTTGTTAGGACTATATCTCACTTTAACCATTGCATTATGTAAAATACTGTATTGCAGTGCAAGTAAATGTCATTTCTAGTATCTTATTACTACTTTCTTAAGAGAAATTTCACGTTCAAATATTATATATCGGATAAGTAACAGAATATTAATATTAATTTCACCTTTTACTTTGTTAATGGAGCTATTAAAAATTCTAAATTGCATATGTAGCTTCCATTAAATACATATCGGATAGGGCTACCCTAGGTAGTGCTTCCTTGACTCTGTCAATATTCATGCTAGCAATATGAAATGCTACTTCTCCTGGATATGACTTTGGATAGCAGTCTGTAAAACATGCTTCACGAGGGGCTGGCCCCGTGGCCGAGTGGTTAAGTTCGCGCGCTCCGCTGCAGGCGGCCCAGTGTTTCGTCGGTTCGAATCCTGGGCGCGGACATGGCACTGCTCGTCAGACCACGCTGAGGCAGCGTCCCACATGCCACAACTAGAGGAACCCACAACGAAGAATACACAACTATGTACCGGGGGGCTTTGGGGAGAAAAAGGAAAAAATAAAATCTTTAAAAAAAATTAAAAAAAAAAAAAAAAAAACATGCTTCATGAATGAAGGGCCTATGACACTCTGGATGATGGCTAAAGAAAATCATCTTTTTAATTCTCTGTATCTTTGCTGTGATTCAAGTTATCATGGGCTCTTTCCTAATGGATTAGTGAGAAAAACAATTATGGAAGAGAAGTAGTGTGTGAATGTTGGTAACAGCAAGCAAATCTGAGAAAATGTCACCTTCTTATGTAGTTTGTCCTTATCCAGACTTTAAAGATAGGAGATAGGGGGTGGCCCGGTGGCGCAGCAAAGTTTGCACGTTCCACTTCAGCAGCCAGGGGTTCGCTGATTTGCATCTTGGGTGCAGACTTATGCAGTGTTTGGCAAGCCATGCTGTGGTAGGCATCCCGCATATAAAGTAGAGGAAGATGGGCATGGATGTTAGCTCAGGGCCAGTCTTCCTCAGCAAAAAGAGGAGGATTGGCAGCAGACGTGAGCTCAGGGCTAATCTCCCCCCCCCAAAAAAAAGGTAGAATACCTTTAAAGGTGGGACATGACTGTACAGAAAGTGACATTAAGCTGAGTTTATTCCTGAAAATTGTTCATTTTTATTCAATATATTTTTATTGGTGCTTACTGTGTGCCAGGCATTGTAAAGGTGCTAGATATCCTAAAAGAATAAGAACAAGAAATGACCCCAAATGGCTTTACAGACAAATAGAGAAGATACACAAATGCATAACTGTGAATATCATGTATATGGATTTGTAATAGGTACATGCACAAGTCATATTGGGTGATGCAAGATGCAAGTGGCCATCTCTACTGGCAGTTGGGGCAAACAGTCAGCGAGGAATCACACAATATAATACCTTTAGGGGTTTTGCTGAGCTCCAATTGGAAGAAGAAAGTGAACTTTTCTAGGCAATGCCAAATCACAGGCAACATGTCCATTGTTCTTATAATGATGTTTTTAAGAGGAGTAGGTATCATCAGCAATGTTATCTCCTAATACATGTTCATGCACGTTGTGCATTTTTTTACAGGAAATTAAATATGGCTCAGTTTTCAGCTTCCTGAGTCCTGATACATGGCTTTTCATGTCCTGAGAGTTTCCAATTTGAAAGAAATTTGGATACCAGGAATATGACATATACCTAACTACTAGCTTTCCGGCAAATTTTGTTTTATTCTTTCAGTGCCTGCTGATTAAAGATATATGAAAAAATATTTTGTATTCAATTTCCTTCACCTTTGTGTCATCGTTTATTTCTACTAAGAAAATAACGTTTATTTCAAGTGTGGCTCCTTTGTTCAGTTTCTAGTGAGTTCTCATAGATCTTTGTGCCTTTGATTATTGAAAGAACTCAACAAATTCAATCAATGATTCAGAAATATGTGATTTTTTTAGGAGCCAAACCTCAGGTATATCAAAGGCATTTTATAACACTCAAAACCATTTGCAAATTACCAACATGATTTGTCATACTGACATGTTATTTCATAAATTGAACAGTTTTTTATTAAATGGCCAGGCTATTCCTAACTGAGGAAGCTTGTCTCCTTTCACCTTCAAATTATTTTCTTCAGCTTTTTCATTAAGTTCTTTAAACCATTTTCTGGCACCTTCCAAAGGAAAGAAAGTTTTACCTTCTGACTAGGTCACTGGTTTCCAAGAGTGATGAAAATCATTTAACTTTAAGCCTAATAATAGATGATTCAAGCCTTTTTGAGCTTTATCTATTTTCTCTTATTACAAAATTATTGTACCTTTTACACAGCAAGGAGTCATGACCCAGAAGCTGATATGACTCAGAAAGATTAGAAATCTGTTAGTGATACAAAGAAGGTCAAACCTGAGTGAGACTGAAATATTTAAATCTCAAATGGAATTGCAATTAGCATTATAGTAAGCACTAAGGGTCAGGTGGCTATATAGGTCAGAAGAAAACTATCACTGAGTAAAATAAGGTGACCCTTAACATGTGAACATGACTCAATGACCTGTGAACACTCTGAACAAAAAATATCCAGTCCTTTAAAAAATAAAAGTACAAATTAAATAAAAATTTTACCTTTGTTATATCCATTTTTGTCCAGGTAAACAGTACTTCACAGTTCTTGGTGTTTTTTCTCCAAAGACCACTCCCCTAGAGCTGCACGCACACACATAGCCACAAACACACACTAACACTCAACCACACACATCTGAAAAATTTATCTTTCTCCAACTGAAAATTATTTTCAACCGTATGATTGTATTCAGATTGAGATCACAAACCTGCTCCTGGACTTTATTTATCTAAGTGCTAATTGACCATTTGTTTTTTTAAAAATATCATGTAACACAGACTTATTAACAAGCTATTGTGTGTCCATCTCTATATTTGGCTCTATGGAGGTTATACAAACATGCATACCATTGCCATTTTTCCTCCTTCCCTCACTTTCTTCATTCCTTCCCCTTTTCCTTTTTTCCTCCTTTTCCTTTGCTCTCATCATCCTTCTGAGTCTATAGTAGTAGAGAAAAAGATCAATTCCCATTGGGAGAAACTTTTCTCAGAGTATTTTTTTTAAGATGCCATTATGTTTGGGTTTGTAAATACAATTGACTTGGTAATTTAATTCATTCTTAAACAAATAATTTGAATTTGGCCATTAAATTAATATTTGAAAATAGCAAATTCAAGTGTAAAATTACACCAACTGATAAGTTGTTAATGAAAAAATTTAGATAAAGTGCATACTTTGAAGAAGTCTGCATTTCAGAGCATTTTTAAGCTCATGGGATGATTTAAAATGAGTATTGTAATATTGAAGGTAAGATTAAATTTTAAAGTTGGATTGTTTAAAGCATGTATATGCCGATATTTAATGGGAAAATTAAGAACTCATGGAGACAGTTAATAATGACCTCAAAGGACATTTGCTAGGCAACGTGTGACCCATTTATTTTATCCAGAGAAGCTGTCTCCCTTGAGGTACTGTTTTAGTTTTCTGTTGCTGCATAACAAATTGTCACAAACTTTGAGGCTTGAAACAACACCCATTTGTTATCTCACTGTTTTGCTGTGTGAGGAGATGACGCACAGGTTAACTGTGTCCTCTGCTAAGGGTCTCACCAGACTGAAACCAAGGTGTCATCCAGGGCTGTGATTTCATCTGAGGTTCAGGGTCGGTCCTCTTCCAACCTCACTGGTTGTTTGCAGCATTTAGTTCCTTGTGATTGGAGGGAACATTCCCTCAGCCCCAGAGGCTGCCTCCGTTTCATTTCAATGGCCCTCTCCACAACATGGCAGTTTGCTTCTTTAAAGCCAATAGGAAATCTCTCTTCAGTCTGCTAATACAGAGTTTTATATAATGTAATGGACTCAAAGGAGGAACTATCTGCTCTCTTTCACCATATTCCACTGGCCAGAAGCAAGCCAGGTTTACTTGTACCCAAGGGGAGGTGATTACACAAAGGTGTGGATAACAGTGGGAGGAATTTTGCGGCCCAGTTTGGAATTCTGCCTACCACAGGTACTTTACTATAGTATGCACAGTCTCTTTCTTCATCGTAGTCTTCAGTGACAGTTAGGATGCTTTTAATTGGAAGAAAAAGAATATGCATCTAAAAGTGTCTTTAAAATGAAGGCATTTTTTCATATCATGCTGGAAGTTCACTGTTGATGGATGGTGTTCTTTGAAGTACAAATTTCTTAATTTTGATGAAGTCAGATTCATCTGTTTTTCCTTTTCCTTTTCCATGCTTTTGGTGTCATATCTAAGAATATTTTTCCAAATTAAAAGTTATGAAGATTTACCCCTATGTTTTCTTCTAAGGGTTTTATAGTTTTTAGCTCTTACATTTAGGCCTTTCATCCACCTTGAGTTAATTTTTTTTATATTGTGTGAAATAAGGTCCAACTTCATTCTTTTGCATGTTTCTATCCAGTTGTCCCAGCACGTTTTGTTTATTCTTCCCTATGCTGTAGTCTGGAAAGTTCTACCAGGAAAAAGTTAAAGTGATTGTGGAGTTTCTCTCTTATGTTTACTTTCTCTCAAGAACAACAGCCTTTTGCTGCCTGTTGTCCAACTCACAAGAAGAGGTGTTCCATGTATTTCGTCGGGTTTCATAGTTGTTCATGGTGGGAGAAAAGGTCTAAAACAAGATACTTTGTCATGATCCCCTCATACCACTTTTAAATATCAATATCTATAAAATTTGTTTTCCCAGATTTTGGTCAGGTAAGTGAGGCAGTTTACGTAAACAATATTAAGACAGTTTTAGGGGAAAACTTGTCATGTACCACCATTAGTCCTCTGTGAGAATGAAAAGGTGATGATAGGGTTAGATGTCAGACAAAATATAGTCAAATGTGCACACCTCCAATATCAGAAAGTACTCACAAAATCTAGGTGGTGTTCTCATCCTCTCAGGGATCACTGATTAGACCCAAGAACGGGCACCAAAGTTAAAGCTTTAAATAGAAGTATGCACAAGAAGAAATTTATATAGGGCCCACTTAGGTGAACAAGAAAATACATTTTTTAAAAAAATAGGAAATGATGCAGATAGCGACAGTGAAAACTGGGAAATTATCTTCTTGGACAACCTTAAGGGAGAAACAACTAGATAATTAGCTTCACAATTGAGTTTTCATTTGCTTGTTTGTTTAATTATTTGTTTACTTAAGTGTTCTGCCTCCGGTACAAATTGGTGTGAGATCTGTAATGGAACTGATTGCAAGAAGGTGTTTAAGACCATTGGTGGGGCTGGACCCGTGGCCGAGTGGTTAAGTTCACGCACTCCGCTGCAGGTGGCCCAGTGTTTCATTGGTTCAAATCCTGGGTGCAGACATGGCACTGCTCATCAAACCACGCTGAGGCAGCGTCCCACATGCCACAACTAGAGGGATCCACAATGAAGAATATACAACTATGTACTGGGGGGCTTTGGGGAGAAAAAGGAAAAATAAAATCTTTAAAAAAAAAAAAAAAGACCATTAGGGTGAATTTTGCAGAAACACGGAAAGGAACACACTGACTAATTGAAAGTATGAGTTAATGGGGAATCATTTTGCATGTACCTCCTGGAATAGCAAGGATAGATATGCACCCTGACAATGAGTTAGGCAGAGTTTCAGGGAAGCCAAGTAGTTCTCTTTCTCTTCCATTAAGATAGATCTACACAGTTGGGGTACCTGAGTAAGTCAGACCCTGGAATAACCATGGAAATGTGTTTTAACCTCTAAGTCTTAGTTTCCAAGTGTGTTCACTGTGGGTAATTGCAGTAGCTATATGTAGGGTTTTTGTTAGAATTAAATGAAACCTGTACAAAGTACTTAATATACTGGAAGAACTCAGTAAATATTAAGTGTATCTAACAGAATGTATGTATGCATCATGTGACAAAACTAAATTATTTGATATGGAAATGTGGTGATAAGTTATCAGGACAGAAAATCAGAATATTATGATTTCATTAATTCTCATGCAACTTGTCTACTGTATTAGAACTGAATGGACCATTTTAATAAGAAGGAATATGATAGTGAAGGCTCATCCAATGTAAAACTTCATGCCAAAATATATTTTTTTGACCAGCTAGGGTTCTCTTTATCCCCAATATATTTTTAGGTAATGTTTTTGCCTTTTGAAAAGAATGAAATGGATATATACTGAAACTAGAAGAAAAATGGGGTAATTATCCTCAACAATAAATAGCTCATTCCAAGAGGACCAATATACATAAACCTGTCTTTAAAAAAGAAATTTTAGGGGCTGACCCGATGGCATAGTGGTTAAGTTCCTGCGCTCTGCTTTGGCAGCCCGGGGTTTGTCCGTTCAGATCTCGGACACAGACCTACACACTGCTCATCAAGCTGTGCTGTGGCAGCATCCCACATACAAAATAGAGGAAGATTGCCACAGATGTTAGCTCAGGGACAATCTTCCTCAAGTGAAAAGAGGAAGATTGGCAACAGATGTTAGCTCAGGGCCAAACTTCCTCACCAAAAAAAAAAAAAAGGAAGTTTTAAACTTCCCTGGAAACTCATAACTTTTCTGAAATTCTGTACTTGATATTAAAATAAAACAGGAATGACTTTCCATCAGTATAAACAACTTTTAATGGTCTAGCAAAAACTATATCATCATACCTTCAAAGATGTGATAAATGTGAGTATATATTCTACACTATAAGTAATATTATACAATTTTTAAAGTATGATTTTGAATTAGAAACCATTCTTTTTGAGGGGAAAAAAGGCAAATTATTAAACCAAGGTCTTTTATAACTCAAAGCAATGAAGACGTCTTAACATGGTGAAATAAATAAATAAATGAACTAATTTTCCTCACTGACCAAGCAGAAAAGGAAAAATCTAAGAGAAACACATAGTATCAAATATAAAAGAAAAAAAATTGTACCTAGATGAATACTGAAACACTCTATTGGTGGCAAGCAATTATATTATTCCGGGGCACTGAATGATTATTTATAAAGCCTACATCAGAAGGAACATCTTTGCTCTCAAGGTTTGGCTCAAATGCAAGTCTAAGGCCACGGAGATAAGTGTTAGTTACACTTGGCAATGTAACCTGGCCATTTGCTCTTTCAACAGAGGCAGGTTGGTAGGAAATTCGACTGCGATTGTTTTTTCTGAGTTTCTTCCTGAATTTGAACAAAGTTAATAATACGAAGGCAGAGGGGCTGCCCGGTGGCGCAGCAGTTAAGTTCACTTGTTCCGATTTGGCAGCCCAGGGTTCGCTGGTTTGGATCCCGGGCGCAGACATGGCACCGCTCAGCAAGCCATGCTGTGGCAGGCATCCCACATAGAAAGTAGAGGAAGATGGGCATGGATGTTAGCTCAGGGCCAGTCTTCCTCAGCAAAAAGAGGAGGATTGGCGGCAGATGTTAGCTCAGGGTTAATCTTTCTCAAAAAAGGATAATGAAAATGTGGGATGCATTGTGGCCATAATCACAGCTAAATAGATCTAACCAAATAAATTGGTAATAACTGTTTTACGTATATTTATGTATGTATATATGTGTGTGTATTTATATTTACATATGTACACATAAACATATATATTTTTAAACCTCTTATGGTATATTCCTCACATTATTTACCTGTTCAAATAATTGCAGAATCATGGAAATTCCTGTTTATTAAGCTGTTCTACATTAGCTTCATTTAATTATAAAAGCAAATTGAGAAAAATCTTGAAAAATAAATATTAAATCCTTATGGCACAAAACATTTTTGACATCTGACATTATAAACCTACCCTCATTGGAAAACTGTGATACATCAAAATGAAGCCATTCAATATTCTTCTGCAGTAAACAAGTTAATCCATCAATGACATTTTGGAAATAAACTAACTATTGTACAATAAGAAACAAGTGGATTTTCTATTTTCGTTTTTTTTTCTTCACTAGAAATATTTTTTCCTTCCCTTTATGGCTGCCACATTCTTGGAATTCAATTGGGATTGACACACAATTTACACATATTTATTGAACACCTAGGATTCATTTATTTGTTCATTCGCAAGGTTAGATCGGAGCTGAGTTCTGAAGAACTATATTAGGGAATGTGTTTATGAAGAAGGCAGGAAAGTGGCCTGCCCTCATTTGGCTTTGTGCTAATTGTGGATATAGGAAAAAATAAAATTTTAAAATACTTACTAGGAAGAAGGACCTGGCTACTCACTTCTGAAAAAATTGGCGATGAAAACTCTATGAATAGCAGCAGAGCATTCTCTCATACAGAACTGAAAGGTGAGCACATGGCGGAAAAAGATCTGGTGGGATTCTGCTCTGCTGTGCACGGGGTTACTAGGGGTCAGAATCCGCTTCACAGCACCAATGACAAAAGAAATACTTACAAATTAAAATAGGTGTCACTAAGGAAAGAGGGAGCTGAAACAGAAAGGGAAAATGAATGAACATGAATTAGACTGGTCAGGGAAGGACTTAAGAGGAATTAAGCCTGTGACACAGAGTGGAAAAATAGCATTCAAGTTGGAGAATCAGGATACACAGAGAGCTCAAAATGGGAAAGAACATGGCTTTTTAATCAAATGAAAGAACAATAGTGTGATGAGAATATACAGGCATAGCTCATTTCATTGTGCTTTGTCTGATGAGGATTAAATGGCTAGAAGCTAAAACCTGAAATTATACTCAAAACACCTTTAAAAAAATCTATGGATGCTATAATAAGGGAAACTCATTATAGGAAGATCTTATGTGGGGTTCATTTTTTGTGGATTGACATTGGGATCATAGATAATAAGTCCTGGTTATATGGTGTCTGTGGCTAAAGCTTCAGGCTGAGATGCAGTATAGACCATGTGCCTGACTGTTACCATTTTGTTGTTGGTCTCGTTTCACAACACGGCTTAAGACAAATAAACCATCCATATAGCTAGTGTTGTTCAATAGTATTAAAAACTAACACACTCCGGGGCTGGCCCCGTGGCCGAGTGGTTAAGTTCGCGCGCTCCGCTGCAGGCGGCCCATTGTTTCTTTGGTTCGAATCCTGGGCGCGGACATGGCACTGCTCATCAGACCACGCTGAGGCAGCGTCCCACATGCCACAACTAGAAGGATCCACAACGAAGAATATACAACTATGTACTGGGGGGCTTTGGGGAGAAAAAGGAAAAAATAAAATCTTTAAAAAAAAAAAAAACAAACACACTCCTAGTGAGTTAATCAAAGCACAGAGACTTCCACATGTGGCCTAAAGTAAACTATTTCAGTAAATCTTATGTTTCAATAATTTAAAGTCTTGATTTATTCCTTTGCAAAAATATTTGAGCCACTTACTATGTTCTGGAACCTATACTAGCCTGGAGATATAGATATGTTTAAGACAAATACTGCTTATAATGAGCCTAAAGAATGACCCACACATTGTCTGTACATTTGTGTGCACACTGCTCCCAAACATTATACACCACTCAAATTTCACTACCAAATATGAAAATTTTACAGTTAACTAGTTTACATAATTTGAAACAAATGAACAAAAATGACATATGCAATAGAAAGAAGAAAAAAAAACAATTTTTAAGATCGAGAAAAGATATACATAAGCTTGCAGCAACTGAGATATCTAGGATTATAGAGTTTAAAGCTATGACGTCCTGTTGACCTCCTTAAATCTGCCTTCGTATGTTTCAGAACCAGAGCCAGCCAACCACATCACTAGTTCTTTAATTCCTTTTTGAAATTATTGTATAATTTTCTGGGCAAATTATTATTATTACTTTTTTTTTGAGGAAGATTAGCCCTGAGGTAACATCTACTGCCAATCCTCCTCTTTTTGCTGAGGAAGACTGGCCCTGAGCTAACATCCGTGCCCATCTTCCTCTACTTTCTATGTGGGACGCCTGCCACAGCATGGCTTGCTGAGCAGTGCCATGTCCGCACCCAGGATCCAAACCGGCGAACCCTGGGCCTCTGAGGTGGAACATGCGCTCTTAACCGCTGTGCCACTGGGCAGGCCCCTGGGCAAATTATTTTTGAGAAAGTATCTAGGGCCTGCAGTCTTCATGGTCTTTTGCACAGAACACTGACCAGCAGAATGCTATCATCTTTAGGTTATGGTGACTCTTCAATTTTTAAAGAATATTTGAATGCCATTTCCAATACCATGAGCATAACACATTCCTTTAAAGGGTCAATTTACATTTGGTTTTTTTAAGACATTAATAATTTCACGGTTTATTTTTAGTAGTGCTAGAATTGTTATGATTATAATTAATGTCATCACACTAATTGGACTAGGGGAAAAAACACCATTTTGTTCTGAATGTTGCTAGACTGGGGGAAAAATATATAATTCATGATGAGGCAGTTCAATTAACCTTTTGCACATGCTATGTGTTGGTATAAGCAGCTTATTTATATCATTTGCTTCACTTTCAGGATTTAATTCACTGATGATATTACTGTTAAAGAGAAGGGTTTTGAATAAGCTAGACATACTTGATTGACTAGGGTTTGATAATAAATGATAAGGTGTGTGTGGCTGTATATGTATGTAATTTATAAGCAGAGAACATAGTACAAGGGCACACTTTTTCTTTATGAGGACACACACCTTTTAAATACCACGTGGTGAATTTCCTCTTCAAGTCTGTTAAGTGAGTCTTCTTGTAGTTTCGATTCTCCTTTTTTTTAAAGATTGGCACCTGAGCTAACATCCGTTGCCAATCTTCTTTCTTTTTTTTTCTTTTTCTCTTTCTCCCCAAAGCCTCCCAACGCATAGTTGTATATTCTAGTTGTAGGTCCTTCTAGTTGTGGCATGTGGGACGCTGCCTCAGCGTGGCTTGATGAGTGGTGCCATGTCAGCACCCAGCACCCGAACAGCAAAACTCTGAGCCACCCAAGTGGAGCACGCAAACTTAATGACTTGACCATGGGGCCGGCTCCCTCATTCTCTTAATAATGCTTCTCAACTATCTTACAAAGTAACCCCCTAGCTGGAGGCAAAAAACCTGTATTGTTGGGATACCAGGGAAAGTATATGCCAAATTAGTCCATTGAAAGCTAGAATTTCTCTGGATATTTCCAGTTTATATGAAAAAAATCAAGAAATTTTGTATTCTAGTTTATACATCGATTCTTCTGGTAAGCTTCTCTCCGGTTTGAGAAGGCTCCAGTATCAAGATCTTCATAATGCTTGTTTATTAAAGACACCTCAAAAATAATGCTTAGCACAAAGTCTAGAATACAATAAATTCTTGTTGGTGGATAGCATAGTGTTAAGGTTGGTTTGGTAGATATTATGTTACTCAAATTATTATCCGTTAGTCCAAAGGAAACTAAAACATTTAAAAAACTCAGTGAAAACATATGAGGAAAATAATGTATATCTTGTTGACTGTTCTTCTCATTTTAGAATTACTCAGCTTCCTCCAGTATTTCCTCATTCCAACTTCTGCTTTTCTAATAATTTTAGTAGAAATAAAATAAAATAAAACTCAGCCCACACCTGCTCCGTGGTTCAGAGCTTGTGGAGGGGCGGTCGCTCTCAGGTATTGCAAGGCCTGCTTTCTACAGTTAAGTCCACAACATTATTTACTAATGTTAGGATTTTAATAGTGAGTATTTCATGCTTTGGAGCAGAAGATTTTTGGGATATGCAGATTTCTGAGAAATCCTCGGATTGCCTGTTTCCTCTATGGGTATTGCAAATTTGATTAACCAGGTCTCTGAGTATATTTATCTGATGTTGTGACTGTCTTGAGAGCTCTTTCTATATGTATAACATGATAATTATACGCCAAAGGCCTTTGAATTAATGAGAGAAATATTATCAAGATTGAATTAGAAAACATTGTACTTGGTTAGACTCTGCAGCAGGAAAACAAAGCAAATCTATTGAGTCTTCAGTCTTTTGAAAATGTGGATATTTAAAGTCTCGTTTTATCCCTCAGTATTGGAAACAGTAGTCTGAATACATCCTAACAAATGCTTCATTTGTTCTTTTCCCCCTGATCAAATATCAATTTCCTTTCACACTGCATCTTTATTTGCCAGATGAATTTATCTCTCTTGCAGAATGCATAAGGAAGATTTTCTTCTTAGACATGTTGATGCTGAGCGCACTGTTACATTTTCTCATCTTGTTATCCTGACGTGTTTGGAGACATTTTCTTCCTAGCTTATTTTGTATTCAGTTAGTGCTTTTATATAAAGTAATACTTATTACCCACCATGGGTAATCCACATATGCACTTAAATAGAAAATACAAGATTTTCCAAATTTTAGAGTAATGTCCAAATCAGACTCTCAAGTGATATAAAGTTACCACTGTAAAAATATAAAATAGAGGGGCTGGCCCCGTGGCTGAGTGGTTAAGTTCGCGCGCTCCGCTGCAGGCGGCCCATTGTTTCTTTGGTTCGAATCCTGGGCGCGGACATGGCACTGCTCATCAAACCATGCTGAGGCAGCGTCCCACATACCACAACTAGAAGGACCCACAACGAAGAATATACAACTATGTACTGGAGGGGCTTTGGGGAGAAAAAGGAAAAAAATAAAATCTTTAAAAATATATATATATAAAATAGATTTTTTTCACTAAATCTTTAGACAATTGAAGAGTGTGCCCCTGGAGAGTTAATATTTTTGTATTATCTATTCCAGTAATTTAGAACCTATAAGGTAATTAGACCACAGTATCTATTCAGTCATTATGATTTTATTTTTACTTTAAACGTTGATTACTTTTAGAGATTTCATCATTTGTAGAAGACGTAATGTCTAGGGGTGGTTCCTGCTTATTTGTGTTATAAAACAAATTCAACATAGCACTTATCCTCCAGCTTGATTGTGCCTTTTAGAATAATTTAACTAAGTGACTAGAAGATTTTTAGTTTGCATTAGAGAGCACAGGATTTCTTGTTGACTTTAGAGATATATTTAATAATAAATTAAATTGTGTATTTCCTGGACCTCAGGGGATTTTATGTGTGTAAAATAAATAAACAAACATGGCTCATGGGTCTATCATGACCCAGATGATGCATTTCCTGTACTCTACAGCATGCATTTCGCAAATGCTCCAAAGCGCCTTGTGCCTGTGGCAGTAAATGTACTAAACCATCAGCTGGTAAACGACTTTGGAAATTAGTTGGAGGTTAATTCTCTGCCTCATTGGCCCCCCAAAGTGGACAAACTGTAATTGATTTTGATAGCTTTCACTAAGCACTTTTTTTCTTGTGAATTATGGAGGACTACTCAGAGACAGTCTCTCGATATAGAAACAATTACATGGGTATCAATGAGACGTCATTAAGAGTTTATGTTTCTGTGCTTACTAAACTCTCCCTACCTTTGACAATTCTGTCACTTTTAAAAAACTACAAATTCTAAACTGTCAGAATGGTTTATTTTTTTTTGCCAAGTATTTTTCACTAAACTCAAATATTTTGAACTAGCACTAATTTTCTACTTCAGTACATATTGTTATAGAAAAGAAGCAGTTATGGCCGTATACATTCATTTGTACCCATAACCTCACAGAGGAAAGAAGGCAGAGTGATCTTCTGGGAGAGTGATATCCTTAAACGCATTTTGAGTAAAAGCAGTAAAACTGATGAGGTACGTGTTCATTATCACGGATCTTGTTCAACAGTTACATGGAAAAACTAAGTCAACGTTTTTCCATTTAAATGAATTGCTCTAGTCTCTCACTGACAAATCAATTATGTCTGTTTCTCTTAGTCTTGTATTTCTTTTGTATTTATTTTTGTATAATCTAGATCATTTAAAATCGAAACTGGAATCTTAGGTTAAATAGACCTGTTAACTCTTTGAAATATACCAAAATAGATGTCCTCATTAGTTTGATGAGATGAAGAATGTAAAATATCTTATTGCATCAGAGGTAGGCTTCTATGTTGGGTGTTTTGAAAGAACTAAGCCTAATATATTTGTTAAACCCACTGTGGGCACTTTGATTTGAGCCATTCTAGGATACAGCCATAAAGAAACAGTAAAACAAACATTTTTGAGTGATAAATATGTACTAATCACTAAGCCATTTTTATACATTATTTAAAAATTACATTAACCTTTATAAGTAAATTCAGTTATTATTCCCATTTTACAGATAGGAAAACAGAGAGTATAAGTAACCTGCCCAGCCTATATAGTAAGTGTTGAAGCTAGAATTCCAACACAGTATGTCAAACTTGAGATAATTCATAAAGGAATAAAAGACTTCTTTGTGTGTATGAGGAAGATTGGCCCTGGGCTAACATCCGTGCCATTTTCCTCTATTTTATGTGGGAAGCCACCACAGCATGGCTTGATGAGAGGTGCTAGGGCCATGCCCGGGATCCAAACCTGCGAACAGTGGGCCACTGAAGCAGAGTGTGTGACCTTAACCACTACACCACCAAGCTGTCCCCTCAGTAAAAGATTCTTAAAAGAAGATAGGATATTCTTCATATAGTACACCACGCTAATGTGCATTATCCAGTCTGATGTCTCCCCAAGGCATTCAGTAAAAATAAACCCAACTGCTTTGTTTACCATGCTGAAAACTCTAGAAAAAAATGTTTACCAGTTACTAAGATCTTTCTATATGCATGGGATTAGAATGCAGGTTATGAATGTGACAAATAAAATGAAATGCCATCTTTATCCATAGTAAATTTACAATCCATTTAAAAATAGTACATGCTGGAATATTCAGACGAACTTTTCTATCTTATTGATTAAAATGCCATACATAAGATTTTGTATTTATATTACAATGTAATAATTTGAGGGGAATAGAGGAGATCATGTCATACAAAGCTTCTAAATAACGAGGGGAGATATTTAATGGAATCCAGGGCCCATCCTTAGCCTGCACGTCTCCCTTGCCTGGGGTGTTTAGTGCAATGTATCCCCTTTTCCTTTTAATGCCTTTTAATTGCTTCCAGCCTGAATCTTTCATTTGATGAGGGATTGTTTATGTGATGTGAAAATATCATTGGAGCCAAACAAATCTGTGGGAAATTCAAGACATATTTCTCAGACCATCAATTTCCTTACCATTAACAATGGAGGGAAAATGCTTACTTTTTATCATTAGCATGAGGTTAAGTGAGATAACGGCCACAATGCACTTAAGACAGTGCCAGAAGCTCAATAGAGTATGTATGAGTCAGCTCGGCCTGCCATATGAAATATTATAGACCGGGGGGCTTCAACAACAGAAATTTATTTTCTCACAGTTCTGGAGGCTGGAAGTCCAAGATCAGGGTGCTGGCTGATTTCGTTCCTGATAAGGGTTCTCTTCCTGGCTTGCAGATGACTGTCTTCTTTTTGTGTCCTCACATGGCGAAGAGAGAGAACTCTTCTTGTAAGCCCATCAACCCACTGGATTAGGACCCTACCCTTACGACCTCATTTAACCTTAGTTACCTACAAAAAGTCCTATCTTCAAGTATGGTCACGCTGAGAGTTAGAACTTCAACATAGAAATTTGGGATGGGGGACACAATTCAGTCTATAGTAGATCTAGTTCAAGTATTTAAAAAATAATTTTTAAAAGTACTCATTAATACAAGCCTCACTTTTATTTCAGTTAATGGAGATTGCGTGATATATTTTAGATCATCTTTCTAAAAGTCCCACCAGCCAAGTTGGCCTGATTAAATTCTATGTCCTCTGTGGCTTTACTTGTAAGGAAACAAAGAGGACTTTTTCTTCCCTTATACTCTTAACTCTCTGAACTGTGTTTGACTTGGTTGAACACAGGGTCCTTAGAAGCTAGATAGAGCCACTAATAGGACTATCTGGCATAATAGCTGGGGTGTAATTGCTCTTCAGTTCTACAGATGTACTAGGAGACTATTATTGCTCTATTAGAGCTCTTTCAGAGCTAGCTGTTTCAACAATGAAATTTTCTCAAAATGGGCCTTTACTGACACTTTTCCTCTTTATAATTGGTGTTACTGTCTCCATGAACTCAATTTTCTTTTTTCTTTGTAGGTAGCTGATGGCTATCAGAGTTCTTTCAGAGATGCTGCAAAGAATCAAGTAGTTTTCTCCCTCCCTTGACTACTTCAAAATAACTTATAGTATGATGAATAGGTTTTCACAAGTAAAATATAGCAGAAATTTGTAAAATAATAAGCTCAATGTAAATTCTACATAAAACACAATAGCTAACTGAAATACTGAAATTCCTGGATGGATTTAACAGCATTTAGCTCTAAAAGAAAGATCAAAGAAAGGAACTGGAAGATAAGTCAATAGAACATATTCAAACTAAAACAAAGATAGAAAGAAAAACCAAGAAAATGTGCTTGTGTGTGTGTGTGACAGAGAGAGAGAGAGATGGGGCAGGGGAGAAAGGGAGAGAGAGGCAAGGAAAAGCGATAGAGAGAATGAGGGGGGAAACAGTGAAAAGAAGAGAAAGATAATGTACAGAAAAATACATTCATTTATACAGACAATAGCTGAAAATTTATCCAAGTTGATGGAAGATATTAACCCTTAGATTTCAGAAGCTCTACAAACCCAAGCATGAAAAATACAATGAGAGCTACACCTAGATACATTACTATCAAATTGCTGACAATACAGACTAAAAAACGTAAAATCAGCTAAAGAAAAGAGACATATTTCCTTCCAGGGAAAACAATAATTCTGATATGTGGCATCTCAACAGAAATAGTGGAAGACAGAAAATAATGGAATGCCATGTAGTGTTCAAAGAAATTAATTCCAATTCTAAACTGAACAAATATGTCCTCCCAAAATAAAAGCAAAATAAAAACAATTTCAGGTAAGCAAAAACTGAGAGAATTCATTGCCAATAGACATATACTACAAAATATGTTAAAAAAGAATACTTCAGCCAGAAGGTAAAAGATCCCAGGTGGACCCACAAAAGTACTGAAAAGATTGACAAAGAAGAGCAAATGTAGGGATAAATGTAAAGTAATATTGACTTTACAAAACAGTACTAGTAATATATTTTGGTGTTTAAATATATTTATAGAAATTAAATGTGTATTGAAAATAACCAATTGTGAGAGAAGACGATATAGAGGTAAGTTGATCTAAGTTACTACGTTACTCAAGAAGTGGTAAAATACTAAGTAAAGGAGGTTTTGGAATTTCTCAAGTTAGCACTAAACAAACAATTAAAAGAATATGTAAGTAGTGGCATAATAGATGGGCAGGGAGAGGAATGGAATAACGAAACTATTGATTAAGCTAAATGAAGGCAAGAAAAGAAAGAGAAAAAGTATGCAAAACATATATATTCAGTAGAAAATACATAATAAAACGCTGTGTAGAAATCTAAACACTTTTAATCTAAATGGATCAGATACTCCAATTAAAGGATTAAGATTGTTAGATTGGATAAAAAGAAAAGCCATCTATGTACTGCTCTAAGAGATCCACTTAAAACATAAGACTGTAGTAAAAGCATTTGATAAAATTAGCGGCAGACTTACACTACCAAAAAAATCTTTTAGCATATGAAGTAGAGAAGAAACATCCCTTAATCTGATAGAATGTCTACAAAAATTCTAGAGCAAACATTATACTTAATACTTTCTTCCTGCGATCAGCAAAGAGACAAGAATACTAGCCATCATTTCAATTTAACATTTTCATAGATGTCCCAGACAGTGATAAAAAGCAGGAACTAAAAGATATAAGGTTTGGAAAGGGAAAACACTTTTTCACAAATAGCGTGGTTATTTATGTTAAGTGCACCCAAAATCCAGAGGCAAATATTATAATTACAAAATTAATTTAGACATTTACTGGAAACAAGAATAATATTCACAATTAATTGCATTTCTATAACCCGGAAACAAAATAGAAGATTAAATTAAAAACTTACTATGTATGACAATCAAAAACATCACATTCCTGGGAGAAAAATCTAGTGAAAGATCTCTACTCTCTAAACTAAAAAAAGTATTATCAAGAGATATTAAGTTCCTAGATAAATGGAAAAATGCTCTATTTTTACAAACTGGAAGAGTCAATATTTTCCCCTAATTTATCTGCATATTCAACACAACCCCAATCAAAATTCCTGCTGTTTTTTTTTTTTTTTTGCCAAAATTGAAAAGTTAATATTAGGTGCAATGGAAAGCAAAAGCAATCTTGAACACAGAGATCAAAATGGAAGGTTTTCATCCACAGACTTTAAAGCCTGTAATAAAGCTAAAGAAAATTATACTGTGGTGTGGATACAAGGTTAGATAAAGGGGAAATTGGTACTGATTCTAGTGTCTAGACAAAAATCCACACATATACTGTCACCTGATGTGAAAAATGACTCTACAATGTGGTGAGGAAAGAATGGTCCTTTCAGTGAATGGTGCAAAGCCAATTAGACATCTGTATAACAAAAATGTCACTTTTGACTCCTACCCCATTTCATACAAAACAACAAACTTAAGATAGATATAGATTTACTTGTGAAAGTTAAAACAATAGAGCTTTTTAGAAGGAAACAATATTTTTGTGGCCTTAGAGTCGACAAAGACTTCTTAAACCCAACAGAAAACTTGCTAACCCATAAAGGTTTTAGCAGTAAATTTCTTTAAGGTTAATATCTTCAGTTCATCAAAAGACACAATTAAGAGATAGAAAATGAAAGTCGCTAAGTGGGAAGAGATATTTACAATGTGTATATCAGACAAAATACACATGATGAGAACGTATAAAGAAAGTTTACAAATCAGTAAGAAGAGGTAGAAAACCCAGGATGAAAATAGACAAACTATTTGAACAGGCATAACATTAAAAGAATATTCAAATAGCCAATAAATGTATAAAAGGGTCCTTGAGCTCATTAGTAATCAGGGAAATGCAAATTAAAGCCATAAAGTGTTACTACTAAAACCTCACACAGAATGGCTGAAATAAATAGAGAGAGAGAGAGAGAGAAAATGGTGAAATAACAATTTGGGGTTGGGTTTAAGAAAATGTCAAGGCTGTGGAGTAAATGGAACTCTCTTGCAGTGCTTGGGAAATGTACACTGCTACAAGTTGTTTAGAAAACTGTTTGTCAATATTTGCTACATTGAGCTGTAGGCATGCCCCTTTATACGTCTGCCCTAAGACCTAGCAATTCCCCTCTTCAGGATATTCTCAACAGAACTGTATGCATAAGTTATTCAAAAGAAACGTATAAAAATGTTCATGGCAAGGCCATTAATTAGAGTCTACAAAGAGAAACAATCCAAATGTACATCAAGTGAAGAATTAATAAGTGATACAATATGTGCATGCAATGAAATAATATACAAGAAGAATGAATAAATTGCCACTACGCACAACATTACAGGCACAGTGTTGAGTACAAGTCAGATACAAAACAATTCATATTGTGTGACTCAATTTATATAAAGCTGAAAAAAATGGAGGTTATGTCTAAAGGATGATATGGCTAGAGACTGTGGAAGTGGATGATGGGACCTTCTTGAGTGCTGATGATATTCCGGTTTTTGATCAGAGTGCTGTTTACTAGGGTGTAGCCACTTTGTGAAAATTCATTGAGCTGCACATTTGTGTACGACTTTCCAAAAACAAATAAACAACAGAAAAATATTGGGAAACTATGAGTATTAAATCAGAGAAAAACATTATTTAAGAAAAGAAAAAACACTTTGGAGAAGAGCCAAGATGGCGCCGTGAGTAGTCCTCTTTGTCTCTCGCCCTTCGAGTCTACAATTGTTTGGACACTTATCGCTTGACAAAGGATATCCAGACAGCATCTCAGGACGTCTGAGACACCCACGCGACTATACATCGGAAGGCGGATGGACTTTCCTCCGGGAGGTTGTGGAAATAGGTGAAAACTCTCCGACCCCGACGGGCAGCCTAGTACCCGCAAGCGGCTTTCTTCCAACGGACGCCCCCAGAGGATCCACACACATCTAGGGCAGGAGCGAGAACACAGCAGAGGAGCGACGGTGGAAACAGGTGACCAGAACCCTACCTAAACCCCCTGCAATTACTCCTAAATGCAGAGGGAAACTTTGGAGTTGCACACCTGAGCCCGCGGGGAGAGTCTCTCCCCACCATTGGCGGGGAGACCCAGCCTGGTGCTCAGGGCGCCCGGAGGGTCCCAGAGAGAGACACGGAGGACACAGAGATCTCCCAGCTGCCGTTGCCCGCCCCGTGGGACTAGGGATTGCCGGAGATCTCGGAGAGGACCGGGGCTGGGGGAACTTTCAAAGGCCGGTCCGGCGACCCGGAGGGGAAGCGCCGGACCTCCGCCAGGCAGCAGACAAAACTCTCTGTCTGCCATTAGCAGAGGGGCCACGCCCAGCATTCAGGGCTCCCGGCAGAGGCCCGGAGAGAAGCCCTGAGGGCGGGGCGACCCCCAGCTGCCGTTGCCCGCCCCGTGGGGCTAGGGACTGCCGGAGATCTCGGAGAGGACCGGCGCGGGGGGAACTTTCAAAGGCCGGTCCGGCGACCCGGAGGGGAAGCGCCGGACCTCTGCCAGGCAGCAGACAAAACTCTCTGTCTGCCGTTAGCAGAGGGGCCACGCTGAACATTCACGGCTCCGGGAGAGGCCCGGAGAGAATCCCAGAGGGCGGAGCGACCCCCAGCTGCCGTTGCCCACCCCGTGAGGCTAGGGATTGCCGGAGATCTCAGAGAGGACTGGGGCTGGAGAGAGTTCCAGAGACCCAGCTTAGTAGCCTAGGGGGAAACCCTACAGGCTCACAGCAGCCTTAGGGAAAGCCTCTGCACAGCACCAGTAGAAGGCACCCAGCTGCCAGCCACAAGGCTGGAAGACCCCAGGGCAAAAGCAGCATAGCTAGGTGTACCAACCACAGACTGTAGAAGATGCCAATAGCTCTCCTGCGACCCATAGAGGACAAGTGAGATTTGGTGGGTGCCGACAGCAAAGGAGCGACAAATATAAGTGATCCCACCCCTGGCCGCTGGAAAAGCCCATAACACCGTTGCAGACCCCAAGGAGAGAGCACATCTAGGTGGGCTGCAACAGTAGGCACCAGCAGCCTGAAGCCCCCCTGTGACGGCTAACACAGCAGAGGAGGGAATCCAAAGGGCCACTGTGGCTACGAGGAGGGGCCCAGGCCCAGTTAGCAACTGCGGACAGGGTTCCTGGTTGGTGCAGTATAAACAGCTGCTCCCCCACCACAGGAGCTGAAACAAGTGAAAGGAGCAACTAAACTCTATCTCCATGTGGAGGCACAAATCAACAACATCAAGCAATATGAAAAAATACATTAAATCTCCAGAACAGAAAGAAAGCAACAAATACACAGAAAACAATCCCAAAGAAAATGAGATATATAACCTAAATGACGATGACTTCAAAACAGCCATCATTAAGATTCTCAATGAGTTAAGAGAGAATTCTGACCGACAACTCAATGAGTTCAGGAGCTATGTCACAAAAGAGTTTGATACGATAAAGAAGAACCAAACAGAAATATTGGAAATGAAGAACACAATAGAGGAGATTAAGAAAAATCTAGATGCTCTGAACAGTAGGGCCGATAATATGGAGGAAAGAATTAGCAATTTGGAAGATGGCAATATAGAATTGTTGCAGGCAGAGGAGGAGAGAGAAGCAAGACTTAAAAGAAATGAAGAAACTCTCCGAGAATTATCAGACACAATTAGGAGATGCAACGTAAGGATTATAGGTATACCAGAGGGAGAAGAGAAGGAGAAAGGGGCAGAAAACCTATTCAAAGAAATAATGGCTGAGAACTTCCCAAATCTGGTGAGGGAGATGGATCTTCAGGTGACAGAAGCCAATAGATCTCCAAACTTTATCAACGCAAGAAGACCAACTCCACGGCATATAGTAGTGAAGCTAGCAAAAGTCAACGACAAGGAGAAAATATTAAGGACAGCCAGGCAAAAGAAACTAACCTACAAAGGAACCCCCATCAGGCTATCAGCAGATTTCTCAGCAGAAACTTTACAGGCTAGAAGAGAGTGGAATGATATATTCAAAAATTTGAAGGACAAAAATCTACAGCCGAGAATTCTCTACCCAGCGAAAATATCCTTCAAATACGATGGAGAAATAAAAACCTTCCCAGATAAACAAAAATTAAGGGAGTTCATTGCCACAAAACCTCCTCTTCAGGAAATCCTCAGGAAAACCCTCATTCCTGAAAAATCCAAAAAAGGAAAGGGGCTACAAAACCAAGAGCAGAGGAGATAAGTAGAAGGACAACAACAGAGAGTAGCAGCTCTACATCAGAACAGATTAAACCATGGGACGAGAAACAAAGGAAACTGAAGAAAACCGGAAAACAAGACACAAAATGGGAGTGGTAGGCCCCCACGTCTCAATAATCACTCTAAATGTAAATGGATTGAACTCCCCAATCAAAAGACACAGAGTGGCAGGATGGATCAAAGAACAAGATCCAACAATATGCTGCCTCCAGGAAACACACCTCAGCCCCAAAGACAAACACAGACTCAGAGTGAAGGGATGGAGAACAATACTCCAAGCTAATAATGAACAAAAGAAAGCAGGTGTCGCTATACTAATATCAGACAAGGTAGATTTCAAAGCAAAACAGATAAAGAAAGATAAAGAGGGACAGTATATAATGATAAAAGGGACTCTCCACCAAGAAGACATAACACTTATAAATATATACGCACCCAACACAGGAGCACCAAAATTTGTAAAGCAACTCTTAATAGAACTAAAAGAAGACATCAACAACAATACAATAATAGTAGGGGACCTCAACACACCATTAACACCAATGGACAGAACATCCAGACAGAAAATCAACAAGGAAATAATAGAATTAAATGAAAAATTAGACCAGATGGACTTAATAGATATATATAGAACACTTCATCCAAAAACAGCAGGTTACACATTCTTCTCAAGTGCACATGGAACATTCTCAAGGATTGACCATATTTTGGGAACCAAAGCAAACATCAATAAATACAAGAGAGTTGAAATAATATCAAGCATCTTTTCTGATCATAACGCTATTAAACTAGAAATCAACTACAAGAAAAAAGCAGAGAAAGGTGCAAAAATGTGGAGACTAAACAACACGCTTCTCAACAAACAATGGATCATTGAAGAAATTAAAGAAGAAATCAAATATTATCTGGAGACAAATGAAAA
Source organism: Equus asinus (assembly GCF_041296235.1). Lineage (NCBI taxonomy): Eukaryota > Metazoa > Chordata > Mammalia > Perissodactyla > Equidae > Equus > Equus asinus. The sequence goes on from NC_091790.1 coordinate 175,147,257, forward strand.
TGAGAACACGACATACCAAATCATTTGGGATGCAGCAAAAGCAGTCCTAAGAGGGAAATTCATCGCAATACAGGCTCACCTCACTAAACAAGAAAAAGCTCACGTAAGCAACCTCAAACGACACCTAACGGAACTAGAAAAAGAAGAACAAACAAAGCCCAGAGTCAGTAGAAGGAGGGAAATAATAAAAATAAGAGCAGAAATAAACGATATTGAAACAAAAAAGACAATAGAAAGGATCAATGAAACAAAGAGTTGGTTCTTCGAAAGAATTAACAAAATTGACAAACCCCTAGCCAGACTCACCAAGAAAAGAAGAGAGAAAGCGCAAATTAATAAAATCAGGAATGACAGAGGAGAAATCACAACAGATACCAATGAAATACAAGAGATCATAAGAGAATACTATGAAAAACTATATGCCAACAAATTGAACAACTTGGAAGAAATGGACAAATTCCTAGACTCCTACAATCTCCCCAAACTGAATCAGGAAGAAATGGAGAATCTGAATAGACCAATCACAAGTAAGGAAATAGAAACGGTAATCAAAAACCTCCCCAAAAACAAGAGTCCAGGACCAGACGGCTTCTCTGGAGAATTCTACCAAACATTTAAAGAAGACTTAATACCTATTCTCCTCAAACTGTTCCAGAAAATTGAGAAAGATGGAGAACTCCCTAACACATTCTATGAAGCCAACATCACTCTGATCCCCAAACCTGACAAGGACAACACAAAGAAGGAGAACTACAGGCCGATATCACTGATGAACATAGATGCAAAAATCCTCAACAAAATTTTGGCAAACCGATTACAGCAATACATCAAAAAGATTATACACCATGATCAAGTGGGATTTATACCAGGGACACAGGGATGGTTCAACATCCACAAGTCAATCAACGTGATACACTACATCAACAAAATGAAAAACAAAAACCACATGATCATCTCAATAGACGCAGAGAAAGCATTCGACAAGATCCAACACCCATTTATGATGAAAACCCTCAGTAAAATGGGTATAGAAGGAAAGTACCTCAACATAATAAAGGCCATATATGATAGACCCACAGCCAACATCATACTCAATGGACAAAAGCTGAAAGCCATCCCTCTGAGGACAGGAACAAGACAAGGGTGCCCACTTTCACCACTCCTATTCAACATAGTACTGGAGGTGCTGGCCAGAGCAATTCGGCAGGAAAAAAAAATAAAAGGAATCCAAACAGGTAACGAAGAAGTAAAACTCGCGTTGTTTGCAGACGACATGATCTTATACATAGAAAACCCCAAAGAATCCACAGAAAAACTATTAGAAATAATCAACAACTACAGCAAAGTAGCAGGGTATAAAATTAACGTGCATAAATCAGTAGCATTTCTATACACTAACAATAAACTAACAGAAAAAGAACTCAAGAACTCTATCCCATTCACAATCGCAACGAAAAGAATAAAATACCTTGGGATAAACTTAACCAAGGAAGTGAAGGATCTATACAATGAAAACTACAAGACTTTCTTGAAAGAAATAGGCGATGACATAAAGAGATGGAAAAACATTCCTTGCACATGGATTGGAAGAATAAACATAGTTAAAATGTCCATACTACCTAAAGCAATATACAGATTCAATGCTATCCCAATCAGAATCCCAAGAACATTCTTCACAGAAATTGAACAAACAATCCTAAAATTCATATGGGGGAACAAAAGACCACGAATTGCTAAAGCAATCCTGAGCAAGAAAAACAAAGCCGGCGGAATCACAATCCCCGATTTCAAAACATACTACAAAGCTACAGTGATCAAAACAGCATGGTACTGGTACAAAAACAGGTCCACAGATCAATGGAACAGAATTGAAAGCCCAGAGATAAAACCACACATCTATGGACAGCTAATCTTCGACAAAGGAGCAGAGGGCCTACAATGGAGAAAAGAAAGTCTCTTCAACAAATGGTGCTGGGAAAACTGGACAGCCACATGCAAAAGATTGAAAATTGACCATTCTTTTTCACCACACACCAAAATAAACTCAAAATGGATCAAAGACCTAAAGATCAGGCCTGAGACAATAAGTCTTTTGGAAGAGAATATAGGCAGTACACTCTTTGACATCAGTTTCAAAAGAATCTTTTCAGACACTGTAACTCCTCAGTTGAGGGAAACAATAGAAAGAATAAACAAATGGGACTTCATCAGACTAAAGAGCTTCTTCAAGGCAAGGGAAAACAGAATTGAAACAAAAAAACAGCTCACTAATTGGGAAAAAATATTTACAAGCCACTTATCCGACAAAGGGTTAATCTCCATAATATACAAAGAACTCACACTGCTTAACAACAAAAAAACAAACAACCCGATCAAAAAATGGGCAGTGGACATGAACAGACATTTCTCAAAAGAAGATATGAATATAGCCAATAGACACATGAAAAGATGTTCATCATCGCTAATCATCAGGGAAATGCAAATCAAAACTACACTAAGATATCACCTTACCCCCGTTAGATTGGCAAAAACATCCAAAACCAAGAACGACAAATGTTGGAGAGGTTGTGGAGAAAGAGGAACCCTCATACACTGTTGGTGGGAATGCAAACTGGTACAGCCACTATGGAAAACAGTATGGAGATTTCTCAAAAAGTTAAAAATAGAAATACCCTATGACCCAGCCATCCCATTACTGGGTATCTATCCTAAGAACCTGATATCAGATATCTCAAGAGTCCGTTGCACCCCTATGTTCATCGCAGCATTATTTACAATAGCCAAGACGTGGAACCAGCCTACATGCCCAGAAACTGATGATTGGATAAAGAAGATGTGGTATATATACACAATGGAATACTACTCAGCCATAAAAAAAGACGAAATTGGCCCATTCACAACAATGTGGATGGACCTCGAGGGCATTATGTTAAGCGAAATAAGTCAGTCAGAGAAAGACGAACTCTATATGACTCCACTCATAGGTGGAAATTAGTATATTGAGAAGGAGATCTGATCGGTGGTTACCAGGGAAAAGGGGGGGTGGGGGGAGGGCACGGAGGGGGAAGTGGTGTACCCACAACATGACTAACAAAAATGTACAACTGAAATTTCACAAGCTTGTAATCCATCATAACATTAATAAAAAAAAAAAAAAAGAAAAGAAAAAACAATAACAACGTCTACAAAAGGATACTTATATCACTTAAAAATGCATATTTTTGTAAATAAATAGAATAACTCTGAAAGCTTTTACGATCTTCACTTTCTAATTAAGCACTCTTTTATCCAGGCTGCTGCTGTTGCCTCCGTCACACACCGACACATTGTTATTTCAATAATAGTTCCTCAGGTCACTATCATTCTTTCACAATTTCTACAGAGTCAATATAATGGATGACATGTGTTAGTTTATCATTTATCAGGAACTAAACTACTTTTAATTTTGATTCAAATATTTTATTCAAAGTAAAAAATACAATAAAATGTGCATTTTCTATCCACTAGTTTTTTCTCTGTTCTTAGATTAAAATAGATTTAAATTGATTTTGCCTTACTTCAACTTTTTATTTTGACCCACACTATTTTAAATACATTATACAAATCAAAATATATTGAATATTTAATAATTGTGAATTGTTATTACTTTAAATATATTTTCTACATATGTAAATTATTTAAAAATCTCAGCTTGGAAATCATACATAAAATCAATTTTTAATTAAGTATTAATTTTGAAGATATCTGTTTAATGCGTGATTAGTCATAAAAATGTTAATTAACGCCATCTTGAAAACAGTATTAAAATGCATGGAAAATTAACTTGTTAGCTTTTGGTGTCCTGTCTTGTATTCTACTCCATTAGATAGTTAACAAAAGAAAGAAGAAAGTATAAAGTAAGGACCTGGATTGCCCTAGTAAAAAGACCGTGTTACTCTGAGAGGATTTCCAAGTCTTCAAAGAAGGTACTATCAGAGGACTAAAGGCTTATTTTAAACTTGCTTTTTATTTTCTGCTAAATAGACAGCACCAAAAGTAGGAATGGTTTTTAGTATAGGAGAATATCTGATTTTGATGAAGTACAGTGCTTGACAATTAGGCAGTCAAAAATTATGAATGAATAAATAAAAGAAAATGGTGAATATTTCATTTGTGAATTAAATAAACAATATATACATAAATTTAATTACCAGATTCATGAAACGACCTTTATGCAAGAAGCCCAAAAGCAATATTACAATATTACTATACAATCTTTGCTAGTGATGTTAGCAAAATTAACTGAGCTTGCTATTATTATATTTATTTTACAGACATGAAAAGAGGGGCAGACTCACAAGAGGTAACGTACTATCAGGACGGTAGGTGGTAAAAATCACGCGGAGGAAACAGTATTTCCCACTGTGTTTGCTTGCTTATAATATCTTATACAAATTACATTCAATTCATGAAGATGCTTTAGTGAAACTTTTTCTAATGAAAGCTAGTTTTTATTACCTCTGTAACCTGTGTGTCATCATGTATAGGTACCATTACATTGTATTAACAGAAATGAATCGAATTTCACTGAAGCTTTTCCCTATCAGTATAAGGTTGAAGAGCACAGATCTGTGCAAAATCCTTACTGATTTCTACAATATTTCTTGGCATGTCACACATGTCATCTCTCTGTGCTCTTTCACCCGTGTCTTCCTCATGGACTTCTGCCTCCGAAGCTACTTGTGGCCTTGTGGTGGTGCATTGACATAGCCATATCTCCTGCCACTGACCACTCGCCTCTACCTTACACCTTATGTTCCTGTTAAAAGAGGATCTGTGGTCCCTGAGATTGCAAATCTCAAACCAGTATTGTGTACCACATAGAAGTGATGAGAGGGGTTTTTTCTTCTATTTTTCTCACATTTTGGTTGGAAAGAAGTGGTGCTTGTGCTTCATAGACTCTCAGAGCTCTCAGTCATATATGCCCAAGGTCATTCTGTCACTGACGTGTCAGAGTCTGAGAGAAAGCTCAAATGGACTGTCATTTACGCAGAAACCTCCATCAGAAGGAAAATCTGTGTGAAAGATTATGAAAGAATTTAAGAAAAGAATTATTGCAAGTCTTTTTATCTATTGTGATTAGAAAGGATAATGTTTCCCTGAAATTAAGCTTGTAACTGCAAGTGAAGAAGCCTCTGGGCCTCATTTCCAGTTCCATAATAGGCTGAATTACTTAATCTACTCTTTTATTGGATTCTTTCAACAAGAAGCTGTTTTTGTTTCCCTTGAATGCAACAAACTGTCTAAAAATAAGTTCAGGATCCTTTTTTTTTCACTCTCTTTGTTTGGGATATGTTATGCTGAATAAATAGTCTGTGTTTAAGAGACAGCTCAAAGTACTTATTAACTGTGCTATTATGACTTTTTTCCCTCAAATAATCTAAGGCATATCCACAAATTCAATGGTAATATAAAAATATTTCTATACATGATTTGTAATTTATTTAGCACTAAAACCCTTGTGCATTCTGATTAATTTATTGAACTAAAAGTTTTAGATGAGTCAATACGTACGTGAATACTAATTGGATAATATCCTTACAGATTTAGCCACAGGAAGAACAATAGTAGCCATTTTTATTTACTTACTGTGTATATGGAATTCAGGTGGACATTTTTAGAATGTCTGTTTATATATTGTGATTACAATGTATAATTATTCCCTGAAGTTAAGCCTTTTTAGCTGAAAGAGAAGCTTCTGGGTCTCAGCTCTATTTCCATAAAATGCTAATTTAATCTATTTCTTTACTCTGTTCTTTTAGAGAAAAGACGATTTTATTTACCCTAGCAGTAATAAACTCTCTAAAAATAAGTTCGGAAAAAAACACTCCTTTATTTTTGACATGCTACATTGAACTAATAGTTTATATCTCAAAGAAATCTCAAAGTGATTCTCAATTGTCTTTTCATGACATTTTCCCTAACAACTCAAGTCATGCCCAAAGCCAAAAATTATTTGAGTTTGAAAAATATTAACCTTTCAACAGTTTTGTATCATATTCAGCATTTATCTTTTTCACCTTAATTAATTTCTTGAACAAAGACGTAAGTTAAGTTGATATACAAATGAAAAATAATAGGATGATGCCTTTATAGCTTTTGGTCACAGCAGGATATTACTTTTAAAAAAAATTTGGCTTAAAGAGTATTTTTGGTGACCTACTTTGTGTATGGCATTTTGGAATAAATGTGGAAATGAAAAGTGATTAGGACCTGTCCTCTGGATATTTAAAATCTAGTGAAAAGAGAAGGTGAATATAACACCTTCTTCTCTCACAAAGAATGTTAAATGGCCTAAGTGAAAAAATGAAGAAAGAGGCTTGAAGGGTCTGAGGAGATAGAGAGCTTATCTACTTAGGGGGTTCAGGAAAGGTCTTGTGAAAAAGGTGGGCCATAGGAATTAGAGATTGAAAGACTGTTGATAGAAGTGGAAATGTTAGTGTGGCCCATTCTAGGTCAAAATAACCTAAGGTAAAAGCACAAAAGCAAGGAGGAAAAAACCTGCAAGTTTTATTGTTTGTTTGTTTCTTTTTGAGTGTGAGGAATCTGCCAGACATTGAGGTAAAACTTATCAGTAAGCAGATGGTTACATGACTCTGAAGTTGAAGATACAGGTTTTGGTTTGGAACCATGTCTCTCGCTCGCTCTTTCTTTCTCACATTTCTTGCACGGCTAGCTACTGGGGATACAAAGATAAATAAGGCTGAATCATTTTAGGAGGAGCTCACTGAGCAGTTGGAAGTTAGACATATAATCAAACAATTTTAATGGCATTGGACATGTGTCATATTAAGCTGTTAGTGAGGTGCTATCAAGGGCAGGTCTGATGTTTGCTTGGGAAGATCAGGCAAAGCTTGACAGATGGTGATGTTTCCACAGTGTCTAGAGGGCATAAAATGGGCAACTTCCCAAGGGAAGAAGTGAAAACATGCCAAATTGTCAAACTGCAAGCATCGTGGTATGAAAATAATATTATGTACATGTAGGAGGAGTGGATAAGATAGTCTCAGACCAAAAATTACTTTATATACCATTTTAAGAAATGTTTAAGATTTACCTTGTATATGATGGTACACCTTTGAAGGAATACAGCTGGGAGGGGCTATCAAATACATTTGTGTTTTACAAACAACTCTCAGATTGAACAACATTAGAGTGAGTCACAACATGAGAGAGAAGGGGCCGTTGGCAGGTTATTCCAATAAGCCAGACAAGGTATAATGAGTGTCTAAAATATATCAGTATCAGATGTATTTAATTTTCAAAGAGAGGGATTTATATTTTTCCATCTGTGGACCATAGACTTCTGGGTTTCATGGAGTATTATGCAAATGAGCCTTAAATGAAAATTGGATAAAAAAATACTCCCTGTGTGCATGCGGATGCACACACACATCCACAGTTTTTAAAGTTTTCATATTTCTTTAATGATAAATAAAATCCAAATTATTTTAAAATGTTATGGAATTCACTGTATTTTTTATTAATATTCTCAGTTAATGGATAGTAAAAGCTACTTTCATGTTGGGGTTCACCAAAAAATTGAAGATTATATTTATGCTTGAAAATATCACTAGTATGTATTGATGTCCAGTTTATTTTGACTTATCATTAATCCTATTATTTTATAACAGATATAGAAGAAAAACAAAGCTAACATGTTCAGGTGTGGATGTTGATCTTGAAGTACCTATAGAATTGTAACAGGAAGTAGTGGAAATACAAGGAGATAACTTGAAGTTTGGAATCTGTCATTCTGTCTTACTATCCAGCTAATGATCACGGAGACCATGGATAGGATAGAAGGAAGAAGAGGCTGAGCACAGAATTCCTTAAAACAGATGTCATGAGTAAGAGAGAAAGGAGTATACCATTTCCTCAAAATATTTTTCTGAGGGCCAGCCCTGTGGCAGAGTGGTTAAGTTCCTGCACTCTGCTATGGCAGCCCAGGGTTTAGTTGGTTCGGATCCTGGGCGCAGACATAGCACCACTCATCAGGCACAGTGAGGCGACCTCCCACATGCCACAACTAGAAGGACCCACAACTAAAATATACAACTATGTACTGGGGGATTTGGGGAGAAAAAGCAGAAAGAAAAAAAAAAAAGAAGATTGGCAACAGTTGTTAGCTCAGGTGCCAATCTTAAAAAAATATGTATATATATATTTCTGAATTCTGAGATGACCCTAACATAGTTTTGTTTTGTTCTTTTATGTTTTCAATATTTTATTGAGGTCATAATGAGTTATAACTGTGTAATTTCAGGTGTTATTATTATTTATCAGTGTCTGTATAGACTGCATCATGCTCACCACCAATAGTCTAATTTTTATCTGTCACCATATATATATATGCCCCTTTACCCCTTTCACCCACCCCCCCACCCCCTACCCCTCTGGTAACCACTAATCTGTTCTCTTTAGTCATGTGTTTATTTATCTTTCACATTCAAGTGACATCATGTGGTATTTGTCTTTCTCTCTTTGGCTTATTTTGCTTAACATAATAACGTCCTAGTTCATCCATTTTTTTGCAAATGGAACACTTTTTTTTTTGGTGAGGAAGATTTGCCCAGAGCTAACATCTGTTGCCAGTCTTTTTTTCACATGAGCCACTGCCACAGCATGGCTGCTAACAGATGAGTGGTGTAGTTCCACACCCGACATCCAAATCCAGGCCACTAACACGGAACACGCTGAACTAACCATTAGGCAAACAGGGCTGGCCTGATTTTGTCTTTTGTTAATCTGAACTACAATTGCCAATTGAATTGTATCTATACACAATTATAGAAACATTTTCTTTTAAATGAAAAACAACTGGTTAGTCATTTGCCTCCCTTATTCATATACTTAAAATAATAGTTAAAGCAGAGAGTTAACATGACATTTTATGAATAATATGACATCTGTTGCATGAATATGTGACCCAGTTCGATGACACATAGTAAGACTGAATAATTCCATGTAATCTACTTCCATTATTTTCAGAATGTCAGGCAAAGAGTTCTCAGTGTGAGTAGTGCCTCAGAAAAATATAAGGTTTTAATCTCTCTTAATATCTAAGTTTGCAGAAATTGCTCATGGAAAGGAATCTTGCTTAATAAGGCCAACTTGTATTCCATTTATTAGAAGTTCAGTTTCCAGTGAATTCACCCACATTTTTATTCCACATTTAAATTTTGAAAAGGAATCAATGAGTAGTAGCTAAACATCTGGTGCACACATCCAATATTTTGACATGAGTCATTTTGACTATTCAAATTGATATAATTCTAAAATGTCAACTTTTGTAAAGATGTGTATTTTTCCTTTGAAAATAAAAGGAAATGAAATAAATGTTCCAAGAAATAAAATATTACAGTTGAATTTATGTATAAAAATCATTAATACTCTTATTCTTGATATTACAGCTTATCAACTATGACTTGTTTTGGTTCAAGAAACAGCAAATAAAACAGCACAGATATTTTAAGAGACATTCAATTCTAAACAGTTTTTGCAGAAAACTTTGAATCTTTCCAAGGAGTAAGAGTGGCTTTGCTCTTGCCTTTTGTCACTTAAATGTCAGCGACTGAGCAAAAGCCTTTCATTTTCTTGGTGTCAGTCTTGAAAACTCCCTAGGCTCTAAATGACCAATTAGTGCCACAGCAGTGAAGACACTTCCGTCATCCTGGATTAGACTCGGAGCTGAGCTCTCACTTATGGCTGTTAACAGCCTGATAATTAGATTTCTTTCTGCACATAAGCTACATTCTGTGAAGGATCCTAGAGTTTTACAAGCACACCGTTCAGTACACGGTCGTCGAAATGCAACTTTCCTGTTTTGGTTTTACTTCCTTTTCCTTTAAATATTATCTTCTGTAATGTAAATTCCTGTTGCAAAGAAAAAAGCACACATTAAAAATTACTGAAAATAGGTCCTGTCTTTAAGAATTGTCTGGTGCATTTTATAAATAAATTCTAATTCAATAGTTTATATACTTAAAGTAAAACTTGGATGTTTAGGTTATCGACTCATATAATTCTCATCTTTCCCATCTGAAAGAGCACTTTATCTGAGAGTCTATGTTTTATTTCCACATTACCTTATTTTTCACATATCCATTAGTAGAATACCAAAGCAAGATTAGCACATAGCTGTGTCCTGAACATCAAGCACTAAAAAACTTCATGTAAATTAATGAAGATAATAATTGTGAAATGTTAGGAATACAAGAAGGCATATATAAACATGATTTTGTACTATTTTTAATCACTTTTACATACTTTCAATTATCTTATTAATGGGTTTAGTCAGTACTTGCAGCTTGTTCCAATACAATTAAGATATATTTTGCTGTAATTCTCAATTTTCACCACAGGGGTGATAATATAATGCTCTCCTGGTGTTCTTACAGCCCATTTATATACAAACTTTTCTGGACATGATCCAAATGGACTACTTTATGAGAAATTAGAACACAACTATATTTTGAGTTTTTGAGTTTCAATGTGACATTTAAATTTACTTTCTTTGCAGTAACAGAAAGCATTTTAAGTATTTTATACTTAATGTCACTATTTTAACTTAAATCCATTTGAAAGGATTTAATTCAATTGATTTTTGAGAATTTCAATTTATATAGCTGAATTTTCCAAAAGATTTTTCTGGAGGCCCTGATTATCTGATTTACAGCCTCTTGATTTGTATTCTCCTTACCATTGCGGAAACTTCTGCCCACCTTGAAGGTTTAGTCCCACCAGAATTCTAGGACCAATCCTGAAAGCTTGGTCAAGGGCAATTTCAGCAGCAAATTCCTCACCTATGAGATTTAGCACCTTTACTGTTAATATTTCTCTGAATGTGATTTTGCAAGAGTCAGCTCTGATAACTACTCTTCTGGCTTGTTATCAGACTTATTCCCCAAAAGACATTCAGCTTTGGTCACTGAACTTTTGCTTTGGTCCCTGTGTCCCAGTCTTTGCCTTGTCCCACTCATTCTGGTCTACGACAGTGGGCCCTTTTCTACTTTTTCTGAATACTAAAACCCAGTGCTCTCCTGGCTGCCTTGTCTTGTCCCTGAATTACATGCCAGGATCCTGCTATAAATTGACAAACATCTTTCACATCACCTGCTTGACTTTTAGATATCTTATTATTAGTGCTGTCAACTATAATCAAATCAATTCTTTAATGTATTAAACATGTTCAGAGGTCTTGTTAATTGCTCTCTTACCCCCAGAAAATAATTCCTTGCTTAAGACGCCTTTCATTACTATACTTACAGAAGATGTGCATTTTCAGTACTTGAGAATCACTCTGTATCTTGGTGTCTTCTACGTGCAACAAGGCAGGTCTGGCTGCATTGCCTATTTTCTCCAGGTTGGCCTCATGGCACAACAGTTAGTCAGATAATGCCCATCATTTTGACAGCTTAGGTTTATGTGTCAGATCACCAAAATATAATTCACAAGTGGAATTTGAAAAAAATACATCAGAGTAAACATATTAAAAAATTCCACCTCAACATTGCCTTTAAAGGATTAGAAAACTGTTATTGCTTAGAATTGGGGAAGGAGAGACCCGAGGAGAAGGGAAAGACAGAACCAAGGCGCACAAAATTCAGAGCGCAAAACGTCAGTTTCTTGAGTCATCACACCAAGCATGGTGGCCCAACCATGGCTTCTAAATATACCAGAGTAAATTAATTTTCTATTGCTGTGTAGCTAATTACCACAAACTTAGAGGAAAGACCGACAGTGTTAATTCAGGGTGGGAGCATAAGCAAGACTCTTTCATACCCCTGTTGGAGAGTTTTGAGATGTTAGTACATCAACTCTAACTCCTTAGGGTGATTTTATTTATTTAATGTTGAATCGTTCATAATGCAGAAGAGTGTAAAAGTGGTGTGTTCTCTTCATAGGAATTAAGGAAACACAAAAAATAATTTTAATAATCATAATCCTAAGACACAAAAGCACAAAACTTTTTTGGTATATGTCCTTCTAGTGATCATTTTTTCTGTCTAGAAATGTTTAATTACATCAGTAAAAGCACGTGTACACATGCACACACAAGCAACATATGCTCACATACACACAGTTTTTGTTAAATAAGAATCACCCAAGAAAAATAATCATGAAGCAACTTTTTTTCCTCTCAATACTATTTTAAGTTTATAGCATTGGGGTTATTCTTTTCTTTCACCAGGATGCAATTTTTGGTCAGGAACATGAGTTTCTGAGTAAGGTACCATAGTAACTTTCAGTCACTAACTGAAAAATTAGTAATTAAAATTCCTGGTTCAAGACAGAATGAAGTGGGTGAAAGTTAACACTCCCACTGGCATCAACTAGAAAAAGGCAGACAAATTATTACTTAAACATATAATTGAATGCATCAGAGAGCTCTGGAAGCAGTAAGGACAAGACATTCAAAAATCTCAGAAAGGAAGACACCTTGATGGAAAGATAGGCTGGTAGGAAAAGGGCTGTTTTAGGCTCTCTGTCAGTATCGCCTTTCAAACAGCTGTCACAACCTGAGGCTGTGTCGTCAGGAGACTTGGGAGCTGGACTGGGAAAGTCTATAGGTCAAAACCAGATATCCTCCAGGTTTTAGACGTCAGTTTACAAGCAACTTTCAGGGGAGAAATAGGAGAAACCCAGAATATTTTAGTTTTCTATAGCTCAGTAACAAATTACCACAAACCTAACAGCTTAAAATATCACCCATTTATTGTCTCACAGTTCTGTAGGTCGGAAGTCTGGGCAAATTCAACTGAGTTCTCTGCTTAGGGTCTCACAAGGCTGGTATCAAGGTGTCAGTCCAGCTGGGCCCTTGTCTGTGAGGCTTTGGGAATCATTCAGGTTATTGGCTGAATTCAGTTCCATGTGGCTGAAGGACTGAAGTCTCTTTTCCTGGTTCCATATGGACTGAGGGTTTACTGTCAGCTCCAAAAGACTTCAACTGTAAATGCTTCAACATTTTATTACCATAGCAACTCAGAGACTGAATGTTGATCTGTTTCTTCCACATCACCCTCTTCATTTTTATTGGTTTTCCTTTCTTGTGGTCATAATTTTGTTTTGAATTTAACAGAAATTTAAGCTAACCATTTTACATGCTGTCTCATGCCCTGGTGCTTATGTTTTGTATATATTCTTCTTAAAGAAATGACCTCATTTGTGAGTACGAAAATTTGTTTCTGATTAAATATGTGCTATAGTTTTCTAGGGTCAGTGAAAAATACTCCATCAATGGGATGGTATATTCTGTTGTTGAAACCACTGGGTTTTTTTTGTTTACCAAACCTAACTCTTCAGAAGGTTATTGTATTTTTCTGTTAATGTCCTTTATATAAAATAATGACTATAATTTTTATAATCCTTTATATTTTTTGATGAAATTTCAAAAACTTTATCTTACTGAAAATATACAATATCTATTGAGGTAAGTTGGATGGGTTATATCATCTCTATTTTGAAATTTACAAAATAAAATACAGATGAGTAAAATAACCTCAAGTAATTTTTTTACTCTGAATATTTTTCTTTGGATTCCATTATCTCTTTGCATGTTTTTGTCATATACGGTGAATACTGAAGATTTTTATGTGCTAACGTCTCACATTTAATCACCTACAATTTGTTTGTTTTTCTGTCTAGTTAAAATAGCAAAGTGTACCTTGTTGAAAATTTTTTCCAAATCCATTACATGTAATTTATACATTTAAAATCTTTATTCTTTTCGTTTTTTTGCTATTTCCTCTATAGTGTTTTTTTATGTGCGTATATTAGATGGAATATGGTCAGCACAGTCTCTGTGCCACACTTTTTCACCATTCTAAGCTTCCTTACCTCTTTGGGGGAGAATTAATCATTAGATACTGTACTAGTCTGCTTGGGCTGCCATATCTAAACAGCGCGGACTGGGTGACTTAAACAACAGAGACTTATTTTCTCAGAGTTCTGGTGCTTGAGAAGTCCAAAATCCAAGTGTCAACTGATTTGGTTCCTGGTAAGGGGTCTCTCCCTGGCTTATAGATGGCTGCCTTCTCACTGTGTCCCCATATGGTAGAGAGAGAAGGAGATTGAGCTCTCTTATGTCTCTTCTTATAAGGACACTAGTCCTATAGGACCAGGGCCGCACTCTTAGGACCTCATTTAACTTTAATTACCTCCATATAGGCACGATCTCCAAATACAGTCACATTGAGTTTATGGAATGCAACATATGAATTCTGGGGGGCACAATTATTCAATCCATAACATTCCACCCTTTGACCCCCAAAATCCATGGCATTCTCATATGCAAAATAATTTATTTCATCCCAACAGCCCCCAAAGTCTTAACTTATTCCATCTAGCGTTAATTCTAAAGCTTAAAGTCCAAAATCTCATCTAAGTCTCATCTAAGTCAGATATAAGTGAGATTCAAGGCACAATTCATCTTGAGGCAAAATTCTCTCCAGTTGTGAACCACCGAAACCAGATAAGATATATGTTTCCAAAATACAAAGGCATAGGATAAACATTCTCATTCTGAAAGGGAGAAATAGGAAAGAAGGAAGGGATGATGAGTCCCAAGCAAGTCTACACCCAGCAAGGTAAATCCCATTAAATCTAAGGCTTGAGAATGATCCTCTTTGGCTCCGTGTCCCATCTTCCAGGCCCACTGGAGCAGCAGCATCACGGCTCTACTGGGCACTGACCTTGTGATTCTGTGTGGAGGCCCCACCCACACAGCATTCAGCAGCAGTCCTGCCCTCTGAAACAGAGGAAGAAACAGCCTTAGCCACAGGGAGTGTGGTGGGATTGGCAGCCCTGATGATCTCTGAATCTCCTTCATGGTCGTTCTTTCATTTTCTTGAAGAATAAGATACCTCTGCCACTGAATAGCTCTATGATCTGGTCCTGTGAAATTCAGGAAGTCCAACAGCCTGCCTTTATTCCATCCCACTTTCTCTGTCTCTTTTAGTTCAAACTGGCAGAGTCTCTGCTGGTATATTCCCATCTCTATTCTAGGCTTCTGCTGAGATGTCTGATTAAGTCCTTGAGTCATACCCACGATCTCTTTATCAAATGGTTGTTCAGCCATACCCTACCTAGTTCTCTTCAGAATAAGCTTTTGCATTTTTAGCAACATGGATAGGCTGTCAATTTTCCAAGGCTCTAAATTCTGGTTCCTTTTTGGTTAGCAATTCCTTCTTCAATTCATCTCTCTCTTCTTTCATTTTACTGTAAGCAGTAAGGAGGACTCAAGCTACTCTTACAATACTTTGCTTAGAAATCTCCTCTGCTAAAAATCCAATTCCATCATTCACAAATTCTACCTTCCACAAAACACTAGAGCACGGTTCTGCCAAGTTTTTTTCCACTTTATAACGAGGCTCACCTTTCCTCCATTTCCCAATAACATGTTGTTCATTTCCAACTGAGACCTTACCAGAATGACCTTTAATGTCCATATTTCTACTAACATTCTGTTCTTTATTATTTATGTATTCTCTAAGAAGATAGAGGCTTTCTCTTCAGATCTTCTTTCTTCTTTCTGCCAATTTTTCTGAAATTTCTGCTGACAGTCTCTTTATGGCAATTCAGGCCTTTTCTCTCTTGCACCTTAAAACTCCTCAGCCTCTACTCATTACCCAGCTCCAAATCCGCTTCTACATTTTTAGTTATTTGTTACGGCAGCACCCCACTTCTCAGTACCAAAATCTGTCTTAGTCAACCTGAGTTGCTATAAAAAAAAAAACCATAGACTGGGTGGCTTAAAAAACAGAAACTTATTTTCTCATGATTCTAGAGACTGGGACGTCCAAGATGAAGGTGCTGGCAGGGTAGTTTTCATTCTGGGGGCTCTTTGGGCCTGTAGGTGGCCACCATCTTGCTGTGTCCTCACATAACCTCTTTTTTTGCACACACAGAGATTTTTTTATCTCTTCCTCTTCTTATAAGGTCACTAAATTTATTGAATTAGGGCCCCACCCTTATGATTTCATTTAATTTTAATTGCGTCCTAATAGGTCCTAACTCCAGATACAGACACACTGAGGTTAGGGCTTCAATGTATGAAGTTAGAGGAGAACAAATATGCAGCCCATGGTACATCCTCACGTGGTTTCTTTGCACCTCATACCTGGCATGGCATATCTCCAACACCTAACTGATCTAGTAGCTTTGATCTATTATATCAAATATCTTTCCCTTTGCTTTACTATGGTATAATCTAGAGTTTCTTTTCTTATTTATGAATTTTCTCTTTTTTTCCACAGCTATACTTTGATAAAATGACACTCGATATTCTTTTCTGTCTTCCATAGTGAGATCCACACAAATCTCTTTTATTTAGTGTTTAATGCTGTCAGTGGCCTTCTTCATCCAATGCACTCTTTTAAAACTTAAAAAAAAATTATTCATTGTCAAGAGCATAGCATCAGGCCAGAAGATGCAGGAGCCATTTCTCTGGTAGCTACAGAATGCTGTTATATTTACTGCAAGATTCATGACTAATGCTTATTTGGTTATCTCCCACCAACCCCCAACCCCCACCCCCATTGGCCAATCCTTACCCTTATTCCTTTCTTTATGTGTGTTTTTTGGCAGATTTTGCTTTTGGGTTCTTCAGTTGTCCGTAGTATATGTTTTGACACCATTTGAACAGAGACTTTTACCTCTTCCTACCATTGCTCATAAATGTACTCTTGGAGGATATTTAATTTTCTTGACCTTTTATTGTCTTCTTCACTACATTTATATGATTTATTTATATAAGCAACATTCATATTTTAAATATCAATTTTCCCATATGTTTGCTTCTTCAGTTTATAGTCTTTATTTTCTCAAGCAGAAGTTGACATCAAATGAGAGTAAGCGGCCTTCAGATATAACTTATTTTGTCATCCTTACATTTCTAAAATACGTTTATTGTTATAATCAGCATTTTAAGATGCAGAAAGAAACTTCAGTGAGAAGTTATGTAAATTACCTTGATATACACAGATTTTAAATGTCAGAGCCAGAAATGAAGCTCACTACTCTTCACAGATGAAGAAAATAAAGGACAGAGAGTAGAAATACCTTACTTCAAGGAAACAAGCTATTTTTTGAAACTATATTTCAGAATAGATAAAACATCTTTTGGGCCATAAAGCAATTCTAAAAAATACATTTTAAAAGATACCAAGACTGCTCTGTGGTCACAATGGAATTAAATTAAAAATCTGTAACAAAAGAGAAAAGTAGCTACAGAAGTAACAATATTTGTGTGTATAGATATGTTTGAGTACATATGTATTTCCTATCTTTTTATCAAGAGGTCCTAGAAGCAAAGACAACCCAGTAGCAATGAACATACCACGTACTCAAATCTTGATTTTAAAATGCCATTCTCCAGTAAGAGGAATCATGGTTCTTTGAAGAAATGCTTTACTCAGATCTAACACAGAGAAAACATAAGAATCTTATTCCAGAATCTTATAAGAAATAGTAAATAAAAAAAAAATGGAAGTATGTAAAAATGACACAGGAATCAATTACAAAAGAAATCCCAGTAGCCAAACCTTGGAAATTTGAGCAACAAATTGAATAATGATAGAAAGTGCATATATCCCACAGAATAAAATGAGTTTTGAGTATATTCTGATATAAATAAATAATTGAATAAATATGGAAAAGGGGGAGAAGGGACAGATCTTCCTTTCAGTAGAATTCCATTTAAAAATGTAGAATAATGGATATAGAAAACATCAAAGTAATAACTGTTGTAGGTGCTATTTATTGATAGAAGCTAAATAAAAATATGAAGGGGGGCTGACCCATGGCTAAGTAGTTATGTTCTTGCTTTCTGCTTCAGCAGCTTGGGATTTCACAGGTTCGGATCCTGGCTGTGGACATGGCACCACTCATCAAGCCATGCTGAGGACGGTGCCCCACATAGCACAACCAGAGGCACTCATAACTAGAATATACAACTACATATGGGGGGCTTCATGGGGAACAAAAAAAAATAAGATTGGCAACAGTTGTTAGCTCAGGTGCCAATCTTTAAAAAAAAGATATGATGAGAAATAGGATATTTACATAGTCACAAGGAATCCTTCCAAAATATACAACAAAAGGGAAAATAGTAACTCTATATTGGAAAAATGTAACTGACCTTGCCTTAACCAAGTACTCAAAGCCAGCCTCACTAATGCTGAGACACATTGATCATAAGTCGTCTATTGATAGGATGCCCCGATAATGGCAGAACATCACTTCTGTTTTATCCTTGCCGACATGCATAGCCACAATCTAAACAAGAGAAAACATCAGACAAATCCAAATTGAAGGCCATTCTACAAAATAACTGGAAATAACTCTTCAAAAGTGTCAAGGTCATGAAAGAAAAAAACTAATTCACAGATTTCAGGAGACAAATTAGGTGTGACAACTAAACGCAATGCATTCAATTTATTGAATTGAATCCAGTATTGAATCATGGAAAATAAATAGGGCATTTTGTGGAAAATGGTGAAGATTGAATAAGATGTAAAAATTACTTAAGAATATTTTATCAATGTTAATGTCCTAGTTTTAATGATTATACGATAGTTATGTAAAATGATAGCATTATGGGAAGCTGGTTGAAAGGTATAGAAGGAATTTTTGTACCATTTTGCAATTTCCAAAATTATTTCAAAATAAAATGAAAAATACAAATAAATGATCTAAATTAGTGGAGAGATATGCCATGCACATAGATTAGAAGATTCAATTTTTAAGATGTACATTTTCAACACACTTATGTGTTGTTTCTATGAAATCCATGACAGGTTCTAAAGGCTTTTTTCAAAAAAAATTACAAGCTAATTTATGGAAATATAAAGACTCTAGTTAAAAGAATCTTAACAAAGAATTTCAAAAATTATGTTATCTTATTTCAAGGTTCAGTCATAATTATTTGATTATATACAATTGCCAAAACTCTTCAAGCTGAAAATTAAAATCTTTGTGTTTTTTGCATTTAAAATGTACCTCCATACACTTAAAAAAGAAGATACATGAACCTCAGTAAACATGTAGGGATCAAAAGAAAAAGAAAAGTCAATGAATTAGCAGAATACAAAGCAAAAATACAGTAGAAAGATAAGTAATTCAACAAACATTACTGTAACATATCTTGAAGGAAAAAAATGTATAAAAATTAATAGGAAAAAAGCTAAAATCATAAGGAAAGAGAAAAGAGAACTAACCACAAGTATAAAGAACTTTAAAAGAAATTAGGAACTTGAGTTACAGTTTCCCTCCAATCAGTTTTAAATTACTGAATAAACAACACAAATTAACAAAATTTACTCCAAAAGAGATAGATAACTGAAGCTGGCCATAGGCCAAATTGAAAATGTAACGTAAGAACAACTTTCAAAAGTGCTTAATTTTTAATCATAAATTGTTTCAAATGTCAAATTTATAGATAATTCTTTGAAACAAAATGATCCACAACTATCTAAGCACAGGAATTAATCTAGTTTACGGAGCTTTCTTAACCATGATACCAAAATCTGATAAAGACAGCATGATATACAAAATATAGCTCAGTTTTATAAAATGCAAAAGAATGAACTGCTCTGTATATTTATGAAATCATTCACTACAATCAATTCATCTCAGAAATGAAACTACAGTTTTTAGTCAGGAAATTATTAATATGACATCATTGTATTGGTCATATCAAGTTCTGTTCAATGCTAGGGCAATATGCTACCCTAACATCTCAGATCCCAGTGGATGACAACACAGTTCATACCTCGTAGTGTCACATATTGCTCACAGGTCAGCTTTGACTATGCTCCATGTCGCCTTCACTTCAGGAATGGGAAAATGCTTGAAAGACAATAAATGAGAAAAAAATAAACCAAAAAGTATAACATTAATTGTTTTTGAGTAGTCACGGACCCTATACTGACCCTTCATACATCTTCCCCTCCCATCTTTCTCTCTCCCCATAACTACAACATACACAGGCCTGGATACAAATATGCTCAAATGTTAATGGAGGTTATTTTACTAAGTGATTTTTTAAAATCAAATCTGTATTCTTAAAAAAGTTACTGGGAGTCATTAGTAATAGAAAAGGAAATATGTATTCTAATAGCAGTAAAGGGCTGTCTTTGAATGCTCCATGGTGTCATTGTGGATTTTAATAAAGAAATAGTAGGACCTCATTCATTACAGAGGGCAGCTGACTAGCAAATACCACACTTTTCAAGGAAGTGAGAAAGAGACATATATGGCCAAAGACAGAGGCAAATGATTCCACTTTGCAAAAATTTTCTGAGACCATTAATGTCAACACAATGGTGACAGACTAAAATTTGAGGAATCTAAATCAAACATTTGGAGAACTAAATCTCCATTTATGACAAACACTTTTGAAGTAAGAAGAGTAAATCATGGCAGCGTCTCTTTACTCTGTTCATTGAAAGGGAAAACAGAAGCAAGACAATAAGAGGGGTCTATTCCTGACAAATTGTAGCTGCTTCGTCCTCAGAGAAGGAAACATAAATCCTGTAAAAGCATTCAGAGCTGTGCTCTCAGAGTGAGATGAAGCCTTGGAGACTGTTATCAGGGACAATTGAGTCTCACGCTATAGACTCGTGTTATGGTCACACGGTTACATTGGAGAGAAAAATTCTTTAGTTTGCTTGACATTTTGCTGTTGGAAAGTACATAGCACTGGGATTAACAGGCCTGTGCCTAGCATCTGTCCCAGAGCTGGTGCACATTAGACACTTAATAAATACACCTGTGCCTTTTACTAGCTGCGTCTTGGGACTCTGAATTATAAATGGATGTATAAATTTTTATACAAAAGTTTTTGCTTGTTTTTGTTCTCCGTATCAAAAGATACCAAAGGACTTGAAATGGTTTTGACATACACAACAAATACAAGTACAAATTTATCATTTAACAATTTGAAGTTATTTTTAACAAAAAGGTAAATATGTACTAACAATTAGGAAGTAGGCTGCAATAGGTGGTGTTTTGCAGTAAGTAAATTTCCTCTGGCACTGTCCCCTCATTATCCTTCATCCTGTCAATCTGTTCAGTAAACTCTGTTCTCTCTCACTCAGCAAATTCTCTCAGTAGGGAAGCAACCCTTCTGCAAATGCTCAATAATTATCTTAATTTATAGACAAATAATATAAATATGAATTGGCTAACTCATATAATTTTCTCTTAATTCCTATTAGGGTAAATATGATAAATATAACCTATTTTATTCTTGTAAGTATATTTAAAATAATATTTTTCATCATCCAAATAAATCAAGTGTAAAGGAGAGGCTGGTCATGTAGCCTGTTCAAAACACTGTGTAGGGAATCTGTATATCAGTTAGGTCACTATGTATATCTAGGGTCCAGTTCTTAGCTTTGTCGTTTTGAAAACATTTCCCCTCTTCCACTTCAAAGTATGTTGGTCCTGAAAAATGGATGAACCTTTACACTAGAATGTCACTTTACACATTTTCAACAAAACTCGATCTAGTAAGAGAATACATACATATTGTTTGCACAGAGTACTCACTTTTCATGACTAGGTCTACTCAGGCACCATGTCACTGATCAGAAGACTTCCTGGTGAGCACACTTTAAAATAAAGGAAGCATAAATGTCTTTCTAATGTTGTTATTTGTTTCCAATAATATGGCTGGAAAAGTAGTTGGATGGACAAAGTCTGTTGCCAAAAATAACTAAAATGTTGAATAAAATATTTGTTATATACCGATATTGATTAGATAACATGAAAATAATGAATATGCCACTGAAACCATGACATTGTTAACAAATTGATTGATGTACACAAGAAACTTGAAAGGCCCTGAAATCAGGCAGCTCCTAAGTGAAAGGTGATAAACTTGTTACAAATTTGATAACAGTCCTAAAACTTTACACATTACCAATAATAGGCTGAGAGGCTGAAAAGGTAATCTAAACCATCAATAATATAAAAAAAATTTTAGTAATTTTTGCTTAGGAAAGACTAAATCATCTTTATTCTCCATACAAAATTATATTAAAATTATCATATGAAGAGGCTATCCAAGATTACATAGCTAAAATGTAAAAAAAATACAAATTGTGAAGGCATGTTAGGAAGGTAACTAATGAAAACATTTTACTTTCTGGATTGTGTAATGTTGATCAGCTGTTGAAAATTTTAATTTTAGAGATGGCTTTTCTCATTCCAGATGAGTGTTCAGTTTTTGTTAATTGCTTTATTAAGGCGGCATTGGTTTATAACAGTATATAAATTTCAAGTGCACATCATTATATTTCGACTTCTGTGTAGGCTGCATCATGTTCACCACCAAAAGTGTAGTTGCCTTCCATCACTGTACAGGCGTCCCTTTACCCCTTTCGCCCTTCCCCCTCTCCCATTTCTTTCTGGTAACCATAAATCTATTCTCTGTGTCTACACGTTTGTTTGCTGTTTTTGTATCTTCCACATCTGCATGAAATCATATGGTATTTGGCTTTCTCCATCTGACTTATTTCACTTAGCATCATACCCTCAAAGTCCATCCATGTTGTCTCAAATGGCAAGATGTCATCTTTTTATGGCTGAGTGGTATTCCATTCCATATGTATATACCACATCTTCTTTATCCATTACTCTCTTGATAGGCACTTAGGTTGTTCCAAGTCTTGGCTATTGTGAATAATGCTGCAATGAACATAGTGGTGCACACATCTTTACATATTCATGTTTTCATGTTCTTTGGATAAATGCCCAGAAGTGGAATAGCTGGATCATATGGTAGTTCTATTTTCAATTTTTTGAGGAATCTGCACACTGTTTTCCACAATGGCTGAATAGTTTACATTCTCACCAGCAGTTTATGAGAGTTACCTTTTCTCCACATCCTCTCCAAAACTTATTTCTTGTCTGTTAATTATAGCCATTCTGATGGATATGAGGTGATATCTCATTGCAGTTTTGATTTGCATTTCCCTGATAATTAGTGATATTGAATATCTTTTCATGTGACTGTTGGCCATCTGTATATCTTCTTCGGAAAAATGTCTTTTTAAATCTTTTGCCCATTTTTTAATTGGATTGTTTGTTTCTTTGTTGTTGAGATGTTTGGGTCCTTTACATATTTTGGATATTAACCCCTTATCAGATATATGATTTGGAAATATCTTTTCCAAATTGTTAGGCTGTATTTTTGTTTTGTTGATGGTTTCTTTTGCTTTAAGAGCTTTTTAGTCTGATATAGTCCCATTTGTTTATTTTTTTCGTTTGTTTCTCTTGTCTGGTGAGACATGGTATTTGAAAGATGCTGCTAAGACTGATGTTGAAGAGCATACTTCCTACATTTTCTTCTAGAAGTTTTATAGTTTTGGGTTTTACATTCAAGCTTTTAATTCATTTTGAGTCAATTTTTGTGTATGGTGTAAGATAATGGCCTACTTTCATTCTTTTGCATGTGGCTGTCCAGTTTTCCCAACACCATTTATTAAAGAGTGTTTCTCTTCTCCATTGTATGTTCGTGGCTCCCTTGTCGAAAATTAGCTGTCTGCAGATACGTGGGTTTATGTCTGGCCTCTTGATTCTGTTCCATTTACCTGTGTGTCTGTTTTTGTGCCTGTACCATGCTGTTTTGGTTGCTATGGCTTTGTAGTATATTTTGAAATCAGGGACTATGGTACCTCTAGGTTTGTTCTTTTTTCTCAGGATTTCTTTGGCTATTCGGGGTCTTTTGTTATTTCATATACATTTGAGGATTCTTTGTTCTATTTCTGTGAAAAATGTCATTGGGACTTTGATAGAGATTGGATGGAACCTCTGTATTGCTTTAGGAAGTATGTATATTTTAACTATGTTAAATCTTCCAATTCATGAGCATGAAATATCTTTCCATTTCTTTGTGTCGTCTTCCATTTCTTTCGGCAATGTTTTATAGTTTTCAGTGTAGAGGTCTTTGACCTCTTTGGTTAAATTTATTCCTAGGTATTTTATTGTTTTTGCTGTGATTGTAAATGGGATTGTATTCTCAATTTCTCTTTCTGCTGTTTCATTGTTAGTGTAGAGAAACATAACTGATGTTTTTATGTTGATTTTGTATCCTGCAAATTGATTGTATTCATTTATTATTTCTAATAGATTTTGGTTTTCTATATATAAAGTCATGTATCTACAAATAGTGACAGTCTCATTTCTTTCTTTCCAATTTGGATCCGTTTTATTTCTTCTTCTTTCCTGATGGCTCTAGCCAAGACTTCCAATACTATGATTAAAAAAAGTGGTGAAAATGGCATCCTTGTCTTGTTCCTGCTTTTAAAGTGATGGCTTTCAGTTATTCATTGTTGAGTATGATATTAGCTACGGGTTTGTCATTTATGGACTTCATTATATTGAGGTACATTCCTTCTATATCCACTTTATTTATAGTTTTTATCACAAATGGATGTTGAACCTCACTGAATGCTTTTTCTGAATCTATTGAGATGATCATATTTTTATTCTTCATTTTGCTAATGTGGCATATCATGCTGATTGATTTGCAGATGTTGGGCCATCCTTGCATCCCTGGAATAAATCCCACTTGATCATGGTGTATGATCCTTCTAATGTATTGTTGTATTGTATTTGCTAATACATTGTTGAGGATTTTCACATATATATTCATCAGAAATGTTGACCTGTAATTTTCTTTTCTTGTGTTGTCCTTGTATGGTTTTAGTATCAGGGATAATGTTGGCCTCACAGAATGAGTTAGGATGCAGCCTCTCCTCTTCAATATTTTGGAAGAGTTTGAGAAGGATAGGTACTAAATCTTCTTTGAATCTTTGGAAGAATTCATCAGGGAAGTCAGTGGTCCTGGACTTTTATCTTTTAGGAGATTTTTGATTACTGTTTCAATCTCCTTAATACTGATCAATCTATTCAGATACTCTATTTCTTTGTGATTCAGTTTTGGAAGGTTGTACAATTCTAAGAATTTATCTGTTTCTTCTAGATTATCCAGTTTGTTGATGCATAGTTTTTCATAGTATTCTCTTATAATCTTTTGTATATCTGTGGTATCTGTTATAGTTTCTCCTCTTTCATTTCATTTCTGATTTTGTTTATTTCAGCCTTCTCTCTCTTTTTTTTTAGTGAATCTAGCTAAAGATTTGTCAATTTTGTTTATCTTTTCAAAGAAGCAGCTCTTAGTTTCATTGATCTTTTCCATTGTCTTTTTAGCCTCAATTTCATATATTTTCACTATGATTTTTATTATTTCCTTCCTTTTACTGATTTTGGGCTTTGTTTGTCCCTCTTTTTTTTTGGTTCCTTTAGGTGTAATGTTAGATTGTTTATTTGATTTTTTTTTTCTTGTTGCTTAGGTAGGCCCGTATTGGTATAAACTTCCCATACATTTTGGTATGTCATATTTTCATTTTCATTTGTCTCCACATATATTTTTTTATTTCTCCTTTGATTTATTCATTGACTCAATAGTTGTTCAGTAGCATTTTGTTTAATCTCTACATATCTGTGACTTTTCCAGTTTTCTTCTTGTAGCTGATTTCTAGTTTTGTACCATTGTGGTTGGATAAGATGCTTGCTATTATTTCAGTCTTATTAAATTTATTGAGACTTGTTTTGTGGCCTAACAGGTGATTTATCCTGAGAATGTTCCATGTGCATTTGAAGAGAATGTGTATTCTGCAGTTGTTGGATGGAATCTCTTGTATATATTGATTAAGCCCATCTGATCTAATGTGTTATTAAAGGCCAATGTTTCTGTATTGATCTTCTGTCTGGCTATCTATCCATTGATGTAAGTAGAGTGTTAAAGTCCCCTACTATGATTGTGTTACTGTCTAGTTCCCCTTTTACGTCTGTTACTATTTGCTTCATATATTTAGATGCTTCTATGTTGGGTGCATAGATATTTATAAGTGTTATATCCTCTTGTTGGATTCTTCTCCTTATCATTACATAATGCCCTTCTTTGTCTCTTTTTACAGTTTTTGTTTTAAAGTCTATTTTTTCTGATATAAGTATTCCTACCCCAGCTTTCTTTTTATTTCCATTTGCTTGAAGCATCTTTTTCCATCCCTTTACTTTCAGTTTGTGAGTATCTTTAGGCATGAAGTGTGTCTCTTGTATGCAATGTATATATGGGTTTTGTATTTTTCAGTTTAGCCACCCTATATCATTTGATTGAAGCTTTAGTCCATTTACATGTAAAGTAACTGTTGATAAGCATAGACTTATTGCCATTTTGTTACTTTTTTCTGGATCTTTTTGTAGTTCTTCTCTGCTTCTTTCTTCTTCTCTTACTCTCTACCCTTGTAATTTGATGCCCTCTTTAGTGTTATGTTATGGTTCCCCTCTCTTTATTGTTTATGTATTTATTATAGCTTTCTGGTTTGTGGTTACCATGAAGTTCATATATGTAAATAGCACTCTACATTAAAATGGTCTCTATTTCAACCTCTTACTCAAAGCCCTACACTTTTACTCTCCCCCAACATTTTGTTTTTGACACAATATTTTACCGCTTTTATTTTTGTGTGTCCGTTAAGCTCTTATTGTAGATAGAAATGATTTTAGCACTTTTGTCTTTTGACCTTCATACTAGCTTTATATGTGGTTGAACCACTATCTTTTCTGCATATTTGCCTTTATAAGTGATATTTTCTCTTTGATAATTTTCTTATTCCTATTTGTGGCCTTTCCTCTTCTACTTAAATAAGTCCCTTTAACATTTCTTGTAAGGCCAGTTTAGTGATGAGGAACTCATTTAGTTTTTGCTTGTCTGGAAAACTCTTTATCTCTCCCTCCATTCTGAATGATATCCTTGCCAGGTACAGTATTCTTGGTTGTAGGATTCTTCCATTCAGCACTTTGAATATATCATACCAATCCCTTCTAGCCTGTAAGGTTTCCGCTAAAAAGTCAACTGATAGCTTTATGGTGCTTTATTTGTATGTAGCTTGTTGCTTTTCTCTTGCACCTTTTAAGATTCTCTCTTTATCTTTAATTCTTTTTTTTCCCTTTTTTCCTCTCCAAAGCCCCCTGGTACATAGTTGTATATTTTTAGTTGTGGGTCCTTCTAGTTGTGGCATGTGGGATGCCACCTCAGCATGGCCTGATGAGCAGTGCCATGTCCAAACCCAGGACTCGAACTAGCAAAACCCTGGGAAGCAGAGCACATGAACTTAACTACTTGGCCATGGGGCCAGCCCCACTTATCTTTAATTCTTGACATTTTAATTATAATGTGTCTTGGTGTGGACCTCTTTGGCTTTATCTTGTTTCGTGCTCTCTGTGCTTCCGGTACCTTCATGTCTGTTTCCTTCCCCAGGTTAGGGAACTTTTCAGCTATTATTTCTTCAAATATGTTCTCCGCCCCTTTGTCTCTCTCTTTTCCTTGTGGGACACCTATAATTTGAATGTTAGTACACTTGACATTGTCTCAGATGTCCCCCTGATTGTCTTCATTCTTTGAAATTCTTTTTTCTGTTCAGCTTGGGTGATTTCCTCTGCTCTTTTGTCCAAATCACTGACTCATTCTTCTGTGTCACCTACTTTGCTATTCATACCCTCTAGTGAATTTTTCATTTCCATTATTGTATTCTTCAGCTCTAAGTGTTTTTTTAATATTTTATAATTCTTTATTGAAGTTCTCACTGTGTTCATCTGTTCTTCTCCCCAGTTCTATGAGCATCCTTACGACATTTAGTTTATACTCTTATCTTGTAGATTATCTATGTTTTGTTTAGTTCTTTTTCCATGAATTTGTCCTATTCTTTTATTTGGATCATATTTCTTTGTCTCCTCATTTTGCCTACTTCTCTGTGCTTATTTCCATGTGTTCTGTAGATCAGCTATGTCTCCCAATCTTGGAATTTGGCCTTATGTAGGAGATGTCTTATGGGGCCCAGCAGTGTGCTCGCCTTTTGTCACCTGTTCAAATGCTCCAAAGGCATCCTTTTAGTTAGCTGCATGCACCCTTCTGTTGTGGCAGGATTGCTATTCCTATAGCCATGTGGGTAGTCTGGGTTGGCCTCTGGGATTGGCTGGTTGTGAGGTCCAGTCACCTGCAGCTGCTACAGGCACATTATTGGGCAGGATAAGCCGCTGGCATGGCTGGCTGCAAGGTCTGGAAGTGCACAGTTACTGTAGTTTTGTTGGTGAGCAAGTCAGGTCCCTGGTGTGTCCAGTTGCTAGCCCTGAAGTGCACAGCTGCTGTAGGTCCCCAAAGTGGCTGGCTGTACTGCCCTGTGGTGCTTGGCTGCCTTGGATGTGTTGTTGTGCAGGGCTGGCTTCCAGTGAGGCTAGCTGTGCGGTGCCTGGCTGTTGCCAGCTCGCTCAGGTGAGAATGGTTTATGCAGCTCTGTGGTACACAGCTGCCTTGGGTGTGCTGATGGGTAGGTCATGCTCCAGGTGCAGCAGGCCCCAGGCACAGCAGTGTGCAACAGTTTTGGGTGTTGGTAGTTGGGGCAGATCCCCTGTGTGGCTGTGTCCAAGGCCCAGTGGTGAAAGTCTGCAGTGGGCTTCCTGGTGGGTGGGGCTGGTCTCTGGGATGGGCTTGCCTGCACTGCCTGGCCCTGCTCGATTGCCTTGGGCGCTCTAGCGGGCATGGCAGACTGCTACACTAACAGGCTAGAGGAAGGATCCCAATGGCACCTGCTAGCATCTGTGTCAGCACAGTTGAATTAGGTCACAATAATGGCAGCCACCAATGTCTCAGTCTCTGGGGAGTGTGTCTAGCCTCTTCCTATCTCTCCAGGATGCATTCCAAACTTAATAAATGATTCTCGTTCACCAATGGACTACACACTTTTCTATCTTGTGTTTTGGTGCTGGTTTCCAGATGGAGAGAGTCTGTGCATGGGCCCTTTAAGAGTAGATTTTTCTTTCCCTGAAGTTCTATAGTTTTCCCAGTTGTATTCTCTGTCGGTTTTCAAAGCCAGCAAAGCCAGGTTTTTGTGATCTCATTTCTCTTGTGCTAGATCTAAGGGCTGGGGTGCCTAATATGCAGCTCAAATCTCCAGTCCTCCAGGGGAAGCTCCATACCTTTGAGTTTGCTCCCAAGTGTGAAGTGCCAAGGCTGAGATGTGTTGTTTTCCTCAGAAGGGCTGCATCTCTGCCTCTTTCACCCCTCTTTGTGTTGTCCCTTGTTGTGGAGGTTGTTTTTCTCCAGTTTCCAGATCTCTCTCAGAGAAAATTGTTCCACGGGTAGTTGTAGGTTTGTTGCATCTGTGGGAGAGAGAGAGTTCAGAATCCTCCTATGCTTTCATCTTCCAAACTCTTCTTCAAGGATTCACTTTTGGAATTAATATTCTTTTTGTGATTTTATATTCTTTTCCTCAAAATAATCTCTCAAACTGTACAAGATTCAGGCTCCATAAAGCCTTGGTTTCCCCCAAGTAAAGAATTAAGAGAAAGTTAGGGAAGCTTGGCTACTCATTGTAATGTTTACAGGACTTATTACTTAATAAAACTATGTCCTCAATACTGCTATCATTGATATATTTTTCCAGTACACCTAGACCATGCTTACACCAAATAAGATATTATCCATGATGAAACTTTAATTACTCAAGATTGTCACAAGCCTTTCAACATGATTTTAAAATGTCTCACTGTCTTTTTTTTGTCTCAGTATATCTAAAGCTCCAAGTAACAATACCTTAGCATTCCAAAAGGATGCATTAGACAACCAAAGCAAATATCAAAGGAGGTTGCCAAGACCTTATGAAATCTTAGCTAACTACTCAAATCCAGCTAAACAAGCCAGATGAGGCCAAGATGGCATTGGATATTAGAGAGATCACTGTAAAGAGAGTTGGCAGTGTTTAGAGTTCTACTTAGCCCCAACTCTACGATGGAGGGAGAGGTGGTGATACCTCCCATTCACTTCAGTCCTAGTGAAAAGGACTTCATATTTCACCTGGAACTTGGACAACACGGTAGAGGAATGTTCAACTCTCAACTGACAAATTTTAAGGGTAAGAATCTGCCTGAAGAGTCTGAGTCAGCTGAATAACGGGCTGGTTCAATCAATGAGAGTTCTCCAAAGGAAAATGTTTCTCATAGATCAGAAGGTAGAGGATCATCTTTAGTCATGCTTTAAACAGAGAGAGGCTAAAGGACTCCAAATGAACTGTCAGAGGAGAGGCATTTGCCAATGTCAAGAGAGTCGGAGAAGGAAAATTCTCTGTGACAGGAGGGTCTCCAAAATACCAACCTGCAGTGGATTCTGTGGTGTTAGGACTGATGATGAGTGATGTTGTTTCAAAACAGGCTTCCCCAGTAGCAATGGAAATGAAGTAAAACTGATGTAACAGAGGACAAACGGCAGCAGCTGATAGTCAGAAGCAAGATGGACACAATGATCCTAAGGAGTGACAAGGTTGGAATCACACTCAGGGTTGCCTGTCCCTCTGAAAGCTAGGGACATGGTTAAAAGAACACAGTGTCCCAAAGGGCATGATAAATGTACAGCCAATAAAGATATGGCTTAATTTATACAATCAAAAGAAATCAAGAATGAATGACTAGAAAATGGAGAACAATGTCCTAATAAAAAGCCATGATCTTAGTTTCCACACCTGAACCAGGTCTCACATTTGGAATTCAGTGACTGGAGAGGCCAGATCTTAAGGAGAAATAATGCTGCAACCATGGGAATTGTCTATAATAATGACTACCCAGTCATTCTCCAAAGGGATCTATGGCCATTTACTCAGACAACTGTATACTGGGGAAGTGGGAAATCTAGCATTTTGTGCACTGAGGGACACAGAGTCAAAATTTTCATTGATATCAGGGAATCCAAAGTATCAGCATGGCCCACAGTTGAGTCCTTTGATAGGAAGTGCCCTAGATTGAAAGGAACTGTCTCGTCCAAGGTCATGCGTCCTCTGCAGGGACAAACATGGAATGGCTGGTCCATCTGGAGAATATGGGGATGCAAAAATCTAGCCTGCTTGCTAGATCAACTGAGGCCTCTGTTGCTACTGCATCACAGCTCAACCTCGCTGCCTAATCTTGCTTCCTTTACTTCCTTGATGAGCATTTCTGGAGTGCTCCCCAATAAATTTCCTATGTGTGAATTTCCATTCAGGAGTCTTTTTCATGGGGATCCTACTTAAGACACCACCAAAGTACTCCATGAGAGAGTGTGTCGGCTTTAAACACCTGCCAAGGCTAGAGAACCTATAGCCGCTTAGTCATCAGCTCCCAGCCAAGGAAGATCTGTTTTACTTCTCCTCTCTTACCTCCTCCATCTTCCACTTCTATATACCTAGAATTAGTAAACTGGGGTAGTAAAGTAGATAATAGAGTTGGGAAAATAGAAAAAAATCTGATGATTCCCTCCTTTCCCACTGTAGGCAACCAGCCTAAACCGGACAAGAGTTGGGAGAAGAAGAATTTTTGACTCTAAATGAAATTGAATTATTGGAATGTTACACGGAAATAAATATATGAATTACCAAACTGATACTATTTCACAGTCAAATTGACCAGAAGACTTTTCAGTATCTGAGGGTGAGCTCACAAACCAAGTATTCTGCCTTAGTGCCTATAACAGAGGCAGGAAAAGGGGTCTCAAAGCAAGAAAAATGATCACAGTATTTTCTGTTGCACCAGCATCCAGCTTGTTCTGTGTATTGTGCACATATCTTCACAGGAAATAGCCCGAACCGAAGTAATGATGGAGCACATGCAATTGACTTTGTTCTCCTTCCTAAGACATTGATTCTTGTGCACATTACATTCTTCCACTTCAATTATTGCAAATGGTAAGTTGAAGTGTTTTTCAAAGTTCTTGACCAATGAAAGAAAACCTGATGCTTTTATAGTTGGAGAGGGAGAAAGAGAAAGAGAGAGAAAAAAATACAGAAATGAATTTTAAATCACATTGTGGAGAGGAGGAACAGGTGTTGAAGGCAGTGCTGCTGACAAGGAAGCTAACTCACAGATTTTAGTGACTTTTTCTGTGAAAATCCTTCCCAGAAAGCTCTTTGCTTCTTCTGTAAAACATCAGATTGTTCTGGTTTGGAGAACTTTAACTGTCTTGGTACTTTGCATCACTTATTTTTACCTACAGAAAATGTACAAAATATTTTCTGAGAACCCACAAGGCAAGGCACTGCTGAGGTGCTATTTTTGGGCACCTCAGAAGTACAGGTTTCACAGTGGCTTGTGGAACATAATGGCAGGAAGCTGCCTCAGCCTCACACTTCTGATCCTCAGATTATAACTCTCAAAGGCACACGGAGTGAAAATGAATAACTGACCTTTGTAGGGCATTGTATGACTCTCTTAGACACAAGCGAATGCAATTTACTTTTTGAGTTTATAATACTAGAGTTAATACCATTTATCATTTCAGAGAAGATCAGCCACATTATTGACAGTAGCTTCTCCATATCAAAATTTTAAACTTTGAAAATGTATATTTTTTTCTTACTTCACCAATTCTACCCCTTTCCTGCCCTTGCTAAAAAGCCAGTTAGTTCCTATGAACACAGAGGTCTAGAAAAGTGACAGTAATTATCTCAGTCTTAATACAAGTCCTATTCTGATACTTAAATAAAAATAGAGGTTTTAATAATAGGATGTTTGTTTTTGTGAGGAAGATTAGCCCCGAGCTAACATCTGCCACCAAACCTCCTTTGTTTTTGCTAAGGAAGACTGGCCCTGAGCTAACATCCGGGCCCATCTTCCTTTACTTTATATGTGGGATGCCTGCCACAGCATGGCTTGACAAGGTCTGTACCTGGGATCCCGGCAGTCAAACCCCAGGCCGCTGAAGCAGAACATGTGAACTCAACCTCTGAGCCACTGGGCCGGCCCCAATAATACGATATTTTTAAACAAATGCTTGAAAGTCATTTCAAATATCTCCATTCTCCATGTACTTTATTTGGGAAAAAATGTCCTTATTTTCAAAGAAAAAATTCTGTTTTCCTTTCCAGCAACTTGAATTTTACTCACTGATACGTGAAAAAGAATTAAGAGAAAAAAATATATGAAATCTAAATCAAAGAAAATAGAAAAATAAAAGCCTGATTTATCAACATATTCTTGTAACCAATCCCCTTGCTCTTTAATTTATGCATCCAAGAACCTGAAATCCTATCAGAAAAGTCAACCTCCCATGAATTACTTGCTAATTTTGTTAACCATTCTATTTTGTCCTCAAGTCAAATAGCAAGCAAAAAGATCTAAATAAGAGAATCATCCGACTCCTGTGTGTAACTGTTTGAATCCGTTATGCTGGCTTTGGAAAGAGGAGGTTGGAAAGTTCAAGAAGCTAAATACTGCAGGCGTTAAATCAAAAGCACAGTCCTCTTTGTGATTCACAACTTGGCTCCCATCCATCTCCAGCGTGTGTTATAGGTGAAGTTAGTTGGTAAACTGTATTGAATCTCTAGATCTTTAACGGAGGAGGAAGAAGGGGAGGATGAGGGCTATACGTTTCCTCTGGAGAATCCTCACCGTACCCCACGCTGCCTCACGGGGTCTACCAAATCACAGTTTCTTGACCTTTAAAGCATGAGACCAGGCCCATCTGTTTAGTCAGGCACTTTTGTAATTGTGACCAAAGTTGGTTCAAGGATGAATTTATTTGCTAAGCTCTTATCATCTGGTTGTTGGTTATCATAGTAAGTGCACAATGCTCACTCTTGTGTCTGTGTGTTCAAAGACGTGCGCATGCAGAAGCTTAAATGATGGGCAGCTGAAGACACATTTAAGAAAAAGTAATATAGTTTACATTAGTAAAATTAATATAGGGACTCTGAACCCTGCAGACACCAGGGCTTTACCAAACAGCACATTTGTTCTCAACGCTAAGGAAGGAAAGGAGAAATGAGAAAATCACTCATTACGCATCTTACCAGTTTTATGAAAATAAAGTGTTTTACATCTTCCTAAATAATCAGCTTCATAAGTTTTTAAAAGATTTATAATCCACTATCACAGAATTTTCTCATAATACAGTTACTTTACCTTCTGTAAAATTAAGGCTAGTATACAAAATAATCCTACAGAAATGGTAACAGTTTCCACTTTAGCTATGGCTGACTTCAGCTTCACAAGGTAATTCAAAACTATACACTTGGAAAATTTCCCCATTGTTTTTTAAAAATTTAAAGTAAAGTTTTAAAAATTACGTTAAGTACACTAATAGGGAATAAAAAGTTCAGCCTAAAATTTAAAAATGCATAATTTAAAACTCTAATCATAACATTAACTCAATTACATTGCTCTCAAAGAAAGCGAGATCAGTCTTCAGATGGCAAACGGCCAACATCAGTGTGAGTGTTACATTGTAGTAGCAACACTACCAGCATAAATAGTTTCACTCTGAACACTTAAATTTTAATTACTTTGTTATAATTTTACTGATATGTCCCTGAAAGATTTTTTTTTTTGAGGAAGATTAGCCCTGAGCTAACATCCATGCCCATCTTCCTCTACTTCATATGTGGGACGCCTACCACAGCATGGCTTGCCAAGTGGTGCCATGTCCGCACCTGGGATCCGAACCAGTGAACCTCAGGCTGCCAAAGCAAAATGTGTGCACTTAACAGCTGCGCCACCAGGCCAGCCCCCTGAAAGATTTTTTAAATGACGTCAAGAATTTTGTCCTGGGCTGGCCCGGTGGTGCAGCCGTTAAATTCACATGTTCAGCTTCTCGGTGGCCTGGGGTTCACCGATTCGGATCCCAGGTGTGGACATGGCACCGCTTGGCACCCCATGCTGTGGTAGGCATCCCACATACAAAGTAGAGGAAGATGGGCACGGATGTTAGCTCAGGGCCAGGCTTCCTCAGCAAAAAGAGGAGGACTGGCAGTAGTTAGCTCAGGGCTAATCTTACTCAAAAAAAAAAAAAAGAAAAAGAATTTTGTCCTGTTGTAGTTATTTTGATTTGTTGTAGTTTTGCTAATACATTTGAGTTAAAAAGGAAGGTAACAGAGTCCATGAGTCTGGTTTTGAAGCTACTCTTGCAATATTACGATGTCATTTTTCCATAATCACATTAACTGTTCTACACTAACTCTGAGTATTTTCTAAATGTAAAATTATACATATATTTTTAAGGATTTTAAAAAATGTAATGTGAATTTTATTGTAGGACAATAAAATTCTTTCCTGAAGTATTAAAATTGTAGCTGTATCTACCAGTTCAAAGTGAATTCAAAATATACAAAATACCTCAACAATTTTTTCAAATAAATTAATGTTTTCACATTGTATTTATAAGGTATTCATTTTATAAGTTTCATAAATGTAGCTACACATTTACATCTATTTATTTAAATACAAATGTGAGGTATCGCTTCATAATGGAGTTCTCAGCTAGCTCTCCCTCACTACTTAGGAGACCCAGGGAAATCGTTTGATATTTTCAGGTGTGTTTCTCACCTGAAAAGTGGGTGGATTAGGCTACAGGCTTTTAAGGTCCCTTAAGGAGTCAAATGCTTGAGTTGAAAGATCCCTCCATTCAGTTGTTAGTCAAGCAATTAAAGGCAAGCTTACTTAGATGTGCTAACTGCATGATTTCAGGTGATCTGATCTACCCAATTCTTTACTTTTCAAATGAATATGAGGAGGTATTATAGACGCACATTACTAATGTTCCAGTCTTCCACTGTCTACCTGTTTTTGTGGAAATATTTCCATACTTCCCAGTTATTTTTCTTATTCTTTTCTCATCTCAGGTAGTGGACAAAATTTACATAAAGAAAAGTGTAAAAGTTGTTTTACACCTGGCATCCCCTACAATTAGGAGCAAAATTAATCAACATAGTTGTTCATTGAAAGGAAAACTTTCCAAGATAAGAAATATAAAACCTTCGCACAAATTTAGATTCTCTTGCCAGAGTGCTGAAGATTTCAGCATTGGTAGTATTAAAAATAAAAAGGACTTTTCATAGATCATCATTGAATTAAAAATTTGTGATTGCTGTAAATAAATGCAATATAAGCTAGTCTAGCAAGCAGAGTGACAATTTATAATCTAAAATATGTCACCCTTATATTTGAGTCTAATTTAATTTTCCCCCACCAGCAGGATATCATAAAACTGATGATTTTAAGAGTATGCCACATAAATCTAATCTCATATTTCTTTGCTTCTTTTTTCCTTTTTTCTTATTGATTCTCTCCACCTAGCAGGAGATCTTATAACTCTTTACTGGTTCTATAACTTCATAACATGTTTCATAAATTACTTTGTAAAACTACTTGTACAGTCAGTTTAAACTCTTTGTGTTTATACAGCTTCCCAGATACTTGACAGATCAGTGTTAACAAATGAAGACCGTCATAGAATTAAATGTAGGGCTCTAAACTAGGGTTAAAACTGTTTCAAACAAAACTGCATTCCTTAAGTGAAATTCATGCTTAAGCAATTTTGAAACTATTATTTTTTAGTAGCTTTTGCCATGTGTTTTTATTATTCCCTATTTCTCATTACATTCATGAGAATACTTTGATATCAATGTATGTGTTTAAAAAGAGAAGAAATATGAATAGCGTCATACAGGGAACATATTGACTTGCTTGAAATTACTTTTGGGTTTTTATAATTAGGGCCAATAAGCAAGCAATAGTGTGCTATCACGCAGTTAACCACAAGTCCTCTCTAGTCAAATTTTTTCATCAATGAAATTGTGAAAAGAAAGAGCATTACCTATCTGACCATCAGTGAAGGATTTATTTTTGTTAAATTTGATTCTTTTCTAAAAAGAATATTCTCACTTCTAATATAAATCATAAGGACACTTGAGAGTCTTTGTGGAAATCCATATAGAGTAAAATTAAATAAGAAATCACACAAAAATGCTACAAAAATAAGTTCAAGGCAAAGGCATGTGAACATTAAGGTGAATAAACCATAGTACTTAATTATATTCAGCTACAATCCTTTCTTTAAAAACAATAACTTAGGGACCTTCACATGGATATCCTTTACTAACCGTCATTACTATTTTGAGTTTGCTATGCTATTTTCACCAGAGTAGCTTACTGTATTAATTTTCTGGGGCTGCTGTACAGAATACCACAGACTGGCTGGCTTAAACAACAGAAAAAAGTTTTCTCATGGTCTGGAGGCTGGAAGTTCAAGATCAAGGTGTCAGCAGGTTTGGTTTCTCCTAAGGCCTCTTTCCCTGGCTTGCAGAGGGCCGGTTTCTTGCTGTGTCCTCACAGGGCTTTGTTCTTGCGTGCTCGTGCATCCTTGCCATCTCTTCCTCTTCCTGTAAGGACAACAGTCATATTGGATTAGGCCCTCATCATTGTGATCTCATTTAACCTTACTTACCTCTTTGAAGTCCCTGTCTCCAAATATAGTCATATTGGTGGTTATGAGGTGGTTTGGGGAAACACACTTTAGTTTACAACACGTATTAAGTGCTTCTGTAAAATATCCTGAAGTTTAAAGACACTTACAGGGGGCTGGCCCCGTGGCCGAGTGGTTAAGTTCGCGCGCTCCACTGCAGGCAGCCCAGTGTTTCGTTGGTTCGAATCCTGGGCGCGGACATGGCACTGCTCATCAAAACATTCTGAGGCGGCGTCCCACATGCCACAACTAGAAGGATCCACAACAAAGAATATACAGCTGTCGGGGGGGGGGGGGATTGGGGAGAAAAAGGAAAAAATAAAATCTTTAAAGACACTTAGAGGAAGGTCCTGTATAATATACTGAAACACAAATATGGTCAAGATAGAGTAACTCCAGAGGATTACCTTTTGTTTTGTTATGCTAAAAGATCCCAGTTTTATAGCAGTGAAATTTCTATCAGGCTTTCTTTTAATTCGACGGTCTCTTGTCAATCTCAGAAGTTCTGTAAAGGAGACATCTCCTGCCACGAACAGACTAAGTGGTCCCTGAGCCTGGCCACTGCAGAACTTATTTGTCATGCATATTTTAACTATACCGCATTTTGTGCATAAATGTATGTCCAGTAATTCATATTTTAGATAAAATATCTTTTAAGAGATTTGTAATTACCATTTCACTGATATTTTTCCACTTTTGTAATAAATGACTGTTACATGGCAATTGTGCAATGACTATGTGACAACTTTTGTAACATCTATAAACAGCCATAAAGTACACAATTTTTTTTTCTTTCAAATACTTAGCTTGAGAAGCCAATGCTGCCAGATGATGCAAATAAGTTCTCATATAACAGGTGAAAGTGAATTCATTTCAGCTTTTAAAAGAATAATTTTGGGGATGTAATAAGTAAATATGATAGAAGTTCTCTGAACTAGTCACTACTTAAATGCTTATCTAGATTACACCATGATCTTCATTCCCTCTGAAAATACACTCACTGAGATTCACAGAATGCAGAGAACTTCTGGGTAATCTTGCCCACGTGCTCCCAGCAGTGAGTCTCTAAAATTCACTTGTGTTTGTCACCAAAACTTTTTATCTTAGTTGTACCTCTTGTTGTAATTATATAATTTAAATAAATATTACAGAGCACTGAACTCTAAGTTTGGAACAGAGTTATTTCAATGAATACTGAGTTGACTATTTTGGAAAGACATCAAAAAATCACTAAAATTTGCTCTTAAATTAATATCAATACAACTTTATAAATTTGGACAAAGCATAAAAATCTAGCCTTATCTACTCATTACTTCACACTGTTTTTTCATTTTTCTCTATAGAAGCTGAAAATAGGAGATGTGAATGAATCTACAAGTAAAGTAACTGAATTAGTAATTAAAACTCATTCTATAAAGTCAAGTCCAATCAAATATATACAGAAGAAATAATACTAGTTCTTTACAAATTCTTTGAGAAGATAGAGGAGTTCATTCTATGAGGCTAATATTATCGTGGTATTGAAAGTACATTGAAGTACAGTGAGCGACAATGCTCATCACTAATACTAATTACACACAAAAGGAAAGTATTATTAATTTGCTGAACAGTTGATAGCATAGACAATTACAGTTAATGGAAATAGATTACAACACAAATCTAGATTAGAATGATAGAATATTTTGTTTTATAATACCACATTTTAAACAAATAAATATACATAATTTTCAAGTTGAGATTGCTATAATTAGCCAACTCTTTTCCCTGTCCATGTATCTCAGTTACATGACTACCTCTATAATAATTTTGTCAAATTAATCTTAATGCAGGACATTTGAACCTTTAAACTAATTGCTAATTATTAATGATATTTATGTTATAAGAAGTCCTCAATGGTCTTTACAAAGTATTTCCCAAAATTATGAATTAATAAGAGGTTACAGACCATATGAGCGCTAATTTGCGTGATTCAAGCATTTGTACATCTACTTCTGAACATAAATTGATTTCACAGAGTTTTATTATAGATAATTAGTGATCGTTACTAAACTAATTCTGCTAATATT
Organism: Equus asinus; assembly: GCF_041296235.1. Lineage (NCBI taxonomy): Eukaryota > Metazoa > Chordata > Mammalia > Perissodactyla > Equidae > Equus > Equus asinus. The sequence continues at coordinate 175,186,692 of NC_091790.1, forward strand.
TGGCAGAAGTTGTTTTTATCTAATATGGCTTCTGTAGTTTAGAGATAGTGGAACTAAACATTACTCTAAGGGACAATTATTAACTATATTGTTAATGAAGACGCATAACCACCACATTAAGAATTGTCTGCTTCCTTTTATGCATTATACCTTTTAGTGTTTTACAGTTTTTCTCACTCCGATGTCTTACAATGTAGAATTAAGCCTGTTTCGTAGGCACTCCAGACAGTGTTATAAGCTTTGTTATGAGGGTTGCTGAATTCTTTGTATTTTATTAGTCCCAGCCTTCCTGCTTAGGTATAAGTTCCATAGGATTCAAAGATAGGCAATTGTCAGTGTTAATCTTGAGGGAAAACGTTAAGATAGCCCTATACAGGAGACATGCTTAAAACATATTATCTTTTTATACAAGCTGCAATGGCAAAGTTATTTCAAATTTTAATGGATGGCAGTGGCTCGTGAAATGTGCTGTCAAGGTAGGTCCTCTAGAGTGGTCACCAAAAGAATAAGAAGACACATATACAGTTGTCAAATACCTAAGTAATACTTAAGTAAAGATGGCAAGATATCTTGGCTCTGTCATATATATGACCTGACTTATGTCTATTACAGGAAGAGATTTTTATTTTATGCTTCTTTAGTCTTTCTTTCAGTGAATCATAATAAATATTGCCTGTAGTCAGTTACGTCATGAAAAGAAGTAACTATTTTTGTTGTTTTTTAAAAAACATGAATTTAGTTGAAAAATAATTTTGCTTCTATGTATTGAATGATAAGGAAATGTTTGCATGCATTTTTAAATCTAAATGTTCTATTCCATCTTTAAATTCAGGATTCAGAAATACAAACCAATCCAAGTCTGCTGTATGTTTTTAAAAGCAAAAAATGGCTATGTTCCAATTGCTTCATCTATACAAACATGTTCAGAAATGAGCTTACAAAGGGCAATGAGGGAGAATATAATTCAAACCATTAGGGATTTTTCAAGTAAAAATCCAGGTGTCATAAAACATTGATGAAGAATTCAATAAAAATAAAATATATGAATTACTACACACACAAATTATGCTGTTCAAGAAATGTCTTTTGAATTACAACAAAGAGCACTCTATACAAAGTAAAAATATATATCCGTGTATGTGTATGTGTGTGTATTTCATCGAAGCAAAATAACTTTCAAATACAAAAAAATGATTAAAATGGAAAGGGTCTGCCAACAATGCTTTCAAAGTTAAATAAATTACTAGAATTGATGGTTTTTTTAAAAAGTCAGTTTTTAGTGAGACCCGAGAGTCTCACGAACTGGCAGCAATCTACAGTTTGAGATGTGGGTGGACTGGTCAATCTTGAATTCTCCTGGTGCTATTGGCTGTACATGTAAAGTTGATAAAAATTATGGCTGCATCAGTGAGGGGCCTCCAGTGTGATACACGCTGCCGGGAGCATCCTCTTCAAAACCGCTGATAATTTGATTCTGCCACTGGGTTCTTGAGAAGGCTGCTAAGGTGAGCACTAGACCTGAAGAAATGGCCACCTGTTTCTCATGTTCCAGACAAGATTTCAGCCTTGAGCTGACGATTTAGAAAGAATACTATCCTATAGATTAAAGAAAAAAGTTTATCATTTTCCTGAAAGTAACCTAAAAACAGGCCTATCCACACAAAATCAGAAGTATGTAATATTATTCAACCAATTTCCTGCTTAGCCAATTAAAGTAACATCATTAGGGAAATTATTATTTTTCTACTCAAAGTGAGATAAATAAATTCAATGACTAGAAATTCAGTTTATCATGCAATTACACCTCACAGTTACATCTATGTATTGTACAGCTTTATTTATACAGTAAAGGAGCGTTTCATCCTGCAGCCCACCTGCATTCAACACAGAATGTCTTTACAGCAATTCTGTAGCTGTACTTTAAATCCAAATAAGGCATGTAATTACAGTGAAAAAAAAAAACCCCTTTACACTTGCTTGGGTTTTAACAATGCATTAAATTGAAAAGGCAGCTTACCTTGAGAAATACAGTCATTTCTGGGGGAAGGGGGAAGTTTTTATAAAAAGTAGTGCAGTTTCAGTGAAGCAGCTAATTATTTATGCTACAACTGGGCACTTTGGTTTCCTACAGCCAATTTCATAGACTCTCTGTAGGGTAAAATCCAATTTTAAGATTTATAATGCAATTGAGTTTGCCAATTGAAAAAAAGTCAGAATTATACACAGTTGGAAGGGACTTGGAGATCACCAAGTGGAATCTCCACTTTTAACCCATGAGAAAAATCAGTATTCAGAAAGGTCAAAGGGGTTTCCCAAGTTCACACAATTAATTACTAACGAAACAAGGGCTAAACCCCAAACTACTGATTCTCAATGTTTTTGTTCTAGCCAAAAGAGACACCCTATAGGGGGTAAGCATCATAAGTAAGTAAATTATACATTATGTAGGAAGGTAATAAGAGTCATGTGAAAAGAAAAAAAAGATAAGTAGAAAGAGAAATATTGGGATTGTAAAAGTTGAGGAAAAGTGAGGTGGGGGTATATTGCAGTATCAAGTAGAATAGTCATTTTCGTCACTGAGAAGTGAGATTTGAGCAAAGACTTGAGAGAGATGTGAGTTAGCAATGAAAGCATGTGGGGGAAGAGTGCTCCAGGCAGAGAAAACCAATAAACCAAAGGCCTCATCTTCCTGGGGGGATTGTCTGTTTTGTTCAAGTACTCCATAGCCAGTGTGACTAAAGTGCAATGACTGAAGGGAAGATGAGGAGATCATATAGGATTTGGAGGAAGAGAAATGGGAACCACTGAAGAGTTTTGAATAATGAAAGTATTGGACTTAGTTTCAAAGGGACACTTCTAACTGTTGTTTTTTAAAAAGCTGTTAGAAGGACAAAAACAGAAACAGCGATATCTGTTAGGAGTAATACAGTGATGTATGATAGTAGTTCACACTAGGGTGTTAGCAGTGATGAAAATGCATGTAATTCTCAATATATTTTAAAGCCGGACCTAATATTGGCTAGATTGGATGTGGCATGTGCATGGCATGCAACATTATTGACTCAAAAAGGCAGAGTCAACAGTGACATCTAGATACATGGCTTGAGCTATTGGAGAGACAGTTGCCATCTTGAGATGAGAAAGACTACAGGAAAGTAAGCTCTCGGGCACAAGATCAAGACCTCAATTTTGGTTCATTTATTTGACCTCCAAACTGAGATGTTGAGTAAACAATTGGATATATGAGTTAGGATTTAGGATATAAGTGTAGAATGGAGATGTAAATTCAGACCTTTTGGGCATATAGAAGTTAGTTAAGTCCAGGGACTGGATAAGATCTCCAGAGAATGAAAGTAGGTAGGGAAGAGAAAAGATGCAAGAAGTAAGCCTTAGAAATTTTGCTGCTAAAGAATTGAGAGAAGAAGAAGAGTCAACATAGGGAAATGAAAAGGAATTTCCAGTGACTAGGAGGAAATCCATGAGAAGGTGTCCTGGAAATCTAGTGAAGAAAGTCTTCGAAAGATAAGGAAGTGAACAAGCGTGGCAAAAGCTGTTGATAGGTCAAGATTGATGACACTAAGAAATAACTTTGAAATAAACTTTATAGAAATTACTGTTGACTGTGGGGAGAGAAGTTACACTGGTGTTACGGGAAGAAAAGCTAGAATGGAGTGGTTGTATGGGAACGCATTCATCAACCTATGCCATCAAAAATTAGATACATTTGAATAGTCTTGTCCACTGCCCAGAGGGAACAAGAGATAGTCCAGAGTACTAAAGTACAGCAATTACAGACTTAGACACCAGTCTAAGGACACTTTAACATTGGAGACTTCTACTAAATATGTATTAAGTATAGTCTATCTCTGCAACCTTTACTAGCCATCTAAATACTCACCAATACATCATTATTAATGGCTCTCATTTGAAATTCAAGTATATAGTTAAATAACCTTGGTGGTGGTGAATCCAAGAAAATAAACGTTTTACTATTATGTTGATTTTAATCTTTAAAGGTTACAAGACCAGTTTCAACTATCCCCCCTCCATGAAAGGTATGTAATCATTGTGTTTTCCTTGCCTTGATTGAAAAGTCTATACTTGTCCATATATATTAGATTTTTTCTCTATTACAAAGTCTTTCATCAACTCTAAAACTGCAAGACTACTACCAAAATAATAGAATAGTTAAACAGTTTTGCCCTACTGATCAGAGGTCATTAAAGTAAAGAACAGCCAAATTCTTACCTTTAGTTCTTACATTTCCTGAATTGTCCTATGGCAATGTGCCCTCGTAAATAGTTTATACAGCAGTTATCAAAAGTCATTGTGTGTCAAAATCAGTTTGAGAATTTAAAAAATATATATGTTCCCTCACACCATGCTCTGTACTTTCTGAATATTTATATTTTTAATCAAGAATTCCACTTGAGGGGCTGGCCTGGTGGTGTAGTAGTTAAGTTCATGTGCTCTGGTTCCGTGGCCTGGGGTTCATGGGTTCACATCAGGCTGCAGACCTACATACCACTCGTCAAGCCATGCTGTGGCAGCATCCCACATACAAGTTAGAGAAAGACTGGCATGGATGTTAGCCCAAGGCTAATCTTCCGCACCAAAAAGAGAACTCTATTTGTTCAACCCATATGACCAATTTTTCACTTCGAATATTTTAACAAATCCATGTTCTGATTTCTTCTAAGATATAGGTTTCTTCGCATTTCAAATTATATTATCTTTAGGGAGATTACAAATGTGCCATTTGAGTTCTCATCCAAAGGTTGGCTAATGCTGGATATATAACATACTCTTTGGAATTAACAATTACATGTTCTTGAGAGATGGAAATGATATAGAAGTCATTGTATCCATCTTCTCACAAAGTACAAGATTTCATCTCTATAATTACATTTGTAGTTTTGATAAGCAAATTTGAGAAGCTCGCGGAGAACTTAGAGTCTAACAGGAAAGAAAACAGATGTTGTTAATAAATATAATAAAATAAAAGTTGCATTCATAATAGGCAAACAAAACCACTATGTGATATTCAAAGTAAAAAGGAATTATTTCAAGAAAGATGGATTAGGGAAAAAAAAAGTCATAGAAGAGGAAATTGCATTTAAGTTGGGCTTAAAAAGAGTGTGGGATGGAGAAGATTTAGGAAAAGTGAAGTGAAATATATTGAGGCAAAAACATGAGCAAAGTCACAGAGTTAGAACAACCTAGAGTGACAGAAGACTTCCCTCTCAAGCTTATGGATTTCCGTGTTTGTAGATCCTGTTTCACATACTCATTCATTAAATTAAATGCTTCTTGTGCACAATGCATATTGTTGTTGTCATCCTAGCCCATTCGTACATTCCAGTCCATGCATTTGAAATTATAAACAGAATCTCATACATCTTTTTTTGTGAAAATTTGTTTATTACAACAGCTTTATGTATACATAAATTGAGAAAGACATTCTCACTGTTGTCTCCTGCTAAAAGCATACAAACCCTGATTTCATAGTAGATAGTGCTATCTACTATGTCCTATCTACATAGATAGTCCTAGCTCCCAAACCAGGAGTAGGAACGGGACACATCGAGCCAATGTGACATAAAGGGAAGTATTCAGGGAGACTTCTGGTAATGATCTTTCTCTCTACAGAAGCATGTGATGGGGAAATAACATATCAGTATGTGTGTATATATCTTTATATATACCAAATATACAGTATAAATATAGAGAGTATATACATACGTGTGTGTGTATATATATATATATATATATATATATATATATATATATATGTATAGGAGAAGCCTGTGACACAGAGTAAGCACTATATAAGCGTTAACTATAAAGGCTAAAATAATATAAGTTGATGTGCTACTAGATGCTAACCCAGGCCTCTGATGTCACTTAGTTATTAAACCAGCAAACTCTTTCCTCCAGTCTTATTAGGTGATCAAACTATATTCCAGGTATAAGGAATTATTAAGTTTTTTTATATACAGCTGAAATTATCCTTAATATATGCCTTCAATATTCACAATTGTGTTTATTTCCTGTTGCTATTTCCTCTCCATCTCCACCAATATTTCTGAAATCTTTCCTGACAATATCTCCTGAAAAGATGCTGAGCCAGCCTAGCTTCCTGGCTCTTTTTCCGTTATTCAGATCATGAGACATCACAGAGACCAAGAGGTTGAGGGATCTGTCAAACCATGGTAAAAACTCAGAAAAAACTTTTACATCATAAATAATTTGAATAACATGACACATAAGTTAAAACTAAGGCAAAGACAATTTCTTTGAATAAGGTAATACCTTTGAATTAAGGTAAGGGAGAGTGGGAGCTTATATGAGGGTAATCATGTTGAAAAGGCAGAAGTGAAAGATTCAAAGAGTTAAGGTGGTAGAGTCGAAAGATGGTAATTGATGTGATATGGGCTGAAAGAGATGGAGTTAAGGATCATCCTAGGTTTCCAGCTTCAGCAACCAGGTAGAGAGAAGGACCTTTCACTAATTTAGAAAACACAAATTCTGGTGGGATCAGAACCTTGCAGAGCAGGAGGAGAGCAAAAGTAGCACTGTGGAAATTAGAATGCTACATATCCTAACCATTATTTTGACTGTACGATCAGAATTTGTTCTGGATTGATCAATGAGACATATGTTTTTTACTGGAAGCAGCATCACTTTCCCAAATTGCTTTTCCTATTTTTAATTTTGAATTCTTTTATAATAATTTGGAATTAATATGCCATAACAACATATGCTATATAAGTTAGAGTTAATAATATTTTAATTTTAAAGACAAATTGCAAAGTAATCATTAACTCAGTATACTATAGTTTCATACACACGTATATGTGTGTATATATATATATATATATATATATATATATATATATAAACACCACAGTTTAACTACATACATAGGTATATAACTGGAGACTAGACAGTTATTTTCACTGTAAATAATTTTAGGTCAAACCCTACAGCAAACACCCATGAGAAACTGAATAATATCTTACAACTATTATGGAATTTAGAGGAGCCTGCATTCCTGTTTTAGGAAAGTATATTTTCAGAGGACGTTTACTATTTATTATTTGATACAAAAAGGACAATGCTATCTACTGAAAAAATTATTTTTGAAAATAAAGTAACACAAAATCAAAACAAATATGCTTCTCATTTTACATGTATTATCGCATTAGCAATTAGGAAAATTCAACCTAGGATAAAGTGTATCTAAAAAAATCCTTCGAGTTTTTAAACATTCTAAAAGTGAAGATTGCCAAAGTTAATATACATAAGAATGTTTTTATTTCAGGAAGATTTTACTTCTAGATGTCATAATTTAAAGTGAATAAATCTTTTACATTAAATTTTATCTTAATGGTTTTTTAGAATTGCCAAGTATATTTTTCAAGGCATATCCGAAATCAACATGGCATCGAAGAACAGATGAATGTGCACAGAAGCGATTTTATCTTCAAGAAGTTGTTACACTTAGAAAACATATTTAATCTAACTTCAGTGAACATTTTTAAGGTAATTTATACCATGGTGTGGTAGGAAGTGTGATGGAATTTGGAGTCTTTCATACTTTGGCAGAAATAACTGCTTTATGACTTAGCTGCTTGACTTACAAAAGTTACTTAAGTTCTCTAATTCTCAGTTTTCTTGTTTATAACATAGTTTTATTGGTGATACCACATAAAGCGATAACAAAGTACAATAGACTAGGAGTGTCAACTCTGAATCCGGACTGCTTGGCTTCAAATTCCAGCTCCATCTCATGAACTGTGTGGACTTAAATAAGTTATTCTACCTTTCTGTATGAAATCTTCATCTTTGAGCTATTGGGATGATACTAGTACCTAATTCTTATTGTATTGTTTATTGTTGTATATTGGTATACAATTGTATAGAAGATTATCGTATAAATTAAAATAATTAATTCATGTCACATGTCTTAGAACAGAGCCTGGTTATATAGAAAGCCTTCAACATATGTGACTTCATATTTTTATAATAGTGGTAGTAATAAGAAGAGATATAATGAGTGGAATTCATTTATTCTCTAGATACAGAGTGATCAGAAAGTTGAAATCCCTGATACAGAAGTCAATGTACCTGTATGTATATTTGTCTCAATTTATCATATATTAGGCCAAATGTAGAAATTTCAGAGTGTTGATTGCTTTTTAAAAATCCTTTATTTCAATTTTTAAAGCCTCATTTAAAAGTAAAATCGCCAACTTGACCCTATGTTGATTATAAAAATCAAGAGTAAAGTATCCATTATGGCAACTCTAAACTGGTAAATTGTATCTCTTCCTAACAAGGATTAATTCTTACCTAGATGTATTACACGTGATCAAAGTATGTTTAATTGAAATAGGGCCAGCAGTGGATGGAATTCCAGCAAAGTGGCAGCACTGGGAAACAAGGAAATGATGGAAGAAAAATAGTTGATAACAGAATGCTTAAAGTTAGTGGAGTAAAGCACAGGGCCCATAATGCCTTCTCTTCATTTGTATTTATTTGATTTGTGATGAGGATTTGTGTAGGATGGGGACATTCAACTTGTCTTAGGTCCCAGGAGTTTTGAATTCTACATGCACATTAGTATCAATTTAGGAGTTACTTTTAAAATTGCCAAGCCTGATTCATGCCCCATATCAATTTAATCAGGATCTCTGGAGACCAGACAGTGGTATATTTAAAAATTCCCTAGGCAATTCTAATGCATAGTCAGGAAAAGAAACTACTGGAATACATCATCACATAGATGTGGCAAGCAAAAGGAAACAAAGTAAGCAAAGCAAGCAAGAAAGCAAAAGGAAAAAACGGTACAAAATAGAAAAACGTAGCAAGGTATATTTGCATACTCTTTGCAGTTTTTGAATATATTAAAAATCAATGTACGAACATCATAATGAGAATTGGTGAATGTATTGAATGAGATTCTAGCACGATATTCAATGCGTGTATTAGAGTCTAGTTATATTCTATCAAAGCACATTGTTATGTATAATATAAGTATGTAATATGTATATAATATGTAATAAAATTAAAATGGATTTTTTGGGGTAGATTCATTACCAAAAGTTCTGCTTTCATTTTGTCTTGTGAAAACTAACAGCGATTCTTTCTGTCATCTTCCCATGATTCCTATGGGTATATTATTTTCATATATATATATACATGTATGTGTACATATATATTAAAGTATGGTAAATATTATAGAATTTGAATTATGTAAAATGTATATATTGAGTCCAGTATATTAGATCTTTATATACAGTAAAATCTTACTAATTATAAGGATAATCCAAATTAAGAGAGTCAGGAAGGTAATTTTAGAACATGAAGCACATAGGCAGCAATGTTCTGAATGTTAAATGTTACATATTTGAAATTCATTTGGTTCTGAGGTAAAAAATAGATAATAATCACTTATAAGGAATACTGGTTATATGCAAACAAACTAAGGTAAAATTCTCACAATAATGCATTCTTTCTTATTCACTGACTAGGCTATTTTTCTGTAAGTTTTGCTTTCTTAGTTATCTCTATATGAATAATTCAAAGGAAAACTTTTGCAGTCTAGATTAAGTTATCATAAATTCTGAATAGTGGGAATTTAACACTACAGAAGTGCCAGAAGTCTTATTTTAAAGATCTCATTAATATCTTAAAAGACCAAAGTAAAAGCATTAGTCCATGCATAATAGAGGTGTGTATTTATTTATAAATATATATGTACAACACAATTAACAATGTTAAATGTATCACTATGATAGCCTAGTCTCTACAAGTTTAACTTGAATTCTCACTAATATGATATCAATAATTTTGACTAAGGATTTACAAATATTGATATTCAGAGTGATGCTTTTTAAAAAATTATCAGTTACCATGTTAAATTCAGGCTTATTGGAACTTACAAAGGTCACATGGAAATTAGAACTGGGAGTGGAAGCTGAACCATGGATATTAGTGAAATTCAGGTAAGAATCAATACACAAATTTTCCAAATAGGCCTTGTCCTACTATATTTTCAAAAAGCCTAGTATTTATTTCAGCAACAATGAAGGTTGCAACAGGAAATGGGGTTGGCTTTTGAGTTAAAACTTCAAAACCTTTGAAACAGCCTATACAGCAAATCATAATACAGGTCATCCATGTTTCCATTTACACACAATGATAAAATACTTCCCTCAACACCCCCATGAGGATATTCTTTCCTATCAAAATAAATACATTGACTTCATAAATTCAGTTTGCTGTGATGTTTTGAAAATGTTTGGGTGACATAAATTGCTCTTGTACACTGTAGGAGAAGTGGTTTTATTTATACTGCTGACTTCACAGAGGTTTTATTTGCCCTGCCAACTTCTACACTTACAAAGGATTTGCAGAGTTAATCAGTGCCAGAATGAACTCAGAAACTTTCAATCATGCATTTCAGAAATATATATACTCAGTGCTTGCTTTCACATCATATCTTATAATTGTATTAATTCATAGACCATTTCAAAATCACCATGTTAGTTGGGAAGGTTGTCTTCAAAAAGACTGCAAAGACGTCCATTTCCTAGAAAATCCTCTTTTCCAAGCATTCTCCTTCCTCATGTAATTTGGACCAAGTAAGAAAATCAGTTAGTGAGGAAATAGCATTATTTAAAAATAAATTCCCATCAGACCCTGGAGCTCTGTCTTGGGAAAACATCAGTAGGAAATGAATTAATGTTTTGCAGTCAGTAGCTTCAAACTTTGTTTTAATATTGCTTGTATGCGACTGGCTATTGGCAGCAGAGTTAATATTCTGTAATACTATATTTTATGTGCTCTCCTAGGGATTCTTTGTCTTGCTTTTCATTTACTACACCAGTATATTCCTTGGCTGCATGTAAGAACTTGGGCATTATTCTGTTGTTCCGTTTCAGCTACCAAAATACTTTTGATCAATACAGCTCCCAGAAAAATTAGACCATAAAAAGCAAGGTGCTTAGTAGAACATTTTTGTCATTACTAAAACTTATAGTACAGATACTGAAAACTAGAGGTCTCAACCCTCTCTTGCCCTTTAAGTATCTTCAATGTGTTTCTTCTTGACTATTAAATACAAACTGTGTATGAACATTTCGTTCATCCTTGAAGAAACACATTGAGTTTGAAGTTATTTAATGCCACCATATAAATTTCTCTATAGGTAGTCACAGTTGCAACCTGAAGTGTATAAAATAATGGGGCAGAGCTAACAGCTTGATTTAGTGCCTTGCTCCAGAAACATCTCTGTCTCTAGCAAGAAAACTAAGCTTAAAAAAATAGAAAAAAGAAAATATTATATCTCTGTGAACTTCTACAAGGAAAATGGTTGATTTACTTTATAAAACAAAGTTCAGATAAATTTTTTAAAATGAGATAATTATAGAAGAGTATCTCATTAGATGTTTTCTTAATGATATTTTGTGAAAAATATTTGTTTGATAAGAAGACTTACTCTTGACCTTAGATTATACAGGCAAAGTGAACTAGAGTTACTGGTACAGAACTGAGAACCTAATCATTTCTTTCTTAATTCATGATTTCACAGGGGAAATTCACAAGCAATGATACACACATTTCTTAGAGTTCATGTCGTAGATCTCAATAACAAGACTTTGACTGAGTTGGTCTTTTTACCTTTAAAATAAAGGAGCTCACATTAGGAGTTAGTACTGCATTTTTATAAGAATCCTATAAAAATAGGTGCAACATTTAACATAAGCATTGAGAACACTCATTCCATTAATGCAGGTCAGAGTCTAAAGGGGTTTCAGAAGACTAAGCATAGGCAGCTTCTTCCCACCTGCCATGGAAAAACTTTAAGGGTTAAAATCTGCTATAACGCTGCCCAATAAAATCTCTAGCATCATATGAGCGCTGGTGATCTCTTGAGACAGAGGGACAGCACCTTGGGCCTGGAAAGTTCCACACAGAAAGCCATTTTTTTTAGGAATTGTGGCTTTGTCCTTCTGTAGGCTCTCCAAAACAGTGAGTATTCACTAATAGACAGCGATGAGTTTCACCAGAGACTAAGGAACCACTAAATTTGAAGCAAACATCACTCAATGAGTTAATCATCACAAACTCCTTCCTTTGCTTAAGCAACATACTAAATACATGTGTTCACATCTCATCCTCATTGTCAAAATCATACAGTTTCAGAAGATGATAAGTCGGATAATTCATTCAATGAGTCATCAGTTTTGGATTTTTTTCTTTCTTTCTTTCATCTCCTGCTCTGGAATCACTGCTTTCTGTGAATTGTTTGAGGCAAGTGGAACTTAAATTCATTTTTTACAACATATTTTCTCATATTTTACCCAAAGATTAGAGCTAACTGGTTCGGATGTATCCAGCTGTAAAACAATAACAGACATAAAGAATCAACATTGAAATATTTTTATATGGGCTTCTACTAAAGATTTAAACCAAATATATAAATTGTTTCTTGATTCTTCTTTAATATGAACAGAGAATTTTTGATGATTCTTGGTTAAAAACTAATTCTCAGTTCCATGTGCTAGTCCATCTTGCTATTTCCATTTTTTCAAATTGAAGTGTAAAAATCTGAAGGGCACAAAGTATATAACTTGATGTGATGTAAAATCACATCCTAGATCCTACCCAACGTACTAGAAGGATCCATTGTGCCCCTTCCCAGTCATGGGTCCCAGAGAAAACCATCTCTGACTTCTATCACTACAGATTAGTTTTGTCCATTTTTAATTTCTTATAAATGGAATCATACAGATGCAATCTTTGTGTTGGCTTCTTTTGTTCATCATTATGACTGTGAGTTTCATTCATGATTTGCATGTAACAGCAATTGCTCTTTTTTTGTTGATTCATAATGTTCAATTGTATGAATGTAACACAATACATCCATTCTACTGTTGACAGGCAATTGGGTTGTTGTCAATCTGGACAATGAGAACTAAAGCTGTTATAAGCATTCTTGTACATATCTTTTAGTAAAGATATACATTTGTTTCTCTTGAGTATATAACTAGAGGTGAAATTTCTGAGTCATAGGATAGGAACATATTTTTAGCAGCCATTGTCAAAAAGTTATCCTAAGTGCTTGCAACTTCCTGTTATTTTTTAAATTAGCTAGTTTCAGAGGATGATTCTCTCTTAGGCAGGGCCACACAGTGGTCCATATTAAGGACAGGTGCCAAAGATCTGTTTCTAAGAGTCGGGAGACAATTAGCATTAACTCTTAGTGGAGGGTTGTATGGCTTAAAGCCACTGGACATTAAAACTCCTATGTGCCTATTGGGAGAAGGATCTAATGTAGATGAAAAAGTGTCTCTGGTAAAACTTAGCAGAAAATGTCAAGGACTAGCTACATCCTCTTACTGAAAATACAAAGGTAGCAAAAATCTACGGTGGCAGGCAAATGCTACGTTGGTACACTCTAGCCATGAACAGAAAATTTGAGAAAGGGTAAAATAAAACAATTTTTCTTTCTAATTACTTTTTGCTAAAATACTGCAATGGATATACTTAGTAAAGAATTAGTCAGACACATTCAGAAAATATTTTATGTACTATGATAAGGCATCGAAAGTTTGTTATAGATAAGCTTTAGTGACTTTCTACATCAAAGTGGTGCCATATAAGGAGTAGAGGTTATATATGAAGCATTGAATAGAGAGAAAAGACTTGAAAAAACTGGATCTACTTGTAAAATACATGAAAAACTTGATGCAGCAGTAAGTGGAATCTGTCTGGAATGTGGCATTTGACTTTATTTTTGACAATGTTTGGTAGTTTTAAAACAAACTTATGAAAGCACATTAAAAGTTATAAATATTACCAGGAAGCCTGGTGCTCTCTGCTAGCTGTGCCATAAGTGCTTGTGAGGTTTTTGCAAAATGTGTGATAGTAATGCTCTGAGTTTTTATAATTTAAAATTTCTTTTTAAGCAAGTATTTTGTACACTTCTTTTCAATAAGTGCAAAATCTGCCAGTTTTGCATGTAAATAATTGTTAATTCTTTTACTATAGTATAGTTTTTATTTACAAAATGTTTGTAAAGTGTTATGAATTCTTACAGTGAAGTATTTACAGTTTAATAAAGAACTGCATGTAAAAATGAAAAGTCATTTTAGCAAGGAAATATTAGCTTATATCATTAGCAGTTCTAAATCAACATCCTTTATTAGTTCCCAAATAGCAGGTGTTATTAGGTAATGACAGTTAGGTTGTCTTTTGAAAATTACTATTTTGAAGAGATTTTAAAAGACAAGTCCAAATCCTAATTAACTTTATCTTTTCCCTTGGCCTCTGCTTAAGGCCACAGATTGAATGGTTAAGAAGATACCCACTTTACTTATAGACAGATCAATTCAGCAAACATTTATTAAATTCCTGATATATCCATGGGAAAATTCTGGAGAAAATAAATATTAACAAGGTCAATTTCACGTATTCCTTAAGTTTACAAATATTCTTTTGTTATTGCTGCTTCTCTTTATGAGAACTATGAGAATAATGCTGTTTATGACTTGAATATTTTTTTAAAATCTGTCAATATTCTTGTAGGATGCCCCACATTCGGGATCTGTCAGATTGCTTCTTCACGGTGTCCTTTAAAATGTTGATACATTTGGGGGCTGGCTCAGTGGTGTACCAGTTAAATGCGCACATTCCACTTCGGTGGCCTGGGGTTCGCTGGTTCGGATCCCGGGTGCAGACATGGCACCGTTTGGCAAGCCATGCTGTGGCAGGAGTCCCACATATAAAGTGGAGGAAGATGGGCATGGATGTTAGCTCATGGCCAGTCTTCCACAGCAAAAAGAGGAGTATTGGCAGCAGATGTTAGCTCAGGGCTAATCATCCTCAAAAAAACATGTTGATGTATTTCCTGGAGTATCAGTCTAGAAGTTTGAATATATTCAATTTAAGCATCTTTGCAAGTATACTTCTTAGCAGTCTTATTGCACCTTAGGAGGCACACAATGACAGATTACCTCACAGATCTTACCGTTTTAGAGGTACATTTTTCCTCTTGTAGGTAGTAAGAAATCTATGAGGTGATACTTTGAGTCCATGTGAATTTCCTGTTCACAAGCAACATTTCACCCAACAGTTGGGTTCCCATTTATGAACAAGGCCGCGATCATTTATGAGGTAACACAAAATGTCAATTTCCTACATGAACACGAGGCATTAACCAGTCTCAGGCTTAACTAATAATTCCAAGGATGCATTCATTTAAGAGGTACAGACAAAGCAGAAAGAGGTTTAACCACACCCCAGGACATTCCGTCTCAGAATGGGCATATATCTCTGGCCCTGGATTAGAGCTGAAGTCTCTAAATCAAGTTTGTGAGTCACCTCACATGGTGAGAGTGTTTAGGTTTTAAAACATCATTTTATATCCAGATGGTTACAGACCTTACGTGACATTTCCCAAGAAGCCAGGCTTCATAATTCCATAGATTCTAGTTTTGTGACCATCAGCAGTCTTATAGGGACATTCCAACAAGAGAATGTCATAGAAAAGGACTCCCCTCCTAGCAAATAGCATTAGTCTATTTATCAGAAAGGCCAGTTATTATCATGGTTATTAGGAGATTAGACCAAATCACCTGTCTTCTCTCACAGGGAGTACCCCTCCCCGCTTTACACCCCTGAAGCCAATATTCAGGTGTCCAGGAAAGAACCAGATCCCTAGCCAGCTGTTTTAAGTTCTCCCTCCCCAAACTACCACACTAATGTTTGTAAAATAGTCATTCTCTGATTCTGTCATTTCATTCTCTCTTCTTTCTGTTTCTGAATTTCCATATGGATATTTGGGTATTTCAGTCAAACAGGTTATAATCACTGACAATCTTATTTTTTTAAATGCCCAAATTGTCCCAAATTTGACCAGTGGAAGACTACTCAAACTGACGCGTGTCCTTTTGACATGACCTCATTTGTATTTGAGAACTTCCTTACTTTCTTCCACAAGGTGTCCCAAGCTCACCTTTTTCTTTCCAGTCCCAGACAGAATCTAACATTTCTCCAAGGAGCTCTCAATTTTTGGGGGGGAAAGATCTGTGTACCAGATGGTACTGGAGTGACATTGCATCTAAACTCCAACCAGTGGACAGAGCTAAGTAATATGTATTTATATTTGCATCTCTATATTACTTGATGAGGTCATGCTGAAAATTCACATTTAAATTTAATATTACAGGTTTTATAAATCTTTTAAATATGATATTTATACCTCTATAATCTTATTGTAAAGACCTTGGCTCCTGATAATATTAAATATTTATTTGTATGCTTTATCCAATCAAATATATAAAGTAAAGTTAAAATAAGTATATTGTTAATAAATTTACTAAGTAAAATTAATTTTTTGCCTTAGAATATATTCATAAAATATTTAAAGTCAAGATACTGTGTTCAAACGTTCTTTCTCTGTGTAACTAGGTTGACAGATTGATATGCATTTAGCTTCATGTATATATTTTTTGTATTCAATTTTACTAACCAGGCCCCTTACCACTGCCCTTGAGTCCACATGTATTCTAAACTTAAGCCGCTTCTCTTTCTATACAAAGTGATGATCAGGTGCACCCCGCAAATGTCTGCACAATGGGAAATTGTGCCAAAATTTTAAAAATCCATTCTTGGGTAAGGTTGTAATATACCTGCCAACTGTTTTCAGCTTGTGTCCACAACCAAGTTAGTGTAACTGTAAACTAAGCTCGTGCATTTTCCTCCTCTTTCAACTGGCTCTAAGAGATCCTGCATTAAGCTGTAGTCATAGTATGAGGGAGTGCTGTTTGTGCAAATTTATCGGTGTCCCAGACACCTGCTCACCAGCTGTCTTGTGCGCTCTGGTCCTGCTCATCCTCTACTCCCAATGTACCACTTCCATCTTATTATGATTTGTTGTTGGATACATCCAATAATTTGTCTTGATGGATCTCACTGGATTCAGCCCATGATGGCTAGCTCCAGGGGCATACACTTGGTGTCCCACAGTGAGCCATAACATCTCTACCATAGCCCAGCAGCATTCCAGGAGCTTTTTGTCAAAAGACAAATAATTCTTTGCTGCAGAAACCCAAGGGTCTGTGCTATGATTCTCTCACTGGTACTTGCCACAAAATACAAATGATTTTTTTTTTTTCCCATCACTAATACCTCAAACAACATAGAGTCTACTGCCTAGACCTTCTGCATGGCTTGCTCTCCTCTGGGTTCTACTTGAAGCTGGCAGCTTTTTCTTTATCCAATAAGCCAGAATAGAAGCCCTAGTAATATGGCAACATCAAAATTCAAAGAAATCAACAGGACATTGTGCTTCTGTCTTTTTGGAAGAAGGGGCAAGATGAAATAATTTGCCTTTTATTTTGCTAAGAATGTCTTGTAAAAGCCCTTGACCACCAGAACCCTAAGATTGTAATGGGTGGGGAAGGCCCTGAAACACGAGGGTTTATCTCCCACACCCCAGAGCTTTTGAGTTCTACAGGTACCTTCAGCATGCTAGCCAACTCTTGATCATCCAGGTAAATAAATACAATGTTACTTATGAAATACATCAGTGTGATATTCTGTAGAGTGCCAGGATATTCCAGGTATCTTTGAACAATATTATTATAGAAGGCGAGAGTGTTACTGTAACCCTATGACAAAAGTGGAACTTTATGTTATTGTCCATTTCATGTCAATGTGAACAGTTTTCATTTTGCATTTCTGATTATGTTAATACAGAACACTTTAACCAAATCAATGGTCACTTATCATGTACCTGAGGCCATGTTTATCTGCTCTAGCACATATATCACAGTGGGCATAGCAACTGAAATTTGGGTTACTATTTGGTTAACTTGATGGTAGTCTGTAGTTATCCCCCATGAATCATCCACTTTCTACAAATGCTAGGCTGATGACCTGAACATAGATATGGCAAGAACCATATGCCTACATCCTTTTTGATCCTTAAGTTTGGGACTAATTTCCACCATGTGCTCCCCTAGGATGTGATATTGTTTTGACTTATTAGCCAAGTGAAGGGCAATTTCAGATGCTCCAAATGGTCTTCCCTACTATGATAACTCTTACCATATGTAATAGGCAGACTAATAGCCCCTCAAAGATTCAAATGTCCTAATTCCTGGAACCTGTGAATATATTAAGATACATGGTAAAAGAATTGATAATTAGCTGATCTTCATATATGAGTATTATCCTGAATTATCTGGGTGGGCCCAATGTAATCATCACAAAGGTCCTTAAAAATGGAAGAGGGAGTTGGCCAGCCTAGTGACACAGTGGTTAAGTTTGCACGTTCTGCTTTGGTGGCCCAGGATTCGCCAGTTTGGACCCTGGGTGCAGAGCTACACACCACTTATCAAGCCATGCTGTGGCAAGCATCCCACATATAAAATAGAGGAAGATGGGCATGGATGTTAGTGCAGGGCCAATCTTCCTCAGCAAAAAGAAAAGGATTGGCAGAAAATGTTAGCTCAGAACTAATCTTCCTCAAAATAATAATTAAATAAATAAATAAAATAATTTTAAAAAAAAATGGAAGAGGAAGGAAAAAGAAAGAGCCCTAGGGAGATAGAAATGTGGGAAGAATTTGGCTTGATGTTGCTGAGTTTGAAGATGAAGGAATTGGGCCATGAGCCAAGGAGTGCAGATGGTCTCTAGAAACTGGAAAAGACAAGAAAACAGATTCTCCTCTAAAGACTCCAGAAGGAATAGCCCTATTGACACCTTGACTATAGCCCAGTGAGTCCCATTTCAGACTTCTGATTGCAAAATTGTAAGATAATATATTTGTGTTTGTCTTAAGTCACTAAGTGTGTGATAAGTTGTTACAGCAGCGATAGGAAACTAATACAGATTTACAGACCTAGAAATTGAACGCTGCTAAAACTAACACCTGAAAATGGGGAAGTGACTTTAGAATTTGGCAGTGGCAAAAGGCTGGGCAAATTTTGGCTGCTATGCAACTCTTGCTGGTTGTTATATTCACTGAGAATGCGCGATAATTGCACTTATTTTCCTCAACTGATAATTCAGGAAACTCTGATAATTAAGCAAACTCCACCTGGCCTCTACTGTTTTATGGTCTCATTGTTCTCCTTACTTTCAGAAAGCCAAATTCTATGATAGTCACTCCTGCCATTACAGGAATACAACTGAGTTATTTAAAAGTGATTTGATTCTTTTAAGTTTTACTTTTAAGCTTTGTTAGGCAGACTGAGTGTAGTCTTTAATCTAGGGCTAATTTTGACCCTTTACTAAGGTAATATCTAGTTGAGTATCCTACCATCATCCTCGGAACTTACGAATCTATTGTTCTGGTTGGTAGGAAAGTAAACTATTCCAGTTCTGTGTAAATCTTTGGGATTGTCCACCTGGTTTCTTTTGAGTTGCTCTTACCCTCTGGGAATTTTCTCACACACGTGTGTTATACTAGTCATTACTCAGCTAAAGGTATGTGAAGGACCCTATGCAGATTTATGGAGTTTTCTCTCTCATTATGCACCTCTCTCCTCTCTGATTCTATGCCCTATGAATTCTTGCCACCTTGGCATCCCAGATCTCTCAGCTTCTCTCCTCAATTCAAAGTCACTGCCAGACCCCAACTCTTTTTAGGCAATAAATTGGTGAAGTATAAGGCTTACTTTGTTTATCTTCTCTCAGGGATAACAGTCTTGCCTGTCTGGTGTTTAATGTACAACAAACATTGCTTTATATGTTTTATTTTTAAAAATGTTCTTAAGTTGAGAGGATAAATTGTATCCCTATTTGTCATTTTGACCAGAAACAGAAATCAGCACCTTCTTTCTTAAAATACTCTCTTCTTGGTCTGCTATGTAGGCCAGGTAAGACTATGGGAATGATCACAATGAATGAGCTCCATGATCTGAATGAGGATGATGGGATCACCACATAACAGAGTGGAAGCACTTTACCGACAAAGACAAGATGGGCGCATTCCCCGTAAGTGGAAGCAGGGAAACATCAATATTTAGGATATTTTAACACAGGTATTTTTGGAAGTGGCTAATGGTCACACTTTCTATAGGAATCAAATAGATTTTCAACCTACAAGAATATTGCTTGATCAATATAAAGAAAACAAAATAAAACAACAAAACCTTAGAGATCTGTTTGGTCACAAATCTGATGAGTGGCCACACAGACTCTCCTATCCTTTAATGCAGTGTCCATATCTACATCAACTCAGAGGCCAAGAGCCTATTGATTGAAGCAAAACTTTGGTCCTTGAGGAAAAACTCTATTACTGCCAAAAGTTAATACAAGTTAAATCTTCTTCCAAGACTTTTTAAAGGAATATCTAGCCATTTCCTAGAATAAATATGAAATGGGAAAAATGAAGTAGCCAGACTATTCAGGGATTACTGAACACTGACTCTGAATTGACATTAGTTTCTGGGGACACAAAGATGCTATTCTAGTTCACAATTCAAATTGGGGGCTTTTGTTGGTGAGATGATATGTAGGCTAATCTCCACTCACAGTGGGCCCTGCTGTTCCACTGACTAATGTTTTGGTTACATTCCAAGTTCTTGAATGTATAGTTGGAATAGATATTCTTGGCAAATGGCAGAATTCCCATATAGATCTCCAACCCTCGAGGCAATGCTATTGTAGAAAGGGATAAATGGAATTATCTAAAACTTTCCCTCCATCCCAGGATAGTAAACCAAAAGTAATAATCCAACCTGGAGGAAATTACAGAGATTAATGCCCCTATCAAAATCTTGAAAAAGGCGTGGATGTTGAGACCCATCACATCCCCATTTTAGCTCACCTGAAAGAGATGACTTTGCGGTATGACATTGGATTATCATAAATTTCATCAGGTGATGAATCCAAATGCAGGTCTGATTTTGATATAATATCTTTGAAGAAACAAATTAACACATACTTGGTATGCTGCTGCAGACCTGAATAATAGTTCTCTACATCCCAATTTGAAAGGCCATGAGAAGCATTTTTATTTTCATTTGGTAAGGCCAATAGTACATCTTCATATCGTGACATTTCACATACTATCAAACTAGTCCACTAGATTGATGACATAATGCTAACTGATTCGATGACCAGGAAGTGGTAAGTAATATATTAAGGTATTCAAACCAGAAATTTGGCTATATGTCCCACAAGATGCCAGGAGCTTGCCACCACAGTGAAATGTCTAGGGACCAAATGGTCTGGAGCACATCAAGATAACTCTTCCATGGAAAAATAACATTAATGTACCTCACACCACTACCACAGGAAAAGAGGCACAGTATTTAGTGGTTGTTTGGGGGTGGGTTTTCTTTGGCAGCAACATATAAAACAGTGGATTGTGCTATTTTCATCTGTACATCAAGTTGCCTGATAGGCTGCCAATATTGATAGGTACCAGAGAAAAGGAAAACTCTACAACAAATCTAGACTACAATGCAAATTGCTTTTCTACTTGGGACCTATGTTCCAGCAGATCTAATAATATTCAAATGTCTGTGGAGAATTGGATTTTGTGTGGAGCCACTTTCAAGCACCAATAAGAGAATCGTTTCAGACTTTAGGATTTTATAGCAAGACTATATCCTCTGAAGCAAATAACTGTTCTGTGAAAAAGCTTCCGGGTTGCTACTGGGCCTAGGTAGAGAAGTAATGACTAGTTATGGAATATCAGATGACCATGCAACCTGAAATTCCTATCACAAACCATCAAATTTGTGAAAGTGGGCGTTCAGAGAAAAAAGTTATCATCAAGTGAAAATTATTTATAGGAGACTAGTCTGGTGTCATGCAAGTTCAGAAGTGGTTAAGACTCCTTTGACATTGACTACTTCTGCATTGCTCATTCCCTCTGTTGACACTCAAGGTCTCATGGAAAATTTGTTACAAACAGCTGAAGAGGAAAGAAAAAATTATTCTTATTTACAGATGGGTTTGAATGAGGTACTGGCACTATTTCAAAAGGACATCTGCAGCATTACAATCCAATGAGGTCTAGTACTAAAGTATTGTAGTGAAGGAAATTCTGTCCAATGGCAGAACTGTGAGTGATACTTTTGATTTTCCTCTTTGTTTGGACAAGGAGACAGTTGGAAATATGGATATACATTGATTTACAGGTAGTTCCTATAGATCGGCTGGGAAATCAGGGAGTTAGAAGGAATAAGATTGGAAGAGTAGTGATATGAATTCACCAAGTCGTTGGATTTCCCAAAATGGGCAATGTGTGAAGATATTCATAATCCATTTGAAAGCTTGCCAAAGGGCATCAACTGTAGAGGAAGTTCTCAATAATCAGGGGGACAAATGACATATTTTAGGGATGTCAGCCAGCCTCTTTCCTGAATGCCACTAGTACTTGCTGTACTTACTAATACTCTATGAACAAAGTGGCCATTTTGGCAGGAATGGAGGTTATGTATACATTCAACAACATGTACTTGCTTTTACTAAAGTTCACCTGGCTAGCGCCACAACTGAGTACCTAATTTTCCAATAGAAGAGTTCAAGGCTGAGCTTTTAATATGGCACTATTCTAGGGAAATCTGCCAAATGTTTGGTGGTAGCTTGATTGCATGAACTCTTTCCATAATAGAGCAGGTGAAGATTCATTCCCACTGGAATAGACCACTCTTCTGGACATAGATTTGCCTTTCTTGCCCATAATGATTTTGTCAACACCACCATCCACCTTATGTGCCTAATTTGTGCTGTGGTGAATGCCTTACTATCACCATGGTATTCCAAACAGAATTGCTTTTAATCAAGGAACACTTTTTACAGTAAAAGAAGTAAAGTAATAGGCTCACATACATAGAAGTATTTGGTCTTATTATATGTATCACCCACCAGAAGCAACTGGCCACATTTAAAGGTACTGTCTCCCAGCTGCTTTACTGAAGACTTAGTTACAGCCTGCTGGATACATATATTTATTTGTATATATTGAATTTTCTTTCTCTCTCTTTTTTTTTCCTCTTCATATGTTTGCTGGAATTTAATATTTAGTACTAAATAAAATTTAGTATTTAGATATCAAAATATTCAATGGGACTGTGATTAAATTGAAGTTGTAATAGGTATATCCACTGATGAGTACAAGGACTTATCTTGAGGACAGGATGAAATGAGAATTTCTTTACTTAAAAAGGATAGCTATGCATTAGGTGGAAAATACACTTGTGTTATGCATGGAAGTTCAAATGTGTGTAAGAAAGTGTGAATGCATGCTGAATAGTCAAAAAGATGGACAATTCTATTTATTAATTTATTACCTTTCCGTTCCAAACTCATGCTTTTTTGTCCTATTTTGTGATAATGGAGGTGGGACTGAAAAATACATTTCTCTTTTGTTAGCTGGCTTTATCTTCCTCCAGTTCTTATGGTTTCTCAGTGTGAGAGCAAGATCACCGGCATGCACTGGATCCTGGAAGCATTCACCACAATGGTGGTAACCCCTGTGGTTCTGATGTAAAGGTCCTCCAGACAGTTTCTTTATCATTACCGTGGCAATAGCCTTCTCAGTACAATAGTGGGCACACTTTAGTAAGTTTTTCTTCACCATAGGTGCTCAGTGGTGTCTTCTTGTGGCCGCAATATCCCCTTAGAAATAATCTGAATCTCAGCCTTTCAGGATCCTCCTCTGTATTTCTTCATCATTCACTTTTCCCTCAGCCCTAGGTGTCGAAGCCACTTTCTAAAGTTGCTGCTTCTGCCATATCTTAGAGTGATTTCGCATCTTTTTAACAGTTACCCAACTTTTACATAGTTAGCAATTCTTTATGATATATTTTCTCTGTTCAATTTACTGGTATGGTTTCTGTCCCCTAACTATACTCTGACTGATACAGACTAACTGGGTAGCACCAGCTTCTTATAATATCCATTAGTGTCATTCAGCATTATTTTTGATTTTCATTCTTCTAAGCACATGATGGTATTGAAGGAACACAGTAAAATACAGGAAAAAGGAGAGAGTTAAAAATATATTTATTTTGTTACACAAATATGCAAAAGAAAACACCTTCTAAACCGGACTATAAAAAACAGAATGTAGATCTTCAAGGGAGAGTGTAAGTCAGAAATAAGAGAGAAACAGAACAAGGGAGAGGCACATCTAATGGGTGATGATTGAATCCAACTAACTGAACATGAATTTTTACATAGACTTCCCATCTCTGAATTAGAATTTATAAATGCACAATGATTTGTACAAAGATGCCTCTCTACATAGTCATAAATGCTTGTGACTACACTATAAAAAGTGTTCATCTTAGAGCTCTTAAAGATATAGAACAAATTTATGCAAATTTGCACATTTGCTACCTAAACTACACATAATAGTAGATGACCCTTTTTATTGGACGTTAGTGGAATATATGGAAAATGAAGAACACCTGTCATATGATAGCTGAGTATGAATACAAGATTAATGTCCCTGGGATTTTAAGAGACAATCAGTCTCTCTTTCGCATACAAATTCCCACCAATATCATAACATAAAATTAAAAATTCAGGACTTAAGAAAAATAAAAAAGCAATATAAATATTCCACAAAAGAGATTCACTTGCATCCCAAATCTCAAGTACTTACAATGCTATCTATGTTAATGGAAAATAAGGTATAGCTGATAGCAATAAATTTTACAATATTTCATGAATACGTTCCATTTTTCAACAATAAAGTATAAAGTGATTCTCATTAGTATGAATAAAGCTAATCATATGGTATGTAATAAAAAATCAAAACATAAGAGTTACCTGATAATACCAGTAATGTAAAACAGTTCTAGGTCACTGACTATGGAATTGAGGAAACACCTAAAAATTTGGGGAAAAAAGGTAAGAAATACATATAGACATGCCAAACATGACCTGAAAGTTCACTAAATTATAGATATATTGACTTTAGATTTTAAAACTTTTAAAGAGAAAACCAATTGTTGAGTATAAAATTATACTCATGTGAACATTTTATTTTACTCTTCAATTTTCACCCATAAAATTTAATGGGATGGGTCAGATATACCAGTATTCTATATATATATATATACTATACACTATATAGATATAGATATACTATGCTTATATACTTATATATCTAACTTGATGACATGTTCAATAACTCCCTTGGGAGCTGGGCATTTTTGCCTATTCCTTCTGCACTGAGCCTGGGCAGAGAGCTGTTAAAAATTACCTCTTTGTTTTCTATGGTCCCAGGGGACTCATGAATCCAGAGCCCCATCAGCTCTCAGAGCCAGGTGCTTTGGGAGCCAGTCCCTCAGGTGTCAGCTGAAAGTTGGGATGCTAGATGTGTAGTCTAAACCCTTAGCTCTTCAGGATGAAGCTGGAAGTGGGGGATTCTCTCCCAATTGTAAGGTGTCGTGCCAGGTGGTAGGGTTCATGGTACAAGTATGTCTCAGCTTTTCCTACCTGTTTCAATATAGGTATTTTCTCAGTCATCTAGTGTTTAGAACTCTGTCAACTAGTTTCTGGATTTTTCTCAGAAGAAACTGATCCATGTGTAACTGTTTATTCAGTGCATTGGGAGGAGGGAAAGTCAGGTACATCACTTTCTGCCATTCTGCTGATGTCACTCTTGACTCATCCTTTTAAAAGAGCTTGGGGAAAGAAAAAGAATTTTTTAAGTTTAAAAGCATTATTGAAAGTCTTTTTAGGTAAAAGAGACCAATGATTTCTCAGGCAAGATGATAAGAATTAATCAATTCCTTTTGTATAAAATCCATATACAGATGA
The DNA here is from genome assembly GCF_041296235.1 of Equus asinus. NCBI lineage: Eukaryota > Metazoa > Chordata > Mammalia > Perissodactyla > Equidae > Equus > Equus asinus. Next base: position 175,212,501 of record NC_091790.1, read on the forward strand.
GATTCATTAAATTTGATATGAATTGTAGGTATATGATGTGAAGTGTGGGTATATTGCTATGACACTATTAAGATACTTTCTTACATATTATCACTGTTTAAATTCATTCCGAGTGGGTTAGATAAACAAAATAACTTCTATTTTTAATCTATTTGATATATTTTATTCATGATGTGAAGTTCTAAAACGAAAAAAGCTCAGACCCTATGAGTTTGCATTATGTGTTGTGTGTGAGTGTGTTTATGTACGTATGTTTTCCATTTTTTAAAAAAATGCAATTGCTTTTGCTGTTTTCAAATTTACTGTGCTGTTGGTATATCATCTTTCTGAGAAAAAAAGAGTTCTGCTGACATACAGGACAGAAGCTGCAAATACACTGAATGGATGGTAATTCTCTATAGCATTTCAACAGTAAATTTTAACAGTATGATTGACAAAGAGTGAACTGGCCCATTAAATTAGTTTTACTACTATAAAATCTTTCACTCTAAACTGGAGTGGTTGCCACCATTACTCACACAGTGATGTGGTCTGATCTAAGTAATTCCCTTTTCCTTACTGTGCAGAATTGTGAACTTCATTTTGGTTACATGCTTTATGTTTCAGTAACAATCAGCTGGCTCATTGACATTCTTTAAATAATGCATTTGACAATGCTTTACCCACTGTGAAAACCATGATCCTCATCGGTGAACTGAATTTAACTAAAAATGACTTTATTAATTTATTTATAAATTTCTGTTCAATTAATCAACTTATTTACAAAATATCAAGAAAGTCAAATGATTGCTATGCTTATAAAAGCAGCAATTATTACATATATATTCCATTACAGTTTTGATGATTTTTTAATACTTTTAAGTCTCAATATAAACTTTAACCTAGTAGAGAAAATATTTTTTCATATTTTAAAATATTGAGCCTAAATTTATTGTCCACTTGTGAAAGCACTGTCTTTTTCATTAAAGAATATGTGCATTAGAGCAAATTTGGACTTATATATCTTTTGTATCCACATTAAACAGATAATAGATTCTGTAACATTATTTGGCAAATATCAGTAATGTTTGAGTCAGCCCATTTATAATGAAGTGGAATTATTTTTCGATAAGATGAAATATGCTTTTAATCAATATTCGAGCCTAATCAGCAACTGATTAAAACAAACCCCACACAAAAGAAAGGTTATAAATCGTCTTTGTTAAATTAAAGTATGCAATAAGGAAACATACGTACGTTTTAATCAATAATCACACCGGATTCTATAATTAATGAAAGGGGGTAGTAAATCATACTTAAATCTGTTTTCATTGGAGTCAGATGGATCTGAGTTCAACTGGGTATGTGGTATCAGACATTAACATCTATATCTTTGTTTCCTCACCTATAAAAAGAGGAAAATCATAGAACTTAAGTATTAAACTTGTGTGAAGGTTAATTATGATTATATATGTGAATTGCTTGTACAGTGCTGGGAATAATGCAATTACGCAATAAATGTTTGGTAAGAATAAGTGGCTGGTATTATTTTAAGAAAATCCAAATACTTGAATCTCACAGATTTTGTTAAAAAGTACTATATAGTAACATATAGAGGTAAATGTATTAATTTAGAATTATTGAAAATTCAAAGATAGGAGCTGACTTGTGTTATTACCTTTGCTTCAAATTCAATAAATATGAACTGAAAACTTTACTATTTATCAAGACCTGTACAAGGTCTGGTGAATTATAAGAAAATAGAATCCTCAGTGGCAAACAGAAAATCTTTTTTGCAGTAGCATCAAAAAGAAAAATTATGAAACATAAATCTAACATAGTATTTGAAAACTCCACATATAAAAGTATGACATCTTTGAGAAAAATGAAAAAAATTTAATAAGAGGAAAGATATGACTTATTTTGGAATGAGAAGAGTTAAATGGCACAGATGTTGATTCTCTCTGAATTGATTAAAGTAAATGCATTACCAATAACTTTTTAAAGTGAATATTATTGAAGTTGTAATCCAAAAATTTATATAATAACACAAAAAGTCAATCACAGCCAAGGAAATATTTCCCCTTTTTCTTACATATACTAAAGTGTACAAATGTTAGGGATATAGCTCACTTTTTTTTATAAGGATGTAGCTAAAATTTTTACATATGTGTACAGTCATTTAACTTTCTCTCATATCAAGATTTATATTATTTCCATTCGCAGAATGATCCCTCTCAGACACTACTTCGAGGAGAGCTCTTCCTAGTCAACTACCCTCTCAAACATAATCACTATTCTGATCTCTATCACTATGGATTAATTTTGCCTGTGAAAGCTTTATAAAAATGGAATACCTCAATAGATACTTTTTTCTCTCACATTTATGTGATCAAAATTATGCTTGTGAGATTAATCCATGCTGATGTTTTTAGCAGTAGTTTCTTCTTCCTTTGAATATTCCATAATTCTTATATATTCATCTGTTGATGTACATCTGGGTTGTTTTAAAATTTTTTGTTATCATGAATAGTGCTGTTATGAACATTATTTTACATGTCTTTCTTTGGTCATAAGCACTAATTTCCACTGAATATATACCCACAATGGGATGGTTGGATTATAGGCTAGTATTGTCAACTTTAGTAGATATCACCAAAAAGTTTTCCTCAGTAGCCATTCCAATTTAAAGTTCTACCAAAAATGTGTCTGAATTTCACTTGGTCTATATCCTTGCCCAATACTTGCTATGGTCAATTTTTTTCATTTCAACCATTCTGGTGAATGTATGGTAGTATTTTTGTAGATTTTATTTGTACTTCCCTGACAACTAGTGATAGTGAATTTCTCATCACATGAATTGTAGACTTTTGTAAAGTATCCATTCCATTTTTTAAGTTTAACTTATAAATATTTTTATTTTTTAAAGTTAGTACTATAGGCACTCTCTTTGCCTTGCTTATCCTAAGATCATGAAGACATTTCTTACATTTTTGTCTAGATGCTTTTAAAAAAAATTTTACCTTTCACAATAACGCTCACGATCCTTTTCAAATTATCTTTTTGCTTGGTATGAGATAAGACCATTATCTTACCCACTGAATTGCATGGATGTTTTTGTCATAAATCATGTGACTTTATGTGCTTTGGTCTGTTTCTTGACTTTCTATTGTATTAATTTATCTATTTTTGCAATAATATACTGCAAGAAATTCTAGAAGACCATGATATAAACTAATAATATTTTTAAAAACTTATTAAAGCTACAGTAATTAAGAGAAAGACTGCTATGCTATATGTTTTGTTCCTTGAATTGATAAGGATTACATGGTTGGTAATCATATAATAACATTGAATTCTACGTTTATGCTTCATGAACTTTTCTACACATTTTACAGTACAAAACAAACTACAAACAAATTCTGAGAATCAGGTTCAAGTCAGACAAGTAACCAGATGCTTACAATACAATAGAATGAATTTTCCAACACTTGTACTATAAAATATTATTCATCAGGAAAATTAAATACTGGGAAGATCCAAAAAATAATTGTTCAAAATTTTATGTTTATTCATTTTAAATTTTATACCATTTTAACAATGGAAGAATGACTAAATACAGAGGGCAGTGTGTAATAGTGACGTAACCCTTCAGCCTGTAAACAGCTGCTCTGGCCTTTCACGCTACGCATGAGCTCTTTCAATGATAGTGTTGAACTTGCCTAACAATGATAAGGAAGCTACAGTCACAGTGGTAATACTCAAGTTGTGAAACAATTCTTAGAAATTCACCTATATCATCTGGGAGCAAGGCATTTTTTATCATTTGATGCATGCTTTATGAGTAAAAGTTTTAAATTTAAACTCTCAGAGTACTGGTAGTTAGTAATAAGTCATATTACAATATTCTGTTTAAAGATTTACCACTACATAAACAGAATGCTGCGGGAGAACAAAGGAAAGACCAACAAATTCATCCTGGAGAAATCTGGAGGGAATTCCAGAAGAACTAACCTTTGAGCTAGATTGAAAAGCAAGTATTACATTGTCTGGGAAGAAATGAGAAAAACAAGAGATCATTGGGAGTAGAGTATGGAACCAGGAAAAGCTGGTAAGCTCAGCGTAGGTGGAATATGGAATGGATGGAGAATTGGTAGAAAATGTTATTAGTGTAATAGGTAGGGGCCAGACTGGGAAAAGTCTTATCTAAACATAGATATATCACGTTCTTCCTTTATTCTGCAATATCACTAGTATCTGCCCAGCTTTCAGTTCTTCAATCAGTCAGCCATTACTGAGCACCTGCTATATATCAGGAAACAATGTGGATACTTTCATGTTACTGCATAGTCAAGGCTTTTTGAGCAAAATTTATGGCAACCTTAGGTAAAGAATGAGCGGCAAACAAGCCTTGGAAGTGAAGGATAGTGAAATATCCCAGACAAATTCACAAGTTTATCTACCCTGGAGGCGTTTGTTCACATTTCAAAGGGAAATGAGAAAAAAAGAAAAGAAAAACAGGGCCATTTGTTTACATTATAAGTGTCATGAGAATTTAAATATCTTCCCCTTTTATTCCCAGAAATGGTCTGATTACGTTAGAGAATAAGGATTCCTGTCTCTCTCAGAAGAGGAAAGGAAGATAGCTGTGCAACCATTCTTAGGAAAGCTCCGAAAGTCCTAATTCAGTGTTTCTCTCTTGTAGTAAGTTGATGACATCTGCCCTGATCTTGTCACTTGCTGGAGAAACGGGTCATGGGGAACCAATGTTAACATGTTCTGCAAGTAAATGATTGGTCTGCCTGTGATCCAGAAAACTTTTGTTTGCTGTCAGGATAAGATCAATAAGTATGGATAGTAAAAACTTATCTCTATGTGCCGGGCACAGTTCTAATTCTATGTTTAATATCTTTAAGAAAATAAACTTTCAACCTCCCCAAAATTCTCATGCCAATTTAAGCAATTATTTTGTATTTTGGACTAAAGTTCATCCCTCAAAACATTTTTAAAAGGAACCAGCGTAAAGTTAAGTGTCGTACACAGGCTATCTCATTTATTTTCTATAATAACTTATAAGCCCTCATTTAGATATGTGGATATAAGCTTAGAAGTAGTAAAAACACTTGTCAAAATAGTGGAGTAGAAATAACATACCAGGTCTGTCTGATTATCATTTGCTCTACATCACTGCTTCTTCTAAATACATTTGAATGAAGGAAGGAATGAAGATGATTTATGTTTGTGTGCCTTTTGTGAATTAAACTACATGCTTAAAAAATGGGTAATTGAAATAAATTAAAGCACTTTAGTAGACACATTAATTCAGACTTTTTCCCCTTGCCCAAATTAATCAAGTTTTGCTCTATTTTGAATAGAACAATCATGTCTCTGAAAGCAGCTGCCCCACGCCTAAATCTGAGTGATGAATAAAGTGTCTTATTCATCAATGAACTGACCTAAGTAACAATCATCATCATCATCATCATCACCACAGCTTACAGTATACCTGGCAGGTATTAGCCTATTTAACTTCATAATTAACTTTTAAAGTAGGCAAGAGACATCAGTGTCCTTATTTTACAAATGAAGAAATTGAGGCACAGAGAAGTGACTTCCCAAGGTCACAGAGCTAGTAAGTGACACAAAACTGATTCTAGTTCAAGTGGCTCCAGAGTCCATGCACATGGCCTCTATAGTTTACTGTCTCTCCATAAGATTTACATTCTTTCAAATGCCCTCATTTTCTGTGAACTGTATTTAACTTTGGGGAACATTATTTATTTCCAATATCTCTTATTATCTATGTATTATCTATTAAATCATTAATTATCTGTATTTTGCACATTCTACTTTACATGGCCAATGAGTGCTAAAGTCAAACTGGCTGCTGCACCAAAAGTATGCTCCAAGAATGCCTTGTATAATTTAAATTAGATTAAAAACAAGCAAATTTTCTTAAAAAGTTATGCTATAGCATGGCAGGTGCATATTCTATAATCGTGTTCCATAAAATAAACATCTGACTGACTCATTTTTGTTCTGCAGGTTCAGTTGTTACAAAGAAGTGACAATTCACACAAATATTTGAAATGAAAAGGTCATCCTCTCCACTTGGCCCTATTTCATAATTCCAACTCATACAGAGAGTATTTTAGATACATTCATCTGTGCAGATGTTTAAAACGAAGGCCATAAACTAAAATCATTGCCATTCTATTCATAAAGCAAAGGTCTCAAATTTGTTCAAGAAGGAAATAATTTTAAATGCTTTGGTAAAAATACAGAATAATATATTAGGCATTTATTCAATTGTCTCCTTTGGGGAACTGAGAGAAAAGTTATAGAAGCTGAATATCAGTCATGAAAATGAGGTATGTCAGAGTTTTCTCAAAAACCTCTAAGGTTTTTGGACATTGGAGTAGGCTTAACTAAAACTAGCCCAGGAGCAGAAAAGATGCATAGCACACAGTCTCAATAATTATACATGCCACTACGTTCTTATTCTAGGTAATTTTAAGTTCCAAATAAACATATTTTCATAGAGACATATTGGATATAGTGTAAGAGGTGAAATGAATATTAGGTAATGAAGCTTCGTGAACATGGATCAAAGGGCAGAAGCAACTCACATGAAGGGAAACAACAATAAGTTGGGGCTAGATTACCAAAGGCATAATTTTATATGTATATATAAAAAAGTATGATGCACATGAAGCTGTGAGTCTCAAAATGTTTTAGTCTGTCTTCTACTTCAGCAGAGAACAAAACAAACTACTTGCTTTTTAAAACAATTAACAGACTTTTTAAAAACAGTTTTAGGTTCATAGCAAAATTGAGCAGAAAATAGAGCCTCCATCTACATCTCCCCCCACCCCACACACAGACTTCCCAACCACGAGCAACCTATACCAGTGTGGTACATTGGTTACAATGGATGAAAGAACATTGACATATCACTATCAAAGACCGTAGTTTACCTTCATTGTGTATATTTTTCATTTTATGAGTTTTCACAAGTGTTTAATGACATGTATCTATCATTATAGTATCATACAGAATAGTTTCACTGCCCTAAAATTCCCCTATGCTCCACCTATTCATCTCATGCTCCCTCCAAGTCCCTTGCAATCATTGATCGTTTTATTGTCTCCATAGTTTGACCTTTTCCAGAATATCGTACAGTTGGAATCATACAGTACGCAGTCTTTTCAGGTTTTCTTTCATGTAGTAATATGTATTTAAATTTCTCCTCTTTTTGTGGCTTCGTAGTTCATTTCTTTTTAGCACTGAACAATATTCCATTTTATAGAGTAGCACAATTTATTTATCCATTTGCCTATTGAAGGACATTTTGGTTGCTTCCAAGTTTTGGCAATTATGAATAAACAGCTATAAACATTCATATGGAGGTTTTTGTGTTGACATAAATTTTCAACTTATTTGGACAAATATCAAGGAGCATAATTACTGAAACATACGGGAAGAAAATGTTTCGTTTTGTAAGAATACCGCCAAACTGTCTTCTAAAGTGGCTGTACCATTTTGCACTCCACTCTGCAATGAATGCGAGTTTCTGTTGCTCTACATCTTCGTATTTGGTATTGTCAGTGTTTTAAATTTTTCCACTCAAAAAGGTGAGTAGTGCTATCTTATTGTTGTTTTAATTTGCATTTCACTGATAAAGTATGATGTTTATCATCTTTTCACATGCTTAATTGTCATTTATATATCTTCTTTGGAGGAGGTGTCTGTTCATATCTTTTGCCCATCTTTAAACTAGGTTTTTGTTTTCTTACTGTTGAATTTTAATTCTTTCTATATTTTAGTTATTTATCAGATGTGTCATTTACAAATATTTTCTCCCAGTTTATGGCTTGTTTTCTCTTCTCTTGATGGTGTCTTCACAGATCAGAAGTTTTTAATTTTAGTAAGCTTAATTTATCAATTCTTGCTTTCGTGGATCATGTCCTCAATGTTGTTTCTAAAATACCACTGCCAAACCCAAGGTCATCTGGATTTCCTCCTATGTTATCTTCTAAGAGTTTTATAGTTTTGCATTTTACATATAGGTCTATGATCCATTCTGAGTTAATTTTTGTGAAAGGCATAAGGTTTGTGTCTAGATTCATTTTATTGAATATGGATGTCCAGTTGTTCCAGCACCATTTCTTGAAAACACCATCTTTGCTCCATTGTATTGCCTTTACTCCTTTCTCAAGGATCAGTTGATTATAATTGTGTGGATCTATCTCTAGACTATATTCCATTTAATTGATCTGTTTGTCTATTCTTTTGCCAATACCACACTGTCTTGATCACTGTGGTTTTATGTTAGACTTGAAGTCAAGTAGTGTCAGTCCTCCAATGTTGTTCTTCTCCTTCAATATTGTGTTGGCTAATCTGGGTCTTTTGCTTCTCCATATTAACTCTAGCATTGGTTTGTTGTAGCCATAAAATAACTTGCTGAGGTTTTGATTAGGATTGCACTGAATCTATAGATCAAGTTGGGAAGAACTGATATCTTGTCAATGTTAAATCTTCTTATACATGAATGTGGAATATCTATTTATTTAGGTTTTTTAAAAAATTTCTTTCATTAGAGTATATAGTTTTCCTCATATAGATTTTGTGCATATTTTGTTAGATTTATCCATATTTCATTTTTTATTGCTAGTGTAAATCATATTGTGTTTTAAATTTCAAATTCCAATTGTTTATAGCTGATATATAGGAACGCACTTGATTTTTGTATATTAACCTTGTATCATGAAAACTTGCTACAATCACTTCTTAGTTCCAGATGTTTTTTGACAACTCAGGCTTTTCTACATAAGCAATCTTTTCTTTTGCAAATAAAAATATTCTATTTTTTCTTCCCCAGTCTGTACACCTCTTATTTCATTTTCTTGTCTTATTGCATTAGCTAGGACTTCCAGCAAGATGTTTAAAAAGTAGTTGTGAGAGGAAATATATTTGCCTTGTTCCTGATCTTAGCAGAAAACAGTCTGATTTCTCACCTTTAAGTATGATGTTAACTGTTGGGTTTTTGTATATATTCTTTCTTAAGTTGAGGAAGTTCCTTTCTATTCCTACTTTGCTGAGGGATTTTATCATGAATGAGTATGTGACTTTGTCAAGACATTTTCTGTGTCTATTGATTTGATTATATGACTTTTCATCCTTAGCTTATTAATGTGATGGATTACATTAATTGATTTTTGAATGTTGAACCAGCCTTGCATATCTGGGATAAATCCCATTTGGTCATGGTGTATAAATCTTTTTATACATTGTTGGGCTTGATTTGCTAACTTTTCTGAGAATTTTTGCATCTATGTTCATGAGAGATGTTGGTCTGTAGTGTTTCTTTCTTTTAATGTCTTAGTCTGGTTTTGGTATTAGAGTAATTTTGGTCTCATAGAATGTGTTAAGAAGTATTCTTACCACTTCCATCTTCTGGAAGAAATTGTAAAGAATTGGTATAATATCTTCCTTAAATGCTTGGTAGAATTTACCAGCGACCTCAGGTAGGCTAAACCACTGGCTTTGTTTTAGCATTTGGGGAAACATCATTGAAATTCATGAGACAGTAGCAATGCTTTGAAGAGCTCACCATTAAGCAATTTCTTTGAAAATTACTCCTCTAAGTCACACAAAAAGTATTTAGAAAATGTATAAATAAAGACTGTAGGATTATCACTCATACCATCTTTCCAAATTAGGCAAAACTTTGAAATCTACTGATATAATGCAAGTACTGCATTAAAAACATTTTATACTTTTCTGAAAGAAACCTCACTGGCCACAGAGGATAGGAAACACAAAGATATCTGTTTCTTTTAGATGATTCTTGCATTCATATGAAAGATTTTTAGTAATGCAGCATATTATTCAATAAAAAAATTAGTCTTCTCATTTCACCATAAATTTCATAATTACAAAAATTCTCCATTATTTGGTATCAATAGTGATGTTTTAGATTGTCTTATTATACAAAACTCACTTCTGGGGTCCAGCTCCAAGGTAACCATTGTACTCCTAAAATTCTTAGTGAATATCAACCATATATCCTCCACTTACTACAGCCTGTATCTACCATTCATATTTAGGAGATAGCAACGAGGTTCTTGCAGGCATTTTACTCAAAATATGTAAGCTTGAAGGAATTGCAATATTCACATAAAAACAAACATTTTAGCAAAAATTCAGGAGAAAATGGTGCCTATTGCATAACATTATCATTTATATGTGATGCATATGAATATGTAATATATGTGTGTATGTATTATATATGTATAAATATGTCTATATTTGTGTGTGTTTATATAGATTAGAAAAACATTTTACTAATTATTTCTCTTCCTTTCCACTAAAACAATTACATATAATAAAAGTAGATATAGCCAGAAAAACAGATATCTTTGGATGTTATAGGCAGCCCATCTGCTCCTAAATCCATAGTAACCTTTGCATAAGTCAAATGAGATTGATGAAAACATGCCCAATTGATTTTCAGAACTCAGAACAGGTCAGTACAGCCAAGTGGAAACAATGGAAGGCACATTTATCTAATGATCTTCAACTGTTTTTGGGGTCAATGATTTTTCACACCACCACTCAATAATTTTCCAGAAGATTAAAGATAACCTCTATATTTAATTAAACAAATTTGGCTTTAGGAAACTGAAATTAATAGTGTAAATAACTTAGAAATCTGAAATTTCTTCCAACTTGGTTATCATTACATGCTCCAAAATATCACATGGGCTGCATAGGGATCTGTTTCAAGAGTATTTTCTGACTTTGATTCTAAAGATTTCATAGGAGTTTTCATTAACCAAGACTTATTCATCATGCTGAAAGGTACAAATAAACAGGAAAAATGAATTGATTTTCTACTCTTTGTACAGAGCAGTAATGATGATTAAGATAGAATGGCAGGCTTCAGTGGAGGATAAACTTCCTTTTATTTCCGTAAAAATAATTTGCATTTCATTATAGATGTGCATTTAAATGAATATTCTTTTATATAATAAATATATTCATCAGGAATCTAACTCCTCAACCATCTTTTTAAAATTTTTTCAAAAAATTATGATCATAGAACCTTCACCTACTTTCTCCTAATTCATAAAACAGTTTCATTATTTGTTAAAAAGCCTAACATGTAACAAAAACAAAAAAAAGTTACAGAAGTTTATTTATTTTTTATGTTTTTTGATGAGGAAGGTTGGCCTTAAGAAAACAACTGTGCCAATCTTCCTCTATTTTGTATGTGGGGTGCAGCCACAGTATGGCTTGACAAGTCATGTGTAGGTCTGCATCTGGGATCCAAATCTGTGAACACTAGGCTGCCAAAGCAGAGCATGAACTCAACCACTATGCCACCGGGCCAGCCAAGAGGTTTATTTTTAATTCCATAACATGAGGGAAATAAAGCTAGATTAAGATCCAAGAGGTTCATATTATAGTTTCAGCCTAGAACAAATCAATATCTTGTTTTATGAATTAGGCCAAGTTACCAAACTTCTCTGGGTATCAGCTGCATCATCTGTTCAACAGAGGAATCGAACTCAGTCTCAAAGTTTCCTTTCAGCTTTATTTTTCTATGTAATATTTCCCAAAACATATTTGTCAGAATCTTAGTTTTGCAAGCTATTCCACCCAAAATGAGAGTTTAATGACTAAATTCATTTGGGAATTTGCACACTTCATCTATTCAATGTACATTTCCCTGATACCTTTTTTTTAAGATTTTATTTTTTCCTTTTTCTCCCCAAACCCCCCGGTACATAGTTGTATATTCTTCGTTGTGGGTCCTTCTAGTTGTGGCATGTGGGATGCCACCTCAGCGTGGCACTATGAGAAGTGCCACATCCACACCCAGGATCCGAACCAACGAAACACTGGGCCACCTGCAGCGGAGCGCACAAACTCAACCACTTGGCCACAGGGCCAGCCCCTCCATGATATTTTTATAGTGTGCACTAAGACTGCCTTGAGAAGTCAGTTGATATGTTTTATCAAGAAGACAGAATCAAAAAAGTAATCACATAAATAAGTGTTTAAAACAGCAACTGTAAAGTATCGTACAAACAAAAAGTACTTGATATCTGGGGTTCTATTAGACTGAGCAAACCAAGCCTTTCTTGAGATAGTGACAGTTTAAATGAGATTAAATGGATGAGTAGTATTTAAGGAGGAAAAGCAGGAAGGAAGATATATCTAGTGAGTGGAAAACATGAGCAAATACACAGTGGCAGAAGGGAAAATAACACTGTAAGACAAATTTAAAGCAGATCCATATGGCAGAGGCAAAGAAAGCACTCCAGACTGTAGAAGTGATGAAGCCAGGCTTTCAAAGCCTTTAAGAATTAAAGGTATTGCTTTTCGTGGAGAAAGGGAGCTATTAAAAATTATTTGAAAGAGGGATGAAATGACCGTATTTGTAGGTCAAGAATATCCTGGGTGCAGAGAAAATATTGGAACTAATTGGATCTGTCCCTAAGATACCAGTCTGAAGATTGAGATCCAGATCACAAATGTTCTGAGGTTGGCCCAGGTTATTAGGGATAGAGATGAAACAGATGTGAGACACTTAATGATAGCTTAAATACAAAGGTCCAGCAATAAAGAAAATTACAGAATTGCCAGGGCAAAAGTCCTAAACTAACAACAATTATTATTAACAATAAACAGTTTAAAAATTATGTGCCATGCAGGGAATAGAAAAAGATTGAATTTTAAGAATTTACTAATATAGCTTTCTGTATTACTATATATGCAAAGGGAGAATCATGTAGTCATTCCCAGGGCATTGGAAAGAATTAGATCCATCTTCCAACTATCAACACTATTATTTCCCGTTGTTTCTAGGTTTACCTGAAAAGAAAAAAAGGTGAAGTAATACTATCATTATTTAACAAGATATAATTAATATATGTAATATACTACTAATAATATATAACACATCAATTATATACTATTATGATACTAACAGGACATTAATATAATATCCATGTAATTAAATTCCTGTAATATAATTATATTTAGTCACTATAATTATCTTTGTCTGTGATCTCTGATATGAGTTACAAATCTCCCTAATATATTAAAAATGTCCATCAAGATATAAGAAAAAAATCAACATAAATCTAGCAGAAAAATGGGAAAGCATATGAAAAGACAGAACAGTAAATACAAAGAACTCTTAAACCAATGGAAAGACAAGATACTCAACTATGCTCAAATTAAGAAAAATATATATTGAAATGACACTGAGATAGTATTTCCCACCTATCAGATTGGATTAAAACAAAATGACTGGCACCACCAGTCTGTTGGTCAGACTATGTTACTAGTGTAACATGTTTGACATAGTGTAACACTCCTAGAGGTGGCAATTTGACAATATCTAGCAATATTACAACTGCAGTACTTTTTCACTAAGCAATTTTACTTTGGTGAAGTAATCACTCAGGTATATCAGCAAAAATGGCAAACTAATGTATTGTCTGTAGTAGCAATATTTTGGAAACAAAATCCAACTCTAGAAATAGATTAAATCAACTATGTCATATCCATAGGCAGAATCCTGCGCAGCTGTAAAAGAAAACAAAAACCAAGGAAGCCACCTATGTACTGATTTGGAAAGATCTCCAGGATATTCTGTTAAATAAAAGGACAAGGGGTGTGCATATTATAATCTGTGTGTTGCCATGCTAATCTTTGTGTAACACAGGAAAAATAATATATGTACGTACTAGTCTATGCATAAAGAAATTGAGGATAAACTAGACACTACTGACATTGACTATCTGGGCAGGAAGAGTGGCTAAGGGCGTGGAGTTGGTTGAATGAAGTTTTCCACTTTTATAGCTGGTTATACATTTTGATGTTTGTAAATACATTACTTTTTTATAATCAAATAAAAAACTTGAGTCGTGAAAATAAAGAGGGGCCATCAATGATGTCGAAAAGGGATGAAAAGTAAAGCAAAACAGGGACTGAGGATTGTCAATATTTTTACTCTCACTGATACGCTTGGTGAGAGGTGATTTTAATTTTCATCGTAGATAACAGACTTTGAGAACTTCTGCTTTAATGAAATTCACATAATAGTTATAATCTAATGTTTCACAAATTTATTTGATCACTGAATTATTATTCAAATATCACACATTAATGGTCAAGTAAATTAGTTTTCTGTGGAATGCATTTTGGAAAAATACTTCTCTATGACATTGAAACTTTGAAGTATTTTGTCAGTCACTAACAATTACTGTCTTAAAAGTTCCATTGTTTAGAGGACACGTAAGGTATATGCTTTTAACAATTTAATTATAAGTGCTTTCAAAGGGATAGCATATATAATTATAGCCATTGTGAAAAATGGTTTGCAGTGGAATGATAAAAAAATGAAATCCTTAATTTGAGTGTTCTTGAAATTTCTTCAGGCTGAACTAGCAACCTTAATCCTTTGAATAACCTACATTTTTAATTTGGCATGAAACCATTTCAACCTGTGTAATAAAACTAATGAAGCTGCTACAACAGTGCAAAGCGATAATCAACATATATTTTATTGGTAGAAACTCTATTAAGTCCATGCACGAGGTGAAGTAAAGACAGCTTTTTTGTTTGCTTCAGAAAGAAGGATGATATGTATTCATACTGCTTTCCTGGAACAAACAAAAAAAATAGCATTCTAAATATGTACAATGCCTTGAAGAAGTTCAAAATCATTAGCTATTTTCAAACACATGTAGAATTCTGAGAATCACTCACTGTAATGAATTAAAACACAAAGGTATCTTCTCTGCCTACCAATTGGACATAAACACACACATATATACATTAAGCACCTATCTCCAACCAACAGATGCCATTCATCAAAACAGCAGGTCTTTCTCCAAAGCAATTATGATCCATGGCTGCAAATATAAATATCTGTTACCATAATACGTCTGGCAGCTGAAAATGAGTTCAGATTTATTCAAGTGGTGTGCAATGTCAGAAAAACTGATGATTCTCACATGAGTGAATTATAGTGGCTTTTCCCCACAATATATAAGCTGAATCAAAAGAGTTACTTTAACTTATATATTGGAGATTTTGAGAAAATGACAACAACAACTAAACTGCTTAAAATAGCTTTTTGTACCACTTTAAGACGATGGGCAAAATATAGTCAACTAACACATGGCCAGTTGCACATTAGTTATCCACCTATTTACTGATTTCTTAAAGAAATTCTTACTGAGTGTAATGTGGTCTCAGCACTGGGACTACATATATCATTAATTCACAGTCCTTTGCTTCAAGGAGCTCACAGTCTGGTGGAAAAGATGGGTTATTCAAACTGCTAATTATTCTTACCATGGGAGCTATAAGGGAGTGCATAATGGTGGTGGCATGGGGCATCTAACTCAAGTCTGGGATCAGGGAAGGCTTCTTGCATTGGTGACACCTAAGCTCAGTCTGACTAGATTGACTGGGAGTCAGTCAGGTGAAGAGGGCACATAAAGCCATTTCATGGCCACGTGCAAGGGCATAGAAGAAAGAAATTGTCAGATGTAAACAACGAATGACAACCAACTCATTGTCACTGAAGGAAGGGAGGATTAATTAAGCATAAGAGTCACGGGGTAGATAAAACTCAATAAAAGGTGCATTTGAATTTGAAGTTTTAGAAGTAATTGTGAATTTATAGAGGACCCTAAAAGAAAAAAATCAGAAAAGTAACACAAATGTTCTGAAAAATATCTTATAAACACAGCACTTAAAGCATTTTGAATCAAACGTTATATCTAGATGTGTATATTACTGTTTTTTCAGCCTAAATAATTAAAGGCAAAAAGTGCTTGTCTCTTATTAGATTAAATACTGCTTTAAGAAAAAGGTGTAAAAGTAAGTGAACAAAATTATATTGTAAGAGTGAAAATAAGAGTCTACCTTGTGTGACCAAGAAAAAGCCTAGATCATCAGCTTTGAAGGGGACAAATCATACTATATTTGAGAGTGTCTCTATTATTTTAATTTTGACAGAAAAGAACATAAATGTATCAGTCCCATTTAAAATTTTAAAAATATCATCATTATTATTATTTGTATTAGGATATTGTACTACTCAGTTTCCTAATGTTCCATAAATATGCTTCTTTCTGTTGTTTCTCTTGCAAACAAAAATTATGACACATAATTCAGAGGTTTTCTAACACAAACCACTGTTAAGTCATTTGAAGCGACTTATCAATTTGTTATTTGAACTAATTTACTAAGCTAATTGTATCTAATCCCGAGCCAACATATTTAGGATATTAATTAATTAAAATAAATTCTCAAGTATCCTGTAGTCTGCTAGAAGTCATTTAAGTCTCTCAACACAATTTGTAATGATGAGGGGAAATTAATCAACTAAATAACTTTGCTACACGGATTTTCGGGTTGCGCTTAAATACGCTGTAAATCTTTCACTCTCTTTTTGCCAAGCATTATCTAAAGAGTTAAGTCTTTGTAACTAAAAGGATGCTCTTCTAACTTTTAAATCTGTATTCTATGATTTTCTCTATTTGTCATACAAGCTGCCTCTTTCATTTTCTTTAATTTATTTTATTTTTTGAGGAAGATTAGCCCTGAGCTAACATCTGCTGCCAATCCTCCTCTTTTTGCTGAGGAAGACTGGCCCTGAGCTAACATCTGTGCCCATCTTCCTCTACCTTATATGTGGGACACCTACCACAGCATGGTTTGACAAGCGGTGCCATGTCCGCACCCAGGATCGGAAGGGGCAAACCCCGGGCCACCAAAGCAGAACGTGTGAAATTAACGGCTGCGCCACTGGGCCGGCACCCAAGCTGCCTCTTTTAAATAGGGATCTGAAATCTGCTCTAAAGATGATTATTTTTATTTTGGAGGTTCTAGAAAATCAATTAAGAACACTTGTTTGAAAAAATCAAATTACTGACTTAGAGGAAGATATATAAACATTTTAACACAGCACCTGAGTAGTATCAAACCAAATGAAGTACCATAACATGGAAATAAAAGTAAAGTATGTCTCCTGAATTACAGAAAAATTGTATACACAACTCATTGAAATCACTTTCTGAAAGTATAAGATATAAAATGCTTTCAAGAAAAGGGAATCTTACATTTCCTTCTATTTCTATGCCACAAAGAGGCTTAGGTAGGGTCTAACTCCTCATACTCGAAACCATTTCATTTACTGTAGCATTTGAAATTTTGGGACAGGTAGAAAGCCTAGTGATTCATAGAAAGACTGTGGATATTAAGAATGTCACATTCAGGGTTCACTGGTTTGCAATGAAACCGAGACTGTACATGTCCCTTTGCCAGGAGGTGGTCAAACACAAACGGGTTTCCATATTTAGTATATGCAATTTATTTGATTTAAAATATGTAGTAGCTACTTTTATCAAATACTGAGAGCATTTCAACAGGCAACTCACTTACTTGTTGAGTCTCCCACTCATCTTATCTTCTTTTGGACAAGGAGCAAGTGACTTCCATTAGTTGTGTAATTCTCAAGATGTGACATACAAATGGGTATTTTTCCAAATGAAATCAAAGAACCAAAAATATGCAGAGTTTTAAAACGTGTATTTTTCCCACCCAAAATAACCTTAGTGTCCAAAATATGGAAATCATTAGCATATTAATATTTTATATCGCATTCTTTACAATGGCATCCTAAATAGTGATATACCCAATGTGAGTGTTTTTCTCTTCAGCAATTGTTAGTTTTTAAAGAAAAGTAAAAGAAGGTGAAACTACTTTTTCTACAGAGCACTTCCAATTCTCATATACGGAACATAATGTAAGTTACTTCCAGAGAGTCACACCATCTGCACTCACACGCCCACCGTTTTGAAAATGGAGAGTCTCCTCCCCCAAAAAGTCAAAAGCTGCATATTTTGATCACTTAAACATGAAACTGATTGTGTTGTTTAAAATTGCATATGTTTTTCATCTCTGAAATTTACTTTTGCGGAGCATAATTTCTATCATTCTCCCTTTAAATTTGAGACTATTTTTATCTGTATTAACATATGCTAAATGACTAAAAACTTAAGTTTACTTTAAAGGGGTCCTTAAGTTAAAATATTAAAATGAGTACGTATGGTAAAACCAGGTGATTATGTACAGATTTAGATCAATTGTATGCTTTTAAGAACCAATGGAAAACTTTACTTTGAAGGAAGTGGTGTATGTATTTGAAAGTGAGTCAAGTCCCTTGGGGGAGAAGTCATTTATCGGGGGTGAAGAGGGGGAAATTCCCAAGTCAGGCCTCAGAGGTAGGTCTGTAGATGGGCTTCTTCTAAGGATGAGACCTGTTAATTATAGGGCCCTTTGTTGTTCTGAGCTCCAAGATGGGTGTGATGAAGGTTTGAAAATAAAGAAATATTCCAGATGTGAGCAGCAAGTTTGAGAACGGATTTTTGGCAAAAAGATACCTGTGGGTGGAGAGTTCAAGTGTCATGCAGAGACCTGGAGGACACACTCACTTTGTTTAAGATTAAGAAAGAATTCATCCTTAATTGCTAAAATTAAATTTTCAAAGGAATTGTTAATAATGGAGACACTAAAAGGCAAATTAAAATAAAAGCAAACTATATATGCATGTATAAAATATTTCTCTCTATATATCTCATAAACATATATGTATTTATATGAAAATTAAACATTAAGCCATACTGGTACACTAATCTCCAAACCTTGTTGAGCTTTTGAAAGTATCTGTACCTGGTTTTCTGCCAAATATAAATCTCTTTCAAGCACATCTTTGTCCTTTTGACCTTGTTTCAAAGAAAAAAAGGAAAGAAGAAACTAACTGCTTAATGAATCTCACTGTAATTAAATATTTTAGTAGTATAAGAATCTGTGAAAAAGCAAAGAAAAACAAAAACATACAAAATGTCACAAAGATATTTAAGTATCTGTAACTCTTCGAAAAGAAGTCACTAACTTTTAAGGCTTTAAGTGAAGTATTTGAGTAAACATACCATTCTCAGATTCATATAGTTAGATAACTTATAACATATGGTCATTGCTTAAAGACTATTTCTCAGTTTTTCTAATATTTATTTGTCTTAAAAAATTACCTGATGTGATTGGTCTTATATTGAAGGTTTACAAAACTTTCCTTCTGCTGTCTCCAGCTTTTATAAATTTATACGTACGAGTTTATTCAATGCTGAAGTTCTTCTACACTAGTTTTCTTCCTTAGTCAATAAACTAAAAATTACTGTTAGGAAACTGAGACACCAAGTATCCAGTGACTTGCCTGGAATCAGGAAGCATGTCAGAGGCTGAGCTAGAAGTGTATCCATCTGGCGCCAAGGCCAGGCTCCTTCATGCTGGCACTATGTCTCTGAGTTTGCTCGGATATTTAACATGCCCAGCTTGAGAACCTCTACTAACCTGTTTCATAAAAAGAAAATTTTAAAATCAGATACCTGGAATGTTATGACAGTGGAGACATACAACTCACATGAGATTTTTGTAAACGAAGGCCTTTCAATAACATTTTGATATACTACACAGAAAACACAATTGGAAAAATCCTTCTATAAAGGCAAAATCCTTCTT
This sequence comes from Equus asinus, assembly GCF_041296235.1. Taxonomy (NCBI): domain Eukaryota; kingdom Metazoa; phylum Chordata; class Mammalia; order Perissodactyla; family Equidae; genus Equus; species Equus asinus. The sequence goes on from NC_091790.1 coordinate 175,232,091, forward strand.
GCTGCATCCTTGATGTTGCCTTATCAATATTACTAGAATTTTAAAAAAGATATAACATCTTAAGCTACAAATATGTTTATACTAATTAAAGAAAGTGTACATACGAACTAAGTAAAAGTTGTTTTGGAGTTCATTTATGATATTGCTCATTTTGTAAAAAATTTCACTTATCTTTGGTTTGTTCTTCAACTATGAGTATGAGAATATGTTATACTATACATGAATTTTCCAAGGAAGAATTTGAAAACTGCTATTGGAACTCCAAAAAGGGGGCTTGGGAAAATTTGGTGAACCTCAAAATAGCTTTAAAAAATCCATGAAATGTTAAAGTCCTTTACTGAATATCATGGATAACTAAAATCATGTATAAAATATAGTATAACTCCTGATAACAATAATCATTGTGTATCAAAACCTTATTTTTAATCAATTGGAATTAACTATGAATGCTTTCATTGGATATTTACTACAAATATGGCAGTACTAGTAAGGCTCAATTAATACACTGAATCCCTAGATTTTCCCCTTATTGGACATAGCCCTTTGCTCCCAAAAGGTGTCTCTAGGTGAGATTTCTAACGACACCTCATGCAATGAGGAACATTTACATTATCAACTATATGACTTTCTCCAGGGAGCCAAGCCTCACAGATTTGGATTCTATTTACCATAGGTAAGCCTTAACCAGGAAAATATTGCTAGGTATGTTAGAGGTACGGTCTCTTTTTCCTGGGAAGTGTCATTAGTTTATTTACTTGGGGATTGAGTTTACAAGGACATTATCTCAGGCCATCTTTTTTTCTTCCTTGTTTACCCTAGCCAAGAAGTGAATGGACCGTGGGCCAGCTGCTTTCACTCCTTTCTAGTAGTCCTTAAGAACTAGGCTCAAGGGCTTGGGTGGTGCATCTTGTATACATAGACATAACAGAGATCCTAATGAATAATCGTGAGAATAGAATTTGAATTTTTTTACAGCAGCATTGGAGCTTGTTTATTTTTCTGCAAGGCAGTCACTGACAGAGAAGATCAGACAGAGAGTAGGTCATACATCATAAGATGGACAGCATTACCAATGGTACAATCACTACAGCACAGAGCAAGCCACACAATGGGGACTCAAAAGGGCAAGACATCACCTAAAAGCCAAGAAAGACATAGCAGAAAAGAGATCAGAAGCCAGCGACAAGACCCCCACCCACAACAGTATTAAAAACTGGAGTAGTGCTTTGGCTCATGAAAAGACTTTTCAAGAAATTCTGATAAGGCAGAAGCCAATGCACCTTACCAGGTCTTGCAGGTTTAAGCTACCCATTGGTAACGGCTGCCTAGGAGCAAGGGACCCATGCTGGGACAAACAGCAGCTGCAGCCTAAACACATTTGGGCTCTCGGGCTCTGTGAGAAGGATAAGCTGGGGTCTTTTTTGAGATCAAACAAATTTGCACAATTTTCAAAGGAAAAAAATCTTGAATTCCATTCCCCTTAATTTATTTAAATATGATAATTTGTTTACTATCTTGGCATAGTCAGTTCTGTTTCCTATTGCTTCCGTCTACCCAGTGTTTTCCTGTTTGTGCTCACTTGCCTGAGCAGTATTGCGCACTCACTCAGGATAAAACCAGCATCATCGAGTTGAAGCACATAGCTCATGGGAAAATAGCTCTCTAATGAGGTGGTTAAGTTAGACTGAAGTTGATTACATCGGCACATTTTACATCATAATCTACAATCTCAAAGCAAGTGGGACATTCTGTGTCTCTCACTTGTTCTGATATGATGAAAAAATGAATGAAGTGGGATTTATTTTCAAGGCTAAGTGTGTCTGGGGATTGCTAGGAACCAGCATTGTCTTCTTGAAATTGACGAAGAGCGAAACTCACCATTTCCAGGAATTGTACATATATGTTTTGAAATGTACAGATCGATATAAAATGTTTAACAAAATGTTGACAAGGTTTGCTCTCAAAACAGCTCTCACAAAATCAGTAGTAAATCTCATCAGAAAATATGCAGGATGATGCTGGCTTTACCAAAGAAATCACCATCTCTATTCTACTGGGTAAGGAAAAAACTACAACAACAAAAACACGCATTTACTATTGATTTAGGACGCTGTGCTGCTTTCCAGATCATTTGACATTTTATTGTAAACAATCTACCAGCTTCCCAGGAGGTTTGTCTCTTTGCTTATTTTCGGAGACCATCACCAAGCAGATATTTGAACACTTCTGGTTCTGGTAAAGAAGATACAATTGACTGTCTTCTTTGGATAATTTTTGATAGCTGCCGATGTCTAAGGATGCTGAGTTTTCATTGCAACTCATCCTTTTCTTATTGTGACTTTGTTCATTAAATATTCCATATAATCCATAATTATTATTTGTAATCCAGACATATTTACCAATAACATTTGATCTTCATTTCAGAATTAATCCCTCAGCTACTAGGCTAAGAAAAGAGAAACAATTCTCATAGCAACTACGGACATGTGCTATCCACAGACGTCCTGTGGAACGAAAAATTTTAGAGGCAAAAGAAAGACCACAGTTACAGGGGTTGGCAAACATTTTCTGTAAAGGGTCATAGAGTACACATTTAAGGCTTTCCAGGCCACATGGTTACTATTGTTCTATTGCAACTACTAAACTCAGCTGTTGTAATATGAAAGCATCCATAGACACTATGTAAACACATTGGTATGGCTGTGTTCCAATAAAACTGTTTTTATAAAAATAGGCAGTGGTTCAGATTGGGCTCAAGGGTCATATTTTTCTAGCCCCTGGTCTATAGGCAGCTGCTTATTTTTCAGACTCTCCTGGATTTTATTTCAGTTCCTGAAGATTCCAACACATATTTTTATTACCAGCATGCTTTGATATATCCTCAGAAAGCTTCTGTTATATTATATTTTCTCATTTTTCTTTTAAGGTACAGGATTTGAAAAAGAGGTCAGTGGGAGACCAAACGGGAAACTTTTTGCTCAGGGAATTTAAGTAGAAATCATGATGCCTCATGCAGAAATTTTCCCAGATCTCTGGGTCTGACATCCATCATCCAGCCCTGTAAAGAGGGTTGTGAGGACTTTTCATCAAATAAAGAATCTTCTTTTTTCTGAGCTGCTCCACCTCCATAAACTATGTCAGTGATTTAACTAGGAACCATAATTAATAGGAGCCATGGGGAGACAAACTTTACTTATTTCATAGAAGTACCATGCATCAAGAAAACACCGCAACCAATGCTACGTAATTGAGCAGAGAGAGAAGAAATGTTCATTATTTTTCCTGAAAAGAGTCAGAGACAGAGTCGGGCAACCTTGGAATGCTCATATTACCAGCATCAGTGCCTCCATCTCTTGGCTTCACATCAGAATTACCTGGGGAGTTAAGAAAAAATAAAGATCTCAGGATCTGTAAGAATCAAGATCTCAGAACAGAGGCCAGGAAGAACTATTGTAAGGTGATTCTGATGGAGCTGCTCTGTGGCCAAGTATTTGAAAGTGACTGTCAAACTATTCAGTCAAGCCCCCCGTACTCCAGATGAGAAAGTTGATGCTGAGAGATTAAATGTCTGCCCTCATCTCCCAACTGCTCTGCGGCAATCCAAACCCTGTTCTTCTGATCTGGGCTCTTTCCACTCCTTGGACCATTTTCCTTCAATCATGAAACTCTTCATCATAGAACTTTCATCTGCATAATGTGAGCCAGGCTTGCCCATGCTTCCTTTCTGTGTCCTTCCACCCTCCTCTACTTTGGCTCCTTCCTTCTTTATCTACAGTAATGCTCTCATTGCTGGCCTCTAAAAAGAAATAAACAAGTAAATCTTCCCTGAGGAAAGGACCTGGAACCCGTTGTCACTGCAGTATCAATGTCTTCCATTACTTTAGTATATTTTCTCTATATATTTTCAGTACCATAAAATCTAATTCAAATAAGTGATTGATAAATTTTCAATACCATTATTTGTTTATATTATCCTTCATGCAAGCACAAGATTTCTGAATGAGGGGCAGATTTATTATTACTTATTTGCAGGACTAACCATGCCCCAATTCTACTGCCCTTCTGGGATGATGTAGTGGGAGTCAGACGGATAGTCCTGTATGTGTCCAAAAGAGGGTTTTCTTAGACCACAGGAGAGGAACTACGAAATTAAGAATCTGGGAGTTTGTCTACTGGGTGTCCAACTGCCACCCTCCCGCCTTGAGAGAGAGAAAGGAACCCATCTCCCTAATGTAAACAAACCATCTTTGGAAAGAGAAGGTGAAGGTCCCTGGATTCTTAACCTATGTAATGCAAAGAAATGTCTCCAGAGAAGAGAGAAGACAAGCATTTCTGGGTTTATAACCCTTAATATGTTTCCCTAGCTCAAGATTTTGATCCCCATTGAAATGTAAACAAACACCTCTGAGAAAGTAAATCTTTCTGGAGTTCTCAGGGCCATCTAATCACCTTTTAATTTCCAAGACTTGTCCTTTTAACCTGCTTCTCAAGTTTCTTCACTCAGAAAGCCTTAGCCTTTCACAAACATGAAAATATGTTCTCTACAGGTCCATGATTATTGAATGTATCATATCTTTAAGCCCCAAAGACATGAGAAGGTGAATGGTATTTAGGGGTAACAGAGAAATTCTCCCCTCATCTTTTTAGCAACTGCCCATACAGATTTTGTTTAGAGCAGAGCATCACCATATAGTTCTTAACTTCCCAAAATGGGTAAAAGTGACTTTTTTAACATGTTTGCTTTATCAGTCACTTCCTCATTAATTAATTCATTTTTTCATCCTATAATCTGTATCAAATGGCTACCATGTGGCAGCTACTATGATTCTTTGTTAAGTACTAGTGGCACAAAAATAAATTAAATATCATTTCTTGAATTTGTGTTATTCTCAGACTAATGGAAAAGGAAAGAGGGAGGATGTGAGGGAGAACAATATGAAGGATAGAAACAAGAAAGAAGAGAAAGAAACACAGATGTGTTAAAACTTACTACCTGCCAGGATGTATACTGTGCACATCCACACATCTCATTTAATCTGAATAATTTAACCCACACTAAAATTCTAGGAAGTGTGCGTTATGATTATCCCATCTTACAGTTGAAGAAACAAATTTAGAGAAGTAGCATAATTAACCAGCTGATCAGTGGCAGATGCCCCCACTATTTTTACAAGACAAAAGACTGCTTTCTCAGCCACCAATGGTCTCCTGTACACATAAAGCAAATGGGAAATAGCCAAACATTGTGATTAGCAATACAGGTGAAATAAGCAAGGTGCTATGCAGCACAAAAGACAAAGCCACTAACTCTGTTGGGGACACCGTGGAGACATGCCTTGTAAGCACTTAGAAAGAATGCTCTGCTTACCAAAGATCAGCTAGAGTATGCTCAGAGCCAAACAGCAAGACTTCATCTCAATTCCTTTAGCCCATTTTTCATTCAACAAATACTTAGTTCATACCTCTGGGTACAGGTGCTATGCTAGGTGCTGGGAATACAGTGATGGAAAAGACATACATAATCCTTGACCTTATAAAATTTGGAGTATGTAGTCTACACAAGCATATAAGTATGATATTAGTTACAAAAGAAAGATCAGAGAATAATGTAGGAAAAGGGGACCCTAGCTTAATCTAATGGGTTCAGGAAAATTTCTGCAAAGAAGCAAAGCCTGACTGAGTATTGAGAGAAAAGTAAGAGTGAGTCAGGTAGAGGGGACTGGAGGCGTTGATGGGAAAGGATGTTTCACGAAGAGAGAAGAGCAAGAGAATGTTAAAAGGAAGTGATAGGAAGCAAAACATAATGAATACTTTGATGAAAACTGACACACATATTTTTAAAGATATAAATATTTGAATCTCAATACTCCACAATAATAAACATTCACTACTAATGTGGGGGCCTATTATGTGCCAGGTAGTATACTAGGGTTTTATATATCATTGATACTCACAATCATCTTATGAAGAAGATATATTAGGAGTTGAGATTGCTAAAAAATTCCATTTATCATCAGAATTATCTATGACTCAATAAGAACACAATAAAGCTCTCTTAATATTTTCAGAGGGAAAAATAACACACAGGTTGAGTGAAGGAGAGAATAGTGTTAAGGACAACAAATTACAAATAAAAAGAACTTGAACGTTTTTCCTGCCACCATGATGTCACCGTAGGGGATTTTATTGTTTAATGAAAAAAATCCAGTACTGGGAGCCAGGATATCTGAATTCTCATTTTTGCTCTATCATCTGACTAGATGACTCAAACTTCCATACCTTAGTTATTTACTCTTTTATCTATTTAACATATACCTCTTCCTTTATCTCAACAATTATTTTGTTTCTAATGCAACTTTCAATTTTTAACTCTAGGTTATATTCTCATCACATTACATCTGGATTATGGCAATGACTTCCCAAGTTCTTCCCTCTAGTATCCTTCTACCCAAAACTATGCCATTAGAATAACATCTTAACTATTGCTTTCACGAAATAATTTTCTATTTCAAAATCCTGTAATTCATTCTTATTGCCTGTAAAGTTATATTTTCAAAGCTCTTCCTGGACCCAAATCTTTCCTTCCAATTCAGTCAATCATCATTCCTACCCAACATAAAATCTCTGCATTAGCCAGACTGTTTCATAACAGAACCCGGAATTTACCTTCAACACAATGGTCTCTCAAACACACTCATACTCCTCCTTCAAATTACTTTCTTAGCCTTCTTCACATATCTAAATCATAGCTATTCAAGATCCAACCCTAATCAATCATCTTCCAGGAGGGTTTTCTGATGTTACTGGAATCAACATTAATCTCAATTTTCTCTGATGGCCTAGAACATTGATTGCCTAATCCATTTGATTAAAATAAATATAAATTTCTTGTCATTTTGTTCTGTGCCCCTTGAGGGCAGGGGTCTTGTCACATACTTCATCTAAATCATCTATAGTCACAAATGCTGACTACACAGAAGATCAAAACATATTCAGAGAATTAAATTTGGAAAACTTATTTTGTGTCAGAATGATTTAGCATATATAGTATAATGACCTTCACTTTGGAATGAGTCATATCATTTCTACAAGCCACAGGAGCAATGGCGAATAACTGGCATAACTAAGATCATTCTTTTCATTGTGTGTGTATATATTGCAGTTATCCCCTATGTTTTTATGACCTAGAATGAATTGGGCCAACCTTGAGGTGGGAAGTTGTCTAATGCTGTACCCTTTCTTGTAAAATCAGTAAAGGAAGAAACGTTGTTCTCTACAATTGCATTACTGATTGTGAAAGAAGTGTACTGGTGTTCGCATAAATTGGACCTAATTTCAGCCCTTTTCAATAAAGCAAAGGAATTTTGTTCTTCTTGTCATCTGATTTAGGAATTCAACTACAAACTACAAACTAGCCTTTAGAATAACTTGTATTCTACCATCACTAAGAATGGAGTTGTGTCCATTTTAAGAAAGATTGTACATATTAACAATTATCAAACTTCAATAAAATTGGAGTCTAACAAATGAAGATAATATCACTTACAATATGTATATAATGAGATTCTGATATAATTAAGTTTATTGGTGTCTTTCTTTATTTTAAGCACTATTAAATGCCATCATCTATATTATTCCATTTAATTTAATCCTTCCAAGAAACTAGGAAGGTTAGCATTATTATTTTTATCTTGCAGATTAAGTACTTGACATTTAAATTGGATATGTGACTAGTCCAAAATCATTATTTTATTTAAAAAACCAACTTCAAACCTTACTACTCTGCTCCCCTCTTTTCATTGTACTATAGTAAACAACACAATTATTGTTATTAAAATAACATTTTTATAGTTATAAATATATTTTATTTATAAAGATATAATATTTATATTATATTTAAGCATATCAGCTAAAAGTTTTACACATTGCTGAAATTTTCCAAATCTATGATAGTGTTATTAAAACTGCATATGTCGGGAAGTATTTCCTATTCACTGTCATTCTTGATTTCATTATAATCTTGCCCCAAAAATGTACTGTTCCCCAAGCACTTCATCATTTTCCAGAGAAAAATATTTTTCACAGGTTCCTTTTCTTTTATGATGTCAGTAATATAATGAGCATTTCTATAGCTCAACAATGTATAGCTTGAAAACATCAGATGTGCTATCAAAGTATTTGAAGCAGCTTTTAAAGACTCTAGTATTTACCTTTATCTGATTATGAAACAGTAATAGCTTTTCTTCATTTCATTAAATGAAAAACTCAGTGACTAGCTAAGAGAACAGATAGGATTTGTTTCTACAAGAAAATGAAATCACACTGGCCTATGATTAATGACCTGTTGTCTATTTGGTGTTGCTTTCTTTTTTTTTAACTTGAAAACGGTTTTGATTTTAAAACAGAGTGCATAACTTTTAGAAAGCTTGTTCTCCAAACTTTGCCAACTACAGATGAAATCCAAATCACAAGACAAAGGTGTTTTTGCACTCCCATGCACCGCAAATGCACTCAGCAGTCACTCAAGTCATCACGTCCTGTAGCTGTGCTAATATATATGATGGAAATTTAGATTCAGCTGGTCCAAGGCTTCATATCAAGACTTATAATTTAAGATTAGGACATTCTGCACAAAAGTGGAGTTTCTGAATTTGTGTGCAGGAATAACTAAGACATAAAAGTAAACACATGGTAAGATCAAATCCTCAAAGAAGTAATGAATTTATTGAAACGATATTTACATATTTATGGTTTTTAATATGCACTCGATCTAATGCAGTTGATGGAGTTACCTCAAAAACGTTCCTTTAAATCAATAAAACAATTCATTTAGGTGCTAATGTTACCTTAATATTAAATTTTTGAGTATTTTCTAAGAGATTTCATGAAAACTAATTATTACAATCAAATAGCTTCACCTTTATTATGACTGAATCATTGGAGAAAAATAATAAAATCATTATCTTTCTGTATTTGGTGAGTTTCCTCAAACTTCACATAAACAGAACACTAGAAGAAAGGAAAACTTATGAAATTACATTTTCTACTTAGTTGAGGTTTCAGTAGAAAACATTTTAGCATATAAATACTTTTAAGTCTAAAATTTGTTTTCTGAATTAGTAGAGGGCACAAGCTGTTTTCCTGAATTATTAGTGGGGTAAATACAAATTGATTATTGACAACGGGACATATAGATTATTCCACAGGTTGGTTCGTTGTATCTTGAAGTCTTTGACAAATATAACCAGGACAAAAGTTCCAAGCGGCAATTTTGCTTTGTTGTATTTTTAATCAGACTAATCTCAGTGGGATATAAATATGAAATTATTTTATTTTCTATTGTAACTACCTTAAATCATACTGTGATGAATACCTATTTTCTGTCATTTTAGTCAGATGACAATTTTCCAGTCTTTTTTTTTTTGTGTATTCATTTTAATCTTCCAAGCTCGAACTATTTACATTTTGTCTACTTAGCACTCTCGTGGAAGTCTTCAGCTGTTATCCTGACTGTTAGAGACAGCGATGGGGAATGATTCTGGTTCTCAGATACCTGCTTTATCCTTTCTATTGAGAATCTTCTTTCTTTCTGTATTAGAGTGAGGAAGAGATGGGATGGGTTGTGGGAAAAGGAGTAGATAGCTCTATACTTAGTTGGTTCTTATCATTTGAGAAGACTTTATAAAGTAGAATTTGCCCATCTGTGACCTACTGTTCAGAGTTGGTTTGAAGGGAGATTTTTAGTAGAAGGTGGGTTAATTGTGAACTATAGTTTCCTCCAAGCTGCTCAGGTGCATACTTTACATACCCAGGTGCCCAGGTCTACAAGGTATGACTTCTATTTACCCTCAGTACTCAGCTTTCCTTTTCACACAAATTGAGATAAATAGTGCAGCAATTAGCAAAATTAGTCAGGGTGAAGAAGTCTGTTCTGAGTCATTGACATACCCTTTTTACTCCTTTATCACTTTTAATGAAATTCACTCTTCCCAATTCAACACTGTGACTTTCAGCCCTTTTCCCCTTCCAAAAGGGGAACAGATCTGGTCTGATATTAGAAATTCTCGTGATACACATTTATTTAAACATGAAACTTCTCCCATATATTTACCTTTTTAAAGACTTTATCTTTTAACTATAAAGTGAAAGTCTTTCTTGTTATATAAATTTAGATAATAGTAAACAGGTAGATATCATTTATTGATTAGAGGGGCTGTTTAAATAAGCCTAGAATGCACTTATTCCTGGCTCTGATATCAATTTGGAGAGGGAGATGAAAAGAAATAGGTCTCTTGCTTCTCTTTTTTTTAACTCTTCCCAGTCCATCTGCCTTACCAAAGACCCCTCCTGGGTTTCTCCTCTGCCCTTCACATTACACCACAAGATCTGGTGCTCCTTCAGCAGTAACTAATCTTTTAGAGTTTCTAGTTCTTAAAGACCCCAAAATCCTAAGTCAAAGAGAAAAAGGAGAATACCCCAAGGATTCCAAGAAGAATTGGAGGGGCCTGGGGGAAAGTGTGAAACTGGAAAAGGTGAACTCTCAATCTGGAATGTGGCAAGAAAGCTCTGGGTTCAAGAGAAGCTCCAGTATTGAAGAATCCAACCTAGAACAAGTGTGAGTGCCCCTGGGTCTGTGAACTTGAGTATTTTAATTATTGATGATTATTTAATTGCACATAGTTTGTGAAAATTTACCACACCAACTGAATAAGCATATTAAGAAACCAAAAAGGCCAGCCCTGTGGAGGAGCGGTTAAGTTCGCACGCTCTACTGCGGTGGCCCAGGGTTTCGCCGGTTTGAATCTTGGGCGTGGACATGGCACCGCTCATCCGGCCATGCTTGGGTGGCATCCCATATGCCACAACTAGAAGGACTCATAACTAAGAATACACAGCTATGTACCGGGGGGTTTTGGGGAGAAAAAGGAAAAAAATAAAATCTTTAAAAAAAAAACCAAAACTAATAAATTAAGAAAAAATTTACATTTGTGAAAAGCAGTAACAAAGAGTGTGAAATACTCCTTATATCTAAATGTCATGGTGTACAATAGTTATGCACATAAATAAATGCATATCAGATTAATTTATTTCATATTACTGTGACAATAAACTATAGACATAAAAGTTTGCATAGTGACACATCACAGTTACTATCCTAGAACAATTGGTTGTCCCAAAACTATACTTATCTCCTCCCAATAAACATATAAACAACAGAGAAAACATGTCCTGCACAATGTCAGACTATTTTTAGAGAATTCAGATCCACGTACTCTAACACTCTATCTGTACTAAAGGGAGAAGGACAGAGTGTTTTAAAAGTTTGTGGCTATTATGAGTGCTGACGGAACTTAAATCCTGCAATTAGATGACTGAGGCCCCCATTTTTCTATAAACTGTTGGCTAAGTACATCTCTCATCTCCTAGATTCCACCTTGCCATATAGTACCTATAGGCAATTCAAAAATTGCACATTTGCTTTCTTTCAGACCAGCTTGAGCACATCTCTCTAACTTCCTCTCTGCTACTAGCTGAAGAAAACTCTGCTTTTAAAGGGCTCACATGACTAGATTAGGCCCATCCATATTATCTCCCTATTTTGAGGCCAGGTGTCTAGTAACCTTAATTATATCAGCAAAATCACTTTTGCCATGTAAGGTAACATAAACACAGATTGACACCTGGAGGCAAAGTCATTCGAGCCATCTTAGAATTCTGTCTACCACAACAATATCTTAAAGATACTTCATAACAGGCAGGTATTAACTTTTTTTGAACCCATCTTTCCCCAGAGTAATTCATCTATATCCATTCCTTATATTTTCTCACTTAACACATACTCTGTTAAAATTTTATGAAAAATTTTTAAGAAATGCAGTGATAAAAACAACAAGTGGAGGTTCGCCAATGGCCAAGAAGAAAGAGTAGCTGGTTGGACTAATAAAACTTTGGCATCCTTTCTAGCTTTATGAGTTTTGGATATTGATGATTAATACACACATTACCTATTCTTTACAGATCATAGGCAACATTTATTGGTCCAAAGCAGCAAAAATAGTGCATTTGACAATAATCAATATGTGATGATAATTGGCTCTCTTTTGGGCTAAATGAATGTCAAGCTAACTCTGATCTCTCTTTTCATGTGCACATATTGCCTCATTTTATTTACAGGTTCTTTTAAGTCATGCAAACAGATGGCTTGATTTAGAAAGCTTTGCCTTATCCAGGAAAATTAGGTTCTGTCCAGATGGACTTGTAAGCTTCAGTGCCAATATTGTACCTTTACCATATGGACAGGAAAATTTATGGCAGCAGAAACTATGTTCCACTTCATACTTTAACACAGATAATGTTTGATTACTTGTTCGAACTCATTAATTCTTGTAGTTAGGGAACCAGGGAATAGGAAATTCTATAAATAAAGTATTAAAAACAGTAACTTCAAGATTCCTAGCCAGTTCATAATTAGCAAATGGCATATTAGCACTGTACATTTTTCAAGTTTATAAAATTTTAAACATGTAAAACAAGTTAGAAGGATAAAGATAGTTATCAACTTCTGTAAAATTATACATAGAATTCTAATGTTCAATTTATAGAGTAAAAACACTCACAAATATGATCTACAATTGACAATACCATAGTACAGGCACAGTGTTAAATTACTCTAACTCTCTAATAACCCATAGTGAGGAATTAAATTACGAATTAGATCCTCCAATGTGAAAGGAGCAAATTTTTTCTTGATTACAAAGGTGAATTTTTTAAGAGGAACAGATTTAAAAATTTACTTTTCTTAAATGGAAACTTCTATCACTAGCACTTTAGGTTTTAATAAATGAAAAAACTGTGTATGTATATATTTGTAATCAGAAATGTCTCTAAGCATCTCTGTAGAGAAGAAAAGCCATTTTCTAGCTCTTTGCAAAACTTCTTCATTGCATCTTTATTGTAGGTCATCTCTGTCAAAAATACGCTGCACTGATCATAAAAGAACAAAGTTTTGTCACTTACTATAACCCATCCTCATGTTAGGAAAAAATATTGACACTTGGGTTCTTAGCAGTTGATCATTAGTGTAATTTCAAGAAAAATAAGTAAATCTAAGTTTTAATGTGAAATGAGGTGAAATTAATTAACATAATTTCAGGATTTTTGATATGGAATATTTGACCATATTAGTTTTTCAATTTTTATAATCAAAGTATTAAATATATTATAAATGAGTTATGAGAGCTCAATATAAAAAAAAATCACTTGTCCCCAAGAATGAAACTATTTCACGTTCTTGAATAAAAGATGTTGAAAACACTCTCATAGACCTTTGAGATATTTAAGCAAGTCCTGAAATTTGCATGTTATAAGATATGTGTATTGATTTTAACAAAACGTCCTAACTTCCTTCAGCTGGTTTTCTTGTAAGTTAAATATCTGAAGATAGCCTTCTGAACTGAACAATAAGGAGATTTACAAGTTTTGGAAACAAATGAGGGAGGTGAAGGTGAAGACCTTGAGCCAAGGGAAATAAAACATAGGCATAAAATAGTCCAGGCTCAGGGTTCTATCTCTGAAAGAAATCTAATGGAAACTGTGTTTATGAAGGTGACTTGAAGAACTACTTAATCCTAAAACACATTTGAAATCACTAGATAATAAACTACAGTCATGCACAACATAACGTTTCAGTCAACCACGGACTGCATACACAATGGTGGCCCCATAAGATTAATACCATATAGCCTAGGTGTGTAGTATGCTATGCCGTTTAGGGTTGTGTAAGTACACTCTATGATGTTCACCCAATGACAAAATCGCCTAACAATGCATTTCTCAGAACATCTTCCTGGCATTAAGCGACACATGACCATATAATTAAAAACAAAACATCCCAGTCTAACATGTACTCTAAAGAGCAACTTAAAGAACATCATGAATATTCTTATTGATTTATGCCAAAGTTTAGTAAGTTTGTTTTCATCTTAACTGATACAATGATGTTTTGTGGAATGCTTATGTTTTGAAACTCAGAATTCTCCATTTTCTAGAGTCGTTTATTAACTGCAACATGTTATTCTCTCAGACATATATATATAGACAACTCAAATAAACAACCAAAAGTTTTGACTTCCATTTCTCCCTCTTTTGACCCTATAAATCAAAAAGTCTTGTGTAATTCTGTTCTTTCTTGGTCTGGCTGGCACCAAAAGCATTTGGAGCGCTTCTTATAAGTACAACCACCCAGATCATATCAATTGAAATTCTAATTCATTGGTCCAAGGTGGGACACATGAATCTGCATTGTGATAAGATTGGGAAGAAAAATGGTTACAGTTTCCATAGATGGCTTGGGGACTTCAGTCTATTATAAAGCAGCATAGACTTGAGTTTTGTGATAATGGATCTTATTAATCTTAGTCCTTCCTCATTGCAAAATCTACTAACAATATATATTTATTGAATACTTAAATGGAAGGAAAGAAGCAATTATCATGTTACAAACTATAGGCTGAGCTGGGCAATATTTTAAGGAATATAATACTCTGCAGTAGTAATCTCAAGGTTTGACCAAAATGAGACCCATTTGGAGGACTTGCTAAAATATAGATTGCTGTGTCCAACTGCCAAAAGTTTCAAATCAGTAGAACTAGGGCTGGCCCCTAGAATTTGCATTTCTCATAAGTTCCCAAATGATGATGATGATAATGATAATGATAGTCCAGGGACTACCTTCAGCTAATAAACTTTTTCTATAAAGAGCAAGACAACAAACATTTTATGCTTGAAGGCCATGTGTCTCTGTCACAACTTCTCAGCTCTCCCCTTATAACTCAAACACAGACAATATATAGATAAATGAGCATGGCTGTGTTCCAATAAAAAGTTACAAAAGCAGAGTTGGATTTGGCCCATGGGCCACAGTTTGCCAACCCCTTCTCTGGAGCAAGGTTTTTCCAGCTCAGCACTATTGACATCTTGAATAATTGTATAATTCCTTGTTGTGGGGAACTGTTCTGTGCGTTGTAGGATGTTTAGCAGCATCCTTGTGTTCTAACCTCTAGATTCCAGTAACACCTATGCAAATGTGACAACCAAAATGTCTTCATAATTTGTCAAATTTCTCCTGAGTGGCAAAATCACCCTGGTTGAAATCTACTACTATAGAGAAAGAAGAATTATAACAGAAAAATAGCATGCTATAATAGAAGACACATGGAGCTAGATTCTGAGAAAAGTAAAATCTGAGCAATCTGAGCAAACATGTCTGCTTCTTCTCTTTATCAAGATTCTTTGCTGGGATTGCTTAGGAAACCAAACAGTCATGTTGGAGCCAACTTTTGGATCCTGTTAGTGAGCTGAATAAAGCTGTTATTTTGAAAACTGCTGAAGAAGGGTCAGGTGTAAAGTGTGGTGCTTGCCGCAAATTAAAATCTGGCTGCTTGGCAAGTGATTTATGAGATGAATACCATTAATTACCTATTTTCAAAAGTGTATATACTGGGGAATATATCAACTGGTAGAACAGATTTATCTTTAAGAATAGAGAGAACAGACTCTGGCCACTGTTAAAAAGAAAAAATATATTCAAACTCTTAAAGAAAAAAATCATTCAATGACAATTGTTAAGGACAGTAAGGAAGACTTCAATCAAGGGAAGACTTTTGTGATAGTGGAGGGATCAGTGCAATGGAATCTTGCAGTGGGGGTGAGATTGGGCTCAGTTCTGAATTCAACAAGGAAACGTGGAAATTTAGAGCCAGGGAACAGGTTGGGGGGGGGGGGGGGTCAGTGGATGCAAAATTACCAGGAGAAAACATCAGAGGTAAGGGGAAATTTTAACTATGGACATAATAGGATTGTTGCTGCAAGCAGGCCAGGGTGATCAGACATCACCTGCGGGATGGTGGAGGATGAGCAACCTGATTAGACATCCAGGGTGATGAGATATGGAGGATGGGAGTTACTGGCTAAACTGTAAATCAGCACTCTTGTTACAATTGAACAATGCAGAGAGAAACACTGACATCCAAAAGTTGAAGTCTAGTTGAAAAAGAGTTCAGGGAAGCATGAGTAGAGTTTGGTCAAGGAGAGAATCTAGTCAGCACATAGTCCATGCACTTCTTGGAAAGTCTAGCTGCAACCATTCTCTCAGCATCAAAATTATGTTGCAGGGTAGGGCTGAGGCAAGGTTTCTCAACATATGGTTCTTGACCAGCAGAAACAACATTCCCTGGGCACTTGTCAAAAATGCAAATTTGGGGAGGAGGAGTCCATCCCCTACTTACTGAATCAGACAATCAGGACTTGGAATCCAACAATCTGCATCTTAATTTTAACAAGTCCTTGAGGTGTTTCTGATGCATGCTTAAGCTTAAGAATTCTGAGGCTAAGGTTAATTCATTCCCATTTGCACAAGAAAACAGTTTCAAATTTCTCTCTCTTCTCCAAAACTGATCAAAAAAGAAACACAGCTTGCCAACTTGAGCCACACTACCTTCCAATGCCTGTTGAAAGGCCGCTGCCAAAAAATTTCTAAATAATCTGAAGTGTCAGATCAGATAGTGACAGAACTTTATTCCTAAAAATGAATAAGTAGGGGAAGATCACAAGACACTAAATGGGGGCAGAGTTGCTGGCAAGATAGAAATCAAGCTGAACTAGAACATGTGGTTATTATAGAAACATAATAATTAATGGGAGGAAGCATTAAAAATCAATTTAGGCATAATAAGAACTCTTAAGGACTAAAGAACACACTCTCAAAAGATCTCTGGAACTGAAAACTATAATTTGTAAATGTAAGGAGTTAATAGAGAAATTGAGAATTTAGACTGACTCTCATTGAAAGTTGCCTGATTCATTATATGATTCCATCAAATAAACATGAATTGAGTCTTGCTCTTTAAACACTCACTAATGCTTTCAGTGATAAGTGGTTTAACATCTAGTTTACATTATTCATCCTGTGTAACAAGTCTGGAGTTTCACAAACATTTATATTCAGAAAGCTCACTAATGAGGTTGTCATTGCCGTATAAACTATTTTTATTGTGGTAAACTAGAAGGTAGTTTGCCATGTGTCAGTTATTTAAAATAATTATGGACACGTGATATGCAAAATTTTGAAAATCTTCTAGCTTTTTTAATTTTTAATTTTTTTGCTGAGGAAGATTCGCTGTGAGCTAACATCCATGACAATCTTCTTCTATTTTCCTTTTTTTTTTTTTAAGTATATGGGCACCAGCAGAGCATGGCTGCTAACAGAGCACTGCAGGTCCATGCTCAGGAACTGAACCTGGCCCACCAAAGTGGAGTGTGCTGAACTTAACCACTAGTCCACCAGGGCTGGCTCTTATCTGCCTTTTATTTTGCTGATTGCTTCTTTTGCTGTGCAAAAGCTTTTTAGTTTGAGGTAGTTCCATTTGTTTATTTTTGCTTTTGTTGCTTGTACTTCAGTGTCATATTCAAAAATTCATTGCCAAGACCAACATCAGGGACATTTTTCCCTAGTTTTTTTTCTATTAGTTTTACAGTTTTGGGTTTTGTGTTTAAGCCTTTAATCAATTTCAAGTTATTTTTTGTGAGTGGTGTAAGATAGAGGTCCAATTTCATTCTTTTTCATGTGATTATTCAGTTTTCCCAATATCATTTATTGAAGAGACTATCCTTTCCCCACTGAGTATTCTCAGCAACTTTGTCAAATATTAGTTGACCATATATACATGCATTTATTTCTGGGTTCTGTATTCTGTTCCATTAGACTATGTGTCTGTTTTTATGCCAATATCATACTGTTGTGATGACTATAGCTTTGTAATATAGTTTGAAATCAGGAAGCATCATGCCCCAACCTTTGTTCTTTCTCAAGACTACTTTGGCTATTCAGGATCTTTTGTGATTCCATATGAATTTAAGGATGGTTTTTCCTATTTCTGTGAAAAATGCCATTGGAATTTTAACAGGGGTTGCATTGAATGTGTAGATGGCTTTGGGTAGTATGGATATTTTAACAATAGTAATTCTTCAGATACATGAACATGGTATATCTTTCCATTTATTTGTATCTTATTCAATTTCTTTCATCAATATCTTATACTTTTGAGTGTACCTTTCACCTCCTTGACTAAATTTATTCCTGTGTATTTTATTGTTTTTGATGTTATTTTTACATGTTGAATGTGTATCCTATGTATGACTTTACTGAATTTGTTTATTGGCTTTAACAGTTTTTTGGTGAAATCTTTAGGATTTCTATATAGAAGACCTTATCATGTGTAAACAGAGACAGTTTTACTTCTTCCTTTCTGAGTTGGATGACTTTTATTTATTTTTTTCTTGCCTAATTGCTCTGACTAGGACTTCCATTACTATGTCGAATAGAAGTGGCAAGAGTGGACACCACTGTCTTATTTCTGATCTCAGAAGAAAAGCTTTCAACCTTTCACCATTGAGTAGATCTGCTTTTGCTGCGTCCCATAAATTTTGGTATGTTGTGTTTCCATTTTTGACTGTTTCAAGATAATTTTTATTCCTTTTTATTTCTTCTTTGACTCATTGGTTTTTCGAGAGAACGTTGTGTAACTTCCAAAGGTTCCTCCTTTTATCAACTTCTAGTTTCATGTCATTGTGATTGGAAAAGATACTTGGTATGATTTCAAGCTTCAAATTTACTAAGACTTGTTTTAGCTAACTTATGATCGATGCTAGGAATGTTCTTGTATGCTTTAGAAGAATGTGTATTATTTTGCTGTTGGATAGAATGTTCTACATATGTCTTTTAGGTCGATTTGTTCTAAAGTGTAGTTCAAGTTCAATGTTTCCTGATGGATTTTCTGTCTGGATGATCTACCCATTGTTGAAAGTGGGGTATTGAAGTCCCCTGCTATTACTGAATTGCTGTCTATTTCTCCTTTCAGATCTGTTAGTATGTATGTTCTTAATATATTTAGGTCCTCCAATGTTGACTGCATATATATTTGCGATTGTTATATCCTCTTGATTAACTGATCCCTTTATCATTATGTAATGACCTTTTTGTCTCTTGTGGTCAGTCTTTGGCTTAAAGTCTATTTTGTCTGATAGAACTATAGCTACCCCTGCTGTCTTTTGGATTCCACTCGCATGGAATATCTTTTTCCATTCCATTACTTTGAGCTTATGTATGCCCTTAAAGTTTAAGTGAGTCTCTTGTAGGTAGCATATAGTTGGATACTTATATTTTAAACCTTTTTAGTCACTCTACGTCTTTTGATTGGAGAATTTAATCTGTTTACATTTAAAGTAATTATTGATTGGTAAGGAGTTACTAATGCTATCTTATTAGTTATTTTCTGGCTGTTTTCTAGTTCCCTAGTCCCTTTCTTCCTCTCTTGCTGTCGTCCTTTGTGAACTGATGATTTTATGTAAGAGTATTCTTTTATTTCTTTCTCTTTATATTTTATGTATCTACTGTAAGTTTTTGCTTTGCAATTACCATGAGGCTTACATAAAATATCTTATAGCTATAACAGTCTATTTTAAGCTGATAACAACTTAACTTCAGCCACATACAAAACCTCTACTCTTTTACTCCCCTTCACATTTTACATTTTTGATGTCTCAATTTACATCTTCTTATATTGTGTATGCATTAACAAATGATTTTAGCTATAGTTATTTTTAATACTTTGTCCTTTTACCTTTATAATAGAGTTAAGTGATTAGTAAACTACCATATTACAGAATTAGAGTATTCTGAATTTTAATATATTTACCTTTACCAGTGTGTTTTATATTTTCATATGTTCTCATGTTACTAATCAGTGTCTTTCATTTCATCTCGAAGAACTCCTTTCAGCATTTTTGTAAGGCAGGTCTAATAGTGATGAACTCCCTCAGCTTTTGTTTGTCTGAGAAAGTCTCTACCTCTCCTTCATTTCTGAAGGACAACTTTCTCAGGTAAAGTGTATTTGGTTGGAAGTTTTGTGCTTTCAGCAATTTGAATGTATAATACCACTCTACCCTGGACTGCAAGGTTTCTCCTGAGAAATCTGCTGATAACCTTACAGGGGTTCTCTTCTATGTGAAGAATTTTTTCTCTTCTTGCTTTGAAAATTCTGCCTTTGTTTTTTATTTTAGACAGTTTTATTATAATGTTTATGGAAGAAGATCTTTTAAGGTTGAAATTTTGGAGGGACCTATAAGTTTCATGAACTTGGATATTCAGATTTCTCCCCATATATGGCAAGATTTCAGCCATTATTTCTTCAAACAAAGCTTTTTGTCCCTTTATCCCTTTCCTCTCCTTCTACAACTTCAATGTGTAGATTTTTTCTCCTAATGGTATCCCATAATTAACATAGGCTCTCATCACTTTTTAATTTTTTTTTTCTGTTCTCCTCATATTGGATAATTTCAAATGACTTGTCTTCTACTTCACAGATTCTTTCTTCCCCTTGATCAAGTTTGTTGTTGATGTACTATATTACATTTTTAATTTCATTCATTGTATTCTTTGGTTCCAGAATTTGTTTAGTTCTTTTTTATGACTTCTACCTCTGTGTTAAACTTCTCATTTTGTTCATGTATTGTTTTCCTAATTTTGTTAAAGTTTCTTTCTGTGTTTTCTTGTAGCTCACTGAGCTTCCTAAAACAGCTATTTTGAATTCTTTATTGGGAAAATCACCAATCTCCATTTCTTTGGAATCAGTTACTTGAAAATTATTGTGTTCCTTTGGTGGTGTCATATTTCCTTGATTTTTCTTGTTCCTTGAAATCTTGATTGTTGGTTTTCCTTTTGAAGAAGCAATCATCTTCTCCGGTCTCTACTGACTGGCTCAGGACAAGAATACGTACTGTCAGCCTTGTTAGGAATGCTTAGGCTTTCTCAGATCTTTTCTATGAACATGCCTGCTCCATGTTGCTTATTCTTTCTTGTGGGGAGAGGATTCTTAAGATAATGTGACTTGTTTCAATCCTGCAAAGCCTGGCCATTACCAAAAGCCTCTTGTTTGCTTTCCCTAGTGTGGTGCTGAATGCTCAAGTTTGTGTGCTTTCTCTCAGTCCCACAGAGTCAGCTTTGTCTTTCTGTACATGCTCACTAGCCATCTGCAAAAACTTGCTCTCACCACCCTTGGAGGCACTCACAGGAAGCTGACCACTGGGTGAGGGGGTGTGTGTGGGTGAGACCACAAAGTGTGGGAAGTGCCTGTGGGCCATTTGGGGTGATCCATAAAGGTGTTCCCAGTTGCTCCTGAACAGGCTTCCTCATGAAGTCCACAAAGCAGTTAAGAGGGTTCACGTCTATTTGATGCCCTCTAAGAGCCATGGCTGCTGTTCTCCTAACACCTCATAACCTCCCAATTGTGTAGCACACTTGGTGAGAAAAACGTGTCTCTCTTTGGCAGCGTCCTGTACAACTAGGGAAGCTGAACATTCACTCACATGCTTTCATTTTCTTTGGTGCATAAATCATGGGCTGAGAAGCTCTCTCTTGGCACTAAGCTATGCTGCCTTGGGAGGGGGCAATGTGGGTAAACTGAAACTGTTTCTCTTACCCTCTTCAGTGTCTCCAATCTTGGATTTTCTTTTTTTTTTTTTTTTTTGCTTCAATGGTATGCTGGAACTTCTCTGCTGAACTCCCAGACTTCCACAAAGGCACTCTTGTCTAGGGATGATTGTTAAAATCGGTTTTCTTTGGGGGAAGATGATAGAGAGCTCTTATTGCATCATTTTGATTATGTCATTCTCCTGAATAAGTCTTTCTCAACATTTTATCAACTGAGAAACATCAAAGATGACCGGTTTTCACACAGTTACTAAGTGGCAAAATTGGGAATTGATTTTAAATATGTCTGGCTTGAAAGACCAGATTCTTTCCAAAACTCTTTTCAAAGTTAACCAGATGCAAATTAGCACATAAGATATTCCCAAATGCAGACACACCATATGATTGTGCTAACACAATTAAATCTTCTTATCAGGATTCTGTTTGTGTAATCCAGGCATTATCTAGGAGCATCACTTTTCTAATTTAATCCAACCAGCATTCTGGACTCTTGATTGACTATTATCTATAAGGACAAGGGTGGATGAAAGTCATTCTGCTACTAGATGAAGATGAGAATTTCAGAACTCTAAGCTCAAAAAACAGGTTTGGAAATCATTGAGAGATATTTTCTCTAATTCTTTGTCTCCATTAAATAATCTTTTTTTTTCTAATTGCTAGACATGTTCAAAGCATTAAGTTTAATTGCAATCCATTCTTTGCTATTTTGCATGTAAAATGCTTTTATTTAAAAGCTATATAAAAGAGAATTATAGAACTTCAATGGAAATATCTAAATCAAAGTAACTCCTTTTTGGAATTTATCAGCCTTTTCCTGTTTATGCAGACAAACTTTACTCAAGGCTCTAGATGATTATACTCTGTCAAAAACATCTTTGCCTTTCTCTAAAATATGAAAGCAATACAATACACATCTTCAAGAGACACTGCTATTTCTACATTTAAAAATTGTCACATTTACTAAACAAGGGAAAAAGACAAAAAGATATGGGAACGAATACAACCCAAAGAAAAGTTTCCAGATCCTCAATTTAGAGGCTATATTATACAATGTTAGTCTAGTTCTTCCAAACAATGTGACTAACTGTGAAAAATACATGTTATTTAAAAATCCTAAAATTGTTTTAATGGGTCAGATAAACAAAGTTTTATGTATATACATAGCAAATACTATAATTATAATCAAAATAATTGGGGGAAAATCAAGCAAAAAGATAGTGATTTCAGTCTTTGTGTTATTCTGCTATTAATCTCATTTCCATTCTTTTGTAGTTTAAGTGTATTTTTTCTCTAGCTCTCTTCAAGATATTTTCTCTGTCTTTAGAAAGAAAAGTATTATAGCATGTATTTCTCTTATTTATCTGATTGCTACTTGATTGGTCATGCTTCTAGTGTATATGGAATCATTCTTGTCATCAGTTCTAAAAATTTATCCATAAACTCTATGCTCTTCTCTTTAGATTCTGTTGAGATGCATTCAGGCATTCTCACACTATCCTCCATGTTTCTTAATCTCCTATTTCACGTATCTTCCTGTGCACTAATCCTTCTTTCAACTATGTTTAATCTGGGGATTAATCTGTCTAGTGAGTTTCCTATTCCACAAATATACTCTTCATTTCAGAAAGTAAATCATTTTTCTATCTATTTTGATTGTTTCTTGATATTTGCTTACGTTTTTAGCGAACCCTGTATTTTTAATTGCATATATAGATATTCTATATTTTTAATTTGATTATTGCAATTTCTATAGTCCCTGGGGGATTAACTTGCTTTTGGATTCTATCAACTCTTGTCATTGTGGTTTGCCTTATAGTTTGTTTGGTAATCTATTTTGGTGAGTTTATTTCTCAGTCTTATTTTGTGGGAGTCATGCAGGAATAACTTAGAATATGAGATTTTTTTTCTATTTTGCTAGGAGTGTGAGAGCACCCTCAGCCTAGGACCATTTCAGCACCCTTGAGGATTTGGGTTCAGAGAAGAAACTAAATATTCAACTTTCTCATCTTCCTTTTCCTCCAAAGTTCAGAATCCCCAAGAGGAATCCAATCTTAGGGCAACCTCCATCCTTCCATTTCAGACTCCTGGTCTTCAGAATGGTGAGACAACAAATTTCAGTTTTTTCAAACCACCAAATTTGAGGTAATTTGTAACAATGGCCACAGGTAACTAATACACACACATATACAAACACACAATTAAAGTATAAATGGCTGCTATATGTATGATACTAAATTCAGAGAAGCACAGTATCAAAAACTCTTTATAATTATTGATGTATAAATGTAATTTTTAAATTATCAAATTTTTAATTATTCAAGAAAACTATGTAAGTTTAGAAATGGATTAGTTCATAAGAAATAAATCCACTTGTTTTAATACTGATATCTCTTGTTAGAAAACCAACTTTTAAGGCTACTTGCATTGTCATTTGCTCATTGTTTTCTTGTCTAGGAGAGAATGACATAAAATCAATGAAGTGGTTGTTTTAGCTGCCAAAAGCCTAATGTGAGGGAATAAAATCTACTTAGAAGTCAGTCCTTTTTACGATAAGGAGCTTTTATTGTTAAGCTGTGTTATGTGCCTATGAAAGGAAGATCAGGTCTACAGGAAGAAAACAATGGGATTCTGTTTCTAAGTACTTGATAATATGAAAACAGCCAACACAGAAGGCTAAATAAATTTTTTCTTGCAACAAACATGTAGAAAAGGATATTTTGATAAATTAACAATCATTAAGAAAACTAAAACACGTTATGAAAAAGAAAGGTCTTCACACTTACTTACTGCTGAAATTTTATGAATCCAATTCAGGTAATTCAAACCAACCCTTTAAGTTTCTTTCACGAGAGAAAACCAAAATCAAACAAAAAACCTTCAATATCCATTATGTCTGGTTACATATTGAAGCACACTCAATAGAACTTAGCAAAGTAACAGACCATCAATCAATATCTATGGATATTATATCTGCAATAGATAT
The DNA here is from genome assembly GCF_041296235.1 of Equus asinus. Classification (NCBI taxonomy): domain Eukaryota; kingdom Metazoa; phylum Chordata; class Mammalia; order Perissodactyla; family Equidae; genus Equus; species Equus asinus. Next base: position 175,256,621 of record NC_091790.1, read on the forward strand.
AATAGTAGGAAATAGAAAAGCAAATTATGTTTTGAACTTCAGTACTTCCCTGAAGATTTTTAAACTGTGAAAAAAGGCATAAAATCACAAAAAAAAATCTATAAATTTAGAGAACAGTCCCTAAGACCACCCTCACTTCTGACACCAATTGCAAGTCTGGGGTTCCCCAAGACCACCCTCAGGTTTAAGAATTTGTTGGAAGGACTCACAGACATCACTGAAAGCTATTGTACTCGTGGTTACAATTTATTATAGTGAAAGGATAGGGACTGAAATAAGCCAATAGAAGAGACGCATGGTGCAGAGGCCAGGATATTTCCACATGTGGAGCTTCCAATTGTCCTCTCCCAGTGGGGTCATGGACAATGCTCACTCCCATCAATGCTGAGTGACAATGCTTATGAACTATTACCAAGCAGTCAAGTATACCAGAACCTTAACGTCCAGAGTTTTACTGGGGCTTGGTCTCCTAAACCTGGTTGGCCACCCACATGGCTGACCTCAATCTCTAGCCCTCACCCTTAATCACATTGCTAGAACTATCTAACACGGCACAAAGACCCCAGGTAAACAAAGACACTCTCATCAGGAAGAACATTCCAAGGGCTTAGAGATCATCTTCCAGGAGGCAAGAGTGAAGACCAGACCTCTTTTTGGACAAAGCTAATTATTTACAATGCCACATCTAATTTTTTGAATGCTATACAATTTTTGTATTTTGATTCTTGCAAAACAAGGTCAAATTCCAACTCTATTAATCTTTATCCAATGTTATGCTCTTCTTTCTTCCTTCTACTCTAACAGCCCAGAGACTTGCACAATTCAAAACAGAACACTTGCTTCTAACTGTTAATTTGGGAATTTAAAAGCTCATGTCTATTTTTAAAATACATCTTAGCCATAGATAGTATGTACCAAACATTATACTAGAAGTTCACAACCATTCAGAGAAACTGAATTTTAAAGTATTTGTTTAGATGCAGATTCCCTAGTCAGAACCACAATGTCTCAAAACACTGTAGTTTAACCATGTGGACATTAATGTAATAAGATGACTATCATTTCACTTCAAAATAAGTACTTTTTAATATAACTCTAATCTTGCCAATGAAACTTTTAAACAGTAAGCCCAGCTCTAACAGAGAAAATAAATCCTACAATAATAAAGACTATGTGGAAATATTTTAGAAAACCTAACTTTTTATCAGTTAATGCAGACAACTTTTTAAAATAAATAAATAAAAATAAATAAATAAATAAGCAGGAAGAAGATAAATGATCCAACCATGGGAACAACAAAGGTAGTGAGTCAGTATAATTGTGCCCATCTGTAAAAATTTTTGGATGAAGTAAAAGCTAAGCACAGTTGTAACAGAGTAGGTACACTGTGTTCAAGTGTTTTTGTTTGAGATGATTTGTCAAGTCATAAATATAACTCACAACCAAGACGGAATAAATTCAATCAGTGCAAAGTGTAAGATGATTTATTTTACAATTATAAACTCAATTCTAAGTTTGAAAACTTTAGAATGATTCATGAAATATACTGTTCTTTCTATAATGAGTATTAGATTGATAAAATAATGATGTTGAGCGGCAGTTTTTCTGTTTGATCAAAGTTATTTCCTTTCACTTTGAATATTTCTAAGCCTCAGGCAAAGATCCCATAAATCAATAATGACCACTATATGTCACATTCTTCACCAATTTCGTGGACAAGTTTGGAAGAAAAAAGAGAATCATTTGGCTCCTTTGTTAATTGCTTCAGTTTTTCTTTCCTAAAATAGAATATGTCCTCAGACAGCTCTGCTGGTTGTGATAGAAGGTCAGCACAAAGAATTTCTTTCTTTTATAATAATTAAGAGTGAAATTGTTTATATTCTATTTGAATAATTAAAATTCAGTCTTAAAAATGTTTCACTTATTTTTTTGCCATCAAACATTATTTCAGTTTTCCCTTTTCATTTTTGAAAGCAATACAATTAATGACTAAGATCATCACTATCACGTTAATATTATTGAGCATCTGCTCTAGACCAGACTCTGTTCGAAGTACATTACGTGTATCATCTCTTTTAATTCTCACAACAATGCTGTGGTAAATGCCATTATTATTCTTATTTATAGATAGTGAAATTAAAAAACTGAGAGTTTAATTAAACTTGCCCATGCTACTTAGCTAGTAATTGGTGGGTCTGTATTCTGAATCCAGGAGTCTGGCTTCATAGCTTATGTTGTTAGTCAATGTACTGCACTACAATACCTTAGTATTAAAAATGTCATATTTTTAATTTGCATACACTTTTACTTTTTCAAAAAGAGTTTTTTAAAATATAATTTATAGTTATTTTTTCCCAATGTTAAGAAAAGATTTAAATAACAATTAAATAAGGAAAGACTCTATTTAAATGACTGGGCTAGAAGTGTACTCTCACTGTCTCCTAACACCAAGCTTGGTTAGATTTTGCCTCATTTAAAGATAAGTTAAAACAAATCAACATTAGGGACTAATAATTCGTTTAGTCATTAAATATTTATTGAGACCATACTATAGGGCAGGATCATTTCGAGAGGCTGACATTGACTGCAGAGAAACACTCATATCTGTGCACTGAGAGACACATATGGGTGCTCATCGCAGCATCATTGCAGAACATGTAGCCTCTGTCACTACTCGGTCTGCCACTGCAGCGTGACAGGGGCCATAGACAATACGTAAATGAATAGGCATAACATGTTACCAAATAACTTCATTTACAAAAAAATTTTTAAAAGGCTGCAAATTGGATTAGGCCTGTTGGTCACGGTTTGCTGAAGCCTGCTCCATAGTATTGTTTTATGCGATGCTTATTTAATATAAATTGTATGTTCATGTATACATGCAACTTGTTTCTTTCATTACATCATATAACTTGGAGAAATCTTGTGTTATTCTACCTTATTACTTTTTAACTTTTGTCAGTAATAATCCTCATTACTAATATACTAGATTATTTAGCCATTCTTGTCTTGATCAACATTTTGGTGGTTTCATTTTTTCTTTGTGGAAAGTTTTTTTTTATTATTAATTAAAATTTTAATTTTAATATAATTTTCACTAAATTTTAATGCATTCAGGTATGTGCTTTTCCTTGCTTGTCCATACTCAAGTGTGAACCTTGATGGCTGAAGCAGGAAGATGGAAATAGTGCTTTTATATATAGACGTAGGTAGGTAGGTATTTGGGTAAGTTTGTATGTATTTAAATCATGAATTCCCAGGGGCAATATTTTACCTGATAAGCATTTGTCTTCTCCTGAGTGTTAAAGAGGAGTGGCCTGGTTTTTAACTTCACACTAACTGGGCAGTTCAAGCACCAAGAATGCTGCCTACCAGCGTTATTCTGATGGTGTTCTTGACCTTGTTTACTAGTTCATTTTCCCTTGATTTCAAAAGAACTTATTCGTTAAACATTTTTTCTATTACAGGGACTGAAATTAAATTTTACTACTAAAAAAATAAATGCTATATCAATAGTAGAGTGTTCCATACATTTAAGCAAGAGGAAGAGTGTTCTCTTTCTAGGCAATTTCCCCAAAATAATGTAAGATAAAAACAGAAAATGTCTTCTAATAATTCCTATTGTACTTATGGCTCAAATACATTTCAGACCTTTATTTTATATCATTACACAATTTTTTCCTAATTAGTTTGTATGTTTAAATTGTATTTTTTCAAATGAGATCAAAAGTCACATATCTTATACTTTGCTTTTTCATGATACACTTCCACATGAGGTACTAGGAGTGTGATAATTTTATGTGTCTACTTGGCTAAGCCACATTACCCAAATATTTGGTCAAACTTCACAGTTGTTTTTGTGAAGGGATTTTTTTCTTTTGAATAGGATGAACATTTAAATCAGCAGACTTTGAGTAAAGCAGATTGCTCTCCATAATGTGGGCGAGCCTCATCCAATCAGTTGAAGGACTTAAGGAAAAGACAGCCTTCCTTAGCAAGAGGGATTCTGCCAGCAAACTTCTTCAGACTTGAACTGCAGTGCTTCCCGGGGTCGGCAGCCTGCTGGCCTGCCTTGTGGATTTTGCACTTGCACTTGCCAACTTCTACAATCAGGTGAGCCATTTCCTTAAAATCTGTGTGTGTATTCATAACTTTGGAGAGGTGACTAATACAGGGTAATATTTAACATACTCCACAACAGCTGTGAATCATATGAGCGTCTATCAATCAGAACAGGTGCTACTGTGTCTTAAAAATTAAGCTTACAAAAACTCTGGGAACACTCACGCTAACAACTCAGTCTTTCAGAAAATGTGCTAATCAAAATAAGAGGGAGGTCTTTTATACCTAAAGAAAAATATAATGCCATATAACATCTTAACAGCAGTTAACAATTCCCAGGATATCATTATAGGCGTATTCTTGCTTATCCTTAAAATGATACTTATTGACTATATTGGAAGTACCAAGAATATCAGAAAATCTATCCACTTAAAAATTTTAATTTGTTAATATTAGAAGCAATTAATACTTAATTACTGTGTACCATGGACTAAGAGTTCTATGTATATCAGCCAATTTAATCCTCATAACAATCCTTTCAAACACTCCTAACAAAACAATCTATGATGATGAGATAGGTACTGTTATCAGCTCCATTTTATAGGAGAGAAAAAGGAGGCGGCAGAGGTTGAGTTACGCAGCAAGTTCATGCAGCTAGCAAGTTGCAGAGCTGGGATTCAAACCTAAAGAGCGTAGCTCCAGAGTCCTGCTTTTAACCATGCTACTTCACTTCTCAAAACTTTCAGGAAGAAACATGTTTTTTATGCTCAAAGTGTTTTCCCCTTTTCAGTTCTCCTTTTAACCTTGGCTTTGCAAGACTTAAGTCCCTCCAACCAGCAATAAGCACTTTCTTCTCTGTCTTTCTTAAAAACAACAGTTATAAGCAAGCGGGGCTATGGACACAAATTAATACTTCTGGGGAAAAAAGAAATATGAGACTATTTCACAAGCTATCAAATTTTTAACTACTCAGATGCAATGACTTGCATTATTATCTGGCCAGCTTTTCTCAGTACCTTTACATGGTGCCAAAGGAACTGTTAGCTTAGTCTAAAAGTGCTCATTTGCTACCCAGTGATGGCAATTACCTGTCTCCTCCTCTTTCATAGACTCTTGGTCTCTAAACTGAAAATGCTGTCAGCCAAATTTATAGATATCCTTATTTGAGGCAAGGACATCATATCCAGAGATTATGTTGAGCAGTGAGTATGCCAGCACACCAAGCCCATGACGTAGAAAGTAAATAACCCAGGAAGGTGCCAAACAGGCAACAAAGTCAAGTGATGGCTGCCAAGCAATGGTTGCTTGATCAAAGGCAATGGGCCAGGCTCTCAGGATCAGGTTTGGATTAAATGATTAAACTGCTGGGCTGGAAATACTCCCTGGGATTCCAGCTAAAATCTTGTGCCCTAGAGGGATCCCCACAGACTGAAGCAGCTGCTGCTTCTGCTGTAAACCTTGATGCCAGCAACACACAGGCTGAATTCATTTTTATCTCCTCAGCTTCCTAATTAACATTATGAAACACATTGCTTTTTTACCCTGTATTCCACCAAAAAATAGTTGGACTAAACTATTTCTTCCTTGTTAAGAAGTATCATTTTAGATATTCTTAAGTGATTCTCAATGTGATGTTATTAACAGCCTTCATCTCTCTCCCATGTGGAGGAGAGATGAATCCAGTTCCTTCCAGTCCGCCTTATTCACAAGGCATTTCAGGATCTCTTTCAGGTCGCTCTCCCCTTCTGACTGGTGTGGAGACAGGCACTTCGCTCACAGGTCTCCAGCTCTGGGACTTTCTGGTAGACGAGCGACATCACAGCTTACATCCCTCTTTTCTTTCCTGGGTTTCACTGCTCTGACAGTTTCATCTCCTGCTGTTCTTTCTCTGCCCTAAAACAAGATTGTTTTTCTGGACTTTACAACAGCATATGCTTGTACAGTGCTTGGCAGTTTTCAAAGTGTTATCACCTATATTGTCTCATTTCTGCTTTAAATTAAAATCTGCTGTAAATTGGAGAATGAATGCTAGTCTCACTGTTGAGATGAGGAAAGGAGACTTCAAAGGTTAATAGACTTGCTCAAGGGCACACAGTTAATAATAAAAGAGTCATTCTTTGGCCCTTAAGGCTGGTATTTGTACCACTAGACTTGTTCCCACTTTCTCTTTCCCATAATTGCTTTGTGTATTCAGTGTCTCTCTCAAGAATATAAGTTACAGGGGTCTGCAACTCACTCTGGCACTTAATTCAGTAAGATACATACAGTACGTGGTCAATAATCTTCTATAGAGTGTCTGAATTACCATTCTTAAAATACTATCCTGCAGTTGAAGAATTCATCCCTGGAATTTAATAAACATAAAATCTAATTTCAAGTAACCCATGTGATTCAACAAAGGCAAGATTGTCCCCAAAGGGGCAAAATCGGTTCTTGTGGAAGGGAGCAAAAAAATCTCAGGTATTACAATAGTTTGTGGCTCCACTCTATGTCAAAAAATCTTACTTCTTTAGAATTTTGTTTTTATCATTAGGGAGAATTTAATTTAACTTTTCTCTTTAGAAGGATGGCAATGAAAAAAATGTTAAGTACCACAGACTTTCAGGAAGTGACAACTTTGGTAAATACAAACAAGCAAACCAAAGAGGAGTTGCTTTTCCTTTTCTTCCTTTATAATAATAATATAAAGCCCTGACTGTTAGATATCTCAAAATCAACCTTAGAATTTCATTTATTCAGTAGGTGTTTATCAAGCATCTACAAAGTGTCTTGGTTCTAAGTGTTATTCTGGCTTATACATCAGCACACTGTACACAATGAGGGATGATTCAAAGAAGAAAAATACCTGCTCTCTACCCTTGAGGAGTAAACATAGTTTGGAACTGGGAGAAGGAACTGTCACCTATCATGCACAGGCTATGTGACAGATAATGTGATGGGCATTTTACCGACTTTATGCATTTTACATGAGAAAATTTATAAAGTGCACAAAGGTTAAGACATCAGGCCAACTCATCCAGCTGTATGGTGATCAGCTTACACTAGCTTGCCCAGGAATGCCCCAGTTTTAAATCTGAAAGTCCTTTATCTCAGGAATACCTTCAGTCTCAGGAAAACTGGAAAACATTTGGTTACCCTACAACTGGTAAGAGTCAGAACTAAATTTAAATTAAACAAACAAACTGACAAAATAAAGAACAATCTGCTTTGTTAAGCATTTTATGCTGCCTCTTTGACCCGGTTTATTTACCTGTCCAATCTTTTCCTAAAGGTTTATACCCTATCACTCAATTAAAAAAATAAATGTAACAACCAAACAAGATATAGTCAACAAATGGAAGGGTCAAGAAATAGGCCCCCAAAGAATCACTTGTTGATGATCACATTTGTTGGTGCTGTTGAATCTGAGATTAAGAGCAAACCTTATTTGTAATATTTGGTATATCTAAAGATAATGTGAAAACATCGCTCCTATGAAATAGTTGTTGTAATGTGTAATGAGGGTAGGATCATACCAGTGGGTAGGAGAGAGCAGGATTGGGAAAGAACCCTGCAAGTCCAAAGTAGTAAATAAAGGCAGTCAACCAGAAGCCTTATGTTCTAGTATCACACCACAGCGCCCTTTGTCTTAAGTGCAGTCATAATTATGAAGTTGCCACACTGAAACCACCATAAATATAGCTGTTCCCCATTAATCAGTATGAACATCTGTAACAATTATTCATGCAGAGAATAATGATTTAGCAGCTGTGCATACTAGAATAAGACTCATACAAGATTTAGGAAGACAGGGATAATACACATATCATTCTGACAAAACTCCAGGATCTATGATTTATGATTTTTTCCCCTTCAAGAATAAAAACAAATCATTGCTAGTGAAGATATAAAACAAAAGTGTATTGCCTTGAGTAATTTCAGTGTCTGTTAATATTTGTGGGCGTGCATTTGTTTAATCAATTTAATAACCACAAAACAAATAGTTGTTCTTTTAAAGTTTCTCTGGAAGTTTCTCATTTGATTCTAAACTCACATCTACTCAATGGATATTTTTAAAGTAACATGTGACCTCTGCATTTAAATGCCTTAATGGTCTCTACTTTCCTGTTTAGATTTTCTGTCATGTGGTTGAGAGGAAAGACTCAAGAGCCTGAGTCAAAGTACTGCACTCAAATTCCACTCAGCCCTGTGACAGCCATGTGGTTCTCTTCCTTTTCTTTGGGGACTCTTCTTCATTAGCATCCTTCTTTTTCTGATCCTTTTTTATCTATTATGTCATTTCACTATTTTAAATGTTCATTTTTTAAAATCTGTAAAGAAAAGCTCCTTCAAGACCTAATTCATGCCAACTCCCTTGCCATTTATCTCCATCCATTCACAGCCAAACTTTCTGAGTTGTTTGTATTCATTGTCTCTTCTTCTCTACCTCCCTTTCACTCCCCAAATTATTCCAAACCTATTTTTTTTTTAAAGATTTTATTTTTTTTCCTTTTTCTCTCCAAAGTCCCCCGGTACATAGTTGTATATTCTTAGTTGTGGGTCCTTCTAGTTGTGGCATGTGGGATGCCGCCTCAGTGTGGTTGGATGAACGGTGCCATGTCCGCGCCCAGGACTCGAACCGACGAAACACTGGGCCACCTGCAGCGGAGCGCATGAACTTAACCACTCAGCCACGGGGCCGGCCCCTCCAAACCTATTTTTGCCTCAACCACTTCACTGTCTCTTGAAAACCTTGAATCTTAATCTAATGGACAATGTTCTTGCCTGATTTTGCATGTAAAAACATTTGGCAATACTTGGCTTCTGTGAACCTGTACTAGTTTCTTTGTAAATCCCAAATATACCTTCTAGCCCACCCTTGTTCTTTTCCTCCTAAAGAAATCTCAAGGTGAGAGTGTTCCTTGGAGTTGTGTTTCCTAATGTGATCTCCGTCTCATTTACTCACTTAGCTCCACTGCCCATCTAAACACTGACGCTCACAAGTCTCTACCTCCTGCCAGATTACTTTCTTCTTCTCCCCACATGTGTATTCCAGCGCCACTTCAAATTCAATGAGCCCAGAATTCAAACTTCTGAGAACACCACTCCTAAGATAATCTCAATTCCCAGCATTCAGTCTCTGTCCACTACCACATAAACTTCAAGTGTTATTCTTTCTAACACCTCAACTTCACAAAGCCTTTGACCCCACTGAGACCTTCAATCTTCTCACTGTCTCCCCTCCAATGCATGTCCACTTTTTCCTCCACACAGCTGCTTAGATCCAATGGTCCATCATTATATTCACTCAATTGCCATACACCCTCCATTATATTCACCTGGCTGAATCCCAATCCTCCTACTTGGTCTGAATCAAGGTAGATGAATATACCTTTGGAGAATTAAATCATGAGTATAGGTACCATTTTACATTTATGGCCAGTAACTTTATATAGGTCCATAAATATATCTATTGCATTCACTTCCCACTTTCCTAGGAAAATATTTTTACAACTCTTACTCTCTAATCAAGTCTATAAACTTCTAATCCTGCTCAAGCTCATGAATCTTGCCTTCTACTTCTCTTTGGAAATAAAAGCATTTAGAAGATAATTTCCACAAGTTCCAAAAACCATCTCCATGCTCCTCTCTGCAGTTGCAGCCATAAATTCAGCCTTCCTCATGTTATTCTTGACCCAATGTTCAACCTTGTTTCTAAAGCCGAGTGCTCCTATTTTGTACAGGACACATCCCGTCTTGGAAACTAGTGGATGGTAATTGTCCTCCTATCTTCCTACTTTATATTACATTTTCCTTGCCCATTAGCACACACAATTTTGTTCTGCTCTTCATTGACCCCTACATCTGCCTCCAGGCATCATGTCATTTTCTTTGCACCCCTTTAAAGTAAAATTTCCCCCAAAGATTTACATGTATTACTTTTCTCCATTTCCTCTTCTTTAATTTTTTCATTTCCCCAAATCAGGCTTCCATGATTGGCCTATGCGTATCCAAGTGCAGTGGTCAATTGCTAAACATTGCTTTACTTAACAGTACACAGCATTTGACAGTGGTGCTAAATCTCTCTGTCCTGAAATACTCCCTTCACTTAACTTTAGCGATAGCTAGGTCCTCCGCTAGCTTATAAGACAACTATGTTTCAATTAGTAAAAGACACCCTTTCGTAAGGCAGATGCAGCTCTGAGAAAGAATTTATGGCTTGGCAGGTCGGACACGTCTTAGATTTCAGCCTCCACTTGTGAGTTGCCCCCTAAGCAGGCATCCTTTTACCAAACTCAACCTGCCCAACTGTACCAGCAGCCCTGAGAACAAAACTCTCTCTTTGTTCTCTTTCTGCCTCATTGCCTATTGTCATTTCACTTTCTTAATCTCTAAATGTCAGAATGACCCTAGGGCTCAAGTTTTAGATGTTTTCTGTTCTCTGCTTATTATAACTTCCTAGGTGATCTCATCCAGTCTCATAACTTAAATACCATCTCTATATTGGTAGACACAAATGCATATCTCTAGGTTGGACCACTATTTTCCCTGAAATCTAGAATTGTATGTGCAGTTGCCTACTTGACATCTTGATTAGTAGATCTAATATTACAACACAAATACATTATGCCCAAAGCCAATTTCCAGGTTTTCCTCTCCAAATCTGCTCCTCTCCTATCTTTATCATCTCAATAATTGGCAACTCAAGTCTTCCATTTTCTCAGGTCAGACCTTGCCTCTTCTCTTATTCTCATACTGTACTTATAATCCATTAGCAAACACTGTTCACTTTACCTTCAATAAAGTCCTGAATGTAACCACTTCTCACCTAACACACTAGTCCAAGTGACCATTCTGTACCACATAGGGGACAATTACAGTAATCTCTTATCTTGTTTCTCTTCCTCTGCCCTTTGCCCACACAATCTGTTATCAAAACACAAACTAGAATAATCTTGTTACAATGTAATTCAGATTATTTCCCTGCTCGTCTCAAAACATTCCAGTGACCTTCCCTCTCACTTTGAGTAAAATTCAAAGACTTTGCTATGTTTTACAAGGCCATATATAGCCAATTAATTGTTCATGTGCCTCTAGTTCTACCAGCTCCCTACCTATTTCTCAAACATGACAAACACACCTCTACCCCAGGATTTTTGTACTGGCTGTTCTCTCTGTCTGGAACCGCCCATTCCCCCCCCTCCCCCCGACACACACAGGTCTCCAAACAGCTCTACATCACTTACTTCAAATAAGTCTCTGTTCAAATAGTACCCCAGCGGTCTTCCCAGTTCCTAAGCACGTAGTTCTTCTCCCTGAATTTAGTCTATGTTTATCTTCCTTATGTTCATACTCTCACAACATAAAACAGTGCCTGACACACTATGGTTGGTCAATAAGCATTTGTTAGAAGAAAGAAAGTGCAGTTAGGGGGTGGTGATGCCTCCATAACCTTAATGATGTCTCATCCTTCACAGTGCTTTTGTTCAGAGTGTAACAATGCTATTGATATAAATAGATTATTGACAGCTACATTAATGACAATTTTCCAGAGAAAAAAATTGCCAGCGTTTTGTCCACTTCTTTAGAGAGAGGAGCTCTGGCTCTACAAACATTAGCTGGAAATACAATCTGGGTAGGACAACTTACATAATATAGATAAGATTTTTTGCCACAATCAAGTCCCAATGCCAATACATTTTCCCACAAGTGACTTTGAAAATTACAGCCATTTTGGTTGCTGATGATTTAAATGAGAAGTGTGAGGTCCCTTTTTCACTGAATGTAAAATACAATGCATTCAACTTATTCTGTATATCTAAGCATTTTGAAAGAATTTGTATAGAATAAGGTTTTTTTTGGTAACAGCTGTGGCCACAAATTATTAATTAAATGCTAATTTTTACAGCAAATTATACACATTTAAAAGGATATATCTTTTCTTACTCCTTCATAATATGCTGTATTTTGCTAGTAAACAGATATACCTCTCTCTGAAGAATAATACATTTCAGGAAATTTCAGAGAGAAGAGAAACGAGTGAGAATAGTATTTATCAGATGACCCCAGAAAAACATTACTTTATAATGACTACAAAATCATTTTCTTCAAAATGCCCCAGGCAATTGTACTATCTGAAATGATTTCTCTGTTTCAACGAGCTTTATCCAATAATAAAGTACAACTTTCAACCCTTCTCAGAGCCTGTGTACTTGTCTAGCATAATTTCCTTTGAGGTTTAAATAATTTATTTTAGAACTTGGGATTCTGCTTTCTACTTTTGATTCTTGAGAAGCTTACAAAGAGAACATCATGCATGCAACTTGTAGACAGTTCATAATGGTGTAAAGTATATATTACACAAAGAACATGGCTGAACAGGAGTACACAATAGCCATTTTTGTGAAATCAAAATTGGCCAGTAAATTTACATTGGTAAATGTTTGTCCTCCAAAAATATTCTAAAACTATATGCATGTTTATCCATATATTTCTTCTTACCAGTCTGAACAGTCCAGTTGCACCCACAATGTTATAGTGTGTTAATTACAAAGTGTCTGCATATACATGTGTGTTTATTGGACACAAATGGCAAAACAAATTTATAAAATAAGTGATTCCAGGTATTGATGACTAATTGTAGTACTGAGAAATGAAAAACTTCTAATGAAAGCTTTAATTTGGATTACAGTCAGTCACTAAATATCAATATAAAAGCACAGTGCCAGTCACAGTGAAAAATTACATAATAAGAAAAAAGCATATAAAATTTGGAATATTAATGGAATGTGTGCAATAGATTCTAGGATTATTTTAAATCCATTATTTTATTTCACCAATATTTTTATTTTTTAAGTGATGGTAAAATATACAAACCATAAAATTTACCATCTTAACTATTTTTAAGTGGACAGTCCACTAGTTCTAAGTACATTCACATTGTTGTGCAGACAATCCCCAGAACCCTTTTCATCTTGCAAAATGGGCACTGTATACCAATTAAACAACTCCTCATTTTCCTCTCCCCCAGCCATTGGTAACCACCATTCTGCTTTCTGTTTCTATGAGTTTGACTACTCTAGGTACCTCACATAAGTGTAATTATACAGTATTTGCCCCTTTGTGACTGGTTTCCTTCACTTAGCACAATATTCTCAAGTATTCTGCAGTAGCATGTGCCTGAACTTCCTTTGTAAGGCTGAAAAATATTCCATTATATATATATACCACATTTTGCGTATCCATTCATCTGTTGACGGAAGCTTGGGTTGCTTCCATCTTTTGGCGATTGTGAATAATGCTACTATGAACATGGGCATAAAAATATCTCTTTGGGACCCTCTTTTCAACTAATTTGTATATTTACCTAGAAGTGGAACTGCTGTTTCATATGATAATTCTATTTTTAATTTTTTCAAGAACTGCCATACTGTTTCCTATAGCAGTTACACCATATTAAAGTCCCAAGAACAGTGCACAAGGGTTCCAATTTCTCCATAACCTTGCTAACACTTATTATTATTTTTAATAGTAGTCATCCTAATGGGTGTGAAGTGATATCTTATTGTAGGTTTTTTCACTAAGTTTTGTTTATTATCAGGCCTTTTCAGTACAGGCCAGTTGAAATGATCTGGTTGAGGAAAAATGAGACAAAAAATAGGAGTAGAATGGCATTTTTAGAGAAAGATAATTAGAAAAAATGAAAAGAACATAAAAAGGCCACTATAATCATTACTAAGGTGTTACAGTATGATGATAACATAATCTTCAAAGGAGAGATATAAATCTACTTCAGGAATTTAAACATCTCAAAATGAATCGGACTTTAGACCTTACAGCTGAAGGGGGTATTACAGTTCTGCAGACCACTGGAGACAACCGAAATATGAGAGATTATTTAAATATTGCTAAAGCAAAGAGGATTTTTTTTAAATCACAAAAAGGAGATTCAGGTTCTTGGCATACAAGGATGAGTTACTTTTCCTTCCCTCAAGTAGCTTACTTTCAAATCAAGTTTTATACATAGTGTATCTCTAAGTGGGCAATAATGGTAGTATTTTCAAGGTTGTCATCTCTGCCATTGAAATTAAAATGTGTACAGTCATGCATCAATTAACCATGAGGATACATTCTGAGAAATGCATTCTTAGGCGATTTTGTTGTTGTGTGAACATCATAGAGTGTACTTACACAAATCTAGATAGTATACCCTGCTACACACCTGGGCTATGTGGTACAAATCTTATGGTACCACTGTCTATAAGCAGTCTGTCACTGACCAAAACATCATTATGTGGCACACTTTATATTGTGTACACACTCACCCACATTACAGATGTAATGTGGTAAATCACTTGTATCTTCCAGGTTCCTTATGGAATCTACTACCACAAATAGTCTTGTCTGTGAATATGACTTCTTATAATTTATTGAAAATTATTCAGATGTGGTAGTTATAGAAGACAGTATTCTACATAAAACAATTAACTAAGTGCCTCAAAGAGACTGTAAAGTAAATGTTACCGGAAGATCCCTTGAAAATAACTCAAAGTAAACTACCAGTCAAATCTATCAGATTGTTCTTGTAACTACTTTCCCTCCTGTATCAGCTTTCACGAGTTTCCAGAGCCCAGCTACAGTGCACAGCTGTGTCTCTGTTCACAGTGCTCTCCACAAACAACCCCAGGCACTCTCTCTCTGGTTCCCCAACTCCAGAGTTATCCTGGTTGTAAGCCTGTATAGCTCCTCCTTACAGAAGGTGTAGCGTATGTGGCTAAATGATGGGTACAGTATTAACATTAGAGTCACTCTCACTGCATTCTCTGAAAGAAGCACTTTTAGTAGAGATGACAACATTTCTCAGCTGATTTTCTTACAGCATAAAATAAGCACTACCCTTTATCAATAAATCTCAAAAAACCAAAGATGGCTTTAAAAATTCATGCAATAAGACCTTCTGAAGTCTATTCCAGTAAAAATAATGAAGGAAGCCATGAAATTTTCCTAAAGCAAAACAAACCCTAAATAAAATATTCAAATATGTCTTTGAAGGAAACAGAAACACTAATGAAATAAAATTCGGAAGAACTTAGTACAGCTTGTAATAAGCTTTTATCCCAAGCCTTATATTATAATAAGTTTTCAATTTTAGTTCATATTGAACATACCATAAGCAGATATATTTTCTCCTAAAGGTGGTTAAGATGACTCTCCTCTAGTACATGGCTCCATGTAAGATGCACTTTTTCTAAATGAAATCTGCTTGGCTAGGGTAGCACCCTATACAAGATTTGTCTTGCTATGCTTTATTTATTCCGGCCACCAAAATCTTGACAGTGATCCATGAAGCTCAGGTACCTATATACAAATACATCTGGATGTTTACTTTAAATCAAGAAATAATAGGTTAAGTTGGGAATGTTTGAACTGTCCCTATACAATAAATATTAAGTATATTATACTGCTCAGATAGTATAAAGATATTTTGCCCATAAAGAAACACTGAACATGAACATTCTAAATTAATTTCCAACTTTATTTTCAAGAAAATCTGGTGTGATTTATAATGTACCTTCTTCATTAATTATTCTATTCAACAAATATTTATTGAATACATCCTTTGCACCACGCACTGTACTAGGTACTGGGGATAAGACAATGGAGTTTCATGGAGCTTGCAGTGATTTTTCTCATTGTTGTCTTATCCCAGTGAGGCTGATCTTGTCATATCAAATTCCTCCTATACTATGTTGCTTTCTTGTTTCTGGGAACATATTACTAATCGCACAAAAATTCAATCTCTACATCTGAATTTGCTCAAAGTTAATTTGAAGTACACAGTCTTCATCAACTCCTGAGAAGGTCAGCTCCAGCAACACCCCTGCTAAGTGCCTATGCTCACAACTTGCTGTCCTCTAATGGGCTTCTCTCCGTGCTTAACCTTTGTCGCAATTCTGCTCTTAAACCCAAGCTCTCTGTGCTCTGAAAACCAATTCTGTGCTCCTTTGTGACATGTTCACACTGTAAAAATGAAAGAGATATTATCTCATTGGCTCCTTCATTAATGGAGCAACTTCCTGCTTGGAATATGAGCTGAGAACTCGTTTTTCCACTGGACAGAACTTTGGCTGCCATCACACCCTGTGTGATATCATTAAACCTCCTTTGGTGAAGGGGTTCAGTAGTGTTTCTATCTCACCACTGAGTCCAATCTTTATATGTGCTATGATAGCACATCTTGATACAAGAATCAACAATTATAACCACCATATTTTTTATGTGTGATCATTTTTCCTGAATATATTATTATGCCAAAATCAATGAATTAAAAATATCAACTAAAATCAGGCTGCCAAAGCATTCTGATCAGAGGACCATTAAATAAATACACCATTTAGGTGGGTGAAGAAAAGACCTTTCCACAAACTCTAAAGAGCAAATGAATTGACAGATCATGGGAGAATGAGGCCAAATAGGAAGACATACAGTTTTTCTGAATCATAGGCAATAGCACAGTTGTAACTGTTTCATTAAAGCTGAATGAAATGGTTCTTATGAATGTGTATCATTTTCAACAGAATATCAATCTGGGTACCTCTAAACTGCTATTAGTTCGAAAAGAGAGGGAAGGCCAAGTGGAAATAATAGAGCAATATTTAATCTTAGTCTGCAAATTTGCTCTCTTTTTCTTTTAAATATGAATTTGGCCAAGAAGCATTTTGAAGTGGCTTCAGAAGACGATATTAGAAAATGCTTGAGAACACCTGGACCAAGATGAATGCTTAACTGGAAATGCATAAAAAAGAGATGATAGTTTCTAGTGTAACAAAAGGAAAATACAGGGACATTATTACTCTGAAAAGAAGAAAGAAAATTACTTTGTGAATCAGTACTTACAGAGTTAGGGTTATAAGCATTGAAATTAATGGAGAAAATGATGGAGTAATAAAGAGGTTAGCACAAAAATGACTTCTCTTTCTAGCAAGTGTGTACTCAAATTAGGTTTGTTTCACTCTGTAATAGAAAAATTTTAAATTTCAGTTTCCCAAGACCTATTACCCTATTGAAGATGTTTAAATTTTAATAGGGATTATTGATGTTAAACTTAAATATTCTCTCTTTCACAGCTTTGAATAATATTATCTATAAATTACACTAATGAAGTACTTCTCACTCAATGATATATTAGAAATTACCCTTATGCCTTTTAAATCTTTGTACAAGTTTGTACAAGTTTGTACAAGTCTTTGTTTCTTTGTAAGCTTCGCTGACATTGGTCTTGGCAATAATTTTTTGGATATGACACCAAAAGCACAAGTCACAAAAGCAAAAATCAGCAAGTGGGACTACATCAAACTAAAAAGCTTCTGCAAAGCAGAGGAAACCATCAACAAAATGAAAATATGACCTATGGAATGGGAGAAAATATTTGCAAATGATATATCTGATTGGGGTTAATATCCAAAAAATATAAAGAACTCATACAACTCAATAGCAAAACCCAAATAACCCAATTTAAAAATAGGCAAACGACCTGAATAGACATTTTCCCAACAGTGGGCAAGGCATCATGGAACATGGAAACTACCTTCCAGTGAAGGAGTAGAAAAAAATAACAAGTTGGTAAAAAACAACTATAAAAAATACATTTTATAATAAAAAATTATAAGTAAAAATTTGACAAGGTGTATCAAGACAATAAAAGTGTAGGGGGGGCCTCATTTCCATAGGATTGTTATGAAATTACTTTTTGGAGATTAAAAAATTAATTTTGTATATGAAGTGGGTGAGTGGCCAGAAAGATGGCCAGGAGTAGGTTCTCTTTGTGAGACAACTTTTCCATTATTGGAAATGGCATATGTAAAGGTGCTTGGGTGGGAAGGAGTACAACCTTTTTTAGGAAAAGAAAGAAGCTGGAGGTTGCTGAAGCTCAGTGGTCACTAGAAGAGTAAGAGATGAGGATAGAGAGAAAATTAGGGTCCATACTAAAGTCTAATCCACCTTGGTGAGAAATATGAGTGCTGTTTAAGTACACTAGGAGCCAATGGTTTTAAGTGAAGTGATCCAGTTTATGTTTAGGCTGATTATTTTTGCTGCTTGCTGCATGGGAGAATAGACTGGCGAGGGCAAGAGCAGAGGCAAAAAGACCAGTTATGAGGTTGTTGCAATAGTTAAAGATGATGACGGTTGTGGACAGAGGAATGGCAGTTGAGATGGAGATATGGGGATACATTTACAACATATTTTGGGGGCAGATTGGACAACATAACTGATAGAATGTTAAGGTGAAGGAGAGGGTGGAATATAGAGTGACTCCTAGCTCATGGCTTAAAACATTTGGTAAATAACAGTGCCATTTCTTAGAAGATGACTATATTTGGGGAGGAGGTTGTAATAAAAGGGTACACATGGTATAAGGATAAAGTAAGGCTTATTGGAGAAATTTACTCACTGCATGAGATCCTGTCATCTCACCATCTTCTGAGTAGTGTTCTTAGATCATATACCTTGATTAACCAAACAACATTCTCCAATGAAGGGACCATTTTCCTCATTGCTCTGCATATTTGTAAGTAAAGGGATACAAAGAATATTTCCTTGACCACCAAATAATGGAAGTTTCCTGGTAAAGAAAAGGGCCTCATAATGGGTGCCTCTGGAGCTCAGCTATTGGCTCTGGTCTAGAGATCCTTTGTGCTACCTTATATTCTGAACCAACTTTTTGCTAAACTCCTAACAGGGGAGAGGAAATGAACATTCAGACCTATCTGAATTTGGCTGTCCTCAGGAGGAGAGAAATATAAAAAGGTTTGGAAGGTCCATAGGATATGTAATAGAGATGGTAAGTAGAAAAATGAATATGGTAAGAGGACATCTAGATTAATGATATACATTTGGTGTACACTGCATGTAAAAACTATAGTATTGATAGTCAAAAACATGGAGAAAGGAGAGCACAAAACCCTTTGCAAAATTCCAGTAATTAGAGCATGGTTAGAAGAGGAATAGCCGAGAAAGGAGGAGAAGGAGAGACCAACGAAGTAGGAAGAAAACTTCAGTATGTTTTCATGTAAGCTGAGAGCTGGGGGCTTCAAGATGGAAACCGTGATCAGCCATATAGACTGCCATGAGCATTTTTAACTATCAACACAGAATATGATTGCTTACCACAAAAAAATTATTTAGTACAAAACAATACAGTAGGCAACTGAGAATCATAAGGGAATACTCAGTGTTCTACTAGGATTTATTCAAGAGTTAGAAAAATTTCACTTTCTCAAATATTTCCTATTAAAGACAAACCTAACTTTTTATGCCCCAAATAATATATGAAATGTCTGTGTCAGTCAAATAAGGGAGTTATAAAATGAAAGCGAACATTTCCCCTGGACTGACTCTTTTGCTTCATGCCTTATTATCAATTTTGACCTCATTAGCTCCTGGTCTGAGAGTAATATCCAGAGTCATTTTTCTAGTGTCAGTCATTCCTCAAGCTATCTCTCCACTGCTCAGTATTCCCGAAATCACATTAGAGTATTTTAAAGACGAAAGGCTTATATAATCCTTACATAGGGCCTAGGACCATAAAATAAGTGTTGTACTTTCACCACATTTACATCAGTCTAGACAAAAAATTTCATTGAAATTCATATGTGGGTTAAATTTATACAGATGGCTATCCATCTGTGTCATGAAATACACTGATACATGAGGCTTATGAAGGCAAGCTAAAAAAATTTCAGGCAGTGTGCATGACAACAAATGCCAATTAGAACAAAACCTCACTTAAAATTAATGTTATTTTAATAGGTTTGTGTCCTTCAATGTGATCAGCATAAAGACCAGATAAAGTTCAGGTAAACTTTTCAAATACTAAGATGCTATTGAAGTTTAATTCTAAACATGTAATTATTTTTTAATTCACTTTGATGAATACGGTGAACTGTGAACTGTTCAAAACTACAATTCTCTAAAATAGATTCACATTTCCACCTCAAATGATATATCTAAGTATAAAAGTTTATCCAAATGTCTACTTGCTGGAATTAAATCTTTCTTAGTTTTTCAATAAAATAGATATGTATGACTTTGCATTATTCTCTACTTTTTAAATTTATGAAACCAACTATTTTCGTCTATCTTCTGGGTCTTCCATCTCATTATATGTCATTTTATGCTTTCAAAACACATTAATAACTGGAATTTGTCTTCGTGTTATCCCTCTAAGTCATGATGGAAACAATATGCTTCACACAAAAATTCAAGTTTTACAATTTATCCTTCTTCTAAGTCTAAATCATTATTATCTTTTTAAGAGTTTGAAAGTAACACAAAACTTAAGCAGTTCACATTTTTTTCCTTTCTAACTACTAATTCACAATAATATTATAAGACTTTTCACCCATTTTGTGCTTCAATGTCCAAGTCAGTAAAATGAAAGTGTCCAAATGGGACTTTTTTTTTAAGGGGCAACCTATTAAACCCATTAAATCATTCCAGATGAAGACACCATGATGGAGGAGGAGGGAGAGGGGGAGGGGTGAGAAGGAGAGGAAGAGGGAAGAGGAGAAGACAAAGAAACTCTATTCACAGGGGAACCCAATTCACCCTTGAAAGTGTAATAGATCTGCAATATTTAAGTCCATAAGATCTGAGCCTTCCTATAGAAAAATAGAGACAGAGCATCTTTATTGGAAACAAATTACCTATTATAAATTTTCTTTATCCTCTTAAAATATCATGGAACTTTAAAAAAAATAACCTTCTAGTAACTATAGAGACCTCAACAACTTCATGAAATGTTTAGTCTGAGTTAATTTCAGTCTCAGAAAACAATTTAAATTCAATCTCATTTAATTTGCTTGGACATCTTTAATCAAACTATTCATGTGGACCATCAGTTACAAATTTCCACCCAATCTCACACCTGAGCTGACTAAGGCAAGAGGAATTAAATGTGTGCAACTCACAAGGTGGGTTAATGATGCAGTTGAAGGTAGAAAATGGCATCTTTTGTCTTCCTTTTAACCACTACCTTCTAACACTTAAACAACTTTTCTTTATCATTGGATGGACAATTGCACATCTAGAAATCAGATACATTAATAAGCAATCAGTGAGTTGCTGTTAAATGATTAAAAATCTTCAGAATAGAATATGACAAACAAAAAACACCACCTTTGTGCAAGTGTTCAACACAGAAAAATAATCTCTAACATTTATCCTTTATTTTCTTATCACTCCACCCTCCATTAATTACAATTAATCTTATAGGTGGCTTCCTAAGGTCTTATCCTTCTATGTCCAGTTTTATGTGAATTTCCTACCTTCCATTTGTGTTTGGTTTATCTAGCCCCATTCATTTATTCATTAATTCAATCATTTATCCATAGTGAAACAGTGTTAGATGCTGGTTCACAAAAATAAATAAAACATAATCCCTTCCATCAAAATGATTACAATCTCAAAGGGAGAGACAGAATCAATCAAACAAGGTAGTGCCTTACAGGCGGAACAATTAATATTAGTACAGGGCAAAATACAGAGAATATGAAACGGTGGGTCAAGATTCATATCCTTAATCCATTCATATCCTTATTCCATATTCATATCCTTAATCTGTTAGACTGGAAATGAATGACAGGGGAAGCATTGGCCAATCATATTTCTGTAGTCCTATGGCTGAATCTGACAGTCCTAAACTGGGAGCAAGGGAGAGTCTGAGTAAAAATTAATGACAAATGTAAAGAATGGAAAGTGATTACTTATGGAAAGGGAAACAATAAATGGAAAATGCAAGAAGGAAATTCTAACAAACATTTCCCTTGTGAGAGTCTGCATAAAGGAGAATAATATCACTTCTTAGTTATATTTACAGATGTGTATAAGGGTCAAGCAATTTGCCTTTGAAACATCCTTCTTTGTGTGAGGCTGATGTCCATATTGGCTCTGAATGATTTAAGAAGCATTCAATCCGGAATATCTATATTATATTCCAAGAAACACTTAGAATAATTCTAATAGTGTTTTGGTTCCCATTTTACAGGTTTATCTATTATGACATAATCCTTTTAGGAGTACTAGATAGGAACTGTTGTCTCCTGAGTGCACACAAAGGACCACAAGTCACAGTGTACCTGTTCATCCAGATGATGATCAGTTAAGGAAGATGCTGGAATATACTGGATACTTGTAGAGTGCCCAAGTTGTCATAGTTCCATGTATCTTAACGTCTATAGACCGTGTGTTTGTGGATGGAGAGCAATAATCAAGGCAAAGAATATTGACAAAATAAAGCAAATATCAGTTTAGGAGTGATCCTTTGTGTTTCAATACCAACTACTAAAAATCACAATTCCCACTGATTTCGTATATGTAAAAATCTTTGGCATATTCAGACTTAAGTATAATTGGGGTCATTACTATCCACATTATATAATTCTAGGGTACTCAATATATCAAGTCCAAAATATGTACTCCAATTATACCCAAGCAATAACCACTCTGTGAGAACGTAACATCTGGTGGCTAAACCAACACTGGCCAAAATACTCTAAACGAGACCTAGGTAAAAGTATCACAAGATTAGTAGTACTAGGACAAGCTGAATTTGTCTTCAAGAAGAAAGACAGATTGAGGCAAACGACTGATTGGCCTCTACTGAATGCATACAAGGGATAACATTTAAGGAAGAAAAGAAAAGATGGCAAGCGGATTAAACAGACGATACAGTTTTAGAAAACTAGATGAAGCAAACTGAACAGGTAAATAGACATGATACCCAGAAACAAAGATGGAAAACATCCTGCACACTAAAAAAGCGGTGCTGTTTATCATGCATCTCCAGATAGAAAGTAGAAAAAAGAGTGGATTGGGATCTTGGCAGTGGAAACTCAAGGAGTGAACCTGTGAGAAACTAACAGCCCGTTAATTTATAGGAATTCATAAATGGGGCATGTAATCTACATAAATGCTCTCTAACAGCTAAGTCCCACACATAAACAAAAACTAGACATACAAAATTATTGGCTGGAATTGGGAACTTATTTAAATTGACTGGGATTTTATTGGTGAGGGGAGGCTAAGCACTACTTAAACATAAGGTCTGTTGGTAACCTTTGTCAGTACCTCCTTGTAATAGGAAAGAGGATATATGATTATGACTACCACAGACTTGGAATCAATAATTAACCAAGGGATTTGGTCATTCATTTAAATCCCAATCCATGATAACATTGTCACATGGATAAGGGCTAGTTTTGTTGGAAGCTCGAGTCTAACTCATAAAATAATTGCTACTTTGTATAAAATTGGCTTAATTTGTAATATTATTTTTAATAACACCTCTGATAATAGTAATATTGATCATCAAATGTCCTAAGATATTGAATTAAATCCCCCTAAAGTGGTCACTGGACAGAACTTTGTTATGTGGACAATCTTTACTAGAAGAGATGTTGGAAAAGATACATTTTGAGTGACTACTTTGAGCAAAACTGGGATGCTATTAGTAAGAGTGAACAAACATTATGAGACAGGCACAGCAGTGTCTGCCACCATCAGCAGACTGTCAATAGAGTTCTGAATGGTAAAAATGAAGTTAGAACAATGCAACAAAGTAAAAAAAGCTGAGAAAGGGAGATTTTTGCTTTCCAGTAGGACGAGAGTAGCTGATGGTAAATTCTCAGAAATCTAAAAATCTGGATGCAGTAGAAAACTCATCTGTTTGAGGACAGCATACAGATGTGGAGTTTATGGAAACTGGTGGATCCAAGATCCTAGAGAGGAAAGATTAATTTGTTAAGCACAATGCACAAATTGTCCCTTTGGAAGCTATTTCTCTAGTATTTACTTTATGCTTTTTCTCTCCCACAACTGGTGTTATTCATATGGCATCCAATATTTGAGTGGGTCTGCAACTGCTAGTGCACTTACCGAATTAAACCAATACCTAGAATATTATCTGGACCAAAAAATGCAGGAAAATAGAATACCAGAAAAAGGCATTTCTAGACAAGATTTTATTATTTCATATAATTACAAATATATATTACCAGACATACCTGTAGTTTTACTTCACTTTACTGAAAATAATTGTAAATTCATTTATATTTTCAAAGGTAAACATATTAGTCTATGTTCACTTTTTTATAAATAACAAAACATTAATAATACTTCATAAAATAATGAAGACAATGCCTCCAAATGTACTCTTCATCATATGTCTTCATTTTTGAATTATACAAAATCTCTTTGGTAGTTTTATTTTGAGAAACTGTCATGTTCTAATTACGGTTCTCTACTTTCCTTAGTCACTGGTTTTGTTTTATTAGTAATATTGGTTTTGGTAGAGAGAATGTGCTTGTTTATTTGGAACATATGTCTCTTTTCATTGGAGAAGGTAAACCACATATCACAAAGGCTCAGACAGAGGGCTCTCAACAGTACCAAACCGCAAACTGGTGCTATTTTTTGTTCACATGCTCTCTTGTTTGCAGATCAAATTTCTCATATTTTTCATTTCAGCTACAACCACTCCTGGATTGGTTAATTTTTTAAAAAAAAATTCGACATAATTATAAAAACTTTCTTCATTTTATTAACAATTTTATTTTTATTAAAATATTAAAAAAATACATGTGGCATTGGGTTTATGTTGACTTTTTGTTCACTGCAGTTGACTGTCATTTTAAAAGTGTATGAATGATGACAGAAAAATGTATCACCACGGCATAGAATTTAAATGAGGGGGAATTGCATTTTCAAGACTGAGTTCTCTTCATTCAGGAGCTGATGTGAATGCTGCAGAGACAGACACTTCAAAAGTGCCCTTTTCCTCTCACATCATTTGTTAAATTCGAAGTTACAACTCTTAAGTTTGTTCATTTCTCTTGCTTGTCTTGCACTGACTCTTGACAGAAGAACACATTTGTATTTCGGAAATTTTGACCAAACTTGTACTTTAATGCGTTTGTGATTAGTTTGAAATGTTTCCTACACTCCAATTTACTTTCATTGATCATCAGTTCTTCATATTTTTGCTCCCAAGTTAATACTGAGTGGAGCAATATACCTTCTACAACAAATTCCTTATTTATTTCAGGTCCTTAAGAAAAAGCAGATAAGTGCAAATATGCAAAAGTAGTCTGCCTGGTTTGAATTTCCATTGCATCTTTTCTCATTCAATTTTTTTTTTTCCTGGTTCTTGGTGTGATAGTGAGTTTCTATTGTATTCTGCACATTTTGGCTATTATGTTGAGAGACTCTGACTCCTACTTAAATCTTTTATTTTGACAGTCGTTCTGTTTAAGTTTACCACACAGGACTTACCCTGATTTTGTGTTCTGTGGTTCCAATGGCGATTCAATTTTCAGTCTTTGTAGTGATACTTCTGGTCTGCTAGGTATGTATCTGATGTTACTAGGGCTTCCATTGGTCCCTGCTGGTGTTATCTGAGGAAGCTGAGGGAGTTACCTCAGGCTGGCCACCTGGTACCTCTAGCTGGAGGAAGGGAGTCTTGTTTCCCAGGCTGAGCCTCTATTGTGGTAGAGGAGCACCTCCCAGCTAGGCACTTGTGTGAAGAGCAGGAGAAATGAGTCTACACTATCTTGAGGTCCAGGAAGTTCTAAAGTAAGAGATAATTTAATCCTTAAGAAATTTAAATTATTTAAATAGCTATTTGATCTATTGCACCAAGTTAATATCTGTCTCTCCCACGTATAATAGACATTGATAGGTGGCAACAGACATAAGACATTGTATGTGCTCATGTGTTCACCATTATAAATTAGCTCAAGGACTAAAAGCTTTAAATAAAAAGCAAAAAAGGGAAGCTTCTTGCCCCACTGGGTTCTGAAAATGTAAGACATACATAGTGGATGCTAATTTAGTCTCCACAGTCAAAAAGCCATCCTGAGCTCATTTATCTGAAGCAGGAGAAGTAGTATATCTAAATATTCATGTCCAGGATTTATTAGACTTATTGGACTTAATGAAAATTCAAGGGTAGAACCTGCCTTGGATTATTTAAGTTGCTAGGTGATTGAAATGCACAGTTCTAGTTGAGAACTAGTATAGTGGACAATGGTTTTAGTCTCGTCTCTCATCCATATGGCAAATTCTCTTTATCACTTAGAGATTTGAATGAAAAATGAAAAAGTAAGAGTCATCGTACTTGTTTCCTGGGACTCTTATAACAAATAACCTCAAATTTAGTGGCTTAAAACAATACAAATTTGTTCTCTTGTAATTCTGTAGGCCCAAAGTCCAAAATTAGTTTCAACAAGCTGAAATGAAGGTGTTGGCAGGGCTGTACTCCTTTCAAAGGCTCTAGGGGAGAATTCGTTCCTTGCCTATTCCAGCTTCTGGTGGCTGCCAGCATTCTTTGACTTGTGCTGCATCACTCTAATCTCTACCTCTGTGGTCACATACATGTCTTCTGTGTGTATAATCTCCCTTTCCCACTCTCTTACAAGGACACTTGTGGTGGCATTTAGGACCACCCAGAAAATTCAGGATAATTTCCTCGTCTCAAAACCCTTAACTTAATCACATCTGCAAAACTCCCTTTTCCCTGTAGGATAACAGTTACAGGTTCAAAAGATTTGGACATGGACACATATTTTGAAGCCATCATCAGACTAACAGTCACTTTTTGAAAACTGCATTTAACTTTTCAAGTACAGGATTAAGAACGGGAACTAAGAAACCCAAGCTGTGTGATAGGTAAAATAATAGGCCCCAAAGCAGATGACATCCTAATCCCCAGAACAGTGAATATAACGTGCTATGTTACATGGTAAAGAGGAATTAAGGTTGCAGATGAAAGGATGCTAATCAGCTGACCTTAAGGTAAGGTGGGCATCCTGGATTATTCAGGTGGGCCCAATCTAATCACAGTGTTGCTGACACTAGTAGGTTTTGACTATAGGCCGCAAAATGCAGAGTGGTGTTTCTTTTGTTGTCACAAAGATTTGGGTCTGCACCACGTTCTAGCAGGAAAGCTCTACATTTTTCTGTACTGCTTGTCAATATAGTATATAAATGCAGATAATAAATTCTGGAAATAAAAAGTAACTATTCCAACGTTGTCATCAATTAGTGACATTTAAATAGGATAAATTCACTTTATTCTAGAAGGTGAATTAAATACATTTTATACTGGAGCACAGGTGGCCTAAGACTGTCCTATCATCACTGTTGGCAAAGGCTAGCTGGCATTTCTCTCCACTGGAGTATGACAGCTGGATGGCTATGGGCACAGGCCAATGGAGAGTGGTCTTGCTAAAGGAAGGGAGTTTTGAGAGTTTTCTAGTCCAATATTTCACAACTTAAAAAATACAATTTTTCAATTGCTTGTAAACATTGAAGATTGTCTTCTTCTTGCCATTACAGCAACATATTCCTAAGCAAATCTTAAGGTAATAATTAATTTCATCTGAAAAAATTTAAATATCTATTAGCAATAACTGTTCACTGTTATGGGTTGAATTTTGCACCCCCAAAATTCATATGTTGAAGTCCTTACTCCCAGGACCTTAGAATGTAACCTTATCTTAAAAGATGGTCATTGCAGATATAATTAGTTAAAATGAATTCATCTGGAGTAGGGTGGGCCTCTAATCAAATATGACTATTGCCCTTATAAAAGGGGAAATTTGGACACATACACACACAGAGGGACAACACAATGTGAACATGAAGGCAGAGACCTGTGTGGTGAAGCACAAGCGAAGAAACACCGATTGCCAGCAAACTACCAGAAACTAGGAGAGAAGCATGAACAGATTCTCCTTCACAGCCCTCAGAAAGAACCCACCCTGCCTGCCCCTGGTCTCAGCTTCTAGCCTCCAGAACTGTGAGACAACAAATCTCTTTTGTTTAAGTTTGTGGTACTTTGTTAAAGCAGCTCTAGCAAACTAATATACTCACCATGATGACAGAAAAACATTTGTGAATAAAACCAAGTTGGTTTTAAATTCTAGTTTAACCATCACTTAGAAGCTATTCCTTGTCTTGTAGAGCTTCAGTTTCCTTATCAGTAAAATGGAGATGATGATAATTACTACCTCGTGGGACCCAGGTATGAGGACTAAGCAAGAATCTATGGAAAGTGCTTTGAATAGCTTCTTGTTCAATTAAGTGTTCAATAAATGTTAGCTAATAATATAAACATCAGCATTTAAGTACTCTTACTGCTATTTAACAAGTGTTTATTCAATTAAATAAGATGAAGATAATTATACCTACTTTACAGAGTTGTTTTAAGGATTAGAGATAACACTGTAGTCATTCTTTTTTTTAAATTATTTTTTTATTTTAATTTTTTCGGATGTACATCATATTTCAAATTCTGTATACATTACATCATGTTCACCACCCAAACACTAATTATAGTGCATCCCCTCACATGTGACCCTAATCACCCCTTTTGCCCTCTCCCCTCCCCCCTTCCCCAATGGTAACCACCAGTCCAATCTCCAATGCTATGTGTTTGGTTTTTTTTTTGTCGTTTTTATCTTCTACTTATGAGTGAGATCATATGGTATTTGACTTTCTCCCTCTGACTTATTTCACTCAGCATAATACCCTCAAGGTCCATCCATGTTGTCACAAATGGTGGGATTTCATCATTTCTTATGCTGAGTAGTAGTCCATTGTGTATAAATACCACATCTTCTTTATCCATTCGTCCCTTGATGGGCACCTAGGTTGCTTCCAAGTCTTGGCTATTGTGAATAATGCTGCAATGAACATAGGGGTGCAAGTATCTCTATGCCTTTGTGTTTTCAAGTTCTTTGGATAAATACCCAGCAGTGGGATAGCTGGATCATATGGTAGATCTATCCTTAATTTCCTGAGGATACTCCAAACTGCTTTCCATAGTGGCTGCACCAGTTTGCACTGCCACCAGCAGTGAACAAGCGTTCCCTTCTCTCCACACCCTCTCCAACATTTGTTGTTTCCTGTCTTGTTAATTACAGCCATTCTGACCGGAGTGAGGTGATACCTCATTGTAGTTTTCATTTGCATTTCCCTGATAGCTAATGATGTTGAGCATCTTTTCATATGCCTGTTGGCCATCTGTATTTCTTCTTTGGAGAAATCTCTGTTCAGATCTTTTGCCCATTTTCTAATTGGATTGTTGGCTTTTTTGTTGTTGAGCTGTATGAGTTCTTTGTATATTTTGGATATCAACCCCTTATCTGATATGTGGTTTGCATATATCTTCTCCCAATTGTTAGGTTGTCTTTTCGTTTTGTTGATGGTTTCCTTTGCTGTGCAGAAGCTTTTTAGTTTGATGTAGTCCCATTTGTTCATTTTTTCTTTTGTTTCCCTTGCCCGGTCAGACATGGGACTTGAAAATATGCTGCTCAGACCAATGTCACAGAGCGTACTGCCTATGTTTTCTTCTAGAAGTCTCATGGTTTCGGGTCTTATGTTCAAGTCTTTAATCATTTTGAGTTGATGTTTGTGCATGGTGTAAGGGAATGTGTAGTAACTCGAAGATGCTCATTTTTACTATTTTAGCATCTCTCATGTTGAGATGGGACTTGTAATTGATGGTTTCTTACAAATATAATTACCAATGTTTAAAAATTTCATATTGGTACTTTAATCTTTATAAAGAACATCTTTACAATCTATAATGTCTTATAGATTAATTATCTACACTTCTACACATAGTATAATTATTACAATTCTAGGAACAGAGTTGGTAGCAAATAAATTGTAGGTATTCTGAATATAATGGGGTAAGGTGGCTGAAATAGAGGGAAAAAAGTTAATCTTAGGCTTTATCTAAAAGTCTAAATAATGGCGTATAGGAGGGGTAGAAAATGCTGGTTGCTGGAGTAAGAAACAAAAGACTGATAAAAGTTCTCAAGAAATAATGTGAGGAGACAAGTTGATGGAAGTCACTGCACATAACTTTTTCAAAGAGTTTCAATTTAAGAGAAAGCTGATATGGGCAATAGCTGAAGAGGAAAGTGGAGTTAAGAATATTTTAAGTATACAATAAATGACAACATATATTCAGTAAAGAGGAAAATGTAATGATAAAGGAGTTAGAGGGAATAATTAATCAAGTAACATTCTTTAGAAGGCAAGAGGTGAAGATCTGTTATCGAAGAGGAAGGGCTCACCTGTATGGGAGTTGGGACATTTCACAGTAACGAGAGAGGCAAGGTACAGCCAAGCCGGCAACTGTGGTCTTGAGAGCTTGTGAAAATTCTCTTCTAGTTGCTTATTTTCTTTTCAGTGAAACAGGAAGCAAGTTATCAGCTAAGCAGGAGACAGGTGGAAGAATTGCTGACTGTTTGATGATAGAGAAGGTATGGAATAGTGAGCCACAAGACAGGGAGTATTAATAGATTATAGAACTATGATGATAGCCAGGCAACATTAAAGCCCATTAGAGTGACTTTTTAATTCTACTTTATTAATATTTGTCATTCTGTTACCGAACCTGAAGTGAGTTCACTCACCCATTGCGCAGCAAGCCAATTTCTGACACCGGGTGTGGTGGAAGAAAGTAGGAATTTTATTTTTGCACAGCACTGAGCAAGGAGAGAGGGCAGCTAACGCTGAAATCCCAAACTCCCTGAAAAGCTAAAAGGAAGGGTTTTTATTTGGGGTTTTAGGTAGGGGAGGGGGAGCACATGGCCTTGCTGGTCAGCAGCTTTCCCACCAGCCCGTATCTCTTTGCGGGAGGAGATAGTCCAGGTGCTTGTCCTTGACGGTGTCTGTCTCCATGGAGGATAGTGGATTCTGGAGCCAGGAAGCCAGAGGGTAAGCAGGGAATGAGTGTTTTGGTTTTAATCCCATATATGCTGGGTTTAATGTGGGGAAACTGATATCAGGGTCAATATCAATTCTTCTTTCACTTAGACCCTATTCTAATCAATGGAACTCTAGAAAATATTTTATTATTGAGATGGGAATTTCCATCGGCACTTAAAAATTTTTTTTTTATCATTACAACTGTGTTATTCCTGATTGTCATTTTACATAATTTCATTAAAATAGAAACCTGGTGGATACTCTTATTGAATTTAAATCAGTTGAAGGTTAGGGTGGGAAGAGATCACATTTTCAGAATGAGTGATTCCATTGGGCATCACAGGGAAGCACGCCATTCAATTTTTCCTTTTTAATGATCCCAAGGGAAGTTGTGCTATTTTGAATACTCCTACATATTGCTAAGGTTGTTTCTAGATATTTCATATTTTATTTCTATCGAGCAGAGAATAGTGATTGTAAACAACCATTTCCTATCCCTGACTTTAATGGAACACTAGCGATGTTTCTCCATCTCAAACGACACAGATTCTTAATCTGAGATGGCAAGACGTGACTCAATGTGTGTGAGTGTATGATTTTAACTTTATTAAAAGCTTTTTCTCACAATGAAGTTGAAATAATACGAAGGTTTTTCTCATTGCCTGTTTTTCTCTCAATAACGTTCTAATATTAAGTTGTTGGGCAAATTAAAAAGAATGCTGTTGTTTGTACTTAATTTCTATTCTAACTGAATTCTAATTTCAGCTCGGCCACATTGAAGATGTGTCTAAACTGTCCTATAACAGAGTTACAACTAGTTATTTTTCTTGACGGAGTTTTATTATTATCATTGGCTGATTTGGTTTTTTTTTTTTTTTAAAGATTGGCACCTGGGCTAACAACTGTTGCCAATCATTTTTCTTTCTGCTTTATCTCCCCAACACCCTCCTGTACACAGTTGTATATCTTAGTTGCATGTCCTTCTAATTGTGGGATGTGGGACACCGCCTCAACGTGACCGGACAGTAGTGCCATATCCGTGCCCAGGATCCGAACCCTGAGCCGCTGCAGCGAACGCATGAACTTAACCACTCAGCCACGGAGCTGGCCCCTGGTTTTGGTTTTTTGATTCAAGTAAAACGGGTCGACAGAAAGCTACTCTCTCGAGGACACCGTAACAAAAGGCTGTCCTGTCCCTGATGCTGAAGGGCCTTAGCAGGGAGGAATACCTCTGCTTTTCGCTGCTTCCTCTTGATGGGCACGCCAGCGCGCGATCACAGCAGCAGGGCAAAGAGCTCACGGGAAGCTCCTCAGCCTCGCGCTGTGCAACGCGGGGAAGATTGCAGCGAGGCAAGGCGGCTAAACTCTACTGCACATGCGCGCTGCAGAAGCCGCGTGCGTGCGCATGTGCACTACAGCTCACTGGCTGTGGGAACTCAGGCACAGGCTCTAGGCGTCGCCACCTCACCACGAGTCTTGAAGTAGCCCGTGGGCGGTTGTGTGGTTTTCTCGGTCCAGGGTCAGTTAGCAGAACGCAAGGAAAGGCTAATGGCGGTGGAAAAGCTGCCATTGTGCAACATAGAGCCTGTATCCACGTGGGGACTCCAGACCTTGAAGGCCTCGTTCTGCCGAAAATTTCTCCAGGTACTCTACCCTTTTGTTGTCCTTGTTTGGCTGCTCTTCTGAGCCCACTTAATGGCAGAAGCCTCAGTCCTGGACCTTACTCTCTTCCTACATCCCCCTGGCCCTTTCAGCCAGTGTTTCTGGAAATTAGCAGAGACTAGGATTCTGGGCCCGTGCAGGGACCCCTGTCCCTGCCATGGTTTCAGAAAGTGTGGCAACAGGTGCCCCCAAAGGGAAGCCTATGAGGAGGAGGGAAAGGACACTGTACAGATGAAGAGGAAAAAAGGCGTTCCTCAGCGTCACTCCTCGCCTACCTACAGTACCCTTCATCTGTGAATCTATTTGTGAAGGTGAGTGCTTAGTCCCCTCCACACCCCCCCCCCCCTTCCTCTTTGGCAGGCAGTGAAATTTTTTACTGAGTTCCACAAGTTGCATATAAACAATTGTAGAGGTTCTGGATGAGGTTAGGAGTAACATTCTTCCTAGTAGAATTAGTTTTTCTGCTGAAAGGTACGGGGATAACCAACAAATCACTTTGCTCCTGTTGAGCTTTGTTATTGTGCTTTTTAACGGTTGACCTACTTTAGCACCTAATCTTTATCTGTGGATCTTACTCCTAAGCATGGTCCTTCCAAGTGCCCTAATGAAAGCTTTAATTCTTTACTCCTCCTTCTTGGCGTGATTTGAATACCAGCCATGGCCTCTAAGCACCATGTTCTAAATTATATTTCAGCTAGAAAGAATAACATGTGTGAAATCGCTGCTCATCTCTTTATCCTCCCATTGATGTGTTTTGCTACATCACATTGATGTGTATTGTCTTCATGTCTCATGGTGTATTAATGAGCTTAGGAGTCAGCCAAAACAGCAAGGGAAAATTGCATGTGGAATTTGAGAGCTCACTTTTCTGTGGCTTTCTCCTCTCCAACATGTTGCCTTTCAAATTCTAGCACCTTTAGCAGACCCAAAGTCCAACTTTTTTCCCCTCTGCCTGGTGAGACTGCTGCTTTATGCTTAAGTTGTGGGTTTAATATAGGACTCTTCTCAAATTGCCTTCCTTCAGTGATATTAGCCCTTCAAATCTTATCTGAGTTGATTGCTGTCCAATTTCTGAAGATAGTGACTTATGTAATTTATACTGGTGAGCTTTTATAGTTGTTTTTGGCGGAAAATTTAGTCTGATACCAGTAGAAGTCTGATTCACCATCTTGGTCGGTGCTGGAGGGCTCTGCCTTAGGACTCTAAGATGCTAAGGATCTTAGACTTTAATTTGTAGAAAGTGGAAATCCATTGAATAGTTTTAAGCAATAAAATGACTATTGTTTTACAAAGTTTATGTTGGCAGTAATGTGGGGAATGGATTAGAGGATAATTACATTGGAGGCATGGAGACAGTTGAAAAGGACATGATTGTAATTAGATAAAAAAATAAGTAAGAACCTGAAATAAGATAGTAGAAAGCTGAAAGAGACATTACAATAGAATAGAAGGAAGGCAGCTCATAAACTTTGGAAGGAAATTACCCTTTCATAGATCTAGGATTAAGATGAAGGGAAGAAGCAGGAAGACTAGTAAAAAGGTAGTATAAAATATTATAGTAAAATAATGTAGATTGGAAATGGCATTAGCCTGGAATAAACTTTTAGCCATGGTCAAATTTTGGATACATTTGGAAGTAGTAAGGTGAGGATTTGCTAATTTATTGGATGTGAGAAAGAATTAAAGGATATACCAGTGTTTTGAACGGAGTAGAAGAATGAATTTACCTGTTCTAAGATCAAGAAGACAGTGTAGGGAGCAAGTTGGTGTTAGAATGTCAGGAGGTCTGTTTGGGTGTGTTGAATGTGAGGGGCATGAAGACAACCAAATTCAAGTATCAACTAGGCATTTAGATACCTGAACCAGCTTAGAGTTCAGAGGAGTGGACCAGTCTGAACATCTCAGTTTGGAAAATAATAATATATAGGTGGTATTTATATTTCATGAGACTGAATTAAATCAACGAGAAATGAATATAAATTTGTTTTAAAGAATTCTAGGTATAGAATTCCAGGTATTTTTTAGTTGCCCCTGGCAGGATTTGCTTTTATTTTGTATGTGTACTATAATAGGATTGAAAAATGACTCCAGTTTTTAAAAAGAAAAATGAAGGTACCAATGGAGTGATCCTGGAACACTCTGATATTGGAAATGATGTGGAACTAGCAAAGTTGACTGAGAAGGTGTGACGAGAGCGGTAGGTCAATTGCAGTGTCTTGGAACCCAAGTGAAGAAAGTGTTTCAAGGAGCATGCAATGATCACTTGTTTCAAATGTTGCTGTATTAATATGGTGACTGAGAAATGACTGTTGATTTCACCCAGTGGAGATCCTGGTTGAGAACAGTAAAAATGATATCAATCAAGTGCAAAAGGATGAGAGGAACTGCATTGAGAATGGAGAGAAATAAATTGGAGGCAGTTATTATAGGCAATATTTCAAAGAAATTTTACTGTAAAGCAAATTAAAGAAATAAGGTGATAGTTGCTGGAGGGAGTATGATCACAATGCTGTTTTTATAAGGAAACGTCAGCATGCATTTATGCTAATTTTCATTATCCAGTAGAAGAAGAAAATTGGTGATCCATGAGATACTTGAGAAGTAGGGGAGACTGATGGATCCATGCTGTGAATTAGCTGGAGAGGATGGGCTCTAGTGCTCAAAAGGAGAGGCTGGCCTTTACTAAGAACATGGATGTTTCATCTACAGTAATAGGAAAGTAAGTATAACATTTTTGCCAAGGTGCAGATAAGTGGGTAGATGTCTTGGAGGCCTGTGAAATCTCACTGCGTCTTTTTTCTCAGTGAATCAGAAAGCAAGAACAACTGCTGAAAGTGAGTTTGAGGAGGTTTAAGGAAAAAGGAAATACCAAATGGTCGAGGAGAATGAGAATAGGAATGGAACAAGAAAATAGTTTATAATTGCTGTTCGATATTAAAGGCCCACTTGAGGTGGACTTCTATGAAATGAAAGTGAGAACAGACACCATGGCTTTGACTTTTCCTTCAGTCACATTCAGTGTCTCAGGTAAGGATAGATTTATTTTTAAATAAGGCTGTGGTTTAGCCAGTAAGTAAGAAAAGGAAAAGGGGACTAAAATATTGAAGGTGATGATTTAAGATTTAAAGAATCAACTACAGAATTTAATCAAGTAGTAGGGAGTTGATGGTGTGGTGGTATAGGGGTAAAGGTCAGTGAAAAAATGGTGAGATTTGTGAAAGGCAGTGGAGGAGTTGCTTGGAAGGATTTTTGGTGTTTCATGACTAGAGAAAGTGAGCTGGACGTGTGGGAGGTGGTGTTCAAATGAGAGTATAGAGGGAGTGCCATTATCGTTAATGAAAAATTGCAGCATGTGACTGAAGGTGAGAGTCTAAGGTAAACTGCAAAGGAAGGTCACTGGAAAAGCTTGATGCTATAGGGAAGTACACTTCAACTTGCAAGAGTTTAAACCATTAGGTCCAATCTTGAATGAGAAAAAGTTATATTTTTAAGAAATCTGGTAGGTTTCCATCCTGATGCACAAGAGATAATAAGATGCATATTGATGTGGATATCAGGAAGTCCAGATTCTAATCACTCTCTGTGAAAAACTGAATGTGTCACCTTGATGAGCCATTTATCCCTTCAGGCCTTGATTCTTCATCATTTGGCAGTGTCAGTGCCCTCCTGCTGAAGACTAGCAGGAATACACCTGTTGTTGAACAAGTTGGGTTTATTATTCATTGTAGTCTGAAAGAATGCTTTGTGGACCTCTGAGGCAGCTCAGTAAGAGAGTGCTAGGAAAGACATAGGGGTCTTTATGCCCCTTAGCATGTTAAAGTGTACCCAGGGATTTTAATTTATAGAGGTGAATGAGTACTGACAGGGAGAGGCTAATGCCACTGAAAGATTTTTATTTCTTACATTTCCCAAGAGGAGGGGGCAAGCCATGCCATGCAGTACCTTATGTGAAAGCACTGGTGTTGGTCAGGAGGCAGGAAGGAGTGAGAGAAAAGCCTATGCCAGAGCCTTATTACTATAGAAGCAGAAAGTTGTTAGGTGAGAATGTCCCCTATTGGGCAGGAAGTGATACACAGATGTTTGAGTTTGTGGTTGGAAGGTTTGTAATATGATTTCCATGCACCTGTGAAAGCTAGACTGCAGGGGAGCTGTAAACAACTTTGGTTGTTAGTTTGGCCCCATGATTAATAGATGCCAAATAGACAAATTTAAATTAAATTATTTAGAACAGAATGTAATAAACAGTTGTTGATTAACAGCATATGGATCGTTTTCTTTCCTCTTTATGTGGAAGAAATAAAAGTATAATCCAGTTTTTTGCTGGTTCTCATTCACGTAGGCTTGTACTTTCAGTTCTATACAGAAAATATTGCAAAACTCAGCATACTCTTTTGATTCACTAAATAAATGTAGCATTATGTTTCTGGTTTTACTGAAGTTTTGTGTGGTTGGATTATTCGTTTAGCAAGTATTCACTTCTTCCTTCCCTTACCCCATTGGGCATTGGGTGGAGTTTACTACCACACCCCACTGACTTGGCTGGCCAGATAACTTGCCTTACCCTAATGCAGTATGGGACATGAGGGTGTGCCAGTTCTGAGTAAAGGCCACTTGTCCTCTTGAACTCTTGCTATTTGCCGTGAAAAGAGCACACTGAGGTAGCATGCCTTCTTCAACCTGCATCCCAGGATGAGACACACCTATTACATATGTGAACTCAAGCCTAGCTGACCCTAGGAACTCAACCAGGCTCAATACAGCTGCAGTCAACATCTGTAGACTCAGGAGCGAGAACTAAATATTTGCTTTTATAAACCACTGAGATTTTGAATTGTTTATTGAATAATAATATTTTCTGAATAATACAGAAAGTGGGGAAAGGGATACATCATATAGCACATGGCATTTCATTCACACAGTTTCCAGAGATGTAGTTCTTTTCCCCACTCTCAGCTTCCAGATCCCTCCTCTCCTCTGATTGCCCCACAGCAGCTCAGTCTTGCACATTCTCACTAGTCCCCTTTATTATCCAGAGTTCTTTTCCTCTTGCTGGTGAAACTTGGTGTTACTTCCACAGTGTGCACCTCACTTACGTTGTGTCTCTACTTGATTATGCTCCTCACCCATATGACCAAATAATATATGCGTAATGCATTAAAAAAACTTCAAACAAACATATTGAAAAAAACATCTGTAATTCTACCACTGAAGGATAAATACTTTTAAAAATTAGGTGAACTTCCTTCCGGTAAAAGGTGACTTATTACTTTTTAGAGAAGCAACATATATAGTAGGATACAAAGTGGAAAGTTAAAAGCTTTCCTCTTCTATGGAACAAATTAGAGAGCCCAGAAATAGATCCACACAAACATATCTTTAACAAAGGAATAAAAGAAATACAGTGGAGCGCAGACAGTCTTTGTCAACCTAAATCTGCTCTAAAAAATAGCCTATTAAAAAAAATTGCATCCCTCTTCCTAGTTCCTTTCTCTAAGCCAGGTCAGCTTTTTGGGTATTTTTCCAGTCATTTACCATGACCATCTTTTTATTTGGTATGACCACAAGTAGGATCATACATATCAAGATGTTTATTATTTTAATGGTTATTGGTTATATTTATCATATAAAAGGATCATTTTCAATTTTGAAAATATTCTTAAATGTATTTAAATAATGCAAGCAATATAAAAACATGCAATTAAGAAACAGGATACAGAAAATCTCATCTGTCCATAAATAATCAATATTAATGATGGATGAACATTATCCAAATATTTTTAAGCATACATGCAGATATAATAATGGGTGGGTAGTAAATAGATGAGTAAATAGGAAAAAATACCTCTTTTAGAGTGAAATTACATAGAAATGGTATTTTAAAATAAAGTATTGTAATTTAACTAGAGAAAATAAAAGGAAGTTACACAGATGCTAGAGTTCAGATAATTTTCTTTTTGTCACAATTATTAATTCTAAAAATATTGCTAAATTAAAAGATCATGAAAATCATTGAGGTAATTAATACTCATGTCTTTCACCCACCTCCTCACATCATGGGTTTTGTTACCAACATTATTTTTATTATCTTTTTAAAGTTGCTAACATCAAGATTTATTTTGCAATCTAATTTTTGTTTATTTTTGTTTTGTTGATTTTCATGATCAGGTAGTTTTTTCCAGGGGGGAAAGACCTTTTGTCTTTGTACTTGAGCAATAACTTGACTAGTTGTAACATTCTTGTCTCATACTTTCTTCTCAGAATGCTGACTTTGTCCTATTGCAGTCTGGTGTTGAATTTTACTGAGAAATCTGAGGCCAACTCCATCGCCTCTTTCGTTCTAGATGATTTGCTTTTTCTCTCCAGTTACCTGATAGATTCTCCGTTTCTATTTGAAGTTCAGTAACTTAACTAAGAAATAGCTTGGTGATGCTCTGTATTAATTTCCTAGATAGAATAGGGACCCTTCAATCTGCAGATTCAGTTCTTCCTTAAATTTCATGGAATTGTCCTGTATTATGATTTTGAGATTTGTAAAATTTAATTTATTAGATTTTCTGCTTCAAGGACACAAATTGTCTCTAGTAATTGCATTTATCTGACTTCCGTATTTCACATTTTCTCTAATTTCTTTATTATTTTCACGTTTTCTCTTCATTCACAGTGCTTATTCTCAGCCTTTCCTCCATGCCATTAATTTGAATTTCAGCAACATCTATTTCCTAATATTTCTAATTTATTTTCAGTTCTGTGATTATATTATTTTGATCACCATTGCTTTGCTTACTTCATCCACCTCCGCTTTTATCTCATTCTAACGTTTATAGTCCTGTCTTTGAAAAACTGTTTTATAGAATTCTTGGTCTTACTAACTTACATGACTTCAGAAGAATCTGGTTCTATTTCTAGGATTATTTTCCTTCCATATTGCATTCTTAGTTCATCTCTAGCATTCTAAATCCCTTCATCCCTTTGTTTCTCTATAACTTTTTTTTTAAGAAAAAAGTTAGCAGAGTAGGAGAATATAGTATGATTTTACAGGTTCCATATAATTTATTTTCATTTTGTTCATGTACTGGGACAGCTCGAATTAGCCTTTCTCTTTCATTTTCTGTGTGAATACAATGTGAGTAAAGTTTCTTTGCTATCTTTCTTGCCCTTCATATTTACCTCTGTTTATACTGATTAAGAATAAAGTCTATGGGGCTGGCCCCGTGGCCGAGTGGTTAAGTTCGCGTGTTCTGCTGCAGGCGGCCCAGTGTTTCCTTGGTTCGAATCCTGGGCATGGACATGGCACTGCTCATCAAACCACGCTGAGGCAGCGTCCCACATGTAACAACTAGAAGGACCCACAACAAAGAATATGCAGCTATGTACCAGGGGGCTTTGGGGAGAAAAAGGAAAAAAAAAAAAAAAGAATAAAGTCTAGAATGCTTTTATAATATAAATACTTGTATTGAGCAAAATTAAAATATTTTTGATTTT
This sequence comes from Equus asinus, assembly GCF_041296235.1. Classification (NCBI taxonomy): domain Eukaryota; kingdom Metazoa; phylum Chordata; class Mammalia; order Perissodactyla; family Equidae; genus Equus; species Equus asinus. Next base: position 175,296,587 of record NC_091790.1, read on the forward strand.
AAGAAATTGCTTTTTTGTGTAACTTATCATCTTCAGATTTTTGTTTAATATTTTACACAGAAGTATATAATATTTTGAAAGATGAAATGATTGCTATTTCTTTAAAATATTTTGATTACAGCTTTGCTTAAAAACATTTAAATACATTTACAACTGAAACTTTTCATTTCTTAAAATTTATGTGCAAGAAATATTTTCCTTATCTGCAATATCTCAAGTGAACACTTAATAAAGTATTTCCAGTAAATATTTTGTTAGAACTATTCAGGAATAACTGCCATCTATCTGTATTGAAATAATAGAATTACTAAAGCTATTAAGTTTTTTTGAATTAAGTGTGCTAGATGGTACATGATTAACATGAGTTTCCTTTGGCTCATTGTACAATTAGTGTCTTGAATACTTTAGGGGAATAATATTCTATTTAGGAAATTGCAACAGGTGAGAAAATATGTAGAAACTTTACAGTATTAATCAATTTTGTTGACTAATCATGCTACAATCTCAGACCTGATGAAATCAGCAATTTTAAATGAGTAGAATCTTACGATATTTAAATCAGTGGGTAATGGATAAATTTTTAAAGACCATCCTATTTTATTTACTTGGAAAACATTTCAACTTCTTATCTTGCATGTTATCTTGCAGGTAGTGAATAAGCAATATTTTAGTGTTCTTCTGCTTTAAAAATAAGGAAACATTAAAATGAATCATGGGAGCTGTCTAATGATATATAAAGATAGGCAATAGTCTTTTTCTTGATGAAGCTATAAACATCACTAAGGAACAATTAAAAGACTATGTCATTTATAGAAATGCCTCATAGTCTAAAAATGACATTGAGAAGAAGAAACTGTGGGGGATGGTATTTTTCAAAATAAATCTTCTGATTCAGATTGTACCTTTACATTTTATATTTAGTGTTTTTTTGCATATGCGAAACATTTTGGAAACGAGATATTTTACAGGATGCAAAGAATATCCACTTTAGTTATGGCATCACAGGAGAACCCAGTATACTTTTGAATTAGATTTGTTTGTCTTTCTATAAAATTTCTAAGGAAATATATGTGATTCTGTCAGTTTTTAGAAATATGAGCTCTTTTTTCCAGTTATTAAGGCTTACCTGTATCAACAACTGTGCCATTTAAATCATCTCTGTAGTCTTTGATCTGAGTATTCCACAAGTTGCAATATTTTCTAAGAAAATAAGTAGAAATGATAGCAAATATTTATGTACAACAAAAATGTTCATCACAGATTTAGTTGTAATGGTAAAATATAGAAACATTAAATGACCATTAATAGGAGATATCTCAACATTTCAAGGTGAAGTCATCTTCTCCTTTTATCCTGAATGCTGATATCTATAATATGAAAAATAAGTCTTCACACTGTTGCTTGCTGGCCAGTCTTGTATCTCAGAATTCTTTGTTATATTGTTTCTGCCCTTTTCTGTTGAAAAATTAGGGGAGAAAAATTAATAGAAAGAAAAGCAAAGAAAAATAGTGTGGTGGTTGCCAGGGCTTTCCAATGAGGAGTTATCGTTTAATGGATACAGAGTTTAAGTTTTGTAAGATGAAAAGTGTTCTATAGATGGATAGCCATGATGGTTGCACAACAATATGAGTACGATACAACTGAACTGTACACTTAAAAACAGTTAAGGTAGTAAATTTTGTGTTATGTGTGTTTTGCCATAATAAAAAAAAGAAATTCTTTAAAAAAAATCACCTTTAATTCTATAACCTGGACATGTATCTGTTGAAATATTTGTATATATTCTTTTAAACGGTGTGTGTATGTGTCTGTGTGTGTGTATAATGTGGCAGACATGTTCTATGTGGTATTTTGAAACCTGAATTTCTGCTGTACAATTTGCTGTAAACAGGTTTCTGTGTCATGACATATTTTTCTGCCATGTACAATTTACAATGTAAATTTTTCATGCCTACAATATAAATTTTTCATTCAAACCAGTATCAATGGTTGTGCCATAATTATAGCAGTCTTATAAGACATTTAAGTTATTTCAAAATTTTCCCTAAAGAAGTAACATTTTCATAAGCCTTTGTGTGTCCACAACTTTTTTATAATTATCCAAATTTGTTCTTTCAGATATTTGTGTATATTGCTATAAGTGGAACTACTGAACTGAACTAGGTAAATACTTTAAAGGTTTTGATAGTTTCCAAACTAGAGAAAATTTCTACCGAATTTGTATTCTCATAAAGGTAGAAATAGTTGAATTCAATTGTAATGTGATAAATCTATCTCTGATTTTATGCCGTAACTAAAGTGGATATTCTTTGCATCCTGGAAAATAGCTAGTCTCCAAAATGTTTCACATATGCAAAGTTTGAAAAGCCTGAAAAAATCTATTCTTTCTTTAAAAGCAAGCACTGTTATCTTTTGGGATAGGAAGTTTTGTTTGAACTGGATAATATTATTGCTATGGATCTTATCTTCTATTGTTTCACACAAATTCACTGTTCTGTTTCAGTTAAGACAATTTATAGAGCAGCAGCAAATGTTTACTGACCACTTAGCTGTAGTTTTAGAATTTTATAGTTTTTTCTGGGTTTTTTATTCTTTGTACAAAACTTTATCTTAGAATTTGGATTGAAAATTGAATTTAACAATGCAAATTTTAAAACCTTTTTTTGCCGAGTTCCATTAAAATATTTTACTTTCAAAGTGGCTTATTTTAATAATGCTAATTTAGCTGGATTCTAGGTGCAGTAAGAGGAGTGAACTAATCTCTAACATTGATAGAGAAAAACATTCTCTATTAAATTTTCTCCCTGAAGCTCTGTCTATTTAAGAAAAGTTTACCTCATTCAGACTAATGTAAATCTTTCAGAGCTTTGCTTAGTGATTTTTTTTTTAAAGATTGACACCTGAGCTAACAACTGTTGCCAATCTTCTTTTTTTTTCCTGCTTTTTTTTTCCCTCCCCAAATCCCCCCAGTACATAGTGGTATATTTTAGTTGTGGGTCCTTCTAGTTGTGGCATGTGGGACACCGCCTCAACATGGCCTAATGAGCGACGCCATGTCCGTGCACAGGATCCGAACCCTGGGCCACCGAAGTGGAGCACATGAACTTAACCACTCGGCTATGGGGCTGGCCCCTGCTTAGTGATTTTTATCCCTAAAGCTTATATCAAAACCAGAGAGTTGGGGAGCCAGGCTCTGTTCTACATGTAAAATGTACATACATTTTGTAGACACGAAGGCTGTTAGCAACAAAATAATACTTTTTAAAAAGAAAAAATGAAGGCATTTTTACTTTTCTGAGCAATAGATGGCATCTGTTTCACAGATTTGATGATATGTGTTATTTGGAAATATAATCTCGTTTTCAGATTAATTTAAAATTCAATTTATATATTCACAGAGAACATAGCATAGTATATGAGTGGTTTTCAAGTATTGATCAATGTGGTGAATGAATGTCATGATTTTCAAAAACTAAGTTTAGGAAATTTCACTTTGTTTTAGATAGTACATGCAAATAAAATTTTATTCAAAGCTCCAAACCACCTGTAGATTTCATGATGCAATTTGATTCCTTTGAATATATTATAATTTGTACAACATATGGGTATATTTTCCTCTCAAAACTGTACTGCATATCTTAACTGTAGTATATCCTAATGTATTTTATGTTAGTTTTCCTGAGTTTAGATAATATTATTCAGTATTATAGGATACTCTAATATAGCATGCAGTTTATAAATAATACATGATACTGCCTTGCAACAAAATTCACATTATAAACCCTTCGTAGATTAGCAGATAAATAGGATGTAGTATAAGGTAGTGGAAAAAATACTCTTGTGGGAGCCAGGTTCCTTATGCCAAAAGTGTTGAGATGCTTTTCTGTCATTAACTTGATTTATGGCTTAGATGATGTACCTGAGCTCAGTTTCTTTATTTGTGAAATGAGGCGGCTGTCCTGGATGACTATACTGCAGTTGTTTCTTATACCTGGATCTCAGTATACAAGAAATTTAAGTACTCTTATGAACAACAATAAAAAGCACCCTTAAATTTAAAATGGCACTTAACTTATGAATTTCTGTTTAATACATGCATTATTTCATATTGAGTACATGTTGTTTGACAAAAGGCTTTAATTTGTATGTGCTAGATAAATATTTAATTTACTTTATTCCTGGTTGGAAATAGCCATAATAACTGTTAGAGTAATCTATTTCAAAAGCAATCTATCAGAAGGTGCCTAAACAAGCTTATAAAGTCTGTGATTTTGTGTTGAGACTATCTAGCTTTCCAATTCTTTGATCTTTGCTCTCACCATCTTGCCCTTTCTCTATTAAACTTGTCTGCAAGAGGAGATTTAAGCTTATTCTCGGACTTACTGGTTTCTGTTAAACTGAGGTCTCAAGCCACACCTGGTGAGACTGTTTGCTTTCTGTTGCTTCCGGGTGTTCAGTCTCTGTTTTTGTTGGCTAACCCCAGTCCAGTTGGGAGGGAAGAGAGATCCGGGAAGAAGGAAGGAAGGTGTTACGACGGTTTTAAGCCTTTAAAATTATTCACCATCAGAGGTGTTTGACTATGTTAGCCTTAGAACCACTAGGCCATACTGGATATGTTTATATTTTATAATGCCGTTGCTTCATGATGTCTGCCTGCTCACAAACACTACGGGGAAGGTCATAAAGAAAGCTACCTTCTAGCCTTGCTATCCCTCCTCTGGCCTTTAGCATTCTGCCCCCAGGTCAAGAGGATGAAGGAGCCAACTTTGCTTAAATGGATGATAAAAGCAAATCCAAATCCAGGTTTTATCCTCAGTAACTGTGTGTGTATTTGATCTCTGCTATCTTCCAGCTCTGAATAGCCAACTCTATAAATGTGAGTCATCTTTTTTCTTTTTTTTTTAATCTGTAACGTGATCAGTTGTAATTTATTTGGATTTAATGTGTAATATAATGGGTGTTCTATTCATATTCTGTCATTCATTTGAAAATAGAAGATTTTTTAAAAAGAAGCTAGTTGATAATGTCAAAGAAAAATTGCACCAGATAGAGTTAAACAGGCAAGGATGACTTTATTCAAGATTATTGCAAAAAGGGGGAGAGCTTGAACTCAACTCTGCTAAAATGAAAAACAGGAGAGATTTTTAAGTACTAGGATGAGCTAGTGGAAAAGTACTGGAGGATATTAGTGGGGAAGTTGGTCAATGTTATTAGGTCATCTCTGTTTGCTAATTAAAGCTTACTGAAGTTTAGCTCCTTCCCTTGTACAGAGATGGGAGATGGGGGCCCTATCTTCCATGATGATTACATTTCAAAGACGTAATTCCCAAGTCCTTGAGAAAGACATTCCTAGGTTGTAAAACTGGCAAGAAGCATGGAGACTATTTACATCACAAAGAGGCAAAGAAAGAATTTATGATTAAAAGTTTTCTAAAGTAAATGCTCTACAAAAGGGAAGTCAAGGGCCTGTAGCCAGGAAGAAACCTGTCTAAAATTTGGTCAAGCTGAGGGGAATGTTAAGGCTGTCTTGGTCACAAGCATTCCAAATGGTATGTTTGTTTTTTTTCTCTCCTCAAGGCAGGAGGAGAAAGGGTCCTGGCATTCCTAAAGCTAGAATAAAGCTTTGGGAAGCCAAAAACATGGGCACTTGAGCCTTGAGCAGCAGCTTCGTTGTTCAAACCTGAATGGAAGTGTGTTTTGCTTATTGGCTTGGAGAAAATGAGTCAATAAATTCAAGCTTTATTATGTAAAAAAGTAGTATATAAATTTCCAGTTATACCTAGCTTGCGTTGTCAGGTACAGGAAATAACAAACAAACAGGAAAAAAGCAAAAATTTAAAAGAAACAAAGTGCTTTTCCTTTTCTTGGTTGAGAGAGATTTCTCTTTCCACTTTGGAAAATGTTAATCATAGAGAAGTCTGTGCTTAGCATGGAAATAGTCTATATAGTCACAATTTCCTCCCGTTTGACCAGAAAATTAATCAAAGATCTGTGAGCTGGGAGTTTGGACAACGGAATACTTAGATGAGTAAGAAGCCATAATGAAGAGAGCTTTTCAGTCGAGAAGGTGGAGACACCTTTTAGGAGAAGTGAGCCTTGCTGGAAGGGCTTTGACATCTTGGGGAGTGTGGCTAGAGGTGTCGGTGCTGAAGCAAGGAAGTGAATGCACGATTTGCAAACCTGAAAATTAAGACAGCGTAGCTCCACAACCGTATTTGTCATATCATAATGATACACTGTCAGATATTTTAACAGTTGTGGAAATTTATTGTGTCTCTGTTTATGTTAATTTGAGTGATAGTGGCATATATACATAAACATTTGCATATATACATATATGTACACAGGTATATATACATTTGTGCTCCTTCATGTTTGTAGCACAATCTAACTATAAAATGGATTAACAAAATAATAAATTAGGCTTTCCATTTGTAGAAATAAATTTTTAGATACATTTTGCATCTAAATTATAAAATAATTTTTATTTAAATATAAAGTATGTATCAACACATTTCATTTCTGTTTTTGTTTTTAAACTCTTCAAGAACTTACTATACTTAAATTTCTTTAATCAGAAATTATATTATTTGTAAAAATGTATCGTAATTGAAAGAGAGGATGATTGAAATGTTTCTAGATGTTTTTCACTTAGGATGTCTGATATCTTTAAGATATATCTGTAAACGCCACTTATAGGTAATTGAGAGAAATGCTTTGCCAAGGAATTATATGCAGTTAGACTTTAGGATCTTTATGCAGTGGAGGTAGAATAATCACTCATTCAAGCTGCCTTTTAACATTTACTGTGAATTTGATTTATGTAGGAAATATGGGATAAATTATATGTGGCTTATAGAATCATGCCTCAACTACTTTGACATTTACTTTTGCTTTTATTTCAATATTATCTATAAATGTTAATCAAATACATTTACAAATGATTTAAAGATATCTAGGGTTCTTTAAATAAGTAAGGTCTACTAATCATTTTAAAGTGTGAATTACACACTAAGGGAGTTATGTCACTCTCTTGGTGTGCTGTGACTTTCAGCACTCTAGCACCAAAGAGAATATGATTGAGAAATAAATAGTATGTAGAATTTCACCTGGATGTTTGTAGATTTCTAGTAACGTGGTTCTTTCTTTTTTACAATCAGGAATATAGCTGTTGTATTAATAATTAACTGGTCAACTCAAAGTAAACCTGCTGAATTAGAGAGTGGGCATGATCTTGGTATTCTGTTCTGAAATCGCTCATCCACAAACAACAAATTCCATCAATATTCAGTATTCCACTGTCCAGGAGGAAGTAGAAACCCCTCTACACACGCGCACACACACACTTGCAGAGAGGAGTTAAAGCCAGAAGAGGGTAATGTCATGGTCTACTGCTTTATATTCATCAAAACATACTTTTCTATTTTTCTACACTTGGAGGAACTTTAGTAGCATACTGCAGAAATATTTACTTTTTGTCTATGGAAAATAGTTTCCACAAGCATATTTAGACAATAGGAAAATATTCTCAGATATTTTGTATAAAAAATAAAATGCTCTGCTCATATTGTTTCTTTTTGTTTAGCTACACTACTGAGCTCAGCATATCCTGTCAGCCCTGGGAACTGTGTAGTAAATCTCCAGCCCTGCTATATATTGAGAATAGCACAGTTGTATGACAAACACATCAGCAGTGGGTATAAGCATACATATGAAATGGTCCACTGCCAAAATCAATATAATTTTAGTGGCATTAGTTGTCAACCTATATTTAAAAATATCTAGGAGAGCAAGTTAATTATTGTTTATATTCCCCATTAATCTTAGTAATATGAAAGTCAATTCTTAAACTGAAAAATTGGAGATACTATAATGCTTATGTTGGGGGGAGGGTGGAACTACTTCCTTGATTAGTGACTGAATGGAGGGCGGGGGGGGGGGGAGCAAAGGAGATGAGGTGAAAGGCATTAAACCAGAAAAAATAGACAAAAATAAACCTTGTTAAAATGGCTTTCTATAATGAATAATGTGTATCTGAATTTCTCTACTTTGGGCACTACCTACAGCCTTAATTGCACAGCATTCCAATTAAAGAGTATTTGGAGAATTTCTTTAAATCGGAACTCAATAAGCTAGGGATCTGGGGCCTCTGATGTGAAGATTTATAGTGGAGACTAGATATTTCCAGCAAGCGGGATTGAGCAATCCTCCCCTGATGTGCATAGAGGTCATGGCGCTCTGGCAGAAACAGTTTTGACCCCATTTATCGTCTGGTTCAGACAATCTTATGGTCCACATGCCTGACAGAAAAAAGAAAAAAGAAAGAAAAATGGCGTCTGGTGAAGTGAACCAGACCTAGCTGTGGTGCTTAGTTTTTAAGGTGTAATTTGTACATACAGTTGAGTGACTGATATTGGACTTGTCCTGACTCAGCTACACTGCTAAGTGTAAAATAGTGAATTGAAAGAGCTATAATTCTTAGAAGCATGGGACATCTTTGCCAAGACCACACTGCAGTGGTGATCGAGATACTGGAGCTCGAGAAAGGAGGCTACTCTGCAGGAGCTGTGCCTCTACAGGATTGTCACAGCCTGGGCTGTAAGTTTTCCGCTCTGGCCAACCAGTGCTGTATCACTAAGCACCAAAATAACTTGGACCTCAAGCAACAGGGACTCCCTCCTTAAATCTTTTGAATATAATACAGAAAGCACATGCTTGTTATTTTTTTATTATGGTAAAATATACATAATATAAAATTTACCATTTTAATCATTTTTAAGCGGGCAGTTAGGTGGCATTAAGTATATTCACATTGTTGTGCAACCATCACTGCTATCCATTTCTAGAAGTTTTTCATTTTCTCCGACTGAAACTCTGTACCCATTCAACACTAACCCCCCAGTTTCCCTTCCTCCCCAACCTATGGCACCCACCATTCCACTTTCTGTCTCTAGGAATTTGACATATACCTTTTAGGTGCCTTAGGTACCTTATAAAAGTGGAATCATTCAAATATTTGTCTTTTTGTTACTGGCTTATTTTACTTGGATAATGTCTTCAAAATTCATCCATGTCATAGCATATGTCAGAATTTCCTTCCTCTTTAAAACTTAATAATATTCCATTGTATGTATATACCACATTGTGTTTATCAGGCCATCCATTGATGGACACTTGGCTTGTGTCCACATTTTAGCTATTGGGAATAATACTGTCATGAACATGGGTGTACAAATATCTGTTCAGATCTCTACTTTCCAATTCTTTGGGGTGTGTACCCAGAAGTTACTCTCCTTAATTTTTAAGAGGAATAATTTCCAGCTTTATTAGCAACAGCCACAGTGGTGGTAGCAATGGTGTAAGTGCCACTTTAATCAACTTTTTAAGTATAATGGATTTCCAGCTTCACTGGCAACCATTTACATGGTAATGACAGCAAAGGAGATGGAACTGGATTTCCAGATTTGAGGTCTCTCTCTGGAGCCCCATCACTACTATTTGGGATAGTTAAGTAAGTTCTGATTTATTAACACAGGCATGCAAATATTCAGGGTTTTGTAACAAAGGCTGAATTTCCAGTAGCCACATAAGTTGATAGTTGAACAATGAGAATTATATATGCATGTGACACTATCTGCATTTACCAACTGGTGGAGCTCACACACTGAAGATATATCACAAACCATGTGTAAAAGGATAATCTCTTAAAATATTAACTTGAATATGAGCGTTAGTCTGGATTCCCTAAGAAGCAGACAGTAAAATGGGATTAAACTTGCAAGAACTTTTAAGGGAAATGCCTGTGAGAGAAAATGAGGATGGGAGTGGGCAAGGCTGGAAGTGCCATCAGACTGGGATGCGTTTCTAACCAAGGATGAAGGACAAGGAAGGTGAAGTTGAGTGGAGACTTTCTGAAGTTCAAGTGCCATGAAATTTAAGGAAGGTCAACAAGGTGGTCCGAAAGCCTCCAGCCAAAGTCGACCATCACAGGAGTCCCAAGTCTCTTAGGGATGTCTTAATGTCCCTGCTGTGCTCACTGCCTGCTGGGAACAGCCCGTGGGAAGCATGGTCTTGACACAAATGTAATGGACTTCAGAGTGCAGCAGCTGGAGGCCTTGGTCAAATACTCTCTTCAGTTGGAGATGTGCAAAGCACATTCTCATGGCCTGCCACTATGCTCACCCTACAGTTTTTTCTTCTCCCCAGTACCAATAGGTAGGGAGGCTTGGCGCTGCTTGCCTAACAGACTTGGAGAAGGTGAAAAGTGTTCTCCTACCACTGTATCAACAAACACTGTGACCTCCAACACAGCATGGCCCTGGTGGTGCCATTTCACTCTCCTTTGCCATGCCATCCTCTCGCTCTATCCAGAGAGGGATCACGAACACTTGGAGTACTTTTTGAACTGTTGGTGATGTCTAATGAATTTGAGTGCTTTCTGATGTCTCTGGTCTCTGTCTCATTCTGCCTGCTGTTTGTTACAGTGAGTAGCCATCCCACCATGCCTACCTGTTAGGCTCCAAGTAGCCTCTAGGCTAGTGATTCAGAAAGATGACCTCTTTCTGAAAGAAAGGTGGGCAGATAGTGGCCTCACAAAGTGGGCCTTGCTCTTTTTGGACCCAGTTCTGCAGCAGATTATAGATTATACTGCTTATCAGGTGGAACTCAGGCTGAGTTTCTGCTGCCAATACCCCCTTAGCAGGATGCCTTCATACAGCACCTGGACTCCACAGTCTTGTGAAGTAGCGCTCTGCCCTGTTTCCTTCAGTGAGAAAAGTCGAAGCCTGATTTGGGTCTGAGCAGTAGGTCACAAGCCTCCCTGCTTATCTTTCTTTTTGTGGTGTTGGTTCAGTAGTAATGTTCTGTCTTCATCATACTGACATTTTTTATAAACAACATTTGTCAACTCCCTCTTTTGTCTGATTGGAAAGCCCACAAACCGACATGAAACTAGGGAGGACTGTAACATTATCACTGCAGTTTCACTCTGCAAATCATGATGTATGTTACCATCTTCATCAGTTATTTTATTGTCTATATTTAATGGATTCCATGGGCTTCAGAATTTGACCTTTATTCTTTCTTCAGAAGAAGCTGACATAAAGCTAACTGTAAAATTTCTTTTTAGATCTTTCCTTTTAGTATGTATAACGCATCTTTAAATTTTGTATTCTTTTATATAGTGTAGCTTCTCCAGTTTGTATGAGAAGTCTTTTAGCTTTGGAGAAGTGCATTCGTGGTTTTGTTTATTACAACAGTTTATTTCTTCTCTGCTCATATAAATTTTGGGAGATGATCTTTTAAAGTGTCGACTCTAGATTAGAGAGAAATGCATACAAACGTACCTCATATATTTTCTATGTGAATATGTTCATGTATAAATATATTCTATTATATATGAGAACGAAAATTCAAATCAACCAGTGCAGCTTAGCTTAAGGAATAATACTAGAGAGATGGCATTCCAGATTTTTAGTTTCATAAAACTGACAGAATTGTAGAAAAATTCAAAATGTCAGAATTTTGGATTAGTTTGTCTTAGATACAGGAAACCAGATTTCCCTAAGAGGTAAAAATTTAAAAGATTTATCCAAATAGAATTTTCCCTGGATTTAAGACAATGAACTTTCTAATTACCAAAGTTAATCTGCTAATGGGTAGATCTCATGTTTTCTTTCCACAATAAAATAAAATAAAATTATCCATTCTTAAGAAATTCCTAAAAGGCATTCTATAAAAAAAAAAGTGTTTAGTTATTTCCCAAAGGGTTTATTCCAGAGATAGGCATTTTTTAAACCTTTTTTACAACTGTGTTGAGTACATCTACCATACTACTTTTTGCTACAAAAACAGCATCTGATATAAAGCAGTGAAAATTAAATCTGTGCTTTGCATGCCAGATCTTTAGAGTGTTTCTCAACACTTTCATTCTCTCTGGTATTTTGGCCTTTCAAATTCTGACTCTCTTGGTTGCTCTTTAAAGTCTTAAAAATCTTATTCTTGGTACCAATTTTGTGTTCATCTTGGTATTTAATCCAGCATTTATGTTTATTCTTGGGCAGCTGTTTAGTCTGATCTAAGGCATTCCATATAGTTGGAAGTGAAAGTCTTGTTCTCTTACTTTTGAGATGTTATTGAATTTAAGGTAATTATATTAGAAAATCCTAGAGTAATTGCTGTAACGTGATCATCTTCAATATCTTCAGAGAATTACTGGTCTTAGAACACTTATGCATATCTGTAGCCTAGGATATGTTTTATCAATTTTATAATTATAATGACTTTCTACATGCTCAGGTTTTTTTCAGGTTTACATACATAAGAAATAGTGGTTTCTTTTCCAATTTGGTAGTGATGTGCCATTTGATCTGGATACCAAGTGTCACTAGGAAAGAACACACTGAATTTAAGAATGTTTACCATTTTTTTGAAGCTGATAATAAACAAGTGTGGTTTAAAATAATGAGAAATTCAGTCCTAACAAACTATTTAGCAGTAGTAATCAGGTCAAAGTATGGTGTCTTTCAGTTGCGACAATAGACAGAAAATATACAAGCCAGATAAATTATGGATTGTAAAATGATTCAGGAAGTTAACTTGGTAATTTGATAAGGTGGTCATAAATAATTAAAGAGTTTAGGAAATGAAGAGTAATTTTAGAACAGGAACAAGGGGTTCTTTGACTGACATTCTCATAGAATTCAGGCTTTGCTGCCTTGTTCCCATGTCAACCATGTAATAAGCATAAAATTCAAGAAGTTTAGTACTTTCAGCTTATTATGACTTTTCGAAATAATTCTTAATTCTCAAATAATATAAAATAGCAATCAGAGACATAGGGCTATTTTTTTTTTTCAGCTTATGGAAGATTGAATGCAAAAGTCAAGTGTTTGTAACATTTCCATAGCCATACCGCAACCGTAATTTTTAAACTCTCATCTTAAGCCTCTGTTACATCTTTCAGAAAATCATTAGAGAAAAAAGCAGTACATTTAGTGGTTGATTTTTACTGTATAGTAAATTACTCCTAAATATGACATTGCAAAGTACAGACTTTTTGCACTTATCCTAATGTTAAAGCCCGGTGTTTCCTTTATAGCATCTTTTAAAAATTATCACTTTTTAGTAGAGAATTTGATGTTTTAATTTTTATTTTTTCCTGCCAAATATTTTTATTTTTTCCTATACAAAGAAAATGGAATTACATGTGCCTGTGTTCTGTGTGTGTGCCTGTATGTGTATAGGTTATATATATATAGATAGATAGATATTTTGTTGCACATGCCAGTTCCAAATCTCTTTAGAACTCATTTAATTGTGTCTTTTATTTCCAGCTACGAATAGAACAGGAAAAACTAGTACCTTAAAATAATATTCTTTTATATATTTCTTTTTGGTTCTATATTATTATTAAATTTGGATTTCTCAAATTCAGAGGAAGACTTGTAATAATGTTAAAGTCACCTGCATCTGAGAATTTTTCTGAATGGTATTCAACTCACCAAAACATTCTAAAAATATTTAATTAAGGACAACTTAGCAATTATTTGTTAAATAAATATTTTAATAAGAAATTTTCTTGAAAATAGTGTTGCCTTTTAAAATTAATTCTTCTAGAATATTACCAGCAAGCCAAGGAACTTCACTATAAAAGTGATACTTCAGTCATACTTTTCAACAGGATTCGTTGGAAAACCTCTTCTGTTCCTATTTTTAAATTCTTAAGTAGTAAATTTCCAAATGTGAAATAGTGTCATTTAACTTTCAAACATAGTATTTCAAAAAATATGTATATTTTGGGGCTGGCCCCGTGGCCGAGTGGTTAAGTTCGCGCGCTCCGCTGCAGGCGGCCCAGTGTTTCGTTGGTTCGAATCCTGGGCGCGGACATGACACTGCTCATCAAACCACGCTGAGGCAGCGTCCCACATGCCACAACTAGAAGGACCCACAACGAAGAATATACAACTATGTACCTGGGGGCTTTGGGGAGAAAAAGGAAAAAATAAAATCTTTAAAAAAAAAAAATGTATATTTTGAGTTCTCTTACCACTTCTTGCAATTAAACAGTGACATTTGAGGAAGAACTGTGATGCCGACACACACATATGTGCACATTCAATCCCAAAACCTAAAATAAAGCTGATTTTTTACAATTGTTTAAGTAATTAAACAAGGAGGCCATTAGACTGAGTTAGCTGTTATGCCTTGCTAGTCTCCGTAAGCAAACCAAAACCTAAGCCAGGGTCAGTGCCCTTGAATCTAAGAAAATGAAGCTTAAAAACAACCAATCACAAACAGCCAACTAGGCTTTCCCAAATGAGGCAGCTGCTTACACTATAACCCGTCAAATAATTTTCTTGCTTTGCTTCCATGTCTTCTCTGTAGAAGCCTCTTCCCTAACCCTCCCGGCGGAACTCTTCTAACGACTTTTGGTTTGGTGCTGCCCTATTCAAAAAGTTTTAATGTGCCTCAGTTTATCTTTTAACCTGACTCAATTATCTTGGAGAAAAAAGGAATTATGGAGAAGTTTAAATTTTATTCTTTTTAAATTATATTTTAAAAATTCAAGCCAGCCCATTTAAACCATAGAATATTAGAAGCCTGGAAGGGTTTCTCCAAGTCACACAGCTGGTTATGGCAGAATTGAGATTTTCAATCATCTGCTTGACGTTTAATCCTGTGCTCTTTCACATTCACATGCTGTTTCTTCTCCTGCATGTATATAACCCCTGGGAGTTTACTGAGTCATTTTGATGCTTAGTTTGATGCATAACACATCTTAGTCCTTCCTGGGTTTATACTGAAAAAGAATAAGGTTGTCCTGGCAGTCTCTAGAGACTTAAGGTGTGATTTTGGGAAGAGGGGTTCCAGACATATTCCTAAAATAAGAATATTGAGTGTGGTGAAATATGGATAATTCTAATTAAAAATGGAATTGAAAACAGACTTAGTAACAAGGGCTCCTCCTACTCCAGGTTTTTCTGAGGGAATACCAGGAGAGAAAAGACATCCAGTTGATATTTTCTGTTATTCTTTCCTATGCTTGCCTGTGGTTAAGCAAAATTGAGTGAGAAGTAAACTTTAGAAAAGAATCCTTGGATTTAGCGCCTCTAAGGCAGGGCTGTAAGTTCTCCTTAATTAGTTAGGTGACTGTGTAAATAGCCAGCATGTCTGAGACAGCACTAGGCTTTGGGAATGCAGAGATAAGGCATGGTAGTTTGAGTCACTACCAGAGACCACTTGCAACAATATGGATGAACCTGGAGGACATTATGCTAAGTGAAATAAACCAGTCACAGAAGCACTTAGTGTTCTCATGGCAACTGATAATCATATACCCCATCAAAGACCTGACACCCTCATGTCCCACTCCAGAAAAAAAAGATTATTTTTGTGTATGTGGTAGAGATTATTCAACTTAAAGGACTAAATTTCTAATGGAGGGTTTCAGGCCATTGGGGGAAGTAGTTTGGTGGAGGGTGGCTTTCCCCACTATGTGATGAACAGTGTACTCTACAAGTCGCACACATGATATCTACCATCTCTGGATGGGTTTGAAGGCAGGAGGATGGGTTTAATGGTCAGCTGAGAGAAGCACTTTTTCTGCTTGGCCTCCTTACCCTGCATCGTTGAGAAGGTGTGAGGATATTGTAGTACAGCTTCTGTCTCCAGTGCTTCCTCTGCATTTCCTCTTCCTAAACTCTCAGAGAAAACATGACTTTCTTCTTGAATAGCACCTAGACAGATGTTTGTGTATTTCAGCCCAATCTTCTGTGTACTTGTCATCTCCTTTGTCCTTATCATTGATCATTATTGCATTCACTAGTTTATTCATTAGCCCTTTGTTGCTGTAGTTCACATATATTCAAATGCTGGCACACATCTTTTTTCAAACAAAGCAAAACAAAATGCTCATGTAATCAAAATCAGTTTTGAAATTTTAGGTCCCTTCTCAATAAAATTTTGTTGCATTCCTTTCTTTTATTTTTGCTATGAGCATTCCTTATTCATTCATCTAATATTTTATTACTAGCTCATTATCACCTCATACTCTCTAAGTTTAGAAGGAAAAGGAGGGCAGCAATTTGTGAACATTCTTCATTTTCCATTTTGTGACAGTACTACTTAGGAATGTGGAAATTATTACACATTACTAGCCTATCCCAGAAGGCTTATGACAAAAAGTGTTTCAGAGGCCTTCTATAGGGGGGTCTTTTAATACAAGAAGTATTACTTTTTACTCCAAAGCTCTCCACTGCTCTGGGAATGGAAGAAAATAGATAATGAAATGTCTAACATCCTTAAGACCTGATTCTGGGGGGTCTTTTTGATACTTTAATTTTGTTTTTTTAAAGTCTATGGCACTAGATATAATACTGAAGTTTTAATTAAAGTTTTCTGATGGGAGTAATGGAAAATATGATGAGGTCTCTTTTACTTGAAAAACAATGGCGCACACATTCCATGAAGGGATGGGTGGGCACATGAACAGGTAATTATTGTGTAATAAACCTTGTAAGGTATAAAACACAATGAAGTCTATTTTTTCTCAAATATTTGCTGAATTAATATCGACAGAAGTATGGGTAGATGATAAATAGATTAAATTGGCCCTAAGAGATAATATATTGAACAGTGGTCAGAATAAAGCTAAAAATGGAGAGATTAAGATAGGTCAAAAATGTCAGTTTGAGGAGTATAGAAGTGATCTGATTTGCTGGACCTCGTGTAAAATGTCAATGCTAGGATTCCACCAGCAAGTTGTTTCAAGATAAAATGGGTGATTAGACTTGGATGTACCTATGATCTCATTCTATTCATTTTATGATCAGTTGTGCAGCCTGTGGGAGCAGTAGAGGTTAACTGGTCTACGGAGTGATGTCAGAAACTGTGACTTGTTATCACAATGTTCTTATACATGAGCTAATCAAAAAAAAGTATTCTTTTTTTCTACAAAGTTTTTGACATATTTCTTCTCTTCTTGACTTGTTAACACATACTTGATGTATTTCATTTTCTTTAGAGATTCCCTAGGTTATTCATTTAACACATTATGTTCCATGCAACAATGATATAATGTACTATTTGTTGACATTACAGAATAGAACATAATTCTTAGAACTGGAATTGAATTTATAATATTGTGTAGTCTAATGCCATGACTCTACAAATGAGGAAACAAAGACCCAGAAAGATTAAATGGGTGCTACTGTCATATCTCTTCCTCCTGAATTCATTAGAATCCAGATATTCTGTCTCTCATACATTACATTAATATTTGTATTTTAATTTTAGTCTTATATGTGTGAATTCAATTGGGTGCCTTAAAAAGGTGAAAATAGAAGTCTAAGGATACCATCATATGAGGGAATCTTGAGAAGGAAGGATGATCTAGGCAGAAGGACCATAACATGCAAAAGCAGAGGACCTAGAAGCCACAGGTGTGTTTAATATTTCTGAGCAAAGTAGGATACAGGCCGGGTAGGAGGCAGCAGTGAGAAATGAGGCAGGACTAGGGCACAGAGTACCACAGCCGCTGTGCAGAGGAGTTAAAACTGTGTGGCTTAAAATAGCATCACAAATAGATGTTAAAGCAAATAGTGGGGGTACAACAACATGATTTGAGTATTTGATAGATCCCTCTGTCCATATTGAAGAGCATGGTATGGAAGAGAGAGAAGATGGAGCCAGGGATGTCAGTAAGACTACTGTGAGAGCCTGTGAAAGAAGCTTGGGAAATCAAACTAAGGTGGAGAGAAAGGGAACTTATTTCAGAGCAAAGTTTTGAAATCTACACTATTCCATGGGAATATAGTTCTTCTTTCACAATGCACATTTAAGGGTCAATTTTCTATTTTCTCAAAATATCATTTACTTTTCTATAAAATAACTGCCTCTTCCACTTTATTATACTGTAAAATGACTTGTTTTTCTATTTATTTTTCTGCTGTAGACTAGTAGCTCCTAATCCTCAGCAGTCCTGCTGGCTGGCTATAGCTATCACTGCCCTCTGGAGATCTGGGTGTGGTAATAGGATTCCTTTTCCCACCTTTCATAGGATTTCTGCATCACACCTTCCTAAGATTTTGTTGGTCGGTCTGCCTTGACTATATGTTTGGAATCTTTCAGATTTCACAGACCTTTATCATTATCAATATTCTTTTTCCTAAATATGTCTGAAATTCCTGAGGTTGGAAGATGGGAAAATCCTCTCCTTGCAAAACATTAGAGAGACAGTGTACCTTGGAATAGGCCGTGGTGTCTGGCAATTGAAACAATCAACTGAAGTTTACATTTGCAGATACTTCCCTCATTATTAGGTTGAGTATATCAGTGTGTTTCCTCCATGCTTCTTTATGGAAATAATAGACCCCATTAATTAGAGATTAATTAGTTCAGGGAAAGAATATGATTCCATAACCAGAATGTTAAACTAATACCCTTTCTGTAGGATTTTTTTTTATATACCTAAAGAGACATTTCTAGTCTTTTCATCCATGAAGAAACTTAATAAATACTTTTGAACATGGAACCAAATTAAGCATCATCTTTCCCATAAGAACAAATTGTCTACAAAACTAGAAAGAAAAAAGCAGTAGGATTATTTTGATGAAATTTTCTCTTGGCCACAGTTTCCTTTTCTTAATTACCTGCTGTTATGAACTACAGGAAAGAATACATAAAAGTGTGGGTAAGTATTTTAAAGTAGGCAGCTGGCTGAAACAATCTTGGTTAATATTTTCCTGTCAAGTAGAATATGCTCCTTCCATTCTCACCTCAGAAGATTCAGGGCGACTAATCCCTGTTTTGGCATGTTAAATATTGCCCAGTGAAATCATAAGTATTTCTTCCCAAGGTAAAGACTTATGCATTTAAACAACCCAAGACCTGAGTCATTCTTCAGTGTTGCACGTAGGAAAGAGTTTTTGCAGGTGTCAATATGTAATATTCTATCATTAGAAAGATGAGGTTCTTATTTCAAGCTAATGGAATGGTATTATTATTTATGTTCTCACTCCTCTCCTTTTTAATGGAAGGCTTGGCCAAGATAAGTTCTACTTCTTGGTTCAAAAGAAGGACAAATAGAAATGGCTTTTATTTTGAAATGGAATTCTCTCAATGTCCCTAATGAAGCTTCTCCAGGAGAGAACACTGCTAGTGGTTGAAAAACCCATTCTGTTGAGGTCACTGTGTTCTCACCATTTTCTTCTTAATCGGTCAACTATGTGTATTTTTAAAATTTTTTAGAGCAGTTTAAGGTTCACAACAAAATTGAGGGGAAGGTGCAGAGGTTTCCCATATACCCCCTGCTCTCACACAGAAATAGCCTCCCTGATTATCAGCATCTCTCACCGGAGTGTTACATTGGTTACAATTGATGAAGCTACTTTGACAAATATTATCACTCCTAGTTTATATTAAGGTTCACTTTTTGTGTTGCACATTATGTGGATTTGGAGAAATGCATAATGACATTGTTGTTCCATCACTGTAGTGTCATACAGAGTATTTTCACAGCCTTAAAAATCCTTTACACGTCGCTTATTCTTTCTCCTTTCCACCACAACATCTGGCAACCACTGATCTTTTACTGTCTCTGCACTTTTGCCTTTTCCAGAATCTTGTATATTTGTAATCATACAACATGTAGGCTTCCAGACTGGATTCTTTCATTTAGTAATATCCATTTAAGGTTCCTCCATGGCTTTTCATGGCTTAGTAGCTCATTTCTTTTTAGCACTGAATAATATTCCATTGTCTGGGTGTACCACAATTTATTTATCCATTCACCTACTGAAGGGCATCTTGGTCACTTCCAAGTTTGGTAGTTATGAATAAAGCTACTGTAAATATCTGTGTGCAGGTTTTCTTGTGGACCTTTGGGTAAATACCAAGGAGTGCAGTTGCTGGATTGTATCGTTAGTGTGCGTTTAGTTTTGTAAAGAATTGCCAAAGTGTCTTCCAAAGTGACTGTACCATTTTGCGTTTCCTACAGCAAAGAATGACAGTTTCTATTGTTCCAATCCTCGCCAGCATTTGGTGTTTTCTGCATTCTGTATTTTGGCCATTTAAGTAGGTATGTAGTGGTATCTCATTGCTGGTTTAATTTACATTTCCCTGTTGGCATGTGATGTGGAGATCTTTTCATATGCTTGTTTCTGTATATCTTTTTTGGTAAGATGTCTTTTAGGCCTTTGGCCCATCTTTTAGGCCAGGCCAATTGGACTGGTTGCTTTCTTATTGACTTTTCAGAGTTCTTTGTATATTTTGAATAACAGTCCTTTATCAATTGTGTCTTGCAAATATTTTCTCCTGGTCTGTGGCTTGTCTTCTCATTCTCTTGACATTGTCTTTTGCAGAACTGAATTTTTAAATTTTAATGAAGTCCAGCATATCCATTATTTCTTTTATGGATCATGGCTTTAGTGTGTTTACTTATATTTATACACACACACACACACACACACACATAAGATATGCATAGCATAAATAATTGAATACATTGTTGGTATTATTATTTTGAACAAACTGTTATATGTTAGATCAATTAAGAATAAGAAAAATAAACATTTTTATTTTACCTTCACTCTTTCTTCTTTTCATGCTTTTCTTTTCTATGTGTAGATCTGAGTTTCTGACCTATATCATTTTTCTTCTCTCTAAATACAAACTTTAACATTTCTTGCAAGACAGGTAGACTGGCAACAAATTCCCTCAATTTCTGTTTGTCTGAGAAAGGCTTTATTTCTCCTTCACTTTTGAAGGATAATTTCACAGAGTACAGAATTCTAGGTTGGTAATTTTTTTCTGTCAACACTTTAAATATTTCACTCTGCTTTCTTCTTGCTTGCTTGTTTTCTGAGGAGAAGATGAACATTTTTTAAGTAGGAAAGAGGTGTCTGAATAATCATTTCTGAGCCCCTAGGATGCCTACTGTGGTAGAGGTTATGGGGAATTAAAAAGGAAAAGTATAACTAAACATGGCTTCTTTTCTCAAGACGCTTATATTCTAGAAAGGAACATATGACTTGTACTTAGAAGGCTCAAAATACCTGCAGTAAGATCAGAGTTTGCAAAGGGATCACAGAAGGGAGGGACTGTTTCTGCCTGGGAGTTGGGAACGCTTTATGAATTCTTTTAACTGTAACAAAACCGTGCTAACAATAATAATTTTAAGAGCTGTCATTCTGTCCATTATAGCATCTCCTAGGTCCCTTACACTCTCCTCAGTGTTTCACATATATTATCTCATTTAATCTTCAAAATAATCTATTGAGGAAGATATTATTATTCCTTTTTTACAGGCGAGCAGATAGGGCTTAGGAAGTAATATAAGAAAGGGGGTGTTCAAAGCATAGGCATAGAAGACTTTAGAGAGGTTGAGTAGTTGACTTTGACTGGAGCATAGGGTGGGAAGTAATACTTAAGAGTAGGTTGGCAGCAGATGGTGGAATATCTTGAATGACTCACATTTCCAGCCTTTCTCTTGATCTGTAACATGCACTTTCTGCATCATTTCAAATGAATTATTTTATCCTCCCTGCATACTAAGGAGTTTTTACTTTATTTACTATATAATGGGGAACTACTAAAGGTTTTGGAGCAGAGGACTGACAAAATATGTTATGCTTTAGAAGGAGTAAATTTGAAATGAGTGTTTAGAGAAAGTTGTATTCCTACTTTAGAATAGACCTCCATGTTTGAGTGGCAACAGATATTTTCCTTACATGTAAGGTGAGTTAGCATCTTGAATGATGTTAGCCTTAAAAATGAATTAAATTCTCTCATTAATATTTTTATTCATTCATTCAACACTTACTGTAACAAATTCTCTGCAGAGCTGTTTAAATGTTCAAGCAGGTTCAGTCTCAGGGCCTCCAAGAGGTATGATATTAAGTATATGTGTTTATTCTAGATGATGTTATCTGACCTTTGCAGTAACAGAAACATTTGGACCACAAGTGGGAACAGTGTGCCTTAGACATGTTGAGGAAACTAAATATTTATAGTAGAGCTGAATATTTGTAAAGGCTCCACCTCCAACAAGGTAAAAATGGAGAGAAACGTCAGAGCCTATGGGAGGAAAGAGTGTGGCGCTGGGAGTTTATTGAGCTTAGTGTACAACATAGGGCTTTTATTGTTCTAACTAGGTTTAAGCAATGTATGAATAACATTAAAAATGTTAACTAAAATAAATACATTAAAAATATACTATTTTGATTTTAGAGACAGTGAAACTGATTAAAAATATGTCTATAGGAATTAAAACAAATGGAAACAATAATTGTGCATAATGGATAGTTACATTATTTTCACAGGGACCGTCATATTGTACATACTATAAATTGTTATGAAAATAATTCTAAGTTAACATAATAGGTATCAAATAAATTACTTATACAATAAGCCTTTGTGAAATCATGCTAATATTTTTATATAGAGAAGATAAACACAATTATATAACCACACTATCAATATCCATTTTCTACCTTTAAAATCAGTTATTCTTTTCTCTAAATTTTGTAATGTCAAAATCTGGCAGTCATTGTTCAAAATCATATTTCAAAACTTTATTCCCTCTGGCTGTAATCATCATTATAGACAGGAATAGTATAGCTACATCAAGATTCAAATTTGGGGGAAAAAATATTTAAAGAAGAAACCAACTTTCTGAGAACTCTGCAGCATGTCATATCTGAAAAAAAGACTATTCTTTTTCATGTAGATGATATCAAATACTTAATATTTAACCTGTTCTTTTAATGCTATAGCAAAATATCTTATTTTAGGTATAAAGCTTTTTTTTGTTTTTAAGAAAAAGTGTGAATTATGGGACCTTTCTAAACAACTGCATTTTTATTGCTTTTAAGATCATTTAGTAACATCAATTGTTAACATGTTTGTAGATATAAATCTTACTGTATTTGCTGTAATAAACAGATAACATATGTTTGTAAATAGTTCCATCTATTTTGGTAAATACTAAGCATTTTTAAGTGCAAACGATTTAATTTTCTTAAAAGGACTGAACTGGACTTACAGTTTTAGAACTAAAAATGTCTTTGGAGACTATTTGACAGTTGGGGAAAGGAGATTCTTGATTAATTTGTTTAGCAAACACATTTTTTATAGAAAGTAGGTACATTTCAGTTTAGCACATGTACATTTCAGTATAACTCAAGTTGATTTACTAAATATCAAAAATTATGATGTATTACTCAAGATTCAAATATGGTGAGAGTCTGATTTATTTAAGTGTTCTTATATTTTTTCATATTTTAATTCCTGATGTGGAAAAAAGTCCATATTAAAGGGGGAGAATTTAGTTATGGTTAAAGATAATTAACAGTAGCAAAATGCTATTTTATTTATTTATTTTTTTTTTTAGGAAAATTAGCCCTGAGTGAACATCTGCTGCCAATCCTCCTCTTTTTGCTGAGGAAGACTGGGCCTGAGCTAACATCCGTCCCTGTCTTCCTCTACTTTATATATGGGACGCCCTCCACAGCATGGCTTGACAAGCTGTGTGTTGGTCTGCACCCAGATCTGAACCAGGGAACCCTGGGCTACCAAAGTGGAATGTGTGAACTTAACCACTGCACCACTGGGCTGGCGCCCAAAATACTATTTTTTAGACAAAAAAAGTTTACTATTCACCCTTTGGCTTTTATTTATCTTCATTTTATCGTGGAAAAAAGGGCATTTTTATATGATTAAAATCTCATTTATGGGATCATGGGAGTTTTCACATCTTTTCAGTTTTTTTATTTGAAGGTGTAATGCTGTCCTTTTAGATTTGTAGTCATGAAGTAACCAATACACATTTAAGGAAAAAATTAGTTTTAGTAGTTTTTACACTATTTTTAGTATAATTATTAGTCAGTTAACCAAAATTTGCTGAACTAAATTCCAAGTGAAAGCAATTTATAAATTATAGCTGTAGGTTTAATCTAAGGAACAGTATTCATGTTTATAAATTTTATATTTGTATATTTGTTTAAAGATGTTTCTGTGTATTTAAAGACACCTCTTAAACAGTAAGGCACACTTTATTCAAGAAGTCTACTACAGTGGGGTTTGTAGTAGGGGAGAGAGATTAGGCTCAACTCCAAACACTGCAAGGAAAAGTGGGAGCTTATGGCAAATGCTAAAAGAATCTGCTAATATACTAACTATTGTTAGATGTTAATTTCTAGATGCCTATATGTCCCATTTGACATTTGAGAAAGAAATCTCTATAAGTAAATGTCAACTACTCTAATTTTATGTGCTAACTCATAGCAGAGGAACTTAAAGCATTAAAATCTGTGAGATATCTTGGAACTGATTATTGGATTTATGTGTAAAAATGCAAAAAACAAGCAAACGAAAACTCTCCAACCTACATTTTTAGGAAGATCAGAATTCAGCCTGGGGAAAGATCTCAGATATGAAAGGCAGAACAATTGTATCTCCTCCTTATTAGTTCTCCATTTCTTGGGGATTGCTGTTTATTGCCTGATGTCTAGTGTCTTGAAAATCATTATTTAACATATTTTGTCCAATTTTTGGTAGGAAGGTAAATTTGGCGTCTGTAACTCTGTCATGGCTATAAGCAGAAGTCACTGAAATCTGTTTTTCCTTAATTTATTTTTTAGGTACTCTTCTATGATCTCTTTTTAGGTCTGTTAAATTTTCAGTTAATTCTCTAAATTTTTCAAGAAAATAATATAACATTATCGTTTCATTTTCTAGAATTGAGTAAGCTTGTTCTTTAAAGAAATAAGCAAAACATCATATTACTGTTAGTAGAACTTCTAGACGATAGCTGTGATTTTTCTCTGTTTTATTGGAATTGTCTTTAGTGTAGTGATTCTTAACCTATTTTGGCCCTTGACTCTCTTGCTTTTTTTCTCCTCACTCTATTATAATTTAATCTTTCTATGTAAATATGCATTCACATTGTAGACAATGTATAGATTACTTTCAAAATATAATGCCAAGGGCTGGCCTGGTGGTGTAGTGGTTAAGTTCGCGCACTCTGCTTTGGTGGCCCAGCGTTCACAGGTTTCAATCCCCGTATGCAGAGCTAGCACCATTCATCAAATCACGTTGTGGAGGCATCCCACATAAAATAGAGGAAGATTGGTACAGATGTTAGCTCAAGGCCAATCTTCCTCACACACACACACACAAATATATATAAAATGCCAAAAATGAATTCAAATGTGTCAATAGGAAGCCACCATGTTATAGCCTGTTAAAAATCGCAATTTGGAATGCTCTAATGATGTTATTGCAATTTAATACTAGTATAAAAAATATTATTTGAAGATTATTTTCTTTTACCAATAGCTGGGATTTATTGTTATGGTTATAAGAACAAGACACCAGAATATGCATTAACCGTGCTGCACTTAGTATATTTCTTAATTGAAGCCACATGAAATCTAACCTGTAAAATGTGAAAAATAATAATAGTAACCTCATAGATTGTCGTGAAAGTCAAATGAAATAATGAGATTGTTGTGTAAATTTTAAAAGGCTGCAATGTTACTATCATCTTATACTGTGTATTTTTATTGGTTAGGACATTCCTTCCATATATGCATAGATCAGTGTTTGTTGCTCTCTTATTCTCACTGTTGTCTTTTATCAACAGACAGTTAACTTAAAGGTTCTTTTTCAGTCCTGGAATTCTGTAAAATATGTTTATTTAATTAAAAACAATAGATAAGAAATAGAGATGGAGAGAGAGACAGGGAGAGAGAGAGATTTCTCTGGGTATTCAGGATGTTTTGGGATTCTGTATGAATTTTGGGGTTATGTTTTGTATTTCTGTGGAAAACGCCATTGGATTTTAATAGAGGTTGCATTGAATCTGTGGATCACTTTGGGTATTATGGACAATTTAACAACCTTAATTCTTTAAATCTGTGAACATAGAATGTCTTTCCATTTGTTTGTCTTCTTTAATTTCTTGCATCCATGTTTTATAGTTTTCAGTTTACAAATCTTTCACTTCCTTGGTTAAATTTATTCCTAAGTATTTTATTCTTTGTGATGTTATTTTAAATGGGATTTTCTTAATTTATTTTTTTGGATACTTCATTATTATTGTAGAAATAAACAATTGATTTTTGATGTTGATTTTGTATTCTGCAACTTTATGGAACTCATTTGTTCTACCAGATTTTGGTGAAATCTTTGGGGTTTTTGTATATAAGATCGTGTCATCTGCAATCAAATACATCTTTTAAAAGCAGCAGGTTTCCTCAGGGCATGTGGCAAGGAATGTGGGTAATCTCTGGAAGCTGAGGGGCTCCTGGCTGATAGCCAGGAAGGAAAGAGTCATACACTCACAAGGAACTGAATTCTAACAAGCTGAATGAGCTTAGAAGTGAATTCTTCCCCAGAACCTCTGGGTGAGAGTCCATACTAGCTGAAACCTTGTTTTCAGCTTGTGAGACCCTAAGCAAAGAATCTAGCTGAGCGCCCCACGACTTCTGACCATAGAACTGTGAGATAATAAGTTGGTATTATTTTAAGCTACTATCAGTAGTAATTTGTTATGCAACAATAGAAAACTATTATACCTTTTTCAGAAGATAGAACAGATCCTGTTAGAGTTTAAAGAAGAAAAACTTTTGTTTATATTATTAGATATTTTATGTTTTTATTAATGAGTAGGAAGAAAGTTGGCTCTCAGTGTCCTATAAGAGTGAGGCCATTATGGCAGGATTCCAATAAGAGCCCACGATGTCTGCTCAGAGGGTACATAAAAAGGATAAGAGAACAACTCTTTTTTTCTGGAGCCCTCACATGGTTAAACCCAACTGCTTTACTGTAAGGGAAGATCTCTCCATGTTCACCTATTGTAACCCAACCAAGTTATGATCTGTCAACCTAAGATCTAGAACAGTTAGGACCGTTGAGGAATCCCACCTCAGCAGAGCGTTGTAGAGATGGTAGGTAATATCTGAATATTGTCATTTTTCTGAGGGTGAATACGGAGATAGTTAAACCATTTTGACTAGTTGCTGAAATCTCTATGTCTTTCTGATTTAAAGAATCAAAATATCAGCCAACTTGCCTAGAATAGTGACCTCTGATTTTTCCAGGGCTTAATGCATCTAGGAACAGTCTTGTCATTTTGTTGTATCCTCACAATGGGAAACCAGCTTGACTCCATTTTATGGCTGTATGCCATTTTGTTATACAAAATGGCAATATTTGCAATAAGGTGTATTCTTATTATGAGACAGTATTATTTTTACCTCATAGAAAATTGAGTTATGAATTATACTAGAATGACTTTTCCATGAAGCAAGAAAGAGAATGGTAGAAAAATTTAATGGCGGTATTGTGAAGCCTTCTAGGACTACATTTTGTTATGAAATGAAATAATAATGTAGAGCATTATAATATGGCCAGAACAGTAATGTAAAGTAATATGGAAACTGGAAAGATGCCTAAATGTGAGCAAACTAGATTATGGTAGATGTACATCTGTGAAAAAATGAAAAAGAGAGATTTAATGCATAATTTTAACAAAGGAAGAAAGAGGTCATTGTATTTATAGGAAGGCTAAATGCATTTAAAATATGAAAGCATCTGAGCATGAGTCATGGCATTTGGATAGCTTTAGATGTTGGCAGCCAGGTCACAGAAGTGATCAACCAAAATGCCATTATTCACAAAATATGTGGAAAGGAGGGACACGTGTTTTCCTGCTTGTCTTAATACTGAACATGTTAAAGGGGACTCGAGGAGAGAATTGAAATGTGGATGAAATTAAGCTATGTATTACCTGGAACTCCTATTGAGAGATGATGTTAAAGACAATGAAAAGTTAGACCAAAGGAAAGAGCATGAGGAGGCATTTATAAAGGAGATTGGAAACAAATGACAGCCAGGTGATTAGAAAACAAAAAAGTTTTGTTTAATTTATTTATTCAATTAATTAATGGTGGTATATATGCTTTCAGAAGGAGATTTCTCTCAAATATCAAATATTATCTCAAATCCATATATCATCTTCATTTCAAAATATTTTAAGAAACTAAATTATATTTAGTCCCTACTTTTTCATATTCTGAGAACCATGATGTGAAGTAGATATCCTACTGTTGTCCTAGAGATGACAACATTGTCCCCTTAAGGATCCTTATTATAATTAGTGATATGTAATAAATCATGTATGTGACAAATATAGTAATAGAAAGCAAAAGTAATGGGAGGTAGTAGACGATATTTAATAAGCACCTATAGTATGCTGGCATGAGGCTAAGTGTTTTGTAAACTATAGTCATTAAAAATGGGATGATATCTTTCACAAAATCTTTAGAAGGAAGCAAAGGTTTACAGTATTCTGTACTCTAGGTTTCACAGATAACATTTTAAAAAAGCAATCTAACTTTGTTCTGTGCATCTATTTCTACCTGTGAATCTTATCTTTATTTTGTATTTTAATTGAATTATGATTGACATACAATAAACTGCATATATCTAACGTATAAAATTTGATAGGTTTTTACACACACACGCATGCACGCACACATACCCATGAAACTATCGTTACAGTCAAAACACTGAACGTAGACACTAATGCCAAAAATTTCTTTGCGCTCTTTTTTTTTAAATTTTTAAATTTCTTTTCTTTCCTTTTGAAGAAGATTAGCCCTGAGCTAACTGCTGCTGCCAATCCTTCTCTTTTTGCTGAGGAAGACTGGCCCTGAGCTAACATCCGTGCCCATCTTCCTCCACTTTATATGTGGAATGCCTACCACAGCATGGCTTGCCAAGCAGTGCCATGTCCGCACTGGGGATCTGAACTGGCAAACCCTGGGCCCCAGAAGCAGAACGTGTGCACTTAACAGCTGTGACACTCAGCTGGCCCTTGCACCCTTTTGAAATAATTCCCTTCAGCCCGACTTCCCTTTCCTCAGGCAATCCCTGATTTTCTTTCTGTCCCTATGAATTGTTTGCATTGTGTAGAATTTTATATTAATGGAGTTATAAAGTTTGTATTATTTTTGTCTGGCTTCTTTCAATTAAGTCTCAGCTTAATTACTTTGAGATTGTTCATGCTGTAGCATATTTGAATAGAGCATCCATTTTTATTGCTGAATGATATTCAATTGTATGTATTGTGGACTGTAAAGAAGATATTTTAGTGTTTCTTCAAAATTGAGGCTCCCTGGATGAATTTTGCTGACCACTTGGGATCCTGCCTAAAGGAAAGCCTTGGGAAACTAATTTACAACTGTGTATAAAGTGAGAGAACTCCACAGAGATTTACCTTTGAAGGTATGCGTTGACCTTGTAAGGGAAAATGAGGCCTGGGACCTTGGAGACATTTCTAGGTCAAAAAAGTCAGAGACTCTGGGGCTTATTTGGCCCTTGGAAAGAAGTATTTACATTTCAGATGTTTGGGGTGAGAACCCAAAATCTTTTCCATCCCATTTCTAATGAGCAAAAGTTTTCTTCTCTTGTTTCAGGAGGGTAGGGGGAAGCAGCTGTCATTTCCTTGTGTATATAAGCAGAGAAAATTCATTCAGACAGTCCCTTGCCTATAGCGTGCCAGGGCATTCACAGAAGAGATTATTCCACCTGACTTTCATCACATTGCCACAAGGGTAAGAGCAGAGGCAATAGGAAGATGACATAGTTATTGAGGTGTTCTGGATCAGAGACAGATTAGTTATAACTAATATCATCTAATAACTAATCTCTCTCTGAACCAAAACACCTCATGTACACATTCAGGATAAAATTAATAGAGATATTAAAAACTCATCGTGTGTGTATCAAAGTCATGTGGGCCTATTTCTAGGAACTTTATTAATCTATTCTAGGCACTTTATTCTGGTCTGTTATCTATTTTTATGTTTTTTTATGCTGATACCATACTGTCTTATTACAAATTTATAACAAATCTTGAAATCTGTGATATTAGTCCTCCACATTTTCTCATCTCTTTAAAAGTACTTTTGTCTGTTCCAACTCGTTTGTATTTCCATTTGACTTTGGAAATCAGTTTGTTAAATTTTACAAGAAGAGCCTGCTGGATTTGGATTTGAAATGTATCAAATCTATTGAGAAATTAGGGGAGAAATGACATATTAACAAATGACACTTGAAACCCATGCACATGGTATATATTTCTATTTATTTAGGCTTTTTTAAACTTGTCTAATCAATCTTTTTTGTAGTTTTCAGATTACAGGTTTTTCACATCTATTGTCAAACTATTTCATATTTTTGCATGCTATTTTAATTAGCAGTTAAAAATCTCAATTTCTGATATTTCATTGCTAGTATGTAGAAATATAATTGACTTTGTATATTGATCTTTTATCCTGCAATGTTGCTAATAGTATTAGTCCTCGTAGCTGTTTTGTAGAATCTGTTGGATTATCAACATGGAAGATTGTGTTGTCTATGACTAAAGACATAGACAGAGCATTACTTCTTTTTTTAATTTCACTTGCCTTATTACAGTGACTATCTTCTGAAAATGTGAGTAGAAGTGACTCTGACAGATATCATTTTTCATTGAATTAACAGACAAGCATTCAGTAGCTCAACATTTATTTGGGCTGTAAGTTTTTTAGATGTTCATTATCAGGTTGAAGGAAGTTCCCTCTATCTCTAGTTTGCTGAGCATTTTTGTCAGAAATGGATGTTGGATTTTGTGAAATATTGCTGCATCTATGGAGATGATAATACTGTTTTTTTCTTTTTAGATTGTAAAAAAATGGTCAATTATATTGATGATTTAATGTTAAGCAAACATTGCATTACTATAATAAATCCCACTTGATCCTGATGTATTAGTCTTTCATGTTGTATTCAATTTGCTAAAGTGTTTAGAATTTTTTTGAATCTTTGTTCATCAGCAATGTAGATCTCTAGTATTCTCTTCTTGTAATGTTTCTTTTATTTTGATGGTAGAGTAATTCTGGGCTCATAAGAATTTGGAAGTATTTTCTATGTTTCACTTTATTGAACAGTTTTTGTAGAATTGGTCTTGTTTCTTCCCTGTATTTGGTAGAGTTCACCAGTGGAGCCCTCTCTTCCTCAGGTTTTCCCTCTGTGATGGGTTTTACCTAAAAATTCAATTTTTTAAGAGATAGAAGGCTATTCAAGTAATCCATTTCTTCACGAGTGAGCTTTATTAATGTTTTCAATAAGTTTGTCCATTTCATTTAAGTTATCCAATTTATTGAAATAAAGCTGTTCATAGTTTGCCCCTATTATGCTTTTAGTATCATTGGAAACTGTAGTGATATCAGTTCTCTCATTTCTCATATTGATAATTTGTCTTTTCTCTCTTTTTTTTCCCCCAGAGCAGTCCGGCTAGAGGTTTAACAATTTTGATGATTTTTCTCTAAATAGGTTTCATTAATTTTCTCTATTATTTTTCTTTTTTCTGTTTCATTGGTTTATTCTCTAGCTTCGCAATTCATAAATTCCCCCCAATTGAAATGTATTGTAACTCGGCGAGGAGGAGAGATAAATAAGAAACAGGTATGGTTAGGGTTGATAGAAAACCTCTAATCCTACAAGATAGCCTTGCAAATAAGTGGCCAGAAATTTTAATCATCATACCAAAGGGTCAGTGCCTAACCCGGCTCAATTGTAGCTGTTAATAGTCACACGTGGAGCTGATCCTAGCCTGTGATGCGGTAGTAGGAGTTTTTAGATAGAGGTGATGGTTGTGGTCATACATACAGAATAGGATCTTAGCCTATAGGAGTAAATAAAGCATCAGTGTTCCAGCCAAATGGGCTGGCATTTACCAGGGCTCCAGATTTTTTTTCAGTTTTCCTCCCATCGGGATATAGTAAAATAGGAAGGGAAAACCCTATGCCTGTGAGGATACTTATCCCACATCAAGCCCTTTGCTGGAAATTTTAATAGAACATCTTGTTTAATCTTTATAATCAAAGTTGTTCTGAGACTTACCCTAGACCTACCAAGTTTGGGAGAGGAAAGTACATTTTAGACCTCATTTAGGGAATGAGCTTTTTTTCAGTCCCATGAGGTTTATTCTGGCAGAATTGGCTTAATCCCTGGGTAGGTTTAAATCTGCAAGTTGTTGGTCTTATGTGCCTGCAGCTGAGTGGAGCCAGTATAGCAAGTGGAACGCTAGACTCCTCCAAGGTTTGGGCAGGGTCAGGCCACAGGGATCCTGGTAGTCACTGACTGTTTCATTGCCTCAAGTAGGTGTAGGCTTCTTGTCTAATGGAAATGTCATGGGCTTTTGGGTAGGAGGTCTGACTTCATCTTGGAAGCTATATCATTCTCAAAGTATAATTTCTGCTACTAGATAATGAAACCCTTGATAGAATAGTAATGAGGATTAAATTACAATGTAAATTAACTCATCACCAGACTTAGCACTTATTAGGTTATCCCTAATTAGCCTCTTTCATTTGTCCTTGTGTATCCCCACAAGGTCAAGGACAGAAGTTCTTAATCCGAGATGCACATCAGAATAACCTAGAAATATTTTTTTAAAAATGGCTATGACAAAGTTATACCCCGACCCAAATTTGGCATAGGGCCCTGGAATATGTAATATTGAAAGATTCCCATGGGAGATTCAATTGCAAAGTCAGGGTTAAACACTCCTGGCCTAGCACAATGCTGAGGGCTCAGTAAAAGAAATGTTGGTTAATTGATTATGTAGTAATAGAATGAAGAAGTTTGATGAGGAATTTTGCACACAGGGCTAGCATACAACTGGAGAGGCCTGTACAACACATTGTGTCTTGGATAGTGAGTCTGAAGGAAGAATCTGATATTCTCTGAAATCATTAACACTTATTATTAACACTATTATAGACTAGCTGTCAGGAATTTCAGCATGAAAGTTTGCTTTGTAGACTTATGAACTAAAGATTAGTTATTTTTTAGATCTAGGAGCTATTGTACTGATCTGCACAGTGTGTGCCGTTCCGTGTAACATTTGATGACCATACTTCAAAAGAATAATCTAAGAAGGTGTAAAACCGTATCAAAGACTTAATATTGAAGTTAAATGCAACTGTAATTATTCTTACACAAATATAATGGTACAGTATTATTTCTTGCGAAGACATAAATGGCCAGCTCCTTCCATAAAATGTTGAGTATGATTTTGACTTTATCTCATTAAGTTTACGTAATCAAATCAGGCCTTCCTGGGAGCTTGAGGAAGAGGTGGTTCCAGGGTAGGTGAGTGTGAGGCTTATCGAACACCCTTTAATGGATAGATTTCCTTAGTTCCCTGCTCTGGCATTTTGACTAGGTGCCTGAACAGATAGTTATGCTTGGATAAATGTTTGCAGATAGTGAGTTCAGTGAAAGAAAAGATTTGGAGAGTAACTCTGAGCTGACCACCTGCTGAAAGAAAGAAATAGCCTGGGCCACGCAGCACTGGCTTTCACAAGATGTCAGTACTTAGTGCTGGTCTTGCTGCTGGACGGCTGCGCGGGAGAGATGAGAAGGAACCTGGCAGGGTCTGAGCCAACACAGTGCTCTAGGTTCTGAGAAGTCACTTTCTCTATTGTTATCTCATTTCAATTCATCTGCATAGCACTGGTTTTAGTGTTCCCATTTTACTAGGGAGGGAATTGAACATCCCTCCCTTTAACTTAAACAAGGCCACATTGCCAGGAGGTCCCATAGCCAGAATCTGGATCAGGCTTGTACAACTCCAAATCTCAGCACATTTGATGACCAGGGTTTACTGAGTCCTGTTCAGAGACTGTTTCAGAGAGGAGCTACTGGGGATTTTAGATGAGGCTCCCATTAGAGTAGCAGAGAGAGGATCACACCAGGAGACCTGGCTTCTTGAGAGTTAATGCCATGGCAGTGTGAGGCAGCCTTGAGTGAGAGAAGCAGCCCCTGAAGTGCCTTAGCACTGCCTTCAGCATTTTTCAACATACTGCTTACTGGATCAAGTAGGCTCAAGGCCTTTTTTTTATACAACTGTCAGCCAGAAATGGTGTACTACGTATTTAAAGGTTTAAAAGAAAAAAAATGCCCTCAAGTATATGTGACAAAGAACACACGTAGCCTACAAATCCTTAGATATTTACTACCTGTACCTTTATAGAGAATGTTTACTAACCCTTGGTCTACCTAATCCTTCTATGCCTTCCATTGAGAGGAGAGAATAATAATTTTCTACAAGAAATCTGGTGAATTTGAGATTCTCAAGTCTAGATGACAGCTGGAATCATCTTCTCTAAACAATGCATTGGCCCTCAGGTTGTATTTGTCAATTCATTCATTCATTTTTCTAATCCTCTTTATTCAAAAGGATTCATGGTTGCAAATATACGCATATATAACACAAAGATAACATCAAAAATAGGTGAACAAAAGAGAAAATAAAGGAAAAACAGTAAGGTGAAATTTGGAAGCCAAGGAAAATAGCGTGATGTATCAGTAACTGTACTCCCCAACCCTCCAAATTTATTGGGGTAAAGGCTCATTTTCAGATCCTGGGAAATTGAATGATTGATATAAATGTTTCAGGAGATGTTAATTGCTCCCAATAACTTAATATTGTCTAGACAGGCTTTTTTTTAAAATTTTTTTTGGTGAGGAAGATTGGCCCTGAGCTAACATCCCTTGCTAATCTTCCTATTTTTGCTTGAGGAGGATTGTCCGTGAGCTAACATCTGGGCCAGTCTTCCTCTGTTTTGTATATGGGACACCACCACAGCAGGGTTTGATGAGCAGTATGTAGGTCTGCACCTGGGATCCAAACCTGTGAATCCCGGGCCACTGTAGTGGAGCACATAAAATTAAGCACTACGCCACCAGGTCGGCCCCTGGAGAGGCATTTTGTAGAGGATTTGTTATTACAATAATTACAAATATGTATACATTTTTCTGAATTGGATTTAATTACATTCTGTGCTTTACATAATTAAAAATATCTTCATTGATAATATCATGAAACACTGATTTTCATTTCTCCCTTTCAGATTTTCTAGTTGCATGTGACCAAGATTTGCTGTAATAGACTACTCTTTGTTATATGAACTAACAAATGAGTATTGAGTCGGCCAGATAGAACAGGTCTCTGAAAACTGAGACTACCTAGGAAATGAAGAAAAAATATCTTAGTGTCTTCAAAATCATTCTATTGGCAGAAATAAGACTCATTTTCTGGAGAGAATTTTAAATGGGCCCTATTCCTCTTTGAAACATTTGAACAGACATAAAACACAATTCATCAATTTTCCTATCAGATCCTTTTATTGCAGCAGAAAATTGTTCCAAATAAATTCTCGTGATAAAGCTTGTAATAGTGAATACAATAGAATGCTGAAAGTATTGTGTGAACAGAAGTAATAAATATGGTATCCAAACCCATTGTAAGTTTCAGTAAATCATATCCATCAACTCATTTCTCTTGAATAAAAGAGAACTGTGATTTTATTCCTCCCTATGGATATTTTTCCACTGTTTGATAGAAAAAAAGAAAACATGCACTAAAAATCAAGAAAAAGGCATAAGCCAGTGAGGAAGAGAACTGCAGACAACAAATAACTGAATCACGTTACATATAAGAATGAGGTACATAATATGAGTTACAATGAGTGAGAAGAAAGTAGACCACGTATAGCTGCATTGTAAAGCAAAATATGTCAAGAATAAGAGAAAGAAGGAATATCATTATTCATAGTCACTGCCAAAGTAATGTTACCATATATTGTGGGTAGCTGTCAAAGTCAAGTGTCAATAGTTTGTAGAGTTGTCTTTGTGCTATTTGATAAGTAAGTGATATGTCTCTACAGATAGCATACAGTAAAAGAAGTAACAGGACACTTTAGGGAGAAAAACAAACAATTGCTTTCAAATTTGAATGAAAATTAAAGTGCAAATGGTTAGTGGTAATTTGGGTTTCCAGCCTAGTGGCTGGGAAGACCCTGGTAATGAAGTAACAGGGTCTGTATGGAAAGAGCGTCTCAGAGCTAAGCCCGTTCTAGGTTTCTTTAGCATTTCAGTCTCTTGATCTGAACCTTTGCCAATATCAAAAGTTGTGAGTGTTTGGGAACTTCAGCTTGGACTTGTTTATAAATTTAAACGCCAGCAGGCATTCACCTTGATGTCTGTCCTTGAGGAGACTTGAATATTTTCAATGGTTTTATTGCTTATTTCTTTAGAGAGATGATTATTTAACCTGGAGACAGTTTACAGAAATGATGAAAAAATGCCCCACAGTCTTGCCCTTATATTCATTTTATAAATGTGCCTAGTGCCCTAAAAAAGTCCCAAAGTTAGTCTTCTGTTATTTGAATGTGTGTTGATTTTACATTAAATGGTCTTACACTTATTATTTTTATTTATTATTATTTACATTTATTATTTATATATTATTCTCACATTAAATGATGCACTCCCAAGAGGTGTGGTTTTCAGACTTCTTGGAAACGTGATAGAACTGAGCCCAGGAATCACCTCCGTCCATATTCTCACATGAAAAGTAAATTTGCTGTCAGCTTCTGGAAATTAATTTTTTACTGCGTTACAGAAATGTTAAAATATACTTATATATATAGTAATATAAACTTTATGGTTACATTCCTTGTAAGTAGTCACTGTTCTGTTGCAATTGGAATTTTATTAATTCAAGTGAACAAATGAGCATTATCTTAAATTTTTTCTACCAGTTCTCTTTAGTGATATAATCACAGGGGACCCTGTCACTTTGAAGAACGTTAAAGCAGGCATTTCTTGTCCTCGAGAACATTCTGTTTCTGTATCTGAAATATATAGCCAGTTTATCATCAAAAGTGGAATCTGATTATGCCCCCTTATATCCGTCAAGAACTAGTGATGACAAGACTTATCAGTAAGGAAATGATGGGGTGTGGGAGAGTGAGCAAGAGCCAAGAAAGTTTATTTTTTCAAATCAAATTTCAGATTTCTGTAACCTACAGGCATTAGTGTTCACTTAAGTCTTTCTGATTCCTACAGATTTTCAGTCTTTATTTCTGATATAAAATTAGAAAACAAAGAATGTAAAGCACATTACTTTGGAAATAAAGCTCTGGCCTGTTTTCTAAATAAAATCTGTGCAATAATAATACTCCTGCATTACTTTTTAATGATGCTGTCAATATGTAAAGTCTAGTTAGTAGCACACATTTAATTTCCTCTTCAGGGATTTTACCGCCCTCTTTTATCATGCTATATCTTGTGCCCCTGGTTAATGATTTTTATTCGTTTGATGAACTCCCATAATATGGTTGGGGCTTTGAAAACAACCATTTTTCTTTCTTTTTTTGGTGAAGAAGATTGGCCCTGAGCTAACATCTGTTGCCAGTCTTCCTTTATTCTGTATGGGGCATGCCACCACAGTGTGGCCTGATGAGTGGTGTGTAGGTCCATGCCCAGGCTCTGAACCTGAGAACCCTGGGCCACTGAAGTGGAGTGCACAAACTTAACTGCTGTGCCACCAGGCTGGCCTGAAAACAACCAATTTTTGTGAAAAGATTTATGTATTCAGCTAAGAAGAAACAATCAAATATCCTACTAATTGAATTATTTCTTATGATTTGACAAATATTTAAGAGGACTACTAAATGCCAGGAATTGGACCAGAAGTTTATGTATATTTTGCCTAATTTTATCATCACAATGCCTTTCAGAGTTAAATATTGTGTTAATTCCTGTGAAGAAATCCATGCTCAGAGAGGTAACTTTATTACTCTGATACATGGCGTTGTCTGCATTCAGTGGCACACCTTGAAGTCCAGTTCTTTTTCCGTGATTTTATAATAATCCATAGTAAATTGAAAAAATAAATTACTGCAATTGTTGCAAGCTCCATGTCTTAGAGGAAAAGTAAGTGATTAAATGTCCCAAGGGGAGAAGAGAGCTTTTCTCTTGATTGTCCTTGAAAGAGAGAATAAAACAATAAGGAAAATTTTTGTTCCATGACCTAATGAATATTTTATAGGAGAAAACCTTTTCAGGTTGCAGAGTGTGAATCAAGCTAAACAGGGCCAAATGAGGCTCCTGAGAGCAGGAGGCAAGAGAAGGCAGTAAAATATGACAAGTTAAAATGGCAAACCTTTAGATGACCATGGAGAGTGACATCATCAGAGAAGGTGAGTTGTCATAGCTGATCATATTACAAAATGAGCATCGTTTGCAAAGCCATGATCATTGCCCTGACATACCTAGACCAGGGTGTCTTCACATATGGGAGATACTTAGTAGTTGCAGATGACAGACTTAACATTTTGTTTTCCCCAAAGACACTAGGAGGGTGGTGTATAGAGCTCCCAGTTAATTCAGAGAAAATGTGGTTCTCAGTTTACATAGCCCA
The DNA here is from genome assembly GCF_041296235.1 of Equus asinus. Classification (NCBI taxonomy): domain Eukaryota; kingdom Metazoa; phylum Chordata; class Mammalia; order Perissodactyla; family Equidae; genus Equus; species Equus asinus. The sequence goes on from NC_091790.1 coordinate 175,334,910, forward strand.
TGTGATATTATCTTGTCATATATCACAGCAATTTATAGAAACAATTAATTGAGGATATACCTACATACTTGTCTCTGAGAATATAAGAAAGTAAGGATTTTCCAGAGCTACTGAGTGATGTGTAAATTACACATGTCAAGTTTCTTCCCAGTTCAAGGACCTTCCAGTTGCTTCCTGTGCATTAACCACTGTCGGTTCATCAGGATCCCACCTGAACTTCCTCTGCTGAAATATGTTTGTAGCTGTAATGGATTTGTTCAATTCACTGCTGGAAAGAAACTGAAAAGCTGATGAAAACTGTATCATTTTCAATTTTTTAAATGGCTTTTAAGTCCATGGTAATAAATTTTGAATCCATAGTTCCTAAGTTTTGGTTTAAGCACATAATTCTTATTTTGTTTACTGTCTCAAGAGTCTTAGCATAAAATGCTACTTACGTCATTCTAGACCCTTAAGAAAAATTACCTGTCAGCTTGAATTAAAGGTAGTTTCTTTTTTAAATATTTTAAGAAAAGCCTCCCTTGTTCAGAAGTACTAAACAAACCACAAACCTTTATTCACATATTTTAAAAATGTACACAGGAGGATAAAAAACAAGCAATGAAGAGTATATGTTTCCTCTTATTTGTTACTCTACATATTGCTGTATGAAGAATTTTACTTGTTATAAATGGTGCTATTTAAAGATCATGGAAAATGCTTATGAGCGGGTAGCTTGGTGTAGTGAAATGTGCAATGCACAAGCCTTGGATAATTCTAGACTAATTTTTGTTGCTTCTTGGTTATGGGCCTCAACATGTCATTTAATCTCTGTCTTAGTTTTCTCATTTATAAAATGATGCTAATAATATCACTTTTACCCCATTATTTGCTAATTGAGTAATACCTCATTTGTTTCTAAAAATGAAATAAATATAGTGGGCATTTCGTGACACTATACATCGAAACTTTGGTTATTTGCTAATCAATACCATTGCTAGTTAACATGACAGTTTCTATCGAGTAATGAGAAGAACTTTAGCTTTAGTTGTTAATAAGCTTATAAGTCAATGGTATTCTGTGATCTTGCATTAATGGAAGTGAGGAAGGGATGGGGTTTATCTACTCTGTGCTGGCCAGGGCCAGACTTCACCTAGGATACTGTGTGGTCTCCTGGAAAGCTCACTTTTGGAGGTCTTTTAATCAAATCAAAGAATGTTCAGGGGCAAGCATTGAGCACATTTCCAGATAATTCTGGAAATCATGACATGAAGAAGCACCTGAAAGACTGAGAATGTTTCCTTTGGAGAAAGAATTAGAGAATTGATTGTTCTTTTTGATTATTTCAAGGACTCATGTACGTAGGAAGGTTTGGATTGATTTTGTAAAGTTCTGAAGGATGGGACTAGGATGAAAGGTGGAAGTGTGGGGAGGTAAAATGTAACATCATAAAATAATTTCCAACAATTAAAGCACATCTCAAAATGGATCTAGCTACTTCTTGAGAGAGTGGGTTCCTCAAACCTGTATTTGTCTGATGACAGGCAAAAGAGACACTTTGGTGAACTTTTATAAAAGATTAGCCTAGATTACCTCAAATGATAAAATCCCTTTATATGTTCATATTTAAAATTTTATTGTATTTTTATAATAAAATTATATAAATATTCTGCTAATTATTCATAAGTGTCTTGAGTTTATTTCTAGAAAAGTGCACATGAAAATCTAATACATTTGCATTGTTACAGTGTTCTAGTTCGTCACATGTCCCCAGATAAAGCTGGGACCCCTGAGGCTCTATAGATTTAAAATTTTTTTGCATTATTAGAATTTGTTATTTTTTTTGCTTTGCCATTTTTTATGAGATGTTTAAGAACATTTTCACCTTTGATGTTATCTTAAAGGAAATCTTTAAAGATTAAGGGTTGGAGATACCTTACCGCTTTCTAGTCTGATAATTTATCTGATGTTCTCAATCCCTCTGTAATACCTATGACTAGTGCTTGCCTAATTTACGCTTGAACATCTCAGAAGACACTCAAAAAAGAAAAAGCAAATAAAAACTAGTTTCTAACACTTCACTGGCTTTTTCGATAGGTGTTACTTTTAGCTGAATTTTTAGTTTATTTTGAGCTGAATCTTTTCTTCTAGTCACTTGGTCTAATTCTATTCATTGGGGCTACCTGGAGCAAATCTAATCCCCTTTCTGTATAAATGGCTCTTTGTACATTTAAACACAGTGACCTACTGCCTCACCTCCAGCCACATCTTCTGCTATTTCTACTGGGTTTTCAGTGTCATCGTCATTTTGACAACCTCCTTTTGAATAATGTGGCTTTACATACCCACTTTAAGTATGTGGTTCCAAACTGGACAAGACCCTACTACAATAGCTGGGGTCTAGCTATTGAAGCAGAACACAGCTGTCTCTTCCCTTGTATTGCCTGCAATTCTGTTAACACAGCCCAGGCTTTAAATGACTTTTTGTAGCAGCTAGAACTTACAGTTCACTCATTCATTCACTTCTGCATTCATCAAATATTTAGTGAATGTCTACTGAATACAAGGGTCAGTTCTAGGCAAACAAACAATGAACACTGAGCTTATACATTTTAGTGAAGCACATTTAATGGAATCTCTTTCTTCATAAGAACTCTCATTAAACTGTGGTCTCCACTTGGAAATTATGAAGTGTTTTTAACCTTGTGTAGGGCTTTACATTTTTTTCCTATTAGATTTCATCTTGTTAGATTTCATTTTTTTAAAAATATCTGGTCCACAAATTTTGTATGGTATGTCAGCAGTTGAGGAAGCTTTCTGCCTGACTCCACTGCATTTCAGCTGCTGCTGCATTAGGCATTCATCCTTCAACCTTCCCTTGAGGAAAATCTTTAAACTGCAATTGAATCAGGAGTAGGAAGTTCATTTGGCATGCTAATCAACCCTCTGAGGTACTAATTGATGCTGCCTTATAGTATAATTCTTATTTTAGTAACAAAATACAATAAAACTAGAAATAAGATAAATGAAAAACGTAGACTAAAAAGGATAAGATAAAAGGAAAAAATATAAAAGTATTCAAATAACATCTATTTATAGGCCAGAGAAACTGCTCTGTGCTCAGAATTTTATTACATGTTGTGATACAATGACAACAGATAGACTCTCTATCCTCTTGAAGTTCCAGTCCAGTGGAGGAGACAGAAATGAATCAAATTATCCAAATAATCACACAAACATATTTAAAATTTAAGCTGCCGTATGTTTTCTAAAAAGAACATCCTTTAGAGATACACACTGAATCATTTGAAAGGAAGTGGGAATTGTCTCAAAATAATATGATGGGGGTCTGGGTGAGGACGTAGTTAAATGAGACTGCCATGAATTACTATTTGCTGGATCTGGGCAATGGGAATATAAGGCTTCATTATCTTATTCTCTCTACTTGTGTATCTCTTTAATGTTTGTTATAACAAAAAGTGGTAGTCATGAAAAAATTCAACTCTGACAAGTGGTAGAGAGGAGAGGTACCTCTTTTGATGACAGCATATAATAGAGGGACTTGATATAGCCAGGGGCTTCTGATAGGAGGTGATACTACAGACTAAAAGGATGAATGGTAGTCACGTGACTTAGAGCATCAGGAATAAAAGATTCAAAGCCCAATTGCAGAGGGAACAATACCAAGTCTGACAGAGAAAAAGAGTCAGTGTGGCTAGAGGGCTTGGGAATGGCCAGGGGGAGCAGCTTAGTAGATGCTGCTGAAGAGGAAGCAAGGACCAAATGAAGAATGATCTTGGTTGTCCTAATAGCAGTAGGAAGCAATTGAAGAATCTTATGCATGGAAATGACAAAATCATATTCGCTTTTTGAAAAGATTGCTCTGACTGCTGTGTGAAGACTGATTGCAGGGGGGCTAGAGTGATGCAGGTGGACTAGTTAGAGGCTGCCCAGTTTCCCCAGAAAACATCCTTGTTACATTGGCATGCTAAAGCTTTAGCTTCCTTTCGTTTAGACAAATGGCCTTCTTTGTTGATTTTACTGCTTTCATATCCTATAATTCTGTCTTCTTCTCTTTAACTCTTCCACAGTCTTCCTGGTGCAAATCTCCTTCATCTCCTCTCTGGAATAGATAACAGCCTAAACTCTCCAGCTCCATCTACTACTCAGAAGCATTCTTTACCCAGGATACTTAACCTGCAACTCATACTTTTAAAAATGCATATCCCGTGAAGAGTTCTGGGCATAGAACATTTCTGGCTATTATATTTTAACTTCAGTTGAGTTCCACAGTTCCTAAATGCGGGTGATAAGGTTGCCAGATAACATACAGAACATCCAATTAAATCTGAAATTCATATAAACAATGAATACATTTTTAATATAAATATGTCTCAAAAAATTGGGATGTACTTATACTAACATACAAGGTATGCAACATTTAGGATATATTGCTATTAAAAATTGTTTGCTGTTTGTCAGAAATTCAAATTTAACAGGTCATCCTGTTTTTTGTGATTTTTTTTTTTTTGATAAATATGGCAACCGTAGAGGGTGGAAAACAAATAAGTGTTTGCAAATCCAAACCTTGAGTCCCAGTGACTGCACCGTCCATTTCATGAATGATGGACAAACAATGGTATAGACATAATTCCAAATATATACTGTTAAAGTGGAATATTACACTTACTATATATGACATAACCATTATTTTGAATATAGAGAAAGAAATACACATTTTTAATAAGTGGACAGTCGCTTTTCTACTTGCTCACATTAACAGAGATTGAACTAAATATTTAAAGAATACTGGTTTGGAGGGAAGCCTGCCCCGAATCTCATACCTGTAGGTCCAGACCTGCCTTTGGTAAACACCTCACTTGGACTCTGTCTTCTCCTGACTCCTATGCTTAGTTCTCCCTCTCTGTTATTGTGAGCAGAGACTTATACCATCTCGTGATGAAGAGATGACCCAACAGTAGTTTGCCAGGTGGAAAGAGGTTTCTTTACTAAAATTCCAGCAAGAGTTCCTGGTAAAGTTACGTAAAACTGGCTGTGTCTACTGCTTGCCTCCTGCTTTCTCTCTCCTGGTACTACTGCATTTATGTTGTTTCTAGGATGAGCTGGTAACATTGCATCGAGAAGAGGGTGGCAGTTGTGCACTTAAAAACAATTCAAAGGACATTCAATGCCTTATTTTAATATAGAAACTATAAAATATTTATAAATAGAACATTTTAACTTGAGCATAAAATGTTGCAATGAGGATATCTTTTTAAAACACTGCCTCTTACATCTGTTAAAAATGAAGCAGAAGAACGCCTGTCCAGTGTGATAATAATTCTAAGAAAAAATTTCTGTAATGTTTTCATGCAAACAGTTGCTCTAATTATTCTGATTTTATAAAGAAATTATTTATTGCTTTGGTGATACATAGGCATTTCAACTACTTCATAATACATATTATTAAAACTGTTACATATCGTGCTTTGAAATTTTACTGTATTAGAATATTAGAAATATTTAAAGTTTCAATTTAATATGTATATTTAGTGATAAAATATATTTAAGTGAAAATGCGTAATTTATTTTTTAAATGTGGAGACACTTTTAATTTTTTTCACTGTTGCAAAAGTTGTAGTTGTGATGTGAAAAACCCTGACCTACATTTTGGAATTTAATTCTTGTTCTGGATGTTGAACTGTTATTATACCTTTAAACTCTTTGGTTTTCCTACGTGATACCTAAAACCTTGGGGAAAATATAATTACACAAATGAAAATTAGTTGGAGAATCAAAATAATATGTTTTTATTAATATAGTATATTTAAGTTTATAAGAAGCTGCCTTTATGGAGTTTGACGAGAATTTCTTTTAGAGCTATTGGGTATAGCATTTCTATCATGAGTATCAGAGATGAGGAAGTGAAGAAGGATATGTTTAAATGTGCGAATGACTATAATAAATATATGCAGTGAAGATTCAGCAGAATTTCTGTTGAATAACTAAATGGGCCATTAACAAGCAAATATTCAGCAAACTGGCAATAGAAAATGAATTATGAAGAAGGTTTGTTAAAAACAAAGCAAATTTTAAATCTTTAAACAAAGATCTGTACGCCTTATGGGGGGGGGGTCTGTCCACTTGATATAGAGTTACACAATTTCCCTGGAAGTTCTGGAAATATTAGTGATAAGTGAGAAATGGCAAAAAAGAAGATTGAAAAATTAAACTGACACCAATGAGGATTGTATTTAAGACAGTATAATGAAGAACAGACAGAAGAACCGTGGGCTGTTTTCTGTGTAGACTGAGCATGGTTGGATTCCAGACATCTCCAAATGAAATTTTGGTCATTATCCCTTTAGAAGAGCCAGGCTTAAACAGAATCAGGCTTTAAGTCAGTTAGCTGAAAGCCAGTTCACCTGATGACCAGCTCACTTATTTCTTTTTAACATATTAGTTTTGATTGACCAGTTTTCCTTTTGTCTTCATAAACTCTTTTCAAGTAATGTTTAATACTTGACTCCCACCATGTTGCATTTACTAGAGACCTGGGGGCAGACAAAAAGAGAGATTTGAAGACCAGAGGAACATATTTTTGGATATAGAGAATTCTTCCCAATATAGTCTTTGTGAATATATTAAATATATTTTTATTCTTTATTAATATATTCTTCACATATGTATCTGAAAGAAAACGTTATGCTAAGTAGAATTTATCTTTTCAAGAATAGACTGTTATGAAAATATTTTAGACTATATAACTAAATAATATTAACAGTACTATCTTATGAATATTTTAGAATATCAACCATTTCATATACTTCATTCTAATTCTATTTTCATGTCCCTTAATCCCTCCCTGTCTCTCTGTCTCTCTCTCAACCACAGTACCCCCTCTTCCTTCCCTTCAGTCGTCTTCTTAAAAGGCTGTCATGAAGACAGAATGAGAAGATATAATTAGAATTCTATATATTTATATAGAATTCTGTATATGTATATAGAATCATATTTACATATTGTATATGCATATTAGAATTATAATTAGAAGAAACAAGTAAATTTGGTGATTTGGGTATTGGTCACCTTTTGTGGAATCTTACACTGATTGAAGGAAGATTTTTTCTGTTTCTTGTGTTGTCTAAAGGAATTATAAAGAAGTTTGGAACTAAGTTTCTAATGAGAAAAGAATGAATTAAATTACCTAGCTATTGGCTTAGAACTAGCATTTTATAACCCTTTTTGGGTCATATCTATATTTGCTAGATATTCATCAAGATTCATGATTTTAATGCAAGATTGATTTAGAGTTTTTATCTTACTATTATGCAAAACTTGTAATCCTGCAATAAATTTGCCAATTCACACTGCATTAAAAAAAAAGATCTTATGTATTAAAGTCTTTCATAGTGTTTGTGAATGTGTATACAACCAATATTTCCTTAGTTCCATGAGATAAAACAAGTTAAAAGAGTGGAGAAAATGTATACTAAGGTATAGAATACATAGTAAGGTATTCATATTTTGTGTGTACAGTTTATAGGTTTCCAGATAATGCTAGTCAATAGGCAAATGCTGAAATTTGAAGAGGGGATAATGTGGACTTTTATTTTGTTTGAGCGATTGGGGAAATGTTGACTAAATGCACGCATCAAAAGCGATGTTTTCTCCAATACTTTGAATGGAACGGCCTCCTCAGAGCTTCCCACCCCATTGGGTGATCAGATGTACACTGTTGTGCAGTGAACAAATCAGTTGCAACCTTGTCTGGTTACTCCATTGTACTGTTCAAATATGGTTATTTTCCATGTGTGTCATGATGTGAGGAACGTGGGAAGCACTGGCTAGATGACACTGATAATAAGAAACAATTTTACTTCGGGCTTTAGGGATTGGGTGATCCCCTCTCTCATTCTGATAGCCCCTAGGAAAAATCATAAAAAGACCACAAATCAGTGAACCGTTTATCCCTTTGATTTCCTAAAGAGAATCAAAAAGAGCTCCTTAGTAATGTTTATTCTAATCAAATTCACAGAGAAAGGACTGCGTTAGAGAAAGTGACTGAACACCATTAGGGAACAACCTCTCTGCTTCCATCACATCAGGTTATATGTAATGAATAGATAGCCTGAACACCATGTACAGAAGCTGTTATACTGAGACTCATTTGGTAACAAAGGCTGTTGTTAAGGGGTGATTGTTTTTTATGACAAACCAGAAATGAGATCTTCTGAGAGAGAAAAATAGGTGATAGACTTCTGTTTTCTTGATTTCTAGATCTGCTATTACCTGGGAGTTGATTTGAAAGGCAGGAGGCAAGAGTTGACATTGATCATTTCACTAAAAATAATGATGCCTCAAATTTGGTAGAACTTTGGTCTGAATGAATGAACATGCTGAATTACAAAAAAGTATTCAAGGAAGAACGGTTTTGTTCCTTTTAAATTCATATAATTACTCAGATTGACTTAATAAAATGTTTTAGTAAATATCCTTACTAATAGAAGTTATTCATGAAGCAGTATGTTTAATCACCAACCTATACAATTGGGCTTCAATTTCCACTGCTGGTATATTTCTGAATTTGTAACACCCATAATATCACTTTAATATTTGAAACTTGTAAAGAAGGAAATCTGTTATTTCCTATTTCTATGCTAATGTCTTAGTTACTCATAGGTGGCAAGAGAAAATTCCTTACTTCACTCTCCTTTTGAATTTATGACAAATTCCAAAATTAGAAAAATATAATCCATTATATATTGTTATAATTGGTTTTTGTATTCATTAATATGTGTCATCTATATAATGTCCCACAACTTATTTTAGAGAATGGTAATCTGTTAAGCAGTGGAATATGGCAAATGGAATATGTGTATTAATATTCAGAAATATTATCTTCATTAAACAGTATATAACTATGATGTGTTTAAAGCAGTATATGTTGCCATAAAAAAGGTTTTCTGCCAAAATGTTTTCTTGCAGCCGTGTGGATATTTGAAACGGTCATTACTGCTAAAGAAGTAAACCATCATGTTGAGCCGAAAGATATGAAACTGATTTTCCCAGTATCTCTCAGTCCTCTAGTTTATTCAGGCTACCCTTTTTAAAAATATCCAAATCCAGTGTATTGACATCCATACCGCTTACATGGAGAGGTCCTTTGGTGCCCTCCCTACTATCTTTCTGGGTAACATGGAGTAGAGGTTACATTTCGTCTAGGTCTGCCAGTGTTTGCCTCCTTCTCTTAGCTGTTACTCTGACCACTTGCCTCTTGATGTCATTTCTCATTGACCAGCTTCATCTCATGCTGGACATCATCACCCTTTAGTAGGACTATGAACAGTCTTAGATTTTACTCTACTTGAAGGCTAATGGGTCAGCTTGCCACAGTTTCATGGATGCCGGTAGAAAACATGAGACTCCTGAATCAGAGACAAATGATAGTTTAGTATTCATAGTAATATCAGTGGCCAGAGTATCACCATTTTTTTGTGCTGGTTCCCTAAGCCCCAGTTACTATCATGATGACATGATGAATGGTGTGTGTTATAGGAGAGAAACCTTGATCTTAGGAAACCCCAGATTTCTCAGTGGGCTTTAATAAAACCTGCACAGCTTTTGCCCCAGAGGGCAGCATTATCTTTATTACACTAGACAGCAAATAAAGCTGCTCTCTCTGACGGAGAGAGACATTATTTCTTATTCCAAGGCTGCGTTATACAAATATCCTTGAAAAGTTGTCCAGAACAAAAGGTTGATAGAACCTTTGCATCCATGGATAACTGTATACCAACGTACTCTTATTTTCCATAGTATATTCCCCAAGGTTGTCATGTCTGGCAAACTTTTATTGAAGTTTTGGTGATAGAAAACAAATTTAAAATCAGGAAATAATTTTAAAATCAATCTTTACCCACTGTTATTAGCAATTTTCTTTACCCAACAGAAGGTATTTCTCATTTGTCATGTCCCTTTAAATACTCCTTTCATCTTACCATTTTTGCAAGGGCTTGTTTTTACTCTGCTAAGCTCTGTATATCTTCCATCTTGGGCTACTCTAAGAAGTTTAAAATTTCTTCTCTTAATGGTGCAAAGAATTTTAGATCTCCTTTCGTTTACTCTTTCTTTCAAACCACAGCTTGGGTCATAATGGAGGTACTGATGGAGCAGTAGCTTACCACACTGAAGGAGGCCACTGACAAATTTTCAATAAACATGAAGGAAGGGAGGGAGGGAGGAAGGGAGGGGGGGAAAGGGGGAAGGAGGGAAGAGGGGAAGGAATTAAGGGGGAAAGGGAGAGAGGAAGGGAGGAAGGGAGGAGGAAGGAAGGAGCATCACCCTGAACTTATCCTTCAGACCCCTGTTTTTACTGACAAATCATTTTAGGCAACTCAGGACAAAGTGTTCTCCTAGGCATTAGCCTTAAGAGAGTGTTATGAGATACCGTCTTGTACTTTTTTGATCCTCTTGATTGAGGGAAGGAAATTTACCTTGTAAACTGTTGGCATAAAAAATGGACCTCTGATGTTAAAATGTGGAACCTGGGAGGTAGATATGACCTAGCTTCTGAATAAGGTGAACATAAAGTTAATTTTGGTACTTGTTTGCTGCCTCCCTTGGGAGCCATTCTTTTTGATTATATGGGTTCAAGAAATATTTTTTCTCTATTGCCTAATAAACGGTTTAGGTAGAATTTATTTGGAAAATAAAATCCTTGGTAAAATTACAAAGAAGGAGTGTTATGTTCTCCAACATTATTGTAAGACATTGTTATCTATATTCAAATAAATAAATAAGTAGATAGGTAAAATAGAAATTGGTACTTTGAATACACACTCAGTTGACATTAAGACTAATGAACTCTGGTTTCTGATTCACATTTCTCATCTTCAGGTAAAGTTTATTCCTTCCAAAAGGCAAAGAAAAATAAGAAAACAAAATTATGAAGGAGCTATTTTTATCACAGGAAAGAAAAAGGGGAAATGGATCTGGGTTGCACACTACATTTAAAATGTACATTATTTTGAAAAACTAAATAGCTCAGGATCTTTTAACTTCATAAACAGGTTATGTGATCTGAATCAGTTAACTGATGGGTAAAAAAATCTCTGTATTTACATATGCTGCCAAGCCTGGCAAACTGTGCATTCATTATTCACTAAATCTCCACTCTTATTTTTGGATGTATTTAGACTATCATTTCTTAGAAGCCAAATGTAAAATAGTCAGGAATATGTAAACAATAAATTAGTTTAGATTGAACTAACTGATCATGAATTGAGATTAATTAAGTTATTTAGTTTTGCATCATCTTGCCAAAACCATAGGGAGTAACGCAGTTACTCTCAGCAAGAGAATAAGCTGTGATTGAAATGGATAATAAGTACGATCATCTATCACCAAAGAAAATTATCTACAGCAATTATGACCTCAAGTTTCTCTTGAATCATGAACTGCTGCAAAATGTCATCTCTCAGTTTTAGCGGGGTGAGAAAAGTAGTCTCCTCATAGTGTTCGTGTAAGTGCTTTTAAATATGATGAGAGAATAATACACCTTGCACAGTTTCTGGTATTAAGGAAGGGAGAAATAAACATTAGGTTTTTATTACTATTGCTTATACAAGTTTTAAACAGTTAACTGTATAAAGCTCTGCTTTAAAACTATAGAAAAACTAAAAGGAAAAGTGATTGCCTATACAAACCTTTTATAACTTTTTCAGTGTATTTTTAGCCTTTTTAATGAACAATCTGTAAATTAATTGGTTATAGTATGTGTTTGGTGCTAATTAATGGGAGCTCTCCACTGAGTATTTTTTAATCTTTTTTTGGCACACTTATAGGTGACATTTAAATTTTGGTTTGGATTTACTTAAGAAATCTATATGCAAGAAATCCTGAAATGATTGGAACAGAAAAATAAAATGTCCAGTTCCTGAGAATGTTGTGACTCTCAGAAGGTAGTGTGTAAAGATCTGTCAGCTGAACTAGGAGCATGACTTGAAATGCACATCTCCTTTCATAGCGTGCCTGACATTTTTTTCTTCTTCCTGTCTTCCTGACCTTGCTATTCGAATTTCTCTGTATATCCTTATTCCTGTTCTACCTACATATTTAATCACCCGCCTTGATTTCCCTTTTACTTCTTTCACTGGTCTAGATCTAGCTTCCCATTGCTTTCACCTGACTTTCAGTAGCTGGTGATGTTTATCTGCTTGCTTTTTTTCTGATTCACATTCACTCCAGATTCATACTCAGTGAATTTTGGACTTGAAATTTGGTCCCACCCACCAACTTCCATGCAGTCTTTTCATAGAACTCTTTACAAGGTGTTTGTTCAAAAAAAATTGTATTGATTTAGTCTCATGACACTTCAGTTCTTGATTGTTTGTTGCCTTTTTCCTATTGTTACTTTTGGGATTTGGAATGGTTGCATTTATTTGTGTTGTTAATATGTCCACAGTGAGAGGGCAGGAAAAGGATACCTAATGGTAATAAGTGAAATAACTGATATCACCCTGTCTCTTTCGTGATGATTATTCACTCTGTACCTGAATTTGGGTAGTGAGAATATTGTAAATGGAGCATGAAAGAGGTAACTTCTGTACACAAGAAGATAGCATACTAGCTGGGGAATAAAAATTCAGTCCATCAACTAGATAGGCACTTTTCTTATATGCCATAAATACATGAGGTTACCAATATATTGATGCTTTGATGTCAGTTGGAGACATGACCTATTTTGTTAGCTATGTGGAAGTATTAAACTAGCAGATAATTTATTTCATATGGCTATTTTCCACAGCAGATTTTGGTAGAAAGGTATTGAGGAGTCTGGCTCCTGGTTAAAAATCTACATGTGATTTTCAAGCCTGACCATAGGCAGTTACAAAGGCTTTACCAGATTTGTTGTGTACCGTCTCTGAAAGGGGTTGCAGTCAAGGATTCAGGCCCCACTAGCTGGTCATGCTCCTTAACATATTTTCATTGCTACCCCATGTGTTTTCATTGCTGGGTCTTTTTATCTGAGGCCTTGGACAGAGGTTCTCATCAGGTCCCTCCTGGAGTCTGCCTAAGGGAGGAGGGTGGAACTAAAGACGCTTTTCCCATTTTGACTCAGTACCCAGTACTTTTCCACTCCTAGCCCTTCCCCCTGCCAGCCCATAAAGCTGGTTCAACTTTTTATTTGGGGCTCCCTCAACGGTAGGGTGACCCCCACATCTGTGCTGATCCACCTGATCCTTGACCATTGTGCCTGTCCTTGGGGGAAGTGGAACACAGTGAGTCATTGTTTCTTCATGTTTTAGACTCTTACTTACACATCGCGGTAAGTGATTAAAGGCTTAACTCTCTCACTTATGGTTTGTTGCTTTAATTAAGGCTACTCCTTCACCTAACATTTCAGATCTCTCTGCCCCAGCCCACTTGAACTCCTGACAGATACGTACATAAAAAGTAGAAATAGCTCAAGAGGTACATAAAGTGTACATTTTTAAATTATCTGTTTATCTAAAATGATAGAATTTTCAAATTAGTTTTTATATTAAACACACTTTAAGCTTATGTAAAGTAGTCTATACCTTGTTTACACCCTTTTTAAGCCAGTTATATTTCCTAAATTAAGTAATTTATAATAATTTTTAGCTTCATTAATGTAAAAAGAAGTCCAAATAAAGGAGATATCCTTTAGTAACTAAGCTAAGCTAGTGATTCCAAAATGAAACTAATTAGAAAGAATTCACTGTTGATAACTTGCATTCTTAGATTGTTGATATAAATGTTGCTGTCATAAGTGGAAAAAACCAACAATTATTTGTGCAAAAGGTTAGCTGCTTTCACAAGTTTCATTTAACTTTAATAGAGTCGTAACAAACTGTACATGCCTTAATGTCTAAGCTGGTTTAGAAATTCAACAATGAAAGTATACCCTCTGGTTACAGCATTCTTGTGTTATAATTGAAAAGCCAGCTCTTACGGGGTCCCCACGCTTATTAAACAAGTTTTCCACACATTTTTTCCCGCTAATCTTTTAAGACATAGTTTAGAGGATCAAAACAGAGGTAGTAAATATAAATGTTTAATATATAGACTAAGTAAAATATTAGCATTTATGTAGACGTTTGTTTCCAGTCGTTTTAATGTGGTTAGTCATTCACTCAGAATCCATATGCTTATAAACTTATGAGCTTTGTTTCCTGCAAAGGAGGCAGGAACTAACACTAAGATAATCAACTGGGCATTGGGTTTCTACACTTTTTCTTTTCTCCACAGTCTTGAAAATTAATGGAAGAAAAATCTCATATTTTCTGTCCATTTGAAAGCATACCAAATCCCTGTATTGGATTTAGGTAAACATCTGCTCAGAAGTAGCAGATATCTAATATTTAAATTAATCAACTATTTAATAAGGGCTGTGTTACTTAGGGAAGTGTAACGGTTTAATGTATTTTTAACACTTACAGTGTGTGAGGCTATAGACATGAAAGTTAACACTGTCTCCTGCTGCCCCAATTCAGCCTTATTATCCCTCACCCTTTCAGTTTCACCCACTTCAAATCATTGCCATCATGGCTGCTTAGGTGATCCCTCTTAATGCAAACCTGAATCTACTATTTATCTCAAACTATAAATCTTTTAAAGGCTTACAGCCCATAGGTTAAGCTGCCTTGCACAGGACACACACTACCCCCTGACTTACTCCCTTTCCGTAGCTCACTAGCAGCCTTACCATTCATGATGTAGTAAGGAGATACCACTGGAATTGTCACACTTCTACCCTCTTGCTCTTTCTGTTATCACTTGGAACACCTGTGTTCTCCCTTCACCTGGCTCAATTCAGTTTAGGCCTCATCTCCAGGAAACATTTCATGAAGTCCATTTGGGCTAAGTGCCCCTGATGTAGGCCTGCACAGGACTCTGAGCATTTGTCTGTTTGGCTGGACCACAGCGTGATTTCCAGTCTTGGCCTCAGACAGGTCTAGGTTTGATCTTACAATCTGCCCTTTACGATTTGGGTAACCTCAACCTCTCTATGCTCCCCATTCCTCATTTATAAACTGGGGGTATTTATAACAATAGGTAGTACTTATTGCATAGGGAATTCAGTGAGTTAATGCATGTAAAGCACTATGGCCTAGTGCCTTGCACATCTTAAGCATGTAGTAAATATTAATATCATTTTTATTGTTGTTACAGTATTTCCTGCATTGCTTTGACATTATTCTTCCTGTGCATGTGTCTTCCTTCTAGGTTGCCTTCTCCTTTAAGGCAGGGATTCTCCCTCACTGATCCCAGATTCCTCAGGCCTGTGCATTGGTTCTGGTTCATAATAGGAAGTTAGTAAATGTAAGAGGTTTACCAGATTTATCAGCTTAAAATATCATAGGAAAAGAATATTAATATGTTATTAAATTAACATATTATTCTCATTCTAGTGTAGAATGGCAGGATAATGAACTTCTCTTAGGGAAGACGGGAGGGTAGGTTCTCCTGCCTTCTAGCGTAATCTCTGATGAGTAGTCTCGGGCTTATGTCAGTTGCTTGTTAGTCCTGGAAGGCAAATAGCTCATGATACTTTTACTAATCAATTATGTGCCTGTGATCACTTTAAAAAATTTAATTCTAAACAACAGGCAAAATAAATGTTTTTTTAAAAAAATTCGCATTCAAAGATCTCAAGATTTATGCCTTTTTCATTTATCCAAATTCAACATTGCTCAATAGAGTAAATCAATTTTGTTGAATATGACTTTTGCATCGTCTTTAATAATAACTGTTTTTTTGTAGCCAAGATGAAAGTGGTGCTGAATGGCAACGAGGCTTGTCTGTTCTGTAGGCATAAATCCAGGGTTTAAATTTAAAACCTGAATTAAGTATACTAGATATGGATAAAGATTTCCTGTAAAATTCCATTATCCCAGAGTCTAAGAGAATGAAATATTATTAGATATTTTTAATAATGCCGTGCCTTTTCTTGCCATTTTTGCACTGCTCATTATTTCTTTTGTCTTCCATTTCCTTTGGAATGAGCATTCAGCATATAATACTGGAATGCACAACTTTATGATGTATACCTACTGCATTTCATTTTTCAAAGTGATGAGTGATTAATTTTAAAGAATTTGCCATTCTTCTCTAATATAATATCTAATGTATATAAGGTTTAGTACTTTGAAGCTATTAGAAAAGATACTTATTAGAAAATAGATGTATTTATTATCTTCTTATCCCTCTTCCAGCTTTTCTCTATCTTCACTCATGCATGTGTCTTGACATTTCAATTCAGTCCTACAAGTAAATTCCTGTCTGCCCTTTCCTCTACTCAAGACTTACAGTGAGTTCAAAAGGAACTTTGGGCTCAGAGGAAGTGCTCCTTTGGAGAATTTCACACTGAATAATTTGAGTGAGTGCTACATATTTTAAAAGAAGATGTATGCAACACAGCAGGACATAAGATCAAGTGAAAGTGAAAAGGAGCATCCCAGGAGATACTCAGTGGGATGGCAGGAGAAAGTGAGGCATTTATTCTGTATCTAAATAATCTCATTAGCATTTCTCTGTGCTAGTGAAGTTCATCAGGGAATGTTAGAGCATGACCTTTGGAGATAGGCTGCCATGGGTTCCATGCCCTTCTGGTCCTGCTCTTCACTTGCAGTGTCACTTTGGCAAGTTAATTTAGACTTTTTATTATATTCCTAGTCATAGGATGATTGTGAGTAATGTTCCAGAAATTGTGACTCTAAGGAATTCTTAAACATTGGATGTGAATTTTATGGTTTCTGGGAAAGATCTTATTTTAACCCAACTTATCTCATTTTTGTGTGTCTATATGTTACAGAAGGAAAGGAAAGCAATATATTTATTGATTGTTGTGGACAGAGAAAGAGTTGGAACTAACTACCTATTTGGCTATATTCTCTCACCCTTAATCAAAAGCATGATAGTTTCATGGCCTGAGGATCTTCTTCTAGATGTGTGTGGCTGGTATATTATCAACTCCTCTTGAGATCAAGCCTGTATAGTAAACTCATTTCCTCCCTGCCAAGAATCCTGTTTAAAAAATAGTGACTGGCTTGAGTGGTTTCAGAGTTTTGTCTAAACGGGAAGTATATGTCAGGGGCATTATTTTCTATTCCTGACCAGACTTTTGTGCCATTCCTCACTTTCTTTCTCTTATCATCAAAGACAGTGGAATCTTTCTCAAACTTGTTATATCAGAAGTGGTGTCTTTTATTGGGTTATTTTTTTCCCCCTAAGATTCCTTTGATGAAGCAAGAATCTATTATTATTGGCTCAGTTGTTTTATCTTATTTCTGAAGACTACATTTAATAATATTTGTAATTAAAACTTCTGAATAGTAGATAGTCTTACTGAACTAGTAAGTAAATTTCTACTAAATTTGATTTAGTTAGGGCTGTCGAGTTGATTCCGACTCCTAGTGACCCTTTGTACAGCAGAGCAGAACTCTGCCTGGTCTTTGTTTACACCATCCTCTCATCCTCCAGTGCTATATTAGACAATAATACTACTAAACTTATATCTAATTAATTCATTTAGCCAAAGTACTTAGTAGTAAAACAAACAACTTAAAATTGAACTTAAAAATATTCCTTAAGACTCTCAATTCCTTTTCTCTCCAAGGCAATAAAACCATGATATTCTATAACTTGCTGTATAGGTTGTGGAAGAGCATAACAGATCGCTTGTCAGATAGCATTGTTGGTCAGTATTGTTCCCACCTTCCTCTTAGTGGAGGCTGTTCTTCATCCATAGTGAGTTACTTTTGATTTCAAGGTCTAACATAAAAGCATTTTCCTAAGAGATTAAATTATGTTATTGTCAAACTACTTTTATAAAAGTGATGCATTGGACCCAACTTAAAACTTTATTAACCTACCTTTGTAAATAAACATGAAATTGCTACATTTTTATTTTCTGAATCATAGCTGAGTTGATGATTGTGTGCCCACTTCATTACTTTATTGAGAAACAGATGGAATCTAACAAAATGTTCCTGCTCTTTGGAAGCCTCAAGTCATTCTGATATTTTTACAGTATGTTCTGGATTCTGATTGGCATTATTAATAATATAATAATCATGTATTGATAGAAGATTACTTACCTTAAATGTTTATTAGGATATTTCTGTTTACTTTGAAACTATAGGTAGTGTATATTCTTTTTATGATTAATATAGAACTTTGAGAAACACAGCAAAAGTATATAAATGTATTCATGAATTTCACTTTGATTAATAGTAAAGTACTGTTTATTATGTAAATTCTACATGCATAAAAGTAAAGGATGCTAGGTTATATAGATAACCCAGTTTATTGGCACTAATGCCATTCTTTGCAGTAATAGTATGGATTATGTTTTTAGGTTTAGTAGTGTTGTGCTGGCAAATTTTTAACAACTGCTTCTGGAGGAGGGGAACTGATTTGTGGCCTTTGCCAATGTCCAAAGTGTAATTATTCCCCCCTTACCAAATTTAAACCAGAAATGATTTAAAAACCAGCTTAGAAATCCATGAACATTTTTTAAAAATGGTTCTTGTGAGCCAGTATTATCAGCCAGCTTCACCATAATATTGGATTTAATGTCACGTACTCCATTTTTAAGAATAGACACTTCACATCTCAATATTACACCAGAAATTCTTTGTCTAATTCTATAAATATGTTCTTTCCTTTCTTTCATTACTTCCTGTACAAGCAGCCTCTA
Source organism: Equus asinus (assembly GCF_041296235.1). Taxonomy (NCBI): domain Eukaryota; kingdom Metazoa; phylum Chordata; class Mammalia; order Perissodactyla; family Equidae; genus Equus; species Equus asinus. The sequence goes on from NC_091790.1 coordinate 175,353,616, forward strand.
GTCTACTGACTCTTAGCAAAGTGATCTCCAAGCATTATGCCAAGATCATCACTTTTAGGTACATTGTAGACAAACTGTTGAAAGCCAACAATAAAGAGAAAAATGTTAAAGCAGTTAGAGAAAATGGCATATTATATAGAGACAAACAGTAATTTAAAAAATGAATGAGTTCATCAGAAACAAAACGGAGACCAGAAACATTAGAAAGAGGTATTCCAAGTTCTAAAAAGAAAAAAAAGTTAATCTAGTTAAACATTTTTTAAATGATAGTGCAATAAGGATATTTTCATATAAACAAAAATAGATCATGTTACCAGCACACCCACAATTTATATATGTATATAAAATATGTCTGTATGTATTACACATATAGTATATATACGTATTCATGAAGTGTATATCATTAGTATATATCTTGAGTCATAGACTCTATGTAATACTCTTTGTTTTGAAGTCTTTATCCCTCTTGTATAACCACTTGAGCTTTCTTAGGCTTATTGATTCCATGGTTAATTGTTTTCCATTCTTTTTCTTTGAACTTATTTTTATCTTTATATTTAAAAGATTCCTTTACATGCTATATAGTTCTGTCTTGTTTTTATCCAGTGTAACACTTGTCTTTTTATAGATTTTAGCCCATTTACAATTATTGTTGGTTGAGTATTTTCATGGTTGTGTTTCATTCTGCCATTTACTGTATGTTTTCTATTTACTTCATCCATTTTTTTGGTCTTTTTTTCCTTTTCTACCTTTTATGGGTTAATAAAAATAATTAAAATTTTGAACTTTATTTTAATATTGCTGTTGGCTTTTTAGCTATATCCCATTGCATTATTTTTAGTGGTTTCTGTGGACATTACAGTACACATCTTTAATTTATCACAGTCTATTTTGAGTTAGTGTTCTACTCATCCATGTACAATTTAGGAACCTCACTATAATATATTTCCACTTACTCACTATAGTCAGAACTACTATTGACATGTATCTTTTTACAATATAAACTCAGTAATAAATTAACATAATTTTTATCTTAAATGGACACTCCTTTTAGCATGTGTGCCTCTTTGTGTTTTTTGGCTCTTTAAGTTAATATTTTCCATTTAATCTTGCAGGTTTTTAACCATTATTTCTTTAAGTATTTTTTCCTGCTCCTTTTCTCACTTTGCATTCCTTCTATGACTAAATTCACATGTATATCGAACTGCTTGATATTGTCCCAATATTTGTAAGGGTTTGTTAATTTTTATTTGTCTTATTTATGTATATTTCAGATTAAGTAACCTATATTGGTTTATTTTCAAATTCATTGCTTCTTCCTTCTGCCATTTCTAGTCTACTGTTTATGCTATCCAGTGAATTTTTAATTTTATTATTACTTTTTAATTTTAGAATTCCCTTATGTACAGTTACAACTTATCCGTTAATATCCCTATATGTCCACAGTAAAACTATTTAATGTTTTAATTATTTGAAAACATTTTCCTTTGATTCTTTGACATTATAATAGTTACTTTGATGTTAGGTTCAACTGCTTGTAGTCAATTTCTATTTACTGATATATTTTTCTCTTAGTATGGGTCCATTCATAGTAATTTCTTTCTTGTTTCTGTCCATTCATAGTAATTTTTGTTTAAGAACTTGTCATTTTAGATGATACTTTGTGTCAACCCTGCATTTTGGTTGTATTCTGAGGACTTTTTGTTAGTGTTTTTGATCTTGTATTTATTCAACTTGCTCTCAAACTGAAATCTCCCACAGTGTACAGTAGCTGTTTCTGCTTAGTATTGACAGAATACAGTTGTTGCTATTTTATCCTGGGCCAATGAGTCCTTGCTAGGCCTGTTTGCTTGGTTAATTAGGCAAGGATTTAGGCAGATTTTATGATTAGATTATGGGGATTACCTGTCCATTCCTTGCTTTGGATTCCCACTTAAATTTCCAGTTTTTCTGCAAGACTTTGGATTTTCTGTCTTCTGACACCTCAAGCCATTAAGGATTCAGTGGTCCACTTCCTGGGCTGAAAATGGGCTGGGGGATGCGTTCAGTTTTTTTAAAAAAATGTAGGAAACTCATAAACTTCATGTGATGTTACTCTCTCTTTGAAGATTAGACTCACCTCTGGGAATGGCTTCTTTTTCATCAGACCCCTGTGTCACTTTGCACATAAATAGATTAGTTGTTAGTCTGGGGATTTGGACAGAAGTTTTACTCAGATTTTGTATCTTAGTCCTGTTGTTTTCTTGTTTTCAAGATTTCTCACCTTAAATTTTCATTACTCTTCAAGTTGCAAATTCTTTCTTCTTAAGTTGGAAAGTCTGTGGTTTTCTCATTGTTGTAATAATTCATGTGAGTTGAGAAATCTGCCCAAGCAAGAAGATATAGCAGACCTTAATCTATATCTGCCTAACAACAGAGTGTCAAAATACATGAGGGAAAAACTAGAACTGCAAGGTTAACAAGATGACTCGTCCATTATAGTTGAAGACTTCAGCACCATTCTACCAAAAATGGACAGATCCAGCAGGCAGAAAATCAGTAGGGATACAGTTGCACTCAATAACACTATCAATCACTTGTATATAGTGGACATCTATAAACTAGTTTCTGTTAACAGCTGAATACACATACTTCTCAAGCTCATATAGAACATTAATTGGGAGAGACCACATTCTAGGGCATAAGCACAACTTAACAAGTTTAAATAGTAGAAATCATGCAGTGCTCTCAGACCACAGGGGAATTAAACTAGAAATCAAGAACAGAAAGATAGCTGGAAAATTGTAAAATATTTGGAGATTAGTACACTACTAAATAACATTAGGTCAAAGAAGAAATCTCAAGAGAAATTTAGAAAATATTCTTAACTAAACGTGAAAATACAAGTTATCAAAAGTTTTGAGATGCACGTATTTTAGAGTGCTTAGAGGAAATGACTAAAATTGAATGCATATATTAGTGAAGAAGAAAGATCTAAAATGAATCATCCAAGTTTCCACCTAGGAACCTAGGAAAAGAAGGACAAATTAAATCCAAGGTAAACAGAAGAAAGAAATAATAACAATTACAGCAGAAATCAATGAAATTGAAAACAGGATATCAGTAGAGAAAATCAACAAAACCAAAGGCTGGTTCTTTGAAATAAATAAGTAAAATTGCTAAACTACTAACCAGCTAACTAAGGAAAAAGGAGAGAGAACACAAATTGCTAATACTTAGATGAATGAAGAGACATCACTATGATCCTATGGATATTAAAAAGACAATAGAAGAATACTGTGAATAACTGTATGCCCACAAATTCAACAACCTAGATGAAAGTGAACTAATTGTTTTTTAAGATGTAATTTGCAAAAACTCACACAAGAAGACATACATAATCTGAATAGGCCTATATCTATTAAAGAAATTGATCAATAATTATTAACTTTCCAAAACAGAAAACTGCAGACCCAGATGGGTTCACTGGTGAATTCTACCAAACATTTAAGGAAGAAATTATACCAATTTTCTGTAATCTCTTTCAGAAGATAGAAGCAGAGGGGATACTTTCTAACCCATTCTATGAGGCCAGCATTACTCTATTATCAAAACCAGCTGAATACATTACAAGAAAAGAAAAAAAAGGACAGACAAATATCTCTCATGAACATAAATGCAAAACTCTTCAACAAAATATTATCAAATAAAATCCAACAAGGTATAAAAAGAATTACACACCATGGCCAAGTGGGGTTTATCCCAAGTATGCAAAGCTGATTCACCATTTCAAAATCAGTAATTCATCACATAACTAGGTAGAAATAAAAATCAAATGGCCATGTCAGTAGATGCAGACAAAGCATTTACACAATCCAACACCCATTCATGATGAAAACTCTCAGTAAATGATCAATAGAGGGGAATTTCCTCAACTTGTTGAAGTATATCTGCAAAAATCCTACAGGAAACATCACACTTAATCATGAGAATCTGGAAACGTTCCCACTAAGATCAGGAAGAAGGCAAGGAAGTCCTCTCTCATCACTCCTTTTTAACATCATACTGGAGGTCCTAGCTAATGCAATAAGACACGAAAAGGAAATAAAAATTATAAATACTGGGAAGAAAGAACTAGACCTGTTACTGTTTCCAGATGACATGATCATCCATGTAGAAAATCCCAAAGAATTGATGAAGAAACTCCTTGAACTAATAAGTGATTATAGCAAGGCTGCAGGATACAAGTGTAATATACAAAAGCCAATCACTTTCTTATATACCAGCAATGAACAAGTGGAATTTGTTCATTTACATTAAATAAAACACTTAGGTATAACTCTAACAAAATGTCTTCAAGATCTATATGAGTAAAACTACAAAACTTTCATGAATATAATCAAAGAAGAACTAAAATGGAGAGATATTTTATGTTCATTAAGAAGTCTCAATATTGTCAAGATGTCACTTCTTCCCATCTTGATCTGTAGATTCAATGCAGTCCTTATAAAAATCCCAGCAAGTTATTGTGGACATGGAAAAACTGATTCTAAAGCTTATAGGTAGAGGCAAAAGACCCAGAATAACCAATAATATTGAAGGAGAAGTACAAAGTTGGAGGACTGACATTGCCCAACTCAAAACTTACTATAAAGCTATCATAATCAAGATATAATAATTGGTGAAAGAAAGACAAATACATCAATGGAACAGAATAGAAAGCCCAGATATGGAACCACTGAGATATAATCAACTGATATTTGACAAAGGAGAAAGGCAATGCAATGGATAAAAGATAATCTTTTCAACAGATGGCGCTCAAGCAACTGAACATTCGCATGAAAAAATTGAAACTAGTTACAGACCTTTATCATTCACAAGGATTAACTCAAAATGAGTCACAGACCTAATGTAGAGTGCAGGGTTATAAAACTCTTAGAAGATAACAGGAGAAAATCTGGGTGACTTTATGTTTGGCAGTAACTTAAATATACCACCAAAGGAACGATCCATGAAGAAAATAATTGATGAGCTGGATTTCATTAAAATAAAAAATTTCTCCTCTGTGAAAAACACTGTCAAAATAATGAAAAGAGAGGGGGACTGGCCTGGTGGCTTAGTGGTTAAGTTCTCACAGTAGCTGAGTTCGATGGCCTGGGGTTCACAGATGCAGATCCTGGGCACAGACCTAGCACCACTCACCAAGCAATGCTGTGGTGGCATCCCACATAAAATAGAGGAAGCTTGGCACAGATGTTAGCTCAGCAAAAATATTCCTCAAGTGAAAAAGAGGAAGATTGACAACAGATGTCAGCTCAGGGCCAATCTTCCTCACACAAAAACACACACAACAAACTAATGAAAAGACAAACCACAAATGGGAAGAAAATATTTGCAAAAGACACATTTCATAAAAGACTATTATCCAAAATGTATAAAGAACTTTTAAAACTCAAGAATAAGAAAACAACTCAATTTAAAAATTTAAAAATTGGCCAGAGATCTTAATAGACATCTCATCAAAGTAGAGGTACAGATAGCAAGTAAGCACATGAAAATATGCTCCACATCATATGTCATCAGGGAAAATTAAAACAACAATGAGATACCACAGCATACCTATTAGAATAGCCAAAATCTGGAAAACTGACAACACCAAATGCTGGGGAGCAACTGGAGCTCTCATTCTTTGCTGGTGGGAGTGCAAAATGGTTTAGCCTCTTTGGAAGACAATTTGGCAGTTTCTTAAAAAACTAAACTTACTCTTACTACAAGATGCAGCAATCATACTCCTTGGTATTTACCCTAAGGAGTTGAAAACTTATGTCCATGCAGTAACCTGCACATGGATGTTTATAACAGCTTTATTCATAATTGCCAAAACTCAGTAGCAACCAGTATGTTCTTCAGCAGGTGACTGGGTAAATAAACTGTGGTACACCTAGACAATTGAATTTTATTCAGCACTAAAAGGACATGATCTATCAAGCCATGAAAAGACATGGTGGAATCTTAAATGCATATTACTATGTTAAAGAAGCCCAGTCTGAAAGACTACCTACTGTATGATTCCAACTATCTGACATTTTGGAAAGGGTAAAGCGATAGAGACAGTACAAAAATAAGCAGTTGCCATGGGTTGAGGGAGGGATGGATGAACAGGCAAAACACAGAGATTTTTATGGCAGTGAAAATATCTATAAGATTCTGCAATGGTGTTTGCATGTCATTATACGTTTGTGCTAATCCGTAGAATGTGCAACACCAAATGAACCCTAATGTAAACTAGGGATTTGGGGTGATAATGATTTATCAGTGTAGGTTCATCAATTGTAACAAATGTGTCATTCTAGTGAGGGATGCTGATAATGAAGGTAGCTATGCATATGTGAGGGCAGGGGATATATGGGAAATCTCTGTACCTTCCACCCAGTTTTTCTTTGACTCTAAAAAATAAAGTCTTTAAAGAATGAAGTCTATAAAATATATATAATCATAGTAATGTACATGTGCTACATTGGTTTTGAAATTTTATCTTTTTTATTTTTTTTGAGGAAGATTAGCCCTGAGCTAACTGCTGCCAATACTCCTGTTTTTGCTGAGGAAGACTGGCCCTGAGCTAACATCCATGCCCATCTTCCTGTGCTTTATATGTGGGATGCCTACCATAGTATGGCATGCCAAGTGGTGCCATGTCCGCACCCGGGATCCGAACTGGTGAACCCCGGGCCACCAAAGCGGAACCTTCACACTTAACTGCTGCGCCACTGGGCAGGCCCCGGTTTTGAAATTTGAGAATCAACATATCTGATTAGATTGTATCAAAAATGGAATAAACCTCCCTCTTCCTCTGACACGTGTGCTCATATTTCAAAATGGTGAGCGAAGATATGCTGACTATGTTCAGTGGTATAAGAGATGTGGTTTTAAATATGTTCTTTTGAATTGGTAGAGTTGAACATTTAAACTAGTGATAAAACAATGTTATCAGAGGGAGGAGGTATTAGTAGTGTAAGGGAAATAATCCTTATGTAGTATATAAGGAAGTTAATAGGCAATATCTAAAGTTGTACCATAGTAATTGGTACAGTGATATTATTTCAAAATGTGGAGGTAATCACTAAATGAACTAAAAAAGAAGAGATTTTAAAAAGTTGACTATAAAGGGAGAGGAAATGGGATTGGATTGGGGGTAGAAAGGGGAAGACTTAGGCAGGAATTTACTGTTCTTCATTATAAATATTTCTATGTTATTTGGCTCTTTGATAACCACTTATGTAATATATTACTTAAAAAAAAATTAATGACATATAGTTACAAGAGGATAACGCATTGCTAGAAACATGGGGGGTGTGTGCATTTGTGTGTATTATATTTTGGTCAGTTCTACCAATGTAGTTAATAACCTGTTAGAGGCATAAATCAATGATCAAAACAAAACAAAACAGATATTATCTGCTTTCTACATTATATATCAAATGAAAAGCAAAATCACTAGGAATAATTCCTAGCAGTAGATTCAGGGATTCAGGTAGTACTCACTTTCAAACTAATTGTTTAAGCAAAATATTTTTTCTAAACTGAAGGCAACAAACTAGCAATGTATGTGGTTATGTTGAATATCATCCAGCTCCCATGCGTAGGAACCATTTGAACATAACTAGGCAAATCTATTCATTTTAAAGTGCTGGGAAACACACATTTTATTGAACCTCCTAAATGCGTAATTAAAAAGAAGAATTCAGTTGGGTGACTTTTTCAGGAGTAGCTATGTAGTGACTAAAGTTTTGGGGCAATTTAACATCAGAACTGAGTTGTACGTACGAAAATATTCTCTCATTAGCTGACTTAAGACATCAACAAGTTAATTCCATAGTTTGAATGGGTGAAGGAGTTAATTCATATCACAGGGCCACATAAGGGAGTCAGAAAGAAACTTATATGATTGTTGACTTGAGGACTTGGGGGTTATTAAAAAAAAAGTTCCTGTGTCCCTTAGTGGCTCTCTCTACACAATGACATTTTAAGGAAAAACATTCATTGATGTCCTGAACTAAATGCAGGCTATTTGATAAGATTTCATTGTGGACACAAGATCCTGACAGATATATTGGATAATGATAACAAAAAAATAATTTGGTGCTAAAATAAAATACATTTAAATTCTGTTGGGCCTGGGGCTGGCCCCAGGCCAAGTGGTTAAGTTCATGCTCTCCATTTCGGCAGCCCAGGGTTTCGCTAGTTTGGATCTGGAGTGCGGACATGGCACCGCTCATCAGGCCATGCTGAGGTGGTGTCCCACATAGCACAACCAGAGGCACTCAAAATTGGAATATACAACTATGTACTGCCGGGCTTTGGGGAGAAGAAGAAGGAAAAAAAAGAAGATTGGCAACAGATGTTAGCTCAGGTGCCAATATTTAAAAAAAATTTAAAAATAAAACATAAATCCTGTTGGGGCTTAAATGAATTTGTGTAAGTTACCTGTCTGGGAAACTGAGCTGCTGCTGTCTCTGGTGTTTGTTCAGAGGAATCTCTGCCCAGATATCCACATTTCCCTGCCTCTCAGACCATCCATGAGGAATTTGATAGGTATTACGTGCTCCTGTGCTCTAATGATCTATTCTGAAGTAGTATATTTAAGGGTTGGTAAATTTTGTGTCTACCACCTTGGTAATATGATTAATGCAAATTGATATTTAGCAAAAAGTGTGTTTTTGCTAAAGAGAATCAAAATATGAAGTTAAAATCGAACTAAGGCATAAATAGCTACAGCTAAAGTATAAATGGACTATGAAAATGACTTTACTATCTCTGAATATATGATAGCTAATACCTAAACTGGGATTAGATACCCAACTATGCTTAACCTTAAACCTAAATAATTGATAAAGTAGAATCATTTCCCAGAGTACTAGTAGCAACAACCTAAAACTCAAAGCACTTGAGAAGCCCTTTCATACTCTCGAGGTGATACCCTCAACAATTGCGTTCAGACATGATTCTACCACACATGATGTGGTAATCCCACCCTGGCTTTATCAGTCATTGCTGTGGGTCTTCCACCAGCTTCCCAGCAGGAATGGGAAGTGGAAAGCCTTGTCTTCATGATCTGGAAGATCGTGGATGTGTTCAACCATGCCCCACCATATGCAAATGTTCCCATTTTTTCCTTTCTCTCCTTGCAAGAACCATTGTAACATGGTCACTGAGTCAGACATGTTCAAATCCCAGCTCTATTACTTAGTATCTCTGTTCCCTTAAAAAAAATTGGTCACCTCTTGGAGGCTATTTCTCATTGGTAGAGTGTTAACAGTAATTATACGTACCCTATAGGATTCTTGTCATGACTAAATGAAGTTATGTAGATAAAATGTTTGGTTAGCAGCATTTGGCCCAGCATGGGCACTATATAAATGTTAGTTATTATCATTTTATTTTTTCTTCTTTCCCTCTCCTGCTAATAGTACCTAGAGGCATCTATTAAATTCTATCTGGGAAATCATAAATACATGTAAGATAATACTGATAACTAATGAATGAAAAGTTTATTTAAAAGGAATCATTGGGTTGAAACAGATTCTTCACCTACTCTAAAAGTTAAGAAAAAAATAGAGTTTAACTTAGAGATAGTCTATACTGCTTATGCTAAATATATATATATATATTTTTTGGTGAGGAAGATTGGCCCTGAGCTAACATCTGTACCAATCTTCCTCTGTTTTGTATGTGGGATGCCGTCATAGCATGGCTTGATGAGCGGTGTATAGGTCCATGCCTGGGATCCGAACTTGCGAACCCCAGGCCACCAAAGCAGAGAGCTCAAATCCAACCGCTACACCACCAGGCTGGCCCCAGAAATTTATTTATTTATTTGTTTGTTTATTTTTTTGAGGAAGATTAGCCCTGAACTAACATCTACTGCCAATCTTCCTCTTTTTGCTGAGGAAGACTAGCCCTGAGCTCACATCCGCGCCCGTATTCCTTTACTTTATATGTGGGATGCCTACTACAGCATGGCTGGCCAAGTGGTGCCATGTCAGCACCCGGGATCTGAACCAGTGAACCCCAGGCCACCAAAGCCGAACGTGCGCACTTAACTGCTGCGCCACCAGGCCAGCCCCTGTTTTTTAAGTGTACACTTAAAAAGTGTTCATTTTAATGTAGATTGACATTTTATTGATATAATCATTTGGCAAAAAACTGGAGAGGTAGATAATAAAAATATCTTGCATTTAAAAAATATGTAAAAAGTTCTATAATGTATCCTGCATCTCTGTGTCAGGCAAAATTCCTTTCTATATTTTTAAAAGGAGCAACGTTTGGTCTTTCATCTGCCACTGAACTAGAGCAAATCTCTAACGAGTGTTCAGGTTGTTAAATTATGTTAAAAACCTATGACAATTATGTCTAGGTCCTATTTAGTATTTTTTTCCTCCAAGTGATTTTTGTCCAAATGTGCTTTCAGTATTCATTTTCATGGCAACTTTTAAAATGCTCTCATAGTGTTCCCAAGATACTGTCAATGCGACTTTGTAGTAAATAACGTTGTAATGTCAGTGTACTGCTAAGAAAGTGACATGATGTCAAGAATGCACTCAGTGTGGTTGTATCATAAATTCAGTGGGAAATGCATATTTATGGAGACCTTCTTAGGATGTCAAAGGAGAGTAATGCATATGTTATATTACTGAGAGAAAAGAAATCAAGGCAGAGGATCTTTGTCAAAGATGATGTAAATTCCACTGAGTAAAGGGAATTTCAAGTCGTGGCAGTCAAGGTGGCTTCCGATTATAAAATGCTATTATGTAGCATTTCTCTTGACAGCTCTGAGAAGAGCCACACCCGGACTGCGAAGGCCTGATGTTCTGGGTCCACAGAGGGTCAGTACACGTGGATTTCAGCCTCTTTTCTCCTTGAATTACTGGTAGTGCTAGATAATTTCTACCTTTATGGAGGAAATGACATACTTAAGCTGCTGTAATTTCAAGGTATGGCTGAATGAAGCCTCAAAAATGGTTGCCATTAGTGTCTCAGTCTTGGTGGAGGAGATGCCAGCTGCCTCCTGTGTCTCTGGGAGGTGCTCTAAGCTTAGTAAGTGAGTCTCTTTAGCTTATGGACTAGGTACTTTTTTATTTGGTGTTTTGTGTTGGTTTTTGAATCAAGTGAGTCTGTGTGTGAGCCTTTAAGAGCAGGTTTTCCTTTCCCCCTGTAGTTCTCTAGTTTTCATGGGCATATTCTCCATTGATTTTTCAAAGCAGGGTTTTTTCGGGGTCTTCTCTCTCCTGTGTTGGATCTTAGGGCTGGGGTGCCTAATGTGGAGCTCGAGTCCCTCGCTCCTCTTGGAAAAGCTCTGTATCTTTGAGATTGCTCCTAACTGTGAATCAGTGTGGCTGGGTTGTGTTTTTTTCCTCAGTGGGACTGTATCTCTGCCTCTTCTCCTGCTCTCAGTGTTGCCCCTTGTTGTGGACAGATCTCCCTCAAAGGAAAGTATTCCACATGTAGTTGTAGATTTCTTATGTGCTCGAGAGGAAGCAAGCTCAGGATCCTCCTACACTGCCATCTTCCAAACTTCTCTGAATTCCCGTTAAGAGGATTTCTGATACTGACTGTAAAAATTATAAAATTTCACTGCGTTACATCGGAACTAAAACTATTCTCAGGAGAAATACAACAATGAGAAGACATACAGACTGGCTCAAAGTTCATCCATAGCCTAGAGCAAAACTGCAGAGCTACAGCAAACTTGCAGCAATAAAGTGTAATGTATGTAAAGATACCTCTTTTCTGTGGTAATGTCACTGAGATTTTGGAGTTGTTTGTGAGAGAGTTTTCCTGCAACAAAGGCTGACTAATATGATATTGTGTATTCTCAACTAGACAAAAATACCTTCATAAAGACCTAATAAAGTATCTGTACAGTTTTGGTTTTACATAAGTCAAAGTTAACAAAATATTTTTAAAATAGGTTTAATTATTTTTGTGCATATCAGTTTTATGTATATGGGCCAGTGATATTCAGATAAGTAATAAAATGAAGATATATTAAATCAAAAATAACTTTGTTTATTTTAAAAGTTTTTTTGCCTTAATTTCAGAAGAATTAATAATGTTGTTTTAGTCAGTATTTTGACATAATTTATGTTCAATGATAGAAATGCCAAATTAGGCCATTTTTTTGTTGTTATTACTCCTGAAGACCATTTCAAACTTCTTTTTTTTATTGAGTTGGTTTATAACATTGGTTTATCACATTATATAAATTTCCAGTGTACATCATTGTGTATCGATTTCTGTGTAGACTACATCATTTCGCCACCCAAGACTAATTGTTATCTGTCAAACTTATTCTTCGTGTTGCTTCTTTTCAGTTCAAACTGAAATGACTCGGTATGCCAAGCCTCTTGATAGGTTTTGCTGAGTTTCTTGCATAGCTGAGCAAAAATCAACCTGTGTAAGACTTCTGAATTCTTGAGTCATCTTTATTCAGCCATTTTATCCCTTCTTTCCTTCTAATTTTATTTTTAAAATTGCTGTGTAGTTGGGGCTGGCCCCATGGATGAGTGGTTAAGTTCACGCGCTCTGCTTTGGCAGCCTAGAGTTTCGCTGGTTTGGTTCCAGGGCGTGGACATGGCACCACTTATCAGGCCACACTGAGGCAGCATCCCACATGCCACAACTAGAAGGACCCACAACTAAAATATACAATTATGTACTGGGGGGACTTGGGGAGAAAAAGCAGAAAAAAAAAGAAGATTGGCAACAGTTGTTAGCTCAGGTGCCAATCTTTAAAACTGCCATATAGTAAAAGTAATTTTTATTTTGACATCCAGCTGAATGAGTCTTAGGATATGTATTCATGTAACCACCCCATCTGTATGCAGAACTATTATATAAACCCAAGGAAACTTCCTTATGTTACACTTTTTATAGTTGCACCCTTTCTCCTGCTACCCACCAACTCAAATTACTGGCAAACTTGGATTTTGTCTGTATCACTGTAATTTTGCCATTTCAAGAATATAGTATAAATGGAATCATACAGGATGTAACCTTTTGAGATTAACAATTATTGGTCAGCGTAATGCCTTTGAAATTTATCAGATTTTTATGTGTATCGATAGTTTATTCTCTTTAATTTATGAGAAATATCATTTGTATTTCTTTGTGTCATTGATTGTATCTGATTCTTTGTATCAGATATATCACTGTATACATGTATCAGTATTTGTTTATCCATTCAACCATTGAAGGACTTTTGAATTCTTTCCTGTTTTTGGCTATTTCAAATAAAGCTGCATTGACTATTAGCTTAGAGATTTTGTGTGAAGATTAATGTTATAGACTGAATTGTGGCCCTCCCAAATTCATATGTTGAACTTCTGAGTGTATTTGGAGACAAGATCTTTAAGGAGGTAATTAGGGTTAACTGTGGTCACAAGGGTGGGACTCTCATCTAGTAGGACCAATGTTTTTATGAGAAGAGGAAGTAACCCTAGAACTTTCTCTTTCTCCCTGTGCATATGCAAAGAGAAGTAGCCATGTGAAGACCTGGCAAGAAGGTGGCTATCTGCAAAGCTATGAGAGAGGTCTCACCAGAAACCAGTCCCGCTGGCACCTTAATTTTGTGTTTCCTGTCACTAGAACTGTATAAAAATGAATTTTTGTTATTCATGCCTCTTAGTCTGCAGTATGTTGTAATGATAGCTCTAGCCAACTAATACAGTTACTGCTCTAACCAATAAAAAAAAATACGGAAGTGACTTGGAACTAGGTGATGGATAGGGGCTAGAAGACTTCTGAGGTGCATTCTAGAAAAAGCTTTAAAGTGTCTCTTGGTAGACATATGGACCTTAAAGGCAATTTTGGTGAGATCACAGAAGAAAAGAGGGGTCTGTAGAGAAGCTTCTGTCATCTTAAAGAATATGTATATCATCATAAACAGAATGTAAAAATATGCACATTAAAAGGTGCTTCTGGTGAGATTTCAGAAGGAAATGAGGAGCATATCAGAAACTGGAGAAAAGGCAGTTCTTTTTATAAAGTGGCAAAGAACTTGACTGAGTTCTATTCTAGTGTTTTGTGGAAGGTAGAATTTATGAGTAATGACTTTGGATATTTAGCAAGGGAGATTTCTAAGCAAAGTGTTGAAAGTGCAGCCTGTTTTTTTTTTTCTTTCTGTGTGAAGTAAAATACAGGAGGAGAGAGATAACTTGAAGGAATTGTTAAACAAAAAGGAGCCAGACTTGAAGATTTAGAAAATATTCAGCCTATCCATATTGCAAAAATGATAAAGTATATTTTGGAAAGAATACCAAGTGTGTGGGTAAACAATCACTCCATAAAGAGATTATCTGTGAATTTAATCAGCTATCTCAGTTGAAGGTAAGAATAGAAATGGGATTATACTGGTAGAAACACTGTCACCTGGGATTAAAAGCAAACAGAAAATGGGTTAGAATGAAGGAAGTTCCACAGGACTTCTGGGATTCTGCAGGATGGGAAAATGGAGCTGTCAGGCTTCCTTCTTGCCTTATCCTTTAAGAAAATGGAAGAATGACCCTGAAGGCAGTTCAGAGATCATCAAGGTTGCCATGCTCACCACATGTGTCTGTGCCTGGAGAGGGGGAGAGTTTTGTGTCTCTTTCTCATCCTTTGGGGACATTAGTTTTTTTGGATTAGGGTACTGCCTTTATGACCTGTTTTAGTCTTAATTACCTCCTTAAAGTCACCATCTCCAAAGCCAGGTACATTGGGGGTTAAGACTTCAACATATGAATTTGAGGGGACACAATTCAATTCATAGCATTCCTCCCTCTGACCCCCAAGATTCATGTCCTTCTTGCATTCAAAATATATTCACCCTGCCACAATGCCTACAAAAGACATAACCCATTCCAGCGTCAATTCCAAGTCCAAAGTGTCATCTAAATAGCATCTAAGTCATCTAACTCAGGTATGACTGAGACTCAAGTTATGATTCATCCTGAGGCAAAATCTCTTTCCAGTTGTGAACCTGTTAATGTGCTTCCAAACTACATTGGTGGGATAGGCATAGGATAGACATTCCCATTCCAAAGAGGAGAAATCGGAATGGAGAAAGAGATGATGTGCACCAAGAAAGTCTAAAACCCAGCATGGCAAATTCTATTAGGTCTTAAGGCTTGAGAATAATCCTGTTAGCTTGGTATTCTGCCCTCTGGTCCAAGTGGGATGGCAGCATTACTTCCATGGCTCTAGATGGTGGCCTGTCCCCTTGGCTCTGCAAGGTGACCTTCCCCCTGAGGTATTGGGTGAAGGCATCTTGGTCTGTTGAAACTGAGAAGATACCCCACCATCTGAAAGCAGGGAGGAAACAGTCTTGCCTCCTGGATCTGTGTTGTGTTTAGATCAATGATTCATTTTGAGTTAGTTTTAATATAAAGTGTGAAGTTTAGTTTGGGATTAATTTTTTTTTGTACAAAGGTGACCATTGGACCAACAGTATTTCTTTTCAACAAAAATTTCTTTTGTGTGTTGTTCAAAAATCAAATGGCCGTATGTACTGTGCCTATTTCTGGATTCTATATTCTATTTTATTGATCTGCACGTGTATTCTTTCTCCAATTCCACACTGTCTTGATTACTGTAGCTTTATGCTATTTCTTAACATAGGGTAGTATGAATCCTTTAAATGAATTCTTCTTTGTCAAAATGTGTTAACTACTTTAATATTTTTGCTCTTCTCCGTTAATTACCCTTGCCCTTGAAGTTTCTTTACCTAAATAGATTAAATCAACTTGTGTATGTGTGTGTGTGTGTGTGTGTCTCTCTATATAATGCTCAGATGTTAATTGTTATTGCCAGAAATCTGTGGGTCAGTTCATGGATAATTCGTGATTCCTAGTTTGAATCTTTCAATCTATGAATATGGTATGCATCTCAGTGTATTTAGATCTTCTAAAAATTTCTTTCACCAGTATTTTAAAGTTCTCAGCGTACATATCCTATACATGTTTTATTAGATTTAAACCTAAGAATTTCTTTTTTGTTATAGCTGTTTTAAGTGGTATTTGTTGTAATTTCCAATTTTGCAGCTCTAGTATATTTGTATAACCACTATTGCTTTCTTTTTCTTAAAAAAAAACTTCCTTGATATATAATTGTTATATAAAAAAACTGCAGATGTTTTATGTATACAGTATGATGAGTTTGGATGTATGCAAACACCCAGGAAACCATCACCACAATGAAGGTAATGGATGTGTCCATCACCTCCAAAAGTTTCCTTGTATCTCTTTTTCTTTTCCTAAGAACACTTAATATGAGGTCTGCTTTCTTAAAAAATTTTTAAGTGCACAATACAATATTGTTGACTATAGGCACTACTACTGCCTCCTTTTGATTTGTGCTAGCATGATATATCCTTTTGTTTATTCTTTTACTCTTTCATCCTGCTTATATAATTTTACTTCAGGTGAGTTTCTTATAGACAGCACATAGTTGGATCGTATTTTTTATTCCATTCTTAAAATCCCTGTACTTTAAGATGTGTTTAGATCACTTACATTTATTATAATTATTGATATGTTTGAATTTGGGTCGATTGTTTTATTATTTATTTTCTTTTTTCCCCTCTGTTTTCTATTCCTCTTATTTCTTTCTTTTGGGTTATTTGAACATGCTTTATTATGTCATTTTAATTTATCTACAGTGATTTTGGCTATATATCATTGTAAATTTTAGTGTTTTCCCTAGGAATAACAAAATTCATGTTTCACTGTGCATAGTCTATTTAGAATCAATATCTTACCACCTCAAATTGAGTGGAGAAATCTTACCACCATGTAGATCCCCTTTAAATCTTATGCTATGTTTGTCTTATATATTGCGTATATATGTGTATATATATATATACAATATATATATACATTGAAAACTACATCATGCAATTTTATAATTTTTCCCTTTAACCATTCAAAGTATTTTAAAGAACCCAAGAAGAGAAAAATATTCTGTCGTTTTCATCCATAGTTTTGCCAATTCTATTACACTTTCTTAATTCCTGATGTCCCAGGTTTCTTTCTGGTATTATTTACCTTCTGTCTTCAAAACTTCTTTTAGCCATTATTTTAGAGCACACTTACTGGTTATGGATTCTTTGGAGAATAGACCATAAACTGTGGTTTTGAATACTTAAATGAAAAAAAAAGCTAGATGGTAAATATATGAAGAAAATCACCTGAAAATATATTTGGCACATAGTTGTTGCTCACAAGCTTGATCTGAATTGGAAACAGCAATTTTTATGTAATATCACTTTTAAATTAATTGAGTCTATTTTACATCAGCTTACATTACAAAATATTGACAAAAACAATTTATGATTATACTAGTAGGAAAAATAATATAAATAAAAAACAAATACGTCTACAGCATAATTTCATGTAGCATTCTTAGTCTTTTAAAAATTATGACACCTTGGATTTTTTTTCCCAACATAATCCTAAAGTAAAAGTTTCCACATATTTTCAAAATTAGTTTCTCAGTATTACGTTGATGCTCTCCTTATCATACTAAATGTGCCAAAGCATTAAAGGGCATGTTGTAGTCTGTGTAAACTTTGTAAATCTAAGTTATGCACATATTTTTATTTGGCATATGTTTAGTCTGATTTTCTTATTCCTGGTGCAGGAGTTATGCTAAAACTGTGGAAAATAGTCTCCCCATGCTAATGCAGAAATGAAAGCATTAGCTAGAGTTCCTTTGCCCTACTAGGAAAGCTTTTCCAGGTAAGTGTTGTTTCCCATGTGACCAGAAGGAAAGAACTAATCAACTGCATGTTTCCTAAGAGGTAAATGCAGCCTGGAGTGGAATTTCAGGAGACAGATGATAGAAGTGCCATGTTGTGGACTCCACTTTTAAATCTTACAAGCTGCATGGTTAGTTGCCAAGCTAAATATGGCATAAATATTTGTTTTATCTTCTTACAGAATTAGTAGTTATCAATTTCTTGTCTCAGAAGATTATTCTGAGAAATACATACTTCAAATTTAAAACATCAAAACATAATAACTATATTGGATTGATTCTTAATCACTAAAAGTACTTTGAATAAAGTTATTTAACATCGTCATTTGTTTCCTCATTCACCCAAATGGTAAATAACATTAATAATTTCCTCATAGGGTTATGATGATGATCAAATGAGTAAATAGATGTAAAGTCTTAAAATTATGCCTGACACATAGCCAGCCGCAAAAAACGTGATGGATTATTATTATTATTATTACAATCATCCCTTGATATCCATGGGAGATTGATTCCAGGAACCCTTGCGGATACTAAAATTTGTGGATGCTCAAGTCCTTTATATAAAATAGCATAGTCAGTTGTTTTTATTCATATCTTTCCTGTCTGTGGATTGAACCCACCATTGTTTTGAACGCCATGGATACAGAGAGGTGATGTATTTGGGTTTTTTTGTATAATGTAATTTCTTTATAATGAATTGTCAGTAGTTTTGAGATATATGTGAGGTGGTATTATGATTTCATATTTTTTTAGAAACATCAATTCACAGAAAGAGGTCTAACACACTGCAATTTCAATGTGATTAGATAAGAAAGGAATATCCTAATTAGATAAAAATCTTCAAAAAGTTCAATTTCTTACTTTATCAATCAGGCTATGTGACATTTAGACACATGCACATACACAAAAAATAGTCCTAGAATGATTTATACAGTTTTCATCTCATTTAAACATTACGTAGAGAAGCGGTTTAACCTCATTTAGAAATCACCAATTAGTATGTGGCAGTTTGCCCACTTAAAGCTTCTTCATTTGTAATAAAGCTAATATAATTACATCCAGAGAGCTAAAAGTAGGCCTCAGGATAGTAGGATATTCCAGAACAAGGAGATAATGTCATCACTGTTTGTTAGGGTTAAATAGTGAACTCTACTCAGAGTGTCACATGGACCTTCTTCAGGTATTCTTAAATTCATTTATTCGAAGTGTTAATAGTTTAATGTAACCTTCAGGTATATTTTTCCCCATTAGACTTTACTGAGGTACAATTTATGTAGAATAAAATGCATGGATTTTATATGTACAACTGAATAAGTTTTGACAAATGTATACAACTATGTAACCCATGCAATCAGGATGTTAAACATTTGCATCATCCCCAAAAGTCCCCTTGTGCTCCTTTTTTGTCACCCTCCTTCAGCTCCAGTCCCAAGCAACTACTGATCTACTTTCTGTCACTATTATTTTCACCTGTTCTAGAATTTCATATAAATGGAATCATACAGTTTGACTCCTTTTACTCAACACAGTGTTTTTGAGATTTATCCACATTATTGTTTGCATGAATATTTTATTCTTTTGTTATTGTTGTATAGTATCTCTTTGTATAAACAGACCACAATTAGTTTATCCATTCACCTTTTGAATTTGAGTTGTTTCCAGTTTGGGGCTATTATGAATAAAGCTTTTATGGATATTCATTTACAAGTCTTTGTATATACATATATATTTCTTTCTCTTGGATAAATATGCAGGAATGGAACTACTAGTTCATATAGTAAGTGTATGATTAAATTTTTGAGAAAGCAGTTCCCAGAGCAGTTGTAATCTTCCCATACACAATATAGAGAATATTTTCTTCTAGCTGATGGCTTTCTTTTTAATTTTTGTGGTCATGTCTTTTGAAGAGCAGAAATTTTTAAATTTGAGGATATCTAATTTATCAATTTTTTTCCTTTTATTCTTAGTGCATTTTATCTAACCTAAGCTTGTGAAGTTGGTTTTCTATATTTTCCTCTATACATTTAGGCATTTTAGCTTTTATAGTTATGTCCGTGACCTACTTAAATATAATTTTTCTGTTTGGTGTTTTTACATGGATATCCAGTGTTTTAGCACTACTTTTGAAAGGAAACTCTTTCCGCTATAGAACTACCTTGACATCTTTGTATAAAATGAATAAATGTTTATGTGTCCATCTATTTTTGGACTCCAGAATGTTCCCTGTATCTAGATGTCTGTCCTTACCCTGACATTACATTATCTTGACTACTGTAATTTTAAATTGTGTTGAAATCAAATACTGTCCAACGTTGTTCTTCTTTTACAAAATTATTTTGGAATTTTAGATAATTTTTATTTGCATATAAATTTTAGCAAAAGTCTATCAATTTCTTTCAAAATTTTGGTTGGGATTGCATTAAATTAGTCGATGAATTTTGGGAAGGACTGACTTATTAGCCATAATTGAAACTTCTATTCCATGAATATTGTGTCTTTCCAATTATTTTAGAGCCTCTTTAATTTGTCTTAGCAATGTTTTATAGTTTTCAGTTATCAGCTTATTCAGTTGTTCTAATGCTAATATCTAATCTTCTAATATCAAACCACCTTAATGTTTAGAGTTTTAAAGAAACGTTTATTTTGTTCATGGATGTGCAACTTGAGCAAGGCTCAAAGGGAGACTATATCTGTGTTATTCTACTGAGTGTGAATTGTGGTATCTCAAAGGCTGGAAGATGGAATCATTTGAAGCCTCATTGATATATACCTTGCACTTGTTACCAGCAGTCAGCTAAGCCATCACCCCTGGCTGTCAGTCAGAATGCTGGCACATGTTGTCTCTTTGTGTTATGGGATTCTTCACTAACTTGTGGCAGAGTTTCAAGAAGAACTAGGTGAAAGTTTAATCCTTTTTATTACCTAGCTTTGAAAGTCATATATCATCACTTTTATAGTATTCTATTGTGAAAGTAGTTACAACTTCCACTGCTTGTAGGAAGGAAACACAGATCCTTTCTCTTGGTGGAAGGAATGTCAAAATCACGTTGTAAGAAGAGCTTGTAGTATCAGATATATCGTTGCATTTGTTTAGGAAAATATAATCTACCTCATCAGCATAGAGGTCGTGCATGTATTTTGTAGGTATTTTATGACTTGATGCTACTGTAATAATATTTTAAAAATGTTTATCTTTTTTGGTTTTAGTATCTAGAAATACAATTAATTCTTTGTATCATAAGACTTTGATTAAACTATTATTTTTTACACACTTTCAAGAATATTTTTAGAGAGCAAAACACAAACACAACAACAAAGTAAATAGGAATTCAATGAAAATTTTAGCAGCCTAAAAAGGGCATTTTGGTGAAGCTAGGGCTACTAACTAGATAGTTACCTATTTATCCTACATATGTTGGGCTCTATTTATCCTACATATGTTGGGCTAGAGCCGCTCATTTAAGTTGTTAGATGCTTATTTTCAAAATGAAAATGAAAAACTATTTGATTTCTCTTGTCAGAGAGCCTATATAAATAATGTTGCACATATATAGGCTTTTTATGCTACAAATAACAGAAAACTTATTTCAATTTCATGTTTGAAAATGTCAGGAAAAATATTAATTGCTGCATAAAGATATTATTAAGTATATTTAGTTTAATTGAACAGTTTGATTTCAATTGAGTGAAAGTGAGAAGAAGACTTAAGTTTGTTAGATACTTCTTCCTTTTGGCAAGATATCAGACAGATTTCCTAGGTTTTGGTGACATTGGGCAATAAGAATAACTTATTTTGATAATTATGGCTTACTTTTGGATGTTAAAATTTTCAGTCTAATCTATTTCAAAACATCAATCTCATATCTAATCCGGTGTCTCACCCAATCTCCCCTCTGGTTTGGGGCCAGGGATATTGGCAGAAAGGGGTGAAGATCCCATTGATAAACTGGTATCTGCTGAAACCAACAGTCTGGTAGATGTCTAAATGTAGATCCTTCTGTGGGGCACATAGCATTTCTTCCTAGGCTCCCCATGGCAAACTCTGCACTGTACAGTGTCAACACGGCAATGCACACTCCTTTTATGTGTTAGGGACAGACTTGCAGTTCTTGCTTCCAGCTTTATTTACTTGAGTGTCTTAGCACTGGTATGCCGTTAATCTAGTAGGACATAATTTTGAGCTGGTTACCTTCTAGGTAATTCAACATTGCTATCTTCCATCTTGTTTTCTTGCCCCACAGAAAATTGATGTATCGTTGACAAGCAAATGGTAAAAATTCAGACTATCATAATGATGCTTCCTTTTTCCATTGTAGAACATTTTTGGTCTGGCACCTGCTTTCATCCTTCTCTGGGTAAGAAGAAAGCACCAGATTTCTATTTTTACTTATGCCCTAGGAATCCTATACAAAATGTTCCTTCTTGTAGGGACCTCAACCTTTATGAGTGATTTTCTTGGAGTCTCCCTACTTTTGCCTGGTAGGGGAATAATCCTCTTCATGTAGGAGAAGGAAAAAGCCACTGTACTCTTCTATTCATCTGATATTTTGCTACTTTGAATTCCCTCCTCTATACTTCGTAAATTTTGTATCATCTTTTTATGTAGGTTGAAGGTAGATGAAGGATGATAACTGCAGGACTGTTTTGATCACCTTTTAAAAATCCTGGTGAATGTCTGGCAACTTCTTGTTGTTCTCTTTGGAATATGTAGTTAACTTGTACTTCTGCCCTTAGCTTTTGTTCTTTGCAGAAATACTGCAATGACATAAAAAGTTCCACTCAGAATTTTACTTAGTTTGCAGGATAAAGTCAGCTAGCAAGAGACTGAAAAGCATTTCCCTACACCTACAATTTGCTTTTTTTATTCATAGAAAGTTGTATCTCTTTCTACATAACATGCTCTTTTGTATTAAGTCATAATTTGTTTGTTATTGTTACTTTTACTATATTGTGGCAGTATTTATCTTAATTACTAGTAAAATTAAATTTTAAACGTTCATACAAGTTTAGCACCATCCCTCTGGAATGTTCATTTTCCTGAGTGAGCCTCAACACAGTGGTTGGGAACCACTGGGTATGTACTACTTACTAGGCCTTAGGAACCACCGGAAGGAAGAGTTGGCAGAACATGATTATAGTCATAGCTGGTCCACATTCTAGTTTCATGACCTCCAGCCTATCCTGTAAGCTCTCAGTTTCCTCCTTTGTAAAGTGACCCTTTGTGTTCTTCCTAGTTTTCAATACTAGGATTTTAAGTTTATAAAGAATTACTTTATTTTATAAGAAAATAAATTTTCCCAATGCATTTGAAAAAAAGAATCTTAACTCTCAGTAGTGTAATCTTAACCACCAGACTAGCTTGAGCTGTGAGTTTTTTTAAGACATCATCTTTTGCATCCTTTCATCCACAGGAACAGCACAGTGCCTAGGAACATGGTACAGAATGAATGCTTATTAAATGTAAGAGTGAATAAACAAGTACATTTCATTTGCAACAGAATTCTGGGATTTTCCTAGTTTTCTATTATGAGGTATTCTATTAGTAATTTTTTCTAGCTTATAAATGCATCATTGATATCTTCTTGGCCATGATGTGTTATATAAACAGTACCACGTCCACTCCCACCAAATGTGCACATATGTGGTTTTAAGAACAATATATTTGGTTTATATGCTAATATACACTAGTAGGAAATTGTGCATGAGTTATTTATGTGTGTTAGTGATTATATATATGAATGAATGTTAATTTTAGTTCAGTTCCCTTGAAATTATTTTTCTCTAAATATCGTCTTTTTATTTAATATAAAGTGATTTTAGAAATCCTTATTAAATGAGAATGGATTGTGGCATTTGTTTTTTGTTCTCCTTTGAGTACTTCTCAATCACTGACATGTACTATCACTTTGCTAGATTGTGTAGCCTCTATTGTCGCCTGACACCTAAAGGATTATTTCTAGAAATCAGGCTCCAATGGAGAAATATATATCTGATGTTTTCATTAGGAAGTCTTCTGTGACCTACACAATTCAGTACTATCTTAGGATTTATAACAACTTTGTGGAGAAGAATCAATAAATTTAACTTGATTCTGATAATAAACACTTTGTTTTGATGAAGAAATTCCACTTATTGTATGTTCCAGAAGGATAACATCAGACAAGCTATTTACCCTGAATTACATAAAGGAATCATTCTAAGCATTAAAGTCAGGAACGAATTCATTGATCCTGAAAGTTGGCTCAAGCTCTCCTAAAAACTATCATAAATCCCATTTGTGTTTATTTTTATAGTTCATCTTGGCAGAATTTTTCTAAAAGACAAAATAAAATGGGATTGACATTCAATCCTGTTGTGGACACCTGTGCTTGAGGCTAGAATGCCTTTAACCTTGAGAAGTGAGTCATCTTTATACTTGTATGAGTCCATGGAGTTTATAACTCTTTGCTCCAGCTTCTCCAAAGAGGTTGGTCTTGTCTCAGGAAGCAGGACCTTGCTTAATGAATGTCTAAGGTTGATAGTCTGAGCTCAAGCCCTTGACATGTCTCAGTTGTGAAGATTCCAGTCTTTCCAAACCTCTAGCAAAATCAGCTTTTTATGGATTCCACCAGACTATTGAATTTTGTTATTATTAACTCTTATTGTACATACTGTGTCTTTCTTGGTCCTCAGTATTTTACTGTATTAGAAACTTTATCTTTCATATAATATTTTGTTATTATAAGAGGAGCTTTAGTAGATATTAATTCCAACCTGATTAAAAAAAAATGACTCTGTATCTTGTGCTACAGCCTCAGATATAATTAATTATAGCATCTCTTAACAGGCCTCTCATACCAGGCACAGATGGCCTATATGATTTACAGACTAGTCTCCGGGGGAAGAATTATATTTTCATGCCTAAAAACACAGCACTTGGGAATTCTGTGGTATTTTAGGTTAATATTCCTTTCTAAGAGATAATATGGCCTGTCAGCAAAGTGATTATTTAGAGTTAAGAGACATGAATGCTATGCATATTTTGAAAAAGAGGTGCCGTAAAGGGGGATTTGTCCTATTAAGTACATAAAAATATTAAAAAATAATAAAACATTTTATGAACCTTGTGTAAAGACAGATTGACAGTAGAATGAAAGAGTCGTGAAATGGACCCTGGTATGTATAGGAAATTAATTTGTGATAGAGCTATGTATGGGAAATTAATACAAAATAAAAGAAGAACTGTATATTAATTGGAAATAGAAGGAGTAGAGTTTTTAAAATAAATGACACTGGGAAAATGGGAAAAATATTTGAAATCATACGTCCCTTCCACAAAATGTTATGTTCCAAGTAAATTAAAACATAATGTAAAGCAAGAGACAACAATGTAGATGAATCTTTATCTAGTCTGTGAATTATGAGTATTTTCTAAATATGTAATCATTGTTTCTATCTTGAGGAAAAAGATATGTAGTTGTAATTACATAAAATCGTAAATCAGTGTACTTCAAAAGTTGATATTTTTAACACATAAAGGTCATACAAATCAATAGGAGGAAACCCCAATACAGAAACAGTAAAGAAAGAATTGAAAATTATAAAAATGAAAATACGTTATACCAATAAATATATGAAAATTTAACCAAAACCACAGTAAAAGATTAAAATGTACAACAGAGAATAAAAAGCAATAGTAAGATTTTTTAAATGCATTAAATTAAAAATACTTTAAAAATATAATACAATTATGTGCTGTATAATGATTTTTCGGTCAACAATGGACCACATATATGACAGTAGTTCCGTTCCACAAGATTAGTACCATATGGTCTAGGCTGTAGCAGGGTATACCATGTAGGTTTGTGTAAGTACACTCTGTGATGTTCCCAGAACGACAAAATCACCTAACAACACATCTCTCAGAATTTATGCCCATTGTAAGTGACACATGACTATAATACTGATGAAGTCATGATGAGATAGTTTCATATACACTGCTAATGGAAGTTTAAATTAGAACATTCAAAGTCAATTTGAAAGAAATTTGGAAATATGCATAAATATCTTCAGTGCACCCATCCTTTTACCCACTGATTCTCTTCTAAGCCTCTAGCCTCTTCTAGCCTAAAGAAATATGCAGAGGAAGATATCCATTGCAACATTGTTTATAATGATGAAATTGTGAGATTAGCTTGGATATTCAACACTTGAGTGATGACTAAATAAAGCATGATATTCCA
This sequence comes from Equus asinus, assembly GCF_041296235.1. Classification (NCBI taxonomy): domain Eukaryota; kingdom Metazoa; phylum Chordata; class Mammalia; order Perissodactyla; family Equidae; genus Equus; species Equus asinus. The sequence goes on from NC_091790.1 coordinate 175,379,610, forward strand.
ATATGAAATAATAATATGCAGCTTTTATTAAAGATATTTATGAAGAATATCTTACTGAGATGGAGGAGAATGTTCATGCTATGTTTTGTGAGTAAAGAAGGATATATAGCATGCTGTGTTGAATATCCATAAATATATTTTTGCACACATCTCATTAATTAGGTGAATTCATAGAAGTATAATCATTGTGTATACACATTTTCATACATATTGCCCAAGTTCTATCTAGAAAAACTATGATAATTTATGCTTTTACTAGATGTATGTATGAACATTTCGTATGCATATCAATGCATATGCATTGAATTCTGTTTCTACCTCCTCACCCCCATTCAAGATATTGAGTCTTTTTCATGTTTGCCAGTGCTCAGGTGAAAACCAGCATCTTATTATTTTTAATGAATTTTAAATTGAGATTTATGTATTTTTATAAACCTTTTTTGTACGTATATCAGTTGTCTACCTGTGATTTATGCAGTTTGTATGTGTTTTCTTTTTTTCTTTTTTATTCATAAGAACAATATATATTGAGCAGAACACATCTGATCTCGAGTTAACTCTACAATTTTATGTGAGTCATGACCCAATAGAGGAGCTTGAATATTTTCTAATCGATTCTGCTTATATTTTTGAAATTACTTCTATCTGCAAGAAACTCTTCAAGATGCTGTTTGTATCATGCATATTAATTTGTTATAGTTCTTAACTAATGCTGACTACAATCAAAAGAGAGAGATGAATGTAAACATAACAAAGTGCCAACACCGTACAAAGATATGCTGTTAATTCTGACTTTGAACTTGAGGGATGGTTTAACAGATTCATCCTTAAGCTGAGTCGTAAGGCAGCAGAGTGAAGGTTATTCCTGACTGAGGGGAACGTGCAGTGAGAGAAAGAATCCCTGTGATGAGGCCAGGGGCTGTGTCTCCTGGAGAAACCTGGGTGTTCATCCTCTCACTCCAATGGATTGCACTCACCTTGTATAGGTTTCACTGTGTGGATATGGGCTCTTAGGTATCAAGATTAGATACTCTATCATATCAGTGTGCTTAGAACTAATTATATTACCAAAGCTCAGAAAAAACTAATCAGAAAACAAAATCAGTGTTTAAATTTGTTCATTTATCGTAAGAAATGTAGATATAAATTTGATATTTGTGTTGCTCAAACCAGTGCATTTACTAGCAATAAGCATGGTACATCAGTGGTTTGAATACTTGTAGAATGAATGGAATCAGAGCAAGGATATTAGTCTTGAGAGTCAATGTTTAATGGTACTATGCTACAATAAATGTATTCCTGCCAAGTTATGACCAATATTTACCTCTGTGCAAACTTATTTTTGGCGAATAGTTTATATATGGGGACTGGTAGAGACTAATGCCCAAATATAGGATATCAAGCCCAAGTGGCCCGTAAGTGAACTGGGTATTACTTAATACATCAAGCCACAAGGTTGGGCAAGCAAAGAATTATTTCATCATCAAATTGGAATATTTAAGATCATATTTAAGCAAATTCTGAAGGCTCAAGTAGGATTCAAAAGCAGCTAGCTGATATTCCCTATGAAACCCTTCTTCTTCTACTGCCGCCTTTTCCTTAACCCTTTCCTTCCGAAGTAAGGGAGTGATGTTTTCCAAGTCTAATAGACAGGATTGGAAACCAGAAATAACAGGTAAAGAGTGTTGGGAAATGATTATCCATGGCATTTCTGCATGTCTTGAATCAGCTTTTGTTCTGAACTGTCTTTTCAATGATGTTTGTATAGCAAGCAACCTTGGAAAATAGAGATTCTCTCCCTCCAGGAAAGAGGGCAGATTTGATCCCAGACCAGGATAATAAAGATAGTATCTTCTTCAAAGGCAACGATCAGGAAGGTTTTCTATCAACTCCTTTGAACACTGGGATTTTCCATGTTTGGAGTTCCTCAGATATGGTACGAACCCCCTGTGTGTGCAGCTTCCTGGGTCGCTGCACGTCACCCCTGTGGTGTTTGGAGGGCAAGGGCAACAAATGTGAACATAAAGCTAAGGCTGCTTGCAGAGATGTGAGTAGTGAAGTCCTTGCCTCTGACTCAGGAGTCTTATGTCTTCTGTTGTCATGAAAGTTAACATGGAACAGGTCTTCTCTTAGCTTAAAAGTAGGGTAAAATCTCAGACCCTTCAAAGTTCTTGGAAAAGGGAAGGGCGGAGTCCAAGAGAACATTGTAGTTTTCATCGCTGATGACTGGAAGTTTTGTTATTTATTTTTTTTGTCAATCTTTGGGAAGCAGATTTACAGTGAAGCCATTAACTGGGCTAGAGAATACAGGAATTAGAACGGATTATAGGGATATGAAAAGCTAAATTTTGGACTTATTGAGTTTGAAATACCAGCAAAGTATCCAGCTGCAAATTTTAGGAAAACCACTGGGAAACTCTAGATAGAAGTGTGGAATATCAGAGTATAAGAATCATCTGCATAAAAAAATAGTTAAAGCCCATGAAAGTGGATACAAACCTAAATTATTATTATTTTATTATTTTCTTTATTTTTTAAATTTTTAGTGAGGAAGATTCACCCTGAGGTAACATCTCTTGCCAATCTTCCTCTCTTTTTCTTCTTTTTGCTTGAGGAAGATTAGACCTGAGCTAACATCTGTGCCAGTCTTTCTCCACTTTGCATGTGGGATGCCTCCACAGCATGCATGGCTGATGCATGGAGTAGGTCCACGCCTGGGATCCGAACCCACGAACCCAGGCCACTGAAGCAGAGCATGTGGAACTTTAACCACTCAGCAATGGGGCCATCCCCCTAAAATTATTTTTAACATCTCCTTCCTCCAGAATATACTTGGCTATAACATGTATCTCCAACCAAGTTTGGCATTTTAATGGGTAATGTCACTATTTTGTATTTCCATAATTATATTTTTCTTACAAAAGTAGGGTTTAGCTAATAGCCAGTATGTAACCAATTGCCAAAACCTTTCGATTCTACCTCCATATCATCTCTCAAATCTATCTTCATCTCCCGATTTATGCTACTACAGAATTAATTTCTTATTGCTTCTCATTTGGGTAATTAAAAGAACCTCTGATAACCTCCTTGTCTTTGGTCTCAACTCTTGTCTACTCTCCGAACTCAAGATAATTCCATTTTTTTGCAAGATTAATGCTTTAAAATATATCTCTGACTCTGTCGTTGTTTATGCAGACCTTTGAAATTTTCTCCTTGCCTACTGCCTAAAACCTAAGTTAACTGGATAATCAAGGTTCTCAAAAAATGTGGTCCTCTTCTGTAATTTCCTTCCAGATTTCTGACTTCATTTTGTTGCACATTGTTAGTCTCTGAGACACTTAGACTATATGAGAATTTTTCTTATGCATTCTGATTTACAATACTAATCTAGGTTTTTTCTTTTGATTTTTACTGACCTTTGATTACTTATTAACATTTCTGTTTATTCCCTTTCATTATGGGCTTCTAGAAGTTGAGTAACTTTATTAAGCTTCATATGTATCAAGTTTCTCTTATGATGTCTTGTACATGTTAGGCACACAGCAAGATTTACATAATGGATCAATAAATCTAATTATATGTTAATGGCTACATGTAAACACTGAGAAAGCAAATTGGTGTTATTTGTTAATTAATTGAATATGCCATTATGACCATTTACAAGTCAAGTCTCACTATAAAGTTATTTGTATATATATAAATATTTATTTATATATTTTTATTAGGGATCCCTGGATTTCTAATATACTCTAACCCTAGGAGGCCAGCATTATTAAGTATTTAAGAGTCCATATTCCATTGGCGAAAGTAACATATGGAAGTAATGGAGAAATGGTCAAGCTTTATTCTGAAGTAAATCAAGGAGAAAAGATAAGTAAAAATATAGCACTAACTTCTGTATTAATTAGATGAGAACAAGCCATGGTAAGAACATTTAGGAAATTATGCATGATTTAGATATATGAAAATCTAGATAAACTATAAAGATTTCCAAGAATACTTCTGCATAGTGTTTCCGAGGGGATGCCACACAATTTGCAGAGCTAAGTGGATGGGACTGTCCAAAGTGTGTGTAACATGCTGTGTTGCTTCACCACACTTCTAGCAAAACAGTTCACTTACTGTGGCTGTTTCTAACTGTGCTTTTAATGCTCAAATTGATCAGGTAAATCTAGGAAGAAGTTTGACTAGACATTGAGCACAATGGATCAATCATGAAAATTCTTCTGACATAAAAAATGAGCATTCAGCAGTTTTGAAAAACGTTAGAGATTGTCAATTACATATGGAAGAAGGCTTAATTATAACAACTGCAGTATTTTCTATGAAATGTTACCATATTTTGATGAAACTGTTGTTGCTTTTTCCTTGAGGTCAGCAGATTCATTATTATATTTCGAAAAGTAAATTTTGTCTAATTATTTGCATAAACAACATTATTTCATTTTATTTCAGAGGCATATGATCTAGTGAATAAAAATATCTGGTACACACAATCTTCAATCAGTTTCAATAATTCTTTATTAAAAAATGCCTTATAACAGAAATTCTAGCTATGATTATGTAAAAATCTGACCATAAACATTTAATCTCCATGGATTAAAAAAACAATGCCATCCTTATGGAACAGAAAGACTTGGGTTTTTGGCACTGTAATGATTCTATGATTAAACTAGTGAATAAAAAAATAACTACCATTTATTGGACCACTATTGGTTTCAAGGTCTTTAAATAAGTAACCTATAATCTTCAAGAAAACCATGTAAAGCAACGGTGACTGTTCTAATTCTATGGATATCAAAACTGTGGCTTAAAGTTGAAGTAACTCATCCAAGATAACGTAGCTAGTAAGTGTTCAAAGGCTTTCAACTGATGTCTCTCAGGCTGTTTTGTTTTTAAGCATTGACAAATAAAAATGGCAAGCAATAGGATATATTGGAGTATATGAGGAAGCCATTTGGTATAAACCTAATTCGGCCTGACTTTTTTTTTCCAAAAGGGCCTGACTGTGGCTATTGAGCATGCATTGCATATCTACTTAGACATTTCCTATGGCCAGAACAAAGGCCCTTGAGATAAAGGTGCAACTTTCCCCCACATTAGCATTTCCTTAGGGATAAGCATTTTTCCTTAGGCTAGGACTGATTGCTGCACTCACCTCCCAGCTCACCTGTGACCACCCAGCTGGAGACAACAGACTGCCACCCTGCTGTGTTCACAGAGACAGAAGACCTACCTGCTATTTCCATCAATCGCTGTGCCGACAGAGGCGACTATTGTAAAAGGGACATTTCAATCCTATGTGAAACATCCTCTTTGAGGGTATATAACCACCCTTATACCCCCACTTCTTTGGAGTGCTCTGTTCCTTTGTGGAAAGACTCTCCCGGGTTATAATCCTCAGATTTAAGCTCAGAATAAACTCACCCAAATTTTCATTTATAGATTGGTTATGGATTATTTTCGTCGACAGCATCAATACAGATTTTGTATGGTCATCAGTGTGATGTTGATGTTTCTGAAGGAGAGGCTCTTTTGGCAGAAGGAAAATTTGAAGGCTTTACAGTTTTATTTAGGTATGGTTTGGTGTACATTTCAAGCCAGGTATGTTAGTCATGGTTCTCCAGAGAAATAGAACCAGTAGGATATACCTAAGGCTAGTCAAGTTGACACATAAAATTAGCCATCACACCAGAACGTACAAATTACTCCTGACAACTACCTGAAGTCATTTGCCTTGAAAAAGAGTAAGATTTGATGGAATAAATAAGAGAAAAAAATAAAGACAGTAGATAAAAGTTAAGATAATTTGTGGTTGAACTAATTTACAATAACATGTAAATTAAGGTTAAATTGAGATTCTTTAAAGTATTCCAGAAAAAATTTTCCTTTAAAATTATTTATCTTGATAATCCAAATCACTGCTCTGAAATGTTGGATTTAGAGATCTCTCTATTTCTCTCTCTTGTTCCTTTCATAGGAACAGTTTTTTAGCATTAATTGTCTATTTCTTTTTTGATATCATCTCTAGAGTACATATTTAATAATCTAGATTTAATTACCCATTTGCTTTCTGAATTCAATACATTTGTTGATGCAAACCTTCAATGATTTTCAGTTATTCCAGTAAAATGAGTTAAACAGAGCCATTTGAAACAATAGAAATGAATCATTTTAGAAATTACTTTTATTACTAAAATAATTGTAAACAATGATTTTGTTTCTATTGTGTCGTGGTTCAAAGCATAGTGCAGTTTTATGGCAGTATCTCTGCCCTCAAAAGACCTTTAAAACTCTGTTGTAAAGTGAAAATTTCATTCCATTGACCATGAGAAATACATTTTCCAAAGGGAGTGGATAATTCCTGTTCATCGTGTCTGATAAGGAAAGAAAGGTTCTTAGTATATTGGATGGATCATTTGGCTTGTCTAATGCAAAGATCATATCTATGAATATTGCTGTGATATCTGGTTTATTCATGTCGAAGAGCACTTTTAATTAATACATTGACTTTTTTGAAGGTGTTTTACAATCATGAAATCACTTTTAAGTTCATTCTTGGTGGATATGTTCTTGTCTCTTTGCCTCTGTCTCTTGCTGGTCAGCATTCAATCTTAACTTTCAAAGCAGGCAGTAAGGCAACCAGTGTTGAAGTTTCAGTGATGATTTACATCAAGTAGGAACTTTCTTTTTTATTTTGTTTCTATCTCACTTAGAATAAAATCTGCTACATAGCAGTTATTTCAAAATGGGTATTAAAATATTTTTTCTCAGTATCAGGTTTATTTATTTTAACACCTGTGTATCTGTTGGCTCTTAGTACTCCATTGATCTGGTAACATCTTATGATCTCGTTTCCCTTCGTTGGAAAGACAACTCTTTAGCATTCACATGTCCTTTAAAAGCAATACTGAATTTTCTTTTAAAATAATACTAAAATGTATTGAATATAGGAGAAGTGCCTTATGTCACTAAGAGGGGAGAGGGGCCAAACTGAGACGTTTGAAAATGCTTCCATATTAAAATTTAAATTATTTGCTTATGAAACACATGTTTATCAAGCATCCTCAATGGGCAGAGTGTTAGACATAAAATAGAAATCTGAGAAACGGTCCATGTTTTCATGTGGTTTTTAGTAAAGTTTATTTAGAATAAAGAAAGCATGTGCCCATGTAACTACAGACATGCATTGCTTAAGGACGAGGATACATGCTGAGAAATGCATTATTAGGGCATTTTGCCATTGTGCGAACATCGTAGAGTGTACTGAAGGGCATCAAAATTTGCCACCCCAAGATGTGTCTCTTCAACCTGAGGATGATTGTAGGCTGATTATTTTTAAGAAACAAAAAACCAAGAAAATTTTTCTTGTTACCTGCCCCTAACTACGTAAAAGAATTCAGATTAAAAAAAAAAAAAAAAAAAACCTGTCTCTGGAAGCAAGCTATCACCATAGCATAACATGAACTGGGTGGTTGATAGGAACCTAGAAAAGCCTGTTTGTTGGGCTCCCTGCTGTGTTCTTCTGTGTCTATGTGGCCAAACAACTTGTTTTCCAAGCATTTGCTCCTTTTCACTTACCTGTGAATTGCCTTCCTTTCCTTTGAAGTCCCTGACTGTCCCCACCCCTAACGTCTTCTTTTGTCTTTAGCTGATGATGGTATTTAAGGTGAAGCCTTCAGCCATTTTGTCAGTTACTCAGTTTCCTGAATTTCTCTCATGTAAGCATGTTATTAAACTTTTGTTTGTCTTTCTACTGTTAATCTCTCATGTCGGTTTAATTCTTAGACCAGCCGGAGAACTTAGAAGGGTACAGGAAAATTTCTTCTTCGTCTGCCGTACTCGTACAAACCTAGATGGTATAGCCTACTACACTCCTAGGCTATATCATAGTGATCTTATGGGACCACCATTGTGTATATGTGTGTCATTGACTGAGACATTGTTGTGTGGTGAATGATTGTAATACACAAGACTGTAAGACACAACATGCAAGATTTGATCACTTTCAAACCTTAGATATACATAACTGTCCATGAGAGTTCCAGTGGGAAAGAAAGATCTTTCTGCTGATTTATCCAGGAAAGACTTTGCAGTTATCTTAAACATACTCCCACCTTATGAGGCAGCCATTCCACTCTTATTTATCCAAGAGAAAAGGAAAACTTATGCCCCCACAAAATCCTGTATCCTGCTATTGGCAACAGCTGTAATTATATCTTCGACATCTGAAATCAGTGCAAATTTCCATTATGGGCAAATGAGAGTACTGAATCCTAACCATGTTTCCGTTATCTAAGATTAATAAATTCTACAGATCTGCTGTACAGCATTGTGCCTATATCTAATAACATGGTGTTATCCACTTATAAATTTGTTAAGAGGATAGATCTCTTGTTCATAGCACAAAAAATATAAAATAAAGCAAAGGAAAGGAAAATAAGATAAAATAAAATTTACCTTTTACTTACAGAAAAAGAACATTGAATGAATTTTAAGAAATAAGTGCAATAAAAGGAACAGACTGCTCGTAAACATGAGCACATAGATGAATGTCGGAATCATTATGGTGAGTAAAAGAACCTAAAAACAAAGGATTATATACTGCATAATTACATTTATATAAAAATACAAAGTAATCTGCGATGACAAAAGGGCCAATGGTTAGTGCCTAGGGCAAGTGGCAGAGGAAAGGATGGAATATACTGAGGGTGAGGGATCTGCTGTCTATCTTGAATTTGCTGGTAGCTCTTAGTGAGCAGCTGTCAAAACTCACTGAATTGTCTGCTTTAACTGGATGCAGCACATTATACATAAACTATTCCACGATAATTTGATAAAAGTTTAAAACTTTAAAAGAAGTAAATCCTGTTATTCTTATTAGATCATTTTTACTGTAGCTTCTGAACACAGAAATCTCTTAATATCAAATAGCTAATGACAGCTGTACTTTTGATATGTTATGGCTATTTGGTGAGATATTTACTTGATAATTAACAGGGATAGTTTATATTGTTTGTCCTAGTTTATTCAAAATTCAACACAAAATAGTAAAAATCACATAGGGCATTAAAAGAAAGTAAACAATAAAATACGTTTGTGAATACTCCATTGATAGAAAATTTGAAGAAATGGGTTTAAATATTTAGCACAAAGGACTCAGTGGTTCAAAAGTGACTTTTCTAATAGGATAAAAAAAATAAATTTCTGAAGAAGATATAAAAGACTTTTTATTACAAAGAAACTTTTAAAAAAAGAGGTTTAGATTTGGGAATGATCGGGTGGTGCAGAAAAGTATTCTCAATTATCTGTCAGACTCTCAGTACATGATTCTAATGACTTTTATGACTGATCTAATTTTATAAATTTTATAATTGTAGGGTTAATAAGTGGGGGGATGGGCTCCTATAAAATGAGAGTCTTAACTGATTTTAGGCAGGAAGTTAATCTCATGTCCTATCATGGTTAACCTTAAGTGCCAGTAAGCTCACCACAGATCTTTAATATAACATTAAAGGAATTAATGGTGTGTGTTGATGTAAGTTTCCTTGGATAAAGAAATAATGTTATAAGGGTGAAATATTTAATTTCATATTTACTAATTATTAAAAATAACTATTTTACCCTCCAAAGAGAAATTTATTAGGTGATCACTCTTTTCTCTCTTCCCTATTGTTTTGATTAATATGAAATACTTTTTAAATGAAAATTTTGTATTAAATTATGCCTCCTTTGCCAGGTCATTATACTTTTCCAGGAGATGGCACTATAGCACTTTGTTTTATAGTCCCAAAAACAAATCAATAAGCCAAAGGTTATTTTAGCAATGCATCATATAATATTAAGTGAATTAAACATTCTTTTTGGTCTACTATATTTTCTTCAATTATTTGTCTTGCACATCAAATTTATTAATTTCTCTAGGTCTATATTAAAAGCATGAAGTGTTCTACCACAGAGTTATAATATATAATTTTAATGAATGACCTATTTCATTTTGTAATTAAATTGAAGAAACAATCTAGCAGCATAAAGGAGAATATTAAAATATTTATGAATCAAAATGTCTTAGATTAGAATGTTTAATAAATAATAATAAACTGCAACAATATGAGTGAAGATCAAAGTCAGCATGATTTAGATTTGTGATAATGTTGAGAGTACCTGGAATTTCATCTACTCTTCTGTAATTTTGGTAGATTTAGTAAATAAATACATATTTCCATTTGAATAAATTTTGACCTTTCACATTATTGGTGTGAAATGGTATGGGTATGAAATGAACCCTTTCAGGGATTCAGTACTTAAAACCTTTTTTTGATATTTTAGTTTTTTGGTTTTTCTTACTGCATTCTACTATATTCTTATGAGATGATGTACAGGTATTTGCTTGTCAAAGCATCATGAAGGAAATTGGACCCTTATTTATTAGTTAACTCAGAGAAGTATTTATTAAACATAAGTTCTGTAATGGGTATTATGCTAAGTGCTGGTGGTATGATGATCAAAAAACCAAAATCTTTGACCTTGAGCTCAAAGTCTTATATGAGGCAAGTGTGCAAACTTATATTAATTTGTTAATTCATTTGGAGATGCTGATGACTGAACAAATGAAGGGCTACTTGTGCTTTTAAAGAATTTAAAAGGTATCTACAGATACCTTTAGGCATCTATAAAATAGTAATTATGGTAGTCAGGAAGAATAGCCATTGAAACATACATCAAGAACCTTCTCCGTAAAAAAAAAAGTCCTACTCTAGAAAATGACACTCTACCAGAGCCCAATTATGACTATTAATCACTACTCAGGAAGGAGATCCCTTCCCATTCCAGCCCCCTTCAGTCTTCCTGTCTCATCTAAGGGAGAAAAACGGGAAAGAAAAACATATAGTCAGTAGGGTGGTCAGGTCTTCAAGAAAATAAATCAGGAATACTTGTACCATAGTAGGGAGCAAGAGGCTGGGGAGAAAATAAAAGCAATACCTTTGGAGAAATACTTGTGAGGGTCACAAGCTCAAGACACAGGCCCAATGAAAGACTAGTATTTAATCAGATGATTATTGAATGCTTTTTTTCCCCCACAAATTACTACACCAACAGAACTCTAAAATATGACAATAATGGATTGCAGTGGAAAGAGCGATCGGCAGGTGCAGACTCTTTCTGAGAAGAGTTTACAGGGAGGCTCAATGTCAAGAATAGAGACAAGAACAAGGACACTGCAGGCATTTGAAGCCTCTGGAACCTAAGGGTACAACAAACATTAAATATAGCCAAACTTCTAGCTGTATTAACATAAATTCTCACATTTAAACAACTATGAGATGATGGATGTGTTAATTAACTTGATTGTGGTAATCATTTCACAATGTATATTAAATCATCACATCGTACACCTTTAAAAAATTTAGGAAAAGGTCTATTTACCTCAGTCCCTATTACCCATACATTAGGTCCAGCTTTCCCCAAAAATGTCATGCCCAAAACAAAAAACAGAAAAACAAAACAAAACAAAAAAAACTCTGAAGACACAAGGCAGCAATGAGAACCATGACACAGATGTTGAAATTATCAAACAGGGAATTTCAAAAGCTATGATTAATATGTTAAAGATTCTAATGAAGAAAGTAGAGAACATGTAAAAGATGTTGGGGAATGGAAGAAGAAACATGGATAGTCTTATGACATAATCAAAGGAAATGCTAGAAACCAAAAACTGTAGCAGAAAAGAGGTGCTTGTTAGTAGACTTAACCTGGCTAAGAAAAGAATCAGTAAATTTGAATATAGGTTAATGGAAACATTCCAAACCGAGTGCAATGCAAAGAGAATTTATTGCTAGCAGAACTCACCTACAATGTTAAAAGAAGTTTTTCAGGCAGAGTTATACCTATATAGGTCAGAAACTTGGATCTAATAAAGAAAGGAAAAGCATCATAAAAGAAAGAAATAAAAGTAAAAGAAAATATTTGATTTTTTTCCAGAAATCAATAACAGGAGAAATGTTGGAAAATTCTCAGATATGAAGATACTAAACAACACACTCCTAAACAGTCAATGGGTTAAAGAAGAAATCAAAGGGAAAATTTAAAAAAATATAGAGACAAATGAAAATGGAAACACAGCATGCCAAAACTTATAGGATGTAGCAAAAGCAGAGCTAAGAGGGAAGTCCATAGCAATAAATGCCTACATTAAGAAAAAAGAATGATCTCAAACAATCTAATTATACACCTCAAAAACTAAAAAAAAGAATCAAACTAAGCCAAAAGTGAGCAGAAAGAGGGAAATAACAAAATTCAGAGCAGAAATAAGTAAAGTAGAAACTAGAAAAACAATAGAAACGTCAATTAAACTGAGTTTATTTTTTAAGAAAATGCACAAAATTGATCAACCTTAAGATAGAATAACTAAGAAAAAAGAATACGCAAATAAATAAAATCAGAAATGAAAAGAGAGACATTACAACTTACAGCACAGAAATACAAAACATTGTAAGAAACCACTGTGAAAATTATACACCAACATATTGGATAACCCAGAAGACATGGATAAATTCCTAGAAACATACAACCTACCAATACTGAATTACAAAGAAATGGAAAATTTGAACAGACCAATAATGAGTAAGGAGATTGAATCATTAATCAAAAATTTCCCAACAAATAAAAGTCCAGGATCAGATGGAGTCACAGGTGACTTCCAACAAACATTTAAGTATCAATACCAATTCTTCTCAAACTTTTCCAAAAAATTGAAGAAGAGATAACACTTCTAAACTCATTTTATTAGGCAAACATTCCCCTGATACCAAAGTCAGACATGGACATTATAAGAAAAGAAAATTACAGGACAATATCCCTGATGAATATAGATGCAAAATCCTCAGCAAAATATTAGCAAACCAAATTCATCATTACTTTAAAAGGATCGTACACCATGATCAAGTCAGATTCATCCCTGAGATGCAAGGATGGCTCAACATCTGCAAGTGAAAAAATGTAATACAACACATGCACAAAATGAAGCAAAAAAATCATACGATCATCTCAACAGTTGCAGAAAAAACATTTGACAAAATTCAACACCCTTTCATGAAAAAACAAGCTCAACAAACTAAGTAGAGAAGGAATGTACCTCAACATAATAAGGACCATATTGACAAGCCCACAGTTAACATCTTCTTACTCAATGGTGAAAAGCTAAAAGCTTTTCCTCTGAAATCAGGAACAAGACAAGGATGCCCATTCTCACCACTTCTGTTCAACATAGTACTGTAAGTACTAGCCACAGCAATTATGCAAGAAAAAGAAAGAAAAGGCATCCAAATTGGAAAGGAAGATGTAAAATTGTCTATTTGCAGATGACGTGATCTTATAAATAGAAAACCCTAAAACCTCTGCCAAAAGACTGTTAGAACTAATCAACAAATTCAGTAAAGTTGAGTCAGTAAAGTAAAATGGCAGTATCTCCAGTCTTGTTTTAATACTCTAGTGTTTCACCTCGTGATTTGAATACTGAATAGATATGAATCACTCAATAGTTTCGTCCAGATTTTTACAGAGGATATATGCATTTTTATCATTATTTGGGGTTTGATACTTTTAACCTTCACTTTCTTTGATATATTTCCTCAAAGCAGATATGTTGAATCTCTTCTGTGTGTGGATGTTTTTTCTTCTTAATTTAAAATTTAAAAATATTTGCCAAATCAAATAAAAATCCTTTCCTTTGAGGATGCAACAAAATGTAATGTATTTCCCTCCATTAATAGTAAATTATCTAAAAGAGAAATTGAGAAATAATTCCATTTACATTGACATCAAAAAGAGTAAAATACTTAGGACTAAATTTAACCAAGGAGGTGAAAGACATTGTATGTTGAAAACTATAAAATATTGATGAAAGAAATTAAAGAAGACACAAAGAAATGGAAAGACATTCTATTTTCATGGATTGGAAGAATCAATATTGTTAAAATATCCATACCACTCCAAGTGATGTACAGATTCAACACAATTTCTATCATAATTCCAATGACATTTTTCTCATAAGTAAACAATCTAAAATTGAATGGAACCACACAAGACCCTGAATAACAAGAAATACTGAGCAAGAAGAACAAAGCTGCAGACAGCACATTTTTTTATTTCAAACATATTTCTAGGCTACAGTAATAAAAAGACTATGGTACTGTCATAAAAATAGATGCGTAGACCAATGGAACAGAATAGATAATAGAGAAATAAACCCTTGCTTATAGGGTCCACTGTCAACTAATCTTTGAAAATCATACCAAGAATAAACAACGGGAAAAGAATATTCTCTTTAATAAGTGGATATTGGGAAATCTGGATATCCACATGCAAAACCATACATAAAACCAATTCAAAATACACATATACACATGTACACAATGGAATACCATTCAGCCTTTAAAAAGAAGAAAGTCCTGCTATTTGCAGTGACAGGGATGAATCTGGAGGACATTATGTTAAGTGAAATAAGCCAGACACTGAAAGACAGATACTGCAGGATCTCACTTATTTGTAAAGTGTAAAAAGTTGAGCTCATAGTAACAGTATGATAGTGGTTAGCAGAGGCTAGGGTCTGGGAGCAGTGGGAAGATATTGGTCAAAGGGCACGCACTTTGAGTTCTAAGATGAATAAGTGCTGCAGACCCAAAGTACAGCGTGGTGACTATGGTTAATAACAATATATTTTAAACTTGTGATGTTCTAAGAGATTAGATCTAAAGTGTTCTCACCACAAAAAAAATTATGTGAGATGATATGTTAATTAGCTTGATTATAGTAATCATCATAATGTGTATATATATCAAAACATTATGTTGTATGCCTTGAATATATACAATATTTGTCAGTCATACTCCGTAAAACTGGAGGAAAAAGATCAAATTCAACAAATAAAAAACTAGTAATGATATTCCATTGTGTACATGTGTATATGTATAGTTTGAGTTGGTTTTGCCTGTAGATATACAGATTCCCCAATACCCATTTATTAAAGAGAATATTCTTTCCCCTTTGTTTATTCTTGGTATATTTTTCAAAGATTAGTTGACCCTATATGCAAAGGTTTATTTCTGTATTATTTATCCAAGTATATCAGTAATTATTTTAAATGTGAATGGTCTAACCACACCAGTTTGATCAGAGTCGATTAAATAGCTATACCCAAATTTATATTACCTACAAAATCCTAATTTAAATATGAAGACTTGAACAACTTGAAAGAAAAGAGATCTACAAATGTATAATATGGTAACACTGATTAAAAAAAGCTGAAGTAGCTATATTAATATAGGAGATTTCAGAACAACTAAGATAATCAGGATAAAGAGGAGCATTATATAATTATAAAGGGGTCAGTTCTCCAAGAAGACATAACAATGCTTAATGTGTATGCAGCTAACAATAGAGAATCAAAATACATGAGACAAAAACTGATAGAATTGAAAGGCAAAATAGTTAAATCACTAGTATAGGAGACTTTAACATCCTTCTATCATTAATTGACAGATCCAGCAGGTAGAAAATCAGTTAAGGTTGTAGTGAACCTGAACATCACTATCAATCAACTTGATCTAATTGGCATTTATAGAATAGTTCACCCAATAATGGCAGAATACACAATCTCTTCAAGTTCACCTGAATATTCGTCAAGATAGACCACATTCTGAGCCATAAAACACACCTTAACAGATTAGAATAGTAGAAATCGTATGAAGTATCCTCTCAGATCACAATTAAATTAAGAAGGAATCGATAACAATGAAGAAATAAAAAAGTATACAAATTAGAAGGGAAGAAATTAAACTGTGTTTATTTACAGATGACATGGTTGTAATAAGCAAGTATAGGAAGGTTGCAGGATAAAACGTCAGTATACAAAATTCAATTGTTTACTTATATGCCAGAAGTTATTATTCAATTATACCATAAATTAGAATATGGAATTAAAAAATAGAGCTCTATATTTGTCTAGTCAACACAGGAGCAATCAGGGTGCACATTTTTATGCAATCTGATAATACCTAGAGCATCCATTGGAGTGCCAGAACTACACTGAAAGGACACCTGTTAGTCTCTTCTGTTCTTTTCAAAATTTTGGATGTATTTCCTGCCAGTGTCCCTCCTCGTCATCATAAATTATTTCCAAAGATTATTTTTGGTTAGAAAAAGGCGAGTCTCATTATGTTTGTCCTTATTATTTCATAAGTGCAGTACTATTCCTAATTATATGTACAGCTCTTCTTGAGTTTGTTTTGCAAAGATAGAACCATAAAAAGTTGATCAACTTCTAAGGCCACAGAATGAACTTCTGTCTAGAAGTTTTTTTATGGAATCGTGTGATTTTTAAACCCTCTCTTTTTAGCTCTTCTGTCAAATTACTAGGAAACTCTCAAGAAACTTCATTAGATTTCAAGTGTAGTACTTCTAATATGGGTGAATTATGTTCTTTATGAGGCCTCCAAAATCTGCTAAAGCTCCTGTCCTGCAAATAATGTTCCTTACCATGCTTAAGTATAGGATCCTGTAAGACAGCTACCAGGACAGCTTTCCTGAAGGACTTTGTAGTCCTGGACTCCATATAACTTTTCTATGTCAATTTTGTATACTGAAACTTTATTGAATTCACATTGATGAGCTCTAAGAGTTTTTTGGTAGAGTCTTTAGAGGCTTTATGATTTTCTATGTATAAGATCATGTCATCTGCAAATAGAGACAGTTTTACTTCTTCCTTTCTAATTTAGCTACCTTTGATTTCTTTTTTCTTGCCTAATTGATCAGACTAGAATTTCCAGTACTCTGTTGAACAGAAGCAGTGATAGTGAACACACTCACCTTGTTCTTGATCTTACAGGGAAAGCTGTCAACTCTTTTCCATTGAGTATGGTGTTAGCTGTAGGCCTGTCACATATGGAGTTTATTACGTTTGGGTATGTTCCTTCTATACCCACTTTATTGACAGCTTTTATTATGAACAATTGTTGAATTTTGTCAAATGCTTTTTCTTCATCTATTGAGATTATCATATGAGTTTTATCTTTCATTCTATTAATATGGTATATTGCATTTATTAATTTGAGTATGTTGAACCATCCTTGCACCCCAGGGCTAAATCCCACTGGATCGTGGTGTATGATCCTTTTAGTGTATTATCGAATTCAGTTTGCTAGTATTTTGTTGAGATTTTTTGCATCTGTATTCATCAGGAATATTGGCCTGTAGTTTTCTTTTCTTGTAGCGTGCCCTTATCTGGCTTTGAGATCTGTTTTCTAACTGTATCATTTTAAGAGCTTTTTCCAGACATCTAACAGAACAAAACATAATGGGTAAATGGGATCTGTTATTTAGTTGTATATGCAGTTGGAACCTAATTACCATTAGAATTAGCTGGCTTGATGCATAACGTGTTATTAGAAAATACCTCATGTAAGCTGTAGTAATGCTATTAGTATTTATTGAATTATGTTTTACATTTTATAGAGGTAAATTTACCTTTGTGACAATATGAGTTTTACCATACAGAATTTACCCAAAGACTGAAAACAAATTGTTACTCTAAGCAGAAGTAAAAGGAAGATCAAAATAGCTTTCATCCTAACTTTGATTTACAACGTTAATATTCAATACTTCACTGTTGAAATTCACTGTGCTCTGTTTGACCTCTTATCTGAGAAGAAAAGGATCAAACAACAATATTTTAAGAAATATTAAATGAATAATAGCCCTATGTTATAAAGGAAGTTTTTTGCCTTTTAATTAAGAACTAAACTTAATGCACAACTCAAAGTGACCCAAAACTCTTTACAAAATATTTTCTCTTGAACATAGATCCTGAATATCTTTTTTGAAAAGTAGACTATTATTTCTTTTCAAAATGAGATACTACATTGAATTTATTCAAGATTTATACTACCCAGTGTCCCTATGAATATATCTGTAATTTTAAATGGCTACCACAAGAAATGTGTTTTTCAGAAAGACAGTTTAACTGATTGACAGGTAATTAATCTTGAAAAAGAAGACTAATTAGACAATTTGTCTGTGTTACAATTGCTCTTACCATTGTTTTAAAGAGTGATGTGTTGCTGATACTTTTATAATTTATAACAAAACAAGTCAGGAAAATTAAATTATTATAGTTGACAAAGCAATGCTGAAATACTTGCTACCTAGAGCACCATAAATATTAAAGTGTTTTCGTTATGAAGAACTTCAAACATTGTGGCAAAAACAACCCCATAGTGACCAGAACATTTTTAAATCTCTTTGTGCTTCTGAACTTACACGTTACAACATTTGTAATATTATAAATCTCTTAAAAAACTGGTTGTTTAAAAAAAAATCTTTAACACTTCCTGTTGAATTTACTGTTGGAATGTACATCATTCTAATTTATTTTCTATACCTAGCTTGTCTTTTCATGGAAAAATTGACTTAACTCAATACATTTATTAGGGTATGGAAATTTAAAGTGCTGCACTCCAGTCATAGATCTGGGAATTGAGAAAGTTCTTTAGGTCAGCATCCTGTTCTAAAGTCTGCCTTTAGGCCAGGAGAGATCAAGTGAGTTTTTTGAACTAGAACTGGCCAGGGAAATAAGAGGTTCCCTTTATAGTTGATCTCTATTTCCAAAACATCACGATGTCTCTCAGAATTACATGAGAACATAATTTTAGCCCGTATCATTAAATGGACATTTTACCCTCTGTGACTTGATATTAAGTAGGTTTGGTTGAGATGGATAGATAATAATAATGCTAATGCCCAATTATTATGTATCATTATTCTTATCATTTCTTGTATTTTGTGAAAGCAGACATACATGCTCCAAAAATATATGAATTGTAGTGATTATAAAATTTACTTCATATTTAAGATAACTCAGGGAAATCTATTTGGTGGAAAGAAAGGGCATACATTACTGTAGATGGTGACAGTATTTGCCAGCAGTTAGTGTGTGTGTGTGCATGTGTGTGCGCGCGTGTGTGTGTGTGTGTGTATATACTCAACTTTAAATTTTACAAACTCTTTAATATTTCTAATAGATTATGAATTATCTGAGGGTAAAGAATATATTGTTTACTTTTCAATCCCCATCACTTTCCTTCATGTTGAATAATGCCTAAATTACCTGGATAGACCTTTATTTGCTGGTTTGTTTGTTTCTTTCAAATTATTACCAAAGACATCTACCAATAACTGTACTTTTCATGTTCAACTGTACTTCCTTTTTGCCCTTTTAGAAATAGATCCTTCTGTATTTCTTTTCTCTTTTGTTGAGGAAGATTCACCCTGAGCTAATATCTGTTGCCAGTCCTCCTCTATTTTTTACGTCAGTCGCTACCTCAGCATGGCCATGAGTGATAGAGGTCTGCACCTGGGAACCGAACCTGAGCCCTGAAGTGGAGCATGCTGAACTTAACCACTAGGCCACGGAGGCTGGCCCCGCCTTCTGTATTTTATATGTATATCTGTTTCTTCGGGGACTTCTGCTGTACAAGAAAGTATCCTTGAGACCAGGAATTTGATGGAAAGTGTATACATACTCCCCCATTTAAGTATGTGAATGGTGTAGATTATAATTTATTAAAGTATGATTTTCTTATGGGAATGGGAAAGTAAGTTCCTGAGGTGTAGGAAATGAAATAAAAAGCAAAGATGAGTTTGTTCATGTTTTAAAGCAGCATTTTCTTTTGGTCGAACATTAAAATTATTTTTATGGTTTTATTAATTAATGTCTTTGTTCATATTTTTTGAGTTTCTATTTCATTATGATAGACTCCTTCCTTGACTTGAAATTACTATTTAACCTATTAAACCCATTTAAGCCACTTGAATGCCAAAGTTCTTCTAAGAAAACCTGTCAGAATTTACATGGTTAGCATAGTATGATAATTCTCATCATACATTGGATCCTTGAAAACTGTGTTTATCGTATTTTAGTATTTGATAATTTTGTAAGTGAAAAATAGTATTTCTTCTTTTTGCTTTTTAAGGTTGACTTTTTCAGTTTTATTAGTCATTTATATTTTGTTTTCTATAAATTATCCTAAATTTTATACTATTGTTAATCTCCCATAGCATCATTTTCAGAGACTGGTTCTATTTCTTCAACCTTAAACTTCACACTTCAAAAGCAGCATGTTATATAAAATGTTTTATAAAACATCTCTGCTTGGCTTTATTTTTTTTTTTTTCTATTTCTTGATGTTTCTTATAGATTCTTTTAATGACCCAATTCTCCGGTTCATCATTGTATGCTCTCCATTATGTATTATTTAATTTGCTAACAAAGTCAAAATTTTTAGAGACTGGCTTCATATTACTGTGGAACACCAACTAGCATCAAAAGCCTTCTACAAAGTAGATCCAGCCTTTTTTATTGTCCTAGTTTGTATCTCTTTGTATAGAAATTTTATTGTATTGGCATTATATTGCCAGGCTACAAAACCTGTATCCGTTTTCCCCTCACCTTATCCACTAGCTTCCACATTCGTGTCTTTGTTGCTTTGAATCCCATTCTCTGCCTTATCTTTTTATCTCTAATTGAAACCTGTAAAGAATTTCAAATTCTACATTTTTTCATATAAGCTAACCTTATCCTCAACAAGGGTTCTGGGAACCACCATTACTTGATCTGTGTTTTTCAGAACATGTTTGCTATGTTCTGTCTCGTGTAAGGTGGTCTGAGTTACCCTATAGATAGATAGATAATCAGTTCTTTAAAGGCTGGCCTTGTCCCCTCCTTCTCATGGTACTGTGGGGTTTTGCACACAATAGAGTCTTGATTTATATTTGTTTAATTGAATTACACCTACTTGGTTGTTGGTAAAATTCAGTTTTATTACAAAGATTGATTTAATTCCTTCAGCAAATAGTCTCAAAAATTCTCTTGGGTTTTTATATTTGTTTGTCACAGTAAGCTTTGCAGTTATTACTACTCTGGCTTAAAGAACATATTTATAAATATTCTTTTGGGGACTACTTTTAATAACTTGTAAATAGGATTGACAAGTTACACTTTCTGAGTCGCTTTATGCTTTTGGCAACAAAACCTCAAAAACATAGTTAATTTTGAAGAAGATCTTTCTGGATTTGTGTGCTACCAATAGTATCTATCCGTTTGTTTAGAGAGATTAAATTTTATTGCTTCCAACTTTATATGAAAATAAGAGTGTTGACAATGTCAAAAGGAAGTGATCTTTGGAGACTTACTTTAATAAACAGATACAGGAAATCCATAAGAAGCATTCCCAATGTAAATTGCTATTTCTATAGTATTTAAGGGTGAAATACAAATAGTTTATGTTCTGAAATAATTTATGTGGTAGTTTCTACTTTTCATAGCTTTACATATACTTAGAGCTTAACAAATGTTTGTTGTTTTATCTATGTTGCTTCATTTTATCTTTAGAATAGCTTATTGGGTAGGCAGTGTGTTTAATTTCTGTTTTACAAAGAAACCATTTGTGAAAAGGTAAAATGATTAGCCAATATTCACAGAACATTGAAACTGGGAATATCTACTTAAGTTCCTTGCTGTTGAAGGTGTGGTCCACAGACCAGAAGCTTTGGCATCGCCTTGTTGGAAATGTAGGGCCTCACTCCAGATCTATTGATTCATTATTTTCATTTTCACAGCATGTTCACATGATTCCTTTGCACATTAACATTTGAGAAGTACTGGTTACATATCTTTTCACATGTTTTATGTTTTAAAATGTAGATTTTATTATTATTCTGCTATGGTGAGGCCAAGAAATCAGGAGACAGTTGCCATTGAAACGACAGTTTGTTACTCACATTGAAAAGATTGTTCTTTGTTCCCAGGAGGAGAGGGCATGCCAGACCATGCAGGGGCCCACTTTGGGAGGGACCAACGTCACTCAGAAGGCACAGGGAATGCGGGAAAATGTGAACAAGAACCTTTATTATGACTTTCCTGAGAAAGACAAGGCAAGGCAGGATAAGCAAGATTAGGACTGGCTAATTTGAATAATTTCAGTGGGCTCCAAGGTATAGAGGCTGTCTTTAGTTGTCTCATAGTTGGCCCTCAGGTAATTAGGACAGGAGAATAATGGCCTGGAGTGTAAGAGCCCGGTAAAGGATGTGGTAGGATATGGGCTCTGGATTGGTTAGTTTGCAAATGAAAGACATGTTCCAAGATGAGTCCTTTACTATCTCTGGGAATTGGCTGGAGCTGGGAGGGGCAGTCTCTCCAGGGTCAGCAAGGCCCCAAGGTGTAAAAATAAAAAGACAAGATTAACACATTATCACATAGAGTGAAACTCTATCATGATAGCCAGAGTCCAGAAAACTTTATATAAAATATGGAGATGCAGTTATTGCAAGGTTAATGAAAGGATTGAGAGAGCCAGTCCAGCTAGCCTCTGGCTGGGCAGATGAAATCCATTCAGGTCCTCCAGGTAATGCTGCCTGGGGGCCCTAGGTAATGCCCCTAGGTAGCATTACCTGGAGGCAGCTCTCCACTCTGGTTTATTCTTTATCCATGGATATTGTTTTGATTCCTCTGACTGGCAGGGACTTCCAGGAGCACAGCAGTAATTCCAGAAATAAGCTCATGAGTTGACATCTGTTTCATTGGCCCTATAATGAAATTTGGGCACAGAGAATCCTGAAGGCAGAGGACCTGCCCTTATCTCCCTGTTTCCTGCTTCCTCCCATCTCCTCTCAAGCCTACCAGTCCTCCTCACCAGAGGATAAGAACTAAGGAGCTTTGGGGTTACCCCCATTTGAGGATCTGGGTGAAGAATACAATGCAATTGCTAGTCGGGTTATATGAGAATTAGTGAGGTTAGGGGAAACTGTACAGCCACATGGTACTAGCTTAAGAAAAATAACAATTCCATCAGTTTATTGAGAAACTACTGTTATGCTCAGTACTGCACAGATGTTAGCACATTTAATCTTAACATGCAAATATGAAAGTTGAAGGTCAGAGAGGTTTAGTAATTTGACCAAAGTTGTTATATGTTGGAGAGTTAGTGTTAAATACCATGTCTGTCTGACTTAAAAACCTATGCATTCTCCTATAGGCACATCTTTAGTGTCGTAAAGTGGATAAAAGTGCTTAAACAGTTTATGTATTCTGAGAACTTTTCCTTCCTTATTAAAGAAAGTGCTGATCTCTCTGTTCATGGGTTCATTGTGATAGCATCAATAAGAGATAGAATAATTTCCTGATTCATCTGAAATGGCTAGGGTTCAATTTTTTTTAGGTCAGGTTACTTTACTTTTGTCATACTCAAACCTAAATTATTTATCAAATCTGGAATGTTCCCAGGACTGTCTTTGCTTGGCTCACCTAGGTTGATAAATCTATGATATCATTTAGAAATAACATTTGACTTAGGATAAAAGGAATTTCTGTGGAGATGTATAATATAGAAGAGAGGAGTTTGTGTAGAATTGTAAAAGGTACTTTAAATGTTTTTTACTTCTATTGAAATATAATTTACATACAGTAAAATTCATAAATTTTAAGTGTTTAATTCAATAATTTTGGCAAATATGTACTGCAGGTATATTGGTCAGGTATATCATTTTAAGCTAAAATTTACCTTCTAGTATAAAACAGAATCATGCATTTTCAGTGTAGGTGATATGTTAATCAAGATTTTTATATTATTTACAACTTACGCATTTCCCTTTTAGCATATTACTGTTATTCATAAAGTTTAAGAACTCTGTGCCATGCCAATTTAAATTTCTCATAAAAGGGTCATTAGTGTGGCAGATAAAATGCACTGCTATGGAAAAAAGAGTAATAGATTACAACAGCATTATAATAATTGTTCAGAAAATGATAGAATGTCATTAAATGCAAAATTATGAGTATTTTAGTAATACAACATGTAAATGTACCACGTTAGCCTAAGTCGTTCTCAAACTTTGACTTCCATCAGAATCACCCAGAAGCCTTGTCAAAACAGATTGGTGGGTCTTGTCACCTAAGTTTTTCTAGGTGAGGTTGATGTTGCTGCTCTTGGGACCACACCTTGAGAGCTAATCCCTTAGAGATGTGCTTCTTTTTGAGCCATTTAGCAATGTGTCAAAAATGTGTGTTTTTTTTTTTTAAGATTATGATAGATTACAACCTTGTGAGAGTTCAGTTGTACATTATTGTTAGTCATGTTGTGGGTACACCACTTCACCCTTTGTGCCCTCCCCCCACCCCCACTTTTTCCCTGGTAACCACCGATCACTTCTCCTTGTCTATATGTTAACTTCCACCTATGAGTGGAGTCATACAGAGTTCGTCTTTCTCTGTCTGGCTTATTTCGCTTAACATAATACCCTCAAGGTCCATCCATGTTAATGCGAATGGGAAGATTTTGTCCTTTTTTTATGGCTGAGTAGTATTCCATTGTGTATATACACCATATCTTCTTTATTCAATTATCAGTTGCTGGGCACTTAGGTTGGTTCCACGTCTTGGCTATTGTGAATAATGCTGCCATGAACATAGGGGTGCATGGGACTCTTGGAATTGCTGATTTCAGGTTCTTAGGATAGACAACCAGTAGTGGGATGGCTGGGTCATAAGGTACTTCTATTTTTAACTTTTTGAGAAATCTCCATACTGTTTTCCATAGTGGCTGCACTAGTTTGCATTCCCACCAACAGTGTATGAGGGTTCCTTGTTCTCCACAACCTCTCCAACATTTGTCACTCTTGGATTTGGATATTTTTGCCAATCTAACGGGTGTAAGGTGATATCTTAGTGTAGTTTTGATTCGCATTTCCCTAATGATTAGTCATGATGAGCATCTTTTCATGTGTCTATTGGCCATCCTTATATCTTCTTTGGAGCAATGTCTGCTCATGTCCTCTGCCCATTTTTTGATCGGGTTGTTTGTTTTTTTGTTGTTGAGCTGTGTGAGTTCTTTATATATTATGGAGATTAACCCTTTGTCGTATAAGTAGCTTGTAAATATTTTTTCCCAGTTAGTGGGCTGTTTTTTTTGTTTCAATCCTGTTTTCCCTTGCCTTGAAGAAGCTCTTTAGTCTGATGAAGTCCCATTTGTGTATTCTTTCTATTGTTTCCCTCATCTGAGGAGTTAGGATGTCTGAAAAGATTCTTTTGAAACTGATGTCAAAGAGTGTACTGCCTATATTCTCTTCTAGAAGACTTATTGTTTCAAGCCTAATCTTTAGGTCTTTGATCCATTTTGAGTTTATTTTTGTGAATGGTGAAAACGAATGGTCAATTTTCAATCTTTTACATGTGGCTGTCCAGTTTTCCCAGCACCATTTGTTAAAGAGACTTTCTTTTCTCCATTATAGGTCCTCAGCTCCTTTGTCAAAGATTAGCTGTACATAGATGTGTGGTTTTATTTCTGGGCTTTCAATTCTGTTCCATTGATCTGTGCGCCTGTTTTTGTACCAGTACCATGCTGTTTTGATCACTGTAGCTTTGTAGTATGTTTTGAAATCAGGGATTGTGACGCCTCCAGCTTTGTTCTTCTTTCTCGGGATTGCTTTAGCAATTCGGGGTCTTTTGTTGCCCCTTATGAATTTTAGGATTCTTTGTTCAATTTCTGTAAAGAATGTCATTGGGATTCTGATTGGGATAGCGTTGAATCTGTAGATTGCTTTAGGTAGTATGGACATTTTAACTATGTTTATTCTTCCAATCCATGGGCATGGAATGTCTTTCCATCTCTTTATGTCGTCATCAATTTCTTTCAATAAAGTCTTGTAGTTTTCATTGTATAGATCTTTCACTTCCTTGGTTAAATTTATACCAAGGTATTTTATTCTTTTCGTTGCAATTGTGAATGGGATTGAGTTCTTGAGTTCTTTTTCTGTTAGTTTATTGTTAGTGTATAGAAATGCTACTGATTTATGTATGTTGATTTTATACCCCGCAACTTTGCTGTAGCTGTTGATTGTTTCTAATAGTTTTCCTATGGATTCTTTGGGGTTTTCTATATATAAGATCATGTCGTCTGCAAACAGCGAGAGTTTTACTTCTTCATTGCCTATTTGGATTCCTTTTGTTTCTTTTTCCTGCCGAATTGCTCTGGCCAACACCTCCAGTACTATGTTGAATAGGAGTGGGGAAAGGGGCACCCTTGTCTTGTTCCTGTTCTCAGAGGGATGGCTTTCAGTTTTTGTCCGTTGAGTATGATGTTAGCTGTGGGTTTGTCATATATGGCCTTTATTATGTTGAGGTACTCTCCTTCTATACACATTTTATTGAGGGTTTTTATCATAAATGGATGTTGGATCTTGTCGAATGCTTTCTCTGCATCTATTGAGATGATCATGTGGTTGTTGTTTCTCATTTTGTTAATGTAGTGTATCACGTTGATTGACTTGCAGATGTTGAACCATCCCTGTGTCCCTGGTATAAATCCCACTTGATCATGGTGTATAATCTTTTTGATGTATTGCTGTATTCGGTTTGCCAGAATTTTGTTGAGGATTTTTGCATCTATGTTCATCAGTGATACTGGCCTGTAGTTTTCCTTCTTTGTGTTGTCCTTGTCAGATTTGGGGATCAGAGTGATGTTGGCTTCATAGAATGTGTTAGGGAGTGCTCCATCTTCCTCAATTTTCTGGAATAGTTTGAGAAGGATAGGTATTAAATCTTCTTTGAATGTTTGGTAGAATTCTCCAGAGAAGCCGACTGGTCCTGGACTCTTATTTTTGGGGAGGTTTTTGATTACTGTTTCTATTTCTTTACTTGTGATTGGCCTATTCAGATTCTCTATTTCTTCCTGATTCAGTTTGGGGAGGTTGTAAGAGTCTAGGAATTTGTCCATTTCTTCTAGGTTGTTCAATTTGTTGGCATATAGTTTTTCATAGTATTCTCTTATGACCCCTTGTATTTCTTTGGTATCTGTTGTGATTTCTCCTCTCTCATTCCTAATTTTATTTATTTGAGATTTCTCACTTCTTTTCTTAGTGAGTCTGGCTAAGGGTTTGTCGATTTTGTTAATTTTTTCCAAGAACCAACTCTTTGTTTCATTGATCCTTTCTACTGTCTTTTTTGTTTCAATATCGTTTATTTCTGCTCTAATTTTTATTATTTCCCTCCTTCTCTGACTTTGGGCTTGCTTTGTTCTTCCTTTTCTAATTCTGTTAGGTGTCATTTGAGGTTGCTTATGTGAGATTTTTCTTGTGTAGTGAGGTGAGCCTGTATTGCAATGAATTTCCCTCTTAGGACTGCTTTTGCTGCATCCCAGATGAGTTGGTATGGCATGTTTTCATTTTCATTTGTCTCCAGATAATATTTGATTTCTTCTTTAATTTCTTCAATAATCCATTGTTTGTTCAGTAGTGTGTTGTTTAGTCTCCACATTTTTGCACCTTTCCCTGCTTTATTGTTGTAGTTGATTTCTAGTTTCATACCATTATGATCAGAAAAGATGCTTGATGTTATTTCAACTCTCTTGTATTTATTGATGCTTGCTTTGTTTCCCAAGATATGGTCTATCCTTGAGAATGTTCCATGTGTACTTGAGAAGAATGTGTAACCTGCTGTTTTTGGGTGAAGTGTTCTATATATATCTATTAAGTCCATCTGGTCTAATTTTTCATTTAATTCTATAATTTCCTTGTTGATTTTCTGTCTGGATGATCTATCCATTGGTGTTAATGGGCTGTTGAGGTCCCCTACTATTATTGTGTTGTTGTTGATGTCTCCTTTTAGTTCTGTTAAGAGTTGCTTTACAAATTTTGGTGCTCCTGTGTTGGGTGCATATATATTTATAAGTGTTGTGTCATCTTGGTGGAATGTCCCTTTTATCATTATATACTGTCCCTCTTTGTCTTTCTTTATCTGGTTTGCTTTGAATTCTACTTTGTCTGATATTAGTATAGCGACACCTGCTTTCTTTTGTTCATTGTTAGCTTGGAGTATTGTTCTCCATCCCTTCACTCTGAGTCTGTGTTTGTCTTTGGGGCTGAGGTGTGTTTCCTGGAGGCAGCATATTGTTGGATCTTGTTCTTTGATCCATCCTGCCACTCTGTGTCTTTTGATTGGAGAATTCAATCCATTTACATTCAGAGTGATTATTGAAATGTGGGGGCCTACCGCAGCCATTTTATCTCTTGTTTTCCGGTTCTCTTGCATTTCCTTTGTTTCTCGTCCCATGGTTTTTGAATTACTAATTCAGGTATGTAAATTTCTGTACTAGCTGTCTTCTTATTTGTAATTTGTGGCTTTATTCTTGTTATTTGTTTAGTGGTTGCCATATGGTTAGTATAAAACGTCTCATAGATGAGATAGTCCATTTTCTAATAGCCTCTTATTTCCTTAAATTAAAACCTTCTGTCCCTTTTCTCTTCCCCTTCTAGGTTGTTATTGTCAGATTTCTTTTCCCCCCTTCTTTCTTGTGTTGTGAGTTTGTGGTTAAAATGACAGGGTTTATTTATTCTTGGTGTTGCCCTTCCTTTT
This sequence comes from Equus asinus, assembly GCF_041296235.1. NCBI lineage: Eukaryota > Metazoa > Chordata > Mammalia > Perissodactyla > Equidae > Equus > Equus asinus. The sequence goes on from NC_091790.1 coordinate 175,408,069, forward strand.
ATCTTTAATATTTTATTTAACTTTTGCTAACCTGTTCTGATGGAGATCTGCTACTTTCTATTATTGTCCTTCTACTTATCTCCTTTGCTCTTGGTTTTGTAGCCCCTTGCCTTTTTTTGATTTTTCAGGTATGAGGGTTTTCCTGAGCATTTCTTGAAGACTAGGTTTTGTGGCAATGAACTCCCTTAATTTTTGTTTATCTGGGAAAGTTTTTATTTCTCCATCGTATTTGAAGGATATTTTTGCTGGGTAGAGTATTCTTGTTTGCAGGTTTTTGTCCTTCAGAGTTTTGAATATATCATTCCACTCTCTTCTAGCCTGTAAAGTTTCTGCAGAGAAATCTGCTGATAGCCTTATGGGGGTTCCTTTGTAGGTTATTTTCTTCTGCCTGGCTGCCCTTAGTATTTTCTCCTTGTTGTTGACTTTTGCTAGCTTCACTACTATATGCCTTGGGGTTGGTCTTCTTGCATTGATAAAGTTTGGAGATCTATTGGCTTCTGTCACATGAAGTTCCATCTCTCTCCCCAGGTTGGGGAAATTCTCAGCCATTATTTCTTTGAATAGGCTTTCTGCCCCCTTCTCCTTCTCTTCTCTCTCTGGTATACCTATAATCCTTACATTGCATCTCCTAATTTAGTTAGATAATTCTCAAAGAGTTTCTTCATTTCTTTTTAGTCTTAGTTCTCTCTCCTCCTCTGCCTGCAGCATTTCTATATTCCTATCTTCCAAATTGCTAATTCTGTCCTCCGTATTATCGGCCCTACTGTTCAGTGCATCTAGATTTTTCTTAATCTCCTCTCTTGTGTTCTTCATTTCCAGTATCTCTGTTCAGTTCTTCTTTATAGTATCAAACTCTTTTGTGACATAGCTCCTGAACTCGTTGAGTTGTCTATCTGAATTCTCTTTTAACTCATTGAGTTTTTTAATGATGGCTGTTTTGAAGTCATCGTCATTTAGGTTATATATTTCAGTGTCTTTTGGGTTGTTTTCTGTGTATTTGTCATTTTCCTTCTGTTCTGGAGATTTCATATATATTTGCATATTGCTTGATGGTGTAGATTTGTGCCTCCACATAGAGATAGATTTTAGTTACTGCTTCCACTTGTTTCTGCTGGTGTGGTGGTGGAACAGCTGTTTATACTGCACTGACCAGGAACCCTATCAGCTGTTGCTAACTGGGCCTGGGCCTCTCCTCCTAGTTGCTGTGGTCCTGTGGGGTCTCTCTTCAGCTGTGGGGGCAGTCACAAGGGGGCTTCAGGCTGCTGGTGCCTACTTTTGCAGACCACCTAGATGTGCTCCCTCCTTAGGGTCTGCAGCGGTGTTATGGGCATTCCCAGCAGCCAGGGGCAGGATCACCTATATTTGCAGCTCTGTCACTGGCGGCGCCCACAAAATCTCACTTGTCCACTAGAGGTCACAGGAGAGCTACAGGCATCTTCTGCAGTCTGTGGTTAGCTCACCTAGCTATGCCTCTTTTGTCCCAGGATCTTCCAGCCTTGTGGTTGTCGGGGGGGGCCTCTCTACTAGTGCTGTGCAGAGGCTTTTGCTGAGGCTGCTGTGAGACTGTAGAGTTTCCCCCTGGGCCACGGAGCCGGGCCTCTGGAACTCGACCCAGCCCCAGTCTTCTCCCCCAGGATCTTGGGGGGCCCCTTGCCCTGTCTGGGGGACAGCCAGAGACCGTGAGTTCAGTGGTGGCTGGCTGGCTGCTGCTCTGCCTAGGATTCTCCTCTTCAGGACCCTCCCAGCATTCTGAATGCTGGGCAGAGCCTCTCCACTAATGGCGAGTAGAGGCTTTCCCTGCTGCCAGATCTGGACCCCAGAGTTTCCCCCTGGGCCATGGAGCCAGCCACTGGAACTTCACCCAGCCCCAGTCCTCTCCCAGGAAATCTCCTGTAGCACTGTGCCCCGACCGGGCGACAGCTGCAGTCCGTGAGACCGGTGGCAGCAGCTGGCGGGCTGCTGCCCAGTTCCGGATTCTCTCCGGGAGCCTCCCAGCATTGTGTATGCTGGGCGGGACCTCTCTGCTAATGGCGAGTAGAGGCTTTGTTTGCTGCCAAAACGGGATTCTGGAGTTCCCCCCTGGGCCACGGAGCTGGCCGCTGGAACTCCCCCCAGCCCCAGTCCTCTCCCAGAAGATGTCCAGTAGTCCCGTGCCCTGACCAGGCAACAGCAGCAGTCTGTGGGACTGGCGGCAGCAGCTGGCGGGTTGCTGCCCCATTTGGGATTCTCTCTGGGAGCCTCCCGGCGTTGTGTATGCTGGGTGGGGCCTCTCCGCTAATGGCGAGTAGAGGCTTGGTCTGCTGCCAGGTTGCTGCCCCATTTGGGATTCTCTCTGGGAGCCTCCCGGCGTTGTGTATGCTGGGTGGGGCCTCTCCGCTAATGGCGAGTAGAGGCTTTGTCTGCTGCCAGGACGGAAGCCTGGAGTTTCCCCCTGGGCCACAGAGCCGGCTACTGGAACTCCAGCCAGCCCCAGTCCTCTCCCAGGAGATCTCCGGTAGCGCCATGCCCTGACCGGGTGACAGCCGCAGTCCATGAGACCGGTGGCAGCAGCTGTCGGACTGCTGCCCCATTCGAGATTCTCTCGGGGAGCCTCCTGGCATTGTGTATGCTGGGCAGGGCCTCTCTGCTAATGCCGAGTAGAGGTTTTCCCTGCCGCCTCTGGTGTGGGACTCTGGAGCTTCCCCCTGGGCTTAGATGTAATCGCGGGGGGCTTAGGTAGGGCTGTGGTCACCTGTTTCCACCATCGCTCCTCTGATGTGTGCACCCTCCTGCCCTTGGTGTGTGGCGATGTTCTGGGGGCGTCTGCTGGAAGAAAGCCGCTTGCAGGTACTAGGCCGTTCGGGGGTTGGGGTTGGAGAGTTTCCACTTATCTCCACCTCCTCCCCAGGGGAAGTCTGTCCGCCTTCCGATGTATAGCAGCACGGGTCTCTCAGGTGTCTTGAGATGCTGTGTGGATATCCTGTCTTAAGCAATGAATGTCCAATTAGTTGTAGATTCGAAGTGGGAGAGACAAAGAAGACTACTCATGAAAAATGTGTTTTTGATATCTATAAAAGTTGTTTTTGTTAATTGGCTTTCTGTCATTCAAAAGACTGGATTGAATGATAAATTACTTGATTACAATAATTACAGAAAATCTGTGAATATAGTTTTGTAAAAGAAGGAAACCACAAAACTCCAGAATAGTCTATAGTGCTTCAGCATAAGCATTCCATTAAAATAAGTTCTCGCTAAAAATGCTTTAGTCCTGGAAACACAGCAGTAACATCCAAAGGCAATCAGAATACTGTATATCTGTTGCACTGTTTATGCAGCTCCTCCAAAGGAAACTGTTCTCCTCCTTTAAGAAGCCCCTGAGGACCATTTTGTTTACTTTGCTTCTACTCTTCCATCTCCTAAGATCCATATTTATACACTTGAAATTTTTCTGTCAGTTTTTTAAAAAATGTTATCTTGTATCTCATTATAAAATTTTTGAACTTTTAACTTTCTTAGAGGATTATGTACTAGATTAATTGGCATAGAACTTCATGTCTTCCGTTTTATTCAAGTGTGCTTGAAATAGATATCTCTACATGTATATTTGAAGGAGAAATTAATTTTCCTTTTGGGGGTATTTTTCATAAACAGAGCTTAATAAAAGCTAGGGTTCAATTTTAATCACATGGAAATTATTTGGAATGAAATCTGTAAAGTAATGCCAAAAGCCATGCTATAAAAGAGTGATTTTCTCATTTAAGAAACTGCTGTTATCTTTCATTTCCTATAAGATCAAACTCTTCGGACCTCCTTTGAAGCTGTCCTGCTGCACTTTCTACAATTTAGTAACATTCTGGATATGGTGATTAACAAATTCAAGTAAATCACCCCTTATCTCTGCAGAACTTCAAGTGTATCTCTACTTTCCTCTCATACATCAAATGTTTTTTCTCCGCTTCACTTAAAAATTACTGAATGACTATTTCTAGTTCTAAATGCTCCAAAGAAGTATGCCTTGATAATTCCCAACATGTTTCTTCCTCATCTTCCTAACTCTTTATAGAGATTATTTTCTTTAAAATATCTTTGGAATCTGGTTATATTGAGCTTTATAGGTCTTTTATTTGTTTTTTTTTAAAAAGCTTCATTACTTCATATGTATACATATTGCCCTCAACGAGAGTATTAATTTCTTAAAGTCAGGTATATTTCATATGCAGTGTTTGTGTCTTCTACAGTTCTTAGCAATTATCAAAATTAATAGTCATTTGAAAAACTCAAATTAACTTAGGAATTAGCCTGTTTATGTAAAATGACAGATAATCTAGAATCATTTGGATGGGAAAAGTTAAAATATAATTCTTTAAAATGAAAGTACTCCTCTGTGTGTTGAAAAGGAATAAAAGAAAATAGGCTTAAGAATGGTATAAAACATGAGTGATAGGACAAAGAAGGATTGAACCTCTGGAGGTCAGAGTTCCTAAAGAGTTTGTAGAAGTTCCTTTGTAAATTTTTAAAAGCAGAGAATATTTCACCTTCTGAAATAATTTCACTGTAGTTCTCTCTTAGAGGAGAGGTATTGATTAGTGATCTCTAAGATCTAGTCTTAGACTAGATCTCTCTAGTCTGTCCTGTTCCCATGATTATGCTTTAAACCAATTGCAGGATTGCTGTTATCTGTACAAAATTGAAGGGAGCTGAATTTAAAATGGTCAAGGTAGCTTTCTGTATATTAAATTTTGTCTCTAAAATTACTATACGGTGTTTTGTTTAGCATCAAGTATATGATTTGCATAATAACACAAGGCTGGCAGCACGGTTTATTAGTTACTGTGAAATCAGTCTGTTCCTTACTTTGTAATGCGTAGTTTAAAATTAGTAATTAAAAAGTAATTATTGGTAGTGATAGATGAATGTTCAATAATAAAGGTTATTTTCTACTTGACTACAATAAAGGGAACACCAGGATTGGAGTCACCTTGCACAGTTTTCAGAAATTTACTGACTTTACTTTCTGTCCTTGCTTGAAAGTGTTAGTGCTTTCCAAATTGAATATTATGACACATGATATTTGGTCAAAATTACCCAACATTCGTTTGTGCAAAAATTTCTGATGCAATATTTTGGAGGACTTGTTGGCTAACTTATTATTTGTGGTTGATTGAACCTGAAAAGGTTATCCTAGCAAAACCTGATGTTTATTTAGCTTATAATTAGGGACACATTTGTATGCCACACTAGTCTTCTGTCCTTGGTGGAGTTGACATGTTATTTGGCATCATTCAGGTAGCACGATACACTACATTGAATTAGACAGAAGAGAAGTACTCCACAAGATAATTGCTTTCAGATATGATAGCTGCTGGTGCTTTTGATTGTTTGTAATCCAGTTTACTAGAGTTTTGCTAGAAAAATCTATCTGCTTTAAATAATCTGAATACTTATAAACTATGCATTAGCAGTTGGAGTAAATATATATTGTTCATTTGACAGATAAGACTACTAATGATAGGTGGCAAGGTACCTAGGATGAGATAAGAAAGAAAACGTTGATCAATATTTGACACAAATGCCTAAAAGCTGGAAAATTTGAAGAGAAGTCAGAGAAACAATTGTTTAGTTTCTGACTATGGAGATGGCTATTAGATGGTCATGGTTGAAATGCATTATATGTAAAGAAAGTAAGAGATGAGACCATAAGTAGTAATCTCTCCCATTCTCCTTTGGAGGATAAAATGTTCTACTGAATAGCTCATTCAGATGAAAGATGAAGGAGCAATAGTGTGGAGTTCCTGGCTGCTTCAGACCATTTTCTCTGGGAAAATGCTCCTTCCACAGTGATTATTGAAGGGCTGGTCTAACTTTATACCACATGACCTTTCCTTTGGCCACATGTGTTTGGATCAGTGTGGACACCTGAATCAAGGACAGTTCAATTTTATGCAGGTAAGCAGGAGCAGTCAGATTCTATTTCAGAATATTATATTAAGATACACTATAAGTGGGAGACTATGAATACAACTTGAAGTAGAATGTCCGGGCTGGGGTAATCATGTTTAACCATGTGCAAGGTGATAAACAGAAAAAAAATTCTTGGGGCCGGCCCAGTGGCATAGCAGTTAAATTCATGCGCTCCACTTTGGCAGCCTGGGGTTGGCCGGTTTGGATCCTGAGCTCGGACCTACGCACCACTTATCAAGCCATGCTCTGGCAGATGTCCCATGTATAAAGCAGAGGAAGATGGGCACAGATGTTGGCTCAGGGCCAATCTTCCCCAGCAAAAAGGGGAGGATTGGCAGCAGATGTTAGCTCAGGGCTAGTCTTCCTCAAATAAAAAAGAAAGAAAATTCTTCACAGAGAATCAATTGATTGAAGATATTTAGGGAGTGACTGTGGCCTAAAAGAGCTACAAAAAGAATAGCTATTTAATTGTTTATATATCTTATATACCCTATAGAATAAAACCTGCTGTAGAGTTATATACCCTTGATAGGGATTTAAACATTTTTTCTGCCTAAATTCATTCATTTTCCATAGGGACAGCACATTATTCATTTCCTGGAGAACCTTTGGCTTAAGAAATTCATGTACGTTGTTAGGGAGAGAGATATTTCCAGATATTTTTGATGAAATGATATGATATACTGAACAATATCTTTTACTATACTTCTGCTATACAAACTATACTTCTAACATACAAACATATCTTTTGTTGTTAGTGCTGTTGAGTTTATTCCAACTCCTAATGACCCTGGGTACAGCACTGTGGAACCCTGTGTGGTCTTTTTATGCCATCCTCTCACCTTCCGGCGCTATTTCAGGCAATGTTCCATTACTATTCATAGGGTTTTCATAGCCAATTTCTTTGCAAGTGGGTGGCCAGGTCCTTCTTCCTAGTCTTTCTTTCTGGGAGCTCTGCTGAAACCTGTCTGTCATGAGTGATCCTGCTGGTATTTAAAATATCAGTGGTGTAGGTTTCAGCATCACAGCAACACACAGCCACCACAGTATGACAACCGAGAGTCGGGTGGTGTGGTTCCCTGACCAGGAGAGGAACCCAGGCTGCTGCAATGAGGGCACCAAATTTTAACCACTAAACTGCCAAGGCTGGCCACATGGCCACATATGTATCTATATCGATCTAATTATAATTATGATATATAATATATGTGTCTATATTATATATACATACGTAGTTTGGACATTTTACTCAGTCTTTAAGCTGTATCCACCTACTGTCTGTAGTCCCTTTTAAAATTTCAGTGTAATGTCTTAAGGCTTTGCAGTGCTTCTTTGAATCTGTCACATGTACGTGTATGATGTTCATATATAGAATTAGGGCATCCTCTTCTCTGGGTATCTACCTTGCCAAGATTTCTCAGACTTCTTTCCCTATTTCTTCCAGCTGAAAAGGAAACCACTAAGTTTCATAGTTTTAATTTGCCATACTGTTTCATGGCTTTGGCTTACCCTCTGAGAAAATCCATTCAAAAGAAAATACAGCAAACACACTGTGCCAATCACTGATCCAGGTTTTGACTCCCCTCAACAGTCTGCCTCTTTATGTTTATACTACAGAATTCCCTGGAAGTTACCTTTTATTAAAAATAAAATTTCTAATTTTATTCATAAATTTTGAGCTATTATTATCCAGGACAGTCTTTTATAAGGGAGAAGTACTGTCATACCAGGAGCAGAAAAGGAGCATTCGTCTTTAAAACCTTATTGGTACATTTAGTTTTATGGTGCATTTCTAGAAGTTAAATAGTTAGATCACTGAGCATCTACTTTTAACATTCTCGTCCCGAAGGAATATTACATCATTTTAAACTTTCCTCAACACTTTATAGAATTTCTTTTTCCCACATTTTCATCAGTACTCGATATTAGCAAACTTCATCATTTTTGCCACTTTAAGAAAAGGAAACCGGTTGCGTATCATTGTTTTCCATTCTGTTTTCTGATTACAAATGATGTTGGTCAGCTGTTTGTATTACTTTATAGTAAATTGTCTTATCATGTCATTCTGTTTTTTGCATTTTTTGTAAACCTCTGAAACAGAGAGTTTAGTTGGAAATATTTCTTAATCCATGGGAAATTATTAATGTTGTGTACAAGTCCCTTCTCTTGTTTTACTTTTTATTATTTTTATTTCACTATTTTTTTTCCTCCCTGGATCTCTGCTGTCATCTCTTTGTTTGATTCATCAGGGACCCCACTCCAATGTTTGGTAAATGAAGTTAAGTATATGTATTTTATCAAAACATATGTAATGCAGTTTTGGTTAACTATATATTTAAATTTATGTAAGAAGTATTGTGTTATAGCCCTCATTGATTTCCTAATTTTTTGAGTCATTGTACTTTTAAAACAGATCAATAATCCTGTAGGTACCTTTAGTTTGTTGTATCGGACTGATGCACTGTATTCCACTGTCACCATATTTTAATGATGAAATACACTAGTAATGGACACCTAACTTATTTCACTCCCTGCTAACAGTATGCTTATGCATTTCATTTATCTAAGTACTGGCAAATTGTTTTCTAGAATGACTGTTTAATTTTAATTTTATATCTTGGCATAATAATAGAATTTTACTAGTTAGTTTACTTGATTTTTTTTCCTTTACCCATGGCAATGTAAGCCTCCTGAGAACAAAATCATTATTTTTGTTTTGTTCATCTTTGTTTCCATAGAACTAACCCCATAAAATCATAGGTATAGAAAACAATTAATAAGTACTTGTAGAAAGATAAATAAATGTAATTTCTGGTTATAATGCAAGGTGATATTTGTTGTTTTTCTTCAAATTTTGCTTAGGTCATTTCCTCTAAAAGCATGGACTTAATGCTGGAAATATACTGGAATTTTCAAGATTGACTAATCTTCTGAGAATAGATAAAATTTATTTTCATCTAAAGAACCACAGTAACACCAAATGCTGGTGTGAATGTTGAACAACTTTCATTGCTGGTGGGAATGCAATATGGTAAAGCCAGCTTGGAAGATAATTTGGCAGTTTCTGACAGAACTAAACATAATCTTACCATTACAATCCAGCCATCATGCTCCTTAGTATTTACATAATGGAGTTGAAAATTTATGTCCACATGAAAACATGCACACAGATATTTAGCAGGTTTATTCATAATTGCAAAAACTTGAAAGTAACCAAGCGGTCCTTCAGTAGGTGAATGGATAAATAAACTGTGGTACATCCAGACAATGGAGTAGTCAGTGCTACTGAAAAGAAATGAGCTATCAAGACTTGAAAAGACTCAGAATATTACTGAGTGAAAGAAGCCAATCTGAAAAGACTGCATACTGTATGATTCCAAGTATATGGCATTTGGGAAAAAGCAAAACTATGAAGACAGTAAAAAGATCAATGGTTACCAAGAGTTGGGGAGGTAGAGATGAATAGGTGGAGCACAAGAGGATTTTTATGGCAGTGAAAATCTCTGTATGATGATATAATGATAGTTACATGTCATTATACATTTGTCCAGGCCTGTAGAATGTACACCACCAAGAGTGATCCCTTAGGTAAACTCTGTACTTGGGGTGATTATGATGCATCAATGTAGGTTCATCAGTTGTAACAAATGTACCATCTGGTTGGGGATGTTGATCATGAGGGAGGCTATGTGTGTGATATATGAGAAATCCCTGTATTTCCCTCTCAATTTTGCTGTGAACCTTAAACTGCTCTAAAAAAGTAAAGTCAATATAAAAAAACACAAAAAAGTAGCCTTCTTCAGTAAAAGAAACCTGATTTACAAAGAATAAAATTTAATGGAATATAAGTATGGGAAATTTTTCTAAAAGTATTCGCTATGGAGTTCCTTGATGTGAGTTCTCCTGATTAGCTTAAGAGAGTATTGAAAACACACAACTTTTTCGTTTGAGTGGTTGGGAATGAAGAAACTTAAGAAATTGGTAGTAGCTGTTGCTGATAGAATATTAGATAGATAAATAGAAGATAAAATATCTGTTGACGTATAACTTAAGAAACAAAATAATTTTATTTAAAAAAAATGATTTACTCACTAATCACAAACATGTCTAGAATAGAGTGCAAGAAGTCTTTACATTTTACAATATTGCCCAGACCAACTCATTCTCTGTATTGATGAGCACCTGTGGATTATCTCGAGGAGATGCCATCAATACTGCAGATGGCTGACATCAGTGTAGTTGATCTGAACGAGCACAGGCGTCTGGGGTTGAATGTTTTCACTTTCATAGGTTTTCTTTGGAAGTTGTTCTAAAACAGACATTTTTTCAATATAAATGTAAATTATGATTCTAATTTTATGTCTTCTAGAGAACATAATTTTCTCTCTTATCTTATAGGTTGTCATAATCTAGGAAAGATCCTAAATAAAATCAGTTGTGGCATAGGAAACAGGGATACAGAATTATTTAGCTCACTTTTTGCTTAATGGAAGGGTTCATTTTGGAAAACTAATATTGCCTTAAGAACAAGGATATCGTTTCAATAGAAGCTCTTCATTAATAATAAATATGCATAGCATGAAGATAGTTGTTTTCAGGTGTGTGAATTGATAGACATATTATTCCTGAATTTCTATAATCATCCATTTGTCATTCTGATATATGGGTTGGGAGCATTACGTCCCACAAATGGTAACTGATTTTTAAACTACTGGTTACAGAATATTATTATAAACTGCCCTCCTTCTTCAATTGTAAATCATGTCAGCCTTGAAAAAATACTCTCTTCAAAGAAAATTTATGGATATAGCATCCTATAATTAATAGAATAATTGATACACATGGAAGAATGCATTTATTAAAGTTAGGATTAAATGATTGGTAGTAGAACCAGCTTGACATTGGAAGTTTATTTTAGACTTCTATCTAGAAGATCTTATCTGGATTTTTACCTGTACAGTTTGTATTTAATAATAGTTCTAGATGTCTCTTAATCACATCTGTCAAATAATCCTGAAAAAAAGGCAGTCTTGTCAGTGACAGTCTGGCTTTAGTGACTAAGGACTTCATTCACTAAGAGAGTCTTGAAAGTATGATGTGTATTGATCTTCAACTGCCCTATTTTCAGTCTCATGGAATGTAGAATTCCCATGGTGTGTGTGAATCTAAGTGTGTATGTGTGGATAGTCTTCATACTGATACATATGAATGTGCATTCGTTTGTGTAGATATTCTTTCTATATGATATTACTGTTGTTGATCACCATCATTGTGTTCATATATTATTTAAATATAATGATGTGTGACTGGTTGTTGTTTCTAAGCTCTCTTTCCAGAGAGGAGGAAAATATCAACCCACCCACCCATTCTCGATATTTAAATTGCAGTTTTGAGAACCGAGCCCTACACTCTACACACAAAAAAATCATCTTTTTATATTTGATAGACACATAATATGAGCAACCATATGCCAGCTTCATATTAAAGTCAAAATTTTCTGAGGAATAATAGCATTCCAAGGCATTTTTGATGTTTAGTTAGATAACTGTGTATATATATATGCATGTATATGCCAAAAGTGTATATATTTATAAAACTTCTGTACAGTATTGACTATATTCTGTTTTAAAAATCTTTAGATATGTATTACTCAGAATTGATTACATCATGCTGACATAACAAATTAAACCTCAAATATCAGTGACTTAACTCATTAAAAGTTTTTCTTTTCCTCACTCAAGACAGTTTAGTGCAATTTACTGGGGCATCATTCCACAGTCCTTCAGGGACCCTGCTGAAGGTGACTCCAGGTTCATGTGTCTGAATCATTTGGAACATTAGTGTAGTTGGAGGGTCTTTCACTGGTTTGGCCTGAAAGAGATTCATGACATTACATTGGTCATAACTAGTCATATGGACCCAACTGACTGCCGAATGCCTGAAAAAACTGAAATCTTTTTCAAGAAAGAACATGGAATATTTTTTTTAACTGACTGCCTCTGTCACACTATATCTCATCTCTTGCTTCTGTAGGACTGGAAGTCCTGGTCCTAACGAAAGGTTAAAATTTCTCTAGACAACTCTTAAGGGTTTCATGGAATGGTGCCTGGGCCCTTTGGAGTTCTTATGCCTAGAGACTTGCAGGTGAGAACAGGGGTCACAATACTGACAAAGGCAGTTGACACTGGTTAGTAAGAGAGGTAAGGGTCTTTTTACAAAGTGGAGATAGTGAATGCATGTGAAACTCCAGGGATTTTGTAGGTTCCTCCTGGTACTCCCTTACCCCAACATAACTTTGAATGGGCACATGCAACAACTGCAACCTGAGTTTATGATAATGAAATACCCAGAACCCCTAGGGGTAAAGGTTTTGTTTAACCACCAAGTAAGCCACCAAGACCTACCTAGGTGATAGCTGAGGGGGAGAGGGTTTCATAATACTGTTAAAGAAAAAATTATTCTGACGCTTGTTGAAATGGTAAGGAAAAATTTATTCAAGACTATGGCAATAGGGGAGAGAGATCAATCTCAACTCCAAATACAGCAGAGACAACTGGGGATTTATAGCCACTGAATAGATTGAGGGGGTCAGTGGATGGAAAATTACTAAAAGGAGATATCAAGGGTAGGGAGAGTCTTGCTAAAGCAACAACTGGATTCTTTCTGAAAGTAGGTCAATGACTTATACATCAAAGGTGGGGAATGGAGAAACTTGATCAGGTGTTGAGGTGGATCAGCTATCAAGGGTGCCTTTGCAGGATTCCTGTTAAGCTAGGCTTGTCAAGGATGGAAACAGAAGCCCTAGGTTAAGGCTTAGTCAAGAAGAGTGTTCAGAGAAGCCTAACAAAAGACTAGTCAAGGACAGGGTCTTTGTCAATGGACGGTGGAGTAGGGAAAGGATGAGCACCAATTGCAGTCCTGAAATACACTGCAGTGAGGGGGATGTAGTTAATCTCACTAATCTCTCTTCTGACGTTCCTCTTAGGAAGCAAGGCCCATGAGATCAATCTTGCCCGTACCTGTGTAGATAATCTGTGTGGTGCAAGGGATGGTCTCTGGTAGTGAGACAAATTGCCACTCAGATCTCTTAACACATGGAGCGCAGTGTCTGATGACCTGAGCTGCTCTGCTCTGAAATCTATCACTGCTTTTTTTGCTGATTCCAAGTTTCCCATGGGCTGCCTCACATGAATGACTGAGTCGAACAGGGAAACTAAGGCAATCCCATTTCTGGGAGAGGAAGGATTGCTCTAATGGGCAATTTTGGTTTCATAACTCCTGGTCAACCTTGCCTAACTTTCTTAGACTGCACTGCAATCTAAGATGTTTCCCTCTAGTCTTTCCCCCTTCCCTCTCTCCTTCACAATGGCCAGAACTGTGTTGCAGTCTAATGTCTGTACAGACTTCTGACAGCTTCTACCTCATTTTTCCTCATAAACATTTCCCCTAGTAAACGCTTGCACAACAAATTGCATCCTGGCATTATTAGAATGTGAAATAGAAACAAATGAGACTGTCTAGGTCTCTCTGTTTTGTGACCTAATATCTTTATGAAATTCTTCAAGTTGCTGGCAAAGTTTTCAAACTGCTTATTTGGCCAGTTCTTCTATTGTAAACCAGCAAAGGAGCCAATATGTGTTTACAGGCTTTCTTGGAGCAAACTCAAGATATCACTATAGACAACAGAACATAGACAGGAAAAAAAAAAGTAAATTTGAGGATTTATAGAGTTTCTGGGAAGGATACCATATTTCCACAGGTGATAAAATCGATGTTTAAAGTTAGTTTTTCTTAAATTCTCAAGTGGTAGGTAAGCCCAAACTGACACTTGAGTTGACATGGCATATATTAAATATTACATCAGGTATATCAACAGAAGTACTATCAGACTAGATAACTATATCATGTGTCTGGAGGAATTTGGAAATTTCCGTGGCTTCCAAAATTAGAATAGGGAGTCTAAATAGTTGTAGACAAGAAATCAAGAGTCAAAGACTGCCAGTTAGAGCTGAAGAAGCACTGAGAGGTTAAAACCCACAAAATTAGTAAGGGAGAGACTCCATTCTTTTTCCCAGCTATGATCTATTTCAAGTTGCAGTTTTTTTTTTAATGATATTTCCTTTTCTTTTAACTTGTGCCCTTTTTGTTCACTTAATCACATATTAAAAATGATATTATCTATTTCCAAGTCCCGCATCTACTGGAAATTTATTCATGATTATAGTATTATATTTAAAATTAATTCACATGATCAGTGCTCTGCATTTAAATGTCACATAATATACAAATTGAAAATCTAATGCCAATTCACGTGAAATCCAATCCAGGTGGTTTTGTTGACCAGGAAAAATACTGGATACTTGAGAAATTTGAGAAAAGGTAGAGTAAATTTAATATCTAGTAGACTATGATAGATTGTCATTTTTGAAATGATTCACAGCCATTGTTAATAAACTTTGTCTTGAATTTTACTTTATTCTAATTTTTTTCTTGAGTATATGAAGCCTACTTGCAGCTTTTAAAGGTTAAACTGTTAATGCTAGGTCAGTGTTTATGAAACTATAAACCCTGGGATTGTTGGTGGTGGTTTGGAGGAGTCATATGTAAATATGGTAATATCAATTTCACTGTTTTTTTGTTCTGGTTTTATTTTTTATTTTAAAATTATTTGTTGAAATATAGTACACATATAGAGAAACATAAGTACAAGGCTCAATGGATGTCATTACAAATTGAACACACCTAACTAACAGCCCCCAGACAAAGAAATAGAATATTACCAGCAATCTCATGTCCCTTCCAGTCACTACTCTCCCCAAGGGTAACACTAGCTGGAACAGCCCAAAAGCATAAATTATTTTCATCTGTTTTGTACTTATATAAATGAACTCATAGAAAGAAGAAGGGGAGGAGACAGTAGCCATAAAAATGCTCCTAGAACTAACAAGAGATTCTAGCAAGATAGAAGAATAGAGGATCAATAGACAAAAATTAACTATTTCTATATACTGGCATGAACAATGGGAAAATCAAATTAAAACACATACTTTAAAAATATTTTATTTATACAATAAATTTTATTGTATGTAATTATACCTCAATAAACTTGAAATAGAAACAAAAACTGTAAATCCTCAGTGACTTGCCTTTGACGTCAAACAAATTCTGTCTTTGCTATTTACTCGAAATTTTCATATTATGTTTTCTAAATTTCAGTTTACTTATCTGTATATTGGGCCTAACAAAAAATATTAAGTCTGACTGTCTCATTTAATATGTTATGATAAATATACATTAGCAGTTTGTGGGCATGTCACATGCATTGAATAGACATTAACTGTCTTTTGTGTCTTATGTAGATACTTTACATGGCTTTTTTGCTAATAATCACTGTAATAGCTTTAAAATTTTTTAATTAGAAATGCAATTCTTTCAGTTTCCTTGGCTATAACTAAAGGTGATGGATCCTATTATAGCTCAGTGAGGGAAGATCGGACTACATTAGCCTCAACTTCACCATTTGTGAGAAGCAACCTTAGAAAATCACATGGCTGTTACAGGGTATCCCAAATTCAGCACTTCTCAAGAGTAGGAAAATCACACAGGGCATCGTCTCTCACTGACTTCATTAGATCTCTTTTTCCTGTTCTCAGGAATAGGGGTATCTATATGTCATCATTCTCTTCAGCTGCTTGAGTCTTCGATTATTAAATTTAAGTTTAATGCAACTAAATTCTTTACGCTGCCAAATCTACCCTAGTGTAACAAAATTCAAAGGAACTTTAAGCCATATGTTTTTTAACCTTTTCTTAAAAGACAGTTTGAATTATATCACCATAATACGATATTCGTTAAACATGATTTGTAAAGTTTCCTTGCAGTATATGTGCCTAATCATAGCTGATAGTAACAGCAAGAAAAAAAATGGCTAATTCATGAATTTTGTTTTCTTAACCTTTCATTAATAAAGTTTAAAATTTAGAAATAGATTCTACCATATTATTGGCCAAGAGTCAGTAGATGCTATTTGCAATTTTTATGTATATTTGAATTTCCCCCAATTTACATCTGACTCCCAGACATTTGGTTTATCCCATACGTAAATACATTCATTAATAGTCTTTGTAAAAGACTTATTTGTAAACTTTATTTACGAAAATGTCCATGGAAACACATACAATGATTTGAAAATTTCTCCTGCTATGAATATTAAACACAGTTTTGTCAATAATAATTTCACGAGTATTTGTTAGCACAAAGATTAAAGGAAATCTTTTTCATAAGAAGTTTCTAATGTAGCAACACACACTTTAGGGAAGATGTGATATTTAGAATCCTTTGTTCCAAATGACATTCAAAGGTTTCCCAACTGGAGTCCTGCTTCATATCTTTAGGCAAAAATAATGTAATCCTTTCTTTCTAATTTAGAAATATATTTGACAGTTAATATTCTATAGTGTTATAATTAATTTATAGTTTGAAAAATATTAGATCTTTCTGGGAAATTTTGAGATACTTTCCAGTTATTAATGGAGATTTTATTTTCTTGAATTAAATTCCACTGGTGTGTTGAAAATAAAATTTAAAAAGAGAATAAGCTTTTACTTTTTAAAAGTTGATTACGCTAATATGGGTGAGTAGTAGTAATGGAGCTTTTGATGTTCTTGCAATTAGATTTTAATCATATGGATTCATTTTACTTGCTTTCCAAATAAATCCTCTAGTGGAATGTTTTCTCTTTAGAATATAGTCCTTATATTAAACTTCCTTCAAGATGAATAAATCTCCTAAGTGAATTTAATAATCAGTTCTGATTGAGTATATTAAAATGAGATGTACTTTTAATTCTTCGGTAATTAAGATATATACATTCCGTATGTTGGTACTAAGAACAGATCTCTATTTACATACTACAGAACAAACAGTCTAGTGGCACATTCGTTTCTTGGATCTCAAGGAACTTAGAGGAAGGTCCACCTTATTGCCTTTTTTATATTTTCCACAGACTTGTCATAAATATGTACTGCTTGTTATTTTCAATCACTGAAAAAAAAGAAATTCTCTTTTCAAAAGAGTCAATAATGGGAATTTTCCTCTAATAAGTAAGAAGAAATATACTGGATGTTTTCAAGTCTTGAATTTTTTTATACAGACATTTTAAATTTTCTAGCAAAATCTCTGTCGTTTATAGTTCTGAAATGTGTGGATTATTTACGGAGGTGCTTAAGTAAGTAGGAATTCAAAATGAATTTCAGTGTATTCAGTTTAATTTGTTAATATATATTGCATTTCATTTGCACAATACAAAGCAACACAATATTTATGTAAATATCTATTATCTATGTATCACTTATTTATCTATTTATGTATCTGTCATCCTCCGTCCTTTCATCCATGCATTCCACTGTCCGTCTTCTATTTTGTGTAAATTCTGAGGGAGAAGGTATTACAGGGTATATCAATCTTGGTCTAATGAGAAAGGAGAAAGCACATAGAAATGTAAACATAGAGAACTCTTGGCTGTGGTAGGAGAGAGACAATTAAGATGGAAAGGAAACTCTAATATACCATAGGGCTGAAGGAGAGGATCCAAGAAAGGACAAATTTAGGAGGGTTCAAACCTTATTAAAGAAGCTGCAGTCGCAGTCCACTGGGTGGCAGAGAACATTAATGAGTAGTTCAAGTCAGTGCTTCTCCACAGTCACCAGGCAAGAGTAGAACAGTCATCTGGGCCACAGATCAACTGAGACTGGCAGGAGGTGTTTGAAGGGAGTCAGGACACTGCTGCAGGTCCTGCCAGAACTGAGAGCTGGAAAACCCTCCCTCTGTAGGAACCTTGTGTCCTTCTGTGTGAGGCTTGGCCAGCTTGAGGGGCAGGACAAATGTTGGGTGGCTGGCTCTCCTTGGAATGTTTTTGTGATTAAAATAAATGATCACACAGTTTTCTAGTATCTTCTGAGAAGTTATATTTTTAAAAGGAGCATATATTTTAACAAGATTATTTATTATTTTCTTCTCCCCAAAGCCCCCCAGTACATAGTTGTATATCTAGTTGTGAGTGCCTCTGGTTGTACTGTGTGGGGCCTCAGCATGCCCTAATGAGCGGTGCCATGTCCACGCCCAGGATCCAAACCAGTGAAACCCTGGGCCGCTGAAGCGGAGCGTAAACTTAACCACTCGGCTATGGGGTCGGCCCCAGAACAAATATTTTTAAACAGTATAAACCTAGTATCAGATGTTTCCTTTTTATTTGTGTCTAAAAATAGACTAATATTGAGTGTAGTTACCTGGATTGAAAATATGAAATTGTTTTTGAGGTCACCTCAAAAATAATAAATGTGGCTTACCCATTGTCTTAAATAAGTGAATGAGTATGTAAATTGTTGTCACAGTTGACACACACTCTCTCCTTGACCAAACTTAAGACGGGCTCCTTTGAGTCCTCTTTTCATCTAAGCCTTGTCCTTGGGCCTTGTTTTTGGCCTGTCTAGTTCAGTTACAGCAAGAATCCTGCTAAGTCAGTTTAGAGAGAATCCTTTACCCTGAATATCGGATATCGAAGGTGAAATACCCTGATCACCCTCGATATCTGATCAAATTCCTTATCCACCACCGTTGATATCTGATTATCCTGGGCTCCCTTCAGCAAGAATTTTGTTGTCTATTTAGCAAGAATCGCCCTTCTCCTGATGTGTTCTCTTAGTAATTTTCCACCTACTGACCTCGCACTCTGTTCATTGACTATAAATCCCCACTTTTCCTTGTATTCAGCACTGAGTCCTATCTCCCTTATTGCAATAGTCTTGACACCCAACATAATAGTTCTGAGTAAAGTCTTCCTTACAACTTTAACAAGTGTCAGAAGAACTGTTCTTTAACCAATTCAAATATGTTTTCTGCATTAAGAAAGTCATCATTTCAACTACTCTTCATTATTCACCATATTGTAAGATATTAATTTGAAATATGCCATTCATTAAGCAAACTTCAACTGAAATACGAGATTATTGGGTAAACTGAGGACATAATTAGATGTATTCAATCTTCATCAACTATTTGGGATTTATTCAAAAGCTCATAATCCTCTCTAATTAATAATATGCAGATGAGTAGTTTGCAATAATTTAGCCAAGCTGTTCAACAAATCTACATTGACTGGATTGTTCTACTCATCATTTGTTTTGGGCAGAAAATACATGATAAAAAATTTGCTAGTAAAATATAGTGGTTACAGTCTCTAATTAAAGAACAAATGATTCTTAAATAAGATCACTTGATAAGAATTTTAATTACTGTTAAATTAATGTCATTAAATGACATAATAGCAACATTGTAGGTTACTTTAGAATATTGAATGACATAGGCATGACTGTGTGTGAGGTATATTACCATTATGCGTGTGTATATTTGTGTATGTGCTTTCTAATTAATTTTAATACAGTTTTTATGCTAGTTCTAGACTTACAAGGAAGTCATAAAGATAGTACGAGAGATCCCATACACCCCATACCAAGTTTCTCTTATTAACTCTTATATTACTATAGTAAATTTATCAGAAGTCGTGAATCATGTATCAGTACACATTATTATCTAAAGTTCAATTTTATCCAGATTTCCTTTTATTTTACTTAATGTTTTGTTACTGTTTCAGAATCCCTTCTAGGATACTAAATTACATCACCTCATCATGCTTCCTTAGTTTCTGTTGGCTAGAACAGTCTCTCAGGCTTTTCTTGTTTTCTGATAACTGAGAGTTTTAAGGAGTAATAATCAGGTATTTTGTAGAATGTTCTCAATAGAGGTTGGTCTAATGGTTTTCTCATAAATTAAAAGCTGTTATAGGCTTTGAGATGGACAAGATGACAGAGTTAAAGTGGCGTTCTTGTTACATCACATCAAGTATACCTGTTATCTACGTGACATCACTTGTGGTGTTAATCTTCAATGCTTGACTGAGGTTTCTCAGGTTTCTTTACTATAAAATTTCCCCCCCTCCCCATACTGCACTCTTTGGAAAGAAGTTGCTGTACATAATCCACATTTAAGGAGCGAAGAGTCATGCTCTACCTCCTTCAGGGTGGAGTATCTGCATATATTATTTAAAATTCGTTTGTATGATAAACTTGGTCTTTCTTTTTCCTTCCTTCCTTCCTTCATCAGTATGGACTCATAGATATTTATTTTATAATTTGGATTATAATCTAATATACTAATTTTTTCCTTAAATTTTTCAACTTTAGCCATTGGGAGATCTTTCAGTTGACTCCTTTGTCTCTTTAACATAACCACATCATTATGCCTTTTTTTTTTTTGTACTTTACTTTCTGACATTATAAAATGCTCTAGCCTTATCTTGTGTTCTTCCTACCCTAGTCCTAGAATCAGCCATTTCTTCAAAGACCCCTGGTTTCATTTCTTAGAGAATGATATTAGAAATGAGGATCTGGGTGCTAAATGTGTTTCTTGCTACTAGGGTGAGTTTACTTCTAGGCTCTCCCAGCTGACAGAGCAAGGAGACACACGTGTGTATAATAACTTTAGTGTATACACATATCTAGAAATATTTCTCTTTGTATTCATCTGTATTTATATTAAGCTGAACATAAGTTCTTACTGATGTATCCAACTCTAATTCATTATCATATGGATTATTTCAACCTCCTCTCCTTGCTTGTCTGTAGCATCCTACTCAAATAATGAGAAGCTGGGATCCTACCATCTGCTACCAGTTTACTTAATTGTTCATTCTAGTATACATTTATGGCAGTGTTAGAATAGTTAACCTCTATTACCATGGGAATCAACTTTATCAAGTAGAATACAGTGCTAATGCATGTTCCTTTTGCCTTTAGTTTTACAGACTCCACTCATTTCCAAAAGTACTTAGTTCAGCAGTTTTTTCCCTTACCTTCTTCAATTACATTGTTTCATACATTGGTAATATAGTTGGATTCTTTTGTAGTAATCTGCATTCTATTCTAAAATTATCTAGTTTCTAAATTTTTTTAATTTGCATATTTAAGATCAAATATCCTTCATGTCATGTATCCACCATTGCAATATCATTTAGGATAGTTTTACTGTCCTAAAATAAAATCCCCTGTGCTTCACCTGTTCAACCCTCACCTTTCTCCTGAACTCTTGGCAACCACTGGACTATTTATTGGATCTTCAGTTTTACCTTTTCCAGAATGTCATATAGTTGGAATTATGTAGTATGTGGACTTTTAGAATGACTTCTTTCTTTCACATAGAAATATTCATCTGAAATTTATCCATGTCTTTCTGTTTCTTGATAATTCATTTCTTTTTTTAAGTTCTGAATAATTTCCCATGATATGGATGTATCACAATTAGTTTATCTGTTCACCTATTGAACAGGATCTTGGTTCATTTGAGTATTTGACAATTATGAATAAAGCTTCTGTAAACATTCATTGGCAGGTTTTATGAGGATATAAGTTTTCAAATCAGTTGGGTAAACATCTAGGTTCATCTAAGTGCCTGTTGTGAGTCTATTTTTAAAATATGAACAAAAGGAATGAGTGGTTCTCATATGATCGATCAAGCAATATACTGTCAGGTCATAAGGAAGATATTTCTTGGGGGGACAGGAGGGGAAGTGAAATCATGGTTGCTGTGTCATATAGAAATATTAGGAAAAAATTAATTGGGATCATTTTATGTTCTTGGCACACTCCCAGAACTTTAAAATATCATTGCATTTTTCATTTTCTGTAGAAAAATTTAACCCATAATAGTTTTTTAAAAATATAATAAATAGTAAATCTTTGGTTTGAAGAAAAGGGTATTATTTAGAATAAAGGCACAGAAGAGTTTTTATTTGAGATATATAATGCTGAGGCAAAATATGAATAATGTCTAAGACACTTTGCAGTTCAGAAAGGAAAGCTTGATATAGAGGTCAGTATTCTTTTCAGGGTGTCTATCTAATTGAACGATTCTGCTTTTTATTAAAATGTCTATTAAAATGCTTAATTTTTGTTTCTGTTGCTATTAATAAGCTTTATTTTCAGAGAAGACTTTCATTTAGAGAATAAATAAATAACTACACTTACATTACAAGGAGTGCAAATGACTGCTATGACCATATTATTAGTTGAAGTATACTAACGTAAGTTTTCTTGAAAATGCAATGCCTTGTAAGCCCAGGAAATTCATCATGGGCATATTATATTGAGTTTTATGGAATTGGTCATCAACTTTTATAGGTTATCTAATGGAAACATTTTTCTGATAGTTCTAATATATCAATGAGAAGATATAGATGGAAAAGATTTGATATGACATTTTTAGTTAGCTTGATCATAAGACTTTTGAAAATGTGTTCATATTTAAATATCATAAATTGGTAAAGCATAGCTTGCCAAAGTACAAATTACCATAGCAAAATTAAAATGAGGATAAAATTCTACAGGTATTTTTCCAAAGTTGTAAATTATAATGGTACACAGAATGAGTATTCCACATAAATATAATTTCTCCGTCATATTCAAAACATTTTGGGGCATTTTACTATTATAATTGAAATTTATCTAAAGTGAATTATACATTTCCATTCCTCTTAAACATATCATATAGAATATTTTATTAATGACTTTATTCCTCCATTATAAACATTAGTTACTCAACAGGTCTGTGAAACAAGGATGCCCATTGCAATGTCTTGGACTCTGCAGCTGTCAATAATGGGCTCTACTTTCATAGTCTTTATGTGTCTGTCATTTTCTTTTTCACATTCTTTCTCTTCTGGTGTCCTTTACTAGTTTCAGAATTTTGACTGCTTATAATCTGCTGCTTCACTTTACATGTAATTGTCAGGTGAATGTGTTTCAGCTTCTCACACATCAGTTTAGAGGCTGTGTTCCAGGTAGTTAATCTGACAAAGGTATAAATCTGAAAAACAGAGTAAGTAAGGCATTGCAGGCCACCATTATGAGACTCATAAATGACATCTTACAAATGAGTTTTCAATCTTTCGGTGGTAAATGTTGATAGCAGTTTTGGTCAGTATGTCAGCCATTGTTAAACCAAAAGCCAGTTCCTTTTTTTTTTTTAAGAAACTACATACTTCCAAATATTTTGAAAAATTAATATTTTTATAGGAATTTTTGCAACTTATGCAGTATTTCCCTGACTTCACTTTTGGAGGAAATTTCATTTGGAAAGTTTATCACTCATTTTATTATTCTGCTGGTATTTAGTGCTGACCGATCCTTGAACTCTGGGTGACTGTGGCCAGTGTAGCTAGTTCATGTATTAAGATTGTTAAAAAATGACATTTATATTCTCTAAATGGTACTATTGATTAACTTGGATCATGTATTAAGCTGTGTATTAGGTGCAACATAACCAAGATTAATATGCTGCGCTTGGTTTTGAGTTTAGATTGCCGCTAACAGATTATTCTCCCTTAAAGATAGCTGATGTTTGCGGAAGAAAGTCATGCTCCCAAATATGTATATTAAAAATAATTCCTAAATCAAAATCTAAAAGATGAAAGCAAAATATGAGCCATCATCATTTTGTCATCCAAGTGAGGTTCCTGGCAAGATTCATTTCAAGCATTATCTCTTCTAACAACTTTTTTCCCATTTCCTTGAAAGATCATTTGCCCAAAGTCCCATAGCTGCTTCTTTTAGCTTTTTTCCATACCATATTTTAATTGTCTTGTTTCCTCCTCACTACATTTTACTTTTACTTGTCTGTCTTCCCCTCCCTACCTTTTAAGATCCTTACAGACAGAGTCTGTATCACCCTTGTATTTCTAACAACTGGTCTAATGCCTATTTCATACTGAGCCTTCGTAGTCAATATTTTTTGTCTGGACTGAACCTCAGATGATGATATTTCTTTATGATTTTAGTAAGCTTTTATCTTGTCTCTCAATAAGCTCCCATTAGAGACAGATGGTAAACGCGTGTATAGGAAAATATAGACTATATACAGGAGATGCGGATTTTATAGATAACAAATAATTAATGTAAATAATATGAAATATCCATGGAAAACTCACAGAATATGATATCCATTTATTTGCTTTATCCATGTATCATCAAAAAAATTTGATGTGCAAAATGAGATAGAATATGGCCAAGAGCTCCATTATTGAAATCAATGATAATCTAACATTCCAATAAATTTGTCTCGGTTTTTCAAAATGAGTATAAAGCCAAAGCTATTTTATTGTTATAGAAGCTATGAAATATAAAGACAGGGCATTTTTAGAGGAATTAACAGAGAGTACAACTAAATTCTATTATCTTGATTTGGGGAGTATATAATGTAAGGCTAAAGCAAAATATCGATAACACTTAAGACACTTTGCATTTCAGAAATTCTGCTTTTTTCTTATCTAATAATAAGTCCTCAGGACCCATTTTGGGTGCCACTTCTGTGGACACCTGTACCTAAGAAATGGGCAGGAGGCCGACCCTTTATCCCTGGCACTGAAAATAGTTTGATTGTGGTGAATGAAACATTTTCATGTTTGTCTATTAATTATATTTGTTTTTACATAAATTATCTTTTCATGCCATTTGCTCATTTTACTGTTTTCTTATCATCTTAAATAATATAGACTTTAAACATTTTGTTTTAAATACATGTTGCTAGTTTTCTTTTTTAATTTAATATGCTGCTATTTTCTTCACATTTCTGAATAAATTTATTAATATTTTCCATCAGACTTTGTGGAACGGTAAGACCCTTTGACAATAATTTTGTTGTATTGTTTACTATTTTGTGAATCTCTTGAACTGACATGGTCCCTGAATTAAATGCTTAAGGTTCATTGTCTTACCTATTGCATCATTAACATATTTTTGTTTCCTAATTAGAATTTAAAAAGAGAAAAAGAAATGCCTAAATACATGTATAAAGGTGTAAAAGACCTTAAAAATCCATGAAATGTAGTGTTGGAAAGTATAATAATTACCCTTTTTAATGTACGCCGAGCCCACGATGACCCCCTCTTCTCTAAAAATGGTACTGCTTCCTCCCGCTTCCCATGCTGATGGCCTTTGTCAGCCAGGTCCATATCACATGATCTTACATACAGACAAGGATTGAACGGGGCTCTTTTCCTGAACTTAAATTATGTAGCTAGTTTGACTGCATACTGACCATCTTTCACCGGCATGGACAAGTAAAAAGGATGGAGTAGAGATGCCAAGAGAAGCAAGGAGGGAAGAGAGGGAAAAGGAGGAAGATAGATATAGTCAAAACTTGGTTCTGGACAGTTTTGAGTTTTCCACTTTCACATTCCTATCTCTCTCAGGATGGATGTTGGCCCAGGTACTATGGATAACCTCTTGTCATTATAAAAATTCTATTTACACAACGATTCTTAAAGTAAAAGACTTTGACAAAGACATTAAGGATGGCCTGGATTCTAGTTACAGCCTCGCAGCCAAACTAATATTATAAAGATTTTTGTATGTTGCTTTCTACTTCACACTGAGAATTTTTTGTGTTCTGTCCTCTGAAATTTGTTGTGGAACTCTGTGTGTAAGAGTGGTTTCCATTTTGAGTTAGCATTTCTGGAGATAATAATTTAAGTGAGAATGAAAGAAAATATAATAGAGGTAATATTAAATTCTAGGGACAAGGGAGCAGTTCTTTGGGTCAGAAATCGTATCAGCTTGAAAAGACTGGTAATACTCTTCCTGTGTGAAAATAGAAACAGTCACTGGCCTTAACAATAGATAGTTCAACCAATGGGTGGATGCGGAAAGACTGTGATTCACAAGTTTTTGTTTTTTTCTGCATATAACAATTGGGCAATAAATATTTGCTGAATGAGTTACTAAATGCGTGAATTCAACTAATAGATGTGAGTAGAATCTAGTAAAGCAGGAAAAATTGGTTTGACTCTTGAATGAAGAAAATCTATGGGGCCCAGCCTGGTGGCACAGCGGTTAAGTTTGCCCATTCTGCTTTGGTGGCCTGGGGTTCGCCGATTCAGATCCCAGGTGTGACCTATGCGCCACTTTGTCAAGTTGTGGTGTGGCAGGTGTCCCACATATAGAGTAGAGGAAGATGGGCACGGATGTTAGCTCAGGGCCAGTCTTCCTCAGCAAAAAGAGGAGGATTGGTGGCAGATGTTAGCTCAGGGCTAATCTTCCTAAAGAAAAAGAAAAAGGAGAGGAAAATCTATGATATTTATACAAAGTTCCAGGCAAGAAACTCCATTTATTAAGCTGCTTCACCTATCCAGTATGTTTGCTCCAATTATGTTTTATTTAGGTCCAATTATTTCTTATCTATCTGTAATTCTTTAATATACATATTCTATTTTATCTGACTGAAAATTCACTGAAGACAAGAAATAACTTATTTCCTTATTTATTCTGGCTAAATATAAGTGATGTTGCTAATTTTTGAATATTATATTTAATTGTATAATTTATAAATTTACATATTTATTGTTATCATTTATAACTTTACTCAAACCTTCATAACGATTAATTAAATCTACTGACCTAGAAACTTGAGAATATATTGAAAAGTGTAATGCTGGTGATTGTGCTTATCAAATTTGTATTCATCGTGTATTTAGAGGCTTCAATTTTATCTTAAACTAAGCATGGGAAGGAATCCTGACTGGATGTGTGTTGGGCTCCACACTG
Source organism: Equus asinus (assembly GCF_041296235.1). NCBI lineage: Eukaryota > Metazoa > Chordata > Mammalia > Perissodactyla > Equidae > Equus > Equus asinus. The sequence continues at coordinate 175,434,660 of NC_091790.1, forward strand.
TTTACAGAGAGTAACCATATGCAGTAAGAGTATCTTTCACTAGGCTTCATCATGGAAAAGAGGATTTGACAACTTTGTGAGACTGTAATATAGGTTAGCCATTATTCAGAGGTTTAAATTTCAAATATCAAATCAATTCAATAGCCATTGCTCATATTGTAGAAGATGGTCAACATTACAATTATGATCATTTCTTAAATGAAAGTTTTCTAGATATCCTTATAGGTAGATTTTACAATAAAGATCTCAAAAATGTACCTCTTGAATTATCCAATTCTGTTGTATATATAATGGTTCAAGAAAAGTCCCAAGCCAATGAAACTGAATTACAATTTATTGTGGTTATTAAATTAGCTTTTATTTCAAGTGTTAGCCATGAAACTGAGACAAGACTCTTTTCACAAGATCAGGAGAACACATGGAAGACATTTTTCAAAGAATTTTGGTGTGTTCAAACCTATCACTTGATTCAGGGTGGCGTGTGCTGTCCCACATTCCTACTTAGGGACTTGAGGATATGGAGTGAGGAGTCTATAGTTGGAGGGAATATGCTAACACCACACCTTTGAAGGAGTGTTATTATTAAGGAACAGTTGTAGAGAGCCAGATCATTGGCCATCATTTAATCATCTGATAATCATGTGATAGCATCATATTAAAGTAAATCTCAGGAGGTATATTATAACCCTAGTTTAAGGCAGGTTGCCTCAGGAGACTATAGAATTTCCAGTGACATTCAGTGTGTTGTGCAGATTTAGGGCAGAATTAACCCAGAGTAATTTTGCACCAGTGAAGCACTTTTGACACTTTTATTCACTCATTTATGAATTTACTGTAGAAGCATTGACAGTATACATGTTATATAAGTGAAGTGTAAATAAAGTTCCTGAAGGCCTGCATAGCCCCTTTTTATTTTCTTTCAGTCTCTATTGGAAATGTTTCATGTAAACAAAAAGTAGTGAATCCTTTAAGACTTGCTTTGACTGTTTAATGAAATGGCATATTTCGGTTTTTATTTTAAACTCTTTAATATTTTTCCTTTGTTAAAAAACCTCACCCATATTGACACACTTAACTTTTAGTAAAATCATGATGATTCAAAATGCTCTAAAATTGTTTCTAAAGACAAGAATGTAAGACATCTATTAAAAATATTACGCAAATGCCCTTGCAAACTTTAAGTTGGGTAGTTGGAACGTTGAAATTTAACCATGTAGATGCTGTAAATGATGCTGTAAAAACAAGACAAAGAGGAAAAATTGCTATTTTTGATGTTTTCCACTTTTAAAAGTTTCTACTTTTGAAGCTTTTTATAATCATAATTTCTTGGGCATAGAGAGTTTAGCAGTCATACATCAAAGGAAAATAGCTGGATGAAGATAAAACATAAAAGTTTGTTTTCAAAGTAATTACAGACCTTTTGAGTTTATTTGTAATTGACCAAAAAAACCTTTTCAAATATATAGGTGAGGGATTTTTTTCTCTACTATATATTTTTATGACTAGTCTGAAACCCAAAATGAAAAACAATATAGTCTCCATAATATAAAATTTTTAAAAAATAATGTTTAGACTATTTTTATTTTAAAAACCTAAAGCTGGAATGATATGAAATTAGGCTTCAGATATGAATATAGTAATATAAATGAGGTTATTAAAGTAATTTAGAAAAACAATTATGGTAACTTTTTAAAAATCAGGACAGTGCACTGGAAACAGCTGAGGACTTTTGGCTGACCAGAAATGTATTCTACGTGTCTGTTTCTTTTTTTTTTTTTTAAAGATTTTATTTTTCCTTTTTTTCTCTCAAAGCCCCTTGGTACATAGTTGTGTATTTTTAGTTGTAGGTCCTTCTGGTTGTGGCATGTGGGATGCCACCTCAGCGTGGCTTGATGAGTGGTGCCATGTCTGTGCCCAGGATTCTAACCAACGAAACACTGGGCCGCCTGCAGCAGAGCGCGCGAACTTGGCTACTGGGCCGGCCCCCTACGTGTCTCTTTCTTTTTTCAGGAGGAATCCTTAATCCTTCTTCTACATCAAGTTACACAGTCCTAGAATATGTCAACTATCATAAGTAAACATAGAGCATAAGATTCAATTTGCAATAGCTGACATTAAGTGGCTTTTCCTATGGGGAAATTAAGAGATGTGAACAAGAGTGCCCTTGACGTTTCATTTGAGTGTATCACCAAGTAAAGCAGGGAGTTATTCATAATTGTTTGAAAACTCTGTTTCTGGAAAAAATAAAATGCAAAATAGCATTTGGTGTATAGTTGGAAAGTCAAAAGCAAGTTGAAACAGCATAAATGTCCATTATTTATATAATCAGAATTTAGGGTAAGAGTGGAAAAATCCATAAAAATTGAGTAAAAGTAAATTTCCTTTATTGTAACCAGCAATTAAAAATAATTTGTAGCTTGGGGCCAGCCCGGTGGCACAGCAGTTAAGTGCACATGTTTCGCTTCTGGGCAGCCCAGGGTTCGCCGGTTCAGATCCCGGGTGCGAACATGGCACCTCTTGGCACACCATGCTGTACTAGGCGTCCCACATATAAAGTAGAGGAAGATGGGCACAGATGTTAGCAGGGCCAGTATTCCTCAGCAAAAAGAGGAGGATTGGCAGCAGATGTTAGCTCAGGGCTAATCTTCCTCAAAAAAAAAAAAAGGAAAAATTTGTAGCCAAAGTTAGAAGAATATTTTTAGGATTTAATTAAGTGTAAAAATCTGGATTGATCCATGATGATATGTCTTGCCTTCACATGTATTTCAATAAATAATAATGTCTTTATGCTGGATTCGACTAAATGACATCAATGGCAAAGAGCTTTATTGTAATATGTAGGACAAATAATTTTATTAACATTCAGGTACTGTGGGTGAGGTTAGGGACTTCTCTGCTCTCCTGGTTGTACCTGAGTCTCGGGCAAGCCCCATGTCCCTGGGAGTTTGGGGTGAGGCTTTCTTAGTGACCCACTCCTGTTTCAAATGCGGTGAAATATCACTTTGTGTCTTTGACATGACTTGTGTGGGAACATGTTTCTTTTTCCACCCCAGCAGGAGGAGGAGCAGATTTTTCTGCCCCTTGTCTAGGAAAAGACTGCGTTTTCGATTTGTTTGATTTTTTATGATTTTACCTTCCAAGAGCCACAGTGAATCTTCTCCTCTTGCTGGGCCAAGATTAGGTAGGAGTGACTTTCCTCCTTGCTTTTATATCCTAAATGAAAGCTAAAAGTCCATGAATTCATTATTAATTTTAACTAAAATTAAAATGATAGAAAGACCCAACTACATTTATTCTATGAATAATAATGGAACTTTCCCATTGATGGCCTTCTATACAAGGGAGGCAGCAGGGCGTTAAAGGGGATTGCTCTAGAGACTGAAGCCACAAATTCCTCATGTTCCATTTCCTAGTGTTTTGACTTTGGTCAAATTACTTATGCTTCTCTTTTCAGATTTCTCCTGGAAAAATAGAATAACAATAGAGGTGTTCAGAGAGTTAAATAGACTAATGTGCTTAGAATCCTGCCTGTCACATGATGAGTGCTTCATAAACAGAAGCTAATGGGACAGTAGAGGTGCGATGGCATCTCGTATACAAGAAATCTATTCCAGTAAGCTAAAATCTTAATTTCTCTTTTTTCTGTCTTTATAGGCTCATACTCATTTAGTAGGTTTTATGTGACAAGCATTACACTATTACCATCTCTATTTTTAGAAGAATTTTAAAGACCATTACACTTAAAATCTCCGTCATTGTTGTGAATTTAGATAGAATACTAAAATTTTGTAAAGCAAAAAGTATTTTTGAAAAAATAAAAATGGGGCACATTCTTTATAAATTTTCAAGACTCTAACTTTTATTTTTGTTGTATTTTATGGAGTTGAAATTGCAATTAATTTTTTTAGGTGAAAATAGTTCCCTGTTGGCAATTTCATATGATATGAACTACGATCTTTGAGGGCATTTTAAATCTTAGTATCTATTTATTTTCTGAGTATATAATATTTACATTAGAGTTCTGAAAAAGGATAAAACTTTGTTGTTTGGTATCTATGGTTCTGTCATTTTCTTTTAAATAAAATTAAATATAGTTTGGTAGCTAATTAAAGTTCTGTATAGCCTTGTCATTTTGTTTGATGTCATGATTTTACTACCATTAACTCTCCATAGAGAACACTTAGTATTAGTAATAGATTTTATTTTTCTTTTGGTTAGATCACTTAGAATTTATTAATTTATTCTGAAAGCATAGTTTTAAAAAACAAAAGTCAAGCAAGGAAAGAAGAGTTTTAACAGTAACTCTCAACAGAATTGTATTAGTACTGATGACTTTGCATTTTACATACTATCGTATGTCTTGAACAACTTTTAAAATTTAGGCCATCAATACACAGGGTACCCTGCTGAGGCAAATTATAGTGTTTCATAGTTAGGATGCAAAGTTAAAATGACTTATCTAAGCACAAACTAATTCAGGACAGAAAAGGAAGTATAATTAAGAAATACTTTTGGTTAAATTGAACCTAAACTTTAAAAAAAATATCAATTTCGCTTTATGCACTGTACTTTACACTAATCTTTAAAAAAGAAGCTGGTAGGTATATCATCAGTAGAGAGTAATCGTTTTATATTTAAAATAACTGCTTGCATATGAACTAGAATTTGAATATGAAGTAGATTTACTCAAATGCCTAGGCTTAGCTAATTCAGACTTTTATCAAAATGTCCTGCTTAAAAAGAAGAGACCCAAAAAGTAGTTGGAAGGTGTTTTATTGGTTGTCTAGTTCTAATTCCTCTAAATTGCAAGGATCTTATCCAGTACACATATGACATTATCCTATGCCTAACTACTAAAGACTATGGGCTTAGTGCCTTGAAGGGTCCTCTGCATTATGCTCAACAGTTCTAGAAGTCATTTCTCTGTTTCTATAATTCCACCCATTGGTGAAGGTCAAGTGAGAACAACAGAGCGCAAGTCTACTCTGCCTTCTGTGTCCTATTCATTTACTCGTCCATCCATTCATTCACCCATTCTTAGCTAATGGCCAAAGTTTGTATCAGATCCTGAATGTGGAAATGGATATGAAGAGTCTCCGCCCCTGAAAAGTGAGCTAGTCTAACCGTCAGCCAATATGTGATGAATACTATGAAGGACATACATCCACAGTTGTTGTAGAAGCTAACGAAAGGACTCCTGACTCTCAGCGGTGAGGTTGGATGTCAAGGTCTTCAAAGAGGAAAAGGCCTCTGCCTAGAGTACTTGTTTCTGATGCAGACAGAGAGTGAAGGCCTAACACAAAAGGGAAGCATGAGTTCAAAGAGGATTATGATTTACATGCAGATTGAAATGAATAGAAGTGACTTTCAGATGTTTAAAGAAGATATTTATTGCAACATCCATTTTCTTTTTTCAGACCTATTCTTAGTTCTTTTATTTATTATGTAGTTTGGTTTCCAGATACCTTCCTCTGTGGCAGTTTAATTTATCAAAAAATGTGGTGTTTAAACAGGACAAAATAATCTGCATATCCAGAGTGCCTTCTGATTTATCTTTGCAAAGAGCACTGTTAAAGCTGTTTTTTAAAAAGCTGACTGGGTGATGCTGTTGAGCTAACATGCTAAGACTGATTATACCGTAAAGTATAAATATCCCACTGCATTCTTGTTTCCTTATTATGTAGAGATTGCTCTCATAATTTAGTGGTGTTTTTAATGGGGATCCAAGAATGTAAACTGTGATTGGTGGGATGAAAATTTCTTAAAATCTGATTGAACAAAATGTAAATTATGTACAACTTTTTCCATGGTGTCATTCAGTAGGAGCAAGGTTAAGCAGACATTTAGCCACATGCGTCCACTCATTTACTGGATTTCTCACCTGGTGCACATCAACCATCTGGAGAGCAGAAGAGTACTCTGTGAATTGGTTCAGTTTGCTGTGTTTCTCTCATGGTGAGGCATAAACGCTTAAAGAAATAGTAGGTAGTTGAGAAAGGAGAAGAAAGTCGGGGGAGAAAATCGATGCTCTAGTGATAAGCAACTTCCAAATAGCCGAGTAGCTGCCGGGAATTTATGCCGGCATTAGTCATAGGTCATTTAACTTTATACTTGATCACATTGGGAAGTAAAAGAAGGCAGAGCCATTGAATGCAGGGGTTCACACTAAACCCAAAACTGACCATCAGCTTCTAGCTGCTCAAGATCTCGTCTGCGTGCCTCTTCACAGAGGCAGAGTAGACCTTTGAGTAGCCTTCGTACATATATAAGAAATGCTTTTTCTGCTTACTAAACAGAGAATGCTCACATTTCCCTATATAAGAAAAAAATCACTTGCACAGCATGCTTCTCAAAACACATGTTTTCAATGTCCCTTATTTAGCAGTTTATTTTGTATCAGTGGTCAGTGTACCCTGGTGATTAAGAGCAAGAGCCCACTTGTTTCCTGACTTCATACATCAGGTTTGCACTTAGGACCTGTGAGGACATGCCTAAAGCACGTTCTTTAGTCTTTCTGGGTCCCAGTTATAGATAAAGTATGGGTAATGATGTCCAATTTAATGAGTTGTTACCATTTGATTAGGTATGTAAAGCAGCTAAAACTCTCCTTGGCACATAATAGATGTTCAATAAATTGAAGCTATTACTGTGTATTGACTTGCTTAACTATTTCATTTTTGCATGTGATCACCTTCCCTCGGTAACCAGGTCCATGGGTGCTATGGGAAAGGACTGTGGTGGTCATATGACTTCACCACAACTGTACATAGAGTTGCCATTATATGTGGGTTGGCTTAGAATCTTGCTTTGCTAATCAACAGAGACGAAAACACATTATAAACTGATTGATTGAATGATTGGCTACCTGCCTGATGGAGTCCTACTTGTCTACTTTGCTTTTGTCACCTGCATTTTTGGTGTCATAGCCAAGAAATCATTTCAAAGACCAATTTAGGAAGGTTTTTCCCTGTGTTTTCCTCCAGGAATTGTGCCGTTTCAGGTCTTACTTTTTTTTTTTGAGGAAGATTAGCTAACATCTGCTGCCAATCCTCCTCTTTTTTTTTGCTGAGGAAGACTGCCCCTGAGCTAACATCCATGCCCATCTTCCTCTACTTTATATGTGGGACACCTACCACAGCATGGCTTGCCAGGCGGTGCCATGTCCGTACCCCAGGATCTGAACTGGCGAACCCTCGGCCACCGAAGCAGAACGTGTGAACTTAACCTCTGCACCACTGGGCCGGCTCCTCAGGTCTTACTTTTAAGTCTTTAAACCACTTGGAGTTGACTTTTGTGTATAATGTAAGATAAAGGTCTAATTTCATGATTTTGCACATGGATATCCAGTTTTCCCACAACCATTTACTGAACAGACTATCCTTTCCCTACTGTGTATGCTTGACAGACTTGTTGAAAATCAGTTGACTGTATATTTGTGGCTTTATTTCTGGGCTCTGTGTTCTGTTCCACTGGTCTATATGTCTGTCTTTATACCAGAACCATAGTCTTTTAATTACTGTAGCTTTGTAATATATTTTGAAATCAGGAAGGATAATGCCTTCAGCTTTCTTTTTCTTCTTCAAGATTATTTTGGGTATTCGGAGTCTTATGCACTCCATATCCTTGAGGGCAGAGGATCTACATAAATTATTTAGAATAATTCTACCCTGGAGATTTGTCTTTTATCCCCCATTTATTTATTGATTCAATAATTTATTTATGTCAGTATGAACGCATGAATATTTATATTATAATTTCAGTTATGATTTAATACTGCTTTATTTTATTGCTTAAATTGTTCCAATATTGGCTATTGGCAAAGGGACACAGTTAGGTCCTATGTCCCTCGGATATGTCCCCATCATTTTGGGGTTTTGTTTTGTGTGTGTGTGTGTGTGTTTTGTGTTTCTTTTTTTTTTTTTTAACACTTCTTTACTTTCTGGCCCTACAAGAAGCTCCAGACTTATCTTTTATGTTTCCTACCCCGGTACTAGAATAAGCCATTTATCCAGGGATCCATGGTTCCCTCTACTGGAGAATAATATTAGAAACCAAGATCTGGGTACTGGTTGTGCTTATTGTCCCTTGGCAGTTTATTACAACATATTACAATGTATGTAAATTTCTTAATTTAATAGCTATTACACTCATAAAAATTAAGCATAGATATACTGAATTTATATCCTTACATTGAAATTTCTCTACAATAATGTGAACCAAAAATTTTCCACAAAACTGAACATTCAGTAACTTGCTCAGTAAGAATACAATGTAGGAAATATAAATATAGAAAATAGGTATAATAGTGTTATTAGCAACATCATTACTAATAAAGTTATGACAAAAATCTTTTTATACCATTAAAAATAGAGAATTAAATATGTTAAAATATTTATTTTATATTTATTTCAACCTTTTAAATTTCCATTTTATGTATATTTTATAATGTGCAAAATATATTATTATAATAATGCCCATGCTGAAGTTATAAATAAATGTTCAGATATTAACCTTTTATGCTAATTTTTAACCATTAAGATTCATGGTAAATAATTTTTGTTATCCTTGTTATTTCTCATCTCTTCCTTTGAAGCCGCTGCCGACAGTGTTACTTCAGCATATGCTGAAGCAATGAAGGAATAAAAATGTTTCAAATCTTAATGGTCATACAGATCAGCTGGGATTCTTGTTAAAAAGTCAGATTCTGTTTTAGTATGTTGATGTTTTCTATCGCTGCGTAACTAATTAGCATGAACATTATGGTTCACAACAACCCATATTTATTATTTCAGTTTCTGTGGGTCAGGAGTATGAGTTTGAGTTATCCAACTCTTCTGCTCAGTGGCTTAGCAGGCTGAAATCAAGGTGTTGCCAGGGGCTGCAAACTCATACAAAGCTTCAGATCCACTTTCAAGCTCATTGATTGCTGGCAAAATTTGTTTTCGTGTGGTTGTCGAATGAAGAACCTCAGCTCATAACGGCCCCCCATTGCCTGCCATGTGGTCCTCCTCACAAGGCAGTTTGTTTCTTTAAAGCAAACAGGACTGCATCTCTGCTTCTTCAAATCTCTGACATCTCTGGTTACACGAGTGTGCTTCCTGGGTGAAACTTGTTTGAGCTGCACACTTATGACTTTTTCATTTCAGTTATGCTTCAATAAGTTTCTTAAAAAATTAGTTGAAGACTTCAGGTGAAGATTTATGATTGTAAACTCTGAAGAGGAATGTAGCTGAAGAATAATGAGAGTTTATAAAGTACAATTCTAACTCTGCAATTGAAAATAATTCCAATGAAAAAGAAAAAAGTCATCTAAAGAAATTATTGATGCTTTATTATAAGCTCAAATTGTGAAAAAAATCCTCAAACTTCAGAAAGAGGGATATATAAATGTTGAAAGATATTGTTCATTGTTGTGAATCTTTAAGAGTAGCCTCAAGAAGTCCAATGCACAAATTGAGGGTTTTGAAAAATGCTGAAAGCAACACAGTGTATTTGAATCCTTAGCAATAGTACTAAAATGAGCGAGGAAAGGGTGTGGTAATATAATCTGATTTATTAGATTGAAGGCAGAAATGTATGCTTTCTATATTTCTTTTATGCTAAATGCGTCACTGTTTAGATCTGAAAGTAAAGCATATAGATAGTAAAACAGGACAGAAAATATGATTGCAAATTACAGAATGCCCTATTTAACATGGGAGACCAGTGCTGGCTGTTTAGTGAGAACACTGAATGTTAACAAGGAATGCTTCATGGGGCTCTCCTGGAGGATCTTTGAAGTCAGAACTGAAGAGTAAGCAAGTTAACAAACGTCTTGAAAGAAGTTAAGAAGAGTGGGTGTGGATGAGTGTGGGTTTGGAAAGCACCTTCCAGGAAGAGGAAACAGTACATGCAAAGACCTTGAGCAAAGGTGACACGTGTGTGCATATGTGCAGTTCAGTATGCCTGGAATTTGAAGGGCATAAAGAGCTGTGATGATGAACAGAAACCAAAAGGCATTTGTAGGAGGATTAAATATTACATTTTGCTTTTTGATTTTCAAATAAGTGACATACTTGCAGAGTGAGTGGAAATCTAAATGCAAACCAGAGATTTTTGTTTGGCTACAAGTTCTATAGTAACAATGTGGGATGTGCCTGGTGAAAGCAAGCAAGCAGACAGACGTACACACACTGCTCTAAAAATATCCACGTTCAGCTTACAGCAGAATAATGTTCTCACACAGAGAACATATTCTCTGACCTGACCATGACTCTTTCATTCTTTTGATGGTGCATTATATTCCGTGTAGGTGCCACACAGAAAGAGAAGATTGACGAATTAATTTTTTCCAAGCAGATTTCCCCAGGGTTTGGAGGGTCTGTGTGAGGGACAAGTTAAGGAAGCTGTGAAGCCTTGGCCTGAAGAAGAAAAGAAAACCAGAGATGTTATCGTGTCTTAAAATATCTAAAAAAGTTCCATTTGGAAGGGAGAGTTGATATATTTCATGTGTTTTCAGAATATAGAACTAGGAACAATGGGTAGGCACATTTTCATTCCAAGTAATAAAGACTTTCTGAGAATAGTAGTATTCCAAATAAAACAGTCCTCTCCCCCATACACTCCCTGCCATGGGCTTACTTTAGGGGAGACCGATGTCCTTTCTCAGGCATGCTGTACAGGGCATTCCTTCACTGAGATGGAGATTGGACTACATGACCCTCCTGTCTCTAAGAGGCTGTGATTATGCGTTTCTTGTATTGTCTTTCTCTTTATTGTGCTACACTTGCTAGGAAAATAAAAACCTGAGGTGGGTTTAAAGTGACTTGCCCAGATGCTCTTTCTGCTACTCAGTCAGAACACTGGCTGACTGGGGTTGTTGACTTGATTTTCTGTTCAGATAAAAGTCTTGAATTTGAGTATGTTAGGATTAGTTCTGTTAGGGGACTCCCAAGCATAAGGCAACATTTTAATAACATGAATCCCAGAGAAGATAGTAATTACTCTTTTGTGAGCTAAACAGCACCTACCACCCTGTGTGGCAGTTTTATCATCATTAGAAAACCATTTCTAACAATACGTGACATGCATTTATTGTCCTGGCTTTATGTACATTCCCAATACCATGGAACAGCACTCTATCGGATATTTTAACATTTTGATATTTTGACCATATGAAAAGTTGTCTTTCCTAATAATAATTTTCTTATTACTTAAAACTCTGTTCTTATACATGACATTAGACATTTAGTGTTTACAGTATAACCTGGTGCCCAGAAAATTTTTTTCTATTATAGAAATAAATATACACATATACATATGTACACACAATCAAGCACACACACCCAACCATATAATCTTTCACACATATACACATTTCTTTTTAATAACACCCTTCTTACTTAGGGTTCAGTTCCTAACTTCACCTTTTCATTGAAAGTATTTTCAGTTTTAATGATTCAAACCAATGTATTAATGAATCAAACATTGGAGTTATATGTCAAGTGTATTTTGGAATCTATATCTCAGTGTTTAGTCGTGGACCTAATGAGTGAATTAAGCTGGAACTCTAATAGGCCACCTTGGTCCTGGATGTGGTGTCATGTTAGATGACATACATACTTGAAAGCAAGGTATGATACGTTGGTGATACATTTTGGTGATGACCAACTACAGTTACCAAAGTTACTTACGATAGTAACATTACATTTTATTTGGCATTTTAGTTTTGTGTTCTTGAGTTTAGTTTTACTTTTGTGTTCTTGAGCCAGGGTTAAATTGTCTATAATTTACTTTAAGATATTGCAGCCTGGATAAGAAATATTTGTGTATAATGGTTAGTTTTAACATACCCACTGCCACCATGAACAGCTACTTTGTTAACTGTCCTTTAGAGAAAGGCATTCCCCATAGGATGCATTTAAATGATTTTACTTAGAAGTCCACAATGCAGAATAAGGTGTGCTGAGTATTTCTGCTTCTATGATATCCAGTCAATACCTGAGGATGTGTTAATGGAATCTATCACAGAAATGATTTCCATAATTGGTGAATTGAGTGTTCATGGTGTGTGAATTGCCAGAAATATTGTACAGGAAATCCTACCCGTGCAAGAACAGGATTTTAAGAATGTATCCAGCCCTATAACCTATACCATTTGGAATGACATCCTGGGTTTATTACTCAGACTGCTTTTGTGCCCAGAAACTGACTCAGAGGATCTTTTGTCACATGACTCTGTGTAATCACTTAGCTGAGTTTTAGCTCTAGAATATGGCTGCACCTGCCTTGAGTGAGTTTTTCATGTAAGATGCTGTCATGGCACCCAAAGAACAAAGAACTGTGAGTGCAGTGAGATTAGAGAAAAGCTGCTATCAATATATTTTGGATCTGTTAGCTCAAAAAGATATATTTGGTGGGATTCCATGTGAGAATTACGATTGTAACATTATACCTGGTAGGTCATCAGTAGGGAGGCCTATATCCATTACCTGCCTATACCTAGTCTCTATAGAAAGGACTGATAAGTACCAAAAGGAGCTAATAAATGTGAATCATCAAAATGATTTAGGTTAATACACCAGTAGACTGCAGTATTACAAAAGGGTATTTCCAGTGTAGATTGTTCTGGACATCATTAAAAAGATGATAATACAGCACATTTGTGATACTTCCTTAGTCAATAACCATTCCAAAGTCATTAAAAGTCAGTTTTTTTTAATAACACCATAATCAATTTGAGAGTGTAACTTTAATATTTGTGATATAAAAATTTCAAAGTTCTTGAATAAACTTTTCTCATGTAGTTTTCTTCTACCATTACATACCTGGCGTGTTGAATAGGGGAGTTTGCTTTAGGAGAAAAATAAAACAACAACAAAAAGGATCCACCCTTCTGGGACCAAACAAAACAAAGCAAAAGCAAAAAATTCAAACCCATAAGCTATCACAATTTGATATAACAACAATAATATTATTTAAACTAACTTACAGTGGTAGAAGAAGTTATTATTTTCTATTGTCTTACCCAAATGTATAAATAGTGCTCTGTTAGGACAATTCTTTTTGATATCTCCTATTTTACATCTCACAACTGTTTGTGGTTGATATGGCGAAGCTCAGGGGAGGTTCACCTTCCAGGAAGGATTTGCTGCCCCAGTTGCTGGGAATTCTGTGAGTAGATATCCTTCAGCTGTCAGCCCTCGTCAGCACTTGCCTCACGTGCAGATAGTTACTTTGCTGAAAGTCATGCCCTTCCCTGTACAGCCCACGGTCAGTGACTTATTGGAGCAATTAGAAAGGCTCAGCCATTTCAGACCAACCCAGGACAATTCTGATGGGCCATACTTGCTCCAGAGCTTGCCAGGGAGCCAGAGGAGGCCGTTACCCCCTGGCATTGCCTTTCCATTTCTCCAACCACTCAAATCTGCTCTTCTCTCTTCTATAACTATTAATCCAAGGGCATTCTCCTATAGACATTCTGCATATTGAATTCCATCTCAAATTCCACTTCCTGGATAACCCAACCCAGGACACTCTTATTTTTTATTTAGTGTCTTAGTTTAAAAAATGTGCCTGTGTGATATGCTTCAGGGCTCATAGATACACACTCATCTAGTTTTCTTGAATTAACGTATCTTCTATATTCTTGACAGAGCTTAATTAGAGCATAAATAGTAGTTATTTTTTAGATAATTATGGTGATATAAAATTTGGACATTTTAGCCTCATTAACTAAATGTATGAAAATGTTTATTCTTCCTAAAACATAATTTTTTATTATTTTCCCCAAACAAAAGAAATTAAAAAATTCAAATCAGTTGCACTGGATTCCAAATCACTGGTGACACTTGTTAAAATGTAGCTTCTAGGTGCCCACCGAGATATATTGGGTCAAAATCTTCAGGAGCAGTCCAATAATTTGTATTTTAGGAGACATATCGGGGTTTCTGTTGCGCCAAACTACTGAATAGCATGTGGAAACTTCTGAGAGATGTTCGCTTCTTTCTGTGGTGAGTAATAAAGGAAGGGAGACTGAACTGGAATACTGAATGCTCCTAGCCAACTTTGAACTATACATTGTTGCTTCAGTAAAGATGTATTCTGTAAGGACATTTTATCTATTGCATCAGTGCTTCTCTTTTAAAATAGATAGAATTTTGTATTAGGATTGCAGAATGGAAAGTGACTTAAAAAATTTTATTTGAAACATGCTGTTTCTTTATTGTGTATTTATTTATTTTTGAGGAAGATTAGCCCTAATCTAACATCCACCGCCAATCCTCCTCTTTTTGCTGAGGAAGGTTGGCTCTGAGCTAACATCTGTGCCCATCTTCCTCTATTTTATATATGGGATGCCTGCCACAGCATGGCTTGATAAGCAGTGAGTAGATCTGTGCCTGGGATCCGAAGTAGCGAACCCTGGGCCACTGAAGCAGAGCATGCGAACTTAACCACTGCACACCAGGCTGGCTCCTTTATTGTGTATATATTGATGCTCTGCTGAGATTCTACTTGCAATATGTACTGGCTCCTGAAGAATCAATTAACAGACTATTGGAAAATGAGTTAAAATATGCTTCCGGTTTTGTATAAAAGATGTAATCAATGATCTATATAAAAACTTGTTTTGTTAGTAAAACAAGTTATATGATCCAGTTTACTTTTTTCAATATATAAATAGTTATAGATAAATATGTAGATAAAAATAATAATAGTATTATTTTTATTATTTAAAGTATCCTGAAGATTGAAAGCAAGTGAAAATATAATGTGCATACATATGTAAGACATATATTAGCTTATATTAACATAAAAGATCAGGTAGTTTATTATGAATATGATTTCATAACCTTCCTAGTAATCTTCTTTAATTTGCTAGTTGCCTTTTAGTGAAGAAATCTTACTTAAAGTCTAACCAAACGATTTGTCATTTGTTTTATTTTCTCTTATTTCTTCCTTTATAAAAAGTAATTAAAACGTGTCAGTGAAATTCTAATCATTTCTTAAATATTTGTAGAAACTCATTAATTTTCTTGCCAGTCTGTTTATCTCAAAGCTTGCCAGCTGTAAATCTTTTCAATTTTTCTCGTTTGTTAGAGTTTCCTTCCTGAAACAGTCTCTTTGATATGTTTATAGATCCCTTCGGTTTAATATAACATACACTTTAAAATGAAAAACAAGGGCAGCCCAGTGGCATAGTAGTTGAGTTTGCATGCTCTGCTTTGGCAGCCTGGGGTTCATGGGTTTGGATCCTGGGCACAGACCTACACAGTGCTTATCAATCCATGCTGTGATGGCATCCCACATACAAAACAGAGGAAGATTGGCACAGATGTTAGCTCAGCAACAATCTTCATCAAGCAAAAAGAGGAAGATGAGCAACAGATGTTAGCTCAGGGCCAGTCTTCCTCACCAAAAGGAAAAAAGAGAGAGAAAAAACAGTGCTCATATTCACACTATGGAGAGCTGTTGACATTTTCTTGTGCCAGTCTTGAGTGACAAGCCTCTTCTTTTCTAGAAGAGCAATTAACTGCTTCATTCAGATTTTGACAAATATGATTCTTGGACTTCTTGTTGACAGGCTTAGATTAGGGCAGATCTTACCTCACATTTTGCTTTGGGCAGCTTAATGTTGATTGTAAAATGTAACTTTTTAATATATGCCCATTTACTTAATTTTTCTTGTTATATAGTATTTTTTTAATTCTAAAAAATGCTTATTTTAGCAAGTGAAACGATATACAGCATATGTTGTTTCTTCTAAAGCTAATCCTACAGCTGGACCTAATTAATGTCAATGGCCTATTGAGTATCTGTCTTTAATTTTCCCCACATTCCTGCACATATATATAGAAATGTATAAAATCAAAGTTATTTTTAAAAAATAAAAAACTGATGTTAAGCATAGTTTACGTTTTAATTCTCAACTTGTGCTTCTCTCCAAAAAAATTACTGAAATGTAAATATGGTTCATTTTATATTTGTAGAAAATTCCATGGCATAGGTGTATTGATATTTATTCAACATTTCCCTTACTGGTGGGCCTTTAGGTAGTTTCACTGTTTGTTTGTTTTGCATTTAAAACATGGTTTAAATAATAACTGTTGAATTTATCTTTAAATACTGCTGCTTTTATATCAAAATGATACATTCTGTCAATGAGATTACTGTGTCAAAGGTTATGTATATTTTAAAGTTTCTCATTGTCTTATACCAGTCATTTTGCATAAGGTTGTAGTCAAATAAAGCCTATAACTGTTCTTTTAGGTGGGTTTTTCTTTTTTAGCCATGTCTCCCCCCTTTAATATACATATGGTTGGCTTTGAAATTAAAATGTAGAACTATGCAATTGTATGTGATAAATTCCTTTAATTGAATATTTAATCATTCTAGAATTCCCAGACACTTGAGGACATTTTTTTCGTCACTGAACAAATATGTTGCACTCTCTCTGTCTTTTATATTGCTTCTGTAGTTACTTAATTTAAAATGTTATGAAGATTTCTAGAGTAGCTGAGGTATTAGTTTCACACAAAACTTGGTGTCCCAACACATCCTCCAAAACTATACAGAACAAGAAGAGTAAAGAAAAGCATATGAATCCAGTGCATTCAACATAACTAAAAGACAGAAAATTCTAGAAATTTTGAATTGTCTGCAGTAGAAAAAAAAATAGCATTTAAAGCCAAAATATTTCTTTATTTTCACTTCAACACTTTGTGAAGAGCAAGGCAGAGTATGGAGAGAATAAAAACTGCAGAGAAGAGAAAGTTGGAAATAAAAGCACCCCAGAAAGGGGACGCTCTCATTTATTGAAGAAAATACAGAAAACGCTCCTTGAAAATGAAAGAAATCAATAGGTAAGACACTTAAAAGTGAGTGGGGAATTTGTTTTTTATGTCGTATTTACCCTCTTATCTGAAGCAACCAAAAAAATATATGTAAAAATGGTTTTCAAGCAGTGCAGCACAGTGATCCCTGAGAGAGGAGGAATGAAGTGAATTCTACAGTTGCTGCAACTTACTAACAAAAGAACATTCCCAGGCTGTAGAACATGGAAAAGGAATGGATACAGTTGTCCTGAGTGAGTACAGAGTTGAAAGATATAAAAGGCCAAAGCAACTAGAGTTCATATGGCAGAATCCTAGAGTAGAGAGACAGGAAAAGAGAGAGAGAGAGAGATACCTGTGGAGGGCCCCTCTTGAGTCTTCAACTAAGTGCTGATCAGTGTATGCATGTGAGAAACCTAAAAAAGGCCAGGAAAATATGACCCATAATGAGGAGGAACAAACTAGGAACAGACACATGAATGACAGAGATAATCATTGCTATATTATATATGTTCAAGAGGGTAGAAGAAAGACTGAGCATATTAAGCAGAGATATAGAAAATGTCACAACAACCCAAAGTCCTAGAGATAAAAAATACAATATCTAAGAAGAAAAATACAAAAAATGAAAAGATGAAATTAATATCAGATTAGACCCTGCAGAAGAAAAGATTAGTGAACCTGAAAACATTGGCAGAGAAACCATCAAAATTGAAACTCACAAATTGACACTTGTTTGAGAAGAAACAACAGCTGTGAGACAAGCCAAGTAGCCAGATATACATGTAATTTGAGACCACATGGGAGAGGGAAAAAGAGAAAAACGTTGAAGAAACAATGACTGAAATTATCCAAATTGGATAAACATTATAAACTAACAGATCCAAACAATTCAACAAACCTGAAGAATAACAACAGAATGATGAAAAACAAAAGGCACATCAAAGTGAAATTGCTTAAAACCGATGATAATGAGAGGATCTTAGAAACACCAAGAAAATAGAGAAACAAAGTAAGAAAGATAGCTAATTTCTCATTTGAAAAGACACAGCCAGAAAACAGTAATCATCTTCAAAGTGTTCATCACCAGCAAATTTGTACTACAAGAAATGTTAAAGGAAGTCCTTCAGACAAAGGATAATGATATCAGCTGGAACTCTGAGTTTACACAAAGGAATGAAGGGAATAAGAAACATTAAATATGTAGATAAAAATCTGGTACATTTTCGCTTACTTTTTAAACGTCTTTTAAGAGGGAATTGTTTAAAGCAAAGACAATAAAAATATGTTTTGGGGTTTATAACATAAGCAGAATTAAAATATGTGACGATTACACAAAGACCGGAAAGGAAAAATGAAAGTGTACTGTAGTGAGATTCTTATACAATATGTGGATAGGTATAATATTTCTTGATGGTAGACTTATATAAGTTAAACATATGCAGTATAAGCCCTAAGTCAACCACTGAAATGGGGTGGTGGGCGGGTGGGGGATGAGTTATTACTAAGGAACCAGCAATGGAGATAAATTGGTATCATAAAAATTATTCAAATTGTAAGAAAAATTGTAAGAAATTGTAAGTGTAAGAAAAATTGTAGGAAATCCAAAGTGTAAGAAAAAAGATAAAAGGAACAAAGAGCAGAGAGGATGTATAGAAAACAAATAGCAAGATGACAGACTTAAACCCAACCATCTAAGTGATCATATTGTTTAAATAATTTAAATATAACAACTAAAATGTTGCTAATTTAATTTTTAACAAAGCAGGATCCAAATATATGATGCTTACTAGAAAACTTTTGTTAAGATCAAGATGCGAAAAAGTTGAAACAAAATGTGGAAAAGATATATCATGTTAACACCAATCAGAATAAATCTGGAGTGGTTATACTCAACCAGACAAAGTATTTCAGAGCAAAGAAAACCCAGTGTTACCAGAGATAGAGGATAAAACCATTATAAATATTTGCAAACTCCTATAATAGAGCCAGCATATATACACAAGCAAAAACTGACAGATCTGCAAAGAGAAATAGATAAATCCCAAGTAATAGTGGGAAATTTTGTCACTCTTCCTTCAGTGATCGACAGAACAGTTGACAGAAAATTAGTAGTAAATGTATTAAAGACTTGAACAATAGCTATATAAATTTCAATACATTTTAAAGGATTAATTTCAAAGCATATTTTCTAACCACAATAGAATTCGACGAGAGATTAGTAAAAAGAAAAAAAAAAAGAAAGGTATCTGGAAAATCTCCAAATATTGGAAACTAGACAATACACTTTTAAATAATCCAAAAGTTAAGAAGAAAAGGGGGAGGAATCAGAGAAAATATAAAATAAGCGAATATGAAAATATAATACCTTAAAATATGTGCAGTATATCAAAAGTAGTACTTAAAGGGAAATTTATAACACTAAACACTTCAGTTTTTGTATTGTGGAAATAGAACAGGAAGAGCAAATTAAAACCAAAGGAAAAATAATAAGGAAATAATAAAGATAAGGGGAAAAATCAATGAGATAGAAAAAAGGAAATCAATAGAGATTTAAATAATCCAAATTAAATGAAACAAAAGACCTATGTATGGAAAGAGAAAAAATAAACTTCTCATTACTTGCAGACAGCATGTTCATCTATGTAGGAAATCTTATGAACTCTACTAGAAGTCTAACTAGTTTAGCAAGGTTGCAAAGTACATGCTAATTAAACAGAAATCATTTATATGTCTGTACAACCAATAAAGAATTAGATATTGAAATTAAAAACATTCACAATAGCAACAAAAATATTCACTACTTGATTATATATCTTACAAGTGATATGTAACACCTTCATGGTGAAATTTATTAAGCATTACTGAGAAAAGATAAAAGAATAAAGAGATACACTGTGTTTATTAATTGGAATATTCATAACTGAGATGTTAATTTTTCCCAAATTCCAGTGAAGCCCAATTAAAATTTCTAAAAGTATGCTTTTTTAGTTGAAATTGGCAAGCTGATTCTAAATTCACATGGAAAATCAAATATTCTGGAATAGCCAAAACAACTTTGAAAAAGAACACAACTATAGTATCTGACAGCCAATCTTACTAGCAGCTGCAGTAATCAAGAAAGTGTGGTTTCCACAAGAAAGAAATACAGATTAATTGAACAATAGAGTCTGGAAATAGACTCATGCCATTTTGGAGATCCAGACCTTTATGAACTGATTTTTGGCAAAGATAAAAAGGCAATTCAATGGAGAAAGGATAATGTTTTTAACAAATGATCCTGGAATAATTGGCCTTCTATGATACTGGCTGTGCCTCTCAAGTGATCTTTCCTGGTTTCACCCTATCTACCTGAGTGCCATGGAGCTTGGTCCTCAGACCACTGTTTCTATCCATACTAATTCTAATTCCCTTATTTCATTCAGTCTCATGGCTTCAAATCTCACCCATCCATGGTGGTGACTCAAATATCTACATCTTGTTTGCAGTGTAATCTGATGTCCAGATACAAATATCCGCTCAGCGTCTCCAGTTATGACTCATCACTATTATTAATGTAACAAATCCCAAACCAAATGACTGATAGGCCCCTAAAACTGCATTCCCTGGTCATGTCTTACAACCCTAGTTAATATTCCAAATTTGTGTCTGTTAGAGCATATAATCCATGAGGGCACATGTATTTATATTATTGCTGTAGCTCAGCATCTGGAAAGAACAGGGCAATAATATTTGTTGAATAAATAATTTGGCTCAATAGAATTTTTCTTCAGCCTAATATTTGTCCTGTTCTTATTGATCTGAAGAAAATTTTCAGTCAGAGAATTCGGAAGTAAGAGAAATGTAGAGTAGGTATGATTTATCTGTGTAGTTAATTCGTATTATAACAAATTACATTTATTATTGCATATATTATTACAGAGTTGCTCCATATGATAATGTCTCCTTAATATTTGTTTATAGTTTAATGAATACTGGAGTTGCAATGTAAGTTGAACTATATTAAAGCTCCAATGTTGTTTGTTGCTATTCGCCTATGTACAACAAATTTTAATAAAATGCCCTTTTTAACATAGGTAAATAATTGTTCATGTAGAACATAAAAAAGAATTTAAAAGGGGATGCTTATTTATTTTTTAAAAATTAACATATTTTGTTATTGGTAAAACCTAACATTTTATTTTTTGTCTTTAACATCCACTTTTTAATGATAAAATTCTCTCTCCTTGAATTTTTCAAGTTTCTTTCCTCAGATGGCATGCAAACTGTATAAAGCTGTCTAGAAAATAAAATTTTGCTTTAAAAGTTACTTTTTAAAAAGACATCTGATTCTTTACTGGCTTAGGCATAATTGACCTAGTGTAGCATGGACAAAAAAGTCCTTGTAGATATTCTGTATCTGAAAACAATTTTTAAAAATCTCATCACTAAATTAGAATTTGACTTCTCTAAGGAATACAACGAACCATTTATTAAATACAGGTAAGTTGAAGAACCAGAACATCAAATTTTAGTTCTGTCACTTTTACTTCATATCCTTAGGGTATGACATCTGCTGAAAACCTAAAATTAAATCTCTGGTGATTTAGATAGCAATAACTTCTAGCCAAGGGACAAATGACTAAGAAGTTGTCTGTATGACCTCTTAGATAGAAAGTACAATTATTTTGAGAGTTTGAGTGAGATAGTGAAGATCGTGTATTCCAAATATAATGAATTCACCCATCAGTTAGAAGGGGATACTTTTTCTTCTGAAACTTGGCCCTGAAAACAAACTTACCAAAGAAACTAAACACAGAGTCTACATTATTTGGAGTTTTTTGAGCAAAAGAAAAGATAAATACAGCTTTCCCTGTTTTAACCTCATTGCATGAATAGAATGAGAAACTGTCCAAGATTTTTAAAGTTATTGTTAAAAAACCTAAATTGTTATTATTATAAGCCATAATAGTTAGTATATAAGCCATAGTCAATGTCTTAATCAAGAGGATAGGTATCCAGTTTATGGATTGTGTAGGATTTTTCCCTCCTCTTTTTTTCCATTTTGTTACTGTCAGTGCCATTTTTATGAGGAAGTAGAGAGAGGAGTTGGTTCATTTAATGTTTAATAGTAAATTGTCTCTCATTTTGCTCATTTTCTTATCAGTTTACAGTTGATACAAATTGCATGCACTGTACTGTCTAGATTCAAATTATATAATGTTGCTTTTTTTTTAACCAAAATTTCTCTACATTTCTAGATACTTCTCTGTAGAAGATCTACTGAGGAGGGAGGGAGGCCTCTATATAATTGGCATGAATTTTGCATGATCACGTATTTCACAGATCCTCTAATTAACATTTTATTCTGTAATATTAAGAAGATTCTTACACACCAAACAAAACTTTCACAGATTTAGGGTGTCCTCCAGTTTGTATTTTCTCTGAATTCTGTGTTGCTTGCTAAGTACAATTGAGTGGAACTAATTAGGAGAATTACTATGAGCAATCTTAGAGACCAGGGATTAAACACAGTTAACACTTCTTACTGGGTTATTTCTTTTATAGTTTAGCAACCACCCAAAAAAGCCATTTATTCAAGTACCCCATCTATTTATATTTTTCTAAGACATTAGTCCCTGCACCATGGCAATTTTTCCTGGGAGACTTCTCATTTCCATGCTATTCTTTGTTTTTTTTTAAATTTCCTTAGGAATCTTCCGAATTGGCTCTGCCTCTGCTTCGAAACAGCCAGTGACTTCTGGGGATATTTATCTCCATGCGTGTGGCTACACGAAATACCTAAATAACATGAAGTATTACCATGCCTGACTCTCATCCTTGTTTTTGTGCATTTCTTCACTGATCTGTCCTCATCTTTTTATAATGTGATGCAAAACATTGCCTCACTCTCAGCATGAAAAAGTAAGACTTTGAGTCTTTTTCCATTTGTAATGATAGTGTGTGTACTCATGACAATTACGAAAGTAACCTGTAATACTCAAATTGGGCTGATTGTTGTGATTATTGTGTCAGAATATTTGGGAATTATAGATGTTTGGAGGTGTAAGGATCATCTTCAGGTGAGGAAATTGCAGCTTTGAGACATTCAGACATTAAGCACTTGCTTTAAAGTCAAACTATAGGCAAAAAGATGATTGCCTTATTATCTCCCAATCCAGACATGCTCTTATACCTAAGAGCTGACAGCATTGTCAGAGTGCCATCATTACCCCCATCATCAATCAACGTGTCCAGATTCTTTTTTTTTTGTTCGCTGAGGAGGATTAGTCCTGAGCTAACATCTGTGCCAGTCTTCTTCCACTTTATATGTGGTTAAAATGTTCCTTTATTTTAGATGTAGTCTCATCGTTACACTTTTCCAAAGATGCTGATGCAATAAATTATGGTTTCAAGTCAAATCTTCAGTTATTTGATTAAAATAAATTAATGTTGGACTTAGATTTCTCGTGTACTCACATAACTTGTAACTTCTGCAAGAAAAAAGTTGTTTTCTTTAATTACTTTTATTTTATTACCAGAGTCTAGACATCTATGCCTCATAGTTTGAGCGGTGAAAAAGTTTTCAAGCCTTTACTTAGACGTTAGATTACTTAAAATGTATTTTGGAGGTAATACTGACTGAACATAGTGATGGGTTGAATATGATTTGAAAGTTAACTAATATTTTTTGTTTTATATTGACTATACATTTTCTTCACTAATTTTTCCTTTTGTCTTTTCTGGAATATTGATAAAAATTTCTATATGTTCGTTTCATCCATCTAATGTTTTAGATGTTATAGATAGTATTGCACCTGTTAGGTGGTTTTCCTTAAATATTTATTTGATTTTTTATTAGCTTTATTGAGATATAATAGATGTATAATTACCCATAGCAAAGTGCATTATTAGATAAGTTTGACGTATATATGCACCTAAGAAACCATCACTGTAATCAAGATCATGAATCTACTCATTTTCCTCAGTTTTCTTAAGCATCTTGAGCGTCTTTTTTTACATTAACATCCATATATCCTCCTTAGTGAAGTATCTCTTCAAAACTTCGGCCTGTTTTTAAAAATTGAGTTGTTTATTATTGAGATTAGAGAGCTCTTTATTTTGAATACAAGCTCTTTATCAGAAATATAATTTGCAAACATTTTCTAACTGCCTAAGTCTTGTCTTTTCATTTTCTTAATGATGTCTTTCAAAGAGCAGTTCTTAATTTTGATGAGGTCCATTTTATCAGTGTTTTTCTTTGATGGGTTGTACTTTTATATCATATCTAAGAAATCTTTGCCTAACTCAAAGATTTTCTATGTTTTCCTTTAGACATGCTATAGTTTAGATTTTACATTTAGGTCTAGGATCCATGTCAAGATCATGTGTTTTGCTTGTTTACGTAACTGCATTGCTATCAGGTTTTTCATTTTGATTGTCTCTGATGTGGAATCCCTTGACGTTCGTAGAGTTGTGTCCAAGGCAGGATTCTTCCCTGAGAAGGAGACTCTTGGAATGCTGTGTAGGTAATTGGACAGGGATGTTTAGACTGACAAGCTTCTCTTCTCAGCCTGTGGGAAGTGTGCAGGAAAGTTGATACTTTCGTTTATATCTGAGGTAAGGAAGGTTTTCTGATATAAAATACTGCCTTTTAAAACATACCACCCATCTGTGTTCAAAAGAAGAGTTAACTAATCTCATTAAGAATCTGCACCTTTTAGTCTCGTGTTTCTCAAAATTGGCTGTGTATTGAAAACACCTAGAGAGCTTAAAAAATCTGAAGCCTGGGTCTCACTCCTAGAGGTTATTCTCTTGCAGCCTTGGCTGTGAATCATTGATCCGGGCAGATACTCTGGAATTTTCTCACATATCAATTTAGCCAGCTCTCTGTACCCTGAAACAAGTGCCTTGGCTTCATTGTTTCAGATTAGTGGACCAGCACAGCTGTTCCAAAATTTTTTAATAACCGTGATGATCATCTCATAGCTCACTGATTACTCCCATCAATGATTGATGAAGAATCCGGAGCGGGGATTCTCAGTTCTGGATGCACATTGACAGTGATTCGGGGAGAGTTTAAATAGTGCTGGGAAACAATGGTCTGGAGATTTATTTGAATGTTTTTAAATTACAAGTTTAAATTTCTTTAAGATATATACGACTGTTCAGATGATTCACTTCTTATAAAATTAAGTTTGGTAGTTTATGTCGTTCAATGAATTTGTCCGTTTCATCTAAATTCTCAGAATTTGAAGCAATAAATTTTTTGTGATAGTTGTCTATTTTATTTTAAATGATTGTAGACTTTAGTGAGTATAGAGTATTTCTTTCCTGACATTGGTAGTATTTGTTTTCTCTCATTTTTTCTTGGTTGATTGCTAGTTTTATTTTAGCATCTTTCTTGTTCTCTTTCAAATAATCAGCTTTTGATTGTATTGATTTTCTCTATTATTTGTCCTCTATTTTTATTCAAATTCATTGATTTCTGCTTTTCTCTATTGTTTTCTTCTTGGTGCTGCTTTGATTTATTCCTTTAAAGTTTTATAAGGTAGAAAATTAATCATTGATTTGAGGCCTTTCTTCTTTTCTAATATAAGCATAAAAAAAGCACTTCCTGTTGTATATTTTCTTATAAGCACTATTTTAACTGCATCACACAAATTATAATGTTATACTTTAATTTTCATTCCATTTAAAATAAATTAAAAATATTGGGAATTTTCTAGCTATGTTTCTGATATTGATTTCCAGTTTAATTCTGTTATATTCAGAGAATATACTTTGTATTATCTCATTATTTTAACTTTTGGAGCTTTTTTGATGGCCAAAGCACTGTCTGTTTTTGTGAATATTCCATGTGCCCTTGAGAAAATAGCTATTTTGCTGTTATTTTGCACAGTGTTATTGATTTTTAATTGTCAGTTTCTTTCGTGGCGTACTTCAGGTCTCTTACATCCTTCCTGATTTTGTCTGCTTTTCTTATTGCTGTGATAGGATTATTTCAGCCTCAACAATGATTGTATTTTTGATGTCTCCTTTGAGTTCTATCAGGTTTTTTTCACTTACTTTGGAACTCTACTCTTAGATTCATTCATACACATTTACAATTTTTATATATTCTTGATATCTTGTCTCTTTGTCATGCTGCAATGTTTTTCATCTCTGGTAATATTTCTTATTCTGAAATTTATTTTGTCTTATATTAATATTGTCACTTCCTACCTTTTAATTAGGACTTGCATCATGTAGCTTTTTTACTTTTAACCAACTGTACTCTTTAATTTAAAGTAGCTTCTTGTCAAGAGTATATAGTTGTGTCTTGCTATTTTATATAGACAGACAGTCCCTGTGTTTAGACCAGTAACATTCATGGTAGTCATTGATGTGGTTGGATTAAAATCTACCATTTTTTTCTAGTTGTTGTCTATATCTTCTATCAGTTACTTGTTCCATTCTCTTCTTTTTCTGCCTGCTTTTATTTTTCTGATTACATTTAATCTCCACTGTGGCTCATTATTTATATTTAGTTTTCATGTTTTAATGGTTGTCAGTGTTTACAATATTACTTAGTTACAGTCTCTCTTCAAATAATATTGTACTACTTCATGTGTAGTGTAAGAACCCTACATCAGTAGGCATGCAATTACTTTCTCCCATCTTTTATGCCCTTGCAAAATATTTTAATTTTGAATGCTATAAACCCACATTACATTCCTCCTAATTTTTCTATATATAGGAAATAATTTTCTTATTTTAATAAGAAAAAAGTCTAGTATGTTTACATCTATTTTAAGTATTTATGGAGATCTTCATTTCTTTTTGTAGATGTATCCCTTATAATATTCCTTATGCATGATGAACTTTAACATTTCTTGAAGTATAAGGCTGCGTTAATGAATTATATTAGTTTTTGTTTGTCTAAAACTGCCATTATGACTTCTTCTTCTTTTTTTTTGTTTGGTGAGGAAGATTGGCCCTGAGCTAACATCTGTTACCAATCTTCCTCTTTATGCTTGAGGAAGAATGTCCCTGAGCCAACAACTGTGCCAGTCTTCCTCTAATGTTTGTATATGGGATGCTTCCATAGCACGGCTTGATGAACAGTGTGTGGGTCTGCCCCGGGGATCCAAACCTGTGAACCCCAGGCCCCAAAGCAGAGTGTGTAGACTTAACCACCACACCACTGGGCTGGCCACGTAACTTCTTCATTTTTGAATGATATGTTTGCTGAGTTTAGAATTCAGGATCGAGAGACTTTTTTAAAGCGCTTTAATGATGCCAATTCATTGTACTCTGACTTTCATATTTTCTGACAAAAAGTCTGATGTAAGTCTTATCAGAGTTCCTCTGCATATTCCATGTCTTTTTCTCTGATTACCTTCAAGATTTTCACTTTATCTTTGGTGTTTAAAATTTATATATTATGTGTCTAGGGCTTTTAATTTTGAA
Source organism: Equus asinus (assembly GCF_041296235.1). NCBI lineage: Eukaryota > Metazoa > Chordata > Mammalia > Perissodactyla > Equidae > Equus > Equus asinus. The sequence goes on from NC_091790.1 coordinate 175,461,902, forward strand.
GGGGTGTTATTTATCTTGATTGGGGTATCTGATATTCTTTATAGTTTACTGTATTTTATTATTTTTGGAAAATTCTCAATAATCATCTCCTTTAGTTCTTCTGCCCTGTTTTCTCTCTCTTTTTTACTGAGAACAATTTATGTTGAACTATTTGATATTGTCTCTCACACTCTCAGATGCTGTTTTTTACTTTTGTTTCTTATTTATTTTTAGTCTTTTGGGTTTTTTTTTTTCTGTTTGTCTTTCAGTTTGGGTTATTTCTACTGACCTATCCTCAAGTCCACAGATTCTTTCTTTTTCTGGGTCAGGTATCATAATGAATCCTTCAGAATGTCTCTGTCTTCATTCTTCATGTCTGTTATTATGAGGTTTTTTTCCCCTCACATTTTAATTTTATTCTTACAGATTCAATTTCCCATTGTACTTCCCATCTGTTCATATACATTGTACATCTTTTCTACCAGTGTCTTCCTGTTAGTTATAACTCTTTTAAATTCCCTATCTGGTAGTTCTAACAATTGGACCATATCTAAGTCTGGGTCTGTTAAACACTTTGTCTCTTGATGGTAGGTGATTTTTCTTGCTTTTTATTGTGTCTTGTAATATTGGGTTGAAATTTAGACATCATACGTTGGAATGTAAAGACTGAGGTAGTTTATATTTAAACCTGAGGATGGGCATGGTCCATTGTGTCTTATGACATTACTGTGGGGGAATTGAATTGATGGAGTCAGAAGTTGAGTTTGAGTGTTGCTGTTGTTATGGTTACTTTGGTATACCACTGGCTTTATAATTTATTTAGTCTTAACTTGTTCATAAGGTAAGGACTGGATTGCTGAAGAGTTTTTCTTGTTCTGTTCCATCCTCAGCTTTAGACCTTTTTCCTCACTGTTCTCCCAGAGAAAACCTTGTCCTTCCCCCAGCAGAAGGCTGTTATCTCAATATTTGCTAGCCTGTACTGGGGTGGGTATATTTTCTGTTGTCCTGGTCCAGACTAGACACAAGTAGTCCCTGAGTCTCTAGATCTCCATAATGGGCCTTTCTAGTTTCTTTTAATGGTAGGAGTTAACTTGTGGTCTGGACAAGGCTAGTTTCATGCCCTTTTCTCATTAGTAGAGGGTATGTTATTTATCCTTCTTCCAGCTGCAGTGGGTCTTGACTTTGTCTTGGGGTCCAATAGATTTTTTCCCTTTTCATGGCAGCCTAAAGCTTTTATCTTCTAAGAGTAATAATCCATGAAGGGCCTTTTGCAGAACTTTATGCCTTCCCTGCAATACTGGCCATTCCCCTCCCCCAATGTGGCACCACTGATGGAGGTTTTATCCAGTACCCACCCTGCCCACATTCTTTCTCCTGAACATTCCATGTTGTTCAGTGGAGAAGAGCTTGTGATTGAGTTAAAAACTACCCTCTTATACAGATTCAAGGGGTTCCATACTGTCACTCTTATTCACACTCATGCTTTAACGATTACTGAAAATGTATGTATAGCTGAATTCTTAACTGCAGGCATGGTGACCTGGTTTCCTCCCATGTTTTGCTCAACATGAGTCTCTGTCTATGTGCTATCTTTCCTTGGAGGTGCCTATATTTTCTCTAATTTTAAGCAAATTGGTTGACCTCCAATTTCAGCTCTCAGACATTTTCAAAAAAGTTATTATTTTTCAGATTATCCAGCTTTTTCTGGTTGATAGCCTAGGTGTAATATTTCCTATGCTCTTCATTTTAAGAGGAAGCCAGAAGTCTGTGCCTAGCTTTTGATATTATTTTGCCTCTATCTTTCAAACTTGACTGCAACCCTGGTATCACTTTAGTATCACCCCAGTGTCTACCCAAAACAGTCAAGAATCCAGACTAAATTTAGTGTGTGAGAATTCCAGTTAATCCAAATGAGAAGTAAGAAAGAATATCATCTGACAATTTTAATTTCAGAAAGATTCAAAACTGGTTCCCAAATTCATGTCATATCCTTTCTTTCATGTCTGATTTTGATTTTTCCATCATCACAATCTAAATCTACTTAAGAGCAAATTATAGAAATTTTACAATGTTTAAAAACTCATCTTCAGTCGGTTATTTTTTTTTTTCTATAACCACACTTAAATTGAAGTATTATATTCAAGGTTCTAAAAACCATTTAAGGGGAAAACCCATCCCAGTGACTCTCAAAGTTTAGGGCAACCAACAGCTTATCTGTTCTCTTGCTCAAGAAAACTAATTAATCATTTCTCATGACATTCGGTAGTTTGCCTAATTTTGTTTTTTTCATTAGCTGTTTCAGTCTGTATAAGGTTTATGTCATTAAAAGTGAGCCTGAGGATAGTGTTAACATTCAGATCTTTTGAACAATGTCTGGAGGATGGAAGAATGGATGCCAAAGTCGTTTAAAATTCACCACTGCCTTTAATTAGACTAGTTTAACCTTGCAGGCTCAACAAATGAGTCTAGCTAGATCAAGTGAGTTTTTGTTAGTGTTTCTAACATCATCCTAGATATTAATTGAAGGGCTGTACACAAACAGAATTGATAAGGCATGATGTGGGAGTACTTGTGGCTCCGGAGAAACTATGACCTTTTTAACAATGAGAAAATGCATAAAGGTTATAGGGAAATTTTTACTGGCTTCCTGGAAGAATTTGTTATAGATTTGCTTAGACTTTTCCTTGACTTAATAGTCAGTTATTGCTTTAAGAGCTAAATAATCTGACATAAGCAGAAGTTAAGTTCTCGTTAGAACAAACATTCACTATGAGCCTATGCTGCTTTGCATTTGATTATCATGCTTATTTTATCTGATTAAAAATTATGTCTGTGTTGAAAGTTGAATGGAAAGGAAATCTTTTGGCAAGGGCATAATAGACAAATGTTAAAACTTATGTTTTGTAGATGGAGATTACTCTTCTTCAGCAGCATGTGGAAACATACTGATTTATTGCTAGTTCTAAAAAAAGATCAGAAATGTTTAAAACATGCTAACTTAATCACATAATGTAAAGTGTCTCTGCATTGTGCTTACAAAAGTACTGCAAAGTCACATTAGGAAGAGATATTAAGGCACATTCAATATTCTTTTGTAGTTGGAATTACTTTATAATGACACAGTACTTATTTCAGGCATTTCATCAAGGATTGAAAAGTACATTACTGATGATGAAACTTTCTATGTCCTTGTACACATTAAAATTTAGAGTAGAATCTAGTTAATTCAGACATCAGTGTTTCAGAATTTAGACAAGCATTAGAATGATACTTAAACTCATACTATCTATAAAGTGTTTGCTACACAAATGCATGTTAAATACATTTAATGACTCATTAATTGTTTTAATACTTTTAATAATTAAATAGTAAATTGATGATTAAATGATGAACTAATGATTAAATATACACTACATTTAATGATTAAACTATTTAAGAAGACACTTTAAACACCCTCAATTTCTTCAGAAAATCAGATTTAGTTGAAAGTAATCTGTAGATTTACAGATTATTTTTATCTATTTATTACAGCAGATTTTTAAAGACTTACGTAAGTCGTGCTTTTTTAACCTAATTTTGGAAACAATTGGTAATTTAGTGTGATCAAGTTATAGTTTTTCTTAGAATATTCTATATTTTAGCCTTCCTTAAATGTAGATATTTCTTCCAGATTGGTCACAATAACTAACTAAGTTTCATTTGATTAATTTTTATGTTAAATATGGAATGCTTTGTAGTAATATATAATTACTGCCTCCCCCTATGTCTCAACTCAGTGACTAATTACACACAAAACTATTAGAATTATTTAGTTTTTGTACAATCTTTAAATTTTTTTGTGGCGTCCTTTGCAATTGCTTTGCAGTCTTATTATATACACTTTTATGAGTAAGATTTCCACTCTCTTCATCATAATGAATTCAAGGAATAAGTAAGCAGAGGTCATGGTAGACAATGATTTACCATGCCTCATGTTTCTAGAGTAGCATTCAACTACATTAACCTTTCTGGCCTCTCTTCCCATTCAGTTAATTATGTAATTGGTGAGTATGGCTAAGATTCTCCATACATTCCCTCTCTCATTTTTAGTAATAGAATGTAAAATTTATCTCAAGCATCAGCGTGTCTATACCTAAAAGACTAAATTTACCAGTTTTCATTACAATAGTTTTGGCCATGTGACTAAGTTTTCATGATGAGGTGGGAACAGTGGAATGGTGTTTTAGGAAGTCTCCTTAAAATGTAAAGTGGGCTCTTTTCCTTTCATTTCTCTTTGCTGCTGGCTGGGTGCAGATGAGATGGTGGTCCTGCAGTCACCATGCATCATATTTAGCATGGTCATGACTTTTTCAGAATGGCAGAACAAGTTAAAGAGAGCTATAGCACTCTTGGAACACTTACCTCCAAGCTACTATAATGTGGAATCTGTCTTGTTTAGCCATTGTTATTTTATATTTTTCTGTGACAAGCAACCAAACATAATCTAAATGATACTGTGACTGAGAGAAGTTGCAGAGAATGCTTGATTCAGCGTTTCCTTTCTCTGTTCCTGATCTGTAGATTTGTCTGCCCACAGGGTGGCTGCATTTGGGACTGACTGCTCAAGGGTAGTTTGCAGATGTCAGCTGCGTTGGGACCAGGAGTAAATCTATCTCATTATGCATCATAGGACTAGAAAACCCATTTGGCTATGGATCTAAAAGCAGCTTCGGAAAGCAGCTTCATCATTAATAAAGTTCATATTTTTATCTCCATCTGCCTGACTCATTTATCAGCTGTGTTGATGTTGTCGGGGTGGTCATTGAGATTTAGTGAAAATAACCATATAGCGATATACAGCAGTGTACTGGTTCAACAATGGACTCTTCAGGAAAGTAGCTTTGATTCTTAGTGTTTGCTTATTTTGGTGGTCGCTGTACTCCTCTCTTGGTCAATTTCAAGGTATAAATGTGACATCACTAAACCAAGTTGGACAGACAAGTGCAGTAGCACACCATTATGTAGTATTTCTGCCATACAGTTACAAGAGATATAAATAACTGCAAGACCTTATATAATAGAAACATGGTCAAATAAACTGGAAATTATGAGTTTCTAGTATGAATTACTCTCATATTTATTATAATTCATTTAATTATAAGTTTATATACTTTAATTTTTAATATTGGTTGTGTTTAATAAGGAACTTTCAAAATTTCTAAAGATTTAAAATTAGCTCTCAGGAATCAGTGTGCCCTGGCTCTCACACTTACACACATCACTGAATAATTTTGTATATATATAAAATATATGTGTGTACATAGTAGAATTGCCATTGTTTATGAAAATTCTGTATCTAAATACTGCATTTGAATGTCATGTTCATGATAAAATATTGTACTGTTTTAATAATTAATAATGCTTTGTTTCCACATTAAAATGTGTTTAATACTAGTCAAAAGCTAATTAATTAATCCCACATATAGGCAAGATGTATAGGACTTTGTATTTCTCTTCTACATGAGCAACGTGGAATGATTTTCTATACTTCTCTCTTGAAGTGTTATGTTCCTAGAATTCAGGGAGTACCCTTAATAACTCCCTTGGGTAATTTCACATATTAGCTCCATAAATATGGTGTCTCAGTTATGAAAAGGAATAAGATTGCAAGCATTAGTTTGTGACTATTAAAATGCCTGGTTTATTAAGTTACGTTGATTTACATTTCAGTTTTTAGTAAGCAAGTACTATTTTTTTCAGTTATTTTTCTATATCCAACCCTCATATTTTGTTTGAAGTTCCCAGGAGTTTATCAGTGAGAAAGTGGGGTCTTTGGAAGGTAATTAGGTTTAGATAAAGTTATGGCGGCCCCCGTGATGGAATTAGTGTCCTCATAAGAAGAGGAAGAGATACCCGCACTTTCTCTTTCTCAGCCTTGTGGAGGACACAGAGAGAAGGCCTCCATCAGCAGGCCAGAAATAGGGATCTTGTCAGGAATGAGATCTGCTGACACTTTGACCTGGGGCCTCCTACCTCCAGAGTTGTGAAAAATAAATGTCTTTTAGTTAAGCTACCCAGTCAATAGTATTTTGTTACAGCAACCTGAGCTGACTAAGACAAGTGTACTGTAGAGAAATTTAGTAATTTGCCATGGTCAGACGGTAAATGAGTAAGGAATCTATAGCTGTTTGACTCGGATCCTTTTCTCTTAGCCAATGGCCAACGTTGCCGGCTTCAGCACTCTTAAAATGTTAAGAATATATTTCTAAATGTTAAATGTTCCAACTAAAAACAATGGCAACAGAAAGCTTCTCTCAATATCAATTACATTCTAAAAATAATATCTATTATTATTATGGAAATTTTAAATTGTGTTTAGAATTAATCTTATGCATAGATATATCATCAAAGGGAAGGGAAATTATTCCTGACCAAATTTTTTTACCCAGAGTTTTAACCAAAATGCCACCATTAAAGACTCATCATTAGTTAAGAAGTGTACAAAAAAATAGGTTCAATAGATCAATCAAATGCATTTAATAGAACAAATGCACTGAACATTTTGTGACTAAAAAGATAGGCAAGTGTATCTCTGCTTTCTATTACAATCATAATACAATTGGGAGACATAAGAAATATATATAAAAAGATAATGGGACAAAAATATATGAAATGTGTCATTGAGTTGCAAAGGTAAAAGTGTTAGAAAAATTCGAGAGAACACACTGGAGTTGGTAGCTCAGAGGAAACTTTACAAATGAGTTGGGACATGGGCTATCTTTTTTTTGTTTTTTAAGATTTTATTTTTTTCCTTTTTCTCCCCAAAGCCCCCTGGTACATAGTTGTATATTCTTCTTTGTGGGTCCTTCTAGTTGTGGCATGTGGGACACTGCCTCAGCATGGTTTGATGAGCGGTGCCATGTCCGCACCCAGGATTCGAACCAGTGAAACACTGGGCCGCCTGCAGCGGAGCACACGAATTTAACCACTCGGCCACGGGGCCAGCAGGACATGGGCTATCTCTTAATGATTAGCTACAATCAGAGAAGAAAGGGAAGGTTGTGAGGACAGATTGATGTGTAAAGATGGAGAAATCTAGGAGTGTTCAAAAAGCAAATATGTCTCTCATTAGAGACAAGCAGAGTTGAATTTAGAGATGAAATATGTAGCAGAAGAAATGGGAGAAGAGGTTGGCAAGATAAGAGGAAACCATTTTATGGTTTAATGCTCTACTGTGATAAATAGCATGGAGGCTGCTTTAAATATGTTAAACATGAAATGCCTGGATTAAAGTAATAGTTAATGAGAGTTTAATCTGGTGTTGGAGTTGAGGGTGGTAAATTTTTAAAAATGTAATAGGAATGAAAGATTGCAACTTTAAGAAATCTGTCTTTGGAGATGCTAGAGTACAACAATCACTACACGTCTAGATATATGGTCTTTTTTTAAGAAAACAAAACAGAAAATAATCACATTTGCCAAATCTTAGTACTTGGCGTGATGGAAGTTTTGTTGCAATTAGGAGCTGATTTATTTAGTTATATAGAATGCTTACAGGAAATAGAGTCCTAATACTCACATACTCGTCTATGTATATGTGTGTGCATGTACAATGCATGTGTGAACATGTATGTGTGCATGTGTGAGCGTGTGTGTGTGTGCATGCATGCATGCATCTGTTTGTCTTGGAGGGGAACAGGAACAGGAGATTTTTTCAGAATTGTTATAAAGGGACATTTGAGGCCAGTGCTTGTGGAAACCATTGAACTTTACAGTTCTGAAAATGAGTTCAACTTTTCTAGAAGATCTTTACTAAAGTATTCTAACATGATTATTTTAAGTCATTATTGAGTTGCACAGAGAATTTAGTAGTAGTATGGATTTCTGCACACGTTAACTAAAAGATCACATAATTTCCCTGAAAGGGAAGTAATTGCTGTGGTGATCTCTATTAATTTGAGTTAGCGTTTATTGTATACATTGTTACAAATAGGCTTCTTGAGACATTTCAGCATTTATCATAAAATCTTGGGAGAACTGATGATAATGATGCAATTACTGTGTGTCAACTGCTTGGTTATTATTTATCACTTACAGTCGCTTTTTAATTACTGAATATTCTGCATTCTTCTGCATAGTGTGTATGAACAGGAGAGATAATTGTGATAAAATACTTCAGATTAGACTGCAGAGAGTACATTTGTAACTAGATCTCTATGTGCTTTTGAAAAATACGTGTTAGAAAATTAAGATTGGCAATGTACTTTTCAGTTTAGCGACGAGAGACCTCTACACACTCTTTTTCTCTGATTGTAGATTTTATTAAAAAGAAAACAAAACATGAGAGCCTGGTGTTTGCAAAATTCCAGTAAATGGAAGTGCATGTATTATACCTATTCTTCCTGAAAAGCAATGTGAGCCCCAGGGATGAAAGGATTGACATAACCAGGAGCTGAGCTTCTAGATATAGCCAGACTACACCATGTAGATGGTGTTTCTGCAAGCTCTAGGTCTGTTGTGAAAAATTTTGGAATAATCCCAAATCTGACCATGCTTCACAATGCCTACTCCTACCACTCCTAGAAACAGCGACCATAATCTCTCAGCAGCAGCCTCTTCGCAGATCTCTTTTGTTTTTTCCTGACCACCTAACAGCCAATGAAATACAAAATATTTATGGTGGCAGGTTCAGTGTGATCTGCCCCTGCCATTGATGCCACTTCATTGACTATTGAACTCAAGCCACTTGGGCCTTCGTACCATTTCTCAAATCACTAAAGTCATTTCTGCAACAAGGCCTTCTAATTTGCTATTTCCTCCCATGAAATGCTGTTTTCTTTGTGTGAAGATACTTTCTTTGTGTGAAATGCTTTCTTTGTGGAACAGTTTCCCCATACACTTGCATTTCATACTCCTGCATTTCATTCAGGATTTTGATCAAATGCCACCTCTTCAGAGAAGCTTTCCCAGATACCATTTCCAAAAAGTGTACCCATCATTCTGCATCTACATTTCTGCTGTATTCTTCTCCAAAGCACTTAACACTGACAGATCTTTATATAGGTTCACATTTTACTTCTTAATTGATTGTTTCCCCCACTGCAAGAATGCTCCAGAAGGGCAGGAGGTTTGTTTGTTTCTCACTGTATCCATAGCACCTAGAACATAGGAAGTTCCCCAAATAAATTTGCTGAACAAATGTGTGTTACTGGGAGGTAAGTTAGTCTGAGCACTAAGGGCCAGTCTAGTAAACCAGAGACTAGACTCTCATTTCTCTGCCTGCCAAGCCATCATTCTTTCTCTGCTGCCACATTTTTTTTTTTTCTTCTCTCTAGTAGCCAGAATTCTTGTGGAGCTAAGTTCAAGTGACTCTGTGTGGCTGAAAGGACAGTGGTAACATACTTTGTAAAATGACTCATAATTGAGACTTTTCACTGATTTAGTCTAGCATGTCCTCCAATTAGTCTTAAAAGCTCTTAAGTTTTTATCTTTGTTTATTTCAGTGGAATAAAAGAAAGTTTTGTGAGATAATGTACTATACTATAAAACATAAGTGTCTAGAAATAAAAACGATTTTGGTTACCTTCAAATATCAATATTGAATATTGATATTTTCAAATCTTGAAAATATCAAATATTGAAGTGATCATTATATATATACACACGTACTTATTTTCAGTAATTTCAGATTTGAATATGGTAAAGTCTAAGCAGTAAGGAAATAAAATACTATGCTATTAAAAGGCAATATCCTAAAATAAAACATATTAATTTGCATCCATGTGGCTACTTTAGAGAGTGTAAATAAACCAATCGTGACCAAAAATTGAAATCTCCGAAATCAAAAGCCAGTCCTTATTTTCCCAGAATAGTACTATACTTGGAACTTAGAAGAAACTCAAATAAATGTTTGTTGAATGGAAGCATTTCAAATTCTGTAACAAGTTTAGATTTGTTTTTCTTACATAGTATTATGATTTCAATAAAATGACTCTGATTGCTCTTGAATACCACTTGTCTTTATTCAACAACTATCTAGAAGTCTCTTATTTGCATTTTTTTGTAGGTGCTCTTTAATTCTGAGCCCTAAGCATTTTGGATCAAATTAGAAGTCACTAGACAGGAGCAATGAATAAGAGAATAAGTATAAAAATCTCAGAATGTTGCATTTCTGAGTTTCTTCTCTTTTTTGCTACTCCTGCCAAAAGGATCATGTTCATCTATGTAAAATATTTTTATTCCTTTAAACACACCACAATGCTTAGGCCCGGCCTTTCATGGAGGGCTATAGGAAAAACCGACAGTGCTTCATTTAAGGAGGGCTCCAGTGTCCCTGGTGCTTCAAAATGTTTCTCCCATCAGCCTGTCAAAGTAAAGTTTCTCCTTCATTGAAGAAAATCTGTTTTCTTAAATTATATTCTTCACTCCATCCCAAATCCTGTTCCTCTTCACTCCATAGCCATCTACTTGAATCTGTTTAATATTAGGATATGTCCTAATATTATGGATCCTAATATTATGGATCAGTCTATATCTTTGAAAAAAATATTTTTTCTGAGTATTGTCTTCTACATTTCTTACTTCTACTTAGTCTCCCATAATATACATCACCACATTTCACATACTGTTTTAGCTCTTGATACACATCTCTCTTGGTTACAACTTCCTCTTATCACAAGAAATACTATAATGAGCATCCTTACATACATGAGTGTATATTTGGGTGGTTAAAGCCAGCCATAAGTTTGCTAGGTTACAGGCATATTCAGCTACCCTGAGTGCTGTCACAGTGATTTCCAAAGTGTTTAAACAACTTACATTCTAGTTTTCATTTTCTTATATCTGAATCAATATTTTGTATTATCTGGCTTTCTAATTCCCAGTGATATTTAGTTCATTTTTTTCTTTTAATTTGAAATAGAATTTCTCTGACTCCTTATGATCTTAAGAATCTTTTCATGTTTATTTATTTAGCAAACATTTACTTAGCAATTATTATGTTCCAAGTACCCTTCAAAACCCTTAATTTGTATTAATTCAGTTAGCCCTCATTACAACCCATAGTAACCTACTTATGAGCTAGATACTATTTTATCTCAATTACATATCATTGGAAACTGAGGCACAGAGAGGATAAGTAACCTGTTCTACATCACACAGCTAATGAATGGTAGAGATGAGATTCACACCAGGCTGTTTGGTTCCAGGGTCTGTGCTCTTAACCTCATTTTTGCCTACTTCTTAGCCATTTGGATTTCCATGTATTTCTCATTTGTATCTTTTGCCCGTTTACTCTACTGACACTGAGATATGTCAGTGAACAAAACAAAGTAACTGCTTTCATTGGGGTAGATGGTGAGTGGTGCTGTGGAGAAAACAAGGAAAACGGTCTGGGCAATGCTAGGAGCTGTGGGGATTTACACTTCTCTAGGGTGTTTGTCAGAGGAGCTTCTGATATTTTGGTATTTAAGGAGAAACATGAAGAAATTGCGAGATAAGCCAATGGAGGAAGACTGTTTCACACAGAAGGAACACAGGCAGGAGCAGACGTGGAGCGTTTGAGGAAGGAGGCCAGTGTGGCTGAAACAGGGGGACTAAGTGTGGAGTGGTGGTGGGAGATGAAGGTAGGCATGCATTCGTGGGGAGATTGATGGGGCCGACTGTGTAGGATCTTGTGGGCCTTGAAAGGTATGTTAATCAGAGTTCTCCAGAGAAACAGAACCAATAGGATATTTAAGATGTAAGAATATGACTATATATGAATATGAATATATATATATATGAAGAGATCTATTGTAAGGAATTGGCTCACATGCTTATGGAGACTGAGAAGTCCCATAGTCTGCCTTCTTCAAGGTAGAGAACCAGGAAATCCAGTGGTGTGATTCCATCCCAGTCCAAAGGACTGAGAACCAGGCGAGCTGATGACATAGACTCCAGCCTGGGTCTGAACGCATGAATACTGGAGTACCAGGGCAGGAGAATTTCCATGTCCCAGATCAAACAGTCAGGCAGGAAGGGCCAAATTATTTTTTCCTCAGCCTTTTTGTTCTATCCAGGCCTTTAATGTACTGGGGTAGGGAGGTGGTGATTGAGGGTCATGGGCAATAGCTTGACTGAGCCCACCAATTCAAATGCTAATTTCTTCCAGAAACATCCTCACACCTGTAAATAATGTTTAGCCAAATTTCTGAGCACCCTGTGATCCAGTCAAGTTGACACATAAAATTAACCATCACAAAAGAAATTTGACTTTTACTCTGAATGAAATGTGAAGTGAATATAGGGTTTTAAGCAGAGAAGTGACGTGATCGTAGGCCTGCAATAAAAGAAACACTACTAGATAGAGAATAGACTATAAGGAGGTGAGGGTGGGAGCAAGGAGACCAGCTAGGAAGCAAGAGGTGATGGCTATGCCATACTTGATCATGATGTATAATTTTTGATACATTGTTGCACAGAATTAGCTAAAGTTCTGATTCTCATTTCTCGTGTATATTTGCCTGTTAATCAGGCCTAAAGATGTTTTTCTAAGGTTTTTAGTGAAGTTGTACTGGCCTCGTATTCTGAAGTGAGCAGATCTCCCTCACCTTCTCTTTTTACTTGTTCTTTTAATTATTTGTACCATCTTATACAAAGGGGATTGAATGTAGCTTGAAAGTCGGGTAGAAATCACCTGAAATATCATCTGGGCATAGCTTTTGTTTATGCAAGGTAGATTATGACTGCCATTTCCATTTCTTTAACGTGTATTTTTCTCATAATTGTTAGTTCATTCTTACGCATTTGGCATTTTGTATTTTTCAAGAAATTTAGTAATTCTATTTTTAAAATAACTGTCTTTAGCTATTCAAATTTTTTTCATTTACTTTATTTGCATTTTTTTCTTTATAAAACTTGCTAGAGATTTGTTTAAATTATCCATTCTTTCAAAGTACTGTCTTTTGTTTCTTAATTGGTTTCATTTTTTCTTTAATTTATATACTGCCTTGTACTTTATTTTATTCTTTCCTGTTTCTTTGATGCTCCTCCATTCCGTTTTTCTATTTTCTTGCTTGAATGTGTAACTCATTTCCTTCCTATTTATTTTTTGATAAATAATGTATTCAATGTATTCAAACTCTCTTTCTGTTTGTTTTTTTAATAAATGATGTATTCAAAGCTCTGTTTCTCTTCTAAGCACTGCATTAGCTATTTGCATAAATTTTGTCATGTAGTTTACTGTCTGTATAAGTATTTCATATTTTTTCTTGGGTTCATACTTAGATTATTAATAATTTGCTTTGTTAATTTTTAGAAGTATGTCATTTTTAAGCTATTATTTGTTGTAGATTTCTAATTATACTGTCTTATTTTTCCTGCTTCTGGAGTTCCTGTCATTAAGGTGTTAACACTTGTATCTCTATCTCTCAATTTTATATTTTTCACTCTTTATGTTTTCCTGATATTGTTCAGGGTGCATTTCTTGATCTGCCTCTCTTGCTCTCTAAGTTGTTCTAAAGCTGTATCTATTGTGCTATTTAACTTCTCTACTGAATCATTTATTTCAAATTTTATATTTTTCATACCCAATGACTTCACTTGGTCACTTTTGTGACTAAGTGGTTTTGTTTCATTTATCCCATATCTTTGCATATCCCATTAAATTTACTTTTATGCTTATTTAAATTCTAATTCTAGTCCATCAATCCTGCTTGTTTTGCCATAGGTTATGTCAAAGCAAAAATGGCACTGAACAGTGTTAAGTAGACAAGGAAGACTTTGTTCAAGCCTATTACAATAGGGGAGAGAGACCAAACGCAGTCGGAACTCATCTCCACCAAAAGGTGGTAGAGATTTTTAAGAGGTGGGCTGAGGGGGATATCTTAGGCCTTTGTGTTTGTCAAAGGGCTTTACCCAAAGGAAAAGTAAACTCTCTGGTACCTTTATTTATCTTTTTGAGGAAGATTAGCCCTGACCTAACTGCTGCCCGTCCTCCTCTTTTTGCTGAGGAAGCCTGGCCCTGAGCTAACATCCATGCCCATCTTCCTCTACTTTATATGTGGGACACCTACCACAGCATGGCATGCCAAGCGGTGCCATGTCCACACCCAGGATCCGAACTGGCAAACCCAGGGCCGCAGAGAAGCGGAACTTGTGAACTTAACCGCTGCACCACTGGGCTGGCCCCTCCCTGATACCTTTATGACAGGAGATAGTTTTGGAATTTGGAGCAAGGTACTCTCTGAACTTAAGCTCCTACCCTCACACAGAAACTGAGCAATAGGGGCACTATTATTCTTGATGATTGCATTTCAAAGAGGTAGTTCCCAAGGTCTTAAAGAAAACATTTTTGGATTGTAAAACTGGCAAGAGGATTTTAAAAAGATTTACATCTCAAAGGGGAAGACAAAGGACTTGCAGTTAAAAGTTTTCTAAAGTAATTGCTCTAAGAAGAGGAAGGTCAGGCCTTGACTCAGGAGGAAGCCAGTATAAAGTTCCTGCAAGCTGAGAGGAAGGTTCAGGTGTATTGGTCAGTTGTTCGGTTACTTGTCTCTTTCATGGTAGTCGTGATCCTCAGATGTTCTGGTATTTATCCCAGGGAATGCACAGTTACTTGGACATAGCAGCTGCATTGTGTAGTAATGTGAATTTTGGGGAGGAGTGAACTCCCAGGGATCTACCTTGTCAATCCTCTGCTGACTAGGAATGGTGGTCTAGGGTGAAAAGGAAGGAAAACTACTGTGGTTGAGGAAATAGACGACTTTACCCATTTTGATCCCCAGAGATCTTCACTCTTACCTCCATTTGTTGAAATTGCACTTTTCCTGAGTGCTGCCCTCCGCAGTTGAGATAATCTGACTCATGATAATGAGGTGGGGGCCTGAGGAGAGAGTGAAGGAACTGAAGAGGATATGATCAGAGTCAATTCACGTTCCTGTCCATTTTCCTCTCTCCCACAGATGCTAGCCCTGGTACTGCCCTGACGCTACTGCATAATGACCAGTTAGCAAGGGGCAGGCACTACTAACTTTTCTTCCCCATATCAAGTAGGGCAGGAGTGATCTATCCAGGGAATATAGTGGAGAGTGTAAGGAAAATGAAAAAAGATTGATCCTAATGGCCCTCTGTCCAGGAATCCAGATCCTTCCCTGTGATGCCATTCTCTCCCCCCAAAATCGTCCCCAATTTTTCTGTTTCCACAGGTAGTTCTCCCAGCATTAATGTTCTTCTAATCCACTATTTATGTGCTCCTGTTGCATCTCTAAAGGTAGCCTCCATGTTATATCTTAATGGCATGATCTCAGAAGTGTAGTTTGTGTAGTTTCCAGAGAAAGTCTTTGAAGAGGTATGAGTTTGGGGATTTAGGAATTTACTGCAAGGAGTGGGAAAAAATGGGGAGCACACCGAGACTATTACATACTTGATATTTATATCTATATAGGGGCTAATGTTTGACAGATACAGTTTTACTGTCTGATTTCAAATAATAAATATTATCAAACTAGATTTCTGTTTGTTACTTATGTCATACATTACTTAAAGACCAAGAATAAAATATCAGATAGCATTTATAATTGAAAGTGAAGCTATTCCTAACATGTTAATAATTCATTTCAGTATTAGAGGCTTATTTCTAATCCCATCATATTCATAGAATTCTTTCACCAACTGGCTGTTTTTATTTTCTCAATTTTGTGAAGCCTGTCTGATGTCTTCCTTATCTCAATGTTTAAATCTATGTAAAGTATGAAAACAGAAAGGTCAACCTTTTCTGAGTGGTAAACTATACTACTCTTAATATCTCTGTGCATTATGGAGTTCTAGTTGTCTGAAAGACACTGTGGGGGACTGGCATTGGCCACCCCAAGATATGTCTCTTTGGCATGAGGATTATTTGGGGCTGGTTACTCTCCTGCAGACAGGAAAGGAGCTCTGAGAAGCAGAATTTACTTACCCTTTGTTAAGAAACATTTACATTTGTAAGGGAAATCTCAATCTGTAAAGGTGTCTCCCTCTCTGTACCAGGAAGAAGGGGGATGACCTTCTTTCTAGAAACTCCTATCAATACAGAATGCAAGGACTTAAATCTGCATAATAATCTTATTCCTGTTTATTGTGCTTGTCTGGTAACCTCCTATAACTGACTCCCCCCACCCCCAACATCCTCCTTTGTCTTTAGCTGGATATGATATTTAAGGTGGGGGCTTCAGCCATTTTGGTGAGTTCCTCAGCTTGCCTGAGCCTCTCCCACGTATACATGTTATAAAGCTTTGTTTAATTTTCTCCTGCTATTCTGTCTCATGTGAATTTAATTCGTTCTCCAGCCAGAAGAACACAGAGAGGATAGAGGAAATGTCTTCCTCCCCTACAACACAGTGTTCAAATATTCTTTGAATTTACATTCATTCTGTTTATTAAATTTCTCTTTCCATTAAAGATGGAATGTCCAAAGTTTAAAAGGAAGCAGAAAATTCATATATTTTTGTTCATTGTAAATTCAAGAATTTTTGTGAAAATTAAGTACTTCATGATAAAAAAAAAAGTTCTGTGGTTTTATTTTATCATATGCCAAACATTATTTCTGTAGTCACCAGAAGTTAGTTTTAGTGGAAGGAGAGAATTAACTTGTTTACTTAATGGAGTGGATAAGGTATGGGGATCAGGGTAAGTAATATTGTGAAATACAGTTGTATTTAGGTCTTTAGTGCTTTTGAGACTGGTTTCCAAATTAGAGGAATGCAAACTTTATTGAATATTCCATTTTCATATTACAGTTTTCTCTAATGAAAGTTCTTCATATAGATAGCAATTTTTGTTGTAATAAGCTAAAAATGTAGTGTTGAAAGAAATCTAATATTAGAGAATAAGAATATCAAATGGAGTTCTATACAGAATTAGTGATGGAGTGTTAACGTGCAGGTCCTGATAAGTTACCATGTTTCCCTGTAGGTCAGCTGCTTTTCAAGTGATGTCCTTCCATTAATTTATTCTCATCTATATTTTAGGGGGTTTTGGATCATGATATGCAAAATTATTAAATCGTTACAATAAAGTGAAAAAACCTTGTCAAGAATCGGTTCATCTTAGAAGAGTAAATTTCACTGAATTCAATTTTGTCATATGTAATGTAACTTTCAGATCATTCGTTTCACAGTTGTTGCATTTGTGGAATTGATTGGGGAACAGTTTTACAAACTTTAATGTAATAAGGTACATCTACACGGGACTTCATCATAGGTCATTTATTAACTTTATGTTCAAAATAATTTGGGAACACTAATTAAAAATGCTTTGTAAACTTCATTGGAAAAGATATAGTTCCATTAATATTGCATCATGGCCAGCTGTTATTTCCTTAGCTATAAGTCTGGAGCATATGCTGAGGCATGCAGATTGTATGAAGTCAACACACACACACACACACACACACACACACACACACAGGTTCATGTAGTTTTAAACCTCCTTTAAGCCCCCAGTGTAGGGACCATTTAATTCTTGCCTCTGAGTATGCCCATATTGCTCTATAATATATGCAAAAACTGATACTGAACTTGAGGTAGAAACATACAATGAAAGACTGCATTTTGCATTACTATTGTTTGAATACATCCTACTGTGATATATGGGCGTTGCAAATATTATTCAATGTATAATGTGTAAACATTCAATGTATAAATACAACATTCACCAGGCCTACTTCTTTGCTGCCTTTATTCTATTGCTTTCTTATTCAGCCTAGATTCCTTATTGATAATTATTATAGCTCCTTTACAAATACTCTCAACACTGTTGCACTTACTTGACAAAAACCTAAACATCGTATACCATCTGCCTAGCAACTAATCGTTGTTACAGAAAATCACACAACCAAGAACGTGGATGGTTGTGACTTTACACTGATGATAACTCAAATGGGTCCTTAATTCTGGGCGCACGTCCCATTATTTTTCTGTAGCAAATTCACTCTGCCTCTCATCACAAGACTTTCCTACCTTGTCTTCACTTTCCAAAAGTCCATCCTCTTTTCCTATAGTGCTTTCAATTGATGACCTTACATCCTACTTCATTGAGCAAATAAAAACCCTTAGAAAAGTGCTTCTTTTGACTCTTTATAGTCAAATCTATAAACCAATGAATGCTTTGCCATCTTCACCTCTTGTTCTCCTTTTGTAATGGGAGAAAAACTATTGCAGAAGGAAGAAAATTGAGAATTTCCTCAATTTTGCCCTTGAATTCCTGCCCTAGTGTTCTGGAGCACATTCATATTCAGCTGCTCAGGGATTTAGCTCCTTTTTTATTTCCCTAAACTCTCTTGGGTCACCAGCCTTTCACTGTATCCTTATCAGCATACAAATGAGTGCTCGTTACTATTAAGATGCACATCACAGTCCCTGGCACTAGGGTTTAATGAAATGTGAAATGAATGGATGGATTGAGGAATGGATGAATGGATGGATGGATGGATGGGTGGATGGATTAATTAATACTTAGTGTGAAATTATTCTTTAGGAATTTGCCAACTTATAAAAACCACTGATAAAAAAACTTCAGGATTAGATGTAGTTAATTATTAAACAGTGTCTACATAGGACTTCATACAAAGTATATTACATATCTGATTGGATATTATATAGTTGTATTAGGCAAAGAGAATGAGTGGTAAAATTCTCTCTTGGTATATCTCTAAGTAAGATAGCACATGAGATACCTATGTTGAGAAGAAAAGAGCTTTTATCAAGTATATATTATGATGGTAGCAAGAAATGTTTTTTTTCTTTACAATATAGATTCTTGATGCAAAAGCCATTAGACATTTTACTCTAGGTAACATTATTTTAATGTAAGAGCCTAAAGGTTTATCTACAGTTAGCTTGTGACCTCTTACATCTCTGACAACAAAGACTACTAGGGGAAATTATTAGCCCTGTTTCTTATCAGTGAGACAAAGTAATGCCAGCCTTCTGTAATCAGGATAAACATAGAATACTATAGAAAGCATATATTTGACTTTAATGTGGTTTTTTGGAAGAAGTCAAAAAATCCACTGAAAGTAAAGCAAAAAACAAAGTCAGTTAATTTTAGTGACCTACTAGGATTGTAGTTCATTGCTTATTATCCAGGTACTTGAGCTTCCTGAGAAAAAGTATGAAGCCAAAGGAATATTATAAAAGGTTCGTGGTTGAGATCACTTTTATTGCTCTGTTAATGTTAGATTGGATAGTGATGTCTTTCCAGGGATTTTATTTGAGTGAAGTCCCCACTGGTTTATGCCTTTGTCTCATGGGCACGCTACTAGTGTGTTCTTCAATTACCTAATCTCTAATTGCAAAATGTTCTGTGAAGCAAGGCTTGGGCTCTTTTCATCTCATTCTCATTTCTTTCTTTTTTTAAGGTGTTTTTTTTTTCTCTTCATCTCATTCTCATTTCTTTCTTTTTTTAAGGTGTTTTTTTTTTTTTTAATAAGGAGAATCAGTTAGTGAATGTGGATGATGATGTTGAGAATGACCTTCTCCTTGATAAAATGATGCTTGTAATTTCACACATTGTCAGTTTCAATGAGGAGATAACAGGTTTTTTTTTTGGTTCTGTCTTCACTCTTCTCATATTATTTGAGGATTCATTTAGCATGTCCTCTCCTCTCCTCTAGCAAAGGAAATTCAAGAGCAAAAGTGAAACTAAACAGAACCAAAATCAAAATCAAAACCAAACAGGTAGGTCTAAGCAATGCAAATTTTGCTCCTGCAGAGGTTATTTCTCTCACCTTATCTTGACTATTTTTTTTCAAAATAAAATTGGCATTGCATTTTGAATGAGGGCACCATGCCATACAAACAGATGGACAGGGAAGTGGGTAGCTTAGAGACCATGTTTATTTGTCAGATTTGTTTATAGAGGGCAACGTTCACAGCCAGAATGGTGAATGTTGGTCTCTCAGAGTTTCTCTGCCTTTGGGAAGACTATTTCTTTTTTAGAACTTAACCTAATTTGGAAAAAAAAAATCTCTAGTTCCTGATCAGATGCAAGAAAACACGCACTAAGAAAATCACTTTTTCTAGTGAAATCGTATCTTAATGAATTATTGGGTCCTATAGAGAACTGCCGCCAAATCTATTCATAAAAGTAATCTTTGAAAAAGGCAAAAGTATGCTTTCAATAAATTAAGAAGGCTAAGTAAGTTGGAAACATATGTTATAGTTTCTTCTTTCCTTATACAAGCACAGCATGACATATTTGCTTAATAGCACATATTAGTTCTCTGGAATTCTTTCTTGGTTATCTGCGGAAAGGAAAACTGTAAGATAGGGGTCCAGTTTCATTCTTTTGCATGTTGCTATCCAGTTTTCCCATTCTCATTTATTGAGGTGACTGTCCTTTCCCCATTGTATATTCTTGTCTCCTTCGTTGTGAATTAATTGACCGTATATGCATGGGCTTATTTCTGGGTTCTCTATTCTGTTCCATTGATCTATGTATCTGTTTTTATGCCAATACCATTCTGTTTTGATTATGATAGCTTTGTAATATAGTTTAAAATCTGGAAATATGATGCCTCCAGCTTTGTTCTTTCTTCTCAAGATTGCTTTGGCTATTTGGGATCTTTTGTGCCTTCATAAAAATTTCAGAATTATTTTTCTTTGGGAAAAATGCCATTGGAATTTTGATAGGTACTGTATTGAATCTGTAGAATGCTTTGTGTAGTGAAGGAGACCTGGCTTGAAATGTGGTTGTTCTTGCACGCGAGGCATCCACAAGACTGGCTGGACTTTTCTGCAAACAGAATGTTCTGCCTGGTGAACTCACAAGGCCCCAGGGAAAACATTGCTTGCAAACAAGAATGTTTTATCAGCTCCTCAAAAGGAGCAAGCCTGGGACCTTGGGAGTTTGAAACATTATGAAGGAACCTGTTATGAACAGATGTGTAGGGGAAAGGTCATTATTGTGGGACGCTTGCACAGGTTTAGGTCGCTGACTCACTGCTTTGGCAAAAGGCCAGCTTTGTTTAGGGGCTATAATAATAAAGAGCTCGAGAAACTCGAGAGCAGAAGACTACTACACAGCAACCGGTGTTCGTGTTTTCATTTCGTCGGCAGCAGTGTAGTACGAATTTTTTTTATATTTTTATAATATTAATTCTTCTAGTCCATGAACATGGAATACCTTTCCATTTACATGTGTCCTCTTCAATTTCTTTCATCAGTGTTTTATAGTTTTCAGTGCAGATCTTTTACCTCCTTGATTAAATTTATTCCTAAGTATAGTTGTTCTTTGTATACTATTGTAAATGGGATGGTTTTCTCAATTTCCCTTTTTGATAGCTTGTTGGTGTATAGAAACACAATTGATTTTTGTACATTGGTTTTGTATCCCGTAAATTTACTGAAGTCACTTATTGGTTCTAACAGTATTTTGGTGGAATCTTTAGGGTTTTCTAGATATAATATCATGTCATTTGCAAACAGAGACAATTTTACTTCTTCCTGTCTGCTTTGGATGCCTTTTATTTCCATTTCTTGCCTAATTGCTCATTAGGACTTCCAGTACTATTTTGAATAAAAGTAGCAAGAGTGGACATCCTTTTGTTGTTCCTGATCTTAGAGGAAAGCTTTCAGCATTTCACTATTGAGTATGATGTTAGCTGTGGGTTTGTCACATAAGGCCTTTATTATGTTGAAGTATGTCCCCTCTGTCACCAGTTTGTTGAAAGTTTTTCATAAAAGGCTGTTGAATTTTGTTAGGTGCCTTTTCTGTACCTATTGAGATGTTCATATGATTTTATCCTTCATTTTGTTAATGTAGGTTATCACATTTATTCATTTACAGATGTTGAACCATCCTTGCATCCCAGTAATAAATTCCACTTGATCATGGTATATAATCCTTTTAATGTATGGCTGAATTTGGTTGCTAATACTTTGTTGAGGATTTTTACATCTATATTCATCAGGGATATTGGCCTATAATTTTCTTTTCTTGTAGTGTCTTTGTCTGGTTTTGGTATCAGGGTAATCTTTCCCTCATAAAATGAGCTTGAAAGTGTTCCCTCCTCTACTATTTTGGGAAGAGTTTCAGAAGGATTGGTATTAGTTTTTCTGTTTGGTCGAATTTGTCAGTGAAGCTGTCTGGTCTTGAATTTTTCTTTGTTGGGAGGTTTTTGATAACTGATTTATCTCATGCTAGTAGTAGGTTTGTTCAGATTTTCCATTTCTTCATTATTCAGTCTTGGCAGTTTGTATGTTTCCAGGAATTTATCCACTTCTTCTAGGTTGTCCAATTTGTTGATGTATCATTGTTCATTGTAGTCTTTTATAATCCTACATACTTCAGCAGTATCAGTTGTAATAACTATCTTCTTTTTCATTTATAATTTTATGTAATTGAGTCTTCTCTCTTTTTTCTTGGTAAGTCTAGCTAAAAGTTTGTGTATTTTGTTTATCTTTTCAAAAAAAGAGCCCTTAGTTTCATTGATCTTTTCTGTTGTCTTTTTGTCTGTATTTCATTTATTTTTGCTGTGATCTTTGTTATTTCCTTCCTCCTGCTAACTTTAGGCTTAATTTTTTTTCTTTTTCTAGTTCCTTGAGGTGTAAAGTAGGTTGTTTATTTGAGATCTCTCTTTTTTCTTACTGTAGATGTTAATCAATATAAACTTCCAGTTTAGAATACTTGTGCTGCATCCCATAGGTTTTGGTAAGTTGCATTTCCATTTTCATTTGTTTCAAGATGTTTTTTGATTTCTCTTTGATTTCTTCTTTGACTCATTGGTTGCTCAGGAGCATGTTGCTAAATCTCCACATATTTGTGTATTTTCTAGTTTTCGTCTTGTAATTGACTTCTAGTTTCATACCATTGTGGTCTGAAAAGATTCCTGATATGATTTCAATTTTCTTAAATTTATTATGCCTGGTTTTATATACTAACATTTGATTGCTGTTGGGAAATGTTCCATGTGATCTTGAAAAGGATGTGTATTCTGCTACAGTTGGATGGAATGTTCTGTATATGTCTGTTAGGGCCATCTGGTCTAATGTGTAGAAGTCCAATGTTTTCTCACTGATTTTTTTGTCTAGATGATCTATCTGTTGTTGAAAGTGACATATTGAAGTCCCCTGTTAGTATTGTGTTTCGGTCTATTTCTCCCTTCAGATCTGTTAATATTTACTTTATATATTTAGCTGCTTCTATTTGGGGTGTATAAATATTTATGATTGTTATATCCTCTTGATGAATTGAGTCCTTTATTAATATATAATGATCTTCTTTGTCTTTTGTGGCACTTTTTGGCTTTAACTGAAGGCTTTCAGAACTGGGTCTTTTGGGAGCTCATCCCGCCAATGGGAGTCTTAAAAGTTTGGGTGCTAGATGTGAAGTCCAAATCCTTCATGTCTCAGAGAGAAGCTAGGAGTTGGAGATTCCCTCCTGATTAGATGGTGCGATGTTGGGGTTGGAGTTCATGGCAAGAGTGTCTCAGCCTTTCCTACCCTTTTTTATTTGGATATTTTCTCATTCATCTGATGTGTACGAGTTGCTCAGCTAGTTTCTGGATCTCTTTCAGAGGACATTGCTCTATGAGTAGCTGTACATTTAGTACACCCATGAGAGGAACAGAGCCTACAAGCCTTCTATGTCTCCATCTTTGTTGACTCTGAATTGATATAAATTTAGAAGTAAAAGAAAACCTTTTAAAGAAATACTTTTAAAAAGCAGTTTACCTTGTGGCTGTTTTATTGATTAACCAAATGTATGCCAACAAAATATTAACAGCCATTGGCATTGCTTAAGGCAAAGAGAAAAAAAAATCATTTGCTTTCTACAGGAGCAATCATTTGTATTTATTTGTAGAAGGAAAAAGTAAATCACACCAGCTGGAATTTTTGTCAGAGTGTGAATTATCCCTGTTTTTCCAAATCTCACAAAGCCTTATTCTAGCATGCACAGCTGCTAAATCATTATTCACTGTGTAAGCAATAACTACAGATGTTCTTACCGATTAATGGGGTATGGCTATATTTTCGGTGTTTTCCATGTGGCAGCTACACAACTATTGATGTTGTCATGACAAGGGTACTGTGTTGTGGTAAAGAGATGTGGAGCTCCTGGGATGCTGCTGCTTGGCTATTCCTTCTGCCTTACCTCTGTGAAGATCTTTTCTTGTACTGCTCTCCCTCCTGTCTCCTCCACTCCCTGCCATAATATTCCCCTTAATGCACACACTGGAGATATTGGGAAATGCATGTTTTCTCTTTTTCTCCTTTATCATGTAGCATTTCAGATTAGGTTTTGCTCTCTCTCATCCTCAGTTGCAATAGTACCATTAAAGGTATCTCTCTCTAATACGTACCTGGGGCCCATTTCCTGTTCCTTTCATTTGGTGACTCTTGCTAGTTTATTTGTAGAATATTTTTGGACTTTTGGATTCATTATGTAGGAAATTAATTTGAGGAGAAGACTGAAGTAAATAACTTGGGCCAAGAAGCTAGTAGATGTGATTGACTAGGTTGTATTGTTTTGTTTTGCTTTAAGTATACTTTGATTTGAATCCATTTTGACTCTTACCTACTGGGAAATTCGGGCTCGTTGCTTAACTTTGTGTGCTCAGGTTTTTGATCTGTGAAATGAAGTCAGGCCTGTAAAGTGTTCTACGTAGTATCTTACATGTATTAGATATATAATAAGCGCTAGTTCTGTTTCAGTCATTTGTGCAAACTTCAAGGTAGTCTATGCACCTCAAGGGCAGGGAGCGTGACTTGGTCTTTGTTGAATCTTTCATCGTTGTACAGACATGCCGTTGTACAGGCCTTTATTGTGCATACACCTAGTAGGTGCACCTAGATAAGTGCTTGCTGATTGAACATAAACACATTCTGTTCATGGTGTTCGGTTTTTTCAGATATCTAAGGATCAGGGCATGGATGATATATTACATTTTCAGTTAGAAAATGAGCAAAGGCAAAATGGTCTCTGTTTCTCTGACACTGATACTATGGTTTCCTCTAATCAAACTCACTTAAGTGACTTGAACTTAAATTTTACATTTATTAATCTTAAAAAACGGATTCTCCAATTGTATTTTAATAATGGTAATTCAGACATTCTACAAAAGATAACTGATCACATATTATGTGTATCGTACTGAATTAAGTGCCAAAGCCCTTTAACTTATGTTCTCCAAAGGGAGACACTTTAACTACACGAAGCAATCAAGGGTAAGAGGAAGCAAGAATAAGTCTACTGATGCAAATGCCATCCTGGGGACCACAGAATTGCTGCTCCCTTATTAACTGTATGCCCTTGAGGAAGTCTGTTAATGTTTTGAGCCTCCTTTCCTCATATCTACAGTGAGGATAGCAACCACTCCCTAATTTACAGCAGATATAAATTTAAAGCAGAAATGAGACAATAGGTGCTACTGCTTTGAAACCACTAAGTGCTGTACAAGCATATACTTTTGTATAGGCCAGAAACAGTCTTAATTAGAGGAGTGGAAGAACAGCATAAGAGGGAACATTCAGAGCAGTGAAATTTAGGAAAGCAAAGGGAGGATTAGGTCTGATGTCTCCCGCTCTTTCCAAAGGTCACAGACCTAGAGAGCTGGGAGCAATAGTACTAGTCTCCATGCAAAGAGGAGGGGAAAGGGATTTGGAGAAGATCCCAGAGAGCAGCTTGCCCTGCTACGTGAAGAAGCTGGTCGGAAATGGACTGGACTCAACTCTTCTCCATATGGAGAGAGATTTAGGCTGCTGAGAGCATCACATTGAGAAATTTGGAGGCATATTTCTGATGACACTTCAGGAAAGGAAGAAACAATCTAGTCTATGTTTTGATGGAACACAGGGTAAGACATATAAGTGCTTCATAGTGTTAATTAGAAT
Source organism: Equus asinus (assembly GCF_041296235.1). Classification (NCBI taxonomy): domain Eukaryota; kingdom Metazoa; phylum Chordata; class Mammalia; order Perissodactyla; family Equidae; genus Equus; species Equus asinus. The sequence continues at coordinate 175,487,713 of NC_091790.1, forward strand.
CTGAGGAGATAGAAGTGAATTCAACCTGTGTGTTGCTGGCATCACAGTTTATAGCAGAAGCAGCAGCTGCTTCAGTCTGTGGGGATCCATCTAGGTCACTGAGATTCTAGCTGGTGTCCCAGTGAGCTCTTCCAACCTTGTGGGTTAATCATTTAATTTTAACCCAGTCCCTGGAGCCTGGCCCATTGCCTTTGACCAAGCAACCATCGCTTGGCAGCCATCATCTGACTTTGTCCTGTTGGGCTCTTTCCTGTGTTATTTACTTTCTATGTCATGAGTTTGGTTTGCTGGCATACTCACTGCTCAGCATACTCTTTGGATTTGATGGCCTTGCCTCAAGTGAGGATATCTATAAATTTGGCTGACAGGTTTTCAGTTTAGAGATTAAGCATCTATGAAAGAGGAGGAGACAGGTAATTGTCTTCACTGGGTAGCAAATGAGCACTTTTAGACTAAGCTAACAGTTCCTTTGGCACCTTGTAAAGGTACTGAGAAAAGCTGGCCAGACAATAATGCAAGTCACTGCACCTGAGTAGTTAAAAATTTGATGGCTTGTGAAGTGATCCATATTTTATTTAGTTCTCAAAAATGCTAGTTTGGATCTACAGCTATTTCTTACTTACAAATTTATGAAGCGTCTTTGCTTCTTTCTTTTGTGTGTGTGTGTGTATGTGAAAGAAATAGAAGGCAATGTTAACTGATGCTTGTGGAGATTTGCTCATATCTAAAAATCCATGAAGAAAAACAAGAATATGCAAAAGAAGAAAATCTTATTTTATTTTATTTTATTGTGGTAAAAAAGACTTCACATGAGGGAGTGGCCCTGTGGCAGACTGGTTAAAGTTCCACGCGCTCCACTTCGGCAGCCCGTGTTCACAGGTTTGGGTCCTGGGTGTGAACCTGCATTACTCGCTAGCCATGCTGTGGTGGTGTCCCACATACAAAATAGAGGAAGACTGGCACAGATGTTAGCTCAGGGCTAATCTTCATCAGCAAAAGAAGACTTCAGATGAGATAGCTCTCTTGACAGGTTTTTTAGTATATAATACAGTATTATTATCTATAGGTACAATGTTGTACAGCAAGTCTCTAGAACTTATTCGTCTTGTGTAACTGAAATTTTATATCCATTGATAGGCACTTCCCCCTTTCCCACTCCCCCCCAGTCCCTGGCAACCAACATTCTTTTCTTTGCCTCCATGAGTTTAGCTTTTTGTATACCTGATATAAGTAGATTCATGCAGTATTTGTCCATTTGTGACTAACATTTCACCTAGCATAATATCCTCAAGTTTCATTGACGTTGTTTCATATTGCAGGATTTTCTTCTTTTTTAAGGCTAAATAATATTCTGTTGTATGTATGTACCAAATTTTTTTTTCCATTCATCTGTCTGTGGACATTTAATCCATTTCTTGGCTATGGTGAATAGTGCCACAATGTGTATAGGCAGGCTAATATCTCTTCAGGATCCTGATTTCAATTCCTTTGGATAAATACTCAGATATTGGATTGGGGGATCATATGATAGTTCTATTTTTAAATTTTTGGAGCTCTTCCATACTATTTTCCACAGTGGCTGCACCATCATGCCCATTCATGGTATACAAAGGTTCCAATTTCTCTATACCCTTGCCAACATTTGTCTTTGTTTTTTTTGGTAATAGCCATCCTGACACCCCAACAGTGGAGATTATAACTCATTGTGGTTTTGATTTGCATTTATGTGATGATTAGTGATGCTGAGCATCTTTTCATGTAGTACTTGTTGGCTATTTATATGGCCTCTTTGGAGAAATGTCTATTCACACCCTATGCCACTTTTTAATTGTATTATTAGTCTTTTGCTATTGAGTTATAGGAATCTTTATATATTTTGGAAATTAACCCCTTATCAGGTATATGGTTTGCAAATAGTTGGCTGTGCAGAAGCTTTTTAATTTGATGTAGTCATGCTTGTCTGTTTTTGCTTTGTTGCCTCTGCTTTTCATGTCGTATCCATGAGATATTGCCAAGGCCGATGCAAAGAAGCTTTTCCCATGTGTTTTCTTCTAGGAGTTTTACAGTTGCAGGTCTTGCATTGAAGTATTTCATCTATTTTAGTTTATTTTTGTGTACATTGTCAGATAAGGATCCAATTGTGCATGTGGATATCCAGTTTTCCTGGCACATTTGTTGAAGAGACTATCCTTTCCCCATTGTGTATGCTTAACACCGTTGTCAAAGATCAGTTGACTGTATATGCATGCATTTATTTCTGTTCCTTTGGTCTATATGTGTCTTTATGCCAGTACTATACTGCTTCAATTACAGTAGTTTTGTCATTTTATATAAACACTTTGTAGTCTCTTTTCTTCTTCTGTTATGGTTATATAGCAGTTGTTCCAAACCCATAGGGTTGTTGGGAGCATTAAGTTAGTGACCATATGTAAAGTTCTTGAAAGCATATGTATATCCAATATTAATAAAATGTCTCTTTTTTTAGTTCTATATAGTATTCTGGTATTCTTACCATCTCAAATATACTCAAGAAGTATAATTTTTAAGATAGCAAAAATATCTTCCTAGAAAGATGCTAAACAATGATGCCTCAGAAAACATTTGAAGAGCAGGGTTCTTTAATGACTTTCTTTGTCAAGCAGTGTATGAATTTTACTTCTTCTTAGTCTCTGTTAAGGTATTTGACGATATGTTGTTGAGGAAAATGTTCCCACGAGTATGGACTATTCCTAGATCCTTTAATATAAAGAAGGAAGCCTCACATATCTTCATTTTCATTTGTTGTCTTTTTCTTTTTAAGTTTGTGTTGTTTAATTAGGTTCTTCTGTAAAAAAAATCATCTTTACGAGTATTGGATTGTTTTCTCTGCATAATAATTATGTAAATTAGGTGCAAATGAGGCAAAATTGTGAAACAGTACTTTTCATCTGAAGTGCTGCTAATAGAAATTTTACATCCAGGGAGCTGAGATTTTAGTTAAAATAACTACCCTAAAGCATAAAGAATTTTTCAAGTTCCTATTTTAACTTAAAAAAAAAAGGCATGCAATCTTGTGTGTTCTTCTACATAATATATTCATTTTGCTTTTACATATAAACATTTGAATTACTTGATTAAAGTATTTGACATTTCCCTCCAAAATTTTGGAGTAGAATCACTACTTTAGGATGAAGAACTATAAAGTATTGAAGAACTATATTTATCCTGTGGCTTTGACTACCCTTATCATAATGTCACAGATTCTAGGTGAAAGGATGTTAATGGGGGACCTGCCTTCAGCTGCCTTTCTTGTCTTCCCCCTCTTTTCATTAGTTTCCTATGATTCTCTGGCACTGTGGTGCCCCCTTCTTGCTTTCTCATTTTCTACTTACCCCACATTCCACACCTAGCCTTTCTGTTTTTGATAATGATCAGAATACTGATGACCTAAAAGCAAAAGAGAGCTCTAAACAACTAGTGAACATGAAAATTTTTACAACTGAGGTCTGTTACAAAGCATTACAAATATAGTATTACTGTTTAAATGCTTTTTAACTTTATTTCTTGTTATATCTGTTGCACAGAATTTTCAAGGGCATATTGTTCTAGTAAATTCTGTTTAGTAATCAAACATAGGTAATCAAACCTAATGGCTATTCAGTTGTTGTTTTCTCCTTGTAAAAGTTATTTAAAAGCAAAGATTAGATTTGAATTACGAGAATTGAATTCATCAAATTTCGTCAGTCTTTAAATTCTCATGATCATTTTTAAATTTATGAAAACACACTTCTCTACATGTTTTTGTCTGTTTTATTTTGTTTTGTTTTGTTTTTTTTGGTGAGGAATATTAGTCCTAAGTTAACATCTGTGCCAATCTTCCTCTGTTTTCTTTGTGGGATGCCACCATGACGTGGCTTGATGAGCAGTGTGTAGGTCCACGCCAGGGATCCAAACTCGCAGACCCCGGACCACCTAAGTAGAGTGGGCGAACTTAACCACTGTGCCACTAGGCTGGCCCCTCTATGTGTTTTTTTTTATTTCACAGATTTATTTCATTCAGCTTTATATCTTGGCTATTTCCATAGTCATATAGCAAGAATTTAGGCACCAAAATACATTGTCTTTTTAATTCAGTGTTTCTATATTGATTATTTTCATATTAACAAGAATTGAGACACTGAAATTTCATGTTTTTCCCTATAAACGATATTTTCTTTTCATAGGCAAATAACAAAGTTTAAAAATAAAAGAATCTTAATGGAAAAAAGGGTCTTTTCATGCTAAGTAGATTTTATTTCTTCACATTAGGCTTTAGAAACTAAAGGAAACACATCACTGATTTTATGTTATTCTCTCCCAGACAAGAAACACTGCAAGTAGCTTTAAAAGTTTTTTTTTAACAAAAATAAAATGAGGCTTTATTTTTAATGAATTAACATGTTTTTAGTATTTTATAAATTTTTCCTTTGCAAAATCCAAAAAAATTATGATAATTTGAAAACTATTCTTCTCCATTAATAGTTCTAAAAAATTTGTGAATCTTGCTTTTCTGAAATTGTAGCAAAAATTGAATTACACCTATATGTTTATACATATAAATATATGCATATTTAAAATGAACCTTATATACACAATGATGATAAATATATTTGTTACCAAATATGTATACTCATTTATATATTGTCATGTTGTACCAAAAGTATATTAAGCTATATTTCAAGTATAAACTGTATTTCAAGTAGATATGTGAGAATATATATATCCATATAAACATTCTTTTAGTTTTTCAAATATGTATACTATATTTCAAATATATATATGTACACATATATGTATGTGTTTATGTCTCTATCTGTGTCTCTGTCTCTATCTATGTATGCATATGTGTATGTTCTCATAAATCTGGGTGTTCTTTGAATTCTATGTAATTTATTTTCCATGATAAATTTAGCTTAGCTATCATGGCTCTGCTTCTAAGCTATTTCTATTAAATATAGCCAGGGTGATTTTTAAATGCTGTTAAGGAAATTAAATCTGTAGATGAGTTGTTGCGAGCTAGATGAAAACTATTATATGAAAAGCATTAATTCAAGAAAGAAAGAGAAAAGAAAGTGACCATATTTAACATTTTTTTCTTAAATATCCTAAATGAAAGCTTAGAGTTAATGACACCTTTTCATTATAAACAATGATCTGAATATTTATGTGTATGCAACACTATATCTCAATAATAGTCTTTTCTCCTCTTGTCCTAGACTTATTTTAGATATATTTAAATTTATTCATTCTTTTCAGCTTTATTGAGATATAGTGACATATAACATTATGTAAGTTTAACGTGTACAAGGTGATACAAGTGTTAAATTTATCCATCTTTACATCAAATTGCCTTTTCAAAATTAAATGATTAAATATAATGCCTAATGGTAAAGTCTTAAATACTGATATTTATTATATACAATATGCTTTGTCTGATATATCCACCTGCAGAAGGATTTCTGCTAGTCATGTAAAAGGTCTGAGCCCTGAAATTAACACATAGAACTCAAAAAATTCTATTTATAGTCATGTGGAAGGAGAACTTTTTCTTCTCTAAGAAATCTCTAAGATTGGGTGATTTATTATTCTCCCATGGCTAGAAAGATATTCATTCTTTCTTGGAGTATAGATAGAGAAAGTTGGACACTAGAAAGAAGGTGAAGGCAGGACCAACTTGTCTATTTATTATAGTAGCCACAGTGTGCCTAGACCCCACATAACTTTTAGGGTCCCACACAAATGTTTTAATCTATTTTAAAAGATTCTGATGAAATAATTTCAATATATCATATTAATATATTCATCTTTATATCAAAGCAGTCATGATATGTAATTTTTATTTTTATTTTTTTTACGGAGGAAGTGGCCCATGAATGCCATTTTCCGCCATGGGCAAAGTCCGTGCCGTAGAGTGCAGTCAGAAATGTGAATTAATAGGGACTAGATCATATGGCGTTATTGTCTCAGAACTACTTTTCTGTAGGACAGACTAAAAGTTTATATGTCATAAAGTTTCCATACCCATGTATAAATCGATAATGGTGACCGAGTTAATACTCGTGTAGGAAATCGCCTCCTCCACAGTGGGCTGACTTTTTTGTTCCTGTGCAGAATTGCCTTGGAGGGCGCCTGTGCCCCTTAGTGCTCCGATAAAAATACTAACCTCAAAAAGCGACATCACAGTTTTTCTGTGTCAGCTATCCTGTGGGTTTATTAAAACATTTTATGCAACTCTCTATGGGCAAACACTTTGCCATACTGGCTATTTTGGGTGATTTCCCATAGAAAATTAACATATCTAGTTACTTCTGCTCATCAGATCATCTTCTTATAAAACCATGTGTTCAGACAGAAGTGGAGTTGTTAAAAAAAAATCAAATGAAGCATTTATATCACTCTCTAAGTGAAATTACCACAGAGAAAAAGTGAGTAAAGAGTAAGGAAAGACAGAAAATTTGGGGTGTGAAAGTCATTTATGCTCTCCTGCCCATATCTTTTTCTCTAGACTGTGTCTCAAATGACAAGTTTAATAGAAGTATCTGCTTGGAATTTCTAATTTAGGTATCATATTTGTCTAAAAGTTCTGAGGGAACCTCCTGCTTTATTAAAAATTAAGCCCTGGATTAGACAGTTTTTGAAGATTTACTGTGATGGTTAATTTTTTATGTCAAATTGGTTAGGATCTGGTGCCTAGTCGTTTGCCAGCAGTTTGGTCAAATACTGATGTGTATGTTATTGTGAAGGTATTTTTTAGGTGTGATTATCGTTTCGTAAAATGGACTTTAAGTAAAGCACATTGTCCTCCATGATGTAGGTGGGCTTCAACCCAACCAGTTGAAGGCCGTAACAGCAAAGACTGAGGTTTCCGAAGAAGAGGGAATTCTCCTTCAAGACTGCAACATAGAAACTGCCTGAGTTTGGAGCCTGTTGACCTGCCCTACAAATTTCTGACTTGCCAGCTCCCACGAAACTGTGTGAACCAATTTCTTGAAAAAAACCTCTCCCTTTTTTTTTTCTTTCTCTCTTGCTGTTTGTGTACATCCCTTATCAGTTCTTGTTCTCTGGAGAACCCTGCTGCATTATAAAACAAACAAACAGAATAAACACGAGTGAGCTAGACTCATTGTGAACCAAACTTAGGGGCTGCAAAACCAGTAGTTGGATTTGGTGGTCTAGATCCACAGCGTGGTCTTCAGCACCTGGCCATCAAAACATGCTGTAGAACCTTTTTAAATGTTAAGCAATGACTCATTATCCTTTCTTTTCAGTTTTATCAGTACCTCCTAAATAAAGCAACTATGATGATATATTGTACCCTCAGTAAAACAATTCAATTCTAAATGCCTTGGGACCAGAGACAGTGTTTATATTCCTTCTTTTCACTCTTAGTAACAAGCATAGTCTCTGCCTGTAATTGCTGCTCAATAACTATATTCTTAGCTATCCTTGGTATATACTGGCCTCCCATCCCCTGTGTACTATCTACAAGGCTGTATAAGTTACACAATGGCATATTTGAAAGTAGCTCTATTATATAACAAATTCCATTCACTGGGAGTCCTTTTAAGTAGCGCACTGCAATTTTCAATTTCAATTGCAAGGAGATAAAAGCATGTCTGCAAAATGAATTTGTGTAGTTTTTTATAAGCACCCAAAGGATTAAAAGCAGCATTCTGCTTTTTTTCTTTTTAACGTCACAATGCTTTCCACCGACTGCACTCTGTTTTCCTGGGCAAGCGATCAGAAAATCGAGCATTTTAGCAAATAGCCTTGCAGTGAGAGAGGTAAAGTGACCTAAGTAGACTTACCTCTTGCCCTCAAATTTGGAAGACTTTATGTTTTTTAAAATGATGAGATGCCCCTTTTGGTTTACCTTTGAATGTGGACTGCAAGCTTTCTTATTTATCTTTTAAATTGAATGTTTAGAGTCAATTTTCTGTGAAGCTCTGAGACCTATAGGCCTGCAGAGCTGGAAAAAGAACACTGACTGTCTCTATTTAAAAACACACTGATGGCTATCATTAGGGAGTTTAAAAAAATGGTGACTTGCTGCCTGTTTCCCCTCATTCTCTGTTGCTCTTTCTATTCCCTTTCATTCTTCTAATTTTCTATTGTGTTTGCTGACTTCCTTTCTCTTGACTATACCATTCTTTTTGTTTGATGTTTTTCTTGCTCTGCTTATCTATTGTTTGTTCTATTCCTTTCTCTGTTCCCCCTTCTCCTCCCCAAGCTAAGGCCTCTTGGAGATCAGGATCACTATTGTAAGTCTGAAAAATTACCTTTTCTTTATTTTGAAAAACTTCAGCCCACAAACTCCCTATTGGTCCCACCGCTGATCCACAGACGTTCTTCAGCTGCCAGATGGGAGGCAATACTTTTGCAGAGCAGGTGGGTCCACTTGGTCTCTGAATGTATAAACCTCCCGCAAACCACTTAGCTTTGAGGGGTGAGCTGTGCTCAGAGTGAGTTTCTGGGGACGACATTGCTCCCGCTCACATCTAAGCCTGGGAAAGCAGTGCAGGATCTCTCTTAGTAGGACATTGGAAGAAGAAATGAGAAACGATTGTTTCGTCATCAATCACCTGTCCTTGACATTTGTTGATTAGAGGAAGAAATTGCTGCAATTGAATAAAACATTGGTACTTAAACATTTCAATCTTTCTTTACTTAATATGATGTATTTTTATAGTTCATCAGAAAAGAGTACCTATTTGGAAAATCTTGGATTCCGGAATTTCTCTTTATTTGAGGTGAATTCTTCTCTTTATTTTCTCTTCCTCTTCTTTTTTTCCCTTTGTAGTTTCTTCCACCCTTCCTTCACTGTTGATTAACTTAAGCAAGTTTTTGTTTCTTTTATTTTTTTTTATCCTTCTGAGAAAGCTGAAATAACTTATACCAGAGTGAGCACTGGATCTGGGAATGGGAATTAAAATTTTAAAGCTTTTGTTTTTTGTTCATGAAAAACCCTACCAGTGCTTCACTTTACTGTGTGTTCGGATGTGTGAGTAGAGGGTGTTAAACACAATACTGTACTTAAAAACAAAACCTTCCATAAGTTTTTTGTTATCTTGGAAAGCAATTTCCTCATCAAGCGCATTACGAGAAACAGGTTGTGCTCACATAAGTATTTATTGAACAGGTGGTGTCTAACGGAAGACTTGAACAAATAGATGTACTAGATGTATACAAGCTAGGTTCTGAGCTCAACGTGCCACCTACTTTCCCTAGTATTTTAAAAATAGCACTTCTATTTGAAAATTTATCATTTTTATTCTGTCTCTTCACTCCTCTTTCCTTCTCTGTTTCTTTGCTGTTAATGTGTGATTTAATTTTTCTTTTTTTTCTTTTTTTTTTCAATTATCATTTAGTGAGAGTCTCTTTGAATAGGCATTGTGCTGACTTTCCAGGATACAGAAATTAATGATATCTCTTTCTTTCCATAGCTCACAGTTTAATAGGACAGACAAGTATAGAAACACATTCTGGTTTTTAAGCATATTCTGGGCTTTAAGCATATTCCAGGAAAGATTGTGGATAAATTGGGCAATTATAAATCCCTAGCTGACAAACTATCCTAATGTTTGTGTGTGTATGTGTATGAATAACTCCAAATAATCCAAAATCTTTATTTTTCCCTAGTTCTTTTGTTTCTAATTAATGATGCTTTTAGAGTCTAGGTGAGAAGACTTGTAGTGAAATGAATACATCACGAAATAAGTGGTACATATAAGATGAAATTTTCATATTAAATTTTTGCAATAATTTTCATTACAAAATGAGAAATATATTTTGAGGTATGTGGGGGTGGGGAGAGTTATACCAAATTGTACTTAAGAATACAAAGAACAATTTAAAAAGCCCTATACATAAATTAAAATAATATTTCACATGGGGCTGGCCCCGTGGCCAAGTGGTTAAGTTCGCGCGCTCCACTGCAGGTGGCCCAGTGTTTCGTTGGTTCGAATCCTGGGCAGGGGCATGGCACTGCTGATCAAACCATGCTGAGGCAGCGTCCCACATGTAACAACTAGAAGGACCCACAACAAAGAATATGCAACTATGTACTGGGAGGCTTTGGGGAGAAAAAGGAAAGAAATAAAATCTTAAAAGAAAATTTTTTCACGTAAAAAACTAATAAGGCTCTCAGAAAACAATTTTTATTTTTCTTACATGTTAGGGAAATTTTTGTGCATTACAACACTGAATAATTTTTTAATATTATTTGTTGGATTTTCTACCTTAGACTCTACAAATATCCTTTTGGTTTATCTTTACTTGTGCTCCATTGAGTTCTTCTCTACTATTCTTTAGCTTATTTTTTCCTTTCTCGTTTACTGCAGTTAATTAAACTCTTCCCTTTCTGTCAGCAATTCAACTTCTAGCATTGTCTATTCTGTTTTGTTTTATTTATTTTTATTTATTATATTATGTATTATATTTTATTTTTTATTTTATTTTGTTGTTTTTTTTTTCATGCTTAGTTGTTTACTAGTATGATTTTGGTCCTCAGTTTGCTATCTTCTCTAGCCCTCACAAGAGATAGATTATATGGTCATTTTGTAACCAAGGAAACAGGCTCCAGCTAAGGAAGTAACCTCTCTAAAGCTTAAAAATTTTAACAATAGCATGGGGATTCAAACTCAGATTTGCCTGACACTATATCCTATTGTCTTTCCCCAGGCAGTTAACTGGCAATGATTGTTTCTTGTTTGTTTTTTTTAGACCAAATTGACAGAGACTGTAGTCTTACTCACCTATTATTACGTATGCCAGTATTTTTTGTTCCATAATATTTTTAAAGAAAATTAGTTATCTTGAATATTAGTTCATAAAAAAAATGGTGTTCATGTAGATGCTTGAGTATGCTTTGACTTACAAAAGCAAAAAGGTAGCTGAAGGAGAATATTTTAATGGGTAACTCAATTCAGTGACATTGGATAGATGAGTAGAGGTTTCAAGGATTGCAACAGGTTTTAAATTACAAAAATTCTGTTAGAGAAGGCCAACACACACCTTTTAGTTTTAGTTATGTGCAGTGTTGCTTAAAGAGAGGATTTTGCAAGCAATCCTTTGCATTTCTATAAATAAGACTTTGACAAGGAAAGTTTTGTGATCCACAGCCACAGACACTTAGATCCCCACCCTCCAAAAAAAAAAAGCAGTTGGAAGAATTAAAGCAAAATAAGATAAGAGTGTTTCCAAAGTTATTGCTCTCATGCCCTTTGGGAGAGACAGAGCTTCCAGAAAAGAGCTGGAAATTATGGGCCAAAATCTAGAGACCAATGGAAAGGATTGAAAAATAGGGATTCTAGGAAAGGTTAATATGACATTAATTTGCCAAACACCCATTCCCTTTTTGGTGAGAAGACTCACAATCTTAGGAAATTTGACTTATGCAAAATCAGTCAAGTTGTTTGGGGCAAGCCTGGCCAACTTCTCTTTCTGTCAGAACACAATGACCAGAAAACAAAGTGCTTGACTTGATTAAAAAAACAAATTCTTAGTCTGTGGTTTTAGGAAATAAACAATACGTCTAATTTTACACAGTCTTTTTGCCTAACACGTTTAAGAACCACAGTAAATGTTTGTAGAAAATGTAATAGAAGAAAGTTCTTAGGTGCAGATCGGGACTCCAAACAGAGATTCTGAAGCATCAGGTTGTATGTATGTTTGTGTGATATGTATGTTTGTGTGATATATGTGTGTGCACGCGCTTTGTGTGTATAAATAAGGAATAACCCTGGTAGTGGACAAAATTCTCTTTGGGCAACTCTCTGAAACATTTCACATTGTAGGATTCAAATACATAATTGGGAGAACCTTGACTGCTCTCTTGTCACTCTCCTGAAGCCTGTTTTACTCAAATATAAATGAAGCCCCCATGTCAATAGGTTCTAAAAATTTTGTCTTTATCTGTTGTCAGTTCTATTTTGTAATTCAAATTTTAATAATGCCCTTTGTTTTGGAAAAGCCAAGAAGATTCCAAATTTTGATTATTTCTTGATCATTCTTGAAATCTTTATGAGGTATTTGTTTAATACATTAGGGTGCTTTCAAAATGCTTTAACATCTTTTTTATCCGAAGTTTATCTAGTGCCCTCAATGTCTCAGAACAAAAGTTAATTCTAGCATTTTGCAGTCCACAAAGGGAGGCTCAAAAATATCCACTTATTTCTAGATTGTTCTCTTTGTTCCCTTAAGAACCTAAATTAGACCCCTCAAAGTCCGTATTACCTAGAACATAGATGAAACTTTTTTTCTTTGTGGACTGCAAAATGCTAGAATTAACTTTTGTTTTATAAACATTTTGGATTAATACTCTGAATTAATATTTGATTGGACCAAATGCTCTGCTGATTTAAGCCTTCTGTCTCCATTGGTACATGTCCTACATCTCTCCAGAAGACTACGTCCTACACTCCAGTGGCTTCTGTGGAATATTTACTATCCAGTAATAATTTTAACTCATTTATAGCTGTGCTAAAAAATAGACCCCATTCTGTCTGTGACCAGCAAGTGTCCTCTTTCCTTTTCTAAGTAGCACAGAGAAATATTTAAGACTTCACACTATGTTTCTTTTGGGAAGACCCAGACTGGTTTAATAAATAGTTTTTCATTGTGTTAAATAGGATTGTCAAGCCTTTGAGTACAATTCATTTTTCCTAAAGAACCAATTTTATTTTGCAGTAATGAATGGGTATAATATCCCCACACAACTGCAGGAGTTCTGTGTGCCACACTGAGGATCAGGAAATTTTTCTTTAGCTTGTATTCTGTCCTCTTTTCATTTTTTTTTTCTGTCTCTCAGTAAATATAGTAATTTTTAAACCTGGAGATAGTAGTGACTCTTGAAGGAGTGTATTGTATTGCAATTATTTCCTAGCACAAAGCATAAGTGTTTTGATAGTATTTATTCATCTGGAGCTCTGGGTAAAGTTATTTTACATAAAAATAAACAGGTTGATGAAAGCCACTAGTGCCTGAAGATTTCTATTTAAATACCTACATGGAAGTTTTATAATTGTGCTCTACCTGGCTTTTAGATGAAAGCATTTCTCACGCAAAATAGCAAAGCATAGACAAGTAAATTTGTTATTTTTATTATTTCTAGAATTTAAAATATATGTATTTTATTCACTGGAGGTAGAGAACAAAAAATAAAATCTCCAAATGATTGCCAAACCTAATGTAAGCTTATAGATCCAAATTTCCTATCTTCAAATAGAAGAAAAATGATTTTCACACACCCTTTTCTTTTTAGCTAATGGGCAATGGAATGCATTAAAAGTGCACAAGCAGCATCCTTTAATAACCTTGGGCTGCAGGTATAGGACCCAGAAAAGATGAGGTTGTGTGTGTGCATACATGGGCATCTTTTAGCTTGGGAATACGCTTTGTGCTAATTCGAACTGGACAGATCTGAAAATGTTTCAGTGAAGCTTTACATATTGAGTCTCTTTGAAATCTGAGGAATTATTATGAAAAACTGGAATTTCCAGCCAGATAAACTTTAAATTAATTCCCACCTTTGCCATTTAATAGCTGGGTGAATAAGGGCAAGTAACTTAAATTCCCCGACAAGTTAAAAATTTATCATTATCCTTATATCCAGGGAAAGTGTTAATATAAAGTATTCAGTATATATGTCACATATAGCACTCTCTAAATGTTGTGATAATGTTAATATGTATGTTAGATATGTTCACAACTGTGCTTTTCTTGTGGATTCCCCTCTGCCCTCCCAATCATTTTTGGATTAAAGCACAGGGAGTTGTTGTTATTTATAAATTAATACACCCACTTTATTTTTTAGACAAGTTTCAGGTGTAAGGAAAAAGTGAGTAGAAAGCACAGGCTCCCTACTGATGTACTGGTAAGGTTTGAGGGGAGGGCAAGCATTCTATAATTCTATGATTAGCTCCCAGGCTTTTAGTTAGCCTGTGTCCCAAGCCCAGGGAGTTGTGATATTTTTTGGCAAATGAACTGGTGGTGTTTCTCAAACTCTAGTGAAATAGCATATACAAATTCTTTCTTTAAGCTGCCCTTTTAAGGGAATTGAAGGAGAACTGACATGCTCTGAATACAGAATTTCATTTTTTAGTGCTAGTTTGCATATAATTCTATTTTAACCTTTGTGTCATAGATTTATTGTAAAGTTTCAGAATATAGTAAATAATCTAATTTGAAAAGTGCTTGAGCTCAGATTTTCCAGGCTATTAATGATTTTTTTTTTGAGGATGATTAGTCCTGAGCTAACTGCTGCCAATCCTCCTCTTTTTGCTGAGGAAGACTGGCCCTGAGCTAACATTCATGCCCATCTTCCTCTACTTTATATGTGGGATGCCTGCCTCAGCATGGCTTGCCAAGCGGTGCCATGTCCGCACCAGGGATCTGAACCAGCAAACCCCAGGCTGCCAAAGTGGAACATGTGAACTTAACCGCTGCACCACCAAGCCGGCCCCCCAGACTATTAATGATTTATTGGTGTTGCAAATTTAATTATCCTTTGATTACTCCTGAAATCTCTGGGGCCTATTTATGTAATCCATTTGGGGACTTTTAAAATGCTTTAGCATCTTATTTATCCAAAAGCTTTTCAGTATTCTCAACTTCTCATAGCAAAGAGAATTTAGAAATAGGTGTAGATAATTTGGGTAGCCTTTAAGAAGCTAAAGCAGAAACTTCAATGTTCATATAAAAAGTCTGTGTACTTAATTTACAAATGAATCATCAAAGCCTACAGGCAGATATACGTTTTATAGATTCCCGTGATACTGGTTATCTAACTTATTCCTAACCTATGACAACTGATCAGAGTTAGAAGTGATAGCTCAGCAGAGGAGAAAGTAGGAAAGGTTTAAAACCATGACAACCGTTTTAAAAAGAACAGCATACTGGCCTGGTTTAGCACACTGGTAAATTGCTTCACTGGCCAGAATTGGCATCATAGTACAGAAAGGAAAAATAATTGTGAAGATTACCCAAGTTTTAGGAAAAATACATGCATAGATATGTATGCATGGATGTTATTTTGTGTGCAGACTATTTTAGAAATATGTGAATGTTTAAACTGTGTTGGGACTCTGGTGAATTTGATTTTGAGACCTCTGGGTTCCTGGGTAATACTGGTTAAATGATGAGTTGTTATATATGTGAGATAACTTTGCACAGATTTTAACTTTCAGCAAAGCTAGACTTTCAATAGAAGCATTCTAAGCAGAATGAGAGTTGTAGAAAAGGAGAGGAAATTGTCTAAGAGTGAGACTTTTTCTTTCCAATGAAATGCTATACATAAGTGGTAATTCTTATTTTTGTTTTGGTTTTTTTTTGGATTTGGTTTGGTTTTGTTCTTAACCCTCAAATTTCTTTTAAAAGCAATTGTTCAGTGGCACTCTTGCCTTTATACATAGGGCTGCAATCTCAGTATTTTTAGAACTTCTACTACCTAGTGTGTTTAGGGGATTTAAAATCTTCCTTTTTCAATGAAACTTTGGTAAATCTCTTTTGTTATGAATAAGAAAAAAATTTGATAGGAGCCTTATTTTGGGCTATGCTTTTAAAAAATGTACACTTTCCATAATATAAATTTACAAATTCAGTATTGATTTGAAATGGAACAACCATATCACTAATAAAATTAAATATAAATGATCTATAAATTCTAATTAAAAAGCAGAGGTTGTCAGATTGGATTACAAAGTAAGACCAAACCAAGTGCTGCCTATAAGAAATGGAATGCAATTATAAAGACATAATAATGCTAAAAGTAAAGAATAGAGAAAATATACCATGCTACCACTTATCAAAAGAGTTTGATTAATGGCTGTATTAATATCAAGCAAAGTGGATTTCAGAACAAAGAATATTACTAGGAATAGAGAAGCTCATTTCATAATGTTAAAGTGGTTAATTCATCAATGACTCTAACATTTATGCACCTAATAACAGATCTTTAAAGTATGTGAAGCAAAAACTGATATAAAGTCATGGGAAAATAGACAAAGCCAGAATTAATTTCAGTTGTTTGAAATTTTGAATCTTTTCTCTCAATAACTGACAGAAGAAGTAGACAAAAAAAGAAAAAAACAACTACGAATAGAAAAGATTTGAACACCACTATCAATCAGCCTTACCCAATTGATGTTTATAGAACATAGCACCCAACAAAAGCCAAGTACATGTTTTCTAGTGCACAAGGATAGACTATATGCTGGACCACAAAACAATTCTCAATGAATTTAAAAGGTTTCAAGTCATACAAAGTATGTTCCCTGACCAGAGTGGAATTGAATTAGAAAGCAATAACAGAAAGATCTCAGGAAAATCCCCAGATCTTGGAAACAAAATAGTTCACTTTTAAATCTTTGGGTCAGAAAAATTCAGAAGGGAAGTTAGAAAGTATTACAAACTGAATTAAAATGAAATCACAATGTATCAAAATGTTTGGGATGCTCCTTATGCAGTACTTAGGGAGGAATGTCTTGCTAATAAGAAAGATCTCAAGTCCAAGACCTCAATTTATACTTTAAAATACGAGGAAAAGAAGAGGCTATTAAACCCAAAATTTGTAGAAAAAAGAAAATAATAAAGACCAGAGCAGAAATCAATGAAATTGAAGCAGAAGAAAATATATAGAAAATTATTGAAACCAAAAGCTGATTCTTTGAGATCAGTAAAGTTGAGAAACCTCTAGCCAGACAAATGATGGAAAAACAAATGAAAACACAAAATACCAATATTAAGAATGCTGATATCAATACCAATTGTACAATTATATAAAGGATAATAGGTAATGTTATAAAACTTTTGATGCCAATAAATTTGAACAACTTTGATAAAATAGCCAAGTACCTGGAAAGAAACAATTTATCAAAGCTTACTCAAAAAAAAAAAAGATAACCTGAATAGTCCTTTTCTATTAAAGAACTTGTGCATATAATTAGAAACCTTCCTACAAAGAAAAGTTTAGGAAATATGACTCAACTGGTGAACACTACTAAACTTTTAAGGACAAAACGTCCCATTTCTACCCAAACCATTCCACAAAATTGAAAAATGTGGGATATTCTCCAGCTCATTCTCTTACATCAGCATTAGGTTGATCCTGAAATCAGACACAGACATTGTGAGAAGACTATAGACCAACATCACTCATAAATATAGATGCAGAAATTCTAAACAATATTTCAGTAAATTAAATCCAAATTGCATTATACAAAAAGTGTGATAAATCAAGACCAAGTGAGATTTATCCCTTAAAGGCAAGGTTGGTATAATTTGGAAAACCAAACAGTGTAATCCATAATATTACCAAATGGCATGGGCACTCTTTTGGGTGATGGAAACATTCTATATCTTCATTGTGGTGGTGATTACATGATTGTATAACTTTGTCAAATGTTCTAGAGTGATCACAGAAATAATGTGAGATTTAGTTAGCATAGCCTAAAGTCTTTCAAACATGTATATTTTGAATTATCAACTGTAATATTTTGCTGTCTTGAAAATATAAATACTCCGTATTATTTGTGCAATAATAGCTAATGTGTGTATTGATCATCAAGCCCAAAATTTCTTACCTGTTTTCACTTATGTTCCCTTCACCTGATAATTCATGATTGACACCAAACTAGGTTTTTACTGTTTTATTAAAATATTCTTTGCTTTTGATGTTTGCAGATTTCTACATGCCAGTGAGTAGAGAAGTAGATGACTAAATAAAGTGTAATACTTATTGGGAATTGATGGTTAGTCCTTTGCATGTTACTTCCTCAAGCAGAATGTGAGATCATTAAAAGCACAGACCTTGGAATGACCCACACAAAGGTTCAAATCCTAGTTTTTCCTTTTGTCAACTGTGTGACCATGGGCAAGTCATTAAACTTGTGCCAGAATTTCCTCATCTGTAAAGAGAGAATAATAATATTGGCTCATTGGTTGTTTTGAGGATTAAATGAGATTAGAGAATGAAAAGCAGAATTATCACATCATGAATAAAATTTCTGTTACGGCTATTATCGTAAAAAAACACTTGCTTCTCACATGAGCATGAACAGTGAGGGGTGATGAATAGAATCCTCTGGGAGTTGTGGAGATAGGCATTGAAAACGATATTTCTTTTTGATTTTGTTTGTTGTGAGGTAGCTGTAATATGCTGCCTACATAGCTATTACATGTATCTTGTCTCTGAACTATCTTGGTAATTAGAGTGGGTTGATGTCGACCACTTGAGAAATAGAGTCCCTTCAAGGTTTGTTATAAAACAAATTTGTCTTTGTGGGCATTTCCTATGTTATTTGCTATTAGACAAAAAGAATAAACGTGTTAGATTTTCTAATAAGAACTCCCATGATTGAGATGGATAGAGTGCTCTTTATTTTGGATAAAATATTTCACTGTGAATTTTATTTCAGATGAAATTAAACATTTTTCTTTGAACAATGTCTGTAGGTTAATTTATTAGAATCCAAAGTTCCAAATTATAGTCTCAAATGCTTTATTTGAGCATACTTTCTACTTAAAGCAGTTTCACTGTGAAATTAGATCAGCAAACAAACAAAAAAATTTACCTCGTTTTTTTTTTTTAGTACTGATACAGTATTAGAGCATGTGAGTCTGAATTCTTTAAGAATTTGGCCTCATGCAGTATTTCTGCTTTATGTTTGTGTTTTGGATTTGGAGGTTTTTAACATTTTAATTTTTAATAAAACTTGTATATGTTTAAGGTGTACAAAATAATGCTTTTATAGATATATACATAGTGAAATGATTACTACAGTCAAGCTAATTAACATATCTCTTCACATAGCTGACACTTTTTGTGTGTGGTGAAGGCAATTGAAATCTACTCTTAGCAAATTTCCAGTATTAATACAGTGTTATTAACTATAGTCATCGTGCTGTATGTTAGATCTATAGATCAATCATCATACATACGTGTAAATTTGTACCCTTTGATAATTACCTCTGCATTTCTCTCACCTCCCCTGTTCTGTGCTCTGCATCTATATATACAACGTTTTTAGATTCTACATATAAGTGACATCATGCAGTTTTTGCCTTTCTGTCTAGCTTATTTCACTTAGTATAATGTCCTCCGGGTTCATCCATGTTATTTTAAATGGCAGGATCTCTTTCTTTTTTAAGGCTAACATAATATCATGTATATATAAAAATCATATATATATAGTGGCTGGCCCCGTGGCCGAGTGGTTAAGTTCGCGCGCTCCGCTGCAGGCGGCCCAGTGTTTCGTTGGTTCGAATCCTGGGCGCGGACATGGCACTGCTCGTCAGACCACGCTGAGGCAGCGTCCCACATGCCACAACTAGAAGGACCCACAACGAAGAATATACAACTATGTACTGGGGGGCTTTGGGGAGAAAAAGGAAAAAAAAATAAAATCTTTAAAAAAAAAATCATATATATATAAATATATATCCATTTATCTAGCAGTGGAAACTTAGCTTGTTTCCATATTTGGCTATTGTGAATAATGCTGTAATGAACATGGAAGTGAGATGACTCTTCAAGGTCCGAATAGTTTTAAGTTGCAAGGAGACAACTATCATCTAAATGCAGTGGTTGTTCTATAGGAATAATATGTGATGCCACTGAACACATATTTATGTATAAGTTTTACCTTTTAAATTATAGTAAACAGTTAATCTGATAAGCATTTAATTGAGTGTAAGAATTATGGTGCACAATGGTAAGTAAACACAATGGTAAGTCAGCCTTTCACCCACATTGGTGTAACCTCTACTGAGGTGAGGCTGCCCCCCACCCCTCAGTATAAAACAGTTATAATATAAAATTATTTTTTTCTAGACCTGTAGACTTAATTATCCTAAATCTTGAGTTAATCTAGATTTCCAGTTGCCAAAGATGAAACCTTATTCTCTATATATTCATGAATATTCATTAGGAAAAAAACCTAGAAAATTCTAATATTAAGGTTATTTTAGTACCCCAGCCATTGAGTTAAACAGTTGTTTTACTGTCTTATAAAGAATGTTTGGAGGTTACCAAGTCTACCACATGCATTAAATCAAAAGTGAATATAAAACATAAATTTGTAAATAATAATTCAAATAATATATTAGTTCTATAATAATGATTCAAATAATATGTTAGTTCTATATTAATTTCCTAGAGCTACCCTAACAAATTACCACAAATGTAGGGGATTAAAACAACAGATATTTATTAGTTCAAGTTTCTGGAGGCCATCAATCCAAAATTAAGGTGTAGGCAGGGCCATGCTCCCTCTGAAGACTCAAGGGGGAAATCTTTCCTTGCCTCTTCCATTTCTGATGGCTCTAGGAATTCCTTGGTTTGTGGTAGCATAGTTCTAATCTCCGCTTCGATCTTCACATGGCCTCCCTCTGTCTGTCTCTCTCTTCTCTTAGAAGGATGTTTATCAGTCCTTCTTTGGCCCACCTTAATCAAGGATGATCTCATCTGTAAAGTCCCTTTTTCCAAATAAGGTCATGTGCACAGGTTCCAGGGGACATAACTTTTTTGGGGGGATCGTCATTCATCCTACTACACTTAATGTAATTGTTGGATCTTCTTTCTACAGTGTGCTCCTACAAAAGATAATCACCTAAGTTTTACACATCTTAGTTTTGCACCCAGACTCATAAACTAGTTGTATTCAAAGTATTCTAATATTATTAGTAAGTCTTGATATGAATCTTGGTGTATATTAGTAAGTCTTCATATGAATCTTGGTGTAGATGAATATGAAGTACCCTCAAGTAGCATTGGTATATCTATCGATTCTCACCAGAAGTAAAGATGTGATTGAGAGCTGAGTGTTTCTGTGGAGAATGCAAGTACAAAAATGCATTAGATTTAGTGATTGGGACTTTATCTGGAATTGACAAAGTTGGAAGAATCAACTCTACAGAGGTTGTGAACTCATTTTTAAAATTAAATAGTTTTAACATAAAAAATAGCTTGAAAACACCAAGGAGACAACTGGACATTAATCATAGGAGAGTGGGATTTCAGTTTCTTGCTGAAACAAATCACATTTGTACTCCTCGCTAATCTATACGTGAGTCACTGGGTTTTCCGATTTATGAAATAATGAAACTCATTTATGTTTTGTAGTCAGATTTTTAAAAATGTTAGAGACCATAAAAATCCTTCAAATACTTCCCCTGGCAAACTTCTGATATTTTCAGATTATATATTGGTGAGCTATATGAATACTTATTAAATTCTGCCACCATAAAAGAAAAGAAATCCCACAATAAATATAACAAATATTTGTGTCTGGAATATGATGAAGTGTTTTGTAACAAGTACATTTTGGGGATAAGATTTTAATGAAAATCAAGAGTGTCAGAGAAGAAGAAATGCTTCCTAGCTTTCACTTGTTTCAAAGGTAATGTTCCAGATTCAGTCAGTTTTTCAGAGTGTAGTTGTTAAGATTACTATGGTATTGGAAATTATCCATTTATAATAAGCACATTAAAGTAGTATCATTTTAATAATAATTATTATTTATATTAGATTTAGTGATTTGTTAACTAGTATAATGAAAAGAATATTCTTGGGGCAGATACCTGAATTTGAATCTGGCTTCTTTTTAATATCATGATTTTGGACAAGTTTCATATCAAATCTGAATTTCAGTTAATAGTCTAAAAATAGGATTAAAAGATTTACCTACAAGTTTCCTTGGAAAGATTAATTTAAATAAAATAATATAGATTA
Organism: Equus asinus; assembly: GCF_041296235.1. Taxonomy (NCBI): domain Eukaryota; kingdom Metazoa; phylum Chordata; class Mammalia; order Perissodactyla; family Equidae; genus Equus; species Equus asinus. The sequence goes on from NC_091790.1 coordinate 175,509,458, forward strand.
AAAAGACTAACAGTGCTTGAATTATAGAACACTAACAATAAACTTCATTGTTAGAATTTCAATATATGCATATTGAAATTTATATTAGTTTTAATTTGCCAAACTCTGATTTTATCAAAGTTTAATAATTGCTAATATATAAATTAGTGATTCTGTTGCACATTTATTCACATTCTTTTTGATGGCAATATTTACAATATATTCTAAAGGTAAGTTTAGAGGATTTGTTTAAACTCCTAAGATTAGATCTTAGGGAGAGCAAAATTCTTTCGTTTTCTCTGTCAAGGAAGAGTCTGAGTTAGGACCCGCTTGTCACAGACCATGATGCAGCATATTGTGTTCATGAGGAGGAAAACAACATTTCTGCTGCTACTGATTTAAAAAACTTGAGCTTGTCATGAAAGGGCAAAGTATATTAAAACTTTTCTGCCTTTCTTGTTTGTGGCTGGTCTACTTGAGAGAACAGGTATTAATAAAATATCTTTTACTACTTGATCAAAGATTGTGCATTTTAAAAAATTTCACAAACCCTGGAAATTATTTTGGTTTACCCTGAATACTAATAGCAAGGGGGATTAGGGTAATACTTTTAGGCATTGAAAGAAATGACATGGTTCTGTTAGTTATTCACCTCTTTTCCTTTGGGCTCATAGAAATGGTGTGACCTGTTCTCGAGAGAGGGTCATTGTATCATGTCTTCTAATTTACTCTAACATAAAACTATTTTTCTTAATATAATTGTCTCAAAATTTATTGAATTTATATGTGGTCAGCACATGCAGCTGTAAATGATTTAGAAGAAAACAGGACATGACTCTGCCCTTAAGGAGCTTAAAATTTACTAGGGTTATAGCATAAGAAATTACTAGAACTCGTTATTTAAATTAACTTAATCAAATTTATTAGGTAATCAGTATCCTTGGTCTTCAGAGAGAGTACAGATTAATTGGTTTGCAGTAGTTTCAAAAAATTGTCATGAAGGTTGGCAGAAGGTTGACTGGAGTTGGATATTGAAGAATGGTTTGTATAGAAGATGAGGACAAAGAAGGTAAATTGAAGTCCTTATGAGAGCCATCGTGTTTGATGGTATGTTCTTAGTTGTGTGATGGAGCACTACGGCTGATGCAGAGATTTCCTATTATGTGGGAACAATGGTTGGTTAGATAGGAAAATACAGTCTTAAATATAGACACAGTTGTGTAAGCATAGCTGTACAGTGGAAATCCATTGTAGGATTTAAAAATGTTAAATAAGTTGATAATAGAAATACTTAGGTTGTTGTAATACCATAGTTTGAATTAGATGGATACAGGATTTAGGAACATGGAAGGCCATTGAACTTATCCAGGCTTGGATTGATGAGAATCCAAACTAGGAAAATGGAAGCAGAAATAGAACATTGTATTTCATAAAGAATAACCTATTGAGGTAAAACAAATACTCATTAGATAGATTAAAAACAAAACAAAACAAAATCAAGGTACTGAGAGCTTGAGTCAAACGGCAAAGTCACAAATGAGAATCCAGATGTCCTGCCTCCCAGTACTGGATATTTTCCAGTAAATAATAAAAGTGAGTCAATAAAAGTCATCTCAATGATCACTTAATTTTGGTAGAAGAAAGAAATTATAATTTTAATTTGTCACCGTTAATATCACCTCTCTGTCTTTAACTGATCTCTTGACTATTATTGCTCTTCATATGCAAGAAATCGTGAAGTGTGATGCTGAGCCCTGCATAGTGCCAAAGATAATTGAAATTTCTCAGCATCATATATACTAATATATCTTCTTCAAAGGATCGTTTTAAGAATGAATGATTATAAAGTAACTACCACACTGAATAACATACGTTATTATGGAATATTATGATTCAAATATTTATATTTGTAAAAATATATTACAGCCAATATGGGTTTCATTCAAATGTTTATTATATTTGCTCTCTGTCACTTCCCTGACTTTTCACTTGCCCTCCCTTGGCCTACAGTATCCTTCTTGATCAACCCCTAAGTTTCCCTCACCTTAGTTAATTCTTACTAATCCTTAAGACTGAGTAAGGCTTTGCTTCTCTTAAAGCATGTTCCTTATCCCCTAAAATTGGATTAGGGCCCCATAATACAACATTATCTTACACATATTTTTTTCATTTTTCATTTTGTAGTGGTTATCGTAGTTATAGACTAAAATCGCCAAACTCTATAAGGTCAAGAAGTGTGTATGTCTTTTCCACCACTCTGTTCTCAGTACTTAACATAATACTTCCACCAAGTAACTATAGAAAAAGAATTTGTTGAATGCTAATGTGCTAAAGGAACTGAGACTAATTCTCTCTGTTTCTGGTAATCAGAGCATCCGTCTCTAAATGCTCACAGGATGCACATCCACTGTCCCCATGCAGTTAGTGGCTTTGTCCTCTGTATCTCCATAGCGTTTTGATCCATATAATTTGTATTAATAAATACATTGTTTGGTAATTCCTCTCTTTGCGTTATGTTTACATGATAGCATTTGTATCTAGAAAATCAACCTCATCTCTTGAAAAGAGTGTTGACACCTGTCACTAATCAGTTGGGTGACAATGGGTTTATGTCATAATTTCTCTGAGCCTGTTTGTTCAACTCTAAAATTGGAAAAATATTAATAACGTACTTTATAGGAAGATACAGGTGGTTAAATAAGTCAAATGAAATGAATTAAAGCATGTGAGTATACACAATATAGAGCCATAAGCTAGTAAGCGTCACTTTTTCATTTTATTCCTTTATGTTTCTGTTCCTTCTTTCTACTTCCCTTCTGCCCTCCTCCTTTCTTTTCTCAATTGTTTGTGAACAACAAAATTTGAAGACTACTATTAAATTTAGTTTTTTGTCACCAGCACTAAGGATAGTAGCATGCAGTGGCTGAAATATGGTGTTCATTCAATGAAAATTTTAGTGTAAACAAGTGATTGAGTTAATGATAAAACAAACAAAAATTACTCATTTCTGTCGATTTTCTGAATCATAAAATCTATGTGGTGATATTCAAATAAAATCAAAATTGAGGAGAACTTCTCTGTTAACCCTAAATATCTCCCTCTTCTCCTTGCTTCTTATAGGTAATGGAAATACAATTATTATTAACTTTTTGTAATCTTTTCAGGGTAAGAAAATTCATGTCAAGAGATGGGATAGACCAAGACAAAAGGTGAATTTAAAACATAGTTGCAATTGATTTCAGGTTGTTGTTTCATTCATTTCTTCATCCATTGTTTCATCTCTTGCTTTCTTCTTTTTATTCCTTCCTTTTAAATGTATTAGCTGAAGAGTTTTTGTAGATGCCCTTTATCAGGTTGAAGAAACATTCTTCTATTAATAGTTTGGTGAGAATTTTTATCATGAGATTTTAGATTTTGTCAAATGCTCTTTGTGTGTTTGAGAAAAACAAACAGTTGTTCTATTTCAGTTAATATGATGTATTACATTAATTGATTTTCAAATGTTAAACCAATTTTGTATTCTTGAGATAAAGTCCATTTGGTCATCATGTATGCATTATATTATGTGTTACTGAACTTGGTTTCCTAATATTATTTTATTGATTTTTGCATCTGAGTTCATGAGGGACATTGATCTGTACTTTCTAATTTTTTTCTTTTATTTATTTTTGGCATTGAAGGCAGCTATGACATTTATTTATTTATTTTTAACAGCTTTATTTATTTATATTTAGTGTATACCGTTCAATGAGTTTTGTGCATTCTTTGCATCTGGCTTTGGTATCAGAGTAATATCATCTTAATTAGATGAGTTAGGTGGTGTTTTCTCCCCCTCTATTTTCTGGAGTTATTCATCCAGTATTTCTTCCTTGAATATTTGATGGCATTCATCACTGAAGACCTCTGAACCTGGGATTTTATTTATTTGTGAAATGATTTTTAATTGATAATTTAATTCATTTATTTGTTATAGGTCTATTAAGATTTTCTATGTCTTCTTGAGTCAGTTATGATATTTTGTGTTTTTCTAGGAATATGTCCATTTCAACAAAGTTTTGTAATCTGTTGGTATAAAGTTTTTTATAATAATGTGCTTATAACTTTTTATTTCTGTAACATCTAGAGTGATATAGTCCTGATTTTGGTAATACGCCTCTTTTCTCTCTTTTTTCTTAGACAGTCTAACCAAAGTTTTATCAACTTGGTTGATATTTCCAAAGAAGCAACTTTAGGCTTCATTCATTTTCTGCTCCATTTGTGTTTTCTACTTTATTGATTTCACTCTTTTTCTTATTTCCTTCCTTTTCTTTAGGCTTGGTTTGCTCTTATTTTCTGACCTCTTGAGATAGATGCTTTGATTTGGGATTTTAGACATTTCTTCTTTTTATTAAAAAATAATTATTTGTAGATATATACATATATATATACTGTACATACACACACACATATATAAATACACAGTGTATACTCATATATATGTGTGTGTGTGTGTATATATACACACATGCACTGTACCTAGCAACAATAGCAGATTGACTACTTTCAAATGCTATGGTATTTTGGGGTATAGTGAATATATACACACGCACACATTATATACATATATGCACATTATGCTCAACAATAGAAATATATAGTATATATACACAGTACACACAATATATGTAGTCTATATATATTATATATACACTCACACATGCATAGGTATATGTATTTATGTAAACAATTTGGATAATAGTGTCATTCAAAACTTCTTATCTATACTAATGTTTTATCTATTTTTTTCTTTTAATTACAGAGAGAGGTATATTGCTACAACTCTAATTTTTAATAGTCTATTTCTTCTTCATTTCTGTCATTTATTGTGTTATATGTTTTGGGGCACTGTTGTTATGTGACTATACATACAAAATGTTTGTATCTTCCTATTAAGTATTGACCTTTTTATGCTTATGAAATATATTTTTTATTTTTCGCTAGTAATTTGTCTTGTTTTGAAGTTTGTTTTGTCTGATATTAGCTTAACCACCCCAGTTTTCTTGTGGTTAATGTTTTTATATCTTTTTAATTTCAACCTCTTTGCATGATTGAATATATGTACACAATATATAGTTGGATCTTGCTTTTTATTTAGTCTGAAAATTGTGGCTTCTGTTTAATGTGTTTAGCCCACTCCATTTAACGTAGATATTATTATGGTTGGATTTACATATGAAAATTTGCTATTTATTTTCTGTACATACTATTGTTTTGTTCCTCTGTTCTTAATTTCATATTTTTGTGGCATACAACTATTTCTGTGTACCATATTAATTCTTAATTTATATTTAACTATATTTTTTAGTTATTTCCTTAATGATTACTTTAGGGATTAAAATATACATCTTAATCTATCATAATCTACTTCAAATCAATACTGACAATTCTAGTGAAATATATGTTATTTACTCCAATTAGCTACAGTGAAGTGCAATTATTGTCATATATATTACATCTCTATATGATATAAATTGTATAGTTATTTTATAATCACTGCTCAATTTTCAACACAAATTTTCAGACATATAAAGGAATGAAAGTGTGACCTATAAATATTGCTTGATAAAATTTTATGTGATATTTAGCCTAGTCACAATGTTATGTACAAAAATTATCACCCAGTAAAATGCATTGTAACCATTACAAAGTCACTCTCCATTCCTCATGCCCCTGCCCCTTGGTAACCTCTATCTGCTTATGTCTCTACAAATTTGTATATTCTGGATATATCATATAAGACAAGTTATACAATATGTGACCTTTTGTATTTGGCTTCTTTCCATTAGCATGTTTTCAAGATTATCCAAGTAGTAGCATTTATTAGTACTTTTTATCGTATTATGGGTGAATGATATTCCATTGCTTGTATACCACAGTTTGTTCATCCATTTATCTATTGATTATAATGTGTTTTTGTGTGGATCTGTTTGAATTTATTTGCTTGGAATTTGTTGAGATATTTGGATGTGTTAATTTGTGTCTTTCAAATTTTGAATTTTCTGGACATTATTTCTTTAGGCAGTTATTATCTGCTCAATAGGTTTTTTGGTGATAGGACCAATTCCTGGAGCTTTCCACTCTGCCATATTTCAATGGACTAATCTCTCTCTCGTTGATTTTAAGATTTTCTCTTGTCTTTGGATTTCAGCAGTTTGAGTATTTTGTATCTAGATGTTGATCTCTTTAGTCTACCTGGAGTTCATTGAGTTTCTTGACTGAATGGATTAATGTTTTACAGCTAATTTCAGAAGGTTTTAAATGTTATTTCTTCAAATATTTTTCTCCCTTGCCCTTTTTATTCTCCTTCTCCCATTGCAATTATATTGATCTACTGTATCAGTTTTTATGAGTAAATGCTCCTCAATCTCTTATTTTCATGGATTGACTTCTAGAGCCCAAAAATGGTTGTTAATGACAACTTTGAACAGTTTTACACTTGTCATTTAGGGAGAGGATTAGTCAGCCGCTTCATACTACTATGCCGGATGTCTATAATAGTGTTTATGTACCAGGTCCTTTATTGAGGGAAGATTTACTTGTTTGTTTACTTTTAAACACCAGACATAAGAGCAAAGGTTTTCTTGATAATGGAGGAAGTGTTGGGATAAGCACAGAAATGAGGCCTGCTTGATGTCTTGATTTTTCCAAGGACAGGTCAATGTATGCTGATAACCATGATATCTCTGTAAGCATCTTGGTCATATGGAAATAGCCCTTGGAAAGGAAAGAGTCAGGATTAGGAGACTGGGTTTCTGTTAGCTATGTGTGTTTGGGGCATCTAAGCAGCTCAATTAATCTCTGAGCTTCAACATCTTCATCACTAATATGAAGGGTTTGGACTGTATGGTTTGGCAGTCATCTCCAAATGCCTAGCTGTAGAGCATCTGCATTAGAGCCAGTTTTAATGTAGAGTTTCCTGGTCTCTGAACTGCTGATTCAGTGGGAGAAGAGGGAAGTGGGATCTTTATTTTTAACAAGTGTCTCTGTAGATTCTATCTGGAGCAAGGATTTGGAGGAACTGCTTCCCTTCTACCCCCAGCAAACTTTCTAGGTTTCTTGATTCTTCCTCTGGCACGTATTGGGTAGCATAAGTGAATGTTCTTTTTTTTTCTGCACAATTATGCACCATCTGTCTGGTGTTTCCTGGAGCATTGTATTTCCCTAAAATAAATAAAGCATGTCTCCTTTTTTACTCCATTGGTTATGGTACCTGGTTTGACAGTGGATATAGTTTGTATAGGTGTTAGCATCTCAGCAGAAAGAAGATTGCTTACTTAGTGAAAATGCTGGCACAGCCTTCTCTGCATGAGCCAATATGCATGTGAGGCCAGAGAGGTGTGGGAAAATTCTTACATCAGTCACCATGTTGTCTGTTTATATCCCCTAAGAAAGGGTGTTTTGGTATACCAAAGACTTCTTTTTTAAAAATCCTAGACCTTAAGAGAAGATTGAGAAAACATAGCATGGTATAAGCTTTCTAGGGGTATATAAAAGTTTGCAATGCATTAGAACTACCAGTAAAAGAGACACGTGTAGGCACTCAAATTAAATCCATTACAATGACAAATAAAAATAGGTCAGATTAGAAGGACTTATACACTCTCTCACTTACACTCCTGCTGTTTTTGTATCACTGGAAGTCTAGATGGCACACATCCACAGTTGCTCTAAAGCATTGATTGTGTTCTAGCTTAGTGGCATAGAAAGCTAGGCTGAAGTGAAGGTAGTGAAGAATGTAATTGGTAAAAATGCTTAGATAACATAAAAAACATTATGGACCAAGCAGTTTTCAAAACTCTAATAGTTCAATGTTCATACTGCTTTTACCTTTTTAATGATATTTTTTGTAGTCAGTTGCCTTTTTGCGTTTGTGAGTTTTGCAGAACAAGAAATAGTGGTGTTCTTTAAAGCATAGGAAACTGGCGCTAGAAAAGTGGCTTGCACAGTCATAGAAAGAGAAATGGATGATCTGCAAGGAAGACTCAGTTTGAGACAGTTAACTATGATCTCATTCACAAAAGTAGAAACTCTTCAAATATCTGCTAGGTGATGGTCTCAGAAAACAAACAAACAATTCAGGAAAGCTGGTAGGTACAATTTATCACAAAATGCTGAATGATCTAGAAAGCAGCTCAGTGTCCTAAATCAATAGCAAGTGTGCATGTTTTTCCATCCATTACCCAGTGATATAAGAGATGAGAATTTATTTGATGAAGGCAGCAGCATTCTGTGCATTTTATTCTGTGATTTGCTACTGGATATTATGGATTTTACTGGATTTTCTTTCTTTTGAAAGAAAATTTTGTCACTATTTTGTTAAAGATATTTTATTAATTTATACATTTAACAAATGCATTTGTACAATTCTTAGAAATCTTGAGTTTCACCCTTCTACGGTCTCAATAAGGCATAATATATCTCCTCTGATGCTGGTTCCTGACAAATCCCCAGACGTACTTAGCCTTTAAAATCAGTCCCGCCTCATTCATTTCTCATCATATCAGAACAAACAAGAGACACAGAAGTGTTGTGCATCTTTGGGATTACAGATTATGATTTAAAATGTGCTTATACACTGGAAAGTCTTAAATTTAAAGTAATCACCACATGAGAGCAAATTACTGGCATTCTGTGTTCTTCAACTCAAGGGTTTTCTATTGGATGAGTGTGTACATCTATTCTGGCAAATGAGCATTAATAGATATACTTTGGGTAAAACGAAGTGATAATGAAACAGGATTTATTATTTGAGCACAATTTTAGGCAAAATTAGAATGTATAAATGAAGCAGTTGATTGATATAGTGGAATTATATATTTACATCATGATAAAAATGGATTTATAGAATTTTTTTTGAAAATTGTGCAATTTTGATTAATCTCAGGAATAGCACTAATATGTTTCTCTCAGAACTGATGGGTATAATTTGATGGCCCGAAACTGCTGCTTTTTTCAGTTTGGGCATTTTGCTTCTGGACAGCTGCTACCAGTTATGAACTAGGATTAGCCACTGCATTCATCAAAAATCATTTAGAAAGCCTGGACCTGAGTCAAATAGCTGTGTGTCTGCACTTTATTGCTGTGCTGTCTGGTCTCTTTTCTCCTGTGTCCCTCTTGGCTGAGTGCTGCCTTGCCCCCCTCCCTTTTTTTTTTTTTTTTTTTGCTGAGGAAGATTACCCCTAAGCCAACATCTGTTACCAATCTTCCTCTTTTTTTATGCCTGAGGAAGATTAGCCCTGAGCTAATATCTGTGCTGGTCTTCCTCTACTTTATAAGTGAGTCACTGCCACAACATGGCTGACAAGTGGTGTAGGTCTGTGCCTGGGATCTGAACCCGGGCCGCCAATGTGGAGCTTACCGAACTTAACTACTATGCCACAGGGCTGGCCCCTGCCTTGCCCTTTTGAATGCCCATTTTGTACTCTTTGGTACATGTGTCCCCACTCTCCTTGACTGTGGATCACATGCCCTGCTCTGTACTCTAGTGATTGCCCCCTTGGTTTTGTTGTCCATCTGCCTAATTTCTGACTTTTTCTGTCACTGTGACCCCTCCAGATAAATAAATAATCCCCAGTACTGCTGCTGCATTTTCTAATTGTATTATCATTATTTATGAGGGAACCAGTTTATCTAAGTACACCAGATATACTATCTACTCTTGAGTGGCTCTATTGCCCATTGGTTAAAGGGTTGAAAGAAGTGAAAGCATCTGGCCTCTGATCCATTCGTTTCTCTCAGTGTTGGGTGGGGAGTGGGGTTGGAGGAGATGGGTGGATGGGGAATAAACAGGTCACCTGGACTAATTTTGTTAACTTGACTTCTGGGTAAACAAACTAATGATATTTTCCCAGGAGGAAGAAATTTTATCTCTGAAATGCTCTTAGCAGGATGTCCCTGAAGGATTACTCAGGATCTACCAGCATGTTTCCCTGGAAAATGTCACATAGGTGGCCTTCCCTCTGGAATATAAACTGGAGATGTTTTATAAGCAAGCCTTTTGTGAGGTGATCCTGTGAACCTCACTTAGAAACTTCATGTATTCTGGGCCAGAGAGGCTTATCCAAATGAGGAAGAACTTCGGAGCAGCTCTCGACATCTCTACTTTGTGTGAGTCCTTTAATAGTCTGTGTCCTTGATATTATTTAGTAAAGCTTGACATTGGTTAAGACCTCTGATCCAGGTGAGCCTGATTGGACAGTTTGATGTTGTGTATTAGCTCAGGAGTTTTTGCTCTAGTTTGGGATGCCTGCATTTAAATCCCAGTTCCCCTGGTTTTTACCTGTGGGCTTCGGGCAAGGTACTGAAGCTCTCAGTGATGAATTCCCTGACCCATAAAGCGGAGATTAGGAATAGTTGGCATTTTGAATTAATGCATGTAAAATGTGGAACAATGTCTTAATGTGACTTAATGTAACTTGAACTTAATGTTAGATATTTTATTAAGATTCAATTCAAAAGTGGGACCAAAGTAATAACCAACATTCATCATGTGTTTAGTGGGCACCAGGTACTAAGTGAAGCACTTTCAAATAATTGTTTTCTTCTAATGTTTATAATCCACCCGGTGAGTAACAAGAAGAATTTCCACAAATGTGGAGGAGACTAAGAGTAGAGTTTTCACTTTGTCCATCTAAAGCATAGATAAGGCATAATTGCATGTTACTCCTCACCCCCAAATTGAATGTCTCTTGGCCCTTGATACTCAAAATGCTCTCTGCAGCACTGGCATCACCTGGGAGCTTGTTAGAAATGCAGACTCTGGCTCTGTCAAAGACCTACTGATTCAGAATCTGCATTTTAACAAGATCCCTGGGGTCATTTGTATGCCTGTTAAAATTTGTGAATCCCGTTTTAGTCAGTTTTAGATATTTCTTTCCCATGTTGTTTTATCAAGTACACCTACCATGATTTCTAAATAAATATATTTTAATTGCTGCAAATTTTTATTGGACTTTGTGGTTTAATCTTCAGCTGTAACCTGGGAGTCATCAGGTTCAGTACCAGTACTAAGGAAGGAAGAATGTAAGACAGGGAATTAAGGTGAAGCTTTAAGCAGAAGGAATTGTTCCTTAGTTGAACTGAGTTTCTCTAGTAGTTCTAGCCGTACTGCCTTAAACAGGAAAGACACAATCATATGGAATTTAAGTTGGTGATTATTTTAAACAGGAATAAATCTTACATTTCCACTGTCTGCATTTTCTTTCACTTGTGTCTCTGTAAATATGAGCTCAGACAAGGAACACAAGTATTTGCTAATTATCCAAAGCCACTAATTTTAGGGATCTTTTGAAGGTAATTTAGCTCAGATTTTGATCCAGTGTCTTTCTTGTTCTAGTCTATGATTTATGAAAGATTTTGCAAAAGTTTTATTATATACTTTTTATGGATCAAGTTTAATTGGAGAAAATTGTACTTCTTGCTATTGCCCTATTGATTAGAATACCTGGAACGCCAATAACATTTTTGTTCTGTAATAGTGCTAAATTTTCACACACAGTAAGTCAATTACTGAAACAATGATGATTATAATGTAGCAATATGTTTTTACTTAAAAATATAGTGTAATGCTGGGAAGCATTAAAACAGTAAATTAATGGGGAAAAAACCTCTTTGATAATCCTCACCTTGTGAAAACAACAACCAGTCATTGATCTTAATTCTTAGTCTGCCCTGGGACATTGAGAACATAGAACAGGTTTAGGGCTGTAGCTATATATGAAAACAACCCAAAAGAGAACAAACAGAGGCTATTTATTCAGAGCTTTCTATAGGGTGGGTGTCAGCAACCATCACTTGCCTTTGTCAGAGAGACTCAAAGGCAGCCAGGGGAGTGAGAAAGCTTTACAGTGGAAAAGATGGAAGGCTCCAGGTATGCTCTGATTGGAAGTTGTTGACATGGGGAAGTTGGAGGAGGGCAAATTACCTTCAAAACATCTTATGCAATTGATTTGGAGAGCATGTTTATGTGGCTTTCTCTAGTTGGTCCTGAGTTGGAAGCAGAAGTAAAAATTAGGGAAGCTGGTAGTCATTGACCAAATCCTGATTTTTCTGACTGTCTGTGTATTCTGTCCCTCAGGGCAGAATTCAAATCGTTGGCATCAAAAAATTGAAAATATAAAACCTGTTATTATACTTTTTACTAAGAAACTTAATGTACTTATATAGTTTTAGGCCAGTGTTTTCAAATATAAAAAGTTATTTAAAAAATACGTATAAACATTTGAATACTTGAATTTATGCTGAGTAAAATGCTGCCTACAGGAATTGCAGGAGAAGTAACAAGGCAGCCGCTATTATTGAGGAAATTTTACAACTACTATTTTCTATCTCTTTTGGACCTCAGAATAAAGCTGCAACAGGGATTTTAGAGAGGAAATTTAAAAAATGGATACAATGACTAAATGTATAGTCATCACTGGTAAGACTAGGAGTCGTTGATGCATCTTGAAAGCAGTTAGCCAGTTGAGTGAATCAGACAGGTTGGTCAGCCCTGTACCAAGCACTAGTTCTAACCTGTGGGACTAACTAGAGAAAGGAATCAGTGAAATCATCTTAACCAAATTTTGAGCATTTATATTGTTCCAAGTTTGGTCTTATGGACTGGTGAATATTAAAAAGAATAAGATAGAGATCAGTCTTCATAGAAATTGGTGTGATAGATAATATATTCAGTCACTATTATCTAGATGCAAAAATCTGCTATTTCAATATGGCAGGGTCTTTTTAGGAATGGATCATGGCAGCTGAAAGTGTATTTTAATCATTTCAAGGGTCATGGTGCTACTTTTAAAGGATAGTAAATTTATACCTTTTGTACATACTGTGTATTCGGTTTATCTGCTGTTAGGAATGCTAGATAAAATTATGCTCTCAGAAAATGTGTACCTTATCAAAATGGCTTTCTAACTTCCATTTTTAATTAATTTCAAATTTCAATGAATTAATTGAAAATTATAACACTGCTATGTACATGATCAATTACCAATGGAAGAAATCATAGTTAATTCATCTTTATTATTGCTAAGATTTTGGTAAAGATAAATGGCACCAAAAACTGGACTATTTAGTTAATATACTTCTCAGTTACCAATGAAACTCAGTAAAGAACATTAATGTTTTCATTGGATTTTTGAAAGCTCTTATGAGATTCTTCAATTTCCCCCTTCCCACTTTGCACTCTGAATTAATAGTTCCAATAGCATTTTCCAAGTTCTTCCTTGGTTGCAGATTTGAATCAATTATAATGGGTGCTCATATAAGTAGCTAATGAACTAGGCCAAAATAGACAAAATTGTTTGCAAATTGGGCAAACTTAAAGGTGTGCCTAGAAGAGATTTAGACATTGAAGAAGAAAAAAATTAATACAGTTGAACTGGAAAAAATAGGAGACGTTTTCAAAAGCTTCAAAGAGTTTTATGCTATTATGTCAGGCTTGTTTAAATTTGTGCTTTCTCAGTATATGCTGAATTTGCCTTTACTTTTAATTTCCTTTTGTTAATGTTCCACTTTAATGGTTTTATTTTAAAATTTTCTTTTAATATTTAACACTCTGAGAACCAGCAGTTGAGAGTGAGCTCCTCTTCCCTAATGTTACACAAATATAATGTGTCCCATACATGCCTCTAAACCCCCCAGAAAGCGTCTCCTCCAAAGACCCTTCTACAGCCTTGCTGCTCACATCTCTGACAGCTCTTTTCCTTCCCTCGATTCCCTGACCTCTCCCTTGTACACTGTGACCCCACCCACCTTCAAACATGACAAAGGCCCTGAAACTAAAGCATCCGTAAAAAAGGAAAACAAAAAGCATTAGAAGAGATCGTCTGCTGTTTTGTTCTAAAGCCTAGCTTTGGAGTTTAACCACAAACTCCCTCCACCCACCACCCCCAAGTAACTTCCCTCCCCAAGTGACATTTCCCCCAAAACACATGAAGTACTTTCCTCGAAGTGACTTTTCTTCCTGGTTTCTAAGGCTTTCAGTTTTATTCAGTTCCGTACACCTGCTGCATACTTCCCTTCCCCAGTTTTTACCATTGGGTGTCCGTTTTGAAATCATGTTTTAAGGATCCCTTCAAAGGAAACCTGTTTGTTTGGTCATAATCTTAGAGATGATGATATAGGTAACAACATTTCTCATCTTTGAAAAGAAAATTATAGAAATTCTGCTCTTTATGGAAATTTAAAAGACAAAATCAAAACAAAATCAGCTTTATTCTTAAGCGATTAAAACAGGCGCCCTTTGAACTCTTTGTGGAAAATGCTCCAAATAAAATATACTCATGGTTGTGAGTGTGCATCACCCTAGAAGTAATTTTATGCTCCTTGTGAGAGAAAGACAGACTGTCCAAAAGAGAGACTAATTTTGTTTTCCTTTCAACTTCATTAAAAAAAATCTGAAGATGAAGAGAAAAATATTCCTCTGACTATACAAGTATTTAGAAACACTGCTGAAAAGAAAGGGAAATAAAATATTAGTATTTTCTGTGGACAAAATACACTTTTTTAAAGCCTGCATATTTTCGGTGATTTGACTTCTCTACTGACTTACAACCAGGACTAGTTTGTATGTATATCACACCTTGAGAATTATACAATCAGTTGAAAAAAGCTAACTTAATCTAAATAATTAACAATTAGACGCTTTGTCAGAAATTATCTTATTTGATGAAAATAACTAATGAACATTTTACATAAAATATCCTTGATATGAGATATGTTATCCATTTGTGTTTGACCCACTCCTGACAAAGAGCACATGCGTTCTAGTGCTGTTGCAAACCAGAAAAGTATTTTCTCCTGTTATTCTATCTCATGTGAATTTAATTCGTTCTCCAGCCCTCAGGGTTCTTTTAGTAAAATCTGCACGGTCTTCCCATGAATCTCTCGATTAACACTGTTCAGTAGGAATATAATGCAAGACACAAATGTAAACCATATATGTAATTTTAAATTTTCTAGTAGCCACATTGAAACAGTAAAAAATAAACAGATGTCAATTTTAATAATATACTTTATTTAAACCAATATGTCAAAATGTTACTCATTACCAAGTGTTCAATGTAAAATTATTGAGACATTTTCCATTACTTTTTTCTTGCTAAATTACAAAATCCAGTGTGTATTTTATATGTATAGCACATCTCGGATTAGACTAACTCTATTTCAAGTGCTCAGTAGCCACATGTCTCTAAATGGCTCCCATGTCAAAGAGCACAGCTCTTCTATTTATCCCAAATTTTCAGTTGCTACTGATGAATCAGTTGATTAAAAATTCTCAAGTTTGACCCTGCATAAGCGTATAAATGGAGAGACATTGACCCTGCATAAGCATATAAATGTAGAGACATGGAAGCATATAAATAAAGGAAAAATTAATGATCTCTCCTGTTGAAGTAAACAATAGATGCCATTTCTGGTAAAATTCAATAACCATGTTTTACTTTTATTTCTAATTTAAAACATTTAATTTTTGCTTGATGCCACTGTGGTTCTAACTAAGAAGATTATCTTCTTTCAGATAGTAATTTGATTTAACAAGTGATCTTGAAGTACAACTGGTTTTTGGCATTTCCACAATAAAAATTATTATCTTTCTAAGACAAAGTTCAGAACCATGTTTAAGAGAAATAGGCTTTGTAATAAATAGAGAAAATAATAGAGGATATAGATTTCACAGTTACAGGGTCATCCTTTTATTTAGGAAGAGTTAGAAATCTTAGATAATTGTTGGCAAAGAGAAAGTGAACAATCTAAGGAGTACTTGGAGTATCCACACATCTGTGCATTAAAGCTGTTTGGTTGATCAATTTGGTTGTATCATGCCTACTTGTTATGTATAGCGACTGACTGACTTCCTGCATGCTACTTGATTCCCGAGAACATTTTCTTTGTTTTTTGCTATTTTACATTTCACTCTTTTAGTGATTCTAACTAAACTTTAATATTGATATCCAGGTGTATTGTTGTCCTTAGAGAATGGATTGGGTAGATATGCCCAGTACTAGTATGCATATGTAGACTACATCACTAAGCTATCTTGTCCAAAATTGTGTGATCAAGTCATTCGGTAAATATTATTTTAAATATTACTGGTTTCGGATTCAATAAAATTAGATAAATAGTAATTTAGTATAAACGCCAGCACTTGGATGGTAAGGCGTGCAGCACACATGCACACACACACACACACACACACATATCTCAACAGTAAATAAGTTTAGAAAATCTTTGAAATGTATATAGTCAAGTAAAGTGTAACCATGGAGGTACATGAAGCTGAGCGTTATAATATTCTAACACTGTTTAGTCAGTCTGTTATTTCTACATGATTAAAGTGACTGATAAAATAATTTTATGACCATTATGCAAACTAAATAAGGGAAATACTTTGTTGTATGTATGACTTGCCCCTTTCACATCTGATTATCCAGGTCTCTATTTGGCCACACAAGATACAGCACTTATTTTTTCAAGCAATATCATTTTGTTCATGATTTTAAGATTTTACCTGCCCTCTTCACCTGACTGATTCCTAGTCAACCTTCAAGACTTTCTTTTGTGTCAGCACTGCAAGAAGTCTTCCCTGATGCTCCACTTGAGTTAGATATCCTACACCTCTTACTGCTCCCAAAGTAAGGATGCTTAATAGTGTGGGGGCTGGGAATTGGTCACCCCAAGATATGTCTCTTTGGCGTGAGGATTATTTGGGGCTGGTTACTTTTAATAAACTGCAGACAGGAAAGCAACTGAAAAGTAGAATTTACTTACCCTTTGTCAAGAAACATTTACATTGTAAGGGAAATCTCCCTCTGTAAAGTTGTCTCCCTCTCTGTACAAGGAAGAAGGGGGGGTGACCTTATCTCTAGAAACTCTTAATCAGTGCCAAAGGCAAGGACTTAAATCTGCATTTGTTTACTGTACTTGTGTGGTTATCTCCCATGATCGACTCCCCCTCCACTCCCAACATCCTCCTTTGTTGTTAGCTGAAGATGATATTTAAGGTGGGGGCTTCAGCCATTTTGGTGAATTGCTCAGCTTGCCTGAGCCTCTCTCATGTATACATGTTATAAAGCTTTGTTTAATTTTCTCCTGTTATTCTATCTCATGTGAATTTAATTTGTTCTCCAGCCAGAAGAACCCACATTGGGTAGAAGAAATGTCTTCCTCCCCTACAGTAGCATGAATACCTCTTCTCCTCCAAGAGGCTGTAAGCTCCTTGAAGGCATGAGCTGTGTCTTAGCTATATATGCAGTCTCAATGCTGAGACCACAGTGCATTCAGTGTTTATTGGAGAAATCAGTGAATGAGTGTGTGGGTGCGTGGATGTTGAATGAATGAAAGCACATGTGGCTCGCTTTGCTTGCCTAGATTTTATCTCATCACCTTTGTGTATAAGAGATATCAAGATTCAAATGAAGTGGCAAGAAGAACCATCATGTTTGGTTTTAATTTGAAAATCCATTGAAAATAAATAATTATTACAGAAGTGCTTTTTTCTGATAAACCCTTGTGTATGATATTGCTTACATTCAAGAAAAGGAAGAACAATACATTATTACTATGAGATTCAGAAGTTTTTTGTTTGTTTTTGTTTTTTTCTGTCATGCTATGTTACACTTGGATGAACCTGAGCTCATCATTTTAGCTATCAGGTGTATTAGGGTAAATTATTTAGGTTTACTATCATTAATTATAATTGCTTTAGAGGAAACACACCATACTGTTAAGAAGACTTTTAGTTGGAGATATGTGTGTAGTTTGTGTTTGTGCATGTTTATGCCCAACCTAAAACCAGAGTAGCTGCTTTTGTCTTTTAACGTCATTAGTTTTCTCACAGTGCCTTAATAGTCGAAAAAACATGCCAAGAAACACTGAAACTGTCTCTGGAATCATTGAACTGAGTGATTCTCAGAGCTGCACATTTGTTTGAAAATAACTGATGATGTTGGACTTCTTCCAGGCATCATACACATTTGGAATATTTATTTTTGTTCCCTCAAACAGTATAAACACATATCTCCTTTCTTAAAGGAAAGCTGTCTTAGTTTACCTCATGCATGAGCTTAATAAAATCTCCACAATCAAGTAGTGTTGATTATTGCTTTGCACAGTTGTAGCAGCCTCATTAGTTTCACTACATAGCTTGAAATGGTTTCATGCCAAATTAAAAATGTAGGTCATTCAAAGGACTAATGGTGCTAGTTCAGTATGAAGTGATTTCAAGCTTACCCATATCCAAGTCTTTTGTCTTATTCTATTGCAAACCACTTCTCACAATGGTAATAATTTAAATGTCATTTTTATGAAATCATGTGTAATTGCATTGTTAGAAACACATGCTTTACATGTCCACTAGGTTATGGAATTTTTAAGGCAGTGCCTGATAAAGTACTCAGAAATATTTTTCCTTTAATTTCATGAAATAATTTTCATAATTTCATGTTTTCCAAAACTGCATTTCATAGAACACTAATTCTATTGTTTCTTAGTATGTACTATTTGAAGAAGAAACAAATGATCAAGTAAATTTGGAGAACTATGAGTTAAATTCTTTTAGATTGGTTTCAGTACCGCAGGCATCTCAAAGTCTGAGATATGCGTTGACAAATCTCACTAATGCATCAATGACAATAAAAATACTTCAAGCTTCTCATTCCTTAGCTTACTTACCTTTTCAACAGCATTTAGCGTCGTTGACTGTTCATATAATTTTTTTCAAAATTTAAGTTGTTTAATTATTAAAGATTAATGCAGTTGCATATTTCAAATGTCAAAAAGTGCAAATGTAGAAAGTGTACTTATGCTTCTCTGTACCCTGTCCCTTCCCCCAATTCAGGTTTTTACTGTCATTAAATACTGTCTCTTTGTATATTGACAGACATACACACATACATATGCATGTATGTATGCAGATATGTATATATGTATTTTTCTTTTTAACATAAAGATTAACGTATTATTCACAGTATTCAATACCTTCATTTTTAACTTTTCAGAATACATTCAAGTTCTTTCCATATTAGTACATAGATATTTTGTTGTTGTTTTACAGAAATATAATATTCTGGTTTTTTGAATATAACAATTTATTGAATCTTTCCTATATTTGTAGACATTTAAGTTGTTTTCAGTATTTTACTACTATAAAAATGAAGCAACCGGGCCAGCCCCAGTAGCATAGTGGTTAAGTTCGATGCACTCCACTTCAGCAGCCTGGGTTCAGTTCCTGGGTGTGGACCTACACCACTCGTTTGTCAGTGGCCACACTATGGCAGCGGCTCACATACAAAAAGAGGAAGATTGGCAAAAGATTTTAGCTCAGGGCGAATCTTCCCCAGCAAAACATAAAGTAAAATGCAGCAAGCTTGTTCATACATTATTTTACACATATGTAGTGTACATTGGGGTGATTTTTCCGAAGTAGAATTTCTGAGTACAAAAGTACTGCATTTGTAATTTTGATAAATATTATCAAATTGCCATCCATGGGTTTATGCCAAACATTAGTAATAGAGTACCTGTTTCTACACAGACTGGCCAAGATGACTTGTCAAATTTTAAAAAATATGTTTTCCAGGGTTTTTTTTTTTTCTGATTTAGAGCCCTCTTCCTCGTTGTGTATTTTCTTTTAATGTGCTTATGGATGCTGATGTTAATATTTAATTTAGGATTTTTTCACTGAATACTAAGCAAAGTTTCTTTGTAGTTATTTTGTTATACAATTTTGGCCACATGTTGGTATCAATTTTATATTTGCTTCATAAAATTTGGACAATTCAATTATAAGTTAAGTTCTGAAATAATTTAAGAAGCATTAGCATTAGTTACCTTAAAAATTTGGTTGAGTTCTCCTGTGAAAATAGTTGCTTCTGGTGCTTTTCTGAGAGGCAGCTCTTGGTATAATCTCTGTATTACCCATGTGGAAATCAAGTGAGTACATTGCATATCTCTTGAGGAGCCAATTTTGGTAAATTGTATTTTTCTAAATACTATCCTTTTCATGAAGGTTTAAAATATATTAGCAAATAATTGAGCAAATTATTACTTCATCTTTTTTGTAGTTGTTTGCCTTCTCTTAACATTTTAAGCTTTTGTGCATTCTCTTTTTTCAGTGTGTATCATAGCTCCCAGTTTATCTATTGTTAACATACTTTTCACGATTGCAATTATAAGAAGTGTTTATTAAATCTATTTATTTTTTACATCTTCCTTGTTAGCTTTTGCTTTTATGTATATTAGTTTGTTCTGTGTCTTTCTTTCAGGATACTTTCTCTTAAGGTAATTTTGTGAGATGAATGCTTTAACTATTTTTGTTGCTTATTTTTAATTAACAACAGTGTTGTTAACTATGAATTTCCCTGCCAACATTGATTTACCTGCATTATATAAGTTCCAAAATAAAATATTTCCTTTAACATTGTTCTCTAGATAATCTGAATGTTTTATTTGCATTTTATATGTCCCAAGAGTTTTTTAAAATTAGTTTTTGAATTTTCAGGTGGGAAGATCTTTTTGTTTTCTGATATTATTACTAATTTGTAGTAATGTGTGAAAGTCAGAAGATGAAAATTGCACCTATTACCCTTTTTTTAATATTATTTAGGATCCTTTGTGTTTGAATATATGTTTTGTGTTCTGTCAGGTTATTGGCATTAAAACTTTTCTTTTTTTTAAACTATTCAGGATGCAGAGTGGTATGTGGGGTGTGTGTATGTCTGTGAAAGTATGTGTTTCTTCTGATATTCAAAGAGTTTACATTTTTTGTTCTACTGAATTCTTTTATAATCATGTTTATTTTAATACTTTAGTCTTATATTACTTTAGACAATATTTATCACATGCCCTTTATGAGTAATAAATAATGCAGCATCATCTTTGCAAATAGTATTACTTACTACTTTCGAGAAAGAGTACTTACCAATTTTAACACCAATCCAGAGTTTTCCTCTCAGTTCTGAGATGTGTATATCCTTTTTAAAGTTCCAAATAAATTTAAATTCAGTTTATCCAAAACTGAGCTCATAATCTTATCCCCTGCTTGCAAACATTTCCCCCAGATCTCATATTGCAATACACCTCACCATTTCCATCCAAATCTGGAAACCAAAGACCATAGACATTGTCACTTTCTTACACTACTCTCCATATTTAATCCATTATCAGACAAAGGAATCTCTTCTACTCAAATTTCTATCACTATTCCCCTGCAATAATCTAGCAACATTTGTTACCATGATCTCTGTAGTTATCTTCAAGCTGGTTTATCCACATCAGTTCTCGATCTCCTCCAATATTTCCTTAGCACTCAGTGTATTTTTTTTAATAGACTTTATTTTTTTAGATCAGTTTTAGGTTCATAGAA
The DNA here is from genome assembly GCF_041296235.1 of Equus asinus. Taxonomy (NCBI): domain Eukaryota; kingdom Metazoa; phylum Chordata; class Mammalia; order Perissodactyla; family Equidae; genus Equus; species Equus asinus. The sequence goes on from NC_091790.1 coordinate 175,530,834, forward strand.
AAATTAAGAGAAAGCTACAGAGATTTCCTAAATACCCCCTGCCCTCACACATGCAGAGCCCCTCCCCTATTATCAACATCCTCCATGAGAGGTACATTTGTACGTTGACACATAATTATCACTCCATAGTTTAATTAGGGTTCACTCTTGGTGTTCCCAGTGTATTTTTGAAACACAAATATTTTATTTCATAATCTCTGGAATGACTTCCTTTCTTAGCTAAAAGGTAGATTTTCTTTTTTTCTTTTGATTAGCCTGTCAGGCTTTGCACAACCTGGTCTTGCATAATTCTCGTTTCTGGGGAGCTTCCTTTGCCCCAGAAATACAGGTATTTTTTAAGTTTCTCATACTGTGTTAACCTCTCTGCTGCTATAGAGTATTTACTTGTATTTTCATTTGCCTTTCTTTTTCTTTCTTCTCGTACAGTGTTATCCTCTCTTCTGCTACAGGGTATTTACTTGTGTTTTTCATTGCCTTTCTCTTTCTAGCTAACTCTTACACATTTAACAGATTTCATTTCAATTGTTGCTTCCTGAAGAAAGACTTTGTAGACTTTCCAGATTAAGGCAGACCCTCCTGTTCAAATCTCATACTATCAAATGCCATTAATTGCATGCTGTGTGACAGCTGCTATTTTAAGCACTGATGATTACTATGTTATTGCCTGTATTCTTGACAAGACATATCCTCTGACCTCTCATAGTAGTGTTGGGTCACACCATTATAAGGGTATTATGTAAGTGTACATTGAGTGAATGAAATGTGGCAATTCCCAAATGAATTTAATCATAAAACTGTTTTATGAGGGATGTCTTGAAGGACTAGTATTCTTACATACATTGAGAAATATTATAAAGAGTCATGAAGCTAGGACAAAACTTTAAGTATGAGTTTTAGTGTTTCATTGTACAGGTGACAGACCTGATGCCTAGAGACAGTGAGTGACTCAGTCAAACCCACTCAGCAAGATTGAAAGGTCTGACATTAGAATAAGGAACTCTTCACTCCTAATCTTCTTTTTTTTTTTTAATGGTACTGCATAATTTTAAAAGCTGCCATTTTTGTTTGAGCTTTCTGCATGTTAAGCTTTTCATACATAATGAAACTCTCTTTCTCTTTGTTTTATGAATTAAATGGAAGTAGATGAGACCTATTTGGTCATAATTTTTTAGAAAACAAAAAGGACAGCTCAGTAGGTAGATGCACTACCAAATTTCCATTATATGACAGAATTTTCATTTAAATGCACATCCAGTTGGAAATGCAAATGATCTTTGTGAAAATAAAAGGAATACGTTTTTTTTTCTCTTTCTAAAGAGACTTCTATTCTAATCATCACTACTGCCTTGTACAGGGGGTAAAAAACCAATTAATTTTTCTGACTTATTTTTACATTTTACCGTGAAGGATGAGTCTCAGTCTGTGGAGCTTTTCATAATGTCTTCAGAATCTAAGTCAGAAAACACACTTGAAACAGATTCCTAGGGGATACTTGGTAGCATATGATGACACTCAAAGTTGAAGGAATTTCCTTTTTCTTAGGCTATATTAATTTCAGATTCTTAAAGCCAAATATGCTTACTGAAATATGAAAGTTATCTTTTATATCCTGAAAAGATGTTCAGTGGTCGTTTGTTAAAATCCGCCTTTGGATTGAGTGTGGGGCAAAGATCTTTAGATAATTGTGCCATCCATTGCTTCCACTAGACTGTGCTGACCTGCTCTGAATTCTGGAAACTAACATGGATTGGTTTCATCAATCTCACTTGATTGCTGCAGTTTATTACGGATTTGAGAGCAGATGGGCTACCTGTAATATCCAAAGACACCTGATTCTTAGGCTACAACCACTTTCAAAACCCTGTAATTTACTTTTTTTTAATTAAGAGAAAGAGGAATAATTAAATAAAATAAATGTTCCAGGGCTGGCCCAGTGGCATAGTGGTTAGGATCCGCATGCTCCACTTCAGCGGCCTGGGGTTCATGGGTTCAGATTTGGGTGCAGACCTACACCGCTCATCAAGTCATGCTGTGGAGGCGTCCCATATAAAATAGAGGAAGATTGGCACAGCTGTTAGCTCAGGGCCAATCTTCCTCACCAAAAAATAAATAAATAAATAAATTTTCCTTATCTCTAAGTAAGTAGACAGGTATTATATGATAAGTACCACTTTTTATTAAGTTTTGCTAATGATAGTTCCATCTTTGTGTGAATATAGGAATTGTCTCTAGTTCATATTCTTTTATAAAATATCAGCAGGTAAAAACCTTCTCTATTCCATAGGCTCTAGGCAGATGGAGAATATGTGGTCCATAATCATTGATGATTTTCAGATGATGATAGTTATTTTAGAGCTAGGCCTTGAAAGTGTATGTGTTGTGTAATTTTTTTAAAAAAAACCCCAGCTAATGTTATCATTGGCATGAAGAAATCGAATAATATTTATTGTCATTATGGAACTGATAACAGGAATGGTGAGGTGAGCCAATTAACCTAATTTTTATTTCTAATGCTACACTGCATGACTGAAAATATTTCATATGCATGCTATAATTGCCTGAAAGGAGAAGATAGCTTTGTGTTGCCTGCTGTCTGGGGCCAGTATGATACCTCAAAAAAGGCATATAATTTTCTTTGTGTATATACAAGCATTAAATCAGATTTCAAAGTATACCTCTGTTAGTAAAGGTGGTTTGATCAGTGTTCTCTTAGCCTTAATTTATGCTGAATCTAAACATTTCTTTGTGATTTGATTGAGTAATTTACATTGTATTTACTTAATCATGCTCTATTTAAAGTAGTGCAACTTATACATGAATCCCAATAAGATTCTTCTCGGTGATAAAAATGAGTTGTCCAAAGAAAGAAAAAACACGTATGTTTGGGTTTTTGTTTTTTGCTCAGCTGATGCGGTATATAGACTGAAACATATGAAGTACTGTTACTGCACAAAGGGCACGATCTGCTTGCCGCGAGAAAAAAGCCAATGGTCAATGGGCAAAGTGGTGGCAGAGAACGGGCATTTTATTACAGCTTACTAGCAAGAGGGAAGATGGCTGACTAATGTCCAAAAGAACCATCTTAAGGGGGACACAGAATCTTGAAGCAGTTACATAGGCCATTGGGTTGCAAGGGGAAAGGTTAGCAATGTTGACCCAGGAGTCGCCACAGCAGATCTTTCCATTTTCATTGATGGTGGCAATCAGCATAGACTGTCTGTTCAGGGATCATCACATTCCTAAGGAACTCAGAAGAAGGAAATTATCATCTTATTGTAGCTGGGAGATATATGCACAAGCAGGAACCATAAAATCTAAGAGCAGATGGGTCTCCTGGAGGGTGCAAATCCAGCTGGGTTACTTAGTCAGAGGCCATTCAAAGTTACAATATGGTCTCTTTTCTACAATATGGCTTCCCTTACGTCAACCTTGTGTTGAGCCAGTATCAGTACCATGTCTTCTCTTCTACTATAGAGTTGGTTAGCAAATTGTGCTTTTGGTACTCTGGTCAGTATTTTTTTAATGTTTCTATTTATGTAATTCAGATTTCTTCTTCTATTGGCTTATGGTAATCCACTTTAACTTGCTAATAGTAATCTCACTATTTTAATTTACATAATATGTCTCCATTACAAATATAACTTATTTTTTGAGGAATGTAAAATTAAATAGAATAGTAAGATGGATACACATGTAATTGTTGGGAATATGGTGCATGCTTGTCAGTTTTTGTCTAAATTTTATTAAATCTACTCCAAAGTCCAAAATCTTTGAGATGTATATCATCTCTGTTTTTCATGACTGATGTCCAGCTTCTGTAACTATTATTTCAATTTCCAAAAATGGCAGTAGAATAAATGCCTCATGTATTGCTATGTGTATTTGTCAATGGCAGCATTCATAATGACTCCCTTCTTGAACAAATTTTAACAGATCTTTGCTTTTTGAATAGAATGTCAGTGATTTTGGAGTTTATGGCCTCCACCTTAGATATCTGCACAGATGAATGTCTCTAAACATTCTCTTTATAGAGTTGGGAAATACCAAATGGGGCCCCTTGGAAAAGATATCCTTTTCATTTCAAATCTTTGCATAATTGTTATTTACATACAACAGCTGAGACTGCAGAACAAAAATGAATCAGTCAGATGTTCATTTCATTGAACACATTAGAGAAAGTGCACCTGCTTTGCCATAGGCATGACTTTTTTTGGGAATAATAGCATTTTTGCACATCTAACATAAAAAATGCATAGTACTTTCAAAGAAAAGCCTTGTTGTAGTAGATGATGGTAACTCTAGCATTCAGAAAAGCTTAGCTTTAGTCATAGTGCTGCCATGTATTAATTTCTGCATTTTTTTTTACTGCTCCCATGAGTGTTGTATCCTAATATTTAAAATAGAAATAATGTTATCTAGGTTGCCTTTCTCCAAGGCACTTGTCCTGTAACTGGAAACAAAGTCAGGGTATGTAATATTCCTTATTGGCTATGTGAGGTAAAATAATCAATCTAGAGATGGTGAATGGTTTAATTTCCAATGCATATTTATCCAGAGAAATCCTAAATAAACTATATTTTCTAACTTGTAAATCTAGTTCATGGAGGGTAAGGTCATGAGAAGAAACATGTATATTGTACACATATCCCTCAGAAAGACGGCAGCCTGTAGAAGTTATATGTGTGCATTCTGTAGCCAAACTGCTTGAACTAGAATCCTGCTGTATCACGTAGTACCTTTATGACTTTGGGCAGATATTTAGGAATTTGTGCCTCAGTTTCCTCATCTGTAAAACAAGGATAATAACGTCATCTACTTTATAGGGTTATTAAAGATGATTAAATGAGTATTAAACTGCCTGACCTATGATAAACTCTCTATTATAATTATTATTACTTAGCTGTACATTTATAAATTCATAAGGCACTTGACTCAGCAGTTAGGTGTGGTGTGGTTCTTCTTTGAGATATGGCTGGTCTGTGTAGAACTACTCTACAGTGTGAAAGATTTGGGCAGAGAGAGAAGTCTAAAACAGTAGGTCTAAGAAAGTGATGTCTTATTCCATTCAATTATTATGCCAAGGACATACCTAAACTCACACAACTCACAAAGCTAATTCATTTCTTTGTTCCTTTTTTCATTCAAATCTGTTTGAAAGGAGGAAGTACAGTATATTATATTCAAAGAAACTGGATTGTTATTCCAACTCTACTGGCTACAGTATCTCGGTAGAATTTCTAAATTTTTCCACGTCTCAATCTCCAATTTGTAAACCAGTTTATTGTGGGGATTTAAGGAGACAGTTGGTTTTTCTTGAAAAGGTCCTTAGGATACAAGCCTTAATAAAAAGAAAAAAAAAAAAAACCAAAAAACTAATAATGGAGGGGAGAAGGAGAAGGAGAAAGGGGGAGAGAAGAAGGAGAGTAACAATAACATATTATTGTTATTTCACATGGGAATTGTTTGGGGGTCAAAAGTTTATTTTCTTAAGGATTTTAAACATTGAATCAGAAGTGTACCTGGTACAAGTGGTTGCTCAGTACTGGTTGATTGAAGAACTGGATGAATGGGAGAGATCCTTGTGATACTGCAGAATGAAAGAGGAATATAAGAACATGACGTATCTCTCTATGTGGATGAAGCTTTTTCGAATCGGCCCTTGTTCTCTGATGGCGTTCTGGCCAGGCATTAAAAAATCAGCTAAGCAGAATATTGTAAACTTACCTATTCCTAGTTAGCAATGTTTTGAGAGTTTAAATATTTTGATTCAACAAAGGAAATAGTTTGACTCATTAAAAAGCACTGCCTTCCTTCTAGATGCAATGTGTGAAATTCTGAAAATTGTCAGAACTCACATATTGATGCTCATTGATAGCACTACACTAAACTTGCCAGTTAATCGTTCTTCAGTTATAATAATGCTACTATCTTTAAAATAGATGAATACAGATTTTGAACCATCACTTTTGATGTTTTAACTCTTTAATTTTGCTGATAAATAATCTAGCTACATTGTTAAAGTCATTTGATTTCATTGTAATCATTTTGTTAAATGTCTGTGCCAATTGGTTCTAAATTCTCCCAAGGTGAAGATTATCTTTTTTTTTATATACTTTTTTCCATTGTGGAATATAGAAACATAAGTAAAACATAATAAACAGCTTAATTAATTATTATAGAGTTGAAAATCGTGTAACTCTAACCCAATACAAGCAATAGAATTATAGCAACGCACCGATATCTGTCTTAAGCGGGTTCATTCTAAGTTTTCATATCTTATCAAGTTATTTCACCTTTTGATATTTTTAGGAGAGTGTTATAAAGAGATGATATAAGGATAGCTAAAAAGGCTAATAGTCAAATGGTAGACTTTAAAAGAAAGATCCTGGATCAATTGAGTAGTTATATGAAAAACAACATAAATAACAACAAAGAAATAAACAAAAAAACCTTAAATTCTGCCACACACCAAACACAAAATTAATTTGATCAGAATCATTTCTTAAATGTGAAAGATGGAACAAAAAAGCCTCTAGAGGATATGTCCGTGATGTAGGATAGCAAAAGATGTCTTATACATGATACAAAAACTGCTAACGAGAAGGAGAGACTGAGAAATTAGACTTCAGTAAAACTAGAAACTTCTGTTCCTCAAGAGAACACTCTTAGGAGAGAAAAGTCAAACAATAATAAGGAAGAAGGTATTTGCACTACCTGTATCTTAACAAAGTACTCACATCCTGAATATAAAAAGGAAAGTTCAAATTAATTGTAAACTAGTTTAATTTTAAAATGGTGGGAAAACAGGATTATTTGAAAATTTCAAAAATTCCAAAATAAAGTAGTAACCTCTTTAGTAGGATACAGAAGTAGTTCACAGTTTAGTAGTTCGCAGAAGAGGATCCTGTATTTCACAGCAGGGGATGCATTATCAGATGCATCATCTAAAGAATGTCAGTTGCCCAGCTGATTTTTCTCTAAGTCAGTCCATGTAATCAAAGTGGAGTTCATGGTTCTGCCCAGGGAGGAAGGGGGAATTACTTAGAGAAGACTGCATCCCTGCAAGGGGAATGGTGGCAAGGGCTTCTGTTTGGAGTGAAAGATTTTGCAGTAATAAAACAGATTTAATGGATGAGTTCACTCTTTTTCAATCATGCTGTTAAACTTTACTATTGAAATTCTTGCTCTCTAGGGAATTACGATTCATTCAGTTTATTTGCAGCTTTTGCCCTGTATAACAGCACAATGAATCTCAAATAACAAAAGCAATTGTATTTCAGAACAGTGCTTTAAGACTTTCTACCACAAATAACAGATTTAAGTCAGTGATTAATTTTATTTATTTAATCCATCCTAAGAGATCCTGAAGGTAAATAGTGAAGCTGCGTAAAAAGCAAACTGCATAGAAATGTCAGCATCACAGAAATATCCCCCATTTATGGCTCTCATCTATTCATTGGTAATCAAAAAAGAAATCAGTCCTTCTGTGTTTTTCTATTTATTGGTGTTCCTTAATAGAATTGTCAAGTAATGGCTGTCAAATTTGAAATTGTTATTCTTTTTTCAGACTTAAAAAAAAAATGTCAATGACTGTTATTGACATGTCTTTGAATAAACCTAGAACTTTTTTGAGTTGATTCACATGGGGATTTTTCTTTTTATGTTCCTACCTTTTTGTGACTTTCCTCTTTCCATTTGTTCCCTTTTTTATAAATTCCTCTCCTGTTATTAAAGTGCTACCCTGTAACTAAAACCTATAGTTGAAATTGACTATGAACCCAGTAGAAAAATGAGCAAAATAATTCAGCTGGCACTTCAAAAATTAGGATATAAGTGGTCAATAAGTGTACGAAAAGATACTCAAATGTGTAGATCTTTTAGTATTCATCTTTATTAATTTTATCCAAAATGTGCACTTGAAGATTTTTTTAAATAAAAGACAGGTTAGTTATTATTATTTATGTAATAAAATGTTAGCTCCCTTTACCTTAGTGCTTGCCCCTGGGCTAGTACAGTGAAAGCAATGTGGAAATATTTCCTATGTAAGTGGCCAGACATTTCATAGATGAGGGATGAAGAAAAATGGATTTTCTCTGCTCTACAGAAAAAAAGTGGCAGCTGCTCCCTCCTCCTGAAAAGAGACAAAACGTTTACTTCTAAAAGTGAGATGGAAAAGATTCTGGATTCTCACTCTAACCTGTTGAAATGTAAATAAATCTTTTTAAGGGTCAGATGAGTTCTGCCTTCTCTAGATTTGAGGATCTAAAGTTATCTCCAAGACCTTGGAATTTGTTCTCCCTTGCAATGTAAATGTACACCAACAAAGAACTCTCTGGAGTTCTGTTACTATCCAACAGTTGTAAGTTATTTTACCAAGGCTTGCTTTTAGACCAGCATCCTAAGTTTTCAGCACAATTTATTCAGAAATCCCCAACTCTGCAGAAACATAAAAATGTGTTCTGTATGTTCCACAACTTTATTAGTCATCATGAAAATTCAAGTTAATACTATAATGTGATCAGTATGATTGTACTATATACCCAACAGAGAGAGAAAATTAGCAAATCATAAGGTGTCAACTTAATGAATATTCACAAAGTGAACTCACCTGTTTAACCACCATCCAGATCGAGTAACAGAGTGTGGCCCTCTTAGAAGGTTCCTCTCATGCTGCTTCACTTCAAAGATGGCCACCACCCTGGTTTCCGAAACTATTCTTTGTTTTTCATATTTTAAGGAATTGAAGAAATTGACTTACATAGATTTAGGGGCTGGCAAGTCCCAAATGTGGAGGGCAGGCTGGTAGACTAGAAACTCAGGCAGGATTTGTTGTAATAGTCTTGAGGCCAGATTTTTCTTTATTGGGAAACCTCAGTTTTTACTTTTAAGGTCTTCAACTGATTGGATGAAGTCCATCCTCATTATTAAGGGTAATCTCCTTTACCCAAAGTCAATTGATTATAGATGTTAATCATAGCTGCAAAATACCTTCACAGAAAGCTAGATTAGTGTTTGGTTAAATAACTGGGCTCTATAGCCTAGTGGCAATGACACATAAAACTAAGAGGGCCCTTACAGCTAGTGCCCCTGTGAACATTCTTGTCCATATCCTTTGGGGAACATGTATATTTATTCCTGTTGGGAGTCACTTTTCTGAGCCATAGCATAAGCATCTGTTCAGCTTTAGCAGAGATTGCCATAATTTGCACAGCAACAACAATGAATGAGAATTCCAGTTACTCTACATGGTAACTGGTTCAACATCAAGCATGCAATCCAAGGTAGCGCAATGAAGGTCCTTCCTGGAATACTTACCAGCTCCATCAGACAGATGTTTCTCTCTGTGGGATCAAAGGCTCTAAGAACCCAAAGCATAGAGTAGCTGAGAGCCAGATTCTGAGAAGGAATCTGAGAATGAAAGAGACAATTTCTAAAGATCATTAAATTCCTACAGATGTGCTTTCCTGTAGCCAAGACTGTTCATATGTGGCTATTGAGTACTTGAAATATGTCTAGTTCACATTGGAAAAGGAATGTAAAATATCTCATTAATAGATTTTTATGTTGATAAAATGTTAAAAGTATTTTTGATATATTGGGTTAAATAAAATGTTTTCAAAATTATGTTCACCTGTTCCATTTTCCTTTTTCACTGTGACTACTAGAAAATTTTAAATGACATATCTGCTTTGCATATTTCTACTGGGTAGCACTGTCCTAAAGTAAATTTTGCTTGAAATACAATGTTACTTTCCAGTTATATGAGGGAATCAAATATTATATTTTTATTATTGTTTATATTTTACTTTTATGTATATTATGATTTTTTGACATCTTACACTGTGGTTTTGTTCCTGTTTTTTTGACTGTAGGTATCTGATAATCCATTAGATGTTGGGAAAGATGATGAAAGTGATAGGAAGTGCTAATAATAAAAATGATCCTAAATAAAGCTCTAGCTTTGTACTACATAAAATTAGTTACTAGGCATCGACTACTTTTGAGACAGCAAGTCCACCAAGAACATTAACTTAATTTTTTTAAAAATAGAGATTAAAGATGCTAGATCATGTATCATTCCTCGTTTTCAAGAGCATCAATTACTATAAACTATCATCAGTTATATTTTATGTCTTATATACATTTATATTATAAAAAATAAACAGTGTGGCCTGAAACATTTCAATAGAGCAAAAGTTTTCACAGTTCTGTTTTAGTAAAATTAAAATATTTAGTTAGATATATCAAAGTATTATAATCACTATATCTATAGTGATAAGATAGAGAGTATATTTGAGAAATTTAATTTCTCTTTAGGAAAAAATCTGGTTTCCTTTATATTTTATTTACATGAATGTTATTATTTATAGTAAATTTCACATTTGGAGACTTGGGGACCACTCATTTCTTGAAAATAATCATCACAGCTGCCTAAGACAGAGATAATACTTGGGGCTGATCAGAAGCTAATCAAAAAAACTTAAAAGGAAAAATGAGAATAAGATTTCTTAGGATGCTTTTAAAAGCTCCCACATACTTCTGGAACTCTAGAAGGACACACACATGTGCAGGACTCTGTGCTGTCCAGGGAACACCTGAGAAACACATGAACACTCCCACTGGCTGATGAGAGACTCTGTGCAATCAGAAATGGAGGGCTAGGGGAGAAATGGAAATTGCCTGCCGGAATTTTGAAGGCATACCGCAACCCACATAACAAGCCCTTGGCAAAGGCTAGGAGATGTATTAGTTCAAGACATTTAAGGAAGTATATGTTCAATTATCAGTTGATCATTATCTAACTGAGCTGAAGACTTCAGTAACCACATATGATAAGGAATACAGATGTCATAGAATTAGTACAAGAAAGTCATTAAATAGAGCAACAAAAACAGCAAAGAGCAAAAGAACAAGAACTATTGTGGGAGAGAAGGAATCTGATTTGCTGAGATGCCACTTTATACTATTTTCAAAATGCGGTTTTCAACAAAAAGTTATGAGACATCTAAATCAGGAAATTATGATTGTGTGTGTGTGTGTGTGTATACATGTGTCTCTATATATGCATGTCTCTCTCTATATATATGTGACAATAGAAACTGCCCAGACTTTTGACTATTACATGAAGGCTTTAAATCGGCAATTATAAATGTGAACAAAGAGCTAAAGAAGACCATATTAAATAATTGAAAGAAAGTATGGGAATGATGTTTTACCAAAGGGAGTATCAATAAAAAGATAGCTTATAAAAAATAATCATATAGAAATTCTAGAGTTGAAAGGTACAATAACTGAAATGAAAAAATCACTAGAAAGTCTGAATAGCAGATTTTATTGTGCAGAAAAAAGAAGCAATAATATTAAAAAAAGAATGAGTAATATTGAAGATAGATCTATTCTAGTCTGAAGAACAGCAAAAAAAAAGAAAAATAATTTTTCAAAATGAACAAAATCTCAGAAATGTATGGGACCATATCAAGCATATCTGATGAGGATCAAGGCTGCTCCAGGGAGAGAGGCCCAAGGCATCCTGGCCTATGTACCAATCTATATCATCCTCAGGACGCATAGGATATCTTGACTTGATCCTACCCGATTCGTATCCAAAGTTGTGTGACCACCTGATAACCAGACCCCACTTGCACTGATACCATTTTAATGACTTTTTTTACACGATCTTTCCTTTGTCTTATAAAGAAATAACTCACATACCTATGCCTCATAAACTTAGCCCTACCCTCAACCTATTGCAGCTCTTCACTGCCCATGGGTCCTGTCCCCATCCTTGTAGCTCTTCACTGCCCAAAATCTCAAAAGTGGAAAAAGAGAAGGAACTCACAATGAACAGCCATCCTGAATAATATTAATAGCTAACTTCTCACCAGAAACCAGGGAAGTCAAAGGCAGTGGAATGAAATACTCAAAATTATAAAAGAAAAAAACAACTATCAAGCACTAATCTTATATGCAGCAAAACTATCTTTCAAAAATGAAGGTAAAATAAAGACATCCTCAGACAAAGAAAAACTAAATGAATTTGTTGCTAGCAGAGCTGCCCTACTAAAAGCTGAAATGATAGAACACTAAACAGTAACAAATCAACAAAGAGAAGCAAAGAGTACTGTCAAAGTTAGCTACATAGGTAAATATAAAGACAGTATAAATGTATTTTTGTAACACTTTTTTTCTTATCTGATTCAATTGACAACTTTATAAAACAAAATTATAAAATTGTGTCTATGCGCCTATAAAGATATAATTATATGACATACTTATAAGTTATAAGTTGTAAAGATATAGTTTATATGACAATAATAACACAAAGAAAGGAGAGGGAATTATATTGGAACAAAATTTTAGTATACTGTTAAAATTAAGTTGGTGATAATTGGAATTAGATTGTTTTAAATTAAGCTGTTAATTGTAGTCCTCAGAACAAATACTAAGAAAAATAACTAAAAAATATAGTACAATACACAATAATGAAATTAAAATTGTATAGTTCAAGATATATCTTTAACACAAAAGAAGGCAAGATTAGAGAAATAAAGGAGCAAGAAAGACATAAGACATTTAGAAAAAAATAGCAAAGTGACAAATATAAATCTTAACTTATCGATAATCCTAAATTATCACTAAACATGAAATGTAAATAGATTAAACTTTTCAATTAAAACACATAGATTGTCAGAACAGTTAAGAAAACAAAAAAAAGGCACAGATTGCAAGTACGGAGATGGAAAAATATACGTCATGCAAACTGTACTGAAAAGAAAACTGGATTTGCCTCACTCACATCGGAAAAATAGACTTTCACAAGATTGTTGCTAGAGAAATATTACTACATTATATAATGATAAAATGGCCGATCCATCAGAAAGATAGAACAATTGTAAACATATATGCACCTAGCAACAGAGCCACATGTTACATAAAGTAAAAACTGACAGATTTGAAGGGAGAAATAGAAAATTCAACGATATTAATTGGAGACACAAACACCTCATTTTCATTAGTAAGTAAGACAAATAGTCAGAAAATCAACAAGGAAATAAAAGACCTGAACAACACAATAAAACAACTACACCTAAAACACATTTATAGAACACTTCACCCAAGGAAAGCAGAACACATATTACTCTGTAGTGAACATGAAACATTCTATAGTATAGGTCATATGTGAGGCCATAAAACAAATCTCAAAAAATTTAAAATAATTTAAAGCATACAAAGTATGTTCTCCAACATTAATGGAATGAAATTTGAAATCAATAATGGAAAGAAATTTGGGAAATTCACAAATACTTGGAAGTGTAACAAATTCCTAAATAACCAATGAGACAAAGGAAAAGTCAGAAGAAAATCAGAATTGTTGTAAGATGAAATGAAAATGAAAACACAACCTACCAAAAGGTATAGGAGGTAGCTAAAGCAGTGCTATATGGGAAGTTTATAGTGTCTTCAAAAAATGGAGAAAGAGGAAGAGCAAATTAAATGCAAAGTAAGCTGTAGTAAAAAAATAATAAAGATTAGAACAGACACAAAGTAAAAAAACAGAGAAACATAATAGAGAAAATCAGTGAAACCAAATCTGGTTCATTGACTTGATCAATGAAATTGACAAATTTTAAGCTAACTGTGTAGAAAAAAGAGAGAAGCCTGAAATTATGAAAATTGGGAATGAAATAGGGGAAATTAATACCAATCATACAGAAATAAAATGATTATGAGGATACCATGAAAAATCGTATTCCAACTAATTATTTAAACTAGATGAAATTGATAAGTCTCTAGAAAGTTACAAACTATAGAAACTGACTCAAGTGAAATAGGAAATGTGAGTAGATTTATGACTAGTTTCCTTGGCTGCAATAACAGAGTACCTGAACTTGGTAGCTTGAAAAAACAGAAATTTATCCTCTCACAGTTCTGGAACCCAGAAGTCTGCAATCCATATCACTGGAGCAAAATAAAAGAATCAACAAGACTGCATTTCCTCCACAGGCTCTGAATGAGAATCCATCCTTCTTCTTCCAGGTTCTGGTAGATGCCAGCATTCCTGGGCTTCTGGCTGCATTATTCTGATTTTCAAGGCCAACATGATCAAATCTTCCTCTGTTCTGTCTTCAAAATGCCTCCTTTTGTGTATGTATGCCTTTTCTTCTTTTATCTGTTTCAGATCTCCCTTTGCCTCTCTCTTAGAAGTGTATGTACGATGTAGTGCAGTTAGGGCCCACCAAGATAATACAGAATAATCTCCTTATCTCAGAATCTTTAATTTAATCACGTCTGCAAACGCATTGTCCGGTGAGGTAAGACTCACAGGTTTCAATGATTCAGACCTGGCTGCTTTGAGGGGGTATATTCTGCCTAACACAATGTTAATGTGGATGACTCAATATTCTACATCATAAAGCATTCATATGACAAGTAATAAATTAATAATCAAAAAACTTCCTCAGAATGAAACCCTAGACACAAGTGAAGCTGATAAATTCTATGAGATGGTTAAAGAAGAATTAACACCATGCTTTCAAAACCCTTTCAAAAATTAGAAATTTATTTCCTAACTCATTCTATGAGGCCAGAGATTGCCTGAAACAACAATCAACAAAGACATCACATAAAAAGAAAATTATGGACCAATGTCTCTTGTAAATATTTACACAATAATCCTCAACAAAATAATAGAAAATTGAATTCAGAAACATATCAAAAGGGTTATGCACCATGCCTAAGTAGGTTCCATTTAATATATAAAAGAATAAATGAGAAAAACAATGTGGCCATCTCAGTAGATGCAGAAAAAGCATTTGATAAAATGCAACACATATTCATGATAAAATAATACATACACACACATAAATCACACAACGAATTAGGAATAGAAGGGAACATTTCTAATTGGAGAAGATTAGTAAACTAACACAGACAGTGGCAGGTATTTGTCATACAATCATCAAGCACTAGTTAAATTTTCTTCCTTCTGGCATCATTAATTGTAGCCTTATTAATGCTACTTTAAAAATCAGCTTGTACTTTTAACTCAACTACATAATTATGCATACAAAAGTCATACAAATATACTGAAATTGATTTTCTTCGATGTGCAATAATTTTATAATCAGGAAAATATTACTTTACATCATTATAGGCATATTTTGTATAGTCTAAAATAAAATAAGAAAATTTATATATAGTAAAAGAACTGGAAGGAAATAAGCAAATATATTTTTAAGGTTGGTAATTTATGCATATAGAAAAGTATACAAATTATAACATACAGGTCGAATAATTTTTGCAAAATGAGATTACCTATGTAACTATTATTCATCTGGAATTGAATTTTTTATATGATGAGGCCAGAGTATCAACATCAGTTTTTTGTATGTAGGTATTCAGTGGATCCAGCTGGCTTGAGGGATAGTTAACAGGTGATTTGGACCACTTCTCCTTCCCCTAGACTCTCCTTCTGATCCAAGGGAGGTCTGCTAAGAGTGGTCCAGCAGCTCAGTCCAAAGTTTTTCAGACTTGAAATGTGGGTGCTGGCTGGATAATGTGTGTAATTAGAGCTGGCAGCAGTCTACCAAGTGTTTGGGTGATTGTAAAGCTTCCTAACTGCATTGGGGAAGCCTTTTGTGTCCAGGTCACAGAAATTACCAAGCCTTTGTGAGACCAGCTCAGGAATGCCAAACCTGAGTATATGACCCCAAAAGTGATCCATGACGATTGTTTTCATGTTTCCCTTGCCCTCTGGGTTAATTGAGGCATCTTGAAGTAGTTCTGTATCCAATTGTATTCTTCCAGAAGTGACCAGTCTTTATATAGACCTGGTGTTGGGTTCCAATTCTTCTCTCCAGTCCGTGTATTGAAAATACCGTACTTTTTCCATTGAATTATAGTAGGGCCTTAGTTGTAAATCAAATGGTCATTGTATAAGTGGGTCTGTTTCTGCAGTCTATGATGTTCCATTGGTCTTTTGTCTGTTCTCCCAAATCATGCTGTCTCAATTTTAGCTCTATGTCATTATAGTTATCAGTAGAGGTCCTCTACTTTTTTTTTCTTCAAGCTATACATAATCTTAACCTGGATATTCTAGGTTGTTTCCATTGCATACACATTTTAGAATCAGCTTATCTATTTTAACAAAACATCTTCTGGTTGTTTGGGATTTCATTGACATAACAGATCAGTTTGTGTTGAGAATTATTTTCTGTCAGCACTTTAAATGTGTTATTTGAATGTCTTCCTGGCTTGCATGGTTTCATATAAAGGAATTTCCCATTTTGGAATTCAATTTTCTTTATTCTATCTGGAATCTGTAGACCCTTTTGTGTTTGTGGGTTAATCTTTTTCATCAGTTTTGGAATATTTACAGTCCTTATCTCAGTGTTGCTTCGCTGAGTCCATTCTCTGACTCATCTCCTTCTGAATCTCCAATTATCCACGTTAGATCATTTTCCTATAATTTTTTTTCAACTTCAGTTGGATGTTTTCTATTAATCTGACTTTCTACTGACCTTTTCCCACTCTGTCTTTAGTTGTTAAATTTATTTACTGAGTGCTTAATTTCAGCTTTTCAATCTATAATTCTATACTACCCATTTGATTCTTTTTGAGAATTTTATTCTCTGATGAAATTTTCTGTCATTTTGATGTTTTCTCTGCAGCTTATCCTCTATTTTATTGAACATGTTAATATTAGTAATTTAAAGGAACTTATATCTGTTGTCTATTTGTTCTCTTTTGTTTCTATTACACATACATGCCTCTGGACATGCCTAGAAACTTTTACTTGAATCTTGGACATTTTGGATAATATTTTAAAATCTTTCATTCTTGAGAGTTCACTATATTCTTTGCTAGGCAGACACATTAGGGACCAACCATGTAATCTAACTAGGGACTTAGGCAAGACTGGGTTGAACTTTTGATAAAGTTCTGTCAACATTTTGTTTGCTCCAGATTCTAGGGTGTAACCCTATGATATTTCTTGTGAGTCCTGAAATATGATTCTTTTCTCTTTAGAACAGAGGAATTGCTGAATACTCTGATCTGCTTATTGGAATATTTATGCAATTTTTGTTTGACTTCCTAAACTATATGGCTTCCCTTAAAGGGAAAAAGGGTGGTGTGTCAGGCTGAGTTCCTCAATTTTGCTTCTAAGTACTTAGTGCCTTGCCCTTTATGTCTCCATAGTTTTCTCTCCAATCCTATGAAACCACCAGAAACTTCTCTAGTCTTTAGTAGCAGCCCTGTGAACTAACAAAACCTGGATTCAAAGCCTCTTGCCCTGTGCCTGGAATATTGTGATTCTTGACTGTAAACTAACATCCCTCCATTTCCTGTCCTCAGAACTCCTGGATCTCCTAGTGTAGTTGCTTCAGCATCTCTCTGACATTGGCAAAAAAAAAACCTCAAAAAGTTTTGCTAGTATTCCGTATATTTTGCCTAGCTTTCAGGTGGTTTTCTCCAGAAACATCGGTCTTAACACTATTTGTATCGTGTTCAAAATGCTGTATCATATTCGTAAACAAAAATAACACCAAGATTTAATTGTTTCTTTTTCAGAGTGAGAGGAAAATAACCACTCATTATATTACAAATAAGTTCTATAATTATTATTTAATACTCTATCATATTCATAAACAGAAATAACACCAAGATTTAATTGTTTCTTTTTCAGAGTGAACTTCACATTATATTCCAAATATGTTCTATAATTATAATTTAATTTTATGTATAAAAATAAATTAAAAATAGTTGGAGGAGGAGTAAATTATATGAAGAATTCTTTGTTCTTGATTTTCTTCTAACCTCTGAGTGTGGAGGAGAATTGCATGAGAGTTAAAATGCATGAGCCACTACTCACTCATTCAATAAATAATCATTGAACATTTCCATAGACCAGGCAAATGTAGGATCCTGGAACTTAGGGAGTTTATTCATCTACTGCGACAATATTATATTGCAATTACATCATGTAACATTACGTTAAGTTATTATATTATATAAATATATTGTATAGATAGAGTAAAAATCTAAAGAAACATTAATTGGGATAGCTAGGGCTGATTTAATGTACCTTTATATGAATGTGTATTTTATTTATATTAGAATTATGTGTTTGTCCTTCAACTGATGGTTTTGGTTGCTATTATTACACCCATATGTAGAACTGTGATAAAATACACAGTGGCCAGCTGCCCCTTCTGTTCTGACACTCTTGTGAGCCATTTGACAAATTATGGTTTTAGACCCTGCCAGTAGAGCCTGTGTCTGTCTCCAGAAGTGCTGCTTCTTACCCTTGCGGGCACACTGTGTTTGCCTTCAGTCATGCTGCTGCTGATTGCTTTATTCCATCCCAGTCTGCTGCTGCTGCTCCCTGCCATTGACATTTATGCCACATTGCTTTGTATTATGCTCTGTGTATCCTTAAAGAATTAATCCTGCCTGCCTCTCCTACAGTTCCCCTTTTTTAGGTAATTCGACTTTCTCCGATTTAACATTCAGGTAAAATTCTTTAGAGAGTGAGAAGCCCAGTATGGGTGAGATATGATGAGCACAGTTTCTCCCTCTACAGTGACTTATTGGAGACTTGATTTTTCTGTCCTCAAATGTGGCTTGTATGCGTAGAAAAAGAAACCCTTCCTCAAAATATGTGAAGAAAGCATTGAGTCACAAACTCAGGTACAAATAAGATAAATACTTCCAAGTAAATGAATTATATATGCCTTTTGTAATCTAAGTAAAATATTCGCAATCCTAATCATAACCTTGATTTCTCTGAAGAAGTGTCAGAGTAACTATATCTTCGATTTATGTGCACTTCATCATGTGCTCAGTGAACATCAACAGAACATTTTCCCGTCCAAAAGTTATCTAGTTCATCCCATCCAAGTGATCAAATTCTCATGATGATAGTTTAAATTAAGCACACAAAAATAGAAACCATGTTCATTGACACAGTATTCTGAAAAAGGTGACGCTTATCTGGATTTGTCGAAAGAGGTCAAATTTACCTGGCGTACGGGCCCATATGCAGTCATACAGAGAGAAAAGGAATATGGCATATTTGGAGCATTGGAAGAAGGACAAGAAAAGTAGTCTTTCAATACCTGGTCTCTATCAGTCAATTTTTGTGGAGAGTGGTTTAGCTCCCTTACTCCCATTATGTTCTGCAAATGCTGGCCCCCTGCTTTAGAGGTGGACCTGAGGAATTATCCAATTACTCCATTCTTTTCTTATCTTAGTGCTCTTTGTCCCTGTTTTTGGTTTTGATTTTTTTCCCCCATGTTCTCTTTGCCATATTCAGTGTCCTTCAATAAGAAAGGGACATATGGTAGTTCTATATTTAAGTTTTTGAGGAACCTAGGTACTGTTTTCCATAGCTACTGAACCATTTTACATTTCTACCAAAAATACAAGGGTTCTAAATTGTCCACATCTTCACTCCTGGGTATATATCCAGAAGAACTGAAATCAGGATCTCAAAAGGATATCTGCATTCCCATGAATAAACATTTTTCATAATAGCCAAGGTATGGAAACAACCCAAGTTTTCATCAACAGAGGAATAGAGAAAGAAAATGTCGTATATAAGTATACTGGAATACTATTCAGCCTTACAAAGGAAGGAAATTTGCAATAACATTGATGAACTTTGAGGACCTTATGCTAGGTGAAATAAACCAGTACCAGGAGGACAAATACTATATGATCCCACTTATATGAATCATTTAAAAGAGTCAAACTCATAAAGCAGAAAATACAATAGTGGTTGCAAGGGGTTGGGAATGGGGGAACTGAAGACTTGTTGCTCAATGGGTATAAAGTTTCAGTTATGTCATAAGTTAAGTTCTAGAAGCCAGCTGTACATGTGCCTATAGTTCACAGTATGGTATTGT
The DNA here is from genome assembly GCF_041296235.1 of Equus asinus. Lineage (NCBI taxonomy): Eukaryota > Metazoa > Chordata > Mammalia > Perissodactyla > Equidae > Equus > Equus asinus. Next base: position 175,550,741 of record NC_091790.1, read on the forward strand.
GCACTTCCAAATGTATTGTGTTCTTGCCACAAGAAAAAACAAAGGGATACAGGGAAATTGGGGATGTGTCGAATATATTTTTTACTTTCATTGTGGTAATGATATCACAAAAGTTTGCATATGTATAAACTCATCAAATGGTACACATTTAGTATGTCCAGTATGTCTAATATCAATTGTATCTCCAGAAAGCTGTTAAAAAGAAGAAAATAATAAGGAAGAAACACATTAAACCCTCTTTGAGTGAGAAGAAATGTAATGGATTATATATTCTGCTCACTGGATATGTTACTACACTATAAAAAATTTGTAGACAAGAGTAACTCCTGGGTTTTGCAGATTAATCGCTGCCTGCCCTAGATAATGTGGAGTTCAGCAGACTCTGCAGAGGAGATTTTGAGAGTTAAAACGTATTGACCACAGAACTTCCTTAAATATTTAGGAATTAAGATAGCCACTTGTGACATTGCTAGAGAAGGGTACAAGGTAGGGCAGAAGCATCATATGATGCTCACTTTCCATCTCACTCTTTTCTTTAATTAGATTCATCTCTTTTGACTTAAGCATTTACATGAAGTTTTAGATAATATAAATTAAATTTAAAAGCTATGCTTTCAAAATGTGTTCCTTAGAACACTATTCCCTTGAGATGCTCCTCTAAAAATGTATTTGCAAATGTAAACATTTCAGAAATTCTGCATAAAACTATCTCCTTTTGAAAAAAATAATATGCTTTAATTTATCCTGTGTCCTCTAGTGAAGAAGAATTTGCTTAATTTTCTGTAACTCAGTATTTCTCAAACTTATTTGACTGCAACAAATTTTATTTTGTTACGTAACCCTTCTTAACATCCTTGTATTCTATCTCAGATTTTTTTTCTTCTAACATAATACTTACCAACATATCAAAGAATTAGGGTTCCCTTAAACACCTTAAAGTAATTATTGTACAAAACTATATGTATGAACAACACACTAACACAGTGCCCATCAACTCTTGTCTCTCTAGTTTATTTTTTATACTGTTTTCACAGCTGGCTTCCTAAAACATCTTTTAGTCTTATGGAAAAGAATCAAAATGACACTCTTTTGTCTATATAATCACATTTAAAATATGTTTATATTTTATTAACTGTTCATGTGTAATATGATAATGAGTGCTAGGGTCTATGTTCAATATGTCTTTTTTTCTTTTTAAGATTTTATTTTTCCTTTTTCTTCTGAAAGTGCCGCCTGTACATAGTTGTATATTTTTAGTTCTGGGTCTTTCTAGCTGTGGCATGTGCGATGCTGCCTCAGCATGGCTTGATGAGCAGTGCCATGTCCGCGCTCAGAATCCAAACCTGCAAAACCCTAGGCTGCTAGACCGGAGCAAGAGAACTTAACCACTCAGCCACGGGGCCAGCCCTCAATATGTCTTATCATGTATAAATCCCCGTAAATTTCAATTATCCTTAATCATTACCCCAAAGCAGTTCCCTAGTTGTATCTTAATCCCTTAAACTATATTTTAATTTCTCTGTATTTCATTTCATTTTCTTCTCCACCAATCAAAATCATACTTATCCATTGTAGTAACACAACATTACAGTTGTGTTTAAATATAACCTCCCCTACAAGCCTTATACAAACTTAAATTTTGTGCTGATCTTTCATCTGTGTTTCCAGAGCTCATTAGCTGTATCTCAGTTATAGAATGTAATTAAATACAAGTTATTCTATAGTTTGTTTATAGCATTTGTGTCCCTCTCAAGTTTAGTGCACTGTTTTGATCATATGATATATGCAGTGATTGACAAATGATGAGAGTCCATATTTTCAATGAAATTTCCTAATTATTTTCCCCTCTGGTACTCTTAGTGTTCATTATCTGAACCACATTTTTGGATACTTTGTCTCTTTTGCAGAAGTACTTATAAAAGGCAAAGTATTCAAGTCAGATATATTTTTTAATGCCATATGCTACCTGAACCAGGGCCAGGCAAATAGCAGACTTAATAAACACTTCTTAGGTAGAAAGAGTTCCTAGTTCCTTTTTTAGATGTCATTACACTTGTCTAAACATTTCCACAGGAATCTTTAGAACATTTTTAGAGAGGCAATAGTAACAGACAGGACTACACAGGGAGTCTAGGAGTCTGGTTTCATTCAATAGTATTTGCATAATTAAACTTGATAGAGCAGCAAGGGAGGCAAATACATTTTACTTGAAGTGCAGACTTGTGCTCTTATAGAATTCCGATATGTAAAGCTCCTACTTGTTGGCCCATAGAAAATAGAAAATTATGCTCTGTGAATGTCCAACCAAGTTAAATATGTCTAGAAAAATAACTTTTCTGTCACATCCCATTATATGGGTGAATAGTCAAACAGTAAGAGAATAAAAAGCTCACATATTTTGGAATTTTCAACTCAAGATCTCTTTCCTTACACACAAAAATGAAAACCTAAGATGAATAATTGAAAAATTTAGGGAACTTTTGAGCTTATTTTCCATTGCTATATTTATTGCTCACATTCTCATATTTTTACATGTTTGATCAGTTCCATATTCAGTGAAGTAGGACTGCTTCAATTTATATCATCAGAGCTCTCCTACGTTTAGATTTGTTCATTTCCTAGTTTAAGCATATTGATGATCTATTTTGCATATGTGGTCTGAATTATTTAGAGAACATCAGTGATTTTCATTTTTCTTTGAACTTGGAAAATTATTTTCTGTCCTGTTATGGAGAGAAGGAGCATATTGATGAAATATTGGTTAACTTTTCTTTGCTATGCAAAAAACCTAATATTTTAGGGGAAAAAAAGCATTGTAAATATTTTAGAGTCAGAAATACTTTTGTGTCAAATGAAATACTTATTCATTTTCTGCTAAGTCTTCATTTTTATACTGTGTTGAAGGGAGAATAATGAAGCTGAAAGGGACTTTGCTCTTTAGAATAGCCAGTGTAGAACTCTCTTATACACATTACAGCTACCATATGTTGGGTGTTTCCTTCCAGTTTTCACGTATCTAAACAATAAGGAACCATCCTAAAAAGTGGTACTTTTCAGCATTCATAGTTTGACTGGCAAATGATTTCATTGTTATTTACACTTTCTATATGATTGAGAGCTCTAGAGAGCCACTTTTTAAATTGACTAGCATATTTGGCCATGTAAAGAGACATCCTCATAAAGACCATTTGAGCATGTCTGTGTTCACATTTAGGGATGGGGAGTTTAGAGAATTCCTGTTTAGTTAGTTGGACTCGGTCAACACCCACCAGATGCACCACTTTATCTTCTCTTTCTTATTTTCTGGCTTACTCTTTTCCTTGAGGATCTACATTCTTTTTCCCTCCAGTCCTAGTTTATGGAAGTATTTGTCTTTTATGTGTCTGTGTGAAGACAGAGAACATGCTTTCCTCTGTGTACTTTTTCTTCTACCTACCTTCTCCTTGTGTTATCTTCTATCAGGGAATCACAATTGTGTACTTCTGAAATATCACTAGCAACTATGGAAATGGGAGGGGAAGATAGAAAAGTGTGCATTGATTCTTGAAGACTTTACTCCAGAGATTTTACATGTCATCTATTCTCACAGTTCATTAGCTATTAGAATGAAATGCAATCCTAGTTTGTGACTAGAAAGAGAAAGAGAAATGCTGTCAATCAGTACTAAGGATTACTACAAGAGATTAATTTAACCCAGTAATAGCCTACAATTTGTCTTTAATTTTTCATGAGAACATTAAGTGAAATTGTTTAATTCTAAGAAAAGACTTTATCTACAAAAATAAAATGTTATCAAAAATACAGAACCATGATTCAGCTTATTACAAATAGTAACTCACATTATATCCTATGTGGTATCTGCTAATTGTCACAATAATGTGGCTACAGGTGGCAGAAAGGTGTGTGTGTGAACAACATTATCTAGGGGTTGGAAAGGCATTTCAGGATGGATTACCCATCTTGTCTCTTACTTGCAGGCTGATGTTGGGTAGGAATAATGCATATTGGTATAATTATTCTTTATTCCCCATGAATTATTCTTACTGGTAGATGTGGACCCTGGAAATGTAAATGATTTTTCCTTCTTATTGGCAAAGTTGAAGTTGGATTTCTGATTTTTTCGAGAAATAATTTGGCGATAGTTAACTTACACTGAGTATGGGAGGCAGAATTTCAGATATGACTTGAAGCATATTGATGTCTTCCTTGTGCTTGCATAGTTCAGGTGTCAGTCAAGGAATCAGGGAGAGTTAATACAGAATTTCAGCTCGGCTTCTCTGGTCCTCTTCTCTCTGAGATTTAACTCCTCAGTTTCTGGCAGATGCAGATATGATTTTTTCTTGACCGTGTTCTCTGGTTCTTTAAGCTAGCTAGTGTGTTTATTAGTGTTTTAGTCAGCTGCAGAGTGCAGTATGGGTCATTCCATAGGGTAAAACCATAAAAATAAGATATTCAACTAACGTTGATCCCTTCTTTAAAGTATTGACTTACCTCTGCTGTCTGCCTACGTTCCTAAGCTCTCCAGTGCTTATGATGTATATATTTGCTACATGCATGAGATTTGGTACAATAGGAGCTACACAACCACACCTGAAGCATAATTCTTAAATACTAACTTTTAGAATTTCTCTCCAAGAACATATTGCAAGAGTAACTGGAGTTCCTATATCTGAGTTTCCTGACACATTCTGCAAAAACCCACAGTTCGGGAACAAAAGCCAAAATACAAGGGGGTGACCTGTTGTGGAGAGTAGGGGGCACAAGCAGAGTGAAGAGAGTGTTCCCAGAGAGGAGTGTCCTGGCCTGTGGTGTCAGATGCTAAACAGCCAGAAGGGCATCCATGCGTGGGGGCAGCCCAACAGGGATGTCAAAGCCAATTACAATGAGAAGCATGTCTTTATGGAGGGATTGCTTGGCATGACATATTGTAACTCACACAAAGTGAAAGGGCATTCAAGTTCAAGATGTGGACATAATACGTAGTCAGAATCAAGGCAGAGAGAGGAAGATGTCCTAATAGGGGGTGATGTAGTAGCAGAGATGGAGATCAGTTACATAAGGATGGGGTGGGGTGATGGAATAGTATACATGTTAAGGATAATTGGAGCTCGGTGGCTCACTTTCTCAGAAAGCGGTTACACACCCAGAAAGGGGATCATGAGGCAAAAGTTTGTCAAATCACTTTCAAGTATTTGAGGAGAAAGTTCTATGTATTGTTGTATTTCCAAAGTTTAAAAGTGTTTTAAAATTTTGAAAGTATGTATTTAAAAATTAATTTTAAAAGACCTCACTGGACTTCCAGTTTCAGATCTGACATGTAAAGCACTTAGAAAGTATCACTCCCATCATAAAAACAAGAAAAAACTTAACAAACTGAAAACCAGTGATGTTTCACAGACTCATCAGAGAACTGAGTTTGCAGGGCAAACCATCCCCCAGAAATCTTGAGATACAGGAAAATCCAGAGAGTCACAACATAGGTGTACTACTTACAACAGAAGCCACTGGAGTCGTCAACTGGTAGGAATACTGACATGTAAATTTGATGAATTGCTGGAAGCTGAATCTACAATAGCATGAAATGAGAAGCTCCTGGGGCTTCAGTATTATGGGGGACACCATAATTTTGTAGGTTTTACCTCCAGGAACCCTTTTAAGTTCTCATGATTAAGATCCAGGAAAGATTCACTCCTGGCTTTGGAAAGAGAAATGAAATCATAGTCACTTTGAAATACATCCAGAGCATTCTACATAACATAAATACATAACCCATACTCTATATGGTAAAGACAAATATCTTGGAAAATTGCCTGATTCTAACATTGGTTAGTAAGTATACAAGATGAACCTGGAGCATTTTGTAGTGCCAAAAGTAAGGCAGTGCTCAAAAAAAAAAAAAAAATACCATAATGAGTGTATTTCAAAGAGATACGGAAACCAACTGAAATGACTCCCAATGACCAAAGCTGGAACATCTTAGCAGGAAATAAAGTAGTAGTATAATATACTCAAATGTGTAAAATAAATATCCATGTGTCCATAGTGATATAAGTAAATGATTGAATAAATTAATAGATGGAGTGGAAGAGACAAACTCTCAAGCAGAATAATTCCAAATAATTTATGTAGGTATTTTGCCTTCAAGGAAATTGAATTTAACTTCCCACTCCTTAAATTGGGCTACATCTAGTGATTTCCTCCCCAAAACTACAGTATGGGGTGGGGTGGGAGACTAATGGATAGATAAGAGTAACTGTACAGCGGAGAAACCTGAAAAACATTCCCTTGGCCAGGTGATCAAGGTCAAAATCAGTAGTGGTAAATCATGTTGATAGTATATACCCTTGATAAATGTAATAAAAATGATACCTTATCTCCATGCTATTCCTCTCCCAAATCCATAACCCCAGTCTAATCTTAACTAAGCTATCAGACAATTCCAGTGATGCCTCATCCTACAAAATACCGGATCCTTCCTCAAAATTGTCAAGGTAATCAACAAGGAAAGCCTGAGAAACTTAGCCTCCAAGGAATGCTTATGGAGATAGGACTACAAATTGCATTTTGGTGTTCTGGATGAGATCCCAGAATAGAAAAAAGGATGCTAGGTGAAAAACTAAGGATCTAAATAAAGTATTGATTTTAGTTCATATTAATGTATTAATGTTGGCTCCTTGATTGTAACAAATGGACCATATAATAAAAGATACTAATAATAGGAGAAACTGTGTTGGATATATAGGGATTCTTTGTACTATCTTTACAACTTTTCCATTAATCTAATTCTATTCTAAAATAAAAAGTTTGTTTAAAAATCTCTTGCTGAAATTACCTTATGATAATTAAAATGTCAAATAAAAAATTATTTCACTAAGCTTAAGCAACTCTTGGGTCAAACTGGAAACCAAATTAAAATCGCACAATTTCTAAAGCATACTAATAATAAAAACAGTGAATATTTAATATCTGTGGTTTTCAGTTAAGTTGCAATCATAGAGATAGGACAACTTTAAATATTTATATCCAAAAATATAATAGACTACAGATGATTAAATTCTCAATATGAAAACATATAAAATGCACAACAGAATAAACTGAAAGAAAGCAGAAGGAAAAAATAGTGAAGATGAAACAAAAATTAATTAGTGAAAAAAGAGTAGGAGTAATTAATTTTAAATGATTTTACTGAAAAAGACATTTATCCAAATAAAATAATTGCTAACCTAATCAACAAAAAAGTGAAATATTCCAAAAGTTTTGAACTAGATATGACAAGGAAGAATTAGTTAGTGAAACATGAGATATTTGAAACATCTTTGAGAGGCTAGCCAAGTGGCATAGTGGTTAAGTTGACACACTCCACTTCACGCCTGGTGTTTGTGGGTTTGGATCCCTGGCACAGATCTATACACTGCTCGTCAAACCGTGCTGTGGCAGTGTCCCACATACAAAATAGAGGAAGATGGGCACAGATGTTAGCTCAGGGCCAATCTTCCTCACACACACACAATTTTTGAGACAAATTTGTGTAATTATATGTATTTTTTAAATAAACTAGATTAACTGGATGATTTCATAGAAAAATATAATCTACAAAAATGGACCTCAGTGCATGGTCTTAAATTATATTAAGTGATTAAATATAGCATTATTAATTAATGGGTCAGTCTAACATTGTGTACTTTTTAAAGTAATGCTATATAAAGCCCAAAACATCACTTAAGAAGTATTCTTGCCATGAATGAGTCTGAATTTTATTAAGCCTTTATAAACCTAACTCGCAGTTTACAGGGTATATAGCCAAAAATTAAAGGAAAACTTCAAGAGACATCTGAAAAAATACGATATGCGTGTCATTTTACAATAATCTTGGCTTAATCTGTTTAGAGGAATAAAACATTACTAAGAAAAACAGCAGTGACCAAAACCAGAAAAAAGCAAGAGGATTGTTCTATGTGAAGATAGTAAAGAGATCTAACAACTGAATGCCATATGTAAACTATAGTTGGTTCTAGGGAAAATACAATCTTATTAATATTACCTATATATATATAGAGAGAGAGAGTGTGTGTGTGTGTGCATGCACACCTGCATGTGTGTAAAACGGGTAACTGACACTTGATTACTTGGTCATTTTTATTCTCTCCAGCATTTATCTGCAACATGGCAAGAATTTAATAAATATATGTGGAAATAATTTGGGTATAAGTAAGGTGAGATTGTACTTCTTGATTATTCAATTTGTTATCCTTCAATGAAGGCCAAAAGAAAAGATATAGCTGATACAATGCCTGTTAAAAATAAAATTAAAATACGTTTTCAATAAACAAAATTTTCATTAAATATTAGCTGCTTTTAGAAATTCACAAATGGTATTGAGTTAAATTTATTAACGTCAAAAGTTTAGTTACTTATTTTTTAAAAGACTAATTTAATTAAGTACATCATAGGCCCTTTCCATTTTGTATAGGACATCACTTTGATATGGAAGGTCTCTAAATCTTAATAACAAAGTTGGATTTCACTCTCTAAGAATATCAAATATCTCTTGAATGTGTCTGTTTTTTCCCCTTACTAAGCATATTTATAGTAGAGACTAAAAAAAAAAAAAACTGTATTCTTTCCTTCTTTCACTTTTTTGTATTATTCCTCAGTTTGAAAAATGAAGGAAATTCAGATGACACAGCACAACGGAAAAGTCTTTGTTAGCCAAGAGTTGTTTAGAAAGATTCCTTGCTCCAGGTCAGCAAATTATAGCCTATGGAGTAAAGCTGGCCAGCCACCTTTTTTTTGTATGACTTGAGAAATAAGAACGATTATTACTTTTTTAAATGGCTATACAAAAATCAAAAGTAGAATAATGTTTTGTGACACATGAAAAACTTATGAAATTCAATTTTATTGTCCATAAATAAAGTTGAGTAGTTGTGCCAAAGACCACAAAGCTGAAAATATTTACTATCTAGCCTGTTAAAGAAATTTTGCTGACCCTGCTCTAGAACACTGTAGTGCTAGCTGAGCATCAAATAGTCAGCAACCACTTGCTGTTTATCACAGCCCTTTGCAGAGCATTCTCACCCTCTGGTATCATTAACCTTGCTCATGACTTGGGGTTATGACTTATTTTACCTGGAAAGAGTCTGGTACAGAATGAAGCCTTCTTTGCTTTCCATATACATTACATAAAAATGATACTACTTCCAGTAAACATAATAATATAAAGATCCTAATGTAGGAGAAGTCAGTGATGCCATTTAACCATATGTTTAGGAATAGCCAGATGAAGTAATCACTTTGGACGACTATGTCAATGTTTATTAATCTTATAACAACTAAATATCCACTAATAACAATTCTACCCCTGGATGTATGCCAAAGATTGATAAGTGCATATTTCCCCCAAAAGACATGTACAAGAAAGTTCACAGAAGCTTTATTCATAAGGGCCAAATATTGGAATAACCCAAATGTCCATCAACAATGGAATGTATAAAAAATTGTTTATATTAATGCAATTAATGCTACATGTGAATAATATGGAATAAAAACTCTGCTACATGCAATACCATAGAAAATGAAAGAATCCAGACAAAATAAATCTGCATGATGCCATGTATATGAAGTTTAGAACAGACAAATCACTAATTTATGATGTGAGGAGTCCTAATAGTGGTTACCTACAGGGGAGTATGACTAGGATGGATGCTGGAAATGTTCTATATTTTGATATGATTAGTGCTTTCACAGACACATACCATAACTCTATCACTATCTCTACCTCTTTCTATCTCTATATACATATTCATAAACATACATACATGTGTAAATATCCATTGAGATATATGCTTAAAATTTGTGTGTTTTACTGATGGTATGTTGTCCTACAATTTAAAAATGAAGGAAATTCAAATGGCACAGTACAACTGAGAAGTCTTTGGTAGCCCAGGGGTGTTTAAAAGTTTTTTTGTATTAAAAACTAAGCAAAAACCCAAACAAACAAAAAACATTCTTAGACATTTGGTTTCACTCTCCTGGAAAACATGTTCCAATGTTGATTCATTTTATTTCATATCCTTTTACAGATACAGTACTGTGCAAAGAGAGTAACTAGTCATCGGGCAAATCTGAGAACATACACTATAAAAAGTGAATTTCGATAGTATAGTGGTCCCATGAGGAAACGGTGTGAAAGATGAGTTGCTGAATATATGAATGAATTATATGGCCTTTTCATCTTCTGAAACTGTGCAATAATTTTGACATTGAGACCAGAATATAAACACAAATGTGTTTAGGAAAATGGTTTCAAGAACCATTTGAAGAACTATATCAAGCTCTTTTTTTAAATTCTGCTTAATTTCAATTTTATTAGCCTCAAACATGAAACATCAGCATTATTGCTAATAAATATAATTCTTAGAAATCAGAGGTGGTGGCAAATTACAGTACAACTCATGCCGTTGTGCTAAAAACACATTTCTGAAAGATTGCTTTTCTGTTCTGAGAAAACTGTTTTTTTGTCTCAAGAGATCGCTTTGCAACAAATTCCTGTGTTTGAACAAATTCAGGCATTTTCTTGGATGCTGTTTTACTGACGTTTTCTGACATTTGACCTGTAATGTTTCCCCTTAGGAGAAGGTAGGATGAAATCTCTACTTGGTTTTCTGGAACATCTTATGCTTTAATATAGTTTAATGGATTGACTAAGAGTAGCCAAAATCCATATACTTCACATAGTTTAGGAAAGGTTCCTATAAAATTCCACTCTCAAGCTTTCGTGAGGTTTCCTTTATAGTAACGGCAATGAAATAGTCTGGAGCCCAGGTTTTTAACTGAAATCAACAAAGTGAACTCTAAGAAACCTGGACAGTATATAAGTTTTCACTCTGAATTGCCCTTGTGAATTAAGATTAAAAGAATAAAAATAAAACTGTACTAGGAACGAGTGTTAACTTGACAAGCTTAAACTACTGTAAGGACAAGAACAGGTCTTACGGTCAAAACAAATATTTTACATAAAATATCATGAAGAAAACATCTTAAGGAATATTACTATAAAATTATTTTAGTATTTTATTTTTCTGTACTTTGTTTTATGAAGAAAATCAACCCTTTTCCTTGTGGGAGTTCACAGTGAGCAAAAATGCTGTAGCAATTTCTTTTCATTTTTCTTTTTGTTAAATCTAGTTTTCCTGCTAGAAGCGGAGCTGTTTCTGGAGGAAGGCATTAAATCATGCTACTAGCTCTGCCCCATTATTTTATACGCTTCAGGATGGAACTGGAAATACCTTCAAATAGAAATTTATATGATAGCATTAAATAACTTCAAACTCAATGCGTTTCTTCAAGGATGAACGAAGTGTTCATGTGCAGCTTATACTTAACAGTCAAGCCGAGGCACACTGAAGATCTTTGAAGAGTAGGAAAGGACTGAGATAGTCTGCAGTTTTCAATACTTGAAAGTTTGAGAAATGACAAAACCTTTCTAATAACCAGTGCTTTTTGATGGCCTGTTTTTTTCTGGGAGTTGCATTGATCAAAATCATTTTCGTAGTTAAAACTGCACAACAGAAAGGGATCAACAATAGACCGTATAGTTAAATGAAAAAGCAAGACAAAGGAGCCCTATGTGAGCACATAAAATGCAGTACTACATAATATTAAATCTGCAACTTGCCAGTAGCATATGTGAAGAATTAAAATTAACCGGCTAGTGTTCCAGGCTGGGAAACATTTATTTAGTTCCTACTAATGATTCCCTAATGGACAGCTTCAGTGCTTGATAGGATGTATTTTCACGTAACGTTGTTTTGTCACAAACTTACTTTCTTGCCTACTTCACTTTTTATAAGGAATGAAAATGCTTAGATGGAGAATTTTAGAGGAGTGTTTCTCTGTGCAAAAACATTCTGTAAGATACCATTACAAAGTAGCACCCTCTTTCAGAATGATCTGCATATTCATTCAAATGTCATAGGTAAAGTGGAAGCATCTACTAACTGCATGTCGAAATGTAGACGACTGAAAGATGGTAAAATCGTGCTGGCACTTGGTTAATTCTGTAATCCTGTTCTCAGGGCAGAAGTCAGTGGTGCAAGTTCTGAAGGTAAACACTTCTCCTAGAGGAGCGTGCAAGAGCAATTTGGAGAACCTCATGATGGTACACGGAGTTTTAAAGCTAACGTGTTTGTGCTGACAGGAGAGAACATCCTAATGGAAGCCCTGAGGGAAGGATTTTGACTCTGTGCCTAAGTGGCAGTAAGGGCTATCTATAAGATAATTTCCTTTAAAGCCCATTTTGAGTATCTGGAAGTGAAATTCCATCTATATTTCCATTTGCAGACTTTAACAGTGCTAAAGTGCTAGCCTCCCCGAGAACACAGTAGAATGAGGCCAATCTGGAAAACTGGTTTTATCGCACTTGTCTGAAACTTACTAATATCCATGCTTTGGCTTCTGTTTATAGATCAGACATTTCATATGGCCTTTGTAAGCTCCAGTAAGATTAAAATTAACATGGTAAATGAAAATGTTTGTTGTGCAACACCATGAGTATTTACTAATAGCTGGTAAATCTCTAATCATGGCTATTTGCATCCTGTTGGTTAGACTTTTATATTGAACACATAGAGAAAATGCTATCATAGCAAAATGTCCCGCATAGTTATGTGTGTTTTATATATAAATTTATGAATAAATGAAGTAACATATATAAATTTATTGTAGAGTAGTCATTTTGCTTTGAATTTCTAAGATCTTAATGGGATCTTTAAGATGAGATTTCTGGTACTTATATAGTATGAAATTTCCACTATTCAGAATTTGCAAGAATTTTATTCAGGCTATGCTGTTCATAAAATAATAACTAAAAAACTGAAACATGCAGAAAGGTATAATATTTCTGTGTAATGCATGAAAATTAAGATTATTTTCAGGATTTAACACAAATTTTGACTGCATATAAGCCCTAAATATAAAAAGGGATTGTTTATTGTTCACTATATTAAAACCAAGTGAATCTCTATTATTTAACACTTGGCTAATAATTACTATTTGCTACAGGTTCTTGAAAGATGGAAAATGAACTTTTCCCTAAATCAATTAATTTGGATTACTCTTAGAAGTACTAAGATTGTGTTTGATATAAGGAACTATTAATAATTGTCTAGACTCAAATTCTATGCTTTTGTGCAAGTCAAAAAATAATATTTAGTATTCTTTACTTGACCATAAAATAAAGAAAAAAAGGATGAGTGGAATGTAGGGCATCTCTTACTGATCATACAGGGAAAATGCCTGAACTTTTATCCATATATGACAGGTGTGTCCTAATAAAATAAAAGCAGACTTTAGGGCATGCATTGAATATCCAGCTGGAATCACATTCAATAAGCTCCACCCACCAATTCTATTATTATATCTGTATATTGTTTTCAGAATATAGATTTTTGGAAAGTGCAATAGTAGGCAAAGATGCCTTCCTATACTGTCTTCTCTTTTCTCTCCCAAGTTTTCTCTTCCATTAATCTACTACTTTGCTCCGTCTACGTGATCACGTACACCAGTAGTTCTCAACTTTAGAGGAAAAGTAGAATTACATGAGGAGTTTTAAATCTACCAATACCTGATCCCACCCCAAATATTTTGATTCAATTGAGAGGAGACTTGGCCCAGGCATTTGTATTAAATCTTTTTAAAAAGAGGAGACCAAATAAAAACAAAACTACCAAGTTGACCATAATGTACAGCCAGGTTTGAAAATCACTAATATGTAGGACTGAGATTGAGCATAATCATTATTCTAGTATTTATCATTCTAAATGGACTCATATTAAATATGCCTTGTGTTACATAGCAAATATTATTGACTCATCTTCATGAAATAAAAAGGAAAAAGTAAAAAAAGGGCACCAGCCTGGTGGTGCAGCGGTTAAGTTCGCACGTTCTGCTTTGGCAGCCCGGGGTTCGCTGGTTTGGATCCTGGGTATGGACCTATGCACCACTTGGCAAGCCATGCTGTGGCAGTCATCCCACATATAAAGTAGAGGAAGATGGGTGTTAGCTCAGGGCCAGGCTTCCTCAGCAAAAAGAGGAGGATTGGCAGCAGATGTTAGCTCAAGGCTAATCTTCCTCAAAAAAAATTAAAATAAATAAATTTGTAAAAAAAATTATTTACAGTAGCCAAGACATGGGAACAGCCCAAGTATCCATCAACAGGTGAATGGGTTAAAAAAAAAGTCAGATATATAACTATAGCCAACTTTAATGGTCTAGTGGTTAAGATTCTGTGCTCTTGGCAGCCCAGTTCATTTCCCAGTCAGGGAAACAAACCATGTGTGGTTGTCATACTGTGGTGGCTGCATGCTGCTGTGATGCTGAAAGCTATGCCACCGGTATTTCAGATACCAACAGGGTCACTAAAGTGGACAGGTTTCAGTGTAGCTTCCAGACTAAGACAGAGCAGGAAGAAGTAACTGGCCACTCACTTCTGAAAAAATTGGCCATGAAAACCCTACAAATAGCAGCAGAGCATTGTCTGACATAGCACCGGAAGGTGAGAGGACAGAACAAAAAGACTGGGCAGGGTTCCGCTCTGCTGTACACACGGTCGTTCGGAGTCATAATCGACTCAACAGCACTAATGTATACATATACATTTTTTATATATGTATATATGTTATATATATTATTCAGCTATAAAAAAATCTTGACATTTCTTACAACATGGATGAAACTCAAGGGCAATATGCGAAGTAAAATAAGTCAGACATAGAAAGACAAATACTGTATGATCTCTCTTATATGTGAAATCTAAAATAAATTGAACTCACAGGAACACAGTTTAGACTGGTGGTTGCAGGAGGTCAGGGGAGATGGGTGAAGCGGTCAAAGGGTACAGATTTGTGGTTATAAGATGAGTGAGTTCTGGGGATCTAATGTACAGCATAGTCTCTATAGTTAGCAATACCATATCGTGTCCTTGAAAGTTGCTAAGAGAGTAGATCTTAAATGTTCTCACCAGGAAAAAAAAATTGGTAACTATGTGAGGTGATAGATGCATTAACTAAATTTATGATGGTGATCTTTTCACAATATATACATGCATCAAATCATCATACTGTATACCTTGAACTTAAACAACGTTGTATGTCAGTTATGTCTCAATGAAACTGGAAAATATGTATTTTAAAAACAATTAAGCCTTGATAGGATGTAAAAAGTTGGTTTACCTGCTTCTTTCCAACCTGGATACCAGAATCTTGACTTCTGTAGTGGTGATTTTATTTTTAACTTGGAGGTCACTAAATCTGAACATCAGTGTTTTTTAAGAATGACCCACACCCACAAATTATAGCTATATTGGACAATTAAACATGCAAGAACATGGAATTCTGTGATAGATTTCAATTTCTTTATCACTAGAGATCTAGAAATAAATGAATATGATTTAGTTATAATCTCTCACTATTGCCACAACAATAATAGAATTTCCCAGATATAGAGTGCTCACTGTGTGTACCAAAATCTGTTCATAATCCAGTAAGTAAATTAACTCTTAATATACAGTAGTCTATTGACTTGGGTACTGTGATGATTCCCATTTCTCAAAGGAGGAAAATTAAATGTAGAGAGGCTGAGTAACCTGCCTGAGTTTACATAGTTGTTAGGTGGTCAAGCTTGGATTAGAAGCCCACCCGTCTGGATTCAGGGTCCTTATTTTTATTCTTCTCATTATTATGCTTAATGTTTAATGTTTATTCCAAATGCCTGTAATCTCTCAAATAATCCTGTGTCACAGGCAAGGAAACGGAGATTAAGGGATAATGACTAACTTTCCTAAATTGTGCAGCTAATAAGTGGCAGAGCTGAGGCAGTGGATAAGTAACTTCAAATTCTATCACACTTTTCTACCACACCAGAGTTTGTTACATATATCTCCTTATAAATGCACATTAAAGATTCAGTCATGTTAAATATATCTTCTAAATGTAACAATTTCTTGATCATATAATTATTTCTATGATATGATTCTTTGATTAAAGATACGTGAACACTTTTTTTTTTTCCTTTGGTCTTATGTTTATTTGGGAAGTACATTGAAAATTCATTTTGGTGACTTAAAAATTGGCAAAAATCAAAGATACTAATTTGTGAATTTTTAAAAGCAAAACTGAAGTCAAACGCTCTGAAGTCCAGTGTTCCTGAAGTCACTCCTTCATTATATAATCTTAATTTTGGCAAGGCAAAATTATTAAGAATATTAAAAAACCTCAAGTGTTTTTCTAGATATTATTTATCACAGGTGGAATTTTCTTAATTACCAGTGTGATAATACATGTAAAATTAAAAGCATATGTTTGCTTTGATTTTGTGTCACTCTGTTTTCAAAGATAAAACTCTTTTACCTGTGGAATTAATTGCTCTTGGTGTAACAACAAATGTATGTTAAATAATAAATGTCCTTTGAGAAAGTACTTTCTAAAAAAGAAATGCAGACTCATCTAAATTCGCCACTGCTTTTAAGACATTATTGTTTCCTGTAAATATTATAGTAGGCCTTGATACAAAGGGTTGTCTGCTCCTAATTTAGATATGTGAATGTAAACTGTAGTATATCTATATCTATATATTTCGATATATAGGTATTCATATATAGATATATCTGACATATATGAAACTGTTATATTGACTTGATGGTTCTTATATAATTTATCATTATAAGCAAACTCATGTTAAATATACTTTGTGTTGTATAGCAAATACTGTTTTTTACATATCATTTCTATATTCACACAAGAACTCAACAAAATCTTTAAAAAAGGGAGTTGGATTCTTTTTCAATAAAAGCCACATGTTCTATTAGATCATCCAGAATTAATTTTGATCGTCTGGTCAGGATAGATTTCAGGACACAAAACATTTTCATTTAACAATGTGTCCTTGCTGTTTGAGATATTTTATTTGGAGAGTATGGGGATTGCACACTGTGGTTCATTATCAACCATAAATTATGAAATCACAGGCAGGAAGCTAAACTACTAGAGCCCCTTTTCAAGAGCCCATTTTGACCATAATAGGCACATTTTATGAGGTGGGCACAGAAAGGGCACCTATCGCCACGTTCCTGCCCACTCACCTCAAGCAGTGGAATCTCTCTTTCTCCCTCTCTTTCTTGCTCTCTGACATCTCTTCTTTCCTCCTCTTCCTCTTTTTCCCCTCCTTCCCCCTTCTCCTCCTCCTTTTTGTCTTCCTTAAATATGCTCCTAAAAGACAGCCTTCATCTTCCATTCTCGAGCTCTAATTTCTGTGACATTTTTATGTTTTAAAGGTGCAGTGAGTGATTCCAACTTATATTAAGATGGAAAATTCTAGGAACTTCATAAAATTAGTTCAATAAGTGAATAACGTAACAATGACCACATAGTAGAGATGGTATCTCTGTAGATCTATTTCCCACTCTGCCAGGATCTGCTCCACCACAATCTGTGTTTCTAAATTAGTGAATGGCCCTGCTCTTTACCCACACCCAACCCAGAAATCTGGGGTCACACTTGATTCCACCATCTCCTCGGGTCCACATCACATCAAAGATCATATATTGTTGATTTTAAATTCTTGACACTTCTTGAATCCTCCCACTTTCCATATTTTTAGCTACGTTCCGTCTACCTTATCACCCCTTACCTGGATTGTTATAGTAACCTGCAAATGAATGCCTGACTCAAGGAGAACCTTTTGAAGTCGTTTCTCCAGGAATCAGCCAAATTGAGTTTTTGTCAAATGTAATGATCATATTTTCCCCTCAATTAAAACCATTGGTCTATCTCCATTGTCTTCAAGATAAAATTATAACTCTTTAAAATAACAGTGCTATCTATGCCAGGGCTTCTCAACTTACGTTGGTATCACTCTTCTGGGAAGTATTTGGAAAAGTGGGGTCATTTTTGGATGTCACAACATCTAGAGAATGATAATTCCATTTAGTATTTAGAAGTCAACGATGTTACCATTCTTACGAACAGTATACAAGGGTTCTAATTTCTCCACATCCTTGCCAACATTTGTTTTTAATTTTTTTTATTTTTTGATAATACACCACCTAATAGGTGTGAGTTGATAACTTATTGTGGTTTTGATTTGTATTTCTCTGATATTTAGTGATGTTGTGCATCTTTTCATATCCTTGACCATTTGTATGTCTTCTTTGGAGAAATGTCTATGTGAGTCCTCGGCCCTTTTTTTTTTTCTTTAGTGAGGAAGATTGGCTCTGAGCTAAGCTCTGTTGCCAATCTTTCTCTTTTTGCTTAAGGAAGATTAGCCCTGAGCTAACATCTGTGCCAGTCTTCTTCTATTTTGTATGTGGGATGCTGTCACAGCACGACTTGATGAGTGGTATGTAGGTCCACGCCTGGGATCCAAACCCATGAACCCTGGGCTACTAAAGCAGAGCACATGAACTTTACCACTATGTCACCAGGCGAGCCTCTCTTGGCCCATTTTTTAATCGATGTATTTGTTGTTATTATTGTTGTTTTGTAGGAAAGCTTTATATATTTTGGATATTAACTTCTTATAAGATCAATGGTTTGCAGATGTTTTCTCCCATTCTGTAACTGCCTTTCCACTCTGTTGATTGTTTCCTTTGCTGTGCAGAACTTTTTAGTTTGATATAGTTCCACTTGTCTATTTTCGCTTTTGTTGCCTACACTTTTGGGTGCAGCCACTATGGAAAACAGTATGGAGATCCCTCAAAAAATTAAAAATAGGACTGCCACATGACCCAGCAATCCCACTTTAGGTATTTATCCAAAATAATTGAAATTAGGATCTTGAAGAGATATTTGCACTCCCATGTTCATGGTAGCATTATTAACAATAGCCAAGAAGTAGAAACATTAAATGTCCATCAGTGGATGGACTGATAAGGAAAATGTGGTGTATATATATATATATATATATATATATATATATACATACACACACATACATACATACATACACACAACAAAATATTATTTAGACTTAAAAGAGGAGGAAATTCTGTCTTATTCTATGATATGGATGAATCTGGAGGACGTTGCACTAAGTGAAATTAGCCAGCCACAGAGGGACAAATACTGCATGATTCCACTTATATGAGGTATCTGAAATAGTCAAATTCATAGAAGCAGAAAGTAGAATGGTGATTGCCAGAGGCTGAGGGGAGGGGAAAATGTGGAGTTGCTGTTCACCGGGTATAAAGTTTAATTCATGCAAGATGAATAAGTTCTAGAGATTTGCTGTATAACATTTAGCTTTCCGTTAACAATACTGTACACTTAAAAAAAATGTATCAAGAAGATAGAACTTGTTATGTATTTTTCACCCCAATAAAAAAAAAGAAGGCGAAGATGTTAAATGTGTGGGAGAATCACATACATTGTAAAAGTATCCACCCTAAATACCAATAGTGGCAACATTGGGAAGCACTGTGTGGTGGCAGATGAAATATAAAGAAGCATATAAAGACAATAGATGTAGATTCTTTAGAACAAATTAATGTAAGGTGATGGGAGAAATCAAAGATTAGTTCAGTTCTTTTTATATGCTGCATTTCCACTGCTGGCACAATGTCCAGGTGATACTCAGGTTTTAATTATTATTCCATGTGACTGATTTCTAGGCATTTAAAGGTGAAAAACATATGTGAAACATAAAGACTAGAGAATGATTTGAAAAATATTGTGTCTTGATGTAAATGCAGCTCTGTTCTTTGAGTATATGAGATGATCATGGAAAAGGTCAGTGATGGAAAGAAGAGAACATATTCCAGCTTTTAATGAACTGATGTACTGAACACAGAGGGAGAGAAAAAGATTGGATATCAAAAGAAAGAGAGGAAAGAGGAAACAGGAAGTAGGACATACCCTAAAATTTTGGTAAGGTCGAAGAACCCACGTGCTTCAATTTGAAGGAGAGGTCGTGTCAAGTGCTTCAAATAGATTAGCGATAGTATTTTCAAGATTCAAAAAAGTCTACTTGATTTACTGATTCTAAAATACTTTGTGCAGAGTAAGTATTCCAAAAACTTGGTCAAATTGACCGTCATTGGTGAGCCTAAAGAGGACAATTTTTTGACAGTAAAAGCTTGAGTATAAAGTGGGGGACTAAAGCAGAAACTCATTCAAGAAATTTGGTGTTAGGAATAAATTGAAACAATGGATAGTGACTTAAAGTGAGAGGGTATGAGGTAACATATTTTTGTTGACTAAGGTTTGGGTTTGAGGTTGCAAATCTTCAGTTAACAAATATTTATGGAGGACTTACCTGTTTCAGGCCCGTGCAGGCTGAGGATTACAGGCACATGTATAGTGGGGAAGCACACATACACGGAAACATATGTGTTCAGAGCTCCACACAATTGCCTTCTCATTTATCTTTCAAATCCAGAAGGGATCAGGTTGAAAACTATCTGCTATAGCTCTATGAATCTCACAGTACTTTTGGCAATCTAACGTGCTCCCCAGAAATTTCACCTGCCTTCTGGAAATAGCTTTTCCAGAATAGATAGAGAAGAAAAATAGACTGCCTTGTTTTATGTCCTCTGTTTTGTCATTTATGGGCCCCCTATACTCCTGATATATATGTCAGATAATTTTGCATCAAGTAACTTATCTTTTAGAGTATAAGATGGAGGACTAAAAATTATAAAGTAATTTTTTAGTTTCCATGCCCATACCTCCAACCCTAATCATTTACCAGATTTTATGTTGCATTATTCCATGAGACCCTTTCTAGAACATACCTAATTAACATCATTTATGAAAATGATACATCATTACAATGAGAAATACAACAAATATTTGTTGTTTCATACTCTATGTAAGGAGCTATATATGCAAAGATGGAGGAAATAGAGTTGGTCTCTGCTGTCATGGAGCTTGCAGTTAGATCACTAACAAACCACACAAAAGTAAAATTCAGTTCAGATTTTTAGTGCCATCAAGTCGATTCCAACTGCTAGCGGCCCTGTGTACAGCAAAGGTGAACGCTGCTTAGTCTTTTTGCACCATCCTTTCACCTTCTGGTGCTGTATTACTAGCTGGACAACGCTCCACTGCTATTCACTGGATTTTCGTGGCCAGTTTATTTAGAAGTGGATGGCCAGCTCCATCTTCCTAGTCTGTCCTAGTCTGGAAGCTACACTGAAACCTGTCCACTTTGGTTGATGCTACTGGTATTTGAAATACCAGTGGCATAACTTTCAGCATCACAGCAGCACACAGCTACCACAGTATGACAACCATGGGTGGTGTAGTTTCCTGACTGGGAAATGAACCCGGGCTGCCAAAAGCACCGAATCTTAACCACTAGACTAACAGGGATTCAGTTCATGAAGCCTTACTAAATTCTTATGAGCAGAAATAATCTTTCTTATGATTTGTAGCTCTTCATGTGCACCTGTATTAAAATATTTAATGATCTGACTTGCTATTGATGTATTTATATGTCAGTTGTCCCTCATAGGTTGTGGCCTATTGAGTGGCTGTACATGCACATACAAAACGTTGATAAATGTTATTTGAAATTCAATAAAATTCATATATTTCATTGTATAAAATATATTACATTTTATTTCTAAGTCACTAAGAGACCAGGGAGTTTTGGTCTCGGAAATATTCTAAACTATAATAAAAGCAGCCTCGTAAGTACACAAGGCACTAGATTTGAAGTTCAATGTTGTTTGTTATATTATAATTTTATATTTTTGATTAAACACAAAGGGACAGAAATAAAGAACTTAATAATACCCTTATCTTACATTGGGCTAATCATAAACAAGTAGGAGACTATTGAATTCTGGAAGCATTATTTGTCAGGAAAATTGTCCCTAAAAACTTGAAGGAAGTACTATGTGAGTGACTTATATTTAAGGATAAGGCTCATTTATAGTGGTAAATTTTACTCATTTGGCTGTGACTATCAAACTATATATCTTTTATTGTTGGGGAATCTAATGATAAAATATTGCCACTTGCAAATTATAGCTCTTCCCAGAAAGAGTGTAGATATATTCTTTAATAATTCGGCTCTGTCCTACAAAGTTGTCTGAGAGTAAGTTTATGTATTGGGTTGTAGGATTACGTTTGTAGTGGGAGGAGGTTTGAATACTATTTCATCTTTTTTATTATGCAACATTTTCAGTTCCAGCAGCATAGTTACAGGAATATAGAGCCATTTTGATTATGTAGGTTTAACAGGTTGTTAAATGTAATTCTTCCTATTTTCTCAGTGTTGACAGAGGCTCCAAAAATGGAGAACAGAGCAATAGATTGCAAGGAATTCCACATAATAAAGTGAGCTGAAGGTCCATTCCATCCATTAAGGACATATAAAGCAGGTGAGCAAAATTGGTTCTATAGGATTAGCTAATCACCACTTTCAGCTCACGTGAAAGGTTGAGGAGGCCAGGGGAGTGTTCTTTGGAGAGAACTGTTAATGTGCTAGATTCTTTTCCTCCAGTGGGTAAGGAAATGATGACTCCTCACTTCTCCTCAATTCAGAAATGTCCTTCATGTGAAATACTCATAAAATTTGACATGTGTACCCTGGAGTTTGAGGAACAAATGGTTTCATGTTTGATTTAAATATGAACAGTTATAAGGCCAGAAGCTGTGGCTGGACCTGCTTCTGCCTGAACGTCGAGCAAAAGGACGTGCCTGCAGGTTGCCTTTTCATTCACTGGGGAAGGTACCTGTCTCTAAGGGCTAGTCCCTGCAGAGGGGAAACAGACAACAGTGGCTCATCTTAAAAGGTCTCATCCAAGTGGATGGACAAAGGTTTCTTAATGGAATGTGGATAACTGGAAGCCAAGAGCCTAAGAAAAGAATCGTAAATGGCTAGAATGGAGGGCAGAGAGGTGTAGGGGAGGAAGACATTTCCTCTACCCACTCTAGGTCCTTCTGGCCAGACAATGAATTAAATTGACAGGAGACAGAATAACAGGAGAAAATCAAACAAAACTTTGTAACATGTATACATGGGAGCGACCCAGGAAAACTGAGTAACTCCCCCAAATGGCAGATGTTCTCATCTTAAATACCCTCCTCAGCTAAAGGCAAAGGAGGATGTTGGGGGTGGGGAGAGTCAGTTATGGGAGATTACCAGAAAAGCAAGTAAACAAGAGTAAGGTTATTATGCAGATTTAAGTCTTTGCTTTCTGCATTGTTAAGAGTTTCTAGAGATAAGGTCATCCCCCCTTCTTCCTGGTACAGAGAGGGAGACACCTTTACAGATGGAGATTTCCTTTACACGTGTAAATCTCTCTTAACAAAGGGTAAATAAATTCTACTTTTTAGAGTTTCTCTCATATCTGCAGCTTTTAAAAGTAACCAGCCCAAAATAATCCTCATGCCAAAGAGATGTATCTTGGGGTGGCCAATTCCGGTTCCCCACAGAGGTGTTATCTGCTCCAAAGCAAATTAATTCAGACATTTTCAGCTGGGATGTCAGAGGAATCTCCAGTGGTGACTCACCAAGTGGGACACTGCTGCCAGATATGAACACAAGCCTGGATCCCTTGTCTCTAATTCCCTCCTTAACCTCACTTCTATCCCTCACTCAGACACTGGAGGGGTCAGAAGCATGGGGTGGTGAGTAAGGTAAGTTCAATGAGAAGAGAGAAGAGGCCAGCCAAGTCTCAGGCTACAGTTTCCCAAGCAAGTGTCCTAGCTGTGTGGAGAGGAAAGATTTAAATTGGAAAAGGGTTGGAAGTTTCACATTATTCTGGATTCTATAAATTACTTAAATATGAATATTTATATGACTTAAAAAGACTGGAAGTGTTACAGAAACATTCTGTCATTTAATCTAAGGGCAGGAAAGGACTCCAGAGAGAGGACTGAATGGTCAGTGGTAGGGAAGATAAAAAGGGAGTTGTCCCTGCACCCTACTGAGTCCAACTTATGTAATAAAGCTTTTATACAACTCAGGACGCCAAAGCTATCACTTTTTTGGATGATATAATTCACAATAGTTATTGGAATTTGAATGTTTATAATCATACAGATATTTATCTTTTCTTGAATATTTTATGTTAGGTCTTTAAATTAAAAATAGAGGAAAGAGTTGAGCATTTAATGTATTTGGCCAAATCATATATTTTTCAAAACAACATAGGTGAAAAGGCCATCAATTTAACTGAAATTATCATAGATTCTGAAATTTTGTAAATCATCTGGCTACGTTAAAATTTTTGATATATTTATTTAACATGTTTGAAAATATAGAAGTTGACAAGTCAAAATATTTATTGATTCCCACATCAAAGTATAATGTACTCATTAAAATTATGACCTATAATATATAATGACATGGAAAAATCACACAATATACACAATATATTGTTAAGCAAAAAATCTGGAGACCAACTGTATTAGGGTTCAATCAGATGTCAGGAACTATACAAAGATTAGAATAAAGAATATAATGGAGGATTATTAAGTAGCAAGATGGGATTTACTACCAAGAACCGTAAAGAATACAGAAACATAGGCAGCAGCCACTATCGTTAGGGCTGATGCATAGCCCCCAAGGAAGGAACAAATTTGGAAGACCCCTCCCTCTCAGCTGCCAACCAGGCCTCGTTGCAGAGGCTGTAACTCTGGCCCTGGATGGAGGAGAAGTTTGCTGGGGTGTCACAGGTCAAAGCTGGCAAGCAGGAGTGATGTGTGAGGCACCTGCCAAACTGACTGGCATGCTGCTGGAATCTGCTGGGATGAGTGCCACTGGCTGCCTCCCGTGCAGCTGGTGCACGTTAAGGGAAGAAAGAAAACTGAAGCCCTCCAGATTCTAGAGAAAAAGGTCTGTTTCTCCTCCAGTGTCCCTCCAGCGCCATCTACTGACAGATCTTAAATATTGTGCCAGCTAGCTAAGGAGAAATATTTGCAGAGTTCAGAAAAACAATGAAAAATGGATTCGGAGCTGAGGGGCAATAAAGTGATAACTGGCATACCAAGTTTATTATGGCAAATGTGTAAAATCTGGAATGATTACAGATGAATGGATGGATGGATGGATAGATAGATGAGATATAAAATATTTTGGCATATGGGCAACTAAAAATATTACATAATGTTATAAATGATATGTTATTTAGTATAGGCGATTAATAAGACAGTAAAAATGTTATTTTTTATTTTGACAATTTAAAAAGAAATGAGGACATGAGGAGGACTAGCACATCCATTAGGTTTTGTATGAAATAAAATTGAATAAGGTGCACATCATTAGGAAAAACATGATAGAATATACCAAGCCATATAGATGTTTTTTCCTCTGCATTCATATCTATGATAAAGTTTAATTTATACATTATGCACAGTAAGAGATTAACAACTAATAATAAAATAGAACAATTATAAAAATACACTGTAATGAAAGTTATGTGAATGTGGTCTCCCTCTCTCAAAATACCTGATTGTCTGTACTCACCCTCCTTTTGTGATGATGTGAGGTTATGCAATGCTTACATGCTGAGATGAAGTCAGGTGAATGATGTAGGCATTGTGACGTAGTGTCCCAGGCCAGACGAAGCCAGATGGTGTGAGATTTTATCACGTTACTCAGAATGGCAAGCAATTTAAAACTTATGAATTGTTTATTTATGGAGTTTTCCATTTACTATTTTCAGGCCCTGGTTGACCCCAGGTATCTGAAACCGTGGAAAGGGAAACCACACATAAGGGAGAACTAGTGTATTTTAGTTTTCCCTCACCCTCGATGGCAATTCTGGTCTCAGTGGTTTATTTGGTGGCACTACTCAGACTTTCAAAGCACTTCTCAGACTAAGGTTGCTGCACTTGAACATTTTACCAACAAAACCGCACCCTGCCAGACATAGTCCTCTACAGCTCCACTGTGTACAAAAACTCTTGCTCCCTCTTGGTAGTTAGAGACAATTATCTGGGCGAAGATGATGACTCTTCTCGTGTGCTTGTCTTTTGGCATGAGGAGTCTGAAGTGCCCAGATGGTAGCCATAGTTTACAGCTGAATGCTGTTTCAACTGATGAAAGGATGTCCGTTTTGGAGAGCAGAACTTCTTAATACATATAAGCTAAAGTTGTGACATCAGGGAGCACAAATTCACCAACTGTGTTTGAGAGAATGATGGTAAGCCAGTCATGCTTCTATACCTCTGTTACTGGACACATGCAGTCTGCCTGTAACGGTCTTGGATATAGGGACTGGAAGATGGCACTCTATTCATGTAAGATTCACCTCAATGCTGGCACTACAGCTATGCATATTCAACAGTCTGTATCATTGCTTTACCTGGCTGGCAACCTTTGGATTGTATGAAATGTGAAATGAAAGTGAATCTCATGGAGATGGGAACACTCCTGTTCTTCTTTTGTTGTAAAGTAGGTCTGTTGATTTGAAGTGATATCATGAGTCATCCTGTCTCCATGGATTAAACTCTGTAAATTCTCTGATAATATTGCTGGCTGAGGCCCTATAAGGATGAAAGGAAAACCCATCTCCAGAATATGTGTATTTTTCTGACAAAGTGATTTCCTTCACTTTCCAGGGTGGAAGGGCTCCAGTGTTGTCAGTGTTCTACCAGTTAGCCAGACAGATCCTCAAGGCATGGTGCAATATTGGGAATCAGCATTGATTTCTGTTGCTGGCAAGTTGGCCATTTGGTAGTAGCAGTTCGGACACATGCTAAGTTGTCCCATTATAGCCTCCATCCCTGCCATCATGATTCCTTCATTCATGCACCTATTGTATCAACATTGGGATGGTTGAAGTCAATTGATGAAGCAATTTTGTCTACCTGGTTGCTCTGTATCTGTTCTGTAGTGAGCATTCTCTGGCAGGTATTAACATGCTATCTGAAGATCTCCACACTGTAGGTTTGCCTATCATGTGCCTCAATTCCAATCCTCTTGTCCTAGATCTCTCATTCTTCCTCCTTCCAGGCCTTGACAAGTTAGCCAGTGGATGCACTAATGTTCATAAGTGAATATACAGTAAGAGCCTCAGCCAGTCCTTCCATTCAAAGTAGATAATCAGGTCCACTGCACCCAGGAAGGTTTTCTGTACCACTATCTTTAAAAGTCACTCCTGAGTGGGGCTTTGGTGCTGCTTTCCTGTGGTGGCTTATTCATGAACCAAGTTGGAATTTTTCCTTCTCTGTTATCTGGTCATAAGTGATGTCCTCAAGAGGTCATAACTGTGCACTGAAGGAGAGTCTCTTATGCAATATTGGTGAATGTCATGGGTATCTGGGCTACCTGCTCATTCAGCTTGCTGGTGTTCTTCAGTCCCGTTCGTGTTTGAACCTCGATGTACACTCACATCTTATGATGGAGTATTGTTGGGCCTGCCCAACTTTATTACTCAGTGAGTCTGATGAAACCCAGGTGATGAGTAATACTTTCCACATTATCCCTTGTGCTCCATGTCAAGAGCTCAGTCTCTGCCGGTATCCAGTAACATGCCAGGAACTATTTTTCAAAAAGTACATAATTCTCTACTGCAAATGGCATGGCTTTGTCTAGACATCTAGTGATCTGCATTATAATGCTACTTACTATTTCCCCGAGGCAGTCCATTCCTTTCTCAGTTTAATATCCCAGTTTACATTTGCAAGTGTTTGCAAAATTGTTGCGTTGTCTTATGCCAGGAACTATCTGTGGCCCATCTACCATAGGTGATGGACTCATCATTGCCATCTGGAGGGAAGATGATCCAGGCACAAAATCCAATATTAGCATTTGCTTTCTTGAACCACTTCAGTTCTGGTAACAATTGCTGTAATTTGGATGTCCCAGGAGTAGATAGTGATTAATGTAAAAGATTTTTATTAGAGAGTGCTCAGTATTGACACCTATGGAAGGAAAATGGAGGAAGCAGATTTGGATAGAAGGAGAAATGTTGCTAAGTAGTCCTAATGAAGGGCTTATTATCTAGTGAGGCACTCTGGAGCTAGAAGAGCCTTTTAAAGTTTCAGGTTATCCTGAGTTGGGGCAAAGGGGCTGTGCCCTTGTATTCTTACCTTGATCAGTCATTGGATATGGACTTCTTCTGGAATAGGCATGGCTTTGAAGAAATCAGTTATGTTTCATCTGAGACAACTTCCAAGGGGACTGATGACTGAGGGTTATCTTCTGGCAGCTCCCATAGCTGGAGGCCATAAGTCTTTCATTTTATAAGCGGAGATACGGAAAGCTCATCACAGTGTGTCCACTACGAATATGTTGGATCTCTTCTGTCTGTAATTCCACACACGTACACACACACGCACAGAAAATAGGGCAACATTTTTCTGGTAGTTTTTCTTTGTCAGATAATTAATTTTGCTAACATTCTTATCTTTTCTTTGTAGCATGTTTTTACAGATATTGTGCTAGTTCTTTCTTTTTTTATTTCTTATTGAATGAGTTTGTTTTTTCTGATCCAGGTGTTTACTAGGTCTCTCTTGCTGTTAGGGATTGGTAATTTTAACATTTCTAGATAGCTTATTTTCACAATTCAAAAGCCCTTTCTTTCTCAGTAACCACAGACACATACTGCTTCCTGCAAATATGGCTTGTTTATATAAATTTAGTGTGATCTTACTGACTTTTTCTCTGGAATTAACAGGATTGGAATGGCTTCTGCGAATATCCAACTTATTTCACCTTTTCTTACATCTTGATGCTTTTTGCCTTTAGCCTATATTTTCTCCTCAGAAAGAATATTTTGTGATCTGCTGCAGCTGGATTTAGTGCCTTACGTTTCTTTCTACTTCCTTATATGAATAATCTGAATAAACACCATTGCTTTTGGCAATCCTTATCAATATTAGGGTTTTATTAAAAAAAAGTGTGTTTGACTTTTTATTTTTCTTATCCTTATAGCTTTTGAGTGATTTCTAAGAGGAGAAAGGAAATAGGTTCAATTTCCCAAACCATATAAATTCTGGAAGCTGACCAATACATATATTAGAATAAGCTCCTTAAAAGTTCTTCTACAAATGTAATTGATCGTGCAGTAGATTTTTAAAATAGGTTGGGAAAAATTGGCAGCCTTACAGTAGTAAGAAGTCCAATCTATTAACCTGGCATTTATTCTAGTGTTTATTTAAATCCTTTAAGAGAATCACACTTCATACCTCAAAATATATATTACTATTGTGGATAGCATTTTGCTTTCTATTATATTTTCTAGGTGATTACTGCTGATATATGGTAATGCTATTGATTTTTGTTAGCTGTGCTTGTATCTGGCAACTTTGTTGAACTCTCTCATTTGTTATAGGTTGCTCTTGACATTCTTGATTTTTCTGCACAGTTGCATTTTCCTCAGAATTATGCCTCCCTTCTTCTTTCTCTCTTCTTCCTCTGAGATTATGTTGCATAAGTGTAATCCATCTTGTTCGTGTTGAATGACAGTAGGCATCCTACTGTTGTCCTGATTTTTGAAGGGATTACATGTACCTTTATCTGTGTTGTTTCCTATATGATGTTGGTATATGACCTACATTAGGTAGGGAGAATTCCCACTAATCACTAATTCCGAGCATTATTAAACATTTTCAGATGTTGAACATTATCAAATGCTTTGTCTACGTTAATTTACAATTTATATCTTAATTCATTAATGATAAGATACTTTGATGAAAGTTTCTCTTACTAAAATCACTTTTGAATTCCTGGGACAAAACTCATATACATTTTGAAAATACAAAGATGAACTCAAGTAGATAGTATAATCATTTAGAATTGGGGCATTTTTGATCATAAGAGGAGTGACTTTTCTTTTGTTGTACCATGTTTACTAATTTTGGAATTAAGCTTAACAAATAAATATGGCATTTCTCTAATGCTTTCTTTTACCAGTAAAACTTCTATAAGATAAAGAATTCCTTGATAGTTTAGTCAAATATTCATGTAAAGCAATCTTGTAAGGGCATAAAGATTGTGTAGGGTTGAGAGGGTGGGAGTGGGGTGGGGTGTGAGAGTCTCTAATTAGCATTTCAATTACTGGCATGCTTGTTTATATCTACTTTGCCAATTTTGACATTCTGTATTTTTCCAGAAGAACATGTTCATTTCATCTAGATTTGAAAATATTGACATATAATTGTGTGTGTGTATATACACACAAATGTGTATATATTCACACACATACATACATATACATATATTCATTTATATGTACATTGTATATATCTATATATACTATATTTTGTCTAAATTAATTTTATTTTAAATTATGTATTTTGTTTACTATTACCTTCTTTCTTTTACAAAATATCAAGTTTTGCTGGAGCTGCATTAGTGTTATCAATCTTCTCCAGAAGAAACATCCTTTAGCTCTGTTTCAACTTATTAATCATGCTAATTAAATTTTCTATACTGTGAAAGGTTTCTGAGAATTTTCATGTTATTTGACAGATCCTTCAACCTCTCTTTGGTTTCTTTTATGTTTAGGGTATTGGATAGATGAGAGGGAGCTAGGAATCCAACATCTTTTCAAGAGTTAGCGTCTTTTTAGGAGCTAATGCCAAGAAAAATTTCAAAAGATATTGATGGAGACATATAGGATAGCTGTAAAACCAGAAGGCGTTTGCATGTTAAGTATGCTTTTAGCTATTTGTGAAAGACACTAAACAAATAGTGTCTTTATAACTGAGGCTTAGTCTGCTCAGTCCATAAAAAGTCTGGAGGGCAGATTTTGCTGACATAGGTTTAATGGCTAAGCGTTGTCAGAACTCTGGGCTATCATCTTACATTACCTTAATTGTATTGTTGTAGCATTTACATTCAACCCTCATTTAGCACTTGCTATGTGGCAGATTTGTTTGTTTATTTAATTTTATTTTTTTACATTTAATCCTTACTGAGAAACTATGAGTTAGATCTTAATATTTCTCCCTCAGATGACCCTATAGGAAATAAAAATCATTACCAAAAATTTCTAGCGAACTTCACTTTATTTCTCGTTGGCCAACACTGAGGCACAGAGTGTAACTTTTTTAGGGATTGGACTTATCTTCCATGAAATCACAGCATCTCTACCAATATCAGAAAAGATGTCAGGGTTCTGTTACCAGATAAAAATGAGGGGGCAGAAATCATAGTCTCTAACACAAAATCTTTGTGGAAGACTTAAAATTATGGCCGGATTAAATTAAAAGTTCATGGCAGAGCATAGTGAAAGTTAAAATATAAGTCGCTTGGAGCCACCTAATTGATATCATTAGTATCATCTGGCTTTATATAAACCATAAGCAAACAAAATGCTTCCAATAATTGTGTTTTCCTTGTTTTAAATAGACTGGAAGATTTTTACAATAAATAAGAACAATAAAGAGGAAAAAAGAACTATCATATTCTGAACTATAAAACTTGTTATATTGAACTTTGTATCTTTGAAAATATTCAAGAGAATTTATATGGCATAAATAAAACAGTGAGTTGTACTAGAAAAATACAGTGGAATTCAGACAAAAATCAGGTGGATTTCTTGACCATCAGAAGGACTGTTTTTGACAGTAGATATGTAAAATTGATCATAAAAGATTTTTACTGATATTTAGAGTTGTTGGAGAAAAGTTCTACGAGAAATTTTAAATTGTATACTATGGAGTACGGGTTAACAAAACTGAAATATAATGGAAAATTGTCTGGAGAAAACAAAGAAGATAATTTGGTAAAACATCCATATTATCTGATATCTTTGTACAAATACATGTAATTATAGTTGTAATAAACTTGAACTTCTATCAAAAAGAAATATAAGCTTATAGTTATTTAAGCTGTTATAGGATGAGATGTAAGAATGGATAAGTATGATGGCCAAACTTGAATTGTGAGAGGAATAGATTTAATTTGTTAGCTGACTATATGAAGCAGGACACACAATCATGGAAATCCATAGCACTCTGGATTGTTCTAACTCTGTGACTTTGCTCATGCGTTTTTCCATATGTAACTTCGCTACATTTCCTTTATATTTTTGAAGTTAAATCTTAAGTATAGAACCTTCTTCTTTGAGGTTTCTTCCTAATCTATGCCACTTGGAAATGATTTCTATTTCTTTTGATTATCCTTTAGTAATTTATTTATATCTCTCAATGAAAGAATACACAGACACACTGACTCTTTCTCTCCTCTTTGAGACTCTAATCTCCATAAGGACAGACTTTTAGTCTGGATTTTCACTGTGTACTGAAACAATTCCCCTGAGGCTAACTGATTTGTATAGAGAGTAGAATACAATACCTTTTTGTTGATAAATGGAGAAAAAGTGGCAGCAGAATTATTTATTTTTAAAAAAAGCAAAAACGAACACACAAAAAATAAAGTAGTTTCCCAAAATGTTGATTAATAGATGGATGGCTACTTGGAGAATAGATTCTGTTACCAAGCTTACTCTGTGGCTTGAAATAAAATACATATCCAGAATTTTCTTTTCAAATCTGCTTAGAGAATTATCGAGAGAAGAACTTTCAGGTGAGAAGATGAATACAATGGCTTCTATATTATTTCCATCTTTTAAGATGATTGGATTTCTTCATTCTTAAAGATTAAATTGTGTATCCATCATTAATAAAACCTGTGAGAACTCAAATTCATATGGCAGATTTGTATTCTCCATAAACTCTATCAAATAAGTTGAAATCTGAAGAAGGCTTTATCACGCACCAAGGATTTGTTAAAATACTCAAGGTTATACCCGAAAATTATGTGGATTGGTGTGCTTCAGGCTCAGCTGGCGATCTTGATGAAATACACATGTTCAGAATCGGCCGTTTGACATCTTAAATCTTTGGGAAGTGGAATGAGAGAAAAAAATCAATATTTTTATCAACTCCCCAAGCTGATTTGATACACAGTGAAGTTTTATAATCGCTGATATAAGTTTCGTTTTGTTTCACTAAGTCACATTGCCATAGGTGAAATGGGAATGGATAACTACATATTAATATTTGACTGTTGTTTACCCCAAAGACACAAAATCAAGTCTCCATGCAGTAGAGTCTTAGAGCTGTGCAGATGACAAATCACTTTTCAACAGATGGGGGAAAAAACTTTATAGAAAAGAATAGATCTTTAAATCACGAGCGAGGAGTCCAATAATTAAATGCACTTCATGTTGCTGGGGGTGTATTGAGACCATGTTTGAACAATCTTCAAGATTTCAAAACTTGCCGTACAGAAGAAAATTTTTATTTCCTTAAGTTCACCAGAAACAAAGTTATTGGACTGTATTGTACACATTGTGAATATGAAGTCAGGGTCCATTAGTAATAAAAGAGACCTTTGAATGAGAACATTCAGATGGCTCAGTGGAGTGCTTCAGTTTCAGTTAGCAGCTATACTGTTAAAGCATTAAAATGATCTAAACCAGATTCTTAGATGAAAATTACTGTGTTTTTAGTATGTTAGAATTTCTCTCATTCCCTGTGGGCAGTGGACTAGGACTATTCTATTCTTCTCTTATTTTGGATGGAATAGGTTGATACATATGTAAACTTCAGTATTGGGAGGACCAATTTTTAATAAAGGAAAGATGACAGTGTTGGGACCCCAGGTGCTCAGACATTTTGCCTTGGATCTCCCAACACTCTAACTACATAAGTTCATTGCGTAGATTTGTCGTTCAGTCAGAGTGGAATGCTCTCTGGTGAAGAGAATCACATGAGGAGCTGTCACTGTGCTCAATGATCAATGCAATTGGCAAGGAGTAATTTGTTCTTATGACAGGTGGCTGTATTACTCCATTGGACTAGCCCACTTGGTGGTAGATTCTTCTGTTAGGTTGCAGGCATCACCTTAGGTCGCGAGAACAGGCTTAGCACTTTATTAGTAAACCAGTTCTTTTCATGATATGATTGTCTTAGGCTTGTCTAAATCCACAGGACTTTGGTTGAAGAGTGATTTTGGCAGAATGGATATGCCATTCCTAAGAATTTGACTCTTCCTTTGATGAGATAAGGTGTTCCTTTAGAATCTATGAATAGGTTGAGAGTTGCTGCCAAAATGTAAGTGTATTTCAGAAACCTTCAAGTCCAAAAACCCAGTCAGAGCTAATACCTGTAAATTCTCATCATTAAATACATTAATCAACATAATGTTGGTCACTCGTAGTTTTAATTCTACAACATATGAAAGAAATGGTGGCCCAAATGAAAAGCTTATTTTATCACTTACTGCCTTATTTCTAAGGCTACCTGTTGCAAAGGAGTCTACTCAAATTTGTTTGCTTACCTGGATACATCATGAGAATTGACCTAGTCCAGATGTTGACTGTATTGTCCCTAATACCCAAAGATGACAATTGGTTGTTGGGCCTTCTTCATTATAGCAATGGATGAGCTTATGGCCTGTGGTTTTTGTTTAACAGGCAATGAAATACTCTTTAGACAAGAGAGTCATCTGGAGAGTGTGGCCTGACATTTTGTCCTAGTTCATGGCCTGCCAAATTTTTTCTCACCTATGATTGGATAACTCCTTATATAAATAAGCAATTTTTTCGATGCAAGCCACTATCAGAAGATCATTAATATAAAGAAATATTTAGACCACACTTGAAGTCCCTATTATACTAGGGTTTGTCTGACTCATGATAACATATTTATGGAACAGAAATACCTCCATATCAGTGGATCAGGTATTTTGCATCCCCTACTGGGTGAAAACAGCCTGGTATTTGATTTTCTTAAAGAGAAATGTAGAGAAGAAGGAAATAGCACTGTCAAAGGAGACACACCAAGTACTATTAGTGTAGTCACTATTAAAACATCAGGTATTATGGATGCAATAATGATGCATAGTGAAGCATTAAACACTACTGGCTATTTTCATCCATTGAGCAGAACTGTTAAGCTGAACAATAAAATAGCGTGGTGCTCTGCCTGCATTAAGTCTGTATGATAAACATGATTTTGTAGTATGTATTTTCATTTGCACAATCCTAGAAGGCTTTGGGATTACAGTGACTTTAAAAGTGCACAGAGTCTACCATTACAGTGGCCACTAGTAGAGGTTATAATAAACCTACCCATCCAGTACATTATCATACTAACATTAAACTTGAGTAGTACTGAATATCTATAAGAATTATCCAATATGAAGAATAACTAGCAAACTTATTTCTAAGATACGTTAGTCTCAGAAGTGGATGATACTAGTTCTGAATCCCAACAGGGTAACTTATTTATTATGGTCCCTTTTAGGTCCAGGTATAACTAGAGTGTCCACCTATATCAATTTCTTGGAACTGAGGCGTCTTCCAGGACTTGGAACTTCAGCGCTAAGCCAGGAAAATCCCAGGAAAATTTGGACAAGTTGGTCACACTGGGTATATTAGTTATTTGGGTTCTCGGGTTTATAAATCCAGGAATGATATCTCCTCCTCACTCACTTTCCAGTACATTTGGTCTTGGGAGTAGAAATAGGTTTTGCTTTTGGTTTTTGGTGCGCTTTTGATTTCAGGAAACCAAACCTGAATAAGGAGAACCTCAAGGGCCAGATTGGTGTAATTCTTGGGAATATTGCTAAATTGTGTGAGGATTTTCTGAGCAGCCTGCTTCGGAATTTCTAGAATGTGATGAATGAGCACTTGAGCCTCGTGATCTGGGAGGCTTTGGAGCCTTGTGGGGCAAATAGTGAGATGGAAATGAGCATCTTTTATATGTCAAGGGGCACCCTTTCCCCAAATCTCTCTCTCTCTCTCTCTCTCTCATACACACACACACACACACACACACACACACACACACACACACACACACACAGAGGACACTTAACATTTATTCTTTAGCTTTCCTTCAAGCTGATATTCTGGTAGATTTCCTCTTGATACCTACTCTTACTTATATTCTTTGGACTTCCACAGTTGTCAGCCTAAGTTGGCCTATAGTTCAAAGTAAATAGTAGATATGGGCAAATAACTATCTGTCATACAATGGAACCCAGAGTGATTATCATGTGAGAAAACATTAATTGGAAAGCAAGTTCCTTTCTGATTTTATCGTCTTCATGGATATGAGTATTTGGGTCACATTAGAAGAAGAGATAATTTATAAAACTTAGAGAAGAGGCTGGATATCGTATTTAATTTTATATTCTTAGCTTGATAGAACAGGTTATTATTAATCATTTATACTTAATAATTATACCTTGTGAATTATTATGGTATTCTATAACTTTGATGACTAACGACATAATCATAGTAGACATGAAGGTGAATTAAGTGAAAGGCTATCACTATATTCTTACCAAATCAAGTAAAGTAACATTTTCAAAACTAAAAGTATGTGAAATATTATCTAAAATTCAGATTGTATAGATAAGGAAATAAAAATAACATTATTTATCCAACATAAGTCACCCATTGTTAGCATTTTGTTTTCTGTCATGATTTGATTTTTCTATGATCATATTTTAACATACTGTTTTATAATTTTACTTTTTTATAAACATTAAGTTTTGAACATCTTTGTATGTCACTAATTGTTCTTATGTACAAATACTTTAAATAACTATTGAGGCTTGCATTTTACAGGCATATCATAATTTTAAAATGAATTTTGACTGCTGGGTCCGTAGGTTGTTTTCAATTTTATCATTATAATAAAGAATCCTGCAAATAAAGCATATACATTTTTACACTAATTGTTTTCTTATGGTATATTTCTAGATATAAAGTAGAGGAATCAAATTATATAAAAATGTTTATGATTTTGCTAAATTGTCACTCGAATACCAACTAACTCTTCCAAATTAATGTTCAGGAGTGCCACAATATAAATGATTTTTAATTTTCCACAACTTGTGTCAGGTTTACTTTTTCTTCTTATATTGGAATGGAAAATTAAGAGTATTGTTTATTGATTTATATAGTGTATCCAGACTATAATAATAGAACCCCTATGGCCATATTTTCCTTTTGGCCACTTTAGCAGTTGTGTTTAATTTCATTTTTATAAAAATTCAGGACTTAATGAATAAATGAACCATGAAATAATGTTTCCAAAAGGATGGCAGTTTATATCATGATTCATCACATATAAGTTGTGTTATAGAAAAAGATAATACTATCCTAGAATTGCATATATGACAAGTTGATTTATCTTTGTGTTCTTTGTGTTTTGATGCACAGACTTTTAATGGCAATTCATTCATTAATTTGACAAGGTATACCTCCTATGTGCATGACACCATGGTGGTGCTAAGGGTATATATAAATGAATAAAATACAGACTCTGTCCTCAAGGAGTTTAAAAACTAGTAGAGGAGAGACAGGAAAATAAATAACCATGATACAGGATGAAATACTAAGTGTGAAGGCAGACTCCAGGTAATGCTGATGGATGCAATTGCTTCTGTCTAAGGGAACCAGGTAAATTGACATTGGTGGGGACTTTAAATGTTGAGTGGAGCTCTACTCTTCTTTAAAAAGGTCATTCTTTTCACAGCTCTAAAAATAATAAAGGGAATATCATAATTCCGTAGGTGATAAGTAACATTAGCTAAAATACTAATAGATTTCTTAAAATGTCAATGCTATAAAGAATCTCAAAAATCGTCTAATTCTATTTTTAACAGTACATAAATAAAATATCTGGGACATTGAGGCAAGTTTACAGGAAAACCTCAGCCGTCATAACTATGTAGTAATTCTATGAGAGTTCTTTTCTGATTCCTAGATTGTTTATCCCGGGCAGAGACTTGGCTCTTTAAGGCTTGCTGGGGAGGAGAAACCTTTAGTGAAAGTACTTAGGTCTGTTGATTTGAGTCAAACAAGAGGAAATTTTGGCTGGATAGTAAGAATCAACACCGTTATCAAATGATTCTGCCAGAGAATTGCATCTCCCATGAACACAGCAATTTCTCTTCCTGTAATTAGTATTTATATCAAAATGCATTTCTTAAGAGAGTAAATTTTAAAAGTCTTCATCACAAGAAAGAAAAATTTTTTACTATGTATGGTGATGGATGTTAACTAGACTTATTATGGTGATCATTTCACAATTATACAAATGTCAAATCATCATGTTGTACACCTGAAACTAATATAATGTTACATGCCAATTATATCTCAATTAAAAAAATACAGGGACTGGCCCCATGGCCTAGTGGTTGTTGGGTGCACTCCCCTTCAGTGGCCTGGGTTCGGTTCTTGGGGCAGACCTACACCCTTCATTGGTGGCCATGCTGTAGCAGCAACTCACATACAGATAGACGAAGGTGGGCAACAGATATTAACTCAGGGTGAATTTTCCTCAGCAAAAAAAAAGTATTTCTGAAGATTGATTTTTCTGTTGTTGGTGGTGAATATTTTCAATTGAGAATCAGGAGATTGGGGTTTAGCCTTTATTCTGTAAACAGTTTAAACAATTAGTAGTATAAATTTGGTGAAGGTATTTGACCTTTCTTGACGTAGTTTTCTTCATTGCTTAAAACAGGAGAAGTCGTCCTGTGATCTCCCCGTCCCTTTCAACTTTGTATAAAGTTTTCTTTGCTTTTTTTCTTTGTCAAATTCTAAGCAAAATAGAAACTTTATAATTGTGTTACTAGACAGAAAGACCATGGAATGGGCTGTTGGAAACTCTCTTGCTTAGTTGTTGTAGCATTAAACATTAATTGCCTCAATGAGATGCGTTGTTTTATAAGAACCTTTCTTTCCTCTCCCAGAGATAACTGCATTCAACAAATTAATTTTTTTGTCTTCCATTTCTATTTGATGCATTGTTAAAATTCAAGCCCAAATTCAACTGTTACTGGAAATTATTTTTAAAGTGATAATTACATGCCTTATTTGTCTTTTAAATACTGCTACATAATTACTATAGAGACTTATTCTGTGTTGGATACAGGTGGGATGCAATATAAAATGTACCCTTTCTGAACAAAGAGAAAAAAAAGTTGTGCAAATCACAGCTGTAATTACTAGGTGCGGGTGTATAGAAAAAAATGATTTTCTAGTCACTGTATTCATTCATCTTATTTTGAGTGGGAAATTATAGTTCTTCTAATTAAACAATAGTTGTCACTTTAATTTGCTAAGCACTTGATTGGTTGAATAATATCACATACTTCTGCCTTTGTATGGAATGGCCTGATTTGGGGTTACTTTCTAGAAAATGTTGAGGGTTGTTTGTTG
Organism: Equus asinus; assembly: GCF_041296235.1. Lineage (NCBI taxonomy): Eukaryota > Metazoa > Chordata > Mammalia > Perissodactyla > Equidae > Equus > Equus asinus. The sequence goes on from NC_091790.1 coordinate 175,589,886, forward strand.
TTATTGTTTTTAAACCCACGGCATATTATTCTTTACAAGCTGTCAGCTCAATGCTGAAATCTTGTCTGGAACATGAAAAATGGGTAACTCTGTCTGCAGGCCTGGCATTCTCACCTCTGCAGCTTTCTCAAGAGCCCAGTGGCAAAATCAAATTATCAGAAGTCATGAAGAGGCTGCTCCTGGCAGCATGTATCACATTGGAGGCCTCTCATTGGTGAAGTCATAATTTTCTCAACTATATGCATGCAGCCAGTAGAGCCAGGAGAATTCAAGATTGACCAGGCTACCCACACCCCAACTTCTCCCCTCTAGATGCCCACCAGTGCATGAGACTCTAGGACCTTATTGAAAGTTGACATTTTAATTTTTTTAAAGTGTATTCTAGTAGATTTATTTAATTTTGAAAGACTTTTTGACCAAACCTTTTTGCTTTAACCATCTTCCACATTTGAAAATCATTTTGCCCTGAAAAAATTTCATTTGTAGATTTACTTAAAATATTTAAAATTGTATATATATACTTTTTTTACTGTATATAGTATACTCTTCAATTTAACTCAAAAGATTTATTTCTTGAACAACATAATATGTAGGTATTCAAGTATCCTATTTATATTGTACTCTTCAGCCAGTTTTTATTACAATTAGAATTTTGGTTAGAAATAATCCCTATGGAATTTTCTTTCTTTTTTTTTTGCTGAGAAAGATTTGCCCTTAGCTAACATCTGTTGCAATCTTCCTCCTTTTTTCTCTTTTGTGTGTGAGCCACTGCCACAGCATGGCCACAAACAGATAAGTGGTGTATGTCTGCTCCTGGGAACCAAACCTGAGCTGCCAAAGCAGAGTGCACTGAACTTACCCACTAGGCCACCAGGGCTGGCCCCCTGTGGAGTTTTAATGTGTTTTTTCTCCCTAGGTTTCCTTGGTAAGCTTGGACCTGAATATAGTTTGTATATTTTAGGTAATTGAGACATAGCCAGTTTTTGCTTTTTAAAAATACAGAACAATATCGATTTTACTTACATCAGTCCTAAATGAAATAATCAGGTATATAATTTACATTTATAATTGCATTTGAAAATTTTCAGTGAGAACTTATGCCCAGGGACAGAAAATACTTGTCTGACTCACTATATTTTTATTCAGTGAGATAGTTTCTTTTTCATCTGCCATAGCTGACCACAGACAAAACGTTTTTTTGTGATTTGCTGGATGAGAGGGATAAAGAGATATTAAAAAAATATCTTCCAATAATGTATCTGAATATTTTTTGCTTTGATAGAAGGTACTTACATCCCATGATTGAGACTCATTGTTTTTGCTTGTGTGTGTGTGTGTGTATTTTATTTTTGTACCCGGCTCTAGGAGAACAAATTTGACCAGGCCTTTTTGCACACTAATGCTTATCTATTGAGCTTTTGAAACTACTTTGACTATATAAGTTTTATAAAAGTCCAATAAATAAAAACTTGGCTCATGTGTGAGCTGCCTTGTCATATTTGTCCATAATCAGTACCACAAATTACCTCAAAATTACTTCAAGCTAAATAGAAAGTTCCTGCTTGGTGTGTCTATACAAAATACAGTTAAGATTTGTATGACTTATTCCTGTGTTGAAAGATATCAAAAAGGAGAAAGTAAATATTAATGTAAAACTCTAAAACTTAAACACCAAAATGCGTACTGTATGATGTAAGCAAGCTGTTCTTGGTACACTGCTTATGTAGCTTCTTTACCAACATAGTAAGTGGCTTCTAATCTAGAGCTCCTCTGTTCCTAAACCAAAGAAACATGTCAGAAAAAAAGAATCAAAAAAACCTTCCTCAACTCTTACCAGAATTGACTAGATAATACTAATTATCTATGATAGGCTTTGTGAACTCAGTGAAATACATGTTCAGAAATAAATTTGCAAATTCTTCAGACATTCAGATTAGTGCTTGTATGGGCCTTTTATTAACTAATAATCCTGGGAGCTTAAAGGACTCTTGAATGATTCTTTTTTTGTTGTTTGTTTTTTGTTTTTGTGAGGAAGATTGGCCCTGAGCTAACATTTGTGCCAATCTTCCTCTACTTTATGTGAGACACTGCCATTGCATGGCTTGATGAGCAGTGCTATGTCCGTGCCCAGGATCTGAACCTGTGAAGCCCAGGCCGCCAAAGTGGAGCAGGCAAACTTAACCACTATGCCACTGGGCCAGCCCACTGAGTAATTCTTAAAATTTAGACAGTATTAATAGTTAATACTTTGCCATGTGGAAGAAAATAATGCCCAGTATCAAGGCTAATTCAGTAAGATAATTACAGATATAATGTGTTTAATTGAGATGCATCGATAATGTTGGCTAAGTATAGCAATCTCAAAATGAAGAGTGAGTCCATTCAGTTGTTGAAAATGTAGTCTTTCTAATAAAAACACAGACTATTCTGTCATTTTAATATCGAATTAATTTGTTCAACTGTTTCCATTAGCTGTCATTTTCCATGTTATCAATTCTTCAACAAATTGACAATTCTTTTTTTAAATATGTAATTATTAGTGGTTAGGATTGACATCATATTTAAAGTGGTTATTAATATAACCATATCTTGTTAGGGATGCCAAATTTGACATCTTGAATTGATTGATGACGCATGCATGCATACTCTCTACATATAACAATCAAGACATGGGCTTTAGGAGAGAGATGACTAAACTATGATGCTATTTTGTATATTTAGTTTGAAACAGTACCTGAGCAAGTTTGGATGTAATTAAACCAAAGAAATTTTTTATTATATTTATTTATATGTTTACATTCTCTCTTCAATGACTTTTACTTATAAATTCCACAATGTTACAGACTATATTCAAAATTTGACTCTCTCTTTCTTGGCAGATTGTTTAGCAAGTTCAGACATGGTAGCTAGACACACAATTTTTCTACAACATACCCAAAATCTCACTAATTTACTGTAAGAGAAGTTTATCACATTTTCACTTTATAAATCAATATTGAATTATAATTACTGGTTATAATTCCAGACACAATGGAATAATTGTGCTGGACTTGCCCTCTCATCATAAACAACTATAAAACTGGACAAAATATAAGATATGACATTTCCCAGGCATCGTACAGTAGGTAGCCCAGGTCTGGGACTCTTGAGAGAAGGGAAACACATGAGTGTGGGCTTTCGTCCTATTGCATTTTCTGACTAGAGAGCAGGAGGGTGGAGGCCAAGTGAGAATAGCTGTCTTGCTGAGCTGAGCAGGTAGAAATAGACATTTTGGGGTATGGAATTCTGTGGAATTTGTGAAAGATTATACTGAAAGCGAGAGAGCTGTACAGAGAGTAGTGCCTAAAGTCTATACGATGTTCCTCTTACATTTTTGGCTGAAAGCTAGGCTGTATATAAACAGAGTGAGATACTATGAAGCTTAAAATATAACAGTTACAGGGCTGAGTGCTAAATAGATATATTAGAGATTGCACAGTGCTGGAAATTCTGGACTTCCAACCCTTTCAGGGCAGAGAGACCTTTGAGATATTCGGCGTTCATTTGAGAAAATAAAGTCTATGCTTTAGGAGTAAAGACAGTTGCCTAAGCGGAGTTGACAAAGGTGTTATGTAAAGGGCTAGGTAGTATATATTTTTAGGATTCATAGCCATATGTTCTCTATAACAACTACTCAAATTTGCCATCTTAGTGTAAAAAACGCTACAGACCATACGTTAAACAGACGTGGGTATTTTTAAAAAATCTTTAAAAAACATAACAAAATATACAAACAAAAACAGACCATAGACTGAATTTGGCCTGTGGGCTGTAGTTTGCCAATCTCTGCCCTAAAGTATATGCTATCCTAGGACTGAGGACAAATCCTAAATAGACCCCCTTAACGAAGCAGAAATCCAAGCCTCATGTGATCAGTTGCTAGCTCACTGTCTGGGAGGTCGCGTATTTATGAAAGGTGAAAAAGTAGAGCAGCACCCAGGCTTTCCCATTTTACTCCTCCTCCCCACACACTATCCAGTCATTTCCCTTATCTACATTATAAATTGCCTGGCTGGGTATACACACACGCACACACACACGCGCGCGCGGGCATATATGCACATATGTCTACATATAGATACATACGAATATCAAAGACTATGTGTGTGTACATGTATGTATATAATTATTCACAGATCCATATATCCGGGGGCAAATTTGATGGTGTTTTATAAAGTTATAGACCTGGATGAACAGAGTGATTATTTTATTTTTTTCTTCCTCTTTTTCTTCTCCCCAAAGCCCCCTGGTATATAGTTGTATATTCTAATTGTAGGTCCTTCTGGTTGTGGCATGTGGGACACCGCCACCTCAGCATGGCCTGAGGAACAGTGCTGTGTCCGCGCCCAGGATCTCAACCAGCAAAACCCTGGGCCGCCAAAGCGGAGCACATAAACTTAACCACTCGGTCACAGGGTTGGCCCCCAGGGTGATTTACAGGTCACCTAAAATAGTCTCTTTAAATCCTTTCTCTCCAGGTAGTCTTGAGCATAGCATTCCCTCCTAACAGTATGACTCTGTGCCTTTACTTTTCTATAATCTTGATTAAACTTTTCATTAACTTAACAGGATATTTCAAATGCAGTAGGAATTTTTGTTTGTTTGTTTTTATACAGGCAAATATTCAGAGTTGTCTGACACTTTACTTTTTCCAAATATGTAGTCTTTTTGCAGCCATATCCAAAGGGTAATTTCACAGTTATTTGCTGGAATTATACAGCCATCAAAGTACAGTGTGTCTGGTTAAATATCTTTATGTTTTTTTAGCATGGGATGAAATTTTCTTAAGTTCTCATAGAAGGGAAGTTGGGGAGTTGTTTAACTGTTGGAGCATGTCAGAAGATACTCAAGTTATTAATTATTTATCAAATTTCTGCTCAGGAACTAGTACTGTTTTTTAGTACCAAAAATGTAAAAACAAGTTTCTTATTCCTCAGCAAAGACATTATACCTGAACAGCCAAGATGTTTCCACATGAAATAAATAGAGATCAATATAACATAATGTATACTCTAAATAAAAAAGTTAATAAATTTAAAAAAAAGGATGAGTACTTTAGCAAGAGATAAGAATTGACATGAAATGAAATCTATTTGAATCTGACTGTTTCAAACTGGAAATGAGAAGTGTCTTTAATGGTTTTAGCTATAGTTTCCTTAATGCCTCCTTGTAGACAAACAATAAACTACAAAAAAAAATCTCTCTGGTCTTATTTTTATAATAACTAACTATTGTTTGATATAATTTCAATTAGGGAAAATTCTCTCATTTTGTAATTGGAAATGACTTAAAACGACAGTATTCTTGGGAAATGAAACACAGCAGCGTGTTCAAGCTGGAATAAAAATGACTGATATTTCTTGAGGCCAGATTGTGGTAGCTGGGGAGGCTCTAGGTAGAGGCAGAGGGAATAGAAGGTGAGGTAGGGGTCCAAAAGCTGAATTACTTTTCTTTCATTCTATTGCTTAGGGCCAGCCTGGAAAGAGTCATAGTTTGGCATGCAGTTTTTGTCTCTCAGTGTCATGGAGTTAGCTGGAGGACACTAGTAAATATTAAACCATAAAAACATGTCTATCGTTTTATTCACAAAAGGAACACTAAAATATGTATGGGGAAAAATGATAATTCTGGGCTTGGTGTCCTTGCCGAGTTGCCAGCATTTGCCAGGTTCCCAAGGATTAATTTCCACTCGGAGAATTTACACCTGGTAGCTAAATGTTACCTAGATGGCTGTTGCATATTTAGACCAAGTTTCAACAAAATTAATTGTTAGCACACAGAAAGGAGAGTGCCTGCGGAGTATTCCTTTGTGGGCTGAGTACCACTGCATGGAAACCATGTTTTGAAAGATAATATTAAAATATGCAGTAAAATTGCAATGAATCCTAAAGGGGGAAGGGAAAAAAAACTGTTAACAGCAAATCCTTGAAAAATGTGAATTCTCTATCATTTTTCTCAATCCTTTCTATGTTTTCAGTCTAATAAGATATTTCTCTTGTGACTCAATGAATTGGGAGACTGCAATAAAATAGTAAAATAAAGGTAAAAGACATTTTATCCTGAACCATTGATGCATATAGAATATTACAGCAATTAGAATACCCAGATTCCTAGTCTTAGACATTCATGTGTTCTAGTGACAAGAGGCAGAAAAATTGATTAGCAGTAAACATATAGTGGAACTATAGGTAGCCATTTCCACTGACGCTATTCTTATCTTTGAGAATTTTTTTCTTTCGTCTAATGGCACATGTTTAATGTCTTACTATCCTACTGCAATTTGAACTATTTTTTGTTTGTTCCTCAGAAAGGAAAAAAAGTCACTGAGAGTCTCCTTGACATAATCGAAAACTTGCTTCGCTACTCTTTTCTAGTCCAAATAAACCTAATTTCTTTAAAGTTTTCTCATCAGTTTTCCCAGATTCAAAATGTTTCCTTCTTTGTTCCACCTTTTCTCTGAGACCTCTTTGTTCTGGACTCTTTCTTCAGAGACAGCAAATTAAGCTTAAGATGATATTTACGAAACAACCATGGTCACGTGTTTTGCAAAGGTATGTAAATGTAAGTGTGCTCTAGTGGTGTCAGGCTGTAGTGGCAGTGGGAGTATCTGTCACAAAATGAGTGCATATGATGAGAAGGAGTGTCTTTCCAAACAGAAGATGAAACCCTCATTGTAGATACCAATATAATCAAAGGAGAGGTAAGACAGCCGAACAGCCATCTTGGGAAGTGAGTTTCCAGCATTAGGGGCTCACATACGTTTTACTTACCTGGCTGGGCCTGTGCCATTAGGAAACATTTAAGCTCTGACACCATGTATTTCCTAGTCATAAGCTGCTTGCAAGATGGTTTTCAAAGTTACTTCCTTTCCCTTCTTGAGAAATTATTAGCAATATTAAACTATTATGTGGCTTCCTCGTATAAATGTTAGTTCAGTTTTAAGATGGGAACCCATTTCATCCCCATAGTCCAGTCATCATTTGATAACACAGGTTCTTCTTTATAGATCACGGAGTCTAAAAGTCTATAGTATAGAGAGGTAAGTGAACTTGAGAGTCGTACTGAGAAACTTAATATTCCATAAACATAATTTTTTTTAATCTTCTGAGACACAAACTTAATTTGGGTCTTTATTTTTGTTATGAACTATAGATTTGATTGTGTATTTCTACACAGTAGCTTCTATGAGCCACATCTTTTTTTCAAGTTTTTTCTTTTATTCTTTTTTTTCATTGCCATTTGAGTAGCAACATTAGGATGAAAACACATGCATATGTACGTTGTATTTAACAGATCTACAGTAAAAGTCCTGTATATATACAGTGTAAGTGTGTATGTGTGTGTGTGTGGTACGTTACCGTTTTGCTAAGAACATTTTAATTTGATTGATTCATTTGTTAAGTCATTCACTCTCTTGTAGTCCTCAACCCATTTTCTATTTCCCTCCACTCCATGGGTAACTATTTTAATGCATTTATCAGTTTATCTTTATTTGTATGTGTTCTTTAAATGTGTGTGTTTATATTTTGTCTACACACGTTTTAATTTTCATAAAGAATATTTGCTGTAACTCCCATTATTTTTCTTATTCTTTCATGTTTTTTGAACTCAGCACTGTTTTCAGTTGGTATCCATCTTGATGCATTGCTTGCTTAGCCTTTCTTTTTAAATGCTGCCTAGCACTCCACGGTAGTTTGCATCAATGACATTTAACTATCCAGTAGAAGCTAAAAACTCAGGTTGTCTCCAGACACTATCCCCTTCCCCAGAGTAGTGGTTTCTTTGCAGTATGCCTGCAAGTAGAATTTCTGACCCCTAAGGAATAAGATTATGAATTTTGACTTTTAAGGCAAGATTGCCCTCCAAAAGTTTGCACAAATAGAAACTTCTATCAGCAATGCACAAGGATTCTCATATCCTCATATTTTACCAATACTTTGTAGTAAACAGCCGCCTAATAATTTTCAGTCTGATGGATGCAGTTTATTTTGTTGCTTTGATTTAAATTTCTCTGATTGCTAATGAGTTTGAACTTCTCGCCCTGTGATTGCTAGACTTTTGAGTTTCCACTTCTTTAAGTTGCCTCTCCATGTCCTATGCTCATCTCTGGTTATTTTTCTTATAGTTTTGTTGGAAATCCTAACAAATTCTAGAAACTAATTTAGATATTGCAAACATCTTCTCATTTTTTTCGTCTTTCTGCCAGTTTTTATGTTTCCTTAATTGAATAAACTATCTTAATTTTGAAGTAACCAAATTCATCATTTTATTTACCTTACAATTTATGGTTTTGAAGTTTTGTTATGAGGTCCTTCGTTGTCTCTATGTTATGAAGATAGTCTCATATTTTTTCTCCACTAATTTGGTAGTTTCCCCCTTTATAAACAGCTCTAAATACACAGATCATCTCTGTCTTCTGTGTTCTCCAGGACTTGTCTGCATTGCACCAGTACCACGCCCTCATTACTTTGGCTTTATAAAATAATACAGTATTTAAAATAGATTTTAGTCATTCTCCAGTATTAATTAAAAAATCTTTGTTTTTTAATAAAGTCAAATAGCACATTTTAAATTTATTAATTTCATTAATATTTCATGGGATTAAAAAAATCTCACCCCTATGAGTCCAGCGTTTTCTCTCTAAAAAGTGGATATTGTGAAAGTCTCTAGAGATAGAGACTAAAGTACCTGTTGAAATCTATTATTAATTCATTAGCTGATATTAATTTAAAAAGAAAGAAGCAAACTTGCTTTTTACTTTAAGCTGTCCGTTATTAATTTCATAGCCTGTTTGTCTGAATCTCTCAAAATCTCTCAAAAGTCTGATCACTTAATTCATGTCTGAAACACCACCACCACCAAGAACAACTGATTAGCTTTGTACATAATAATAATTAAAAAGAAAATCCATTATTTCCCAACAAAACCATCTTAAACAAATTTGATCCGTTTGTCCTATATGACATTGGATGATTAGCTAAATCCTTTAATTTTCAAATGGATGGATTGGATTCAGTGTAAAAAATAATTTGAATCAAAAGTCAATATTTTTCTTCTCAATTGTGATGTTAGACTTTCCATTAAATGATAACATGAATATCCCACTTACTGTCTAGGACACAATAATACATTTTAATTTAATTTTGAATCTATTATTTTAAAACTTATTGTTTGTGGAATATTAGGTTAGGTTCTGGCTAGAATATATATGTCTCTAAATTATTCTTTTCTCCTGGATAATTTTACATGTAATTGTGCCTCACATTTCTTTGTAAAATTTCTGCCAATTGAAGAAGCCAAGGAAAAATTGAAGAACTAACAATGAAAATGAAGTGGTGATTAAAGACATAAGTACCCCAGAAAGCAAACAAAGAAAGTATATGATGGATGAGAGAATTTTCAGATATGTTGTGTTGCTGATTATCTGTCTCTCTGTCATCGTCATCACCATCATTATCATCATCATTGTCGTCATCATCTGCCCTATCATTCATTTGATATGTGAGCACTGATCATTGAGTTATACATTTCCTGTTTCTACTATAACAATTTATCCCAAACTCACTGGCTTAAAATAACATGAATGTATTTCCTTACAGTTCTGGAGGTCAGCAGTCTCAAATCACTTTCACTGGACTAAAATTAAGGTGCCCTCAGACCCATGCTCCCTTTGGAGACTTAAGGGGGAAATCTGTTTCCTTGCCTTTTCTAACTTCTAGAGACTCCTTATGTTCTTTGGCTTATCGCCCCTTTTTCTATCTTCAAAACATGCAGTGTAGCATTTTCTCTCCTCTCTGGCCACTGCTTTCACCCTTACATTTTCTATCTCTGACTCTGACACCCCTATTTCCCTCTTATAAGGACCTTTCTGATTACATTGGGCCTACAAGAATATTCCAGGACAGTGTCCCTATCTTAAGACCCTTAACATAATCACATCTGCAAAGTCTCTTTTACCATGTAAGGTAAAATATTCCCAGGTTCAAGGGATTGGGGAATGAATAGCTTTGAGGGCCCTTATTCAACCCATCACATGTTGTATAATCTGGAGATCATTGGTGATCAAATGAAAGATTAGAATGGGGAGTGATAGAAAAAAGTGTCTGGTTGGAGGACAGATTAAGAGGGAAAGAGAGGAGAATTGTAGCCATTGAATATAGAAAACTCTTTTGAGGAATTTTGCTGAAAATGGGGGGCACATATATTGAGCACTCATTGGCAGAAGTGGCATTATAATTGTTTTTAAATTTAAGATGTGAAAGTAATAACATGTTTTTTGATGGATGTGTGCAATAGAAAATGAAAATACTGATGTAGAAGGGAAAGGAAAGGGTTTCTGGAAGGATTCCCTTTAGTATGGATAAGATCGTGAATATTTCATTTATGGGAACATAGAGGAAGGTGGAATATGAGGGGTAGATGGGTAGATGTGAGGTGGGTGTTTGAGAATCCTCTTTGATGGCTCAATTCTCTCAGGTGGGATCTGAATGTTGTTGAGTGTTAAGGTGGCAGGGGAAGTGTTTAGGGAAAAGATGGGAAATATTTTTCTAGCAGACTGGAATAGTTAATAAAATAGAAAAGTATTTTGTAAGTGATCAGCCATATTAAAGTTCCTTTTGAGTTTCATGGTTATAAATGTAAACTGTGTCCATTTAAGAGGATGCTAACTTTTTCTCCAGCCATATTTAACTGTACTGAGGTAGGAGGGAGAAAGAGAGAGGTTTGGTTTTGTTTTCTTTTTCTTTTCTCACCATAGTCATGACTTGGGTAAGTGAGAATTGTGATGCTAGAAGGGGCAGGTGAGTTAAATTTGTATTTAGCTGGGTGATTGTAAGTACTGACCATGAAATTATAGCTGGGAAGGAGTGGAGTGGATTGTTGCTACCGTTGGGTTGAGTGATTATTGGGTAGAAGAGGTAATAGAGAAGGAATTAGATGGAAAGATGGTGGTAGAGAGGGTGGGATGTATTAAATTGAGGTTATGGAGGGATTACAATTATTAGTAGTGCCAATCAAACATATAAGAATATTTTTTATTATTTCAAGTCAGAGAGTGGTGGAAAGGGAGAAAATCATGCAGGATAGGGAGCGGTGAGTTTGGAATTCTCTCTTAACCCTGATGATAGAAGCAGAAGTCTCTGGGGAATGTAAATCCTAGTCTCTTTACCCATGAAGATAGATTTAGAAGACCTAAGAAAGTTATGGTCTCAGACCCAGTATTCGTGTTCACTCGTGACCCATGTTGAGTCAGAGTGGTAGGAATTAAGTTTACAGACTCTGATTTGAAATTTCTTGATGGACTTTTGACCCTGGAGGATGTGTATTACTTACTTCTGCAGACTCCTCCTTCACACTTGTGATGGGGTGCTAATTAATGTTGCTATCTTACGTGATTTGGGACTCTACTGTCTTATGCTATGGGTCTGCATTTCTAATGAGTAAGAGTTTTGAGAGAAATGTACAGAAGAGTAGAGTTAAATGGTAGAAGCAAAAGCATCATGGTATGGTTGAAAGAATGTGGCTTTTATTGTTTCTGTCTTTGGGAAATCACCTAGTATGAAGATCATCTATTTCATTATTTATAAAAATAATAGTGATATATAACATAGAGTTTCCATCAGGATTTATTGTGATAATGTGGTAATACAACTATCACACACCCATACACACAAACCCTAATATAATAAAGAACTATAATCTCTTAATATTTGGTCCTTGTTACTGTTTCTGTAATTAAGTTTGTTTCTTTTTATTACTTCTCTGCTGGTGGAAAAGAGCTGGTTAGGAATGCTTAGTACACTAATTCTTTATGAACAAGTTCTCTTTCCTAGATTATGCATATCAGTTATATAGCTAAGTCCATGTAGATCGTTGATCAGGGCTGTAATATGAGTTTTTCTGTACATATGCCTTGAGTTTTTGCTTGTTTATCTTAAAATCTTCATTGATGATTTAATCATTTGATCTAGCCCACCTATGGTAGTATTTTGGTTTTATTTTCGCCCCAATTTCAAATCACATATTAAAATAATGAATGAATGAATTTTAAAATATTAGATTCAAATTGTAAAACATAACATTATTTATCATAAACCAAAGAAAATAATTTGCATTATAGAGAAATATTTGTATACTAAAATGTACCATATAATAGGATAAATATAATATAAAAATGTATCATAAGTATATATTCACTTTTCAATAAGTGGAAGACATCAATAGAATATTACAAATTGTGAAGAAAGTAATAAAATAAGATTAATCCTACGCCTCCTGCCTCCTTACCCATGAACATGAGATAAAAAATATGCCTTGCACTTGTTAGAAGTACATGAAAGGCGATATATGTATGTATGTCTGTAGCTGTGTATATGTATGTTTCAACTGCTAGATACAGGTGAGTAAAACATAGCAGCAATGAGGTAAGAAACATCCATGGCCGTAAACTTATATGAAGTGGGCTATATATTAGACTCTCAGAGGGAAACTTATGAGGCACTATCTTTGAGAGTCTGATATGTAGGCCACTTCATAAACCTTTATAGTCATGTATTAAGACATATTTTTGGTGTCCATCATATTTGCTTTATAAAGAAATAATTGTTGGTAGGAGTCAATTCAACAATGGTTGGCTTATTTCACTTGAAATCTAAACCCATTTATGTGCAAAATAGCAAATAATTCCTTCTGTTAAAAAGTACATACTGGCTATTGCCTCCATAGCACAAGAGCCAAGTATATTTATTTTTTTAGTTTTATCTAAGCATACTTCAATTGAAAATGAAACATAAAGTCAGCATGAGCACCATGTACACCTTCTATCGGGAATACATACATGCTAATCTACATACTAAATGTTAAAAATGAAAGCTAGTGAAGAATATTATCAATGACTTCTCAAATTATTCACTTTTAATAGTGTAGACAAATGTGGTATCTTTCGGAAATAATTTTAATCAGGAAATTATTCAGTTTAGAATTTTCCATCATTATATAGTCATTTGGACCACAGACATTTAGACAGATTCCATTGAAAAATAATTATTCAGATTGGTTTTTTTCCTAACAAATGGAGAAACATGAAAGTGATAAACTTTATTATTGGTTTTTGTCTACCCTTTCTTACATGTTTTAAAATAAATGATACATTTTTTACTAAGAAGCAAAATGGAACTGAGCCAGAGTGAATGCTAACCAAATATTTACAAAAGTTCATTGATTTTTATTTTATTTTATAAGAAACCAAAGAATAAAGGTCCTAGGCAAATGTTACTTTTACCTAAGTCATTTTTAAGTTAAAAGGTGTTATCAAAGAAGTGGTTTATCCCAAAATATTTTTTGTTGTTGCTATTGTTGTTTTTGGAAAGACATAGAAATTATTCTTTCTGCTAAGTTTGGATTTATCTTACAGGCAATATGAAGGCACAGAAATTTTTTTTAACAGCAGTGAAGCATAGAATGAGTTTTCAAAAAGTTTAAAGTTTGTAGGCTAGATGAGAAATGGGAAGCATAAATCGTGATTACAAGACAGTAGAGTAAACTGATAGAAGTATTAAGAGAGTAAACAGATAGAAGTTTTAAGAGGTGGTGGAACATGAGGTAGAGAGGGGAACTTTTGTTTTTGTTTGATTTTATGCTATTAAAATCAGGAGGAACTTTTCAGTGTAGAAGTCCAGGAGAAGGGAACACCAAAGATACTTCAAAATGTGTGAGTCTAGGTGCGTAGTCGGGAAACCCTAGCACTGCTAGCGCTGGAGCGTGGGCTCCAGAGGAAGGCTGCTGCGGTCACAGCCAGGCTCTGCCCTGGACATGCTGCTATGGCTAAGTTTCTTAATGGATAAAATGGAATTACCAATGATATCTAATCATTGGGTTTTTTGAGGATTAATAAGCTAATGTTTATTAAGCACTAAGAACAGTACTTGGCACATTGAAAACCTTCAGCATGTTACCTTTTGAATAGACTGTGCTGCATCTCTTTCTCAACAAATCTCTCATTATCACAGAGCAGACAGATAGGTCATCAACTGGGAAAATGTAGACTGAACAGGACAAAAATGCTAGAGATCTAGATCTTAACGAAACCAGAGGAACAACTGTTCCAAAACTGACAGATAATCAGCAGCTGTCATTTACAGAGCATATTGGCATAAATTTCTTTAAGAATGCTTTTGGTAAAACCTTGTCGCTTCAAAGCAAATTTTTAACCACTACCAATAGATATTGAGAGAATCCTAATTACAGAAATAAGGACTCTCATCCATATCAGTAACAGGTAGGGAGAACGAATTTGACAAGCATGGATATATAAGCAAGTATCAGGAGAACTTTGAGAGTGCAAGGAAGAGCCAGAAATAGAACTGACACAAACACATACATAGACATGTGTATGTACACACGTTTATGTGTGTATGTACGTATATATACACATATACTTTATATGTTCATATACGATTCATAACAGGTTAATATGTTTTTTAAAAAGTAAATTAATTATTCAGTCAGTCACATATGTGACTCTGTAGGCCATAGAAGTGATCTGATCTTCTTCATTCAGCTCTCTGCTGCCTGCGAACAATACTTAACAAATAACTCTAATTAGCATCTCTTGTGGAATAAAGTCTTAAAGGTCATATACATCCCACATAATACTGACAAATAGGTTATTATAAGTAATAAATCATAAATAAGATATAAGATTATTTGAGACTATATTGTTAATAAAATGTCATCATAATTATCAGATATTTAAAGGAGGCATAGAACAAATCTGTTACTAACAAATCGTGTTGTATGGTCATACTGATACATTAGAAACATTCATCCCTGTTTTTTATGCAGTAGATATCTGTATTTTTCAATTCTATGGGGTTTTTTTTAGTAATGGATTAAGTAATATTAGAATTTTGTGCAAAAATACTAGACTTCCCAGAACTCAACAGTCTGAAATCATTATTTCTCAAATATATTAAATAAGCACTTAGAAATTAACAAGTACATTTTTTCAAAGGTCAGGCACCAGCTTCTAAGAATATATTAATTGAGGGGCCGGCTCAGTGGCGTAGTGGTAATGTCACGTGCTCCACTTTGGAAGCCCAGGGTTCACAGCTTCGGATCCCAGGCGTGGACCTATGCACTGCTCATCAAGCCATGGTGTGGCGACATTCTACATACAAAATAGAGGAAGATGAGCACAGATGTTAGCTCAGGGCCAATCTTCCTTCCCCCCTCACACACAAAAAGAAATAATATATTAATTGAATAACGTTACTGATGAACTCCCTGGCTGACTGAACAAGTGCTGGATATATTATTGAATGGATTTCTTAGTCCCTGAGAGTTGTATCTTTGTCATGTAAACTTATGAGTGATACCAGTTTTCTGAAGTCCTATACTCATTGGTAATTGATTGCCTTCCTTGTTCACACTCTGCTCCCTAATCTAGACAGCAAGAACTACCTGGCCAAACATCAGTACTACCTAGGCTTTCTTTCTGCTTATCATTATTCAGGTTACCCCATAGTTAGTCTCAATGACTAGTGCCTCTGGCTTCCTTCTTTTCCATCTGTTCGCCATTTGGTTTCCTGAATCTTGATCATTTCATATGTTTCACCTTGGAATGTATAAAATAGACCTTTTTAGATGATGATAATATGAGATACTAGAAGAAATTAATAACAGAGAGAGAATGAAAACTATGATGTAAAAAGTACGCGTGTGTGTGAATTTGTGTGTGTGTTGGTGTGTTGCAGCTGAAGTTGCATTACTTAGAGTGAGTATAAAGGGTTCCAAGATATTTGGTACATAGGAACATGGGAAACAAGGAGAACAAATAAACAGGAAAACAATACCAAAGAATGCTCTCCGTTATTTTGTTTTTCTTGACAGTTATCATCATATATTTTTACAGGATTTTTCATAGCAGCAATCCCTTTGGACATCTAATAAGAGCTTATGTATTTAAGATTTGGCTTGCCCTTGTTCTCCATGGCAGAACTCTCCTTGAGAAAGAGGGAAAAATGCCCTTTCCTGGTCATCTTCTGGCTACTCCTTAGGTTTCATCTGGACTAGCATGCCCAGATTTTCCTTCCAAGATTTCTCTTCCCTCCTCTCAATAGGGATCCGGATTCACATGAATATACAGTTGAGTCAATAACATATCTTTAAAGTCCCATCATTCTCCAACTGCATTGTAGTGTTGTCTTTGTGATAAATCAGCTGACTATGTATATGTGCATCTGTTTCCCTGTTCTGGATCGTTGGTCAGTTTGACTGTTCTTGAACCTACACTGTCTTGGTATCTGGTGGTGCAAATGCTTTGTTCTTCAAAATAGTCTTAATTATTTTTGCCCTGCTAAGATTTTGATTGTGGTTATGTTAATCTGATGTCTTTACCATGTTGAATTCTTCAAACCAAAATCATTGTGTATCCTTTCATTTATTTGTCTTTGTTATTATTTCTTTAAAATTGTGTGGTGGGAGAGGTCTTGAACATCCTTTTTTAAGGATATATTTCTAGATATTTAAAAATACTGTTTAAAATTTTAGTTTATATTTGTTTGTTGAAGGCATGAAGCAACACAATTGTTTGCATATTTACCTTGTATCCAGTCTTCTTTCTAAATTCATTAATATGTTTACTTATAAATTTGCCTGTAGATTATTTGGCTTGTCTATATTTACAGTTATATAGCCAGCACAATGATAGTTTTGTTTATTCCTATGTGTTTGCTTTATTTATTTATATATTTTAAATATGTATTTATAGCTTTATTTCAAGTGAAGGTTTCAGCGTAATTTTGAGTGAAAGTGGTAATAGCAAGCATCTTTATCTCATTCTTAATCTCAGAGGGACATATTTCAATAATTTACCATTAGGTATGTTATTTTCTGTAGGTATTTTACAGATACTCTTTCTTTTGTAAATACTATAGGGTACAAAGACTTTTCTTTTGTAAATCAGAAACCACATTGAATTTTATCAAATGTTTATTCTGCTTCTATTGGGACAGTCATATGATTTTTCCCTATTTTTACTTAATGTGTACATTGAATATTGAGTGCTAAATCAAATTTGCCTTTCTAGAGTAAGCCAACAGACACCCTCTTTGTATATCCCTAAGACTGACTTGCTGATATATTTGTTAGGATTGTTTGCTTATGTTTATAAAAGAGATTGATCTATCCTCTTCCTTTCTTGTATTCTTCTTGTCGGTAAAATAATGTTAATTGACCATATAAAATTAGTTAGAGCCTATTTCTTCCTTTTCTACTCTCAGTGAAAAAATGTGCAAGATTGGTAATATTTCTTCCTTACAAATTGGAAATCTTCACCAGTAAAATCAATTGAGACTGGATAATTCTTCATGAGTGTGTAAACTAGATTAAATTTCATTAATAGGTACAAGACTGTTCTAAGTTATGTTTTTCAATGAATTTGCCTCTCCAAACTATTTTGTCAATTTTTTAGAGAGAAGATTTTTCTTTTTTGTAATGTGCTGTTGTTATATTTATGTCTGTAGTCTCTTTAACTCTTCGCTTCTTTCATTGTTGATATCGATGTATACTTTTTTCTTTATCTGCCTCACTAGAAGTCCATCAATTTTATTAGACTTTCGAAAGAAACAACACTTTTATATTGTCAATTTACTATATTTTAATGTTTGTTTTATCTGTCTTTATTTTCTGCTCTTGTCTTTATCCTTTTTCCTCTATTTAATTCAGGATTGATTTGCTGTTCCTTTTCTAGCATATTTAGCTGGGAGCTTAGATCATTGACTATTCTCTTTCTTCTTTTCCAGTATATGCATTAACATATAAAATTTCTCTCTATACACAGCTTTTGCTGTGCCCAGAAAAATCTATATGCAAAATTTCATTATCACCTGGGTATGTATTTTTCTAATTTTTATTATAATTTCTATTTCATCATATTTCTTACTTACAATTTTTTTTTTCTATTTCCAGGTAGTGGGAATTTTCTTTATCTTGTTTGTTTTTTAATATTGACTTGAAGCTTAATTGCTCTCCAGTCTAAGAACATATTCTGATTTTTTTTAAATATAATTTTGGAAATTTGTTTAATTATGTTTTGACACAACATGCTACATTTTTAAGTGATCTAAATAATGTAATCTAAATAGAAAATAATGTATTTTCTATTTTTGTTGGCTCTCACATTTCACTCTCATGTTGATCAGCTTTTCTGTGTATAGCATATTTTAATTAATGATGCACACATTTATCAGGCAAAGTAATGCCCATTCTTCCATTTGCACTAATTTAATTAAAAACAAATGATCTCTATACTGTTTTCAATCAGTCATAGTGAAAAAAATCAAAATTTACATTGAATATTTATTTTCAAAATATTTGACTAAATTGCCAATAGGATGTTCATATTTTACATGGGGGTTACAGATATGCTTTAGATTGATTTGGGATAGTTTTTATATATTTTTATAAGTTTTGATACGGAGTCTGCAGACTGTCCTATTTCAACCTAATCAACTTATCATCTCTCATGCATGTTGTTTACAAGTCCCTTTGGTAAACCAGGAAGTTCTCAGTTTCGTCTAGATTCTTAGAGATGAGGGAGATGGATGAAAAGAACCTGACAGATTCAGACTCCTGATGCTAATAGTCTTGGCCAAAGAAACATCTAATCAACGTGCTGATGGAGAGGAAGAATGAAGACATGAAGTAGAGACCACAGAGAAACCATGGTGTTACATCCTACATTATGTTGGTGATACAGGCATGTCCAGGGGACAGTGCACTGTCCAGCAATGACTGGGCCGTATAAGATGAGAAATTGTGAATAAGTGGGTGCTTCTGACTGTTTTCTCTTGTATTTTGACTTTTTTCTACTAAAGGTCTCCTTATCATGATACCTATTTGACTGCTGTGCTCACAGTGATTTAAATACTAGCCTGAGAGCTTCAGCCAACATTATTGATAAAAAAATAAATAAATAAAAGAGGAGAATTGGAATCCTTTGAAGTCTTGTCAGAGGGCCCCTTTGTTGTGTTGGTTAACTTGTGAATATAGTTAGCTTCCATCTAGTCTCTGAGTGGCAGAGGAAGAAATCCATTATTTTTAGAGACTCAGTGACTAATTCCATCATTTACAGTCCTGATTTATTTATTTGGATAAACTTCAGCTCACAAACTCTTCCCTGGGATTTGAGAGTTCATTCAAAAGTTGTAACTGGGGAAACTAATAAATTAAGAAGAGAGTGGATGTGGGGAAAGTGAAATTGTTCTATTATTTAATAAGCAGTTTGAATTATAGAAAAGGCAGGGCTTTTTTTCTCTTTTTCTACAAGCCAGCATTGCTATGGCCAGAGGGACTTTATTTGTTCTTAACCAAGATTTCTGTATGACAAATTCATAGCTGGTTAACAATCTTCATTCTCTGAGATCAAGCAACAAAGACAGCTTGTAAGATTTGTTCATCTTCTGAAAGGCTTTCAGAATGCTGCCCATACTGTGTGACTACTCAAATTTTATGAGTAGAGTTTTTAGAAAAAATAGACATTGAGTAACCATAGAATGAAGAATATCCTTTTTTTTTTTTTTTTTTTTTTTTGAGGAAGATTAGCCCTGAGTTAACATCTGCCACCAATCCTCCTCTTTTTGCTAAGGAAGACTGGCCCTGAGCTAACATCTGTGCTCATCTTCCTCTAATTTATATGTGGGATGCCTGCCATAGCATGGCTTCACAAGCAGTGCATAGGTCCACACCCAGGATGCAAAGTGGTAAGCCCCAGGTTGCCGAAGCAGCACATGCACACTTAACTGCTGTGCCACTGGGCTGTCCCCAGAATATACTTTTTGATGAAAAATAAAAATTGAGAGCTTCCTGCAATAACACAAAAAACTTGAATAACGTGATGGTATTTGTCTGCCTCACTTTGAGGCCAGTTACCTTTTTCTCTTTCATGTTACAAGTAGTTCCTTCCGATTCAACTGAAAGTAACCTTTCCCCATGAATTAATTACCCTAATAGAGTCTCATGTCATAAATGAAATTAATAAATAGTTAGATAATGGATAGGTGTTAATGCAGCTTACATATCAAACTTTCAGTCAACTATTTCCTCCACCTTTATGCATATATCATTGCAGTGTATTCATACTATTAATGTTACAGTAATTATTTAGCTTTCACCCAAATATGCAGATGTAGGGCTCAGAACTACAGAATATAAATTTAAGTTAGTCTAAAATGGCACTGATTACATATATATTTAGTTTTTAAGGTAGAGCCTTTGGCGATTTGAATTTATCATCAGAACTTATAACTTCAGTTCAATCCTCTATTTCTAAAGTTGTTGTCATCTATGTATTTATTATTGGGGAATTTTACCACCAAGTTTTCTGATTTATTCAGCTTAACCCTAGAGATAAGAAGTTAGAGACCTAGAATAGAAAGGAAGCAATTCCTTAGTACTGTAAGTGCTGCACCAATGGAGGTTTGTTTTTGTTTTATAACAGACTTTACTTTTTGAGCATCTTTAGATGTACACAAAAATAGAGAAGTTACTTCCCATATAGACAGTTCCCATCCACAGTGACATATAGTTTCTCCTATTATTAACATCTTACATTAGTGTGGTACATTTGTTACAATTAATTAACCAACATCAATATGTTATTATTAACTAAAATCCATGGTTCATTCAAATTTCCTTAGTTTTTACCTCTCTTTTTTCTATTCCAGGATGTAGACTTTTATTTATTTATTTTAGCACTTCCTTACTTTCTGTAACAGCAAGATGTTCTAATCTCATCCTGTACATTTCTTGTCTAAGTCCTAGAACCAGCTTTTCTCCAAGAGCCTTGGTTCCTTTTATTGGAGAACCAATCATATTAAAAACCAAGATCTGCCACTAGATGTGCTCATTGTCATTTAGGCCCTCCTACCTGGCAGAAGCAAAGATACAGAAGAGCATACAAACTTGTATATTTATATATCTATAAATATTTCTAAATATAACCATCTGTGTTATATTAAGCTAAACATGAATTCTTGTTGGTGTCTCCAAGTATAATCCATTAATACATGGGTCATTTTAGCTTCCTCCCCTTGTTTATTTATAAATTTCCACTCCAACAGTGAGAAGCCTGGTTCCTACCACCCATTACCCATTTACTTAAGTAATCCATTTGATTGTTCTTAATGGACTTTTAAGTAAGTCTAACATTCTCTGGTAATTTTAATTCTTCCTAACATCTTATAACTCTTTTTTCCCTGGAATATATGTATTATTATATAGTATTTTTAGCCCTGTTTTCTAGTCCTCATCTTCTGCCACTTTAAATTTCAGGATGCAGCCTGATTAATATGTATTGTTCAAGCCTCTCTTTTTCAACATGATGTTCTAAAATGTTATGTGTACACATTGAAGAACATCAGGTGATCTCTTACAATCGATGTGTATTCCAGTATCACAGAACTTGGAGCAAAATGCTACAATTCAAAATAATCATAGTAGCTCGTATTTGTTGTAGGTATATGTGTGAATGTCTGTGTATGTTTTGTGTTTGTGTCTGACAGTTGCTTGTGCAAACCTCCAAATACTTGTACTATAAACTTTATCAGAAATGTTAACAACTATTTGAAATTCAAAGAAAAATCTATCAAATACCTAATACAAGTCCCTTTAACATGCCTTTAAATGCACTGTGTTGAGAAGAGATAACTAACTGCTATTTCTGTTTGAGAAAATATGATTCTTTTCATTGCACACTTTATGATATACACTTTCAGGAATGAATTATATTGAAAAATAGGTTCTGGTGGATTAGGGAATGCTTTAACAGCATTGTAGATTTTATACATGATGGATGATTTCTTATATGAAAATGAAGAATCTGATCAATGTCAGTAAAACATGTGTTTAATTTCTTTTCCTAGTAGTAGGAAGGACTTTCTTTAGTTCCATTCACACTTTATTTACCAAGTGAGTGCAACAAGCAGCAGATATGAGAGGCTTGATCACGTACCTGGCCTGTACTCTATGGCCCAGGACTAGAGAAATGCCACATCTTCAAATCATCAAATCTATTCACCCAGCTCCAATACTGAACTACACATTTCAATTGTAACATGTTGTGGATAGTTTTATGCTTTACCCATTTTGTGTACTTAAAATTTTAAGCCCTCTTTACTTTTTATACTATTCTAATAGTATTTCAGGATAATTCTTTCTAATAGTTGTGAGATGAATGTAATTGAAGATCCATGGTCAGTATATTTTTGTCACATTGGTGCTCATTAGAATTGTCTTGTGTTCTATAGCTGTTTGTCACCAGATTGCCCTCTTATTTATTATAGTCAGAACTGTACTTAGTCAGTTGGTTCAAAATGAAGGATTTTTCCTTAAGGATGGGTCTATTTATTTGGCTTCCACTATGTCTTTTTGAATAAAGTATATCTAAAAATTATATGGAACTTGTTATGTTCTCTGGTACTGGTTTAAGTGTTAATGCATATATTTACACATTCAGTTTCCACCAGAACTCTAGGTTCTATCATTTTATTGGTGAGGATCCTGAGGCATAGAAAATGTTAATAACTATTTTGAAGATCACATAGCTAGAAAATGGCAAACACAGGACTTGACCTTACTAAGCTCAAGTGTGAATTCTCTGCTTAGCTATTATATTTGCTACGTCTTACCTGAAATATGGCATCTATACTTTTTTTTCCATTTTTCTTGAAAGGGTAACAGGAACTTAAAAAAACTGTGAAGTCATATGAGTAAATACACCTAGATTTTTCTACAGTGGATAAAGTTACAGTTCAGTACTAATTTAACAGCAAAATTTAGGGAATTCATGTAGTTTGTATCTTTACAAAATATTCAATTCAGTTTGCAGAACAGTAACTCTCTTCAAGCTCAGGAGCTATGCAGTAATTAATTAGATTATGCACATTAAAAAAAATGAATATCAGGGCTGGCCTGGTGGCACAGCAGTTAAGTTTGCACTTTCTGCTTCAGTGGCATGGGGTTCACCAGTTCGGATCCCCGGTGTGGATCTATCCACTGCTTATCAAGCTATGCTGTGGCAGGTGTCCACATATAAAATAAAGGAATATGGGCACAGATATTAGCTCAGGGCCAATCTTCCTCAGGAAAAAGAGGAAGATTGGTGGTGGATGTGAGCTCAGGGTTAATCTTGCTCAAAAAATAAAAATATACACATAGCTAGGATAAAGTTTTGGTGAAAAACACAACTGCGTTTTCACAGACATCACAGGTAGGAGAAGAAAGATACGTTTTCCTAGTTAGGAGTTTTTCTGTTGTAGGCCTCAGTGAGAATACTTTGATGGGGAATAAGTAATGTGGTTTAATCCAAATAGAAAACTAAGCAATATATCGTTAAGAGAACTTCCACTGAATGTATATGTTATGTAGTGTCATGTCCTCAAATATTATTTTTATTTTATTTTGGTTTTAAATAAACTTTTTATTTTGGAATATACTGAGATTTACAGAAAAATATGCAAAGATAGTAGAGGGAGTTCCTGTATACCTCTCATCTAGTTCCCCTTATTATCACCAACTTACATTACTATGGCAAGGTCATCAAAACTAAGAAACTGATATTGATACACTGTTATTAACTACTCCTTAGTTTATTTGGATTTTAACAAATTTCAATTAATGTCCTCTTTTTTCTCTAGAATCCAACCAAGGGTAACACATGTGTTTAGTTACCATGTGTCCCTAGTCCCCTCTGCTCTGTGACAATTTCTCACTCTTTTTCTTTTTTTCGATTACTTTGACTGCTTTGAGGTACCCTGGCCAAGTATTCTGTAGAATGTCCACAATCTGAGTTTTTCTAATTTCTTTTCACAATTAGACTTGTGTTATAAGGTTTTAGACAGAATATCACATAGGTGATATCACCATGTCGAATCATAGCATCCCATTGACACATCATATCATGGCATCTAGATGGCACTCCTGGTGATGTTAAATTTCGTCATCTGACTAAGGTAGTGCTTGGCAGCAATCTCTTCTGTAAAGTTACTATTTTGCCTTTCTACCCTATTCTTTGAAAGTTAGTCATTAAGTCTAGCCCACCCTCAAAGATGGGAAGAGGGGAGGAGGGAATTAAAATCCACCTCCTGCAGGGAGGCATATCTACATATATTGTTTGGAATTCATCTATAAGAGAGATTTATCTCTTACTCACCATGAATTTACCAATTTTTTCTTTTTTTGCTGAGCAAGATTGACCCTGAGCTAACATCCTGCCCATCTTCCTCTACTTTATATGTGACATACCTGCCACAGCAGGGCTTGATAAGCGGTGCATACGTCTGCACCTGGGATCCAAACCAGTGAACCCCAAGCCAGTGAAGCAGAGCATACAAACTCAACCACTACACCACAGGGCCAGTCCCCCCAAACTATTTTTTTAAAAATTGAATCACCACACCATGACACACAATTAAAATGTCCAAAATTAAAGATAGAATTATAAAAGCAGCAAGAGAAAGGCAACAAGTGGCATACAAAGGAAATCCCATAAGGCTATCAGCAGACTTCTCAGCCAAAATCCCACAGGCAAAAAGAGAATGGCATGACATATTTAACATGCTAAAAGAAGAAAACCTATAGCCAGGAATACTCTATCCATGAAGGTTGTCAATTCAGAATGGAAGGAAAGATAAAGAGCTTCCCAGACAAGCAAAAATTAAAGGAGTTTATCACCAAGAAACCAGCTTTACAAGAAATACTGTAGGGACTTATTTAAGCAGGCAAGCATTGACCACAAATAGAGATAAAAAAATTATTAAAAAAAAAACCCCAGGCAAGAAAATCAGTTGTAAAGGTAAAAATATAGTAAAGATAGCAGATCAACCACCTGTGAAGATAATATGAAGGTTAAAAGACAAAAGTACTAAAATTACCTATTTCAATGATGAGAGGGTAATGGATAGACACACACAAAACAAGTGATTAGATATGATTTCTAAAACATAAAATGTGGGAGGAGAGGAGTGAAAAACTAGAGCTTTTAGAAAGAGATCAAGCTAAAGAATCTATCAACTCAATACAGACTGTTATGTACATAGAATATTATATAGGATCCTCATGGTAATCACAAGTCAGAAACCTATAATAAGTAAGCAAATAAGTAAGACAAAAGAAAATCAAACATATTACTAAAGAAAGCCATCAAACCACAAGGGGAGAGAGCAAGAGAAAAAGAAAGGAACAGAGAAGAACTACTAAAACGCCCTGGAAAAAAAGGAAACAAAATGGCAATAAATACGTATTTATCAACAGCTACTTTAAATGTCAATGGACTAAATGCTCCAATCAAAAGGCATAGGGTGGCCAAATGGATAAAAAAACAGGACACATATATGCTGCATACATGAGACACACTTCAGCCTAAAGACACTCACAAACTGAAAGTGAAAGGATGGAAAAAGATATTCTATGCAAATGGGAAAGAAAAGAAAGTGGGGTAGCAATATTTATATCAGACAAAACAGACTTTAAATCAAAAACTGTAACAAGAGACAAAGATGGGTACTACATAATGATAAAGGGAACAATCCAACAAGAAGATATAACACTTGTTAATATCGATGCACCCAACATAGGAGCACATAAATATAGAAAGTAATTATTAACGGACATAAAAGGAGAAATAGACAGTAACATAATGATAGTAGAGGACTTTAACACTCCACTTACACCAGGGATAAGATCGTCCAAACAGAAGATCAGTAAGGAAATATTGGCCTTGAATGACACATTGGACCAGATGGACTTAGTGGATATAGATAGAACATTCCATCCAAAAACCACAGAATACACATTCTTTTCAAATACACATGGAACATTCTCCAAGATTGACCACATATTAGGCCACAAAACAAGTCTCAATAAATTTAAGAGGATCAAAATAATAACATGCATCTTTTCTGACCACAACAGTATGAAACTAGAAATCAACTACAGGAAGAAAACCAGAAAAGCCACAAAAACGTGGAGATTAAACAAAATACTACTGAACAACGATTGAGTCAATGAAGAAATCAAAAGAGAAATTAAAAAAATCCTGGAGACAAAGGAAAATGAAAACACGACATGCCAAAATCCATGGGATACAGCCAAAGCGGTTCTAAGAAGGAAGTTTATAGCATTTCAGGCCTACTTCAACAAAGAAGAAAAATCCCAAATAAACAATCTAACAGCACATCTAAAGGTAGTGGAAAAAGAAGAACAAACAAAGCCCCAAATCAGCAGAAGGAAGGAAATAATAAAAATCAGAGCATAACTAAATGAAATAGAGACTAAAAATCAATAGAAAAAATTAATGAAACCAAGAGCTGGTTCTTTGAAAAGATAAACAAAATTGACAAACCTTTAGCTAGAGTCACCAAGAAAAAAAGAAAGAAGGCTCAAATGAATAAAATCAGAAATGAAAGAGGAGAAATTACAATGGACACCTCATAAATGCAAAAGATAATAAGAGAATACTATGAAGAGCTATATGCCAACAAATTGGATAATCTAGAAGAAATGGATAAATTCTTAGAAACATACAACCTTCCAAACACTGGACCAAGAAGAAGTAGAGAATTTGAATAGACCAGTCACCCAGCAAGGAGATGGAAACAGCAATCAAAAACCTCCCAAAAAATAAAAGTCCAGGACCAGATGGCTTCCCTGGTGAACTCTACCAAACATTCAAAGAAGACTTAATACCTTTCCTTCTCAAACTCTTCCAAAAGATTGAAGAGGAGGAGAGGCTTCCTAACTCATTCTACAAAGCCACCATTATCCGGATACCAAAACCAGACAAGGACAACACAAAAAAAGAAAACTACAGGCCAATATCACTGGTGAACATCGATGCAAAAATCCTCAACAAAATACTACCAAATCAAGCACAACAATATGTTAAAAAGATCATACATCATGATCAAGTGGGTTTCATTCCAAGAATGAAGGGATGGTTCAACAACCACAAATCTATCAACATGATGCACAACATTAACAAAATGAAGAATAAAAATTACGTGATCATCTCAATAGATGCAAAGAAAGCATTTGACAAGATACAGCATCCATTTATGATAAAAACTCTAAATAAAATGGGTGTAGAAGGAAAATACCTCAACATAATAAAGGCCATATATGACAAACCCATAGCAAATATCATTCTCAATGGAGAAAAACTGAAAGCTATCCCTCTAAGAACAGGAACCAGACGAGGATGCCCACTGTCACCAGTCTTATTTAACATTAGTATTGGAAGTCTTAGCTAGAGTAATCAGGCAAGAAAAAGAAATAAAAGGGATCCATATTGGAAAAGAAGAAGTGAAACTGTCACTCTTTGCAGACGACATGATTTTATATATAGAAAACCCTAAAGAATCCACTAAAAACTTTTAGAAATAATAAATGAATAAAGTTAAGTCACAGAATACAAAATCGACATACAAAAGTCAGTTGCGTTTCTATACACTAACAACAAAGTAGCAGAAAGAGAGTCTAAGAATACAATCTCATTTATAATTGCAACAAAAAGAATAAAATACCTAGGAATAAACTTAACCAAAGAAGTAAAAGATCTGTACACCAAAAACTCTAAAAAATTGTTGAAAGAAATCAAAGAAGATACAAAGAAATGGAAAGATATCTTGGATTGGAAGAATTAACATAAATTAAAATGTCCATACTTCCTAAAGCAATCTGCAGATTCAGTGCAATCCCTATCAAAGTTCCAGCAACATTTTTCACAGAAAGAGAACAAAGAATCCTAAAATTTATATGGAACAACAAAAGACCCCGAATAGCCAAATGGTTCCGGAGAAAAAAGAACAAAGCTGGAGGTATCACACTCCCTGATTTCAACATATACTACAAAGCCATAGTAACCAAAACAGTGTGGTACTGGCAGAAAAACAGACACATAGATCAATGTAACAGAATTGAGAGCCCAGAAATAAACCCACACATTTATGGACAGCTAATATTCGACAAGGGAGCCAAGAGCATACAATGGACAAAGGACAGTCTCTTCAATAAATGATGTTGGAAAACTGGACAGCCACATGTAAAAGAATGAAGGTAGACCATTACCTTACACTATGCACAAAAATCAACTCAAAATGGATTAAAGACTTGAATGTAAGACCCGGAACCATGAAACTTCTGGAAGAAAACATAGGCAGTACACTCTTTGACATCGGTCTTAGCAGCATATTTTCAGGTACCATGTCTGACTGGGCAAGGGAAACAAAAGGAAAAATGAACAAATGGGACTACATCAAACTAAAAGTCTTCTGCACAGCACAGGAAACCATCAACAGAACGAAATGGCAATGGAACAACTGGGAGAAGATAGTTGCAAACCATATATCAGGTAAGGGGTTAATATCCAAAATATACAAAGAACACATACATCTCAACAACAAAAAAAACACAACAATCCAATTAAAAAATGGGCAAAAAGTCTTAACAGAGATTTCTCCAAAGAAGATATACGGATGGCCGACAGGCACATGAAAAGATGCTCAACATCATTAGCCATCAGAGAAATGCAAATCAAAACTACAATGAGATATCACCTCACTCCCATCAGAATGGCTGTAATTAACAAGACAGAAAACAACAAGTGTTGGAGAGGATGTGGAGAGAAGGGAACCCTGGTACACTGCTGATGGGAGTGCAAACTGGTGAAGCCACTATGGAAAGCAGTATGGAGTATCCTCAGAAAATTAAGAATAGATCTACCATATGATTCAGCTATTGCCCTGCTGGGTATTTATCCAAAGAACTTGAAAGCACAAAGGCATAAAGATACATGCACCCCTATGTTCATTGCAGCATTATTCACAATAGCCAAGACTTGGAAGCAACCTCGTTGCCCATCAAGGGATGAATGGATAAAGAATATGTGGTATTTATACACGATGGACTACTACTCAGCCCTAAGAAATGATGAAATCCGGCCATTTGTGACAACATGGATGGACTTTGAGTGTTTTATGCTAAGTGAAATAAGTCAGAGGGAGAAAGTCAAATACCGTATGATCTCACTCATAAGTAGAAGATAAAAACAACAACAAACAAACACATAGCAACAGAGATTAGATTGGTGGTTACCACTGGGGATGGGAGGAGTGGGAGGGCAAAACCGACGATTAGGCTCACATGTGAGGTGATGGATTATGATTAGTTTTTGGGTGGTGAACATGATGTAATTCACACAGACTTCAAAATATATTACGATGTACATTTGAAAGCTATATAATGTTATAATCCAATGTTACTGTAATAAAAAATAAATATAAAAAAATGAAAAAAAAATTGAATCCGGTTCACTTGTAAACCATTATATTAGCAGTGATTTCTATCAACGGTTGCATTGGTTTCTCAATTTAATTACTTGCATTAAAAACAAATTGTTGTGAATGCTACTGCTTTTTGAATATGTTAAGAATACCACGTAATTATGACACAATTTCCGTTTAGCATTTTCTCTGCTATTTATTTTAAGTGTCATATAAAAAGTTAGTGACATTGTAATTGTGGAATATTTATTTCACTTAAGACATAGACAACGGCTCACACATTCGTGTACACATTACATTATAATGAAAATACGCATTTATATGTGAGTTCTGTAGTGCTGATGTTTACAGAAACCCTAATATTCTCGTGGTAGAAAATTCTGGATTTGCTCAGTACTGCGCATCATTTTTGTTTAGGCACCGTGTACAGGGTTCTCTCCTTTAAAGATATTTAAGCTCTATTATACTTTAAAGAGGCACTTAATAAGCTAAACTAATAAAAATGAAACAACTGTCTTAGTCACTACTGCAAGTTTCCTAGTATTTTTCTGATTCAGATTGCCTTTGAAATAGGATTTTAAGAAACAATTATAACGTGGTATCATCAAGATTGTAGATCAAGTGGTTTCAAATTTCACCTGATTTGATTTGGGCTTTTAAAAAAAGTATTCATTCATATATTTTTTTACATAGTTAGAGCCTATACGAATTTCCACTATGTTGAATCCTTAGGATTTTTATTGGAAGTGAGGAATAAATGTTCTTCTTATAAATAATCAATTTTAACATAATTTTTCACTGGATGGCTAGCTAAAGAATAAAACCTTCCTCTAAAGTTTCAGAAATTAACTATGCAGTAAGCTGTTTGCCCATTGGTCCTTGTAAAGGCAAAATGCTTATCTGAGTTAATCCTCTTGTATGACTTCTTTTAGATGATGATCTATGACTGTGAGTTACGCACTATATGTCCTCTAAAATATTCACATATTGAAATATTTGTAAATGCAAAGAGAGATAGTAAAGAAGGAACTGAAAAAATAAAATTTTAGAAAATTAACTAATAATTTTTAGTTTATTTTTGAAGGGGCATAGTCCTTAATTCTAGCAATTAAATAAACTGATCCATTAATTCAAATTTCTGACTCAAAAGACTTAACATTTGACTTAATTCTCCCATTTTTCAGGTGAGAAGTACACCTGGAAATATTAAATTAATTATGTTGGTTTACCTAAGTTCATTTCTTAAGTGTAGTTATTTAGAAGAGTTTTCACTTTGGTTTAGAATCCTAGATTTGTTTCTGAAATGGTGTTCCTTTTTCAGGGCTAATATGTGAGGCGAATAGATAGGGTATAGATTGACTGTACAAGCAATTTTACAGTGTAATTTATGTGATGAGTCATGGAGTTACTGAACCAGTCAGGAATCATAAGACTCCTGCTAGGTTGTGAGAATCAATTAAAAAAAAAAAGAAAAAGAAAAAAGGAAGCAAAGCAATGTGAGGTAAACAGAGTAGATAGGTATTACCTTCTTCAAAGCATCTATTTCACGATGTCCTGCTGGTAGGGGAAAAATTAAATTACATTCAAATATAAGCGTGACATATTTTAGACTGTGAACTGTCACTCTGCTTGTCAGGTTTATGTTACTTGTATTCACAGCAATTACATCTTTTTAAATTCAAGAGTAATCTAACAAAAGACCCCCTCCCTCCCAGGACCAATGCTGAATTTTTATTCTGGCGATAAAATCTTATCTGTAGAAGGTTTTTATTTCATTGGAATGGAAAGTTTTTCTTCCAATGGAAGGGTGTTGATTATTTTTCTCTCCTAAGTTTGGGAGAACACCAAATTTAAAATGACTTTTATAATCATTTTTATTTTAACTTTGTCCACTTGCTGAGGAAAGAATAATAGAAATAAACTGTGGAGTTTGGAAGTAAGTCTATAAAGTAAAAGCAAAAACAGTCAACAAAAGAATGAATGACCAGTATCATGCGTATGAAATTCAACATCACGTTGAGAGGTGAAGGATTGCATCCTATCCAATCCTCTGGAAGCTGCAGACAATATATCAGAGGTAAACTTGACTTTAATATTGTTGGTTGAATGAGTATAGTCCTCTCACTGTAACAGTGAAGTTAAATAAATGGACATCTAACATCACATTCTATCATCTATTATCATTCAAATTCTGACTTAAAAGGACCTTAAAATACATTTTGCCTAATCCTCTTATTTTCCAGGTGAATGTACATGAAAATATTAAATGACTTACCTTAGCTCACCTGAGTATTTAGGGATAGCTAAGTGGAAGCATCAATGATACTATGACACCTTACTTTCATGTATTTAGATAGATAGAGATGTAGATCGATAAATATATTTGTGAACTTTACAGTAGGCATAGATACAGTAGAAAATATTTACATCATAAAATAAATGCTATTTAATTAAATTAAAATACTTCACAGTTGATGAAATAATTTAGATATCTAAAATTCACTTTATACCAGCATGTACGGCTACATTTTCAGCATTTCAGGAGAGAATTTCATTGGTGTGACATTTTACAGTTGTTCAAACTCCATAAAAAAAGGAAGTAAACAAAACATAGCATAATTTTATGTTTAGAAATACAATGATTAGAATAGAAAATATGATTATAAAATAATTAGATCATATTGGATTGTATCATTGCAAGAACTGCTTCTGAACCACCCTGATTAACTTTGTTTCCTTCTTCTTTAACCCAAACATAATTTCAAAACTATAGAAAATAATGTCACCTAACATCTAATCATCTAATTATTATGATTTTCTTTAATATTTGGGGGACTACTCACTTATACTATAAGAGAGCACTAAAATTTACCTGTTCAGGGTGAGCCTGTTCATGTCAGTAACATGGCTGCTGCTATGTTAACACTGATACTGATGCTGGCACTTTGCCAGTTGTCAGTTTTTCTTTGGGAGCAATGCCGCTGTGGTACAGAGGTCATAAGAGCTTTTCACTTAGCATTTTCTAATTAATTCTTGTCTTTCTTCCCTAACTAATGCATTTAACATAATTTTAAACCTTTATTTCAATTTTGTAAAGGAGACTGGATGGGGGTGTGTGTGTGCACACTTTGAAATTACCTCCGGAATTAGAATCAGTTATCCCTGATGTAGATGTTAATATTAACAAGTGGGTGGATTATTTGATATTGTAGACATTTTTTAAAAGCAAAATACCTTTATGAAAATATATGAAATATATGAAAGAAATATGATTTCATTTTACAAAGCTATAAAGTTATAAAACATATGAAACTTACTTCTTACGAGGATACAATAACACTTTCTTTTTTAAGTTGGTAAGATACTCATTGACAGATTTTCTCATTTCCTTCCTTGGCATTAAGAAGAAATTGTACTGTTCAGTGAAACCCTGGCTTTGGCTGGACTCTGAGACCATATGTCAAAATAATGAATGTAAATTATATTGCCTTTTTAAAAAACATATATTCCATTTTCCATCCTTTAAACATCTGAACACACATATTCAGAACACAGACACAGTTGAATACTGTGCACTACTAACGATCATCAGCAACTGAAAGATAATCCCTTAATAGATAAACTCATCCTTAAACAAATTTTACTCACAATCTCAGAAGTACCTGAATAAACAGATGGAGCTGGCATAGTGCCTTAAAGGTCAAGAAATCCAGACTGCAAAGAGCTAATGAGGTGGAAGGAGAAGAGTGTGCCAGAGCTGAGGACTGTCGTGAGAAAACACTGGGTATACTCTCCTCTTCGGTAATCTGAGGTTGTCAACAGAAAGTCTCCAACTAAATCCACCTTTTATGATGATCTATGATGAAAAGAAGAGCCAGAGCACCAGCTACAAGGGGACTGTGCTGTTGAGTCAAAACCTGCAGCATTTATCTTCCTTAACGTTACAACCTGCCCCTTATAAAGCCAGAGCAGTGGATTAAAAGCAGATTCATGAAATAGGTGATGCTCATTTAGCAATTTAACTATTGTGTATCATAAATAAAATATTAGGTATTTTAATTTTATCTTTGACCTGAGGAAACCCTATATACATATATTATACACACACACACACACACATATATATATATATGAGATATATATTTATATCTCTCAAAACTAGTGGGCAAGCCATCTGGGGTTGACTTTCCTCCAGGATTTCATGTTCTTGGACGCAGAATGCAAGAGCAAGCGAGGGAGAAGGGTTGCTTCTGAGAGTGTAAATGCAGATAAGCCTCTTCCTTCTTTTTGCTTTGATGTCTCTTTATGATTTTTTCTCTTGTACCAATGATTAACAGTAAAGTTGCTGGTAAGTAAAGCAGGATTATTTTCACAGAAAATAAAGACATTTTCCCCATGAAACACATAGGTAACGCGTATTTTTGATATCACGCTCAAGTATTTGGTTTAAAATAAGGTGTTGTCAAATCTATTTTACTCAAGTATCAGAATAGGGCTTATATTTAACAATAAGATAATCATGATCCTTTTTCTTAATTTTAACATCCACAACTAGTCATTGCTGTTTTAGTAGGAGAAAATTGAAGTGAAAAAACACATTTCAGGGGCCAGCCTGGTGGCGTAGTTGTTAAGTTCACATGCTCCTCTTTGGCGGCCAGGGTTCACAGATCTGGATCCTGGGTGCAGACCTACACATCGCTCATCAAGCCATGCTGTGGCAGCATCCCACATAAAAAATAGAGGAAGATTGGCACAGATGTTAGGTCAGGGCCAATCTTCCTCGCCAAAAATCCCCCCATATTTCAGAGCCTAAAATTTCAGTATGGTTAATCTTCCCTGAATTTCTGATTTACATCTGGTTCTATTATTATAAACCCATAAAAAAGTGAAAGTGTGTAAGCTTGTGTTTCAGAGAGTATGAACAATCCTCTATTAAGTATCAGTCATTAATTTGAATTTACTGTCTATTTCAGAATCTACTTTAGCATGCAATTAAGAGTCACATGTAGGATGCCAATACATGTTCCTATACTTCCGAGGAACTTAACAACAACACCTGAGCAGCTTGCCTTCTGGGTTCTCAATAAATATTTTATTTTGTTTATATAAGTCTTAGAAACACGTCATGCAAAGTGCTGAGATAGTCACATTCCTCCAACTATGAAGAATATGACCTTATGTAAGAGAATTAAACAACTTTCCCTAAAGAATTTTTCACAGTAAAGATCAGTCAATCTAGGAACACGTCTTATTTCCCATAACACTATCTACTAATTCCTGTTCCTTCTCTCCACAGTTTGACTCTGAGAGTCCATTGTCTACTCTCTTTGGCTGTTTAGTTACAAAATTGGCAGGTTTTCCTTCATTGCTCAAGAATTTCGAAAACCATTTCTACTTACCACCTTCAGTAATTGGGCAGGCAGAAAGTCCTCAAGAATCACTGTCTCAGCAAAGAGACTGGTATAATTTTCACAGACACCATCACAATTTTGTTTTTTCGTGTGCATCCACAAGAATGAATAAGTTGGTTTCTGAGTGTAACAGAACAAATTTAATTACTTTACTTTCTCTGAGAATTTGTTACCTTTACCTGGGTTGGATACCAGGGAACCCGTGACTTCATTGCTCAGATGGTGAAAAGTCTTCTGGTCACATTGGCCCTTAAATTGGTCTCAGTTTATCATTAATATGACAGCTTTAGTGTAATATTACTCATTTACAAAGTCATATTCATTGTTCTGGAGCACTTTAGGCTGTTTCCTGCAATAGGAAAGGAGAAAACTTTTCTGTTTTTTTTAAATTTCCCATCTGTGTGCAGATTTTTTAAATTCACCTACAGAGATGGGGTGTAAATTTAGGTGCGGCAGCTCCATTTGGCAGAGGGTAATTCCTAAGAGGGACTCTACTGTGAACTCTCAACAGTGACAGTTATGGCAGCTGGGAAATGAATAAAGTTCTACCTTATTCCCTAAATTTGCTAATTTCAGAATGCTACAGGAGGACCTGGGGAGAAGAAAATGGGAGTGTAATCTCAAGAGACGCCTCTAGGATAGCACCATCCTAGGCTCAGCATGTTTTCAAAACTGACGCATTCTTTCATAAAGCGCTTTGGTGGGGCAAAGTCTGGTTTTCTGGAAAACAGTCTCTGAGATGATGATGTGCATGAAGGGAGTTTCCTGAAGAGTGTTCTTGGGAAGAATGCCTGTAAGGGAGTGAAGGAAACAGGGTGGTGCAGGAACCAGGAAAACTGTGTCACAACAGAGGCTTCAGCTGACGCCACAGGGGGAGCCCTAGAGCTGGCATAAGCGTGAAAAATTGTCCAGAAAAGGGAACAAGTAGTCCCAAGGGGAATGAGGTAAGAGATCATGTGCCCTCGCATTTCCTACACTGCCCTGTCATTGACACATCTACACACAGAGTTGGGGTGTAAACTTAGGGGAGGCAGCTCCATTTTGCGGAGGATAATTCCTAACGAGGACTCCACTGTGAACTGTCAAAAATCACACTTATGGCAGCTGGGAAATGAATATTGGGGTCCTGAAGAGGAAATATTTTCAGCATGATACAGCATTTGCTACAATTCGTCCACTGCACTCTTTAGATGCATTCGTTTCATAGAGCAATGCACAAAGGAAAACCTTATAAATCTTCTGGCGAAGTGTTAAGTTAGTAGGACTACCTGAAGCCCTCATCACTGAAGGCAGTCTCGAAAGCTTAAGTAATGTGTAATTTCTCCCTCTTCCATTATACATTCAAAATTTCCCTTGCCCTAGGCTAGCACACTTTGGATCTAGATGGCTTACTTAATGGAGTTATTCATACCCTAATAATTAGAGATCTGGGTCTCTTATCTCTCCTTAGGCTGTGGCTGTGGCACTTGGCCATTTTTGGTCACAATTGGAATGAAGAGGTGGCCAGCTTCATGGTGTAGTGGTTAAGTTTGGTGTGCTCCACTTCAGTGGCCCAGGTTCATGGGTTTGGATCCTAGGCGCAGACCTATACCACTTGTCAGCCATGCTGTGGTGACAGCCCACATATAAAGTGGAGGAAGATAAGCACAGACGTTAGCTCAGGGCTAATCTTCCTCAGGAAGAAAAAAACTGGAATGAAGAATACCAAGAGAATCCCCAGAGAAACACCTGAACAACAAATATATTCCCCCTCCCCAAATTATTTGGCACCTTAGCTGCTTTTCCTGATGGTCATGGTTAATTACTCTTTTCAGGAGTATTATTATTTCCTTGGCTAGCATTCTATCTAATTTTCCTTGATCATTCATGATAAAGATTTATAAATGTTTATTATTTTTGTAAGGGAAACATTTTGATTATTTTCTCTTATTTCTCATTTCCTTAGTACCTACTACTTTTAAACGCATATTTATTTAATGTACTTAATTTGTATTTAATTTGCTCTTCTAGCTTCAAAACAAACCTATCAGCACAGAACAGGCAACATAATCAAAAAAATAATGTATAATAGGGACAACACACAGTTTCTGAATTTGTGATAGCAATCAAATGTTACCATTGTAATCAATGTATTTATGTGCTGTAGTGCCGACACTGTGCTGTGAGTGACTTCATCATGTAGTAGATTAACTGGATGTGATGTTAAAGCTGAGAGCAAAGAGACCAGAAATACCTGATGGAACTGTGAGCGCTCATAGCTGAAGGCTTTGGGCTAATCATGGTGGAGGAAGTGACTTCTGTGTTAACTAGAGACGTGGAAAATAATTCCAGGACAAGGGCAGAGCAGAGCTAAACACAGAAGCAGGAAAGAGAATGGTTTCCTTGGGAGATGGCAGGGAATTTATCTTATTAATATCAAATGGTAAAGATTATAAGAAAATTTTAACAGATGAAAAAACAGGTATATATGAAAATAAAAAGGGTTAAAAAGAACTGAGAACTTTCATTTTGATTATAATAAATTTCTTCAAATTTAAACAATGTGAAAACTTCCAGATGTTAAAAATTACAAAGAGATATAGAGAAGAAAATTCATCATAGAAAACAGAGTGGAACAAGAGGTTCAAAGATTGAAAATTCAAACTGATTGAAGTTGTAAGAAGTTAATAATCAGTATTGTAGTATATATCTAAATCTGAATATCTATATAACTATTACGTTTTTGTAGAGTGCGAGTGCCCCAAGCTTCTCTTGCCTAGTCTCCTTTCCTTTCCTGCCCTTCTCTTCCTATCAGTACAAAAAGAGTGTTGTTGAATGTGGCTCAGGAATCTCTACTCCAATTAAAAAATTAAGTGCAAATATAATGTAAAGTATTAGATCCTATGCTAGGTTTGATTAAACACCCATCTAGTTTATAATATCTAACTTGCATGCAACGTTCAAACTCTTTCCAATAATGTTCAATGTGCTTTTTTATTAAAATACATGAAATATGGAGAAGTTACGATAAGGAAAATATCTTAAAATGTTGATTCACAAT
This sequence comes from Equus asinus, assembly GCF_041296235.1. NCBI lineage: Eukaryota > Metazoa > Chordata > Mammalia > Perissodactyla > Equidae > Equus > Equus asinus. Next base: position 175,627,712 of record NC_091790.1, read on the forward strand.
AGCCTCACTATATATAGGTTCAATTTCTGCAAGTATAAAATGAGAGAGTTCTACTAAATGATCAGTTAGACTTTTCTAGATCTAAATAATATGAATCAGTGCATTTTCGATATTATAAAAGTAGGAATCTAATAGATATGTAGAAATCCCAAAGTGATTTTTGAATGCTATAATTAAATCACATCTATTCACATCAAGCATTTTCACTTTTTTTTCCTTAATTAGACAAATCTTATGTAGCTCTAATTCAGTAAGTGGTGGACTAATGGAATAACATAGTGAACTACATTGTATATTCAAATATCTAACCTTCATGATTTAATGGGCAAGTATGTATTTTCCAAAGTGCTAAAGTGGAAAAATAATATTAGAAGCTTTGAGCTTGGTCTGAAAGCTGTACCTGACTACCTCTATTCCTTCACATCACCACACAGTGCCATGTGAGTCAGACAGAAGACTATGAAATTAAAACATAATCATGCAGTGAGTATATATGCAATAAATATGCTATGGTGCAAAAAGTAAGTATCATATCTGTTTATTTATTGAAACTCTATTTAAGTTACTCCATGCACCCATTCTCCAGGCCGGGATGAAATTCATTTTCAGTCATAACATTGGATGAAGTAGGAAAAACTTTCTCTTCCTTAGAATACTGTTTAAGACCCTAGTGGAGAGACTTCCCTTTAGTTGATCACACAGATCCCAAGTGATATACTCATTGATCCAGATCACCTTGAAGATGTCTTCTCTGTCACCTTTCTCCCTGGCTTAAACCCAGCAGTCTTTTCAGGGCTGACAGCCAGAGTACCCAGAACACAGCCACCCAGGAAGCAGCACTGTACTGTCACCCCCAGGGACTGGTGAGGAAGTGTGGCCCACAAAATCTTAATTCTCTTCTTTGTTCCTTTTGGACACTGTATAGACACCCTTCCTCCTGCTTTTACAAATTCAAACCTAAGTTTACCATTTATTAAGATGTTAATGTTTTGTGTTAGAAAGTTTCTTCTGGGGATTAAGGGCATTAACAGGCTCCTGAGGAAAGGAGATTGAAAATCACTTCTTATACCTTCCACATACCTAGAGCAATGGGAACAAATCATAAATTAAATTCTCAGTAATTATCCCACCACATATGACTTAGTCCTGTTGTCTGAAGTGGAGGAAGGGGAAAGTGATGTAGGTTGAATGAGGCATCTTATAGATTCCATCATTCTCATTGAACAAAGAATTGCACAAATAAGTGTAAAACTTTAATAGTGATATTTATTATGAATGAAGAAGGGTAGCATCACAGCATAGTAAAGTAAATACTGTCTTTGAAATCTCAGATGTGGATTGGAAGGCCAAATTAGACGTTTTCCAAACACATGCACTTGACAAGATGTTTTTTATTTATTTATTTATTTATTTATTTAAGATTTTTAATTTTTTTTTCCTTTTTCTCCCCAAAGCCCCCTGGTACATAGTTGTATATTCTTCGTTGTGGGTCCTTCTAGTTGTGGCTTGTGGGACGCTGCCTCAGCATGGTTTGATGAGCAGTGCCATGTCCGCACCCAGGATTTGAACCAACAAAACACTTGGCTGCCTGCAGTGGAGCGTGTGAACTTAACCACTCGGCCACAGAGCCAGTCCCTGTTTTTTACTTTTTATAAATGAAGATGTATTAGTTTACTAAGGCTGCACCAATAACAAAATACCACACACTAAGTAGCTTAAAGAACAGACATTTATTTCCTCACAATTCTGGAGGCTGGAAGTCAGAAGATTTGGTTTCTTCTGAGGCCTCTCTCCTCTTATAAGGACACCAGTCATATGGGTTTAGGGCCCATCCTAATGATCCTATTCTAAATTAATTACCTCTTTAAAAAAACAGTTTCCAAATGCAGTTTGAGGTACTTGAGTTTAGAACTTCAACATGTGAATTTTAGGGGAAAACAATTTAGCCTATAGTGGGATAATAGCTTTTATCTCGTATGATTTTTTTTATGATTAGATATAATTAATGTAAAGGTGTAACACAGCCTGGCATATAATATATGCTTAAAAAATGTCAGATTTAGGATGAATGGTTAATGAAGATATGGACTATATATATATATACACACACACACACACACACACAATGGAATACTACTCAACATAAAAAAAAAAAAAGATGAAATCTTGCCATTTGTGACGACATGGATGTACCTTGAGGGTATTATGCTAAGTGAAGTAAGTCAGATGAAAATAGATGAATACCATTTGATTTCACTCGTGGATTATATATAAGAAAAATAAATGAACAAAAAAAGCAAAACAAAAACAAACATGTAGATACAGAGTACAGATTGGTGGTTACCAGAGGGGAAATGGATTGGGGAGGGCAAAATGAACAAAGAAAGTCAACTGTATGGTGATGGATGGAAGCTAGATCTTGGTGGTAAGCACACTGTAGTTTATACAGAAGTCAGATTATAATGTTGTACACATGAAATTTGTATAATGTTATAAACCAATGTTAGCTCAATAAGAAAAAGAGGAAATCAAAAAGAAGGAAAGGAATATCTGGGCTATGTAGGAAGGAATTAAATATGATTTTAAAATACATAAGAAATAAGATGTCAAAGAAAAAATATGTCAGCCTTATTATGATTTTGAATTATTATAATAAATGTAAATGAAATATAATTCTACTGCCCTGGTCCACTTTTGCCTCCCACAATCTGGCAGATGAATGGAAACACATCAATTAACAATGACATCTTTTCTGTGAACAAGAACCCCAGATTCTACATTAATAATTTAAAGAAAAGTCTTTCCACAGAAGACTGCAAAAATATCCACAAAGGCACCAGGTGAAAAACGTGGCTTACTCCTTGCTCTGAAGCATAAATGAGGCCTCTTGAGTGAAAGAGGAGAAATAGGAGGGGAATAAGGTTTTAAACTTAAGTCCATTTATCATTTTTTTTTGTATCAATTGGAATTTTGTTTCCTGGTTTTAAAATTTTAAAAAAAATTACTTCATCAAATTTGCCACATCAAATGAAATACTTATTTCCTTTTTCTTCTAGAAATCTAATAGTTTTAGCTCTTACATTTACATCGGTGACAAATTTTGAGTTAAGTTTTTGTCTATGGTGTGAGGAGAGTCAAGGTTCATTACCTTCCATATCCAGTTGTACCATACAATTTGTGGAAAAGACTCTCTTTTCTGATTGAATTACTCTGGCACCTTCAAAATTTTTACATGTATTTTACTCCTACATACATTATAAATATCAGAAGATAGTAATATAATTTTTAGCAGTCATATGGTTATAAAGAATTAACTAAGGATTAATTCATATGAAAAAAGCCAAAAGAAAGAAGTACTGTTTTGCAGTACTCAGATATTTACCATTACAAAAACTTCTTTATTTTCTGAAGACTGGAATTTACATCTGGCATCATTTTCCTTCTGTCCATAGAAGGCTTCCTGCACTGTTTCTTGTCATTCAGGACTGCTGAGTGTTAATTCTCTTAGTTTTCTTTATTTGAAAATATCTATAATCAACCTTCATTCTTGATGGATATTTTAACTGGATATAGAATTCTGTGTTGACATTTCTTTTTAATATATCAACATCATTCCACTATTTTCTATGCTTCATAGATTTTGATGAAAATTTAGCAATTGATCAGATTGTTGTTCCCTGTATGTAATATGTCATTTTTTATTTGCAACTTTCAGTATTTGCTCTTCATCTCTTCCTTCAGCAGTTTGACTGTGATGTTGCCAAGCTTGAGCTGCTTTTTGTTTATTATGATTGGTGTTGGTTATCTTGAATCTGGAAATTTCCTCTCAAATTTGGACAAGTTTGGAGAATATGATCTTGAAATTGTTTTGCCCCATTTTCTCTCACTCTCTCTTGTCTTTGTGGTATTCCAGTTACACATATGTGTAATAACCATGTGTGTATGCAATGTCCAATGATCATTTGCTATCATCTCACAGGTCCCTGAGGCTCTCTTCTTTATTTTTTTCTGTCTGGTATTTACTTCAATACTTTCTATTAATCTATATGCAAATGCAGTTTCTCTTTACTCTGTCATTTCATTACATTTGGCTGTAAAATCACCTACTTTTTTTTAATTTTCAGTTTCAGAATTTCTATTTTTGTTGTTTCTAATTATTAGCTGAAATGTACTATCTGTCTGTTAAGCTAATGGTTTATTAATCATGTTTTATTTTCCTACAATGGGGATAGTTATAACAGATGCTTTTAAATCCTTGTCAGTTAGTAGAAACATCTGGTTCATTGCATAGTTGCACTTTATAGATTTTATTTTTGCTTGAGAATGTATTTTTAGGTTGTATCTCATTCTTTTTTTTTTTTAAGGATTGACACCTGAGCTAACAAGTGTTGCCAATTTTTTTTTCCTTTCTGCTTTTTTCCCCCAATCCCCCTTTTACATAGTTGTATATTTTAGTTGTGGGTCCTTTTAGTTGTGGCATGAGGGACACTGCCTCAGTGTGGCCTGACAAGTGGTGCCACATCCATGCCCAGGATCCAAACCTGCAAAACCCTGAGCCACCAAAGCAGAGCGTGTGAACATAACCACTCAGCCACAGGGCCAGCTCCCAGACATTCTTAACATTAGGTTGAGGAGACTGGATTGTTATATTTCTTCAATAGTGGTGTTTTCTTCATTTTAGAAGGTAATTTTCTTGGCTAAGTTTGGTATTTTCTTCTCTGGTCCTTTCCTTTCCAGGATTCCTCTACTTTCTTCAGTGTTCATGGTGTTCAGACTTTTCTCCCTCCACGCAAGGGAGATTGTGAATTTTTTCATATGTTTCTCCACTACATTTCTGCATGCCACATGAGCTGCTAGCTATAGGCTAAAACTGTGGAGGGAGGATCTTACTTGTATAGCTCCTTGTATTCTCTCCTTCATGCACTTATTACCCAATAGTTACTATTTTCTTTTGTTCGATTCCAAGTATTTTCAGGTAGTTGTTTTGTATTATGTTCTAGTTTTATAGTTGTTTTCCTGCAGGCGTTATTCCAATATAGTCATAGTGCATCATAGTCAAATGTAGAAGTTGTGTAAATTTCTTGTTGCATATCTGAATTTGTGGGACTAGTAAAATGCAGAACATTCTATCAGCTGCATAAATAACCAGGTATTAATATCCAAATAGTGACTATGCTGAGTAAGACTGAGCAAGGGAGATAATTGTCTTCCAGGTATGCTAAGTTTTAGAAATATTTAGGTGAGCTAAATCAGATTAAAAACTCAAATATTGAGGCAAAAATTAAGGGAAGTTTTCAGACTAAACTTGAAAGCTCCATGTAAACTGGAAACAAAAGCCATGATAGCATCTAAGACTTCTGTGTTATTTTAAGCATATATATGCGGGAAAGTCTGTAGTCCAGATTTTTGTAGTGCAGTTGGGGGAGAGTGGTGATGGTGGCGATGGTAACAATGGTGATGATAGGTGTGGTAACAGTGATGGTGGTGATGGTGGTGGTATTAGTGGTAGTAGGAATATTAGTATTGATAGTGTTGATTGAGGTAGGAGTGGCAATGGAAAAGATTATGGTGACAATGGTGTTGAAATGTGAGAAAAATGATTTGGAGAATAGATTAAATAACCCGTTCCACAAAGACCTGAATTCTGCCTATTTCTAACGTTGGAAAGGCATTCTTGAAGAATCAACTAAAAGATATGTTGACCTCAACGTAAATTACTAAAATATAATATCTAGTTGAGCTTCATTTAATCTGTTTGGCATGTTTCCCAAGGCAAGAGTTGGTTGAGCTGTTTCTCAAGACCAAAACCATGTTGTCCCCTAGAACTATATCTATAGTCCCTCTCTCTCTGTGCTCCCATAACATTTTGTTCATTTTTTTAAAATAATTCTGACCATGCCATAAAAAACTTATTCATTTGTTTTAATGTTAATTATTTTAGAATGAGGAATTACTTTGTCATTCTCTGTACCAACTTACACAGTACTTTGAATGATGTTCAAAGGTATGGAATTGTAATCACTGTTTGGAGGGTGCAAAAATTTTACATTTTTTCCATTACATGGGACCACTATTGAGCCATCTATCTCCCCTCGCCACTTCACTTACTTCCACTTACCTCAGGCCTGCTATAAAAAAAGGTGTGTAGGACTGATAATCATAAGATCCATGGAGCTTTTTTTTCTTCCCAATATGGAGATATCTCCTGTCTCTCACCTCCTTGCTTTTTTTTCCATCAGCCCATTTACTTTAGAATAATCCTATTCCAGGGTCTCAGAACCAAGCATAACAGGTATTCTAGAAGGAGATTGTCCTTCAGGAAACTTTATTTTCTTCTCTGCTTCTAATCTCCCTTTCACTGAGTACAAACTCTGGCTACCTGATTGAAGTGGAGTTTGTTGGGAGAGGGTAAGGAAAATAGGTATAGCAACAAATTACTAGTAACAGCTTAATAAATCATCCTGCTTCATGCTCAGTGAATATTTGCAAAGTCAATGACAGTGAAATTAGTTTAGATATGAAGAGAAATCCTAGTTCCATTCTAATTGGGTAACATCTAGGGAGAAAAATCTAGTAGTTTTATTATTTCTCATTGTTCTCTAAATTATCAATCATTTGTTATTTTTGTTAAAATTTTCCAGTTCACTTATAGTTACTAGTATTTAAAACTAAGAGACTCAGAATTTGTTCAGACTCATCAGGAAAGAGCGGAGTTCGGAGTATCGTGGATCTCTCCACATCATAATGTGTTACAGAAGAATCTGATGGGCAATGGGGCAGCAGTGCCCATTTAGGGGATTAAATCATCCTTGGGCTAGTGGGAGAAAAAAAAAATAACTAGAAAAGGGGCTTAGACTAGACTGAGAGTCCATGGGCCTTTGAACTGATGTTTCCAAACTTGGAAAGGGACTGTCAGCCCACATTTCATATCTCATCACATCCTCCTGGCCTTAGTAAAATTTCTTCCTTGTATTGCTTAATCCAACCCACAGGCCAATGTACTATTTTTATGGATATTATTAGTTTGTTATAATAAGTTCTTAAGCAGAATAGAACAATTCCTCTAGCCTCTATCTTATTCTGAAGAAAAAGAACATTATTTCAGCTCATCCAGTTTGAAGAAAATACCAAAAGTTTTCCCATTAGTTCTGTTCCTTTTTCTCCTGATAGTATCCAAAATAAATTAAGCCCATTTGCTGATCTGCAGCACACATCAAACTCCTTACTTTGCAGGATTTAAATAACTTCAAATGTGTCCCTAGGGTTCATCCCAATTGAATTAATAGCTGGGTCCCTACCAAAAAATCTCTTGAAAGGCAGCACCATCTTCCCTTGCGAAATGGTTTTTCTGACAAATTTCTGCCTAAAGGACTGCTACTCAAATTTAGCGTGCATATAAAGCACACAGCAATCTTGTTAAAATGCAGATTTCAGGCCAAAAATCCTAAAGCTTCTGATTCAGTAAGCTTGGTGGAGACCCAGAACTCTGCATTTTTAACAAGCCCTCAGGTGATTCTGAGACAAATGCTTTGCAGACCCCACTCTCTGCATTATGTGCTGCCTGAGGGGACCTTTCCACTCTCTGCCTTCAGTCAGTGTAAGAAGACATTTTTTCTTATTCTCTCTCCTTTTCCTAAAGAAAACAGATCTATCAACCTGCTTTTTTTTCTCTTCCGGTCCTTTCACACATACTTTTTTTTCAAAAATAAAATGTCAGAGCTTTTCCCAATGTATGGTTTAATTCTTCCAAGCAGTTAGGCTATATTTCTCCTGTATTTTCTTCAGAATTTTTGTGCCACTACCTGAAATTTATTTTTTCTTTAATAAGCAACTTATAGAGTTGGGATGGATTTTGCATTCGTTACCGTAGATCATTGACGGTTAAATGGAGTGTATTTAGAAACACTCTTTATAAACACCAGTGGCAAATGTCATTTCTTCCAAACACCAAAATCAAGATAAGCTGTGGAGTTTGACGGTCGGCTAGACTGTCACTAGCTAAATCATTCCCACACCGTGATCTGACATTATAATTCAAATTGTTGCCTCAGAACAATCACAGATTTCTAATATATGGAAACGCAAAGAGCCTCATGGATTACTATTAAGGTTGTGAAATCCAAGTGCCTGTTATATATTCACATTCCTAATTCTGTTCCCTTTTAATACTTGCTGAATGATAGCAAAAGTAAACTTCTTGAAAATCTCCAAATGTTGGGAAATTAAACTACTCATTTCTACATAACACCTAGATCAAAGATGAATTCTCTAGGGAAATTTGGAATATTTATTTATTTTTATTTTTTGTGAGGAAGAGTGGCCCTGAGCTAACATCTGTTGCCAATCTTTTTCTTTTTACTGAGGAAGACTGTTTCTGAGCTAACATCCATGCCAATCTTCCTCTACTTTATGTGGCATGTTGCCACAGTGTGGCTTGACAGTGGTGCTAGATCCGTGCCTGGAATCTGAACCTGTGAAATCCAGGGCCACTGAAGCGGAACATGTGAACTTAACCACTACACCACTGGGCCAGCCCCATATATTCTTTTAAATAAAAATTAAAATACATTATATTAAAAGTTGTCACTAAAGAAATACTGAGAAATTTGAGGAATAACATGCTTGTATTAGAAAACAAATCCAAAACCAGTAACTTAAGCTTCCTTCTTATAAACTAGAGAAAGAAGAGCAACTAACCCAAAGCAAACAGAAGGAAGGAAGCAATAACGAATAAATAGAACTCAATACAATTGATAAAATATTAGAAAATCAAAGAAATCAGAAGCTGATTCTTTGAAAAGATAAATAAAATTTTGAGGCCTCCAGACAGTCTGATAAGGGGGAAAAAAAAGAAAAGGCCCATATTACCAATATCAGGAAGGAGAAAGTTGACATCACCCAATCCCATGGATTTTAAATAAAATAAAAAGGAAATTCCAGGAACAACTCAATGCCCATAAATTTGACAACTTAGATGAAATTGACCAATTCTTGAAGACAACTGAAAAATCACTCAAGAAGAGATAGATAACTGAAATAATCTTATATCCATTAAGACAATTGAATTTGTAGTTAAAACTCTCTGATTCACCCTCTCCCCCTCAAAACATGAAATGCTTCCAGGCCCGGATGATTTGGTGTATTCCACCAATTTTTTTAAGAAGAAATAATGACAATTCAAAACAGCGTATTCTAGGCAACAAGAAAAAATACAAGAAAATAAAACTGTAAACAAATATCCTTCAAAAACCTAGATATAAAAATCCTTATGACATAGTAGCAAATAAAATCCAGCAATATGTAAAATGGATACTAAATCATAACCAACTAGGGTTCATCCTAGCAATGAAATTCTGATTTATCATTCAGATATCAATGGAATTCGCCATTATATAGGCTAAATAAGAAAACCCATATGATAATATCAATAGCTGCAGGAAATATTTGAAAAAATTCAACATCCATTTGTAATAAAAACTCTCAGAAAACTAGGTGTAGGGGAAACTTTAATAACCTGATACAGGACATCTTCAATAAAACTACACTAGCACCATACTTAATGATGAGAGATCAAATGCTTTCTCTTTAATGTGGGGAAGAAGGCAAAAACATCTTTTATCAGTATTCCTATCCAATATTGTCCTGAAAATCCTAGCCATGAAATAAAACAAGAAAAATAAATAAAAGGCATACATATTGGCAAAGAATAAATAAAATTATTTTTTTTATTTGCAGATAACATGACCGTCTGTTCAGAAATGTTTTAGCATCTACAAACAAGCTCCTACAATTAATAAGTGAATTTAACAAGGTCTCCAACTAAAATATCAACACACAAAAGTCAATATATAGAAAAAAGTCATATAGAAACACTGAAAATTTACCTATATTTATCAGTGCCAAATATGTCTATTTAAATATGCCATTTATAGTATTACCAAGTAATGAAGTACTTAGGTGTAATTCTAAGAAAATATGTGTAGAAGCTGTATGCAGAAACTACAAAACATTGATGAAAGCAATTAAAAATCTAAATAAATAGAAAAATAGTGTTCATGGATTGGAAGACTCAATATTTTTAAGATGTCAATTGTCCCCAATCTTCTCTCCAGATTCAACAAAACTCCTTCAAAATCCCAGCAAGCTTTTTTTATAGACATTGACAGGCTAATTCTAAAATGTATATGAAAAAGCAAAGAAACTAGAATAGCCTAAACAATTCTTAAAACAAGGGACATTGTTATAGGATTCACATTCTCCAATTTCAATATATAATATAAAGCTCCAATAATAAAGACTGTGGTATTAGCAAAAGCATAGACATATATATCAGTGGAACAAAATAGCCCAGAAATACACCCACACAATATAATCAATAAACTTTTGACAATAATTTAATGGAGAAATATTATTTTCTCAAAACCAAAACAAAACAGATCCTCAACATAAACGTCAAATATAAAACTATAAAACTTCCCTAAAAGTGCCGTATGAATTCATCTACCTGACCCTAGGTTTTCAGTGTTGTGATGAGTTTTCAGATATAATACTAAAATTACCACCCAGGGAAAAACAAAACAAAACAAAAACTTGACAAATTGGACTTCGTCAACGTCAAAAATTTTTGCTCTACGGGACACCCTGTGAAGAGAATGAACAGACATGCCACACACAAGGAGAAAATATTGGCAAATCAATCTGATAAAGGATTTATACCTAGTGTGTGTGTGCATTCTTTGTTTCATAGGTTACCTATAGTTTCTTTCAAGTTTACTTTTGCTAAGATTTTTAAAAATTTGTTATACAGATAGTTTATACAGTTTTAATATTTATATATTTTAACATATTTCTCTAGGAGTTGTGGTTCTTGTGTCTTCTCTGAAATTTTTTAAAAATCTTCAATTTATAATAATTTTGCCTTCTGTTGTCTTCATGGGATTTCAAAAATTTTGGTTTCACAGTGAATTTGTTTTTGCCTTCCATGTAAAATAATGATTTATTTTTTGTTGCTCTTCTTTTGTTTGGTGTAGAAAGAAAATTATTCCTGTACCGTTTACTGTATACTTTATGTTTTCTCTGTTTTTAACTGAATTATACTCAAGGATATTCAAGGTCCCATATATATTTATGTCTCTCTCTGAGATCTCTATTATTTTCCATTTATTTATCTATATCTGTATTGCCGTCATATGGTTTATGATAACTGTTGATAAAAGGTAAGCAATACCACCCTCCTGTTCCTCTTGGTCAGAGTTATCTTTGCTCAATTTGGATGCTTATCTAACCATATGAGTTTTATTATCAGTTTACTGATGATGTATATGCATCTATATGCACTCATACACATTAATTTGGAATTTATTATAATTTATGTTGTATTGCTATGTATTACTAGTCTCAGTAATGTATTACTAGTCTTAGCAGGTCATCTCATTAACAATGAATAAATACTTGATTTTCATAACATGAGGGAATAAACAGTTTTCTGATTTATTAAAGGAAATAATTTGTACATTGTGGGCTTTTAATCAGCCTATTTTTTAATGAGGTGTTAGTATTCATATCTTGGTAACTTATAAAATACCTCTCATACTGTTCCTTCCATTCTATATTTCTTTCCTCTTATTCTGATGGAATTGACATGTGAACTTATAACTGAAGAAAAAGAGTTCATCAAAGTAAGAATGTTAAGGTATACATTCAAGCAGAGTGGGCCACCATCACTAAAAAGTTCTAGATAAAATGAATGGAAGCATGTCATTAAATAATAATAATAATAATGATTTTGAGAAAAGTTATATTTATCTTACCCTTGCTATTTGAAAACTGAAAATTTCACTGCTTTAACTGAAATTTAACTGAAATTTTTACTGAAAAATATCGCTTTGATTTATAGGGTAGTGTTTTAATAGCCAGAAAAAGATCAGTTCAATTTCTCAAGCCATGATACATACCTACCATTGTTCACCTCACTTTAGCCAGACTGGACCCTTTTGTTCCACCCCAGAACCTCCTAAAAATCACTGTTTATTCAAACTGAAATGTTCTCCAGTCACATGACTTTTCTCTTATCCCTTCAGAACTATCAATTTATATAGATATTGTATGTGGAATACAATGTTTTAAAAACCCACATCTTTTTACTCCAGATGATTCTTTGCCAACTTTATTTTTTATAGTACATATTACTCATGTAGTTTATTTATTTGCTTGCTATCAGTTTCTCTTCCACCAGAATGTTAGCTTTATGAGGGTGGACAGTTTTTCTCACTGCTGTTTCCCCAGTGCCTAGAATAGTGCCTGGCACATAGTAAAAGCTTAATACATAATCAATGAATGTTGAGTGAATGAGAAAGTTTTGATGTGACCATTTCATGGAGCTCGTGAACAGAGCCTTGCCCTTATGTATAATGTTATGATAATATCAATAAAACCTTTATTATAGAACTGTTGAATTACTATCTGAATCTTTACCTTGAGCACTATTTGTGCAATATAGTAATTCAGTTAAACGCTTTGTTTTCTGTATTACTTTGCTGTTAATTTTATGTGACTTCAAATAAGAAATGCAGTAAGTAAAATATGTAAATGATAATAAAAATGCTTAAATTGTTATTTTAGAACATTTTTCTTGAATTAGTTTTGTGCTATATCCACAGTAAGAGAGAAAACACTAAAATTGCCATATTCTAAAGGAAACTGAGCTTGGAACTTTGAACGTAAGTTAAAAATACTTAAAATATGGCTAATCAGTGTTCTTTTTTGCAATTCTAACACATGCATTTTCATGTGAAGGATTCCTTTCACTTTCTGATAATATCTCTTTCCAATGTTGAGAAACGTTTTTAGGATCTGTTAAGTCTCATAAAAGGGAAAAAATGGTTATAAAACCTCAGGAAATCAGGGGCCAGTGTGCTGCTGGGCATGTGCAGTGTTCATGTATCTATTCCTTTGAGTGTAGTGATGGCGTTACAGGTGTTTGCATATGTCCAAACCCATCGTTGTTCATCCTAAATATATGTAGTTCTTTGTATATCAATTATATTTCAATAAAGCTGTTAAAAAAAGATAACAGGGGAAATTGAGATATAGTCATATGAAACAAAAAATAATGTCTGAAATATATTGGCAATATTTACTAAAAAAAGAGAAAGTGATCTTTTTTCTCTGTGGTACCTCCATTTTTATCAATAAATAATAGAGACATGAAAATCTCCACTTTCGTTGTGAAAGTAAATTATAAATTACATAAAACATATGTCTGACTGTCTCCTGTGAGCTATTTATATAAATAACTGTCTGAGATATAGTTAGTACTACTGAACAAAATATAATTTTAACAACAATCTTTAACATAATTAAATATGTTAAGTAAACATAACTGCAATAATACAGTATGTTCTGTTAACTTCCTCAGGAGTATTGTATTTGTGTAGGAGTTGACACCTCATATTTAAATTAATACAATTCCTTTGAAATTGACTACAGCAATCTTTTCCCCTCTTTTGTTTAATTTAGTCTTCTTTGAACCCAACAAGTTACTTTGAACTATCATTTTGATGGCATCATAAAAATAATAAAATGTTACTCTGTATCTGACATTTATTTTGTTTTATTGTGTTTAGTTTCCTCCATGTGTATTGAGGTATAATCAAATTCAGAAAAAGACACACATCTTAAGTGTAATCCCAATTAATGTTTTATCTCTATCCTAAGAAAATATCATCCAGGTTTATGTGTAGGGTGTTTCCCTCGTGCTCCTGCACAGTTGGTAAGCCCCTCCAAGGATAACTCCACCTCTGACCTGGATTATCAAAGATTAGTTTTGTTTATTTTTTTGAAATTCACATAAATGAAAGCATACAGTAGGAACTTTTTGCATTTTTTCATTTAACATTATGAAGTTCATCCATAATTGTTTTACATAGCTGTTGATCAATTCTCTTACATTGCAAGTAATATATTTATCACTTCTGCTGTTGAATTCTTTCTGTTGAAAAATTTAGAATTTTTCAATTTGGGGCTATCATTAAAAATGTTAATATGAACATGATTTTGCTTGAATTTCTAAGGATATTAGCACTTATTTCTGTTGAGTATATGGGCAGAAATGGAATTGATATCTTTCAGGGAATAGAAATATTACACTTCAGTATATACTGCTAAATAGTTTTCCAAAGTGGTTGTACCAGTTATATTATCACTAAGAATGTATGAGACTTCAATTTGTCCGTCTCTTAGCCAATCATTTGTGTTTTTACCCCTTTTAATTTTAATCATTCTGATAAGGGTATGGTATATCTCCTCATAGTTTTAATTTAGATCTCCAGTATGAATAATAATGTTGAGAAGCTTTGCATATGTCTTTTAGTCATTTAGATATTTGTTTGGTGCAATGTTTGTGTATGTCTTCTGCATATTTTGAAATTTTTGTTTTAAAAGCTTATTCCTTACTGGTTTTCTAGAATCCTTTGTATATGTTCTGGAAAAGAGGACTTTGTTGGAACTACGTATTGAAACGTTTTTCTCACAATCTGTGACTTGCCTAATGTTGTATGTGAATAAACAGAAGTACTTTTTTTCTTGTCTTTTGACATTTTTATTGATCTTTAACAAATAAACATTGTATATATTTATTTTTGACAAATAAACATTGTGTGCATTTATGTACAATGTGATGTTTAGAATTGTGTACATTGTGAAATGATTACGACAACGAAACTAACCTATCCATCACTTCCCATAGCTACCTTTCCTATGTGTCTGTGGTGAGAGCACTTGAGATCTACTCTCTTTGCAAATTTCAAGTATATAATATAATATAAATTTCCACTATATAATAATGCCTTGTTAGCTACAGTGACCAAGCTGTACATTAGATTCCTTGAGGTTTCTAATCTTATGACTAAAAGTTTGTATCCTTTGATCCATATCTCCCCTTTCCTGCCACCCTTCCCAACCTCTGGTAAACACATTTTATTTCCTGTTAGTTAGTTTGTATGTGTTTTTCCTTTTGGATTCCACATATAAACAAGACATGCGATATATGTTTTTCTGTGTCTGGATTATTTCACTTAGCATAATGTCCTTCAGGTTCATATGTATTTTCACAAAGAGCAAGATTTCCTTGTTTTTTTTTTTCAAGGCTGACTAATATCCCATTGTGTGTGTGTACATATATTTATATTTCACATTTTCTTTATTCATTCATCTGTCGATGGGCGCTCAGGCTGTTTCCATGTCTTGGCCACTGTGAATGATGCTTCAGTGAACATGAAAGTGCAAATATCTCTTCAAGATCTTTATTTCCTTTCCTTTGGACATATACCCAGAAATGGGATTGTTGGATCATATGGTAGTTCTATTTTTAATTGTTTTGAAGAATCTTTATATTGATTTTCCTAATGGCTGTGCTGATTTGTACTCCCACCAACAGTGCACAAAGGCTCCTTTTCTCCACATCCTCACCAACACTTGTTACCTTTGACTTTTTGGTAATAGCCATCCTAACAAGTGTGAGATGGTGCCCCATTGTGGTTCTGATTTGTATTTCCCTGACAATTAGAGATGTTGAGTATCTTTTCACATACCTGTTGACCATTTGTGTTTCTAGACTCTCTATTCTGTTCCATTGGTCTATGTGTCCGTTTTATGCCAATACTATATGGTTTTGATTACTATAGCTTTGTAATATACTCCATACTCAGGAAGTGTGATGCCTCCAGCTTTGTTCTTCTTGCTCAAGAATGCTTTAGCTATTCAGGGTCTTTTGTGGTTCCGTATGAATTATAGGATTGCTTTTTCTATCTCTTTGAAAAATCCCATTGAAATTTTTATAGAGATTGCGTTGAATCTGTAGATTGCTTGGGGTTGAATTGCCATTTTAAAAATAGTAGTACTTCCAATCTGTGCACATGTGATATCTTTCCATTTATTTGTATCTTCTTTAATTTCTTTCATCAATGTTTCATAGTTTCAGTGTACAGATATTTTACCTCCTTGGTTAAATTTATTCCAAAGTATTTTATTATTTTTTTCCTATTGTTAAATAGTATTGTTTTCTTAATGACTATTGTGGATAATTTGCTGTTAGTATATAGAGACACAAATGATTTTAGTATGTTGATTTTGTATCCTACAACTTTACTGAATTCATGTAGTAGCTTCAACAATTTTTTGGTAGTGTTTAGGGTCTCCGTATATAAGACCACATCATCAGCACCTAGTGCATAAAAGATTAAGTATATATCAAGTGATAATTAAATAAAATAATTTTACTGGCACTGTAGCTGCAATATAATTAGGGAACTTATGACAAGTTCCTTCATAGAGCAATATTTCATAGTATATTTCAATTCCTTAAGTTAACTTCAAAATTTTTGTATGGTAATATTTAATTATACTATTAATAAAAATTGTAGAAATATATGGAATACATATTTGTGTATTTATATGTATGTATTATGTATTTATGTATTCCATATATTTTCTATGACTTTATTAAAAGTACTGACCCATATTATTATGTTCACATACAGTCATGATACTATTCTTTTAAATAAGGGAAGTAATTTTCCACACAATAATATCAATATTATTTTTGGAAATGAGAGCTTGGGTAGGTCTAATTTTGACTCATACTCAGTGGTATCTCCATCTCTTCCTCTTCTGCTTAATTGTATTTAGACATTTTTAATATTTCTTTGCTAGTTTTTCCACAAGTTCATATCTCTATGTATTGTATAATTTTTGTTGGCCTGGTGGCAGGAAGGTCTTAACTGACAGTACTTGTCATATAGTTGATTTAACATACGCACAAGAATGGTTTCTGATAAAAATATCTATCTAAATGACAAAGCAACTTTTCAATAAGAATAAAATAAATCAGGAATAAGACAGTAATACATCACAGTTAAATTGGGAATTATTTTTCTTTTTAGGCATTTTGTGATAGTGTATTTTGTAATTGATGATATCATAGATTTCGTGAAATACAATGTATGTATCTGTTGCACTGGAACTTTGGACATTCCTAGGAACAGACCAGGCACCTGACTTCGTTCATTGTACTGACCATAATGCTATACACATTAAATATTAGCATTTAAATATTTGTTAAAGAAATACTTTAAGAAAGATAATAGAAATAAAAAAGGTTAGGGAAGAGACCCAAGGAAGTCTCATATCATAAAAATAGGACATATAATGGTCACATCATTTTTCATAATACTTTTTGATATTTTAAGATACACTTTGCAAATTTATAAAATAGGTTTATATTTTAAAAAACTCACATCGTGACTATAGAAAATTAAACAAAATAAATTAAAACAAAATGATAGTCTTTTTCTAATTATGATTAGACCAGTGCTGTTTAATTATATGTTTGATACAAATAAAATAAAATAACATATTTTGAGTCTCTGATGTTTTTGCTGTAAATGAATCTGTTTTAAAAATAGTTCTGCTGTTAGACTAATTTTAGAGTTCTTCATTACCCCTACTGAGTCATACTAGGTTATCACTGAAATAAACATAAAATGTACATCAGTGGCAAAATGGTACTACTTATTGCAATTTAAATATCATGTAATTAAAACTTTGTCTAATTCAATGTATTTGGGAATAATTTTTAACTTATACCAAAACAACTTTTCCCCTTAATGTCCTTAAGTGTAAAGCATTCCTGCTAAAAAGAAATACTAAAGAGAAGTAACCAGACTCTAAATTCCTAGTCTAGGAACTAAAAATTTTATTTAATAATCATGAAAAGGGAAAAATAATAAGTTTAGAGCATTTTCTAAATTTTTATTCATAAAAAGACACATCTAACTCTAACAGAATTTGAGGAGGTCTATATTTTTTCATATAATAAAGAAAAAATCCTATTAGTCAATAGATGATCAAAGGCAGTAAAAATTGTGAATATAAATAAAAATTCTACAGCCTTTATTTGAGTGTCTTTCTCCTCAAAGAATGTGTACAAGTGATCCTTGACATTTTCAAGATAGAGCTTGAGAATCTGTTTATATAATCTTCCTATTGGTAACTCAACGACTTAGATTCTAATCTTAGAAAAATTTAATTATGTGTAGTACGTGTGTAATTACAGAGTTAAAAGAGTAGGTAAAGTTGGGATCCTAGGGTACTTCATTCACTCTAAAGTGTTATATTTAAACAAAGTGAAACATTCAAGATATTTTAGTAAAGTAGAAAACTGTATATGCTCAGTACATTAATCTGTTTTTCATGTATTTTCTGTTTTTAGGAACATATTGAAATATTAGTATTTGTATCTTTTCTGTTATATGGCCATTTATAATTAATGTTACTGCTTTACTTATTTTTACATATACATAGTTACGTATACTTAACATGTCACAACTTGCTAACAGGTAACTATATGTATTATGTAGCTATTTATTTCTCTGTGTTGTTTTATTTGGTTTTATTTGGTTTTTCTCCTTAATGGAAATTTTACAAATAGTAGCATTTAACTTCCTCCCATCTGTTCTCTATATTCAGACCATACTAAAACCAAGTCGCTTACTTCCTAAAATAATCACCACCAATCTTTGACAGTACAAGTGTTTATTAGCGTACAAAGTAATGATCTACTAGGGAATGTCAAATAAATCTTGTTACTAGTCAGATTTATGGTGGAAAAATCAACAAGAAAATAAGTCAAGGAGTAGAAATAGTGTTTTAGGAGGAGAAGAAAGTTTATAAATCATCTCTTGTCTTTGGAGGTCAATAGTAAAACTGTTGGTAAACTCTGCATTCAATTTTGACTGAATTAAAACCAGTCATTCAATATATCTCTAAGTGGTGATTTCAATTAACATAATCTTGGAAAATCCTGTTTCAAGAATAAGCATGGGGGAAATGAAAAACTTCCAAATATTTTCTTTGAAAATGATCTCAGATTATTGTACATATATGTATCTACTTGGTGCATTCATTTTGTGGCTGCTTTTTTAACGTCCCATTTTTCTTAATGATTCTGCCACTGATCAACTAAACTGATAATGTGAAGAATTCACTTTGGTAGACTCAGGTTAAATGCTTAAACATACAGCACTAAAATCATTGTTAATCTGAACCTTTCCTCAGAATCATTACCCTATTCCTCACATCTCTGTATCAGAATGTTTCCAAGCATATTTATATGACTCTATGCATTAGGGCGTTTCCTTTTTTACTTTTCATCATCTCTTCAGCATAATTACAACATTAAAGAAAATATTTTAAAGAAAAATCATCATTCAGAAAATACTAATGCACTATCAAAATTAATATTTATTTTAGTGACTCCCTTAAATAATATTTTATTGCCATAATCATAGTTTGATTTGCATTCTACCTTTTCACTTAAAGATCAAAAAATATAGGGAAAATTAGGACTCTCATTATAGTTAACATTATACATACACGTAATGTATATAAAATATTTGATATTTAAAATATCATTTCCCTAGTTGTGAATTTATGTGACTTACTGTAAAATTTTACTGCATGAGTAATGCAATATGTGTATAGATAAGTATGTACAAAATGTTACTCTGAATTCATAAATTTAAGGGTAGCTAATTAACATTCTAAATATTTTCTGTTATAATACCATATCGCTGTCAAATTAGCTTAATAAATTTTAAAATAATATTTAATTGGGAAATTTATGGTGTTTTCATATATACTTTGTTGGTAGTGATGTTATAAAACCAGTTGTCCTTACATGATGATGTCTAAGAACTCATTAAGCCTATAATTTATGCCAGAGGTCAAATCTCAAAGACTGTACTCTGTTGTTCTTGCATCTTTCCACTTTGCAGAGAATCCACCATATAATCCCCACCATGTGGCCTGTGTATCCTTCCATCTGATTCAGAGGAAGACTTTTCTGCAATATTCTCATCAGTGCAGTGGAGGGAAGAAATAGCAACTTCTCCATCATTGTATTGGAGTATTGGAGAGCAGAAAGAGAAATTTTCCCATGAGTATAGGAAGGTTCAGTAAGTTAAATGTTTTTTTTGCTTATAGATGTCTTTTTCTTTTCTCCCTTGAGGGGATTGATTTGGCCTGGAATTTGCTTTTATCTTGACTTACTCACCTGAAAGCAAGGACATGGGAGTGGGAATGTATAGACCCTTCTCTCCCCATCTCTAAAATCCAAGACAATGGATGTGCAGCAAAACAGGTAAGACATCAGCCAATGGCTCATAGGTTAGGTCAGTTTCCTATACTGAATATGTAGATAATTTCTATTTTTTATTAGGTTAGTCTAAACTACCATAAATATATTGGAATATATGCATTCTAGTGTTTTAAACTTAGGTAGGATTATTTATTTCAGAATAAACCCATAGACGTTGGATTACTCAGACAAAACTTGTGAGCATTTTTATGGCTCTTGATTTTTATTGCCATATTGTTTTCCAAATGGGATCTATAAGTTTATAATTATCCCTCTACAGTTCCTTTAAGCCTCACTATTTATTAATCTGAATTGTCAGTTTGTATATTAGGTAAATCATCATTGTTTTAATTTACATTTCTTTGTTTACTGTAAGAGATGAACATTTTTCCATATGTTTCTTCACCATTTTTTGAATGAAGTTAACTTTTCATTTAATTTTCGCAATTACCATTTGGGATTCCAATATTTTCTTGTAAATCGAATTACTTACTTATATACAATATATGGTAGCCAAATCCCTACTATTCACATTTTTGCTCAGTTTTATCTTAATTATCATATATTCCATGATTCACTGAAGTTTTGTAATTCATGCAATAGAGTCTTAAAATCTTTGTGTGATTATCTGTGTGAAAATTTGAATAATTTTTTCACACCAGTTCTAACAAATATTTATTCAACTTTCAGACAGCTTTTATAATTGCATTTTTATTTTACATTTAACTCTTTAAACTATGCTTTCTCTCAGCCTGTAAACATGTTCGGTTATCTCTTTTCAAAATGTAATTACATCTGGGTTCATTTCCAGTAATATGACAGATTCTACAGCTTGAGCTTGGGGCGTCCAGTGAAAACAACCTGAAATTGATAAGCAAAACATCCAAAATATTTTAAGTAGAAAGTTTAAAAGGAAGAACGTATAAAAACTCAGAAGTCAAAAACAACAAAACATATGGGAAAATATTAATTAATTTGACTACTTTAAAAATTGGAGACTTCTATTCATCAGAAAAATGACAAAAATTGAAGAAAAACTTGGAAAAGATATTTGAAACAGATATAACAAAGAAATCCAAATGTATAGACATTTCTATAAATAAGTGAAAGAAAAAATGAAAGTGAAAGAAAAAGAATCAAATGAATATCTTATAAACCATTGAAAATATTTTTGTCCTGATTAAGAATCAGGATGATGTGATTTAGGATCATAATAATATGTAACCCATACCTATCAGATGGCTTTTTCCCTGAATTCATATTATAAACATCAATCTTGCCCCTGAATTCCAATCTAATATTTCCACCTTCCTACTCTAAATCTATTCTTGGGTGTCTACGTTTACTCAAACTTGCTCTTTTTGTCATCTTTTCCCTCTCACTTGTTGATAACTGTATCCTTCTATTGCTGAGGCCAAAAATCTTAGAATCTTCTTTGATTACCCTCTTGCTCTCTCTCACACATTCTGTGAAGGGCATCCACTCTGTTAGTGAATCCTGTAGGCTCTACCTATAAATTGTATCCAGGAACTGACAGCTTCTCACAACTTCCTCTACTCCCACCCAGACAGTACCACAATTGGATTCCAATAGTTCCCTGTTTTTCCCTTTCTTAATTATAGCCTGTTCTCAGCACAGACATCAAAATGATCCTTTGGCAACATAGATTATATCACGTCACTTCCCTACTCAAAACATTCCAATAACTCCCCATTTCTTTCAAAGTGGAAGCCAAAGTCCTTACAATGGTTCATAGTAGCCTATATCATCCAGGGCATCTGCATCACCATCTCATATTACTCTCTCACTAACTCATTACACTCCAACTATCCTAGCCTCTTTGCTGGTAAGTGTATGTATGTTATTATTATTATTATTATTATTATTATTATTATTATTATTTTTAATGCATCAAGCACCCTCTTACCTTGGATCTTTTGCACTGGTAGTTCTCTCTGCCTGAAATACTTTTCTAAATATCTGTATGGCTAAATTTCTTCTCCTTCAAATCTTTGTTCAAATGTTATTTTTCTTGGCCATCCTTTTCAGAATTACAACAGGCCCCTCTAGCATCATTCTATTTTAAAAAAAATTAAATTAGCAATTTTTCACTTATTAAAATAATTTGCCTAGTTATGTCTCCTATTCATGGCTGGTTTCTTTTAATTAGAATGTAAGCTGCTTGGGAGGTGGAATCCTTTTCTATGTATTCTTGGATTTATCTCAAGCTCCTACAACAGTGTCTGGCATAACAGGCTTCTCATTTGTTGACTGAATGAATCTCTGAAATGAGATTCTTATAATGCAAACAAGTTACCTGCCACTGAGAAAGCATAAAAGCGTGTATTACTGTTCTTGCCAGGTGAAAAGCAATCAACTGGGGGTTTCTGTCTATTAAAACAGAGAAATGTCATTTGCCAGAACCAAAACTGCATACCAGGAACCAGGGTATATAAATTTTCTAGAAAGGAGACCATGTTGGCAACAGTCACATCAAAAGATATCAGCACCTGGTTAACTTTATTGTATAGCAATGTCATCCCATCTATCTTCACAATTTATAAAATTGAATGTAGATACTAAAGGAATCAGCAATCCTGCCTCTTTCCACCCAATATTGTTTTAACCACCTATCTGTCATAAGCCCTCAATATGACTGTTGGGCCAAAAAGATTCTCCAAGAAATGGCTTAGGTTAGAGTCACTATCCACTAGCCCATAAAAGTTTTGATAATTCCCCTTCCACAGTGTAGAGTTGCCCCAGAAAATGGCAGCAGTTCATCTTAGGAAAGACTAAACATTATTTTTGAGAGACATGGGGTCTGTGATGAATAGACTAAGATATTTTTCATCCCTAATGAAAATTAATTAATAACTGCATGAATTGAATTTCATCTGCTGTAACCCCAATATGATTAGAAATAAGTTTGGATTGTGCTTCTCCTACAAACATCCCCATTCTAAAATGAAATACTAGTCAAATTGTTCTAAAGAATCTGCTATTTATTCACCAATCTACCCTTCAAGATCTTGGTGAATGGAGAGTCTTATAGGCTGTCTTCATGACCCAGTTCATGCTTCCTACGCGAGAGGAGCAGCCTGATATATTCAAAATACCTTTCAGTCCCCTGGAATCTTTGAATTAATTCTTCTACATTATCCCTAGTGTTTCTGGCCTCTTGATGGCATTTAGTACAGGCCATTTTGTATCCAGACTTTTACTATAAAATAGAATACAACTGCCCAAGAGATAACACTCAATGCAAAATAGTACCATGTATTAATTGTTTAATAAATTAGGTGCAATAGTTGAATGAACTGTAAGGCCATTACACACCATGGGCTGTATATTTCCTCCCAGATTGTACATTCCCCCCCCCCATATTTCCAGTAGTACACCATGAGACCTGAAGAACTGTTTTCTAAAATCCATTTTATGGTGCTAATTCACATATTAGTCATATATTGGACAGAATAGAAACTGATACTTTCTAAATTAATCAAAAATAGTATTTGTTGAAAAGATGAGAAATATTTATATTTTAGGATGCTTTTAATAACAAAAGTTAACAGAAAACCCATGTTGGCAAAAGTAGTAAGGGATGTAGGGCTACCCTACTCTATAATGAGGAGGTAAGGCAGGAATTCCCTGACATTTCATCTGGTGTTGGATCAATCTCTAGGAGAGTCTCTACATATTGTTGACTTTAATATTATAGCTTTATCCTAGGACTGGTTCCCTGAGGCTGGGAAAAATATATACAGAATTTTCAAGCTTCATATTCTTACCTGATGCCCTTCAGAAGGAGACAAAGCATACGCTCCTATAATTTCTTACAAAAGTTCTAAGCTTTTATGGATTGGAATAACCACAGGGACAACTTCAATGGCTGGGGAATTTCTATGCACTGATGAATTTAGGCTTGGATAAATCAGTAAGACATTGGGGCAGTGGGAGGGGCTTTCTCTACTTGCAACAACTAGATGCTACCCCTAGAGATGAAGGTGAAGTTAATGTCAGCCAGTATGCATGATAGCCATATAATATGGGGGCGGGGTGTGTTAAAACAAATTTCGACTGCAGAATAGCTCACAAAATAAAGAAAAATCTCAGAGAATCAAGTTTAGCAAGGATGGAAGCTGTGTCAGCTCTGGTGTCAGAATTAACAGATAGCTTGATCACACAAGGGAGAAAGGATGGAAAAATGAGCTCAAACCATTTTTTTTTTTTGTCTTTATGTTACTTTACTAAAGTTTCAAACTTGAAGGATTGAGCATCTGATTAGCCTATCCTGGGACACAGGCATATCGCTTTTCCAAGGGAAGGCCAATTGGTTTTTGCTGACCAGTGCCTTAAAACTTGATCCACCGGGAAAGGATAGAGGCCAAGCCAAATCCAGGGACTTGTTAGAAGAGGGGAAATGGATGCTGACTTACAAACCCATCAGAGGTTTATTGCTGTATTTGCTCTTATTATTTCTATATAATTTAGTATTCTTTGCTTTTCTAAGAATTAATTGCCTTGCAAGAAGTGTTTAAGATAGTTCAGAATTTAATCTCACTTTATATTTTCACCAAGTAATTATATGATACTATAAAAATCATGCTCATCAGTTTTTCTGATAATAGCAGTTGGGTAAAGGTGAGTAATATCTTGAATGGATTTCAAAATAATTATGGTTAAATACAGAATGGGTCATAAATTT
Source organism: Equus asinus (assembly GCF_041296235.1). Lineage (NCBI taxonomy): Eukaryota > Metazoa > Chordata > Mammalia > Perissodactyla > Equidae > Equus > Equus asinus. The sequence goes on from NC_091790.1 coordinate 175,652,611, forward strand.
TCAAGATTAATCCAACAACTACAATTCAACAATTTAAGGAATAAAATCCAATATACATATAATACGGACAGTTGCTGACAACAGTTAGTACAGAAAAAATATAAGGTTATAACATCTGTTAGAACTTGAAAAACATAAGCTTGTAGAAAAACAAATATTCAGTAATGATGTATATATTAACCAGAATTATGTGTCCTGATTATTAAAATACTGTGGAAGTTTTGGACACTGGGGCGGACAGTTGTTGTTTGTACTGGACCAGTATCTGTCCTGGCATCCTTCTGGCAAGGACGTACCCCTTTCTTTGAGGGATGATCTCTGCCCTATGTCATGTGGTTCTGGCATGACTGCCTGCCGATGACACTGTCCTCTCATCTGATCCAAAATTTGGACAGGAAACTCAGATTAGGTGATTTAAAATACCTTTTAGTCATAAGGATTGTGTCTTGAAGGAGCAAGTTCCCCTTTGTAATAAAAATTTTTCCATTGTTATGAATTGTCTGGATTCATGTAAGTTTTGACACTGTCTATTATTCTGTAACTTCATTTGCTGTTACATGGAGGAAGTCCATGTGTGGTAGGAAAAACCCAAATAGAAAACAGTGTGGAGCAAGAAAATAAAAGAAGTCAGAGACTAGAAAATTGAGAAAACAAAAAGTCAGTGTCTGGATCTGTACAAGAGTGAAGATGCTGAAGACTCTATTGGAACTTCATGTAATGAGTGCTACTCTTAAGATTCAAAGCTTGGAGGAGCTGGCCCTGGGGCGTGGCAGTTAAGTTGGTGTGCTCTGCTTTGGCAGCCCGGGGTTCATGGGTTTGGATCTGGGGCACAGACCTACACACTACTTATCGAGCCATGCTGTGGCAGGCATCCCACATATAAAATAGAGGAAAATATGCACAGATGTTAGCTCAGGGCCAATCTTCCTCACCAAAAAGAGGAGGATTGGCAGCCGATGTTAGCTCAGGGCCAATCTTTCTCAAAAAAAAAAAAAAAAAAAAGAGAAAAAGATTCAAAGCTTGGATATTTTAAGGAGGAAGAAAATATAAAGGTCTGAAAGTAAGAGGATGATTCAAAGAGGATACCTACCTCATCTATAAGCCAGTGGTGGGTGAGTTTTGGAAAAAAATGTAGTGTCCATTGAGAAGGTTCCAAGGATCTGATATTTCATGGGAAAGCCAGGTTCCAGTTATATCAAGAAAGGCTGTGTTCTAGAGAAAAAAAAAGAGGAAGTATTTCAGGCATTGGGGAGAGGTTGGGAAGTGAGGAGCAGAATATACACTATGGGGTACATGGTAAGTAACAGGTGAAAAAGACATAATGAGATTAATCTGATGTTCTCAAGTCAAGTTGTCTTGGTAAAGCTTAGAGTTTTAGGAGGGGAAAAGATGGCTTAAAAATATACAGAGCGATAAATAGACAAAAATACATAATATATATTATATACTATAAAATATATATATTATATGTAATGTATGCTAATGTACTATTATATATAACATATACTATACAATATGTATATACTAGGTAATTATGAATGAGTTTAAAGCCAGGATATTGGATGAAATTATTAAGGGCATGAGTCATGGGTGTGGGTCATTGGGTTGAACACTTACTCTAAAATGGTTTACAGATGAAATACACATACACTACAGACACACACAGAAAATCTGTTGGGACGCAGGAGCAATATTCTTTTTCTAAGATAGCCCATGATCTGACTTGAAAGGCCAATATTATGTCTACAGCTGCTCTGTGTTGAAATGCCACCTGTCTAGTCTCAGAAACTTCTTAAGCCAAGGATATTTAAGACAGTAGTGTTACAAATTGCTGAATCATAGTATAAAGTATACCATTTTGACTTCTTTGCAAGCATAAAATGAAGACCTGAAGAAAGCAGTTCAGACTCGTCCCCTCAGAAGTTAAGATTTTGTGTCTCAAATTGAGGCCCAGTTGTTTTCCTTTTTGACTGCATCGTGAAGATCCTGTTATCTGGATTGCCATTACTAGCTTTGTTGTAACTGCTCTTCCTCGTTGGTTTCCTTAAACTCTCCCCACACACATACAAATAAACTCTTTATTATACTGTCCTCAAATTACCCAGATTGAATAAGCCATCTGCATCTGTTTTCTTCTGCAACCTTATGAAACCTACTTACTTAATATTCATCTCTATAAAAAATGGAAAATATTTTCCAATAAGATTGCATTCCTTACTTCATTCCATATATATATATATGCAACTAACATTGAAGCGTTACCGATTTATCTGGCTAAGAAGTAAACAGAAGTGATTATTTTTATAGCTGTAGCTTTATGCTTCCTAGTATAAAGTCCTAGTATTAGTCACAATGAATTTAAGGTCCACTCTAATGATTTCATTTTAACTTGATTACATCTGTAATCTGTTTCCTATTTCTGAACCTATTTCTAATTAAAGTCACATTCTGACATGCTAGGAGTTGGGATTTCAACATTTGTTTGATGGACACAGTTCAACCCACAACACCTTATAAAATATGACACACAAAACACATAAAAGAAAATAATTATACATTAGTATATCTATAAAACAGGCATTTGTTTTACTCAACAATTCTAATACTAAGAATCTAGCTTTAAGGTAAACTGAAACAAGGATGTTATTTTAGCTTTCATATATTTGAGATGTTTATATATATATATAAGTATATAAATATATATAATGTATATATTTAATTCCAGCATTAGGAATAAGATTCAAAAATGAAACACTAATATTTCTTAGAGGCTATTTAAACATATTATGATATACTATAGGTAAATTTGTGGAATACTATGCAGATTTTATAGAGAATAAGGTCAACAATGGAAAATTTTGAGGCTAATAAAGTAAAAAGAAAAATCAAGTTCCAAACTGCCAATTGCAATACTCTGCAATGTATAATTATAAAATTGTATGTGCCTGGCATGTGGCCACAGTGCTGTCCTTCACATTTCTGATATGATTACTTCTGGGGAGTGGGAAACAGCTGGGTGAGATCAGAGAAGTGATGGAGTTCACGTCACATGATGCATTTTACTTTTGACTTCATTCATTTTTGACATGATAGAATTGATTGTTTTTGTAATAAACATGACTTAACCACTAAATGATGGGGGAAAGAAAGAAAACTTACAAAGATTGCTGCTTTCAACTAGATGTCTCAAAATAAAAATTCAATGGATTTTTGTTGGTGAGTGAAAATGTTTCATCTGCTATAAAATCACTGGAGGTTATAGGTTCCTCCCTATGACCCCGAAATACTTTGTCCCAAATCATTTAGTTCTGAAGTCTGAAATTATAACATTCACTTATTCATCAAATAATTCTTGTGTTCCTACCATGTGCCAGGCATTGCCTTGTATGCTTGAAATAAGGCAAAAAACAAAACTGGCAAGAGGCAAATTTCCCTGTCCTAATGCAATTTATATTTTAGAGGATGAGAGAGAAAATATACAAGATATGTCTGTCTATCTGTCTATCATCATCATCATCATCTATTGGATATTGCTAAGTACTAAGAAGAGGGAGACGAGATGTTATATTCCTTGCTGAAAAGTGATATTTAAGAAAAAAGAAGTGAGAGATTGAGCCACGTGGCTATCGGAGCAAAGAACCTTCCAGGCAGGAGAAACTTACAAGTGCTAAAGCCTTTTGGAGAAGGGTGGCTGGCATATTTGAGGAACAGCATGGAGACTTGTATGGTTAGAGCAGAGTGAACGGGTAGTGGGAAATGATGTGAGCGATAGCAGGGGCAGGCCATCTAGGACCTTGTATGTCATTGTAAGGACATATTTTACATTGAGGAGTTTGGGTGCCACTGGAGAATTCTGAGCAGAGGATAACAACATAACCTGACACAAAGTGAAGATATATATGTATGTATACATATTTCCTAATATTCTCCACTGAAAGAGCCAAGAAGCAGTAACACTAGAACAGCAAAGAACATACCTGACTCTATCTCTGGTCACACACACTTTCAAATTTCTTGCTTTTGTCTCCCCAATAACCAGTCCTCTCACCTATTAGGTCTCTGTGATGTGGTCAGTATTTCCCCACTCTAGGTGTGACTCTATCTCTGAGTGATTTTTTTTTAAACTTACTTTCTTTCTTTTTCTCTTTTGCTGAGGAAGATTTGCCCTGAGCTAACATCCATGCTAATCTTCTTCTATTTTTCAGTATGTGGGCCACCAGCACAGCATGGCTGCTAACAGAGCAGTGTAGGTCCACATCCAGGAACCAAACCCAGACCACCGTAACTGTTTTCCACGACTAGTTCACTGCTACATTCTCCCTTTTTTCTACATAATTTCTTCCTGTCACTTTGCTCTAATGTGGTCTCTATAACTAGTCATGCTGGTTTCAGGTGCTTATTTCCCCACTTACCATAAATATTGGAGTTTATAATTTTTCCAATTATAATTTAGTGGGTACATAGTGGGTTGTTAGGTTTGTTCTCCTTTTTGATCACTGTATTCTGGGGAGATGAAAAGAGAGATTGAGTTTAAATGTCTTCTGTTAAACTACAAGGCCCCAATTTCTTTACAATATTCTCATAGATGAGTTGAAGATATGCCAGTTTCTTTACCACTCTATTAAAAAAGCTATTCTCCAATGTCTCTTTAAATTTTTTTCTTGAAGTCTGTACAATAAATCTATTTTGTTTAAAGACATTTTCCTGCAATAGCAAGGTGCCTACCTTGTCCTGGCAATCAGTGAGACTACCTTATTTTAGAGTCGGGTTTTGTTTCTTTTTCCTTCTCAGTTATGGAGGCCTACCGATGTCACAAAGAGCTGCATTGATTTTAATGGTTGCTCTTTCCTTAAGGGGAAAAGGGCACCAGGAAGTAATGGCTCTAACTTTATAAGTACAAATGACCAAAGTGTAAATGAACTTTTAGAATTTGCCCCATAAAGGCATATTCAAAGTAATTAAGTATTTAAATGTCTAATCATTTTATTCATATGTTGTTATCCTTCTTGGTTGTTGGAATTCAGATCATATTTATTTTGCTTTCAGACATATGACTTGTGTCATCAGCTTACAGTAGACGTTTGAATGTAAATCATGGCAAATTGACCATGGTTTGTCACAAGCCTTTAATTTGATAGGATTCCCCCCCCCGCCCCGCCAACTACATTTAGTCTGCCACTGGTAAGTGGTTTCTTAGTCTCCCATTCATTGTACTTAATATTCTTTTGCCTCTCAGCCAATCGTATATCAACTTAAAATACATTTTCAGCAAAAAGAGTATACAGCAACTTTCACAGTTTTTAAAAAATAATTAGTATAAGAATTTACGCTATATTACAAGATAGTATAAAAATTTTACCCTTGACATCTAGTCCACTCGAGTTATCAATAAACCCAAATATATCAATGTAGATAGATAGATGTAGTTTTTCTTGGTGAGGAAAGTTGGCCCTGAGCTAATATCTGTTGCCAACCTTCTTCTTTTTGTTTGAGGAAAATTGTCCCTGAGCTAACATCTGTGACAATCTTCTTCTATTTTGTATGTGGGACACCACCACAGCCTGGGTATAGGTTCACATCCAGGATCTCACCTGCAAACCCTGGGTGGCCAAAGCAGAGCATGTGACCTTAACCACTATCCCACCCAGCTGGCCCCTAAGCACAAACATTTTCTTTAAAAAAAAAAAATCATCATTAATTTTCTAAAATAAAATGTGTATCATGTCTTTGGGGACATGCGTTAAGAAATTAGTCACTAAACTACACTAATAAAATATTGTAAATTGTTAAATAACATTTTATTTTTCCCTTTTATATTCTATTCTCTAAATAAAATAGTATAATGTTTTAAATGACATAATCGACTATTTGTTCCAGAGCATAAAGTATCTTCCAGAAATTTTAATATAAATTTGCAAATTGGCTGAATGTTTCCATGGGGATGAAAGCATAGAAATTAATATCTTACATGTAATAATTTCTTAAATTAGCTTAAAAATTGTGAGAGTAATAAAATTATTTACATAGCTTTTGAGGCCTATTATAGGTAGCATGATGTATTTTAATTGACTCTTTAAAGCATATATTACATAGAAATATACTATGTCTCCACCCACACCTTACTCCTACTAATAAAAATAATTTTAAATACTGAGAATACATAAAATACATTTTCAAGAAGTTCCTTAAATTAAACCTTTCAAATAAAGTATGTTATATCATATTTGATTGGATATTGGACAGCAAAGTAGAGACCTTTATCATTATAAATATCAATTAAAAACTCATCTATTCATATTTTGGTTATGTTTCTTTTGTACAAATAAAAGTGGTAGTTATATCTGAATCTCAAGGCTTTGTGATGCAATACAAAGTAAAATTCCTTAACACTTTAAATGGCCCCATATACAATTTCAGAAAACTGAAATCTTAAAGAGACCTAATATTTACAATATTTAGTATTTTCAAATACATCTTAAAATCAATAGTAAAAAAGACAAAAATTGATAAAGGTCTCAATAGACACCTAAATGAAGAACATATACAGATGCTGAATAAGTGTATGCAAAGATGCTCAACATCATTTGTCATTAGGGAATTGCAAATTAAAACAAAACTGAGATACTACTCTATACCTATCACAATGGCAACAAGTCAAAAATCTAATAATACCAACTGCTGGCACTTATGCAGAGGAACAGAGACTTATTCATAGCTGGTCGAAATGCAAAATGGCACAGCCACATTGTAAAATGGTTTGACAGTATTTCCAATGTTAAACATGGTTTTACCATACAATCCAGTCATCATGCTTCTAGGTAATTATCCAACTGATTTAAACATATGCATGCAAAAATCTGCACATGAATGTTTATAGCAGCTTTATTCATAATCACAAAAAAAAATGTAAGCAACAAAGATATTCTTCAATAGGTGAATGTATAAATAAATTGTAGTACATCCATACAATTGTTTGTTTAGCAATAAAAAGTACTGTGCTGCCAAGCAGTGAAGGACATGGATGAATCTTAAAGGCATAGTGCTAAGTGAAAACAGCATATCTAAAACCTCTACATACTATGAATGGCATTCTGGAAGAGGCAAGCATAGAGATGTAAGATTATCAGTGGTGATCAGGGGTTTGGGATTGGGAGAACGTTGACTAGGTGAAACAAAAGCGATTTTATAGGATGCTGAAACTATTCTGTATTATGCTATAATGGACAATACAGGCTATTAAGCGTTTGTCAAATTCCATAGAACTTTATAGCACCAAAGTTCAACCCTACCATATGCAAATTTAAAAATACCAGTAATGATATTGGAGAATCTCAGGGGGGAATGCAATATGTGAAAAAAGACTGAATGTATTACAGGTGTCTGAGTGAGCTGGGACAACAAGGTGCTTAAACATTGGAAATGAGTGGAGATTGTAAAACCAAAGGCAAAAAGAACTGTACATAGCACTGTATTCTAGTTGATAAAGTTGTTTCCCCTGGGGATACACGTTAACAATTATTGAACAACTATAAATGGATACAGGAGTTAAACAGTTATGTACATGAGTGGCAGATGTGAGAGCCAAGTTTCTTACAGTTAGAGTGGGAGGTTAGGGATATGCAAATGGAGTAGGCTAGAATGGTCATTGTGGGAATGGATTAGAAGTTGGAGATATCAGGAAGGACTAGTGTTCAGATTAAAATAGATACAGATGTTTACACATATAAATATTTATATAAATGTTTACATACGTGGGTTACCATACCTACATGCATACATTCCTTTCTCTGTCAATTTAGAGGGCCTAGAAGAAACCACACCTTTCTCTTCCATGTTCAGTTTAAAGTTGTATTTAAGAGACTGCCCTCAGAAATGTTTCTAATATTTGGAAAAGTTTTTATTCAGCCTGGTCCCTTTTTCCAGGAATTGAGCCCCACTGTATATGATGTAATAATAGACATGATTGATTGTTTCCCCATGAAATTGTAGCCTGTATAGAATCATCAAACATGCACGATAAAGAATCAAATATAACTTCTAGAAATTAAAAAAAGTAGAAAAGGAGTGCTTTCCACATGAAGTCCAAATGTGAGTGGATAGGCATGAAAAGTCCCAATATTTTTTAGAGCACTGTATAGCTTACCATTATACTATAATCACCTAATAAAGGGACAAGATATATTAAATATTAAATATTCTATTGATAATATTATAATTTAACACTGGAGCAATGCCCAGTTAGGTGCTGACATTAACCCATCCTGCCTTTTCTTAAAGAAGAAGAGATTCTCTGGTCTTCTTCATGGGAGAATTTTGAGAGTTGACAGTATTACTGCTACTACTTCGACTGATGCTGCTACTGCTGTGCAGTCACACCCCGTTTAATGACCAGGATACGTTCTGAGAAATGTGGTGTTAGGCGACTTCGTCGTTGTGTGAACACCATAGAGTGTACTCACACAAACCTTGATGGTTTAGCCTACCACACACCTAGGTTATATGGTACTAATCTCATGCTACTACTGTCCTATATGCAGTCCATCCTTGACCATAAGAAACGTCCTAATGCTGCCGGCACTTGACTGTAACTAATGTTATTAGTTCCTGTAAACATAAAGTTCACTTATTAGTAAGTAATAATTTTTCATTCAGAATTAGAATCTATAAATCTCATTGGGATAGTTTCATCAAGAATGTATATTCAATCTCTTGAATTAATCATGGAGATTCTAATTACACTGACTAGTAGAGATAAGCACAACACAATTTCTAAAAAGAATCCTAAAGAAACAAGTTCCTCTGGAGCTACAGAGTACAATTTCAAATACTCTTTTTATATTAAAATACAAAAGAAATAGTATGCAATAGTGTTGCAAATTATCCACATTTTTTTAATTCCTTTTACTAAGGACCTGAAAAGCAAATCAGTTTTAAAAGAAAACAATAATTTCTATGCTTGTGTAACATAGGCTGTTTCTTGGAGATAATATTTGGTTCAATTATGTCTGCAAGCACCATAATTCCTATCGATGAACATGGATTGACATAGTTGTTTAAGCCTATAATGAACTAAATGTTACACAGAATACAATTTTCCTCTTCATTTACCTTAATTTATTCTAGTTGTAAATGCCATTGGCTTCCATGATTACAGAATAAATCTCACTGTAGGATCAATTACTACAGTTTAGAATAAAACTTGAATTGTTTTGTAATTATATCCACTGGGTATTCCATTTTAATTTAAAACAGCTTTTGCAAAAATACTGGAGCCTTAATGATTGATGCACAGGATTAAATTTGAGCCATTTAACATGTAATTATTAAAATTATTATGAATGTTATTTTTCTTCACATTTGGTTAATTTCACCATTTTCTAAAGGTATATACCTAAACGATGATTTCTAGACTTAATATGTAATTAACGTATTTGATGTTAGAAAGTTTTTCTCAAAATTAAAAGATGCATATCGTTTGTATTTCTGAATTTTTAACGACTTTTTCTCTTTATAAGAAAGATTTAGAATACCTTTTAATAAGTTTTGTCATCATTAAATATAACTGAAATGGTGTACTCCTCCAAATATAGATAAAGCAGTTTAAACATCGAGTCAATTTTAAAGACAGAGCATTAAATATCTTTTACTTAATATAAAGGTGAACTTAATATGTCCTCTCTTAAATCAGTGGTTCTCAAACTTTTTGGTTTCCAAATCCCTTTGCCTTCTAAAAAATATTTTGGATCACAAAGAACTTTGGTTTATAGGTCTTGTATCTATGAATATGTACCATATTAGAAATTAAAATTGAGAATTTTTACAGTGAAAGAATATGCATGCATACGTTTCAATAGTTGTCTAACAAGTCACCTAGTCACGTTGTCCTGTAACTTCTGGAAAACTCTACTGTTCACTTTTGAGCAAATGAAACTAAAAAGACTAAAATGTTTTTGAGGTCCCCACACCACAACTTGAAAACTTCTGCTTTACATTAATGTAAATTATAGTCATTTCATTAGACTCTAATTTAACTTTGAATACAAATAATATATTTGTTGGTTGTGATAGACGTAACATACCTTGTGAATAATGTATCTTATGACATTTCAAGTAACATTTCTTTTCATAATAGCTCCAAGAGCATGATTCATTGCTTTTAAATTATTTCTTTTCTTTGATTGAAAGAATATAATTAAATTAAGGTTATGGAAAACAGGTACTTAAGAAGAGGAGTGGCTTTTGTGTAAAAACGTATGGTTTTATACTTCCTGGAAATTTTATACCTCAAGCCTATTCGCTAGACAGGGATTTTAATACTACCATGATGTGTGGTTTCTCCATGTAGTTCCAGAACTTCAGTTCACGTCTGCAGGTGTTTTTTGACAGCTAGCATATAAATAAGTGATTCTTTTTAGCAAATAAACAAGAAAACCCTTCTATATTAAAATGTAACTATTAATTTCCTTTGTAAAAAATATATGAAATACTGTTGATCACTAGCTCACTGGACAAAATGCTAAGTAGTTTTTGGGCAAGAGGAAAATATAAAACAATGACACGTACGTAGATTAGAGAGGCAGATGGATAGATAGACAGACAGACAGAAATATGGAAATATAGAAGAGAGTTGCCATTTTTATACCAACATTGAAGAAGAAAAATTACATGCCTCACTGTGTTAAAAAACATTTCTCTTTCACTATTGATATCTTAAGTAATGGCTGCTAGACCCAAGAATAGAATACATAAAAGGCTTGACAGTTGCAGGAAAGTCAAAACTGCCAAACTTATTGATATTAAGGATTAAAAAGAAAATGCGTGGGCCGGCCCGGTGTTCACCAGTTGGTATCCTGGGTGCGGACATGGCACGGCTTGGAAAGTCATGCTGTGGCAGATGTCCCACATATAAAGTAGAGGAAGATGGGCAGGGATGTTAGCTCAGGGCCAGTCTTCCTCAGCAAAAAGAGGAGGGTTGGTGGCACATGTTAGCTCAGGGCTAATCTTCCACACACACACACACACACACACACACACAAAGAAAATGCATTATAGAAAGGGAATTCAGGAATTATGAGAACATTTAAAAGGGACCTAATGAATTAGACTGGGTGACAGTTGGGCAGTGACAGGAAATGACCTTTCAAATAGAATCTGAGAGATGGGTAAACACTGGCCAGTACACAGGTGGAACGGTCTTTCTGGCAGAGGAAAAAGCTGATATCAGAGGGCATTCATGAAACCCAAGGAGATTCACAATGTCTAGAGCGAAGTGAGTTTAGAGAGAGTGCTATGAGATGATGCTGCACAAGTGAGCACATACCAGATTTCAAAGGGCTGTATCTCTCTCTCTCTCTCTCTCTGGAGTAGAACTATGTAATACAGTTCTCACATTAAAAAACAAAAAAGATCGTATGGTTGGTTTTGATTGTCAAGGAGGATTTTATTAACAATTAATTAAAGACATCAAGTGCTAACTAAGACTGTCGAGCAAACCAACTCATAAGCCACGTGACATTACAGCCTATTGTTGGTGTTGTCACAGATTATTATTTTTACTATGCCTGTAGTCTTAGTCCAACTGAAATTTGTGGGCTGTTTGTTTTGGAGAGGAAGAGACAGCATATTTATTAGGGAGTTAGGAAAGAGATATTAGCTGAGGAATTATAATGTAAAGAATATTAAATCCTTGGTAATTTCATCACTTTCTTATTTTTTCCAGAAATTTGGCCTATCCCTTTAAAGTTTGGACAAAGTATCAACATTTTATTCATAAGATGATAAAATGGCATATTTTTCAAAGTTGCTCTTCCCTTTGCTTCCACTTCTGACATGCAAATATTCATAAACCTGCTTAATACAATATTTATATCTGCAGTTATCCAACTTGATCTTTTAATCTAAACAGAAACAGATAAAAATAAAATGGCAACAGATACTTTCATTGCATTTAGATAAATGTCAGGTAGAGCTCCTAAACAACTACCAGGACATGCTCCCTTGTAAGAGTGATCATCATAGAGCTGTGAAATTCTCTAGTTCCTAATTTATGTTTATTTCCATTGTAATACCTGATTGGCTGGAGTTATTTGTCAATCTTGAGGCTTGCCCCCAGGAAAGCAATAAAAAAAAAAATCTATTCTTTCCATTATAAAAGATGATGGAAAAGTCTATCACATAAATAAAAGAGATGAAATGAAGCAATTTAAAATATTATCCCCATGAAACATTAATATAAATGGTGGAATAGGAACATCTGAAAATTCTCTCTTTCTTAAAAGCAATGATAAAACTGACAAAATAATATATCAGAATCAACTTTTTCAGAACTCTGGAAATTAGCCAAAGGTTTGCAAGAGTTTAGGGAGTGCTTATTTAAATGCAAAAATAAATAAATAAATAAATAAAAGGCTGTGTCTTGGTAACAGAGTTTTGTGATGTTTTATTTTTCCTATTCTGTTATCACTCTGCCCAGCCCTACAGTAGACTTAAAAAACCAACAGGCCACAATCATGGTGAAACCAATGGCCTGGAAGCCACCAGAGGAGACAAAATGGGATTATAGCTCTTTCAAAGCCTCATTCCTAAAGAATTGCTATTATTTAACCAATCTGATGGTTCTTCGTAAGACCCCACTTACAAGACTGTCTATGTTTCACCAGACTTGGAGCTCCTCTAGAAGAGCATCCTTTTCTCCAGGGGTGATTGTGAAAAACAATTATAGGGAATTGATTAACTTTGGCTGACCTGAGGTGAAAAATAAGAGCTGGGGGAAACAGCAGACAAACCAAAAAACCTGAAACGGAAAAATTGAGACTTAAGATGTCCATAGAGTCATGGTGAAGCTCCAACATATTCCTGAGAAGCTGTCAGGCCACACCCAAGGGTGGGTCTGTGTTTATGCCTGGGAAAGACTTAAGACAGCCTTAAGTTCTCACCTTGGCCTGAAAATTGAGGCTCTGCTCAAGCAGGATATAAAGATAAAAGCAGAATTCATGCCTGACTGGCTTAGTGTTGAAAGCATGCCCCAACACACTCACACACACACACACACACACACACGCAGAGCCCTTCATAAGAGATTACGTAACATACAGATTCTAGGCATTTAAGGGAATCTCTGTGCAATCATTAGCTGACCACTAAGCTAACTGAGGAGACTTCAGTGGCCAAACATGGCAAAGAATATAAACTTTACAGAATTAGTTCAGAAAAGGTGTTAAACAAGAACGAATAACAACAAGCGCTGGAGAGTGTTGGGAATCTGATTTCCAGAATTGCCACATTATATTATTTAAAATACTTAGGTCTTAGCCAAAAATTATTATTTTATGATTTTTTTTTTGGGTGGTGGGGGAGTGGGAAAGACTAGCCCTGAGCTAACTACTGCCAGTCCTCCTCTTTTTGCTGAGGAAGCCCGGCCCTGAGCTAACATCCATGCCCATCTTCCTCTACTTTATATGTGGGACTCCTACCACAGCATGGCGTGCCAAGCCGTGCCATGTCTGCACCCGGGATCCAAACCGGCGAACCCCGGGCAGCTGAGAAGCAGAACGTGCGAACTTAACCGCTGTGCCACTGGGCCGGCCCCCTATGATTGTTTTTGGGTTTTTTTGTCTAGCTTCTTATGATAGAAACTTAGATCATTTATTGCTAATCACTCTTGTCTTGTTTTATCATTGAATGCTAAACATTTTCTGTTATTCACTGCTCTAGCTTTATCTCACATATTGGGTATGTTGCGCTTTAATTATCATTTAGTTCAATATATTTCCTAACATTATTTGTGATTGATGGATTCTTGAGTTGTGTAGTAAGCTGCCTAATTTTGAAATATTTGGAGATTCTTTAATAAGAGTCTCATTGTTATTGATTTATAATTTCATTCCATTTCTGTTAGAGAATATAGTCTCTCTTTTCACCTCTTTGAAATTTATTGAGTCTTGTTGCATGGTCCAGAAAATTGTTTATCTCATGAACGTTCCATACACACAAAATATGGAGATTCTGCAATTCTTTGTTGCAGTGTTCTGTCAATATCCACTAGATTAATTTGGCGATAGTGCTGTTTGAATGTTCTATATTGAAATAATTTGTTCTTTAATTTTTCTTTCAGTTACTGAGGTAACCGTTTTAAACTCTTCAACTCTGAAGGAGCACTGATTTATTTCTCTCTTTAGACTCATCATTTTTGCTTCATATGTTTGTAAGTTATTTTGTTAGGTGCATATACTTTTAGAACTATTATATCTTCTTGATGAATTTACACGTTCATCATTATGAAATCCTCGTCATCTCTGATACTCTTCCTTACTTGAAGTCTAATCTGTTTGATATTAATATAGCCACATTATTATGCTTAGTGTTTACGTGATATCTCCTTTACCAAAGTATTCAGATTTTAAGTGCCTCTAGGATAGGTTGATCTTATCTATTTCTTGATTTTAATCCAGTCTGAGAATTTTTGCTTTTATTATCAGCGCTTAGTCATTTTATATTTAGTGTAATTTTTTATACAACTGTTTCTCCACCTTTTATTAATTGATTTTGATCTATCACATCTGTGATGTCATCCATTGTTACTTCTTTCCCAGAGATCATTTCCATCTTGTAGAATTTTGATTCATATTGAAGAATTTCTTTTGTTTGTTATTTCTAGTAGTGTGAGCCTACTCCAACAAATTCCCTCAGCTCTCTTTTATATTAAAATGCTTTTATTTGCTATAACCTTTAAAGTTCTTTTGTTAGACATAGAATTCTAGGTTACGTATAATATTTTTCAAACAATTTAAAGTTTCTCTTTTGTCATCTTTATTGTTTCTGATGACAAATCATTCATATGTTGTGTTTAATTGAGACCATTTTGTCTAGCTGTTTCCAAAATTGCATCTTATTTTTAGTTTTTAGCAGTTTCAGTGTGATTTGCTAGGTGTGTTTTATTTTTTAATGTTTTGTTTCTGTATGGTTCAGTTTAGATAATTTTTACTGGCCTCCAAAAGTGCTAATTTTGTTCTAGTAGGCAGGTAATTAAAGGTGAATTGCCTTGACCTAAAATAGGGTTGGTTTTGGGTTGTATTGTGGCAAATTTATTTCAGTTTTGTCTTTAGTCATAAACTGTACCTCTTAAATCTGTTATGTAATCCTTATCCGTAAGGCAAGATTTCTGGATTTTTGCTAACAGTATGAAGGTTTTGCTAAGATCCTTTAACTCAGCGGGTAACTCCTAATCCTGTCTGCACAGCTCTGGGTAGCTGCTTTCATCCCAGCTCAGCAATTTTAGCCTTCCCAATGTGGTTTCCTGCTGTGGTCCTGCAGCGTCCTGTCTCCACCTCTTTTTGCAGAGTTAAGGAGTCAGCCATGGTTTCCAGATGAATTTGTGTATTTGGTGGTTCATCCTTCTGTTTCTCTCTTCCTGCTAAGATTCTCCTCCTCAGTGTGCAGCCATTCTGGCAAACCCAACTTCAAGTTTTGCTTCCGTAATCCAGTAAAATGGCTTGTATAAATTGGAAAGTTTTCTCTATTGTGTTGTTTGATAAACATAATTTTATTTCTTTTTCTTAATCTTTGTTTTCTCCTGGTTTTCTGCCTGCTTTTGGTTTCTCATCAATGTGTTCAAACAATTATACATATAAACACAATAATATATAATATATATTTATTTATCCATAGCTTACATAGTTTATTACTGCTATTAGGAGAAATATTAATTAGGTATAATTTATTTTGTTATTAATGGAAGATGAATTCCTAGAAATCAATTTTTATTTCAGATTTAATTTTTAAATACAAAAATACTGAATTCACTTTAAAATTAAAAATGTAAAAATAATTCTACAAGTTCTTAGTGGATTTTTAAAACACAAAATCAAAAAACAATAATATTAAATAAAATACAGTGGCTATGAAAAGAAATTGATTATATTAATAATAAACTAAATGCTTTTGTTCAGGGCTTTAAGTATATAAACGTATTTATCATTCTATTTGCTCTTACCATAATCATACAAACCAAGCATTATAACTCTTATATACAGGTGGCCAAAGGGGTATCAGAAAAACAAAGCCACTTACCCAAGTTTTATTATTAGGAGGCAGAGCTGCGATATATATACTTGTTTTATAACAACAAACTCAGGTTGAGGCTCAAATACAAGGGACTTCATCTACAAAGATCTTTTGAAGTTCCTTAAAGGAAGAAGGGTTGGTAAAGCTGTGGCAGTCAGGATCAAGGGCACACAAGAAAACTTTAGGATGGGAAAAAGAAAATTGGTAGGTATATCTTTTATGAAGTCAGCATCTCCTACATTCTAGACCTGCATCATGTGGTTTTCTAGGGTTAGTGGCCAAGTAAGAATTTTGTTCTTCTCAGTCTTTTTTCAGTGGGAGAGAGCAGCAATTTGGAAGTAGAAATCCTCTCTGAAAGCTTTGTAGTCTCTGTTCTTAAGCACTTGGGACCCTTGGCCAAGTTTTCACTTTTACTCCAGATGAAGTCTCTCTCAGTGATAAAATTTGGTACCCCAGCCCTCCCCTGATGTCAAGTCCTTCTCTTCCACTTCTCCTCCCTGTGCAGTCACTGTTGTCTAGGGAAATCTAGGTATCTGGGCTAAGCAGCCTCTGTTCCGTTGCCTGCACAAACTCACATGCACAACCTAAATTTTCATGCAACATTCTAGAAATTTTAAATAAATGAGAATCTTTTCATGCATATTTTGTCTTTTTGCTTCTAAGGAAACAAGGGTCCAAGATAAGTGTGGCAAAAGGGAAAAGAAGTCTGTGAAAATCCATAATATCATCCTATGCATACCATACTCACACACACCCATACACACACACAAACACACACACACACATACACTTTTAGTTCTAAGAGGAATGTGCCTCAAAACAAAACAAATTCATCAGTGTTAAAATCTCCTGTAGACAATGCTTCACCTGAATTACCTTCTTCAATAATTCAGGTGATGTCACTGCAGCCTTGAGATCTGCTGAGGTAGATTCTCCGGCAAGCATTCTTATACAGAGCTTTGTTCTTTTTGAGTTTTTTGAACACATCCTCACTATCTTTGTTTTTTCCTCCTTCACCATTTTTTTATTCATCACTCACATTTAAATGAAATGTGCTTTCTTCTTTGTTTCATTTTTATATAACTTGGTAAAAAGCCAAAATAACTAGTTTTTTAGGACTGTTTACTAATTATTTTACAGTATTAAAGCTTACATTTTGAGTCTCGTCTCTTATCCATATTCTGCAAATAAATCTTAATCTATAATATTCCCATTATCTTATTTGTGCAGGATTATATTTGTGCAAGATAATTTTTGTTTCCCTGTTTTTGGCTTATAGGAAAAAATTAGACAATTAGACCAATATTTTAAAAAGCCTGCAAATTTAAAATTTTATATGCAAATATAGATCAATATTATCATACAACTATGGTGCCTAAAACTTGATTTGTATAACTGGACTGTTTAAAACATGTTTACAACCATGCTGTTAATATGTTGAAGAGATGGCGTTTGTTGAGTCGTTCAATGTTTTACCTTGCACAAGGTGTAGAGATAAATTTGATTAATTATTTCTAGGTTGTATGGTAGTTAGAATGTTCTGAAGACACAAGAGCTTGTCTCTAATAAGATATCAAAGATAGATGTGTGTTCTTCAATTTTGAACTCTGTCATCACACTACTTTGGATTCATTGTAGGACACTATAGAAATAAAACTAAATAGAGATAGTCTCCAGAGAAGAACATGTAATTCTAAAAAATTTAGCTAGCTAACTAAATACGAAAAACAAAAATAGTAACAACAAGCTACACATTTGCATCTAGATGTCCCATATCTAACTCATCTCAGCGTGTTTGAAGTTTATTCTATCAGAGTTCCCCTACAAAATCTACTCTTCCTAATACATTTCCAATTTCAGTAAATGAGACTATTTGCAATCCTGTTACCGAAACCAGAAATAGGATTCTTATCCCTCATCCTTCACTCTTTCTCAGATTTCGTATCAAATCAGCTAAAACTCCTATCTTCTATTTCCTCGTTATTTTGCTAAAGCAGCCTCCTCTCTCCTTCCCTGATGCTCCCGCCTGGGGCCAGATTCCCCAAACTGTTGTGAAAACTTCTTAGTTGAGCTCTCAGCTGTCCATTGTGTCTCTGTTTATTTCATTCCCACAATGGCAATAAGTTATTCTAAGGAACTGTGGTGCTCTAAGAGAATGTCCGTGTAACTTTGGCTTATATTTTCAAGATGTTTGATAGCAAGAAGGCTTTATGTGAAGCTGTGCTTGTATTATGTTTGTAATGAGACGTAGAAAATATTAAATATTCTTCCAAAGAATGGAGGAGACTGTTTTATATGGGTGAAAGTCTACTAAATCCCCATGAGAAACCCCTTGAAGCCGTATTGGCTAAGAAACACATCTGACCATATCTGCATCCTGCTTAAATTTCTTGAGCAATGCCTCATTATTCTCATGTAGCAGGATTTAGAAGACCCTCTGAGATCTGGCATCTCCTTCTACACCTCAGCTTCTTAACATATCTCTTCCTTTGTTTACTCTGTCTGCATCAGCCAAATATAGCCACTTGCATCACCCTGAATAAGATACAGCCTTTGAACATTGTCTTCTCTCTGCCTAGGACACACTCCTGCACCTCCAACCTGGCTAATTCCTCAGTGATGGTGGGAGGGTGTTGTGTGTAATGGGCAAGGAAGCAAGCACTGACTGACATCAAACTGAGAAGGACAGGATCTCTGGTCTAACGTTAAACTGTGGTGTGAGCTTCACTAAATCCTTACACGTACCCATATATAAGATGACCTGAAACATTCCAGTCAAAACAAACAACAATTTTTGCATCCTTTTAGTGATATGGATTACTCAAATGTCTGTTTATAACCATTTGAATTTCATATTAAATGAATTCATATTTTAACATAAACTTCTCTACCCTCATTTGATTCATACGTTTATTTTCATAAAACTCTTTATTTGACCGGTCCTGATAACCACCCAAGAGGCCCTGTGGAGTAGTCACATCTGACACTTTTTTTTCCTGAGCATATCATTATCTTCTCTGCTTTGCAGTTGTTTCAGATACAACTCTTTCACAATTCTTAGGTAATGCTGTCATTGGAAAATTCATTTCAAGTTCCAATATGTATTTGTCTAATATTAAGATAGTGAGCCTTTTAATCCAATAAGTATATATGTTAAATTTCCATAGCATAACTGTCTATTCTATTGCATTGCTAGATTTCTTAAAGAAATTGAAATAGAAATTTGTAATCTAATATCCCTAGAAATAATGCTAATTTTTTGTTACATTTCTTTGCTAAAAAATAATTAATTCAAGGCTAGATGTTTTCCTTCCCCCCCCCCACACACAAAATCTTATTTAGAGTAAAAGAATTGATTGAGCACTCCATAATATAAGACTCAGTGAGAAACTGAATATATGATATTTTCTTGTTTTTCTGAGAGGTCATTTTGAAAAAGAAAAAGTCTTGTCTTGTAATTGGGTGTATATTTTATTGGGATATGTTGAGCCTTATGTTTCTCGTTTATGAATAAGAATAATGTTACTTAACTCATATGCTTCTTATGAGCTTTAAATGAAATAATATGTTATAATCACTTCACATGTTTCCTGGAAAAGAATAAGCCCCAGCTAATCGTTAATCACTTATCTTGATGTTGCTTGGTTGTTTTTATCAATTCTTAAAAATTATATTTATTATCATCATGACCCAGCATTCTCTAGGAAGCCATGGCAGATATATCTATAACTTTATTAGGTGACCTTCTTATGTGCAAGTCTAGCCTCTTACACTTTGCTCATAACACTTGAGATTGAAACTTCACATATAATTCATATGGATTAAATTTTAAACCTATTGTCAATCAAAGTTTTGTCAAAAATTTTATCCTAGCAGCTAGCTTGGTACTTCTCACTTGGAAAGTAGCTAATAAATATCTAAATAAATATTTTTATTTATGACATTTTGAAATAAGTGGAGGAGGATCATAGAACTTAACTTGAATTATTTAGCACAGTATTTTTTTGTGATAAATACATAGAATAAGAGGCACTTTCTTTCTTTCTTTTCCCTTTTACTTCTTCAAAAAATGTATAATTAGTGTTTATTATGTGTAAAGCATTGTGGCAATCATTAGGAATTCAGTGATCCACTAGAGTGCTGATTCCTATCCTCATGGATAGGCGATCTAACAATGGAGACTAATTAAAGAAAAAAACTCAATTTGGAAAGAATTTCTGATTAAAGAATGACAGACTTCAACTATATTATAGACTCTTCACAGAAACTTAACAGCAGTAAGGTAAACTCAAAGGAATTTATATATATATATATATAAAAACATATATATATATATAATAAACATATATATGTACTATCCATAATAAAAGTATACATGTAGTACATATGTATAATAAACACACATATGTGTGTGACACTTAACCAACTTGCTATCTGCCAAACTCTAGCTATATTCTACAAAACTTTGTCAGGAAGAACAAAAGGAGGAAAAGTAAATTAATATTATCAATTTAAGAAAATGGAAGCCAAGAAAGACATGAAAAATTTTGTTCCAGCATAGTCACATAGCTCTGGTTGATGGCCACCCTGAAGAAAAGTATTGATGAAAGAAGATGAATAAACAAGTTATAAGAATTCTAACATTCCCTAATTTGGAGACAAATAGTCTGATGGTGAGAAAAATTCAAAGAAAATCTCTGATAGTAGAGGTCTTTCCACATCTGAACTGGAACTGGAAGAGACTCCAAGACCTGCTGTATTCCAGGGCACAGCACTTAGTGGAGAGATGAGCTAAAATCAAGGGCTTGATGTTGGAGCATGCAGGATATGTTTGAGGAGCAGCAAAGACGTTGATCAGTGAGCTGTTGCAAAAGACTTAGTGGTATATGTTGGTGACTTTGACTAGAGTTGTAGCAGTGGAAAAGATGAGAACTTGTTGGATTCGAGGTGTATTTTTAAAATAGAGCCAACCGTTTCTGCTGACATATTAGAGCTGGTATATGACAAGATGAGATTCCAGGTTATTTAGCCTAAGAAACTGGCTTTATTCCAAGATGATTGAGATGGGTAGTGGCATAGACTGCTAGTTGTCCACCCAATACACATTGTACCGTCCTATCTTGGTAATAGACCATCACATTTTAAAATAGGTTTGGAGGAATATATGGGCAGCAATGTTGAGAAATTTCACTCTACCAACATTTTCTTGGTGAAAATAAGAAAGACTAAAATAAGCTCCAAACAACAGTTAGAATGGTTCATTGCACCAACACCTAAACAACCTGCCAAACTGTAGCTTCATAGAATTTTTTCTCTGATCTTCCCCACCCTAGGGATCTGTTTAAGGTTTTTATGAGGATTTTAGGATTTATTTTTTCAAAATAAAATGAATATTTCCACTTTTGCCTCACCCCACCACAACACTCTAGATATGACTACTTTCAACCATTTTGTGTGATTCCTTCTAATTCTTTTTAGGCCTATTTTTCTCAGGGATATATTGATTAGTTCATTTTTAATTGCCCAATACAGTTCGTACTCTCCAGCAACTTGTGTCTTTTTCTTAACAAGTTGTGTGTGTGTGCATTATTCTGTGCCATTCTGGTTAATCACTGCATCACAACGTACAGTATGACCCATGGTTTATTGAATTGTTTCTCAACCACTGAACACTAAAATGTAGTTTCAGTGACTACCTTGTTTATATATTCTTGTTTATTTGTATTTGAAATTTTGTAAATATAGATTTATGGAAGTTGAAGTCAAAGGGTATATATATATTTTTAACTACATAAGAACTGACAACTTGCCAACCAAAATGATTTTGACACAAATTTTTTCCCATCAAGTGTTTAACAGCATTCTTGTCCACTCATGTAGGCAAAACTGGTTTTAATAAGCTTTTCAAAGTATTTTGCTTGTCTTATAGGGGAAAAAAAGATTGTTTATTTATATTTCCCTGGCTCCTACTGAAATAGAGCATCTTTTCATTTGTCCTTAGCCTTTTGTATTTCTTCTGTGAACTCATGGCTGATTTAAATAGTCCTTTAATCTTTGTTGTTGTTTGTTTTGAAATAATTTATTCCTTTTTTATTATGAAGTCATTTATTTTTTGGACTTTCCAAGAAGCCTTTACATCAGACCTTTTATATATGAACTTTTTAAATAGCAAAGCTAGAATAAATAGAGGAAAAATGGTTGTTTCCTTAGTATTTTATCATTAACAACTAAGTTTACAATTTGTGAAACCAAACAGAAGATGAATTTATTCTGGCATTCTAGCACTTGTGAAATAAAACCACTAAGAGCCATTGGATAATGCTGAAGACGGATTTCTTTCATACCAAATGCTATTGTATGAGGAAAAATAACATAGCACAACCTTAATGCCCTATATAAATTATCAAACTCTGAATGAGTTAATACATTCAGAAAACTACTACTATTAATGGATTAATGGATTCTTAGAAACTTGAAAGAGCTTGTACAGTCTTCCAGAGATTCCAGATTTATAATCAGAAATTGTTTTGTTACTGATCATAATATTACTTTTTAAAAATGGACAATGTTTTCCTGGAAAGTAATAGAATACTTCAATATAATTTTAATTGAATTCTAAAATGTCAGCTCTTTCTGATTGCAAGATTAACTCTTTTATTTCAAGCCCAGGATACTATAAAGATGTAGTACTTCCTTTAAAAAATTTAAATAGTGAATGATACATGAAAATACATAGCTAATTGAGGCCACAGTAATATCTACCCTAATAAGAAAACTTCGATTCATTTTCTAGGTAGAAAATATTTTGCTGTGTGAATTGGTGACTTTAATTGTATGATATGCAGATTATGTATACATATGTATTTATATATGATATTTAAATGCTATAGTAAATTAAATATTTAACATCAGTGACAAAACATACTTAATGAAATTATGTTAAATAAGAAAATAAATGATTTCTTTAATATGGCAAATGTATACACACAAATTCTAGGTATGTCCTATGATTATATACATTTATAAATAGTGGCATATGTAACAGTTTCTTTACCAATCACAAAGAAATCTTGTTTATTTTTCTTTAAGTGTACATTCTAATTCAGGCTATGGTGTATGAAATGGAACTGCTCATTGTCTCTCTATATATTAAAACTTTCACTTCCCCCTGGCCATGAGTACCAGTTTGAAAAATGCAACACTTCCTTATGATCACAGACATAGCATTTACATCTTAATTGAGATCTCAGTTTAATACTAAATTTAGGCAGCTTTGAGAATGTATTTTAAATATATATGAATTTTGAGAAGGAGAATGTGGCTAGTTAGAAAATTGGGAGAAAACTGTTAAAAATGAAGAACAAGAGAGTCTGCCAATTCAGGGAAGTTTCTGTGTGATCTATTCATTTTGCAATAGCGTACATTGGTTTGAGTCAAATTTTATACATTGCGCCAATGACTCATTTGGATTTTTCAATCTGGATACTCAAGTCTTTGTTTTGAGATATATCTTTGAATTATTTTCGATATTTTTTTCCTAATCATTTTCTCTCTTTTATCTTTCAGAGACTTAATTTTTTGGAGGTTGTATATCTCTCACTTGTACTGTTTTTTTATCTCATGTTTAATGGCTCCTTTTGCTTTATTTTTCTACAGATTTTCTTAATTTTATTAGCCAAGACTTTTATTGAGGCTTTCATTTCTGCCTTCTTATTTTTATTATGCGTAAGCTTCTTTTTCTCTGTACAAAGCGTGATTTAATAGCATCCCATTTCATTTTCATTGAAAATAGGAAGTTTTTTAGTTTTCTTTGCTTTTTAATTGTCATTACCTTGCCAAGTTTCTTATTCTGCAAGTTGCTATCTCTTTGTCTGTTTTGGACTTTGCTTTTTTATGTTAAAGGCTGTCCTCAGGAACATGGTGATCCCTTGCTATCTATTCATATTTAGGATAGGGAGATAAATATCTAATTAAATGCTCTATGTATAAATGTCAGAGTTTTCTATTTTGGACTTTACTGTTGGATCTTCCAGATACTTTTGTAGTATATTCCTTAAGAGGTCTAAGTTATGCTGTAGTAAACAACAAAAACAGAACTCCAAAACGTCAACGTCTTAAAGCAACTACACGCGTACTGCATGTTAGAGAGGCCTCTGCTAACCCATCGTTCTCACTCAATGATCACACTAGCTGAGGCTCCCCCATCTGGGATATGTCTGGACATGGCAGCAAGGAGAGGAGCGCATGTAGAGAATCACTATTGGCTTTTAAATGCTTCCACATCTGAATGAAAGATCATTTCTGCTCACCTGCCATGTGAGTCTCACGACCACAACTAACTTGGACAAGGTAGGAAATTGTAATCCTTCTCATGCACAGAGTAAAGAAGGATCCAGAAATACTGATGAGCAGTGGTAATGTCTTCCACAATTATACCAAATTCCTTTGGTCTTTACCTTTAGCTTATTAGATTACCCATGGAACAATCCTCCTATCATTCTACTTTAAGCACACATACTCAATCATATAGAAAAAAATTGAATAAAAACTTTTAAAAGAAGAAATAATAAAGCTATATTAAACAATAATAATACTCCAATATTCTGACATTGAAAATTCTAATTTTATTTATTGAAAGTTAAATTTCAAATAGCAAAAAATTCAGAATATTGAAACATTCTTTGAGGTAAAGACTTATGTTTCTTTACTCAGTGTCATAAAAGCAACACATAGGACTAACAAAAATCTGTAAAAATAACACACAGTTTTTTCCATTAGATGTTTAAGAACTATGAAAGGCACTCCTTTCCAGAGGCAATTAATTAATTAATGAAAATGTGTTTAATTAATCTTTTTCATTATATTGATTCCTTTTTGGAATAGTAAAGATGATGGATGTATACCAAAATCATGTAATCTTAGTCTATCATATTTCAAGTAGATAAACAATAGGGATGCCATGGTAAGCAGAAGAGTTGCATGGTCTGGATTGTGGTTTAGCATCATCACTTTGTGGAGAGTGGACTGTAGAATAACAGTTATGGGAGTGTAGAGACATGTTAGCAAGCTATTGAACTAAGACAGGAGAGGAATGGTAGTGACTTGAACAAGAGCAGTGTTAGTGCTGGAAAGTAGCTAAATTCTAAACAGATGTTGAAGTTTTGTTCAAGAAGATTTTCAGATGGATTTGGATGAGAAAGTGAGAGTTGTCAATAATTTTCTGAAGTGTCTTTTAATCATAGGAGGAATGGATTCCATTTATTGCAATTGGTTAGAATGAAGAAATACTTTTGAAGAAGCGAATCAGGAGTTAATGTCTAATACAGAGTTAGATAGATAGGAATGGAGTTCAGGGGGAGTTAAGGATAAGAAATATACATATGGGAGGCATTAGTATAATAATATTTTACCCAGGGGTAAATAGAGAAGAGCATTTCTAAGATAATGTCCTGGGAAGAACATACATTTGTAAGTCAGGAAGGTGATGAGAGACCAGGAAACAAGAAATATTATCAAGAGGATTTTGTGTAAAAGTTGAATCTGAATCCATGAAGAATTAATAGATGCGGGATGGCTCCTAAACCACAGTTTAATATTGATTTCCAATTGAACCAGGTCTTTACCAAAGAAAGGAGAAATAAGTTATCATTTTATATATTTATGTCAGCTTTATATCTCATCCTCAGTTCTGAGGGAGTGCAAACAGCTCTGGACATGTTTTGAATTTTACCTCCTACCTTCACTTTTTCTCTCCTTTGTTTTGCCTTCCAAAGCCAAAGCGGCATATAGATGAGGAAAGATGGAAAAGTTTTAGCTTCTGGGAGGTTTATTGAGCAGAAAGAAATACTCAACCGTAACATTCTCACCTACTATCTTTTATTTTTGCACCAATACCATGTCTTCTTTGGCCTTAGTGATGAAATATATGTTAAACAAACAATAATTATAGGCAAATATTTGTCAAAATATTTCTGCTAAATTAGAAACATGGATTTCAGTGTACATTAGTAGGCACAATTTAAGTGGGGATTTATCTAACTATTTTTAGTAAATTCAGTCAACTTCCAACATTTTCTTGCAATATAGATGAGCAGGACAATAACTATGTCAGAACAATCAAAATCAGTCTCAATTTTTAATGTAATTTAGAATGCATCAACACAAATGTGACACAAAATAGACTTAGTGTCTTAGTCATATATTTGAAAATTATATAATGTTTATTTTACACCCACATGATAAAATTTGTGTCTGTTTTGATGTGTAAGGATTTTCAGTATTTAGTTAATAATTTAATGATGATGTAAGGGTCTAAGGCTTAATGGACCTGTGTAGGAAATGTCAAAAAGAATTATTCTGAAGGGGTTCTTTAAGAGCTTATTGTCAAACTTTACCACTACAATGAAGATTATTTTTTAATGTGAGGCATTTAAATCAGTTTAAACACATTCTCTAAATCTTCACAATCTTCTATAAAATCCGAAATTGTTGTCTGAAATGTTAAAAGATGTATCATGTATCACTTTGAAAACAGGTGTCTGAATTGCTGAAGACTAGAGAAATCTAAATCAAGTGAAAGTGTAAAAATTGCTCTATACAACTAGAAATTTGGAAAAATGGTTATAAGCACTTTTGTTATGGTCAAACCTGAAGGATAAATAAATCTAAATGTAAATTTGTATAGATTTTTGTTTAAGTCTTGGCCTGTGTGTGTGCGTGTGTGTGTGCACATGTGGGTATGTGCACATTAAATATGTTATTTGTATATATACTTTTCGACGTTCTCCTAAGTTGCATCTCTAATGCTAATGTAGGTCTTAGTTTTACCTTCCTTCTCACCTTCTCATGTCTCAAATGTCTGACTTATAATTGTCTTTACTTACATTTTAATGACTGAGAATTTACTTGTAGTATTTACTATATAATAAGATTTTAATTGCATAGAATAGAATATACTCTAAGTAAATGTATTTTTCCTAAAATATACCAACCACGTAGAACAAATATAGCCCAGTTATTTTGTAAAAGCAATATATATACATATATTATGTGTGTTTATATAATATATATAGTATATATTATCTATACTATATATACATAATATATAAATGTGTATATATTTACATGTTTCTATATATAGACATGGATGTATACATATATCCATTCATACTCACACACACATGCACATGCACACACACACACATTTTATTCCCAGTGGCAGCCATAACGCTATCTATTTATGGGATGAAAAGAGATAACACGTGACATGCAAAGCTATTGGAACAAAGCTTGAATATAGAAGGTGCATGGTTAATATTTATAGAATTTTGTTACAACATTTACATTAAACATTTGCTATTACATAACAGTTCATAGCTAAGAAATTTTAAGTAGACGCACCTGGAAAACTCATTGAAAAATGTAGCTTAACTTTTTAAACTTTTGTCTTAAAGATATTAAAAAATGTGCATTCTAACTTAGTTTAGTAACAATTACTGATATGATTCTCAGAGATTCCTGAACATTCTGAGTAGTTCAGTATGTTTATACCAACCCCAGATTCCCAAAGAGGCTTACCTTAAACTCATCTTCACAGGGCTATAGACTAACAGCTTTGATTAGAAAATTCATACTGTATGTATGCATACCATAGAATGACTTTTTGACTTGGTTACTGCTCGATTTAGTATGAAAAAAAGTAAAAAAAATTTTAACTGATCTGTTGGCTGATTATTTGAACTTTTTGCATTGTTACTATTTGGAAACAGAATGTAATTTCTTAGCATTCTTCTGAGGAGAATCAGGCACGTGAAGAGATAAAAAAGACAAATAAGACCAAATATCATTGAACATGGTTTCTGGATAATTAAGCTTCAAAAATTAGTAAAATAAATTTACCTTTTTTTGCTTTACTAATCCTTCCAACTGTGTAAGAATACTAGTTGTGAAATGAAGAGCAGAAACATATGTAATACTTGGAATAAATATTAACCAACAATTAACTATCCATTGGCAACTGTATTGTGACTCATATATTCTGAGGGCCTCAGGAAAAACATGAATGCTGTATAATGTCAGTTTCCAGTGGCCTCACAAGTAAAAGCAATAATGTTATATGATAGTGTAAATTTAATCTCTTCATATTAAATAATTTGACATAAATTGAGTGAATATTTTAAATTGAGAGAATACTGGATACATTGTTCATCATTATCCTCTATCTTAATGTTCCAGAAGACATGTCAACTAAAGTTGTCAAATAAAGAATAGGGTATTTGCTAAAGTAAATGTTCTTCATCTGTATAGTACAATTGGTTTTGGACTTGAACATCATGGCTTACATAAAGTTCCTTGCTGATTTTTAACTTAAAATACTTAAAAAAAAAAAACAAAATAGATTTGGAGGTTGAATTCTCCTACTGACACTGTGAGCAATATTTCTTGGATTCCATGCTCCCACTGAGACAGAGAGAATAGCCAACAATGAGGTTAAAAAAATCAAGGCATAAGAAATAAAACCAGTGTAGTTACTGGTAGCTGGGCTGCTGTTAATGTGCTGTTTTTTCATCTGGATCCTGGTATGTAATTGCATTAAGTTTGTGAAAATTCATGATTCTACTTCAATTAATAGTGAAAGAAATGCTTGTAGGAGTCAACCTCAAACCTAAAGCAAAAATAGTGTAAATTACTTATAAAGAGGGGGCCAGCTCAGTGGCATAGTGTTTAAGTTCACGCTGCCTGCTTCATCAGCCCAGGGTCGCAGGTTCAGATCCCTGGCCCAGACCTACACACTGCTCATCAAGACATACTGTGGTGGTCCCACATACAAAATAGAGGAAGATTGGCACAGATGTTACCTCAGAGACAATCTTCCTCAAGTAAAAAGAGGAAGATTGGCAACAGATGTTAGCTCAGGAACAGCCTTCCTCACCAAAAAAAAAAAAAAGACTAAGAATAGGATGGAGTTCAGTTTTTTATCTTTTAGAAATAGGAATGCTTAAACATTTTACTTCCAGAGAATTGGGTCAGGGTGAGGTGGAGAATGCCACTGTTTGTGGTTACATAAATTGTAGCAGTAATATCTTCTTCAAAGGCTGTTATTGGAATAATGGACTGGCCTACCAGATAGCAAGTTCTTGTCACATCAAGTTTTCAAGAGTGGGGTATGTGTTTAAAGAAAGAATGAGATAGGTGTTTTGGCCAGAGGAATTTTAAGATCTCCAACAAACTTAATATTCTATGTTTTATTAATTCATGTTAAAACATGACAATAACAAAATGATTGATAAAGGACTTTTGTCCATTAAGTTTTCCTTATACACATCAAACAGTGTAGAATACTAGGATTTAGAAGCCTGTGGTTAGTGTTATTTTTTGCCTAAACACTTTACATTCCATATGAATATATATCCATTAATATGTATTAATTGTGTATTAAATATATGATAAATAAGAATTTGGCACATAATATAGACTCATTAAATGCTAGTTTCATCATCATCATCATCATCATTATTATTATTCCACTTGACATTTTACTGACTCTTACTTGTCCAAAAATGGATGGAGCAACTTAAATTGGCCAAACTGGATTAAAGGCTGTGGCTTCAGTATTCGAGGGAGAGGATCCTCTCTATCCCGCTGGATGGAAGAAGAAGGAATCAAGCTTCATCAGAGGCTGCTGCAGCTCAGTTAGCTTGTCACCATGAAGGGAACCAGCCTAAGAACCAAGCTGTCACATCTAAGGTGGCACAGTGGAGAAATAGAAAGCATTTTGATCTTTAAGGACACTGCTGAGCTGCTGAGTTAAACAACCCTGGGCTCTCCGCCCCGCCCACCCGTAAAGATTGTGTTCTGTGTGATAATAACTTTCCCTACTGTTTAAGCTGGAGAGAGTCAGACATTAGGATAATTACATACAAAACCTTCCTAACTGATACTGAGACAAAATTTAAGCACTAGATTTTTCTCTCATAAGCTGCATGACCTTATGAAAATAATTAACTCTATTTAAAGCTTGGTTTGCTTAACTGTAAAATTATTTGGTTGGCCCATTCGAATACAAAATCATGTAATGTTTCCTGTAGACGCAATGATCAAATTTAGCTGGTAAAAATCTGAGGATGCATAGCAGACGCTTTTTGTGAACCACTTAAGCAATTTATGATACAAATTATAGATTTTTTCCTCTATTCCCCAGAATCAAATATAGTATTATGTTCTTATATTTCCTCAAATTTCTGATGGTGGAGGCTACATGTGAAATTATATTATAATTCTAGTGATGTTAGGCATTTCTTTTTTAGTTGAAGTAACTGTATATTAAGAGACCACCAAACTCGGGCACATGTTTCTTGCAATAATATCCCACCGCCATCTCCAAAGCAGTTGATGAACCTGCTGGATAAAAGGGCTAGAGGAATCATGTTTTTTCTTGATATCCAAGAACAGATGTGCACGATGGCCGTCTAGGGTGAAATGCAAATCTGGGTGGCAATATATCACACCTGCCTCTTTGCCCCCCTGGAGCATCCTCAATTAGGTTTTGGAGAGTGCTGTCCACAATCACAATGTCACCATCTGCTCTTTTAACCAACTGTACTATTTTTGCTAAACTAAATGGAGCTTATATAATGGATTTTGCATTATAATTTATTAAATTTTGTAGCTCAAGTCAAAAGGAGAAGGGCTAATGAAACTGCCACTTTCATCTTTTTTTTTCTTATAAAGATAACCCTGCTTTTCCACTTTTACCAGATTTCCTTATTAGCTTTGCTAAAGATTGTGAGACAATCTGTTTCAGCGTTTGTTTCTCTCATCAATGAGACTTACATCTGTTGACCTTTGGAGATGCTGTATTCTTTGAAAAAAATCTGCTCAAGGAAAAAACCCATAATAAACTTACAAGATAGACATTAGGTATAGAACGAAGAGCTCCATAAAATGTGAACTACTCATAAGTACAACTTATATAGAAAGTCTGCTTTTGACCCTGAGATGTGCTCAGAATAACAAAAACCAAAGGGTATATCATAACTCACGTAAGTGTCTTATCAGTCTAAAAGCTGTATTTCCCCCTTGCCATGTGATTAAAGTGGTAATAGTAATAAAAACAATAAGCAAATATTCCTACACTGCTGCATACAAGAATAGTTATAATGAACATTTTAAGGTAACATTTTCTCTTATGAAATTTTACTTAATCATTGTGGAAATATAATCTACATAATTAAATTAAATACAAATTCATAATGTTTTCAGCTCTGCTTACATGGCCTTCTCGTGTTATTTTTCCTCTATGTATTGATAACATTTTCCCCGTTAAACCTCAGCCTTTTCATGATGTGGATACATAACACGTACTGCATCACCTCTGCCTTATTTCTCTTCTTTATCTGTCAAATTTTCATCAAATTTTATCTATGCTAAGAAGACTTCTCTACTACCCAAGGTGAATTTCTGATTGCATCTTTAGAATTCTTTGTCATGGCTTAAGGAGATATGTTTAATTTTAAATTTATGTGTATATATTCACATCTTATAAATACATTGAACATCACTCATATTAGAGACTATGTTGTATTAATGTTTAAGTCACCTGAAACTTTTAATAAGTGCCAGAACATTTGTGACACTGAGTTAATTACTCAGACTCTTATCCAAATCTAATTTGGGGATTTTAATTTTTAATGATGCTTGAAAATATCATTTTACTATTCAAGTTCTGTGTCAGGAAAAGCTCAGCTTATAATGGAATTGACAGACTAGTCAGAGCTACACAACATTCCAGAAAACAGGTCTTATTCCTGGGTCTTTACTCTTTGTGACCATGACTAAATCTTTGTGCCATTAAATACATTTTCCCCCAAATCAGCCATTTTGGCTTTTGAAGGATGAATGAGGGAACTTTTGCAGAAGTACAACTGCCCTTGGATGCTGCTCAGAACGTCCTTGATGAGGGTCCTTCACAAAAAGATCAAACTAAGAGCTGGTCCTTTGAAAAGATAAACAAAATTGACAAACCTTTAGGTAGACTAACCAAGAACAAAAGAGAGAGAGCTCAAATAAATCAAAATAGAAATGAAAAGGAAGGAGTTAGAAGTGATATCACAGAAATACAAAGGAACATAAGAGACTGCTATGAATAATTATAGGCCAACAAATTGGACAACCTAGAAGAAAGGATAAATTCTTAGAATCATGCCATCTTATAAGACTCAATCAAGAAGTACTAGAAAATCTGAATAGACCATTTGCTGCTAAGGAGATTGAATCAGGAATCAAAAGACTCCCAACAAACAAAAGTCCAGGACCAGATGGCTTCACTGGTGAATTCTACCCAACATTCAAAGATTTGATAACTATCCTTTCAAAATCGTCCAAAAATTAAAGAGGAAAGATGGTTCCAAACTCACTTTAAAAGGCCAAGATTACCCTGTTACCAAAACCAAACAAGGACATCACAAAAAAAGAAAATTACAGACTAATATCCCGGATGAACATAGATACAAAAATCCTCAACAAAATATTAACAAACTAAATTCAACAATACATTAAAAAGATCATATTCCATGATCAAGTAAGATTTATTCCAAGGATGCAAGCATGGTTCAAGATCACAAATCAATCAACCTAGTATACCACATTAACAAATTGAAGGATAAAAATCAGATGATCATCTCTCTAGATGCACAAAAAGCATTTAACAAAGTTCAATATCCTCTTATGTTAAAGGGCTCTCAACACAGTGGGAAGAGATGGAACATACCTCAATATGATAAAGGCCACATATGATAAGCCGACAGCTAACATCATACTCACTGGTGAAAAGCTGAAAGCTTTTCTTCTACAATCAGGAAAAAGACAAGGATACCCACTCTCCCCACTTTTATTCAACACAGTATTGGAAGCCCTTTTCAGAGCACTTAGGCAAGAAAAGGAAATAAAAGTCATCAACATTGGAAAGGAAGAAGTAAAACTGTTAATATTTGTGGACTCCATGACTTTACATATAGAAAGCCTCGAAGACCCCACCAAAAAACTGTTAGAACTAATAAATTCAGTAAAGTGGTAAGGTACAAAGTAAATATACAAAAATCAGTTACATTTCTGTACACTAACAACAAACTATCAGAAAAAGAATTTAAAAAACCATCCCATTTACAGTTGCATCAAAAATAATAAAATACCTTGGAATAAATTTAACCAAGGAGATGAAAGACCTGTATACTGAAAACTATGCATCATTGATGAAAGAAATTGAAGAAGGCATGAAGAAGTGGAAAGATGTTTTTTGCTCATGGATTGGAAGAATTAATATTGTTAAAATGTCCATATTACCCAACGCAATATACAGATTTAATGAAATCTCCGTCAAAATTCACATGACATTTTTCATGGAAATAGAGCAAACAATCCTGAAATTTTATATGGAACAACAAAAGACCCCGAATAGCCAAAGCAATCTTGAGAAAGAACACATTTGGAGACATCATACTTCCTGATTTCAAACTGTATTACAAAGCTATAGTAATCAAAGCAGTATGGCATGGGCATAAATACAGATACATAGATCAATGGAACAGAATAAAGAGCCCAGAAATAAACCCACATGTATATGGTCATTTAATTTATGACAAAGGAGGCAAGAATAACAATAGGGAAAGGGCAGTAAATGGTGCTGGGAAAACTGGATGCCCATACGCAAAAAAATGAAACTAGACCACTATCTTACACAATACACAAAAATTAATTCAGAATGGATTAAAGACTTGAATGTAATACCTGGAACCATAAAACTCCTAGAGGAAAACATAGGTGGTAAGCTATTTGGTATAGGTCTTGGCAATGAATTTTTGGATCTGATTCCAAAAGCAACAGGAGCAAAAGCAAAAATAAACAAGTGAGACTACATCAAACTAAAAAGCTTCTGCACAGCAAAGGGAATCTGCAAAGCCAAGAAAACTCAATGGAGAAAAGACAGTCTCTTCAATAAATGGTGCTGGGAAAATTGGATATTCGCCTGTAAAACAATATTGGAAGTTATGATTCAGATTGCATTGAACTTCATGGGCAACAAAGAGAAACGTATTGTGTAGCACAATTTGAAACCGTACAGGATTATTGATATTTAATTTTCACAATGAAAGAAAAGAACTTGTGTTGGGACTTTGAGTTTTGATTTAATCTGATCATTGCCATAAAATAGCCTTATAATGAATAAAATACTTTTTACAGAATTAGTTTAATCCTCATTTACTAGAAATGTTTTTCATGACTGATTATTTTAAGAACTATCTTTAATTTATATTTAAATATTTAATTCTCTAATATAATACCTTCTTTAATATTTCAAATAACTATGAAGCATTAATTTTCTTTTGATGCTTCATTGAAGAAAAAAAGTATTTGTTTCATAGGCTGTTCTTTACATATCTTGTATTTGTTAGACAATAATAGACGTCCCTATGTGATATCCAAGCTACTGAAGAGCACATACATTAAACTGTTCAAATATAGGCTCGTCCTTCTCTCAGAAGTAAGGAAGAGAGGTCATTTAGGTGAAATTCTATTTTTAATCATTGTGAGAACATAATTAATTTTCTTGACTCTATCATTTAGGAAGATAAATAGCCTCAATCATAAATATTGAGGTTTTTTTCAAATTAAAACTATTTTATTCATGCACACGTATACATAATATGGGTTCTCTCAATGTCATTTGTGGATGCATTAATCAAGTTCTTTAAGTGCTACAGAACACTGCAAAGTAATGTCTATTACATCTCTTATCAAGCCAAAGGTTTGCTTATGCACAACAGAATGAAAAGCTTGCTTGCTGCTTTGGTTCTTTTTGTTTGAAATATGCCGGACTGGAGTAAATTTTACACTATTTGATTTAAAAAATTAAAACTTTCTTATGAATATTATTGCACATTAGGAAATGAAATTTGCTGTATATGACTCTCTACTCCAAAGCACATAGTAATTTTACAGATTCTAAACACTCATCAATATGGTAGAGTGTCTTACTTCAATGACATGTTACCAAGCTAAAATAATCTATGAATGGCAAGTAACCTCGCATGTGAGCCCCCACCTCTCCCTCTTGTCCTAGTGGTGGATATTGGTAATCAGTTAGAGTGCCCCTTATGAATGATCTAGTGTGCCACCTCCTATTCCTCATCCATACTAAAATCAAGACAGTCCTTATCAGTTTGTTGGAACCATCTTTTGAGATGCTAAAACCTACTTACTATGTATGGAATAATCTACAGGAAAGCATATCTTTAAAGATCAATTATAAGGTATGATGCAGGTATATGTTATTTGTAATATATGGTGGGGTAAATATAAGAGTGAATCACTTCAATAACTTGTACCAGATTCAATATTATGGCTATAACAGTGTTAGTTATATTCAGATATACTCTCTTTAATGAGATAGATCAGGTATCATTGCAGGTCATATGCCTACAGATGAATATAGTCTAAAATATGTGTCAAGATTGAGAAGCAGTGGACTACATAAAAGATTTGGGAAGAAGTTATTCTTTCAAAGACAGGAAACACCTAGATACATATTGGTTTGAGAATAAGTACGTTTTAGAGTTTATTGAGCAGATATTATATATCACGCACTCTGCTAGGTAATGTCACATAGAACTATTTTCAGCGTGTGTAAAACGAAATAAGAAAAAGATGCTTCTAAATCTTTTTTCCCTACATGTGATCTTGATTTTGCTGTTGCATTCTGTTTTAACTCCACCTGTAACAAATGTGCTCTGAATCACTTCAGGTTCACACTCCATAATTCCAATTCTCCACAAAGAATCAAGGAATGGTATCATCAACCCTCCCTGGAATCCCTTATTAATTTCTCTATTCCTCAAGTCAATCTTAACATAGTGCCACCATTTTCATTTTGCTTGATCACAAACCTCTTTTCTAAATATGTGTGTATGCATTTATAGCAACACAACATATTTTATTGTTCACTATTCCATGACAAGTGTCATAATTATTTGAGGTCTATCTCAGACCTCCAAGCCTAGACACCCTACATAATCACAAAGCTCTATGAGGCTCACACAAGGCTCAACATGGTTAACACCACAAGATTCTACCCAGGAGGTAAGGCAGGGGGTCTCCTCTGCTGTTAGATCCCCTGAAAAACATTGTATTTTTTAACTTTTCTCTCATCCCTCTTCTCACTAGGAGGCACAGAGAAGAGAGTCACCTTTTCAAGAAACAAGTCTCACTGTTATTCCTCTTATGCCTCCTATTTTGTCACCACTCTAATTTTTTTTCTTCTACTAGATTTGATTTAGTTGGCTCTTCTTTTTCTTGTTCTTCAAGGTATAAAGTTAGATTATTGACTTGAGATCTTTTTTTCCTTTTTAACGTAGGCATTTACAGATCGAAATTTCTCTCTGAGCACTGCTTTTGCTGTATCCTGTAAGTTTTGGTATGTTGTATTTTCATTTTCATTCATCTCTAAATATTTTCTAATTTACCTTGGGATCTATGGCCAATTGACTGTTTAATAGTGTATTGTTTAATCTTCTAATTTTAGTGAACTTTCCAGTATTCCTATTCAATAGTATTTCTAGCTTTATTACATTACATTTGGGAAAAATACTTTGTATGATTTCAAATTTTTAAAATTTATTGGGGTTGTTGTATGGCATAATATATGATCTGTCTTATAGAATGCTCCATATGTGCTTAAGAAGAATGTGTATCTGATATTTCAGGGTAGACTGTTCTATATACCTGATAGGTCTAGTTGGTATATGGTGTTGTTTAACTCCTCTATTTCCTTTTTGATCTTCTGACTAAATGATACATCCATTATTATAAGTGGTATATGGATGTCTCCATCTGTTATTGTAGAACAGGCTATTCTACTTTTAATTATGTCAACATTGGCTTCATACATTTTGAGGCTCTGTTGTTTGGTTCATATATGTTTATATTTATGTCTTCTTGATGAAATTGCCTTTTTATCAGTACAGTGTATTTCTTTGTCTCATATAAAAATTTTTGATATAAAGTCTATTTTGTCTGATATTAGTATAGCCATCCCACATCTCTTTGTTTACTATTTGTGTGGTAAATCCTTTTATTTTTGATCCTTTTATTTTCAATCTATTTGAGTCTTTGGATCTTAAGTGCATCTCTTGTAGACACCATATAATTGAAATTTGTTTTTTTTAAATCTATTCTCACAATTTTTGTCTTTTGATTGGAGAGTTTAATCCTTAAATTTAAAGTAATTAATGGTAATGAGTAATGTTATGCCTGCCAATTTGTTGTTTCTTTTTTGTAAGTCTTATACCTTTTTTTACCTCATTTTGCCATCATCACCTTCTTTCATGTTTAGGTGATTTTTTTTGTAATAAACCATTTGGATTCCCTTTTCATTTACTTCTGTGTATATTTTTAGATAATTTCTTTGTGGTTACCAAGAATATTTCATTAAAAATTCTAAATTTATAATAATCTAGTTCAGTTGATACCAACTTCACTTCAGTAACATACAAAAACTCTGCTCCTATACAGGTCTAACATCTGCCCCATAATGATGTTTTTTCACAAATTACTTAATTATGTTTTGTGCCTAATAACATTTATATTTATCTTTACTTTAAATCCAATAGGAAATATAAAGTGGAGTTACAAATCAAAAATACAATAACAGATTTTACATTTTCCTTTGTAGTTACCTTCTCAGAGATCTTTATTTATTCATATGACTTTGTGTTACTGTCTAGTGTCTTTTCGTTTCAACCTCAAAGACTCCCTTTAGCATTTCTTGTAGGGAAGGTCTAGTGGCAATGAACTCCCTTACCTTTGGTTATCTTTTAATCTTTTAATTTCTCAAAAATAATTTTGAAGATGGAATTTTTCATTGACACCTTTTTTTTCTTTTAGCACTTTACATATATTGTCCCACTGTCTTCTGGCCTCCATAGTTTCTGATGAGAAATCAGCCTTTGATCTTATTGAGGATGTTTTGTATGAACAAGTTGCTATTCTCTTTCTGCCTTCAAGATTCTCTCTGTCTTTAGCTTTTGACTGTTTGATTATAATGCATCTTGCTTATGTGGATCTTTGACTTTATCATACTTGAAGTTTGTTGAGTTTCTTAGATTAGTAGATTTATACCTTTCATCAAATTTGGAAAGTTTTTGGCCATTATTTCTTCAAATATTCTTTCTACTCCTTATCCCTCTTTTTCTTCTGGGACTCCCATAATGTGTATGTTGGTCAGCTTGATAGTCTCTTAGCTCTTTGGGCATATTTAATACAGTTGTTTTAAAGTCTTTGTGTAGCAAGTTTCATGCCTGTGTTTCTCCAGGATGGTTCTAGAGATTTATTTATTCCTCTAAATGCCATACTTTCCTGTTTCTTTGTATGAGTTGTGGTTTTGATTGAAAATAGGACATTTGAATATTATAGTGTGGTAACTCTGGAAATCAGTTTCTTCTCCTTCCTCAGATTTTATACGTTGTTGAGGGCTGTATTATTTAGTTTGTTTAATGACTTTCCCAAACTATTTTTGCAAAAACTGTATTTCCTGTCATGTGTGGTTATTGAGGTTGCCATTCCTTAGCTTGTGTTCAATTAGTGTTTGACAGAGATTTCCTTGAATTCCAGTAGCTAAAAACAAACAACAAACAAACAAAAATCACCTCTCTGTCTTTTCAGATTAGCTTTGTGCCCATATGCTCCTCAACACTTAACCAGACTTATACTGAGCCTTGCCATGAGACCAAGGAGAACAGCTTACGATCTTCTTGAGGCCTTTCTATATATTCTTCTTGCCCTTGGCATGTTCATGGCTTTCTAAATCCCTCTATGTGCTCAACTGCTTTTGAATGTCCTAATTTCTCAAAGAATCTCACTCTAGCTTTTGCCTTCATATTTAGGTGGTACATTGTATGTTTTCTCTGTAATATTTTGTCCCAGGTGTTTTAGAGTGGCTAGTTTGTCTTGCAGTGTTTTTGAACAGTAACTTGGCCTGAGTTTCAAATTACTAAAAACATAGATGAGCATTTTGCCTCAGTTCTTTAAATAGCCCTGAGTCCCATTAGAACAAACATACACAATAATTTGTAAATAACATTTTCTTTGTTTCTTTTGGGAACATGGACCAAGGTCTTATGTTGGGAATATGTGCCATAATTGCTTTAAGATCACCCCACACTACTGAGCAAGTACAAGTATAAACGCCAAAAAGCTTTCCTAATGTTTTGGAATTGCTTTTTAATTGAATCAGTGTTTGTTTGGTTGCTGTAAACCTTTGACTCTTTTCCAGAGTTCTGAAAATTTCTGCTTGTTTTTCAGTGTTTCTGTAAGGGCATGAGAACTTGGAGCTTTTTGTAATTTCTTCCCTTGATAGGCATTTTTGTTGTCTCTATTATGAAAGTTAAATCTTTATTCTAAGTAATATAAAAAGTTCTGTCAAAATTAGCTTTATAACATAACAAAATCTGAAATATGGTGGCTTACTTCTTGAGTAGCAGAAACCAAGTACACAAATATTGCATATAGAGAAGCTAGTGAACCTTGTTATTCCCCAGCAAAACAACAGGTAAAACTTTTGTCTGAGATACTTTGGAAGTCATTCCACAATTTGGTGTTTGCCAGTGTTCAATTTGTCACCCAATTAAAGCGGTGATAAGAGGTTGCTTGAAAAGTCATCCTTAGAAAACAATCAATTGTGTGGCTACAGAATTTCTTAAGAACCTCTCATTAAAGCTTCTTTCTATGACAATTGGAGCCAATGCCTCAGCAAAGATCATTTACAGTTATTATCTTTCAGGCAAGCCTGTGGACTCAAGTGAGTCTCCATTTATTTTGATGCATTATAAGAAAAGCCCATCTATTAACGAAAGGCAGACTTTTCAGGAATAAAAACTACTACTCAATGTTATCTTTGGCTGACTTATGTTACTGAATACCTACTAATAGAATTTTATTTAATACTTGTCATCTACCTGACTGGACACCTATTAAGGGAATTTTTTGTAAAAGAAATCACAAGCGTGATATGTAGAAGCCTGTGATTGATAAAACTCAAAGGCAAACTGAAGTAACCACATCCTGAAGCATATGTGCATACCATTGGGATATATTCTCTGTTATCTATTTCAGATGTGACTATGGACCATAGTAGAGATAGGAGATTCTTTTGGAGTCTAGAACAAGGAGCTACGAAATGGGCTAACCAATGAACTTACTGTAATGACAGGAGGGAGAGTATTTATAATTGCCGTGGAATGGTGGTTGTTTTGTTTTGGTTTGTTTTTAATCAGTGAATGCTGTGGACTACATCAGGAAATGGCAAAGAGTTTTAGAAAATTGTGTGTATGTGTATGTATGCACATGCCTGTGTGGTTGTTTTAATTAGTAAATCAAATTATTATTCTGACAGTAACACATTTTGAAGCTACTTAAACAACAAATTTTAACAGCAATGTGTATCACGATTCCATTTCCTGCTGCATTACAAATGGAATATTACTTTTAACTGCTATATTTACACTTAAACATCTATTAGTTGCAGTGGTCTATTCATTTTTGATGTAATTACCCAGAAATTATATTTCATTTCTCTTGTCAACTTTTATTCTCATTATGTGAGGTATTATTTCAAACTTTTTTCAATATTCTTGAACCTCCAAATCATTACCATTTCTTTTACATTGCTCTCATAGAGAAAAATTAAAGAAATGATATGCAAATGCCGTAAACTTTCCCCCACTCAAGCCTATAAACCCACTCATTTTCTCCTTCATAAATCATGTTTCAGTGAAGAAGTTGATTCTCCCCCAACCTGAGGCCAATCAATCCACCTGTGCTTTCTATCTTCCCAGATTCCTCTGGGAAGTTATGTTTCAGATATACTTTCTTTTCCTTGTGTATTTTACTAGTTACTCTACTGGATTTATTTATTATTATTCAAACATGATTTAAAAAAATTCCTCCCCTTGAAACCATATATGTCTCTTTTTATGGAATTACCTTTTATCTTCTATATACATCCAAACTTCTGAAAATGCTTTTTTGAAGTCTTTGGATCTATTTTCTTTGTATTCATTGTATTCATTCATTGTAACACTGCACTTCAAAACAGGGAGATCAGCAATGATTTTCATGTTGCTAAAGCCAAAGAGCAATCTTAGTCCCCCTCTTTCTTATTTTTAAAATGGTCTCATTGGCTTATACAATTGCACCTTCTCTTGTTATTTTCATCCTGGACGCTCTTTCTCTTTGTCTTTTACTGGCTTCTCTTCCTCCTCAGAAACATAGTGTGAGATTTCCTCAATGTTCTGATGTCTACTCTTTTCTGACTTCTTTACAGCTATCATTTATTTTCATAGTGTCAGTTACACTGATTAATTCAGAATTTAATTGGCTACCCCAAACCTCTCTGAATTCATATCCAGTTGTCTACCTCATATATCAAATGGGATACTTCATAGGTGTCTAAAACTCATCATATATCAGATTGAACATATGATCTCCCCAACCATATCTATTCCTTCTCTAGTATTTTGTCAGTCAATTTTAAACCCAAACCTAAAAGTCATTTTTCATATTTTCCTCTTCTTCCATTGCTCCTGCCACATCCAATGCTGTCACCGAGGCTTGTCAAGTTTTAGTTTTAAATATTTCTCACATATGTCCACTTCTTCCTTCCTCCAAAGTGACGACTGTAATCCAAGCCACTTTTATCTCTCATTTGAACTAGAGTCAGAAGCCAACAGTTGCTTTCCTCCCAGGCATGTTGGCAACCCTGGATATTTTTCTCCAGTGAGTGCCAGAGAAATGTTTTTAAAACAAAAATCTGTTTATATTCCCTGTTTAATAATATTAAGTGGATTACCTTCAATCCTAGAATTAAAAATAGAAATAGTAATATATCTTACATCTTATAGCCTTTATGGACTGTTCCAGCCCCTTACTCTGAACACGTCTTATACTGTGTTCCACTTTAATGTCTGTGACCAGGAATTTCTGGTCAATTTCCAGTTTTACAAAGGTACTTGCTTTATAATGCTAGATGGTATTTCATATGTCTGTACTTCTTGCTCAACCTCTCATTTACATGGGGAATCAATCACTATTCATTCTTCACAATTATCTCAAGATCTCTGGCTCAGGGAAAATCAATCTGCGACTCACACCTCTCTAAGTTTAGGTTAGATCCCTTTATCATGATCTCCCACACTATAGTGTTCCCTACATCAAGGTAAATAACTCCATTTTTTAGTGCTCACGCATATTTTTGATAATTTGGTTAATATCTACACATGGTACATAGTAGGCATTCATCAATGTCTGATAAGTTAATGTATTTCTTAATGAAGTAACGTTTACAAATTCTAAAACAAAGGAATTAATCCCTAGTTAGTGGGAAGTGTATTTTATTTTGTTCAAAATTATGTATTCAAAACAAATATTTTAAATTTCTTCCTGATTCACACCTTTTCCCCCAAACTTATATTAAGAAAATTCTAACAGTATTCTTTAAGAAGTGTCTCCTATATAGACAACTACACTTGTGCACTACTGAAAGGTGCTTAGCTTACATAAACTTCTGTTTCACATAATTCCTTCCCCCTGGAATTTACATTCCGCTTTAAGTAGAAAGGGTAAGACAGAAATATGAAAGAATTTGCAATACAACATGGTATCCAGTGAACAATGCAGTTCTTTTAAACAAAACATGCACTTATTTTCTATCATGTGCTAAGAACTATAATAGGCCGTGACATATGTCTTGTCCTGGAGAACCTCACAGTTCTTGTAGTTTATAGGTTATTATAGAAGCTGTACAGAAGAGGCTTGGGGTTTATTACAGAAAATCATAACATAATATTTCATATATTGTTTAGTGGAGGGATATAGACAGTGTTCTGGGGACATGAATGAGAGAGGGAATGAGAGAGAGATTAAATACTCTGAGCTCAGTTGTAAGCAAGAGTAATGTGGGGAGTTTTCATGGAAGAAAAATAAGAATTGGATCTCAAATGGTGGACAGAATTTGAACAAAAGGTGAATATTTTTCCAACAAAGGAATATAATCTATAAAAAGACAGTAAACATTAAACCATATTCAGGGGATAGAGGACAAACAATTTGTCGAATGCAAAGGAATTGATTTAATAAAATAACAGGAAGTGATATGAGAACATTAATTTGTGGTCACCTTAATACTCGATTAAAAGGATGGAAGAAAATAGATTGAAGCTCATATACCAAAGGGGCAACGCAGGAGATGGGCCAGAGTTACCTGAGAAAAATACATTTTTCCTATGCTGTTCTGTATATACTCCGATCCTGTTACTTTATTATGTTACAACCTTTATTTTCCTGTTATATGAAAATAAGTTATCATATTATATTCAGTCAGAGTAATGTCTGTCACAAGTAAATACTTAATAAATATTTAATTAATAAACTAATATGTCATTTTCTCTGCAGTGTGTAAACTGCCCAATACAAATTTTGAGTCATATAAGAAAACTAAAAACAAGTTATCAATGCCACCTAAAACTATTTAGTTTTTAGAATGCCAAAATTTTTTTTACTACTTATCCAGAAGGATGACAGTAATATTAAGAACATTTTTCATAAATATTGAAATCACTTCATTAAGTCCTCAACTGCTAGGACTTTCTGAAGCTAAATTGGAGAAGCCTTTCAGGCAGAATCTGCAGAGTTAATAGAATGTGCCCAGCAAAATTATTTTGTTGTATTTAATGGTTTATATATATTTAGGTGGAAATATAAAACAGTCGTAGCTTTCTGGCATAACTGGAATTGTGATGCAGCCAAGTGGTCCTGACTCAAGGCCAGGAATGGACATCTAGGTAGGTGCCTGGGTTTAATGCAGGTTGGGCTATGGAAGGAATAGAAGCCGTGATGCACAGCCAGCTTAACAGTGACCTAGGAAGAGGTAAATGAAGACATACAATTTCTAGAGGTTAAACCAGGGAGAAATGGTAGCTAAAATGCAATTATCATGAATAAAATAGAACTGTATGATAATATCCAATTTATCAGACTAGACAGGAACAAAATGTAAGAGTCTTCAGAATTTAGATAGCAGACAGCAGACTTATTAGCATCTAGAATTAAGACAACATTTTTATGAGGAAGTAAAACATAGGAATCTGGATATTTGGGGCCAGATACTTACAGATCATTCATTAAAGACTTAGATACAGTATTGGGAGAATGAAGTTCAACGTCAGAGAGACGTCTGCAACACCACAAACTCGAAGATGGATTGGAGAATCATTGAGGTGGAGCATGTTTTAGTACCCATATCTGCGGTTGGTTAGACTAGTAGCTTTACCGTAATGTTAATACAAAAATGACACCTTCTTAATGTCCCTTCTCAAAGAAAGTTGCTGTTATAAACTTGAGTTACTGTCCTCTGCAGATTGCAGTCCTCAGTCTGGGAAACAATGCCTCTGTATGTTGTAAGGTACAAAGAATTTAAATCTGGAA
Source organism: Equus asinus (assembly GCF_041296235.1). Classification (NCBI taxonomy): domain Eukaryota; kingdom Metazoa; phylum Chordata; class Mammalia; order Perissodactyla; family Equidae; genus Equus; species Equus asinus. The sequence continues at coordinate 175,697,203 of NC_091790.1, forward strand.
GCTAGTTAATTATTGAAAGAGCTAAAAAAAAAATGGAAATACGAGACAATGCAGAGATTAGCAATTGTGAAATGCCACACTCTCCCTGGGACTCAAGGGATTATAGAAAGAGATTATACTCCATGTAGAGAGGTTCAACAAAATTCATAAAAAATCAACAATTAATTAAAATGTTCAGTTTGACATTGTTTGTAGTAGTGTAATCAAAGTTAGACTAAATTCAGCATGGAAAATAAATCCAGAAGGCTTACCCTTTACCAAATAATCTCCAAGCTGCCCCAAATCTGTACATTTTATTTGATAGCATATGCACGTTTGTTTTTACTTTTGTTTTTGTTTTTTCTAACTATGAAAAAAATGTTTAATTCTAGGTGAAAAATATAGCATCACCTTTTTTAATGTGGAAATTCATTTTTCCAGTTTATACTGGGGCTTTTTGAAATCATGTATTTAGACATCTATAGCTTCATTTGTCATTAAATGTTTGATATTTTGAGTGTTGCCATAGGAGGAAGAAAAGGCAGTTTCGAAATGTGGCACGTCTTATGTTGTAAAGCTGATACTGCTGTGTTTGCTGGATTTTATTTAGTACTGTACCTGCAAGGACAATTACTTTATTTCCAGTTTAGGTTGATGAAAATTACTACTTTTTCCTTTAAAAGGACAGAATGTAGCATACTTTATTTTTCCTCGCCTTTATCAGATCTTTAACAGAGGAATTTCCCATTTCAGGGTTCAAAGAGCTTCAAATGTTTCCTTACTTTAGATAATTACTTCTTCAAATAAATTTTGCCACTAATTTCCTTTGGGAATGAACTTGCTCACTTTCATTCGGTGTATACCTGGAGAGTAACTTTGCTATGTGTCTTCTGACATCCATTTCAATTGTTAATTCTGATGGGAACTGAAGATAACCTTTCCCCTGAGCCACTAACTTGCTCAAATTTCGCCTACAAGAAATTTCATTTTTTAATAAAATGTAGTGTTTTTTTTGCCCCAATATTTACTTGTCTCATAAATTACTACATTAACCTTTGCTATGCATTGAAGCTTCTGATCAATTCTTTTACAACGATACTGTACTTTTATTTTTTCCCCCAGGCCGAAACTTTTTCTTCCTATAAACTTTCCCTGTCCCTTCTTTTTTCCTGGCTTCATTTCTAGAATATGTCAGAGTTTGGCTGTTTCTCTGTCTATAGGCAGAGAATACTTACCTATCCATCTTTAAAAAACCAACTTTGGTATCAGTGATTATGCTAGAAATGTTTAATTTTATTTATTTTATTTTATTTTTTTGCCTTTTTTACTCTTAACCTTGAGAAGAATGAATACCTTTAAGTTTAGTAATAATATATATAGTCTCAATTTTATGTTTTCCCTTTGTCATGTTAAGCTGACGAAAATGTCTAACATAAAACATTGAAGATCCTTCAGGAGAATTTTATCAGAAAAACACCCTGCATCGGCAAACAATATCAAGGATTCGGTTCACTTCTGTTAAACAGCAAAGTCACTGCACATTACATTTAACTTTTTTTGGTTTTCTATTATGGATTCATAGAAATTCAGGTTATTCAAATTGCAATTCCTTTCTTGAATTTTTTTTTATTTTAGAAAAATTAGTTTTGCTCACCTTAATAACATAAAGAAAATGCATTGGTGTCCTGCATAAAGTTAAGGCATAGAATTTTTTTCCCAATGAGATTCAATTTTAGCAACCGACATATTGGATGCCCATATCACTATAGCAAGTTTTTCAAGGAATTTGATTTTGTCAGCAGAATTATGTTATTCAAACAAAATCTTATTCAGAAGTTCAACATAGAGAATGAGCATTTTCTGGTTGAAAAGTAAGCGTGAGTTCAAAGTTCACCAGTTTTGTGCTTCCCATGGCAGACAGGTGTCTCCTGCAGCACACGGTGTGCCATGAAGCAAAGATGTAGGATTTAGAAGGGCCCATTATAAGAAGGTATACTTCTTGGCATCTGTTTGGTTTTCAGCAGAAAGAAAAAAAGATTCTACAGTGCAAGCAGTGTAAATATCCTCTGCATGTTGGCATTCTCCTATGATGGCAATCGAACAGTAAACATACAAGCAGAAAGCTGTCAATGAAACAGAATTTGCTGTAAATTGACTCAATATCCCTAGTTCTCATAACTAGAGGAATATTTGTAAATGAAATATGAAAATTATTCAAACAGGCAGAGTCTTTTAGAGCAATTCTTAACAGTTTGCAGGAATACACATACACACACACACTCTTTTCATTGGACTTCTTCTCCCCAGACATGGTTTCTGAGTGGAGTGCAATATTCCAAATACCAGCAACTCCAAGTGCTGGCAAAGAGAATGTGGAGCAACAGGAACTCTCATTCACCGCGGGTGGGAATGCAAAGTAGTACAGCCACTTTGAAGAAGAGTTTGGCAGATTTTTATAAAGTTAAATAGACTCTTAACATGTGATCCAGTAATCACCCTCCTTGGTATTTACTCAAATGAATTGAAACTTACATCCACAAAAAAACCTGCACACAGATGTTTATACAGCTTTGTTCACAAATACTAAATTTGGAAGCAACCAAGATGTCCTTCAGTAGGAGAATGGATAAATAAACTGTGGTATATCCAAATAATGAATATTATTCAGACATAAAAAGAAATGAGCTATCAAGCCATGAAAAGACATGGAGGAAACTTAAATGCATATTGGTAAGTGAAAAAAGCCACTATGCAAAGACTGTATACTGTATGATTCCAACTATACGACATTCTGGGAAAGTCAAAGCTATGGAGAGAGTAAAAAGATCAGTGGTTGTCGAGGGTAGAAGGGGAGGGAGGGATGAACAAACAGCGCGCAGAGGGTTTTTAGGGCAGTGTAACTACTCTATGCGGTGCTAGCTTGGTGGATACATGTCTTTCTACATGTGTCTAAACCCACAGAATGTCCATCACTAGAAGTGAACCCTAATGTAAACTGTAATGTAAAATGGACTGTAGGTGATAATGATGTGTCAATGAAGGTTCATTGATTGTAACAAATGTACTACTGTCATGAAGGATTTTGATAGTGCAGGAAGTTGTGTGTGTGTGGAGACAGGAGGTATGTGGGAACTCTGTACCTTCTGCTCAATTTTGCTGTTAACCTAAAACTTCTCTAAAAGTAAAGTTTGTCAATGAGAAAATATTCATGTTTATAAACCATGCCAGGGTATAGCACTAGTTCTTTGCCAGTGGTCATACTGTTCTTTTAAAAGGGTCAAATAAAGAAGGCAGCCTTCATGTTTCATGCAAACACTTTGGAATATGACCAACAATTGCGATCACTATCCAGTTTTCTACTCTCTTTTATTAGATAAAACATACTCTTTAATGAATGATAACTAAACAGTATTAATCCTGTTGGTTTGAGCCTATAATTACCATTGTTGTGAGGCAATACCCCCTAGTGTTTTTACAAAACTTATGATAACTTTTATCCCAGACTATCTTTTCCAATTGAGAGATCTTTTCATATCAAATAGTTTTGGTAGAAAAATATAGTGTCTTTCTTCAGGTCAGAGGGAAAATTTGTTTCCTGAGCAGTATCAGGGCAGCTGTGACATAGACTTCTGTGTGCACAGCATTCACATTGGCTCCATCTGAACTGCTTTCATGGGGCTTAGAGGAAAGTGGCGCGGATGCAGAAATGAAGCTCATGCTGTTATATGAGTAGTGGTCTGTCTAATTCCATTTGGCCTTGTTGTGACTTTACCTGGATGAATCTATCAAAGTATGGAGAGCTGATCTAGAAGTTGCCTGCTGATTAAGGACTGCTTGGCTACTTGACAACCGTATCTTCAAACGTCCCTCTTATTCTCATTCCCCAGCACACACAGATACACACACACATCATTTGATTATAAAGCTGCATGTTTTCCTGTAAAATATTACTATTCTTTAAAAACTACATCAAGGGCTGGCCTTGTTGTGTAGTGGTTAGGTTTGCATCCTCCACTTTGGTAGCCTGGGGTTCACTGGTTCAGATCCTGGCCATGGACCTACACACCACTCATGAAGCCCTGCCGTGATGGCATCCCGCATAGAACTAGAAGGACTTACGACTAGGATATACAACTATGAACTGGGGCTCTGGGGAGAAAAAAAAAAGAGGAAGTTTGGCAACAGATGTTAGCTCAGGGCCAATCTTCCTCACAAAATAAATAAATAAATAAAAATAAAAACCACGTCAATGACGTGTTTGTATAGCATTATATAAGAAAACTATTATACTTTGTATAATAAAACACCTTTCATTTGTTTGATTCTCTTTATGTGGTAATAAAGGGTAAAAATTAGTATCCCGATTTTATGATTGAGAACTCTGAAAATAAATTTTTAAATCCATTTATGCAGAGTCTTCACATATTTATAAAATCATTTTGGAGTTACATATTTAAACTGCTGATATGAAGTTGAGTAACACATGCCTCTAGCTATGAACTGGCTTTCAACATAGAGCAGATTATTTTAAAAAATAATAAAGCAGGAAAAGCAATTACTCTGCTGCACATGGTACATGATCTATAAATGCTAGTGATGCTGCACTGATGTGAGGATAATAGTGATTACATTTTCTGGGGCTCCAATATGGAGAACCAAAGTACCATGATAGTGTATTAACTGGAGCCCAGTAGAAATAGGATAAATTAACTTATTTGGAATAAGTGGCTATTGCTTGAAAGGCAAAGCCTAATAAAAATCACAATGTGTGTGATGTTTTAATCTTATATGTCAACTTTCCTGGGTAAAGAGATGCCCAGATTACTGGTAAAATATTACCTCTTGGTGTGTCTGTGAGGATGTTTCTGGAAGAGATTAGCATTTGAATTGGCATACTGAGTAAAGATGACCTTTCAAATAAAATATTTTCTTGTCTATTTTCACTTTCTGGATTTTCATGATTTGGATAATTTGAATGAATTTTCTTCCATTATTATTAAATGAGAAATAGCTTCTCTCAATACTAATTTTTTAACTTGTTTCTGAGAAAGTCATCATGTGTCATAAACATTTTCAACCTCATAGAAATATTTCCAAAGTTCAGTTCAGCTTTATTGCTTATATTAGTCATGATAAGATCCATATGTTATCTTTTGGTTCGTTTTTCCACATTGGTACCTCAGTGCTGACGAATAATAATTTCTTTATTTAGATGCTTTCATAGTGAAATACAAGAAGATGGCATCAATGATAAATCTTAAATACAGATGAATCTGACAACACCTTAAGGCATCTCCTTAAGGCATCTCCATACTGACAAATGTTAACCTTCGAAGAGGATTGCTGGATTTATTTTCTTTATGTGCTAAGTATCTAAAAAATATATTTTATGCAGAGAAACCTGGTTTTGCTTTTTAAATGCAGCCATAGTGAAGGTTGTCAGACATGTCATGTATAATTGTTTGAAGCCATGCCCCCCAAAATATGCATCTTATTCTATTTGATCTGTGACTGTTGAACAGCTTCTCACTGTGCTTTTTGCAAGGAACTGGTAAGAGCTATTTTCCATTAAAGTACATGTTTGATAGACGTTGAGGTTAATGGAATCAATTATCTCAATTTCAACAATATAAAGTGTCCATTCAAAGGAGGAATTATAAACCTAGTCACAAAAAGAACCCCGTATACTTTTAATCTGTTTGCACTGAATTTGTATCTTAGGGACATGGTAATATATTGAAAACAGTCAAAAACAATTTAACACGGCGATTTGAGTCTGTGGCTATTCAAAATTGTTCAAGAAGAAATTTGAGCATATATATGATAATAGTGATTATTACTATATCTACGTATGATTTGTTGACTATAATAGTCATATTATTCATTATTTCCTATTATTCTCTGCTCAAAGACAGTGACTCCACAGTAACTGTCAGATAACATTCACAAACTGCTTATGCGGGCATATAAGGCCTTCTAGATCCAAGCTCTAACGTATATAGCCCAATCTTATCTTTGTCTAGTTAGTATTATGAGATCTGTGCCTCACAATGATTTGTTCCTGAACAAGCTAGTGATATTAATTTCCCACACTGTTTACAGTTTTCCCAAATCACCACTCACTCCAGGCTGGTTAGAATGTTCACTGTCTTCTTCAGTGTAAATCCTACCAATCATTCATCTATATGTCAGAACCATCTTTGGAGTTAGTTTAAAAGAATCTCAAACCTTTTGAGAATCAAAAGGAGTGGATCCAAGATCTTGGGGTCAGAGCTTAAACTCTTAATGTTTTATTCTTCTCACTTGCTAATCCCCTGTTGCCTTTGAAGAAGCAAGTTGCCATGTTGTTTGCTGCCATATAGAGAGGGCTACATGGCAAGGAACGGCGGTCAGCCTCCACTTGATATCCAACGAGAAACTGAGGGCCTCAGTCTGGACACCTGCAGGAACTGAGTGCTGTCAACAACAGCATCCCGGCCTTGGATGACACCTTGATTGCAGTCTTGCAGGGGATCCAGCTAAACCATGCCTAGACTTCAGACTTACAGAAACTGTGAGATAAACTGTGAAATAGTTTTAAGCCACTAAATTTGTGGTAATATCATTACACAGCAATAGAAAACTAATACAGATGTGTGTTGATTCTGCTAGATGCAAAGTATGTCTATTTTAATTACATGTTCCAGAGCTGGAAAAGTAAGTAAAAGGTAGATCTGGGGACACACTGAGCCCACAATGAGATGGACTTGAGCTAGAAATGGACTTGATTTCCTGACCTCCATAAATCCCTACTCTGAATGTTGGAGCATAGCAATGTTCCGGTTTTCCAAGAATTTGTTTCAGTTGGGAGCCAGAGTTCAGTAATGCCCAAAAATATGATGCACAATGATCTTAGTAAATGTCCACAGGCGCCTCTGAGAAAGGCTATGAGAAAGACTAACAGTATAATTTTGGGCGTTTTAGCAGAGTTCTTCCTCAAGGGACCAAGCTTATATTTTATTTAGTGGGATACCAGTATGTAAACTGACTCAAGTCTGGGGATTGGTTAAGTAAGGAACTGCGAATCCCTGATTTAGGGATTCAAGTCAGACTTCTGTTCCCTAGACCTAGAACTTGTCTGTCTATACAGATCAAATAAGAGATTAGTAGTCTGTCCATCTACTTTATATCTGGAAACGTCATGATCAACCAGCCAATGCCCTAGGTCTCTGTGAGTCAGACTTCTAACCATTGTTTTGATTCTGCTGTTCATTATGATAACCAGGCTCTCATGGTAACCTTGTCTTGTCTTTGAAGATTTAAGTTCCTTCACTTAGCCTTTGCCACTCCATAGTCCCATCATCCCCTTTAAATTAACTCAGTTTGACAATATAATTTCCCCTTGTAATTTCTGACCTAGATTGAAGAGGCCATAAAGCTATTCAAGAATTCTGGGCTCCCATCACAGTTTTGATGAAAGATGTGTCCTCTGGCCCCTGTCGGGTGGGTGAGTAGATCTTACAGGATAAATTCTGTCTAATATTCCAATACCCCTAAGCCTTAGGATATCATGTCCATGCTATACCAAATATGCATGTTATTTATTGCTGTGTGATAATAGTACCACAAAATTAGCAGATGAAAACAACACATATTTATTATCTTACAGTTTCTGCAGGTCAGAAGTCTGAACGTGGTTTATCTTAGTCCTCTAAAAGGCTGTAATCAAGAGGTTGGATGTGAGGTTGTGGTCTCAGCTGAGGCTCAACTGGAGAAAGGTCCACTTCCTCACTCATGTGGTTCTTTGCAAAGGTAGTGATCAGTATCCTTATTCACCTCATTCTCATCTTTGGCCTGACATCTTGGGGCTCTTCCCCTTTGTAATTGAGATTTTCCCCCTTGACATTTAGGTTTGACCTGTTGTGTAAATTACTTTATTCCTGTATTCCTCATAGACCTTTCTTCTGGCAACTTTTTCTTAAATACCACCCATGGCTTATAAAGTTCTAATATTGTATGAATAATCACTATAAAAGTGGCATTCTTTCATGTGAAATGACAAAAACACAAATCAAAGTAACATAAGCCAAAATAGAGACAAATTAGCTAATGAAACTGGAAATATTGGGAACAGGCTGGTGTAAGGCAAGGCAAAATTTGGAGACTCATAAATATCATTGACTCTCTGTATGTGTGTGGGAAGAGAGTGGGTGTGTCTTAACTGGAAGAGAGCTATAGGTATCTAGTGAATAGAGTCCAGGACTACTACTAAACCTACAGTGGGCAGGACAGCGCTCTACAACAAAGAAGTATCTAGACAATAGTGCTGAGATTGAGAAATTCTGTGCTAGAAAGAGACTACACTTTCCTTGTTAGATAAATAGAATTGGGTATGATAACTTTAATCCTATCAAGGACATGTTAAGCCCTTCAACATTCTGCAACTACGTACTTAGTATACAACTACGTACTTAGTATACAAGGATATTAACTGTGTAGAATATCACTATAAAAGATTAACTATATATAGTATGCTCTATAATATGTATGTAGTATTATATAGTTGTACTATATATAGTATACGAATCTATAGTATATAGAATATATTATATATATATATTTAATATTCTTCTGATCCGGCACCAATGGATTCTGTAGCCATTGACCCCTGGGGGAAAGAAAGCGATAGGATATGGAGTGTGACAGTGAGTTATTATCATCAACTTAACCATAAGGATGTCCCACTTTCAGCTTCTGTGGCACTATGTTATCTTTATGTATTTCTAAGATGTAGTATAAGTCTATTGAACTGACGAAATGATTGCTTCCAATTCCCATCAATAAAGAAGATTTAAAGCAATCTACTCTTACTTGAGAAACGCACTCATTCTCATTCACTCTCATCTCCAGGCTGTTATTTCTGTTGACCTCTAAAACAATGTAGTCTGTGGGAATCTGATCACTGTGATGCTCTGCAGAACAACAAGTTGGTTCACCATATTGATGATCTCATGTTAATTGGATCTAACGAATAAGGAAGGCTTAAATGTGTTTCAGTGTCCTAAGAAGACAGTTGTATACCAGAATACGGAACATTATATCCCATGTTAGCGGCTTGCCATATCAGTAAAGTCTCTAACCATTTACTGGTCTGGAGCAACCTTTGACATCATCTCTAATATAAAGACAAATTGTAGCACCACAGATTTCCTAAACCAAAGAAGTAGGCACAGTGCGCGGTAGAATGGAGGTATTATGAATGTATCATAGACTGCTGCTGGGAACATTTCTTTGACAAATTATTGGGTGACTCAGAAGACTCATGATTTTGAGTGAGACCCAGAACAAAAGAGAGCACTGCATGAACTGGCTGAAGTATATGAAGACCTGCTCCCTGGGCCATCCAATGCCAACAGATTCATTGATTCTAGAGTAGCCTGTGTTGAGTAAGAATGCTGTGTAGAGGCTCTGACAAGCCCTAATATGAGAATTGCAGCACAAACTCCTGAGTTCTGTAATAAGTTCATACTTTCTACAGTTGAGAACTGCTTGTCATTAGATAATCTCAAACACACATCCAAATACTCAAACACATACATACACAGACTTTTTTTTTTTTTTTTTTTTTGCTGAGGAAGATTAGTCCTGAGCTAACACAGACAGACATTTTGATATTTGAAAAATTAGCTCCTTATACATACAAATTACATTTTACTGGACAAATTTCATGGATATTATGATAATGATTAAAAAATGTTGTTAGTACTATACTTAGCTATTATATGGATACCGTTGTTTCTTTTATTTACCTTACTTTTGCATATTTTATTCCTTTCTGAGGAGGCTGTAATCTCATTAGAACTAAAGAAAATAATAATACCATCTCAGACCTACAAGATGTACAGGTCCTGGGCTACCTTTCAAGACTTGATAGCACTTTATAAAGGGATTTCCATATATATTACACATTGGATGGCATCTCATATTTAAGAATTACTTGCTACATTTAGGAGAATGGTCAAATTCACACTTATTTTGCAACCCGATACCTATTTTTTTCCACGTTTAGTTCCACCCCTTGTATCAGTCAGATCTCCACATGCTTTCCATCTAGTCCCATACGTTATAGACTCTCAGGCAAGGTCATGACCATCCACAGTCTCTGCAAAGACATAAAACAAATGGTTTAGTAGAACCCTAATTGTAGCTATTACAGATGATATTAAATCAGTAACTGATATTCAACACTACCTCCTCCACTACTTATTTCAGATCTATCTCACTTTTATCTACATTTAACGTGTTACAAATTGCTTGCTTGGTGGAGTGACCAGAAATCTGAGAGTTTCTGAGTCTTCCCCACATCACACTAATGGTTGTGATGATATAAGTTAAGAAAAGTTGATTTTAAATAACCTGCATATCCTATTTTGTATATCAGAAATAAAGCCACTACTGTAATGACCAAGGCTTGTTCTTCTGCAAGTACTAAAGCCTATAATTAACAAAGACACCAAACACAGTGAGTGGCACTTGGTCAATATAATCAGTAGCAATATTAAAATATGACAAATTGGTATTTTATTTGCAACAAATTTGAGAGAGCTTTTCTCCTCAACACTTAAGATCAGTTGTCGTGAGACATTAAAGAAAAAAAATTATGCTTTGGTCAATTCAGGAATATAACACTTTTGCATATTAGAAGTAGGGGGAAATTTCAAGGCTAATACAAATGACAATCATTTATCAGCTAACAATTCTAAACTTAACCCACTGGTGATATCAAAGCGATCAAAACCACGTGTGCTTTATAAGATCACTTAAAAGCTAAAGATTTGAGTTGAGGCTAAAACATTTGTAACATATTATTGACAAATATAGTAACTGTAATTTTCAGCTTTAAATTTGTTGATATTTGTACTATAAATAAAACGAGAAGTTATATTATAGCTAATAAATTATTAGTGCAACCTCACTTACCCTGTGAGATTTGCTTATACAGTATTTTAAGGATATGTTGCCTCCCTTCCACCTAAGTAAGAAGAGAGAAAAATCCCTTCCTGGGAATATGCCCTGGCCTAATCTAGAGAAAAACAGGGAAGGGAGTCTTATCTTACGCACATGTTAGGTTAGTTTAGGTGCTAAAAACATACCATTTCATGCAGTCAGTGTCCTTCAGAAAGCTATCCTGTTGAACAAGGACATACTGTCTTTCAACACATTCAATGTAACAGTTTTTTCTCCATCAGTGGGACAGAGTCTTACTTCATGGGCTGAGCACCAGAAAGGCAATTGGCTTAAGTTTAGAACCCATGTCCTAAGAAAAATGTATTTAAATATTAATCTCAATATTCACTGTCAGTGTTCTGACCAGCCCCCATTTAGGAGAGGCTTGTGGGAACCAAAACCTGCTGAAGGAACAGTACATTCATTTCTCCCATCTCACACTCGCTCCAGGCAGATGCTCCTTTATTGGAATGATAGGAAGAAGAGCATTTGGTATTTTAAATGTTCTCCCTCTCTTTCTTCTCCCTCTTGCATATTAATAAATCGTACTTAGGGTGTTTTTCCAATGTGATGCCAGCATTGAATTTTGTGTATTTTTCACTTGATATATTTTCTGTAGCTCCTGGAAGCTAAATTTAGACCAATGGTTCTTAATTCTGTTGATGCACGAGAATATACATGAGGAGCTGGAAGAGATTTCTGATGCTCAGGTCTCAGTGCAGACATTCACTATCACGAAGTAAGCCTATGTCTTTGGGTGCTTCTCTGTTCTCAATGCTTTTCCTTTTTTATTTTGTTCATTCTAATGGGCAGGCAAGATTGAGAACCATGGTACAGTTAAAACTGTACGTAGGCAGTGTGGGCAGGAACAGCTTTGAATGGACCATGCTCTACCTAATAATGTAAATCTAGATCTGTTGTGGGCAGCGGGCTACCAAGTTATGTTCATTTCAAGGATTTTTTTTTTTTTTGCCTTTAATAATAAAATATCTAGGTTTGATTTTCTTGCAAAATGAATGCCTTCCCCTCTTTGGGAGGTGATCTCATTTAGTATCTATGTGCTGGATTACCAGAAGGAATGCTTGTGCTGATTTTCACACTAGTGGAGAGATCTCAAAAGAGACTGTCATTGTTATTCTACAGTTCACACCCCAAACTTTCCTGTGAAGTTTCCTTATTTTGTTAGTCTAGACTTAATAACTCGACTGTAAATGATAATGCATCACATGGGTAATTTATTAGGCTGAGAGATGAGTTAAAGGATAATAACAAATCCAGTGGGAAGGAAATAGTTTGCCTGAAGAGATAAAGAGGTTTGTACTTTATAGTTTTAAAGCAAGAAACAACCCCTTCTTGGCAAGTGGTCCTGAGCAGATACAAGTAATACTAGGTACTTTATTGTCTTTGAGGTTTGCCTCCATAGAAAGCTTAACCTCTCTTGTTATTTCTCCATTGGATTATGGGAACTTTCAGAAATAAAGTGGTTTTCAACTGTTCTTCCTTTCCCAAAACCACATTGGAATTCCTTTTGATAACTCCTATTCCTTTATTAGAGTGTGATATTGCATTTCAGACACAGAACGACAATGTTTTGAATAAAGAAGTCATAAAAGAAGTAGGCCCTGCACCACATTATTTTCACTGCCAATGTCCTTGTCATGTAAGCAGCATCCCATCAAAGGAAGAAAGTTGATAGTTGTGATGAGAAAAAAGTGAGGAAGCTGGGAATGTATTAGTCAGAGTTCCCCAGAGAAACAGAACTAGTAGGTTATATGTTTATGCAGAGAGAGAGAGAGAGAGGAGATTGATTTATTATAACAAATTGGCTCACACCATTGTGGAGGCTGACAACTCCTGAGATCTGCATTAGGCAAACTGTAGATCCAGGAGAACCAGTGGTGGAGTTCCAGTCTGAAGACTGGCAGACTTGAGACCCAGGAAGAGGAGAAGTTTCAGTTTGAGTCGGAAGAAAGGAAAAACCCAATATCCCAGCTGTAGGCAGTCAGGCAGGAGGAGTGCCCTCGCACGTTTTTTCCACTCAGGCCTCCTGTTGATTAGATGAGACCCGCCCACGTTAGGGAGAGCAATATGCTTTACTCAGTCAACTGATTTAAATGTTGATCACATCCAGAAACATCCTTACAGACATACGCAGAATAATATTTGACCAAATGTCTCGGCGTCCCATGGCTTAGTCAATTTGACCTATATAATTAACCATCATAGGGAGTATCAGGAAAAATAATCTGTAGAACGGCAGCTGCTAAGTTTCAAATGTGAGACACCATGTTCTAGAGGAGCACATGTACACTGGCCGATGAGTCAGATAGATTGAGGATCTCTACATATTTCACAGGAGAATATCCTTTCCTCTCAAGATAGAGGATGCGTAGTATTTTCTTAGAATAAAGAATCACGTTTTCTATTTCATTAACAAGTTTTAAAAGGCACTAATATATGCTATCATTAAAAATAACTATAAATGAATATTTTCCTTGGATATCCTTGTTTTCTATTGTCTTAATATTCAAATAAAAAAAATAAGAGCTCAAGTAATGATAATATTCCATTTTGACTCTTTTTGGATCTTGAATTATCTACATTATTTAATTCTTCACTCTTATCTACACCACCATATGCACTTCCTCATTATTAATCCAAACTATTTCAATTATCTAATGTAATTTGCTAAAATGACTAATTATTAATGCCATTTGATCCCGGCTTAAATCATCTTCATGAGCTTAAACATAATTTTTAACCCCAATTTTCATTTTCTGCACTGAAATTTTTGTCTAATCAGAGTTCTCTGGAGCTGCTTTGATGTAATCTCTGAGAAATACCTGGAACACATAATATATAATAAAATCATCACTGTTTTTTAATAATAACAAAGATTTAAATGATTAAAAATTCTGATTTAAAAAATGTAGAAACTAATTCTAGCTCAGTGATAAACCTAGAAGCTAATTCTCAATTTCTCTCAATTGTGAGAGGCATTTTGTGTCATTTATAGACATGTTGGCCCCTAATGGACCTTTCTCCCTTGCTCCTTGGTTCACGATGATCAATACCAAAGAGAGATGGCAGAGAAGATGGATGGGCTGCAGTGTCAGAGTTAGTTCCTACTTGCACCAGTAATTTTGTTGCTGATGATCTAGTGTACAACTCACTCTATTTTCTGGCTTTAATTACACTCGTTGCTTGACTTTAGTGCAGTATTAAACCTATGTTCTCAGACCCCCAATTTTTTATTTCCTGTGCCTGATTTCAGCCAACTTAATTCCATCAGGCACTGTATCTCTAATCACTGTTTTCAGACTCTACTTGATAACCTCTTATTCCCCACATCTCAAATTTCTGCCACTATTGTGGTGGTCAGCATAACTTGGAAAGTTCCAGGTTTAGAAAAGCCAGCTAGGTCATACTCATTTAAAATTAAAAAAAAAAAAAATTTTCTCTCCTTCAGGCAACACCACATGATAATTTGCAGTCTTCAAGACCGAGCTGGGATAGTAATTGCATGACCCTGTGTCTGGCAAGAAGAATTCACTTCACTGTGGGAAATATATACCTGCACAGAAACTGTAAAATTCACCTAAGCCCAAAAAGCAATGAAAGAGAGTGATTGCGCTTTTCCCTTCATAAATTGTGAATGATCCCAATTTTTAAGGACATTTATATCTGAAAAGTATGTTGAGATGATTTTTCTTTTTTTTTCAATAATCCTTTTTTTTTTTCCTGCTTTATCTCCCCCAAATCCTGCCTGGTGCATAGTTGTATACCTTAGTTGCAGGTCCTTCCAGTTGTAGCATGTGGGATGCCACCTCAATGTGGCCTGATGAGCAGTGCCACGTCAGCGCCCAGGATCCAAACCAGCGAAACCCTGGTCTGCCGCAGCGGAGTGCGCGAACGTAACTACTCCACCATGGGGCTGGCCCAAGATGATTTTTCTTGATCGATATAAAGCACTTAGCATTTTGCACAATGGCAGTCAATAAAATATTGTTATTCTTTTATTATTCTTAGCAGAACTGCACATACAAGTAGAATGAAAGAGATATTATGCCAATTTATGTGATATATGTGTTTCTTACATGTCCAGAGTTGGACTTCCTGGATTTACTATATCAACTACCTCCATCAGAGTGACTAGCAAAAGGAGAGCACTGAATGAAACCAAACAATCACATTCTTGGCATGTGGCTCCAAGCAACTGAATTTTACTGGATCAAATGTGTTCATTCATCCATTCGTCTGTTCGTTCATGCCATAATCTATCATTCAATAAATACTTATGGAACATTTACCCTTATTCTAGGAATATTGAAGAGACAAAGAGAGACATGGTCTCTTTTTTCTTGATTTTTATATTCAGACAAGAAAACACATAATTATTTCCCATTGAGTATTGAAGCAGCTAATTTTATTTTCAAAACGGGAAACAACCACAAACTACTATTTCTCAATTATCAAATCTATATGAATAAATAGGAATTAACTAGCAAGGATGTAGGAGAGGTTTGAAAAGCATTCTAGACAGAAAAATGTGCATGTTTAAAGGCTCTGAGCTGAGAGAAGCATGATCTGGTTGAGAAATGAAAAAAGTCAAAGGTGCATAAAGAATGCATAGAGCAGTGTGAGATGAAGCCAGTTAAAGAGCAGGTGCCAGATCCTGCACGCTCTGATAGGCCATGTTAAGGATCGGAAGGTAAATCACTGAAAGATGAAAATAAGGGATTTATATAACTGTATTTGTTTCACAAAGTTTACTTCAGCCACAAGTACCAGGAATGCATTAGTGAGCCGCAAGGTTGGAAGTTGAGAAACCGGGGACTATTGTAATAGTTCAGGTAAGATACCAAAGTCTTGGATTAATGTGGTGGAAGTGAATGTGTTAAAGAGATAATTAAAGGGTTAAATCAGTAAGAGCTGTGGGTGAAGGAGAGGGTGGTGCTAATTATTATGGTTAAATATGGACCCATTCTTTGCTTCCTAATTGCTCTCAATATTTGTACTCTTACCCCACCCATTCCAATGCCATCGTCAGTGAGTAGATATTGTTGTTTCACTGAAAATCAGGTTGAAGCGTGTTAAACATATTCCTTTAAACAAATGCCTTTTGTTTAAAAATAAAATTTAAAAACCTAATTTGACGTCTAGCTCTCTACTTCTCCACCTTGCAGCCTCGTTTCTCCCTACTCTTCTCCCACTGCACTGGTTTTCTATGAATTTTTAGTGGTAAGTCCCCTCCAGGATTCAAGGTCTGTTAATGTTCCTACCTCTCTCTCTTTGCCTGGCAACTTCCTATATGTCTTTCAAGTGGTGCTTAAAAGTCGCTATCTCAGGAGGATCTACTCTAAACCCTCAGGCAAAATGATTCTTGTGATATGCATTTTAATAGCATCATATAATTTCACACACTCACAGAAAAAGGTGCGTTTTCTTACAAAACTACATTTATTTTGCCTTAAAAGTTTCATAGTATCCGTCGTCCTTATATTCTGATAAGAAATATATCCTATATTAACTCTTTTGTTCACTTGTGTATGTCATTTTGTATAAAATATTACTTGTTCACTTAGAGGCTTCTCACATAAACTCAAATATATTCTATCAAAATAATTTATTTGGAAGCATGAATTTCACCATTCTAATCCCATGATGCTTCATGTCTTTATAATGATCCGATTTCCTAAGTTTGCCTAGGTGTGGTCAGCAATGACAAGTCATTTGCGTCACTCTCTACAGTGTTTATTTTAATTATGCCACTCTTGGCCTCTAGAGGTTTTGCATTACTAGCCATTCAAAAAGCTAAACTGAACAATTATTTTTTACCGTTTCATAATATGCTGAATTCTAGTTCTATTTCTTATTGATGATTTACAGTATAAGGGTGGTTGAAGAGGTAGGAAAATGAATGTTGTTACTATTCTGCTGGCCTTCCTGGTTAAAATTTTCTGGCAATTCATTCTCAATCAACCTATTCCTGAAAATCTCCCCCTGAAACACAGTGCTCAGGCTTCTTCTAGCCATTTGTCTTTGACAAGTGTATCCAGTGGCAGATCATAGATTCAGGGTGAATTATCAGACCTGGGAGAGCCCAAGGAAACTAGGAATGAAGGAGAGAATGAAGGGCAGAATAGCTAGGAATACTAGGTGGCATATGTGTCACAATATTGTGTGGGTATTTGTTATGAGCTCTCATGTTCTATCATGTTTCTGATATTCCCACTTCTACCCCCACCGATCCATCCTTGAGGCAGATGTTTGCTATACATTATGCAAAATAAAATTTAAAATTATGTTTTTCCTTAAAACTTGAATTGAAAATAAGTTCTTTCAGTACTGAATTATAAGGAAATTTAATAATTAATTTTCTCTTAATTCTATGTAAAATATATAAGCTAAATTTGACTATATTCACAAACAGAGAGAGAAGTTCATGGAGCAAAGGTTTAGTGTTTCTCTTAAAGTTTTCTTTACATTTCAAGTTTATCTGAAACACAGAAATTGAAGAAATAGTTGTGTTAATTCTGCGAGAGTTAGTCAGACCACTTCTGTTTCTGGGTAGGGTGCAGAAAAATGGAAGAGATAATTACTGCCACCCTAATGATCAGAGAAATAATTTTAAAACCCATCTCTTCATACTCAAGAAAAGACCCATGATTATTTTATGCCCTGGTGGAGTGGTAAAGAAAGGAGTTATCTTTCTTAGAAAGGATGAAAACTCTCAGTGTTTCAATGACCATATAGTGACTTCATGTGAGCTGGCAAGATGGATAAGAATCCTAAGGAGGCAGGCCAAGCCACATGGCAAGTCTATCTACCCATGAACTCTTTGTCACAGGCCTTTGTCAAATGCCTGGCATTAATGCACAGAAGGCTGGGGCAGGGCAACAGCGGTGACGTAAATCTTTCCAAATCCCTCCAGGCCTTCACTAAGTACACTGCAGTAGCCCTCCAAAAGCAGATGGCAGGACGAAAGAGCTGTGAAGAATCCCTGTAAAAGACCCCAAGTGTTCCCAGCCACAAAGCAGTAGAATATGAAGGCCGAGGTCAGGGCCTGATTGCTCTGAGAAATTCTCCTAAGGCACTTGGGCGTTCAACTAATCCAATAGAGTGACCCTCCTATTATGGCAAAGACATCTGAGGTGCAGGGGGCAGGACTGAAGTGCATGGGAATTTTGGTCCGGTTCCCAAGAGTCTGTCAGGTAGTTTATAAAGCAAAGAGTTATCTCCCATAATTTGGAAAGCTGATCCCTGAGCTGTAAAGCACAGAGACAACCCTGGAGCTTTTGCAAGGCTAAGATCCCGAGTCTTACTGAAGGGAAAGTTCCAATCTTATTCTCAAAATATCTAAAGCTGTTGAGGAAGTGAATCTAACCAAACTAGCAACAAAACCAAAACCTGGTTCATCTACAGATCACATTGACCTAACAACCCCTTTCTCCACCACTAGCATTCTGACCCAAGAAGGTGTTATGGACTGAATATTTGTGTCCTCCCAAAATTAATATATTGAAGAACTAAACCTCAGTGTAGCTGTATTTGGAGATGGGGCCTCTATGGAAGTAGTTAAGATTAAATGAGTAATTAAGATTAAATAAGCGTTGGTGTCCTTATAAGAAGAGACACCAGAGCTCGCTGGCTCACTCTCTCTCTGCACACATGCACCTAGGAAAGGCCATGTGAGGACACAGCGAGAAGACAGTTGTCTGCAAGTCAGGAAGAGAGCCACCAGAAACTGAATTGGTCAGACCTTGATCTGGGTCGTCGAACATCCAGAGCTGTGAGAAAATAAATTTCAGTTCTTTAGGCCACCCAGTCTGTGGTATTTTGTTATGACAGCCCAAGCTGACTAATACAGAAGGGTATGCCCTTTTCTGTGGGCAAATATTGTTAACTTCATCTCTGCTCTGCTTTTACACACAATGCTCCACTAATTGTCTATCACCCGAAAAACTTAAATAGGCTTTAGATGAACATACATTTGAAACATTGAGGCAAAACGAGAGAACACTAGAGATGGGTCATAAAATGGACCCAAGTTTGAGGCTGCCATTCAGCTACCTTAATGACTTACACACCTGCCACAAATCTGGTCTAAACTTTTTAGGCAGACTTGATAAATGCCACAGTCTTTCTCTTTCCTTTTTTCTCTTCTTAAAGGCTCAGCTTCTGAAAGAGTTTCCTCTCCTTGACATCTGAATCAAATTGTCCCTCCTCTTTGATGCTCTCAGGTCTTTCTTGGCATGTCTGTTGAAGCATTTGCTTTACATTGCCTAGTTTATTTCCACAAATCACACTTCCCTCCAGTGCTTTAAGTTTCTTGAGTATAAAGGTCAGGTCTAACACATCTATTTTTCCAAGCCTAATGTTTTAAAAGAATTGACAAAGCTGTCTGCACTTAATTCTTTGATGAAACAATATCAAAATGAAAACACGAATGTTTGTGTACATGAGGCTGTCCTGCGTATAAATGCAAGCAGACAAACCCTCTGCACTCTGCTGCTTTAATCTCATGTTCCCAGATAGTGGTTTAGTCTAGGGTTATGAGTCAAGTTTATGTGTTACAGAAATATGAAAATAAAAGCTTGAAAAGAGGGAAGGTCAGAACACCTGTAATAAACCAATCTAAAAATACTATAAAGGCACAGGTGGAGAGCTAGATAAATATAAAAACAGGAATAGACAAAAGACTCAAATACTCAAAACAACGCAGTTTCCTAATTATTTGAAGTCAGTTATATGCTACGCCATCCTTTATAGTTAGCTCTGTGCTCTCAGCTTCTGGAAAAGGCAGGGTTAGTTAATATATTCTTATTATTTCTCTGGCAAAATATGATTGGCTTAGCCATCATCACCAAAACCAAAGTCCATGATCTGGCCAGGAAACAATCAGAATCTTTGACTGTTTCTTATTAGTCTACTTTCTATCTTCATACCCTTTCCCTTCTCCCTTTCCCCCTCTCCTTTTCCATTTTATTCTTTCTCTCACATACCTACGCAAGCTTTCCTCCTTCCACTGTTTTCCTCAAAAATTAGAATTAAGATATGGGGCTATAGGTGGCAGTGCACAGTGGAAGAGAACATTTGTAATATTGAATTGGGGCTGAGAGTTCACAGTGAACCACTCACAAGATGAAGAAATTGAGAAACCTCGACAGAGAGGCAAGAAAGAAGTAGAGAGCAGATTGATATGGACAAAGCAGGAGAGAGAGACTGAGATTGATTACGTGGCCCTAGTGAGACAGGAAATTTAACGTATCAGTTCCTGCTCCTCTTTGCATAACACAGGACTTGGCTACCTTCATTTTATAACCTTTAATTTGTCTTATTCCTGAGGCATATTTTACCTCATCTTCCTCTTTTTTTATAAGCCAACTTAAGTGAAGTTCTTTTCTTGCAACCAAAAGATCCCCAACTTAAAAAAGAATCAGATTCTCAAATAGATTTATTTTTATCACCAGATTTTTTCATTTTTAAAGCCAAATGTCATATTTCCAATTTCTCTATTATTTTTGCAAGATGGTTTCTACTTTTTGCTAATATTCTTTTACCTTCATTTACAGGGCAACATAAAGGGAATATTATGGACTAGGTTTTGTATTTCATTCTCCTTTAAGAAAGGCAGAGTCTCCTATTTTAAATGAAATTAGTGGAACTGAGGAAATTGGATATGGCTCAATAATTTAGGAGAATCATGTTTCTGATTTGACAGTAACCTTTAAATCATTTGAGGATGTTATTTAAATGGAAAAAAGAGCCAAATATGGTGAAAGATTCAAGTTTTCATACAGAATGAAAATAAAGTTGAATATTAAATACATTTATTTTACAAGATACTCAGAGACCCATATGTTAGATATTTTTACATAGTACCATGCAGTCATTTTAAACCTGGTGAGCACACCAAAATTGCCAACATTTTTTTTCCTATTCTATTTGAAAAACGCATATTTGAACTTCATCCCAACAGAACTGACTCAGAATCTCTGGAGACTGGATGCAGGAATGACTGTGACTGCGTGTGTCTATTGAGAATAGAGCAGAAAGAGCAACAGACGAACAATAAAAAATCCCCACATTTGCAGGGAATAATAGTGCGACCTCAGGAATATTCTCACTCTCTCAGGACCACAATTCCCAGAGCTGGAAAATAAAGATGTCAATTTGACATATACAAAGATCTTCAACCTTCTTCTTAAACTTCCCCTGAATCTTTAAAACCTATCTTACTGAATTGCATTATTTCCCAGCTGGAAAGGAAAAACAGAAACAAAATCTTAGGTGTCATTCTTAATTCTTCCTTCTGTCATATTTTTATTACACGTATTTTTGTTATATTAAAATACTATGGAATATAATGAGATTTGGTATTAAAATATGTCAGTTTGATGCAACTTTAAATCACTTATTTTAAAAAAGACAAACCTGCAAGTTGATGCTCACAGATCTAACCTCAAAACTCCAACCTTCTAGGCTCTGCAAACAGTTGGGGTTAAGGTTTCAGGGGACAAAGACTGGAATGATCAATTAGAGACTTTCAATAATTGTAAATTTATTTTATTGAGAGAGGAATTATCTTAGTCTCCAAACACATTCTCTATAGTAGCCAAACTTGACAAATGTGTGAACTCAAATCAGGATTACAGAGGGAAGATTAGAAGGAAGTTTAATTTCAATTCATTTTGCAGCTGTTTATAGAACCAGGTACATGGTTTTACTGAAAAAATGTCATTTAATGATCATTTATACAATCTCTCATCCTGTGTGTACTGTCGTGTGCATAATATATCAAGAAGAAGTTTCAATATCTCATTCTTCTACAGGTTGTTTTAAGTGTCTGAATATGAATATATATATGTATATCTTACATATAAACGCTATAAAATATTTGGTATGCAAAAGAAGCAAACGATTACTTCAGTAAATTTGAAAGCATATCGATACATACCATTGTAATCTGAAAGAAAAAAATATTCCATAAAAGTTCTATGATGAATGTAATAAAGATGTCAAAATACAAAAACCTCAGGCTATAGTATTTTTTTTGCACTAACTCCTTGCTTTTTTAAAAATGAAGTTTTTGTGAAATAATTTTCTTAAAATAAAAATTCACCCATTTCAAGTGGATAAGTCAATGACTTTGACAAAGTGCACACCCATATAACTACCACCCCAATCAATATAGGAATATTTCCATCTCAGAAAGTTCCCTTGGGCCCCTGGTAAGTCAATACCATTTACCCACCCACAACCAATGCCAGGCAACCAAGGACTTTATTTCTATCATTATAGAATAATTTTGCCATTTCTAGAATTTCAAGTAAATAGAGGCATGCAGAATATATCCTTCTTGGCCTGTTTTGTTCTTTCTTTCTGCAAATTTTGTAACATTCATTTGTGGTATTACATATACCACTAGTTTGTTCCTTTTAATTTCTGGGTAGTGTTCCTTTCTTAGAATATAACACAATTAGATTTGTTTGTCCTTCTATATTAATAGATATGTCCATCATTCCCAGTTTAGGACCCACATAGTGAGTAAATGTCTAATTTTATAAGACTTCCAAACTGTTTTCCAAAATTTGACACTGCGACCAACAATACATGGGAGCTCAGTTTGCTCTACAGACTTGCTAGCACTTGATATTGTGAGACTTGTAAATTTTAGCCATTCTAATGGTTTTAGTTTTCATTTCCCAGAAGACTAATGTTGAATGTATTTTTGAACAAAGGCTTTATTTTAGAACAATTTTAAATTTACAGAAAAATGGTGAAGATAGTACAGAGTTCCCCTATACTCTGCACCTAGTTTCTCTTATTATTTTACGTTAATGTGGTAGTTGTCACAATTAACAAATGAATATTGACACACTTAAAGTCTATACATTATTCGTATCTTCTTAGTTTTTACATTACATTCCTTTTCTGTTCGAGGGATCCCCACTAAGATATTACATTACATTTAGT
This sequence comes from Equus asinus, assembly GCF_041296235.1. Classification (NCBI taxonomy): domain Eukaryota; kingdom Metazoa; phylum Chordata; class Mammalia; order Perissodactyla; family Equidae; genus Equus; species Equus asinus. The sequence continues at coordinate 175,720,147 of NC_091790.1, forward strand.
TGTCGTGTCTTCTTAGACTCTTCTTGATTGTGACAATTTCTCAGACTTCCTATGTTTTGGATGACCTTATGAGTTTTCAGGAGTACTTTTCTGGTATTTTGTAGGATGCCCACTATTGGAATTTACCTGCTATCTTCTTATGATGAGACTGGGGATATGAGTTATTGAGAGAAAGACTACGGAGGTAAAGTGCCATTTTCATTATGTCATATGAAAAGGAAGTACTATCAACATGATTTATGACTGTTGAGTTTGACATTGACCACCTGGTTTACGTACTATTTGTCAGAATTCTCCACCATAAAGTTATCATTCTCTCTCCCTATCACATGCTCTACACTTTGGATAGAAGTAAGTTACTAAGTTGAGTCAACTCACAAGGAATGGGGAGTTAAGCTCCCATTCCTTCAGGGTGGAGTATGCACATAAATTATTTGGGATCTCTACATGGGAAATTTGTCTTTTCATCTCATTATTTAATTTATTCAGTTACTTATTTATTATCAGTATAGACTCATGGGCATTTATTTTAAATTTTAGTTACAATCTCATGCTAATTTATTTCTTTTGTTGCTCACATTGTTCCAGCTTTGGCCACTGGGAGCTCCTTCAGTTGGCTCTTTTGTCCCTTTGGCATACTTCCGTCAATGCAGGTTTGTTTCTGTTTGTTTGTTAAAGCTTACTTTTTAGCATGGCAAATGCACCAGGCTCATCATGTATAGTCCCCTTTCCCATACCTAGAATCAGCCATATCTCCAAGGAGCCCTAATTCTTGTTGGAGAATGATATTAGAAACCCAGATCTGGACACTAGGTATGCTCATTGCTACTGGGGTGTCATTTCTTTCAGGTCCTCTCAGCTAATGGTAAAAAGAAATATATGTGTCGTACTAACCAATGTATATATACATATCTGTATTTCTATATTTAATGCCCTGTATCTATATTAAACTACACATGAGTTCATACTAATATTTCCAACTCTAAACCATTATCATATGGGTCATTTTAGCCTCTTTTCCTTCTTTATCTGTAGATTTCCACTACAACAGTGAGAAACCTGGATCCTGCTATCTGTGGTCCATTTACATAATTGCTCATTAAGTTTGCATGTATAGCAGTATCAGAATCACGCATAGCAGTATCACAGTCGTTAACTCCATACAGCCGTAGGGAATGACTTTATCAATTAGGGTAAAGGGCTTAGGTGCATTTTTTTCATCTTTATCTTACAATTTCACCATTTCCAGCTACTTAGATCAACAACAACTTTCAGTGAGGTTGTTTCATACATTTGTAGTATAGTTAGATTCTCTTTTCATAATCTGAATTCATTCCTGGAGTCTCCTAACCCGCTGAATTTCTCTGTCTTTACTTTTGCGTGCATTGAAGTTGACTCTCTGTGCTGTAGGGTTCTATGGGTTTGGACAAATATGTAACACCATGCACCCACATTACAACATCATAGAGAATAATTATACTACCCTACAAAAATTCTGCACTTCATCTGTTTACCCTTCCCAGTAATCCCTGACAACCACAGATTGCTTTACTGTCTCTAGTTTTGCTTTTTCCAGAATTGTATAGAATTAGAATCATACATTTTCAAACTGGCTTCTATCATTAGGAATATGCATTTCTATTCATACATGCCTTTTCATGGCTGATAACTCATAACTTTTTATCACTGAGTAATATTCCTTTGTATGGATGTAACATAATTCGTTTATCAATTCACCTATTGAAAAACATATTCGTTATGTCTGGTTTTTGGCAATTCTGAATAAATCTATGAATATTCATGTGCAGGTTTTTTTGTGTAAATGTAAGTTTTCAGATCAATTGGAAAATACATAGAAGTGTGATTGCTTGGATTGTATGCTAAGACTATGTTTAGCTTTATAGGAAACTGCCAAATTATCTTCTAAATTGGCTGCTGTATCTATTTGTATTTTCATAAACAATGAATGAGAGGCCTGTTGCTCAGCATCTTTGCCAGTATTTTAAATTTTCAAGGTTTTTAGTTTTTTTTTTTTTTGGTTTTAGCCATTCTAATAGGAATGAGTAGTAATATCTCATTATTTTAATTTCCAATTACCTTAGACATGGTGTTGGTCATCATATCATATGATTAATTGCCATCATTGTGTCTTCTTTTGTGAGGTGTCTGTTCAGATCTTTTGCCCATTTTTTAATTGGGTCATTTATTTTTTTGCTGTTGACTTCTAAGAATTGTTTGTATATTTTGGATATCATTCCTTTATCAGAAATGTGTTTACAAATATTTTCTCCCACTCTATGGCTTGTCTTTTTATTCTCTTAAAAGTGTCTTTCACACACACAGTAGTTTGCTAAAATTTTACTAAAATCTAATTATCAATTTTTTCTTTCACTGATCATGTTTTAGCTATTGTATCTAAAAACTTATCACCAAACCCAAAGTCACATGGATATTCCCTTTTGTTATTTATGAGATGTTTTATACTAGTGATTTTACATTTAAGTCAATTATTCATTTTTAGTTACTTTTTATGATAGATGTAAGGTCTGTATTTAGACTTTCTTTTTTGTTTTTTTTCTTTAGACATGCAATTGTTCTAGCTCTGCTTTTTTTTTTTTTTAAAAAAAAAACAGTATCCTTTCTTCATCAGAAGGCCCTTGCTCATTTGTGAAAGATCAGTTGAATATATTTATGTGGCTATATTCTGGGCTTAGTAGTCTGTTCCATTGAGCTATATGTCTATATTTTTGCCAATACCGCACTGTCTTGGTTCTTTTAGATTTATAGTAAGTCTTAAAGTCAGGTAGAGTCTGTCCTCCAACTATCTTCTTCTTCTTCTTCTTCAGTATTATGTTAGCTATTCTGAGTCTTCTGTCTTTCCATGCAAATTTATAATCAGTTCCTCAATCTTAAAAAGGCAGCTTACTGGTTTTCATTGGGGTAATATTGAATCTATAGCTCAAGTTGAGAAGAATTAATAGGTTAACAATATTGAGCCTTCTAATCAATGAACATGGAATACATCTCTAATTAATCTCATTTATTTTAAAATTTCTTTTGACAGCATTTCTAGATCTTGTGTACATGGTATTAGTTATCCCTAAGTAATTTTTGGTACTATTGTAAGTAGTATTATGTTTTTAAGTTCTAATTCCAATTTTTCATTGCTAGTATATAGGACAGCAGTTGACTTTTTGAATATTAATCTTGTATCTTGAAATCTTGCAATAGCCAGTTATTAGTTGCAGGAGAGTTTTGTCTAATCTTTCATATTTTTACATAGAAAGTCATACTGGCTGTGACATAAGACAGTTTCATTTCTTCCTTTCTATGTATAAATTTTGTTTCATTTTCTTGTCTGAAGGCCCTAGCTAGGAATTCTAGTGCGGTGTTGAGCAGGAATGGTGAGACAAAACATTCTTGCCGTGCTCCTGGCTGTGGGGGGAAAACACCCATTTCCTCACATTTAAGTATGGTGTTAGTTGTTTGTTTTTTGTAGATGATTTTTATTAAGTTGAGAAAGTTTCCAACTATTCATAGTTTGCTGAGAGTATTTTAAAGCTTTATTGAGATATAATTGATATACACAAAATTGCACACATTTAACATGTAAATCTTAATGAGTTTGGGCATATGCACACACTCATGATACATCACCATAACCTAGGTACTGAACATATCCATCACTTCCAAAAATGATTTGTGTTTTTTGTGGTAACTTGTTTTTTTTGTAATAGCACATCATGAGATCTATCCTCTTAACATGTTTTAAAGTGTACAATACTGTATTGTTAACTATAGGCACTGTGCTGTATAGCAGATCTCTAGAACTTATCTTACACAGCAGGAGCTTTATGCAAATTCAAATAGCCAAGATATGCAAACAACTTAGGTGCCTGTCAATGGCTGAATAGATAAAGAAAGCGTGGCATCTATATACAATGTAATATTATTTAGCCATAAAAAAGAAGGAAATCCTGCCATGTGTGACAACATGGATGGAGCTTGGGGGCATTATGCTAAGTGAAATAACCCAAACACAGAAAGACAAATACTGTATGATCTCATTTATATGTGGAATCTAAAAAGTCAAACTCAAAGAACCAGAGAATAGAACTGTGGTTGCCAAGGCCTGGGACGTGGGGGAAATGGGAAGATGTTGGTTAAGGATTCAAACTTCCATTTATAAGATTAATAAGTTTGTGAGATCTAATGTAGAGCCTGGTGATTATAGTCAATAATACTCTATTATATATTATGTGTTCTCACCTTAAATAAAGTAACTGTGAGGTGATGAATGTATTAATTAACTTGATTGTGGTAATAATTTGTATACACATATCAAATCATTAGATTGTTGTACACCTTAAAACTACACCATGTTGTACAGCCTAGATATATACAACTTTTATTTTTCAATCATGCTTCAATAAAACTGGAGATAATACAAAAGAAAAGCAATTCCCCACTTTCCTCTCCCTGTAGTGCCTGACAACCACCATTCTATTCTTTGCTTCTACGAGTTTGACTATTTCAGATAGCTCATGTAACTGCAATCAGGTAGTATTTGTCTTTCTCTGACTGGCTTATTATACTTAGCATAACATCCTTTAGGTTCATTCATGTTATTGCACATAGCAGTATTTTCTTCTTTTTTGAGGCACATAATATCCCATTGTTTGTATATACCACATTTTCTTTATCTGCTTATCTGCCAATGGACTTTAATAATGTGTTTACATATTTCTCTTTGCAAATCTGTAAGTTTTTGCCTCACATTTTGATGTATTGTCCTTAGGTGCAAACATGTTAGGAATTGGTATGCCTTCTTTGGGAAGTGACCTCTTTATCGATATGTAATATCCTTCTTTATCACTGATAATATTTCTTGTTCTGAAGACTTCTTTGTCTGGATTTAATATATCTACTCCAGATTTCTTTTGGTTAGTATTAGCACGGTGTATCTTTATCCCAGTTTCAGGTGGTGTTTATTATCACCTTTTAGCATGACACAATTCTTTGCTGAAAGTCAGACAAGATGTATCAAGAAATAGGAACTGTGGTAAATAAGCTTATGATATGAAGCTTCATGTTAATCTGGCTGGGAAAACTCCTTCTTAAATATAACCTGGGCCTTGGGTATCTTTCCACAGTAGTCCGTGGTTGTTGTATTGGAGCCCTGTTGATGGTGGTGGTAATGTGTAGGTGGGGGAAACGTTTTATAGTCCTATGAGTAAGTCTCCATGTTTTAGTGAACGTGTGTCCCTGATGGGTGACATTTAATAAGTGTTTCTCAGCGTTTTTCTTCCTTTTAGATGAGACAGGTAGTCCAGAGGGGGTGGAGTTAAGTAATTTCCATTCTACCAGGTTGGATAAGGCTCTGGAAAGATCCTTACCGCTGTTGAGGAAGCCTTTAATATGGAGTATACTTTGGGCATATTTAAAAATAGTTAATTTTCCCCTCCACTGCCAGACACCAAAGAGGTTTTTCCTTTGCTTTTCAACATGAGATCCTGTTGTGGTTCTCTAAAAATAGGCCCCTAAGAGTTTCTCACTCTCAGTTGACATTCTGCCGCCAGTAATTCATCAAAGTCACCTTTTACTTTATGGCTGTAGTGGCTTTTGCTTCAGGTAAGCAAACTTCAGCTGTGGCTTTCTATATTCACTTGTCTCTTCAGATTTGTTATAAGGATGGGAGTGACAGCCTCCAAGCCCTTTACATTTCAAAGTTGAATCTGAAACTCCATGTTGAACATCTTTTCATGGACTTATTGACCATTCTTATGTCTACTTTTGTTAGTGTCAGCTCAAGTAGTTTGCATATTTTTGTAGCCTTTATATTTCGAAGTTTCAGTTGTGTTTTTACACAATCTGTATAGGATTCCTTTGCAGATACACGTGTTTTGAAAATTTATCCAAGCATGTGGCTTGCATGTTCGTCTTCTGAATAGTGTCTTTTACTGAGCAAATGATTCTAATTTTATTTAGTCCCTTTTATTAAATTTTTTGTTTGTTTTACAGTTATTGCTTTTTTTAGCCTACGCCTATGCCAAGTTAGTACAATGTTTTCCTATATATTTTGTAGAATTATTGCAGTGTTACATTTTACACTTAGGTCTATGATCCAATTCAAGTCAGTTTTGTGTAAAGTGTCATGGTGATGTAAGCAGTGAGCTTCATTTTTTTCATAATGTACTCAGTACTTCCAGAACAATTTATAGAAAACATTATTTTTTCCTAACTGAAATGTGTGAGTGCCTCTCAAAAATCAATTGATTGTGTAAGTGTGCTGTCCTTATATGAATAATGAGGATCATTTTCATGTGTATTTCAAAAACAACAAATATGCTTTAAATAATATAAAGAAAAAAATTATCCCGATGAATACATCACCAATTGGATTGTGTGATGGATAGTCATTGTTTGTGAATGAAACCCCAAACTTTGAAGTGACGGCCAATTTTTCATATCATATTTTTCATATCTTATTAAGTAAAGGCCAATTTTTCATTCTAAAATAAAGTAAAAATATATTTTTAGAACTGCTTTATAAAGGGTATTGTTTTGTTGTTTGTTCTTTAATCCTCTTCTAAGAGGGTTTTTTCCATTCACTGAAAATTCAGTCACTAGAAGATTCTCCATTGCTGCCTTTAAAAATGAAGAAGTCATGTGGCAAGGAATATGGGTAAACTTTCAGAGCTAAGAACAGCCCCTGGATGACAGCCAGCAAGAAAAAGGGGATGTGGGCCAGCCCTAGTGGCCTAGTGGTTAAGTTCAGTTCATTTCCCGGGCACAGACCTACACCACCTGTCTGTCAGTGGCTATGATGTGTTGGTGGCTCACATACAAAAAGAGGAAGATTGGCAGCAGACGTTAGCGCAAAGCAAATCTTCCTCAGCAAAAAAAGAAAAAGAAAATGGGACTTTAGTCCAAGAACCACAAGAAAATTAATTTGTCCAAAGTCAGTAAGCTTGGAAGACCCTGAGCTCTAAATGAGTGTGCAGCCTGGCTGATGCCTTGATTTTAGCCCTGTGAGACCCTAAGAGAGAATCCAGTGATGCTGTGCCTGGACTTCTTTTGACTAACAGAATGTGAGCTAATCACAGATGTTGTTCAGACAGCTAAATTTGTGGTAATTTTTTACACAACAATAGAAGTCTAATACAGATGTAGACTATTCATATCGTCTAGAATAACCATTGAAAGTGAGCAATCGAGAGTAATAAAACCATATAAATATTTAGGGATAACTATGTACCTGGAGCTGTGCTGTGGACTCTATGTGATATAACAAATATACTAGCCAAACAAATGATATAAGTTTCACAAACGAGTATTAAATCATGAAATCAGGTCAAATTGAAGATTTAAGCTCAGCAACAAAAAATATATATTGGAAAGCCACTAGATATTTTATTTACATATTCTTTTTTATGTATATTGATATGTATAAAACCCCTAGTTAGTTAATTCTTGGAGAAAAAGCAGATGATCCCTAAAGGAGTGATAAATGAATTAGAAACCAAACAATCTCCAGGAGAACAACAGAAATCTGCATTATTAAGCAATATCCAAGATTTCTAAGGTTTTTAACTGGGACAAGAAGTTCTAGCTAAGTGGAAAAACAGTAGCTGAGCAATTCCCCGCCATGTATCCCTTCTCTTACTTTATTTCTGTGATAGTCACTCCACTCTCCCTTCCAAACGTGGAGAGGAAAAAAAGAAAAAAACACTCCTCTAATTCAACTCGCACAACTGGAAGAGCTTGTAAAAATTTAGAACATAGTTGTGATCGGAAAAGATCCATACAACTAAGGAGTTTTGTCTATTTTATTTATTGATGCATTTACAGTTTCTAGAATAGTCTTGCCTGTAAAAGGACTGAATAAATATATGTTTAACGATTGAATGAATAAATGCAGAGGAAAATGGAACTCTAAAATAGAGACTCTTAAAAATACAGATATATTGTTTTTCCATACCTAATTGTTTCCCGGGATTATACTGCCTGTCTCTCCCATGTGTTGCCCAAGACATCTTCAGCCGCTTCCCCAGTGAGCTAGCACAGCATTTCATGTGCATGTGTTCTCTGTGTCTTGGCTTGTTTCCTGATGGACACCACCATTCTGATGTCTAGGCTGCCTCACGCGTCTTCTGGACAGCTTTGACACTTCGCTCAAGAATGAAGGACAGCGATTTTCCGTGAGCTTCACGTCTGGACCTTCCCGCCAAGATACGGCTCCTGCTCTCTAGAACGCGGCCTTTCCTCAGGTGAATTGCAATAAAAATACGAATGTTTTATATGTATTTGTTGGCTTACTTTTTGCAGATTCAATAGAAAAATGATATCTTAATATAGTATAAAAATTATAGCATTCATATAGTCGAATAGCAGAAGAGAAAATCATTGGAAATCAATGGAAGATGCTATCTTTCCCAGATAGAAACTCAGGAGATAGTCCTTCTACCACGAAATAACAGGTCTTTTCCTCTGATTGCTTAGTTAACCAGAAATCTCAAAATTACTTCCTAATTTAAAATGATGTTAAAAAATAACAACCTCCAATACCACACATTATTTTACTAATAAGAATAGGGATATTTTTAGTACCTACAAATAATTACTCTAAAGGTGAAATTAAAGAATAAAAATATCCTTTTAAAATATTGAAAACATTACAAAACATAAATGACTGATGTTTAATTTCCTTTGTATAACAAACATGAACCCACACATTCTGTCGGTAACAGCAAACAAGCCAGACTGTGAATTCTTGCGGTGGTAATTTCAATGCTAAGCAATCATGCACGTGCCTCATAAATCATTTCCAAAATTCACTGCATGCAGAAACATGGAAAACATGGCAAGAAATCCTCAACTTAAACAACCATACTGTTGATATCTCTCCCCACATGCTGTTCCTATGCATATGCATGTGAGTATATGCCTCGGGAAATACAACAGGAGCATTAAGTACTCTAATGAACACAGCAAGCTATCATTTCTACTGGGTCTTAGCTGAGCTTAAGTTTCAGAAATAACTTGCGCATTTCATGTGAGCTTGGAAAATGAAACAATAGAAATTCCTTTAAGTTCATACAAATTATACATCTTATTTTTCCAAGAAAGAGAATTATACTTTAATATAATTAGATAATATTTAAATTAAGAATTGAGAAGCATTATATTAACGTAATTATACATTAAATATATAATATTTTAATATAACTTTACTTAGAATATGGAATTTATTCCTCCATGATAATATCAAATAAAATTTGTCAGTTCTTCAATTCTTTGTCATCATTGTGTTTTAATTTCTGTAAATAATTACAACTTGATATAACAGATGCTCTACTTGGAGCAACATAGTTTTCTATAGTTGGGTAGTTCAAATGTAAATAATAATGCGTTTTTCTCCCACCCCCCCCGCCACTCCCCCCGGTCTCCTGTAACTATCTGAAATTATGTCAGCAATAAAAATCTGTTATCAAATGAAAAGCACAATTATTCACGTGGAGGTCAAAACAAAATTGTAGTGAGAAATATCACTCTAGCAATCAAAACGATCTTTAATTTTTTCTTACTCAGTTGGGAGGCTTCAGAATTATCTCCTGAGTCCAAATATCCAGGACTACAGTCTGCCAGACATGATTTTTGCCTTTTCTTTCAATATTCATCTCATGTGAAATGTGGAGAACCATCTGGATAATCAGAGAATTTGCTCTCGCCGGGCAGAAAGGGCATGAGAAATGAAAATGGTATTCTAACTCTAGAATAATTTCCCTGCCTATATGAAAGACTTATGTTTCTACTATATTTTATTGACACAAACAGATTCTCTAAGAGAAATTTCTGATATATGATGCTACATTTATAGTTTGATATCTAGTAGTGTTAATAACATGTGCATTTGATAAATGGTATTTTAGCATTGGTGGTGAAGTAACTAACTTTGATTCTTGCTATATACCGGTTACAGTATGAGTGCTTATGCCTTATTTATAGCCATGAAAAATTAAATCACACTGATTGTATTTCCAGTGTCATTCAAGTGAAGTCATTCTTAACTGTCATTTAAATTGGAGACGTACCTCTCTGGTCAGTTGAAACTTACCATTAGTGATTTGTGTCTGGTACAGAGATCTTTAAAACTCAACCATGAAAAGGTATACTATCACAATGAATACCAACATAAAGCCATTTACACTGTGATATTTTGTGCAAATTAGAGATAAAGACTAAGAAAGAAGTTAAATAGACAAGCTCTAACTAATTAGAGGGGCAAGTAATTCATGACCTCATAAAAGCGTGGATATGAACGTGGAATAACAGAGCAAAGGCTAGGTTTTATACAAACACAAATGTGTGATGACTTATTTGAGAGGGGGTGGTGGTGTATCATCAGAGGCCATTTCATAACAAAATATTGGATTTTGTGAAACCAACAGCTGCTTTGAATACAAGTGGTCCTTTTAAATCAAACCACCAGTTAAATGCGTGTTGATAGTTATAATTACCAATTTATTTTTTAAATAGCACATCCAATTAATATATTAATTTTTGTTTTCTAATTCATTTTGTGAATTATGTAAGAATTAAAAAAGATGACTCAGTGCGTAGCCTTTCTGAGCAAGTTCGGTCAGAAACCTCCTCGCTCTTAGAGAAACAAAGTATATATACTTGTTTCTTTACTCCCTTCCAGACCTGATAAAAAGAAAGAATGGTAATATACCTATGAACACATTTTTTGGAACTTATAAATATGATGGAAAGTCAACTTCAAAGAGTCACAACCAGAATTTCTGAGTATCTATATTTCTATGTATAACTATATCTATATCTATATCTGCATCTCTATCTGTGTCCATATCCAGCCCTGGTGGTCTAGTGGTTAAGATTTGGCACTCTCATCTCCATCACCCAGGTTCATTTCCCGGTCAGGAAGCCACACCACCTGTCAGTCAGTTGTCATACTGTGACTGCTATGTGTTGCTGTTATGCTGAAGGCTATGGCACTGGTATTTTAAATGCCAGCAGGGTCATCCACGGTTTCAGCGGAGCTTCCCGACTAAGACAAACTAGGAGGAAGGACCTACCCACCCCCTTTCGAAAAAATTGGGCATGAAAACCCAGTGAACAGCAGCAGAGCATTGTCTGATATGCCACAGGAGAGATGGAGAGAGAGAGATAGAATATATATATATATATATATATATATATGTATGTATGTGTATATATATACATATATATATACACATATATTTATAATTCATGGACTATCTGCCCTTGAATTGACCTAGAACAAACACTGGTAAAGGAACATAGTTTGAATCAGAATTGCATCTTAGGCAGATCCACATCTGAATGAAATATGCACATGAATATCTGTCAAAGGAACTGTATTTTTCTATATAGCACTCTCACCCACATTTATGTCTTTCACCATAGTCACTAGGCTGCGTTTCGTGTGAACGATTTATCTTTGATTTACAAAGTCGAGTACTGTGGTTGGCACAGGTAAATATATTAAACTTTATTTTTTAATTAAACTGAATTTCAAGAGATAATAGTAAGTTGCAGTTAGATGAAATAATGGAGAAGAATCATGAACAGAGAACTGTCTATGCCAAGATTTTCAACTCGTTCATCTGTTCAACTTCCTCATTTTTTTCTGTGTATTAAGTGTTAAATGCAAGAAGTAAAGCTTTTCTAAACTTTTTGTGATGAAGGGTCAAATAAAATGGCACATTTTAATATTTCATAATTTTATTGAGGTAAAATTTACATAAAATTCACCTTTTTTTTTTTTTTTTTGAGGAAGGTTAGCCCTGAGCTAACTACTGCCGATCTTCCTCTTTTTGCTGAGGAAGACTGGCCCTGAGCTAACATCCATGCCCATCTTCCTCTATTTTATACATGGGACGCCTACCACAGCATGATTTTTTGCCAAGCAGTGCCATGTCCACACCCGGGATCCGAACCGGCGAACCCCGGGCCGCCGAGCAGCGGGACATGTGAACTTGACTGCTGTGCCACTGGGCGGCCCCCAAAATTCACCTTTTTAACCATTTGACAGTGTATAACTCAGTGTTTTTTTTTATTTTCCTTACAATATTTCACAATCGTCACCACTATCTATATCAAGAACATTTCCATCACCCCACAAAGAAACCCATACCCCCATTTCCTCCTTCCCCTACCTGGAGCAACTACTAATCTACATTCTGTGGATTTGCCTATTCTTGACATTTCATATACATACAATCATACAATATATGGTCTTTTGTGTCTGGCTTCTTTCATTTAGCATCATGTTTTCAAGATTCGTCCATGTTGTTGAACCTATCAGTACTTCATTCACTTTTTTGTAGCTGAATAAATATCAGTTCTATTGATATGCCACATTTTGTTTATCCATTCATCAAATGATGGACAATTGGGACACCTTTCCCACCTTTTGGCAAGTAGGAATAATGCTGCTATGAATATTTGTGTGCAGGTTTCGTGTGAACATGTGGTTTCAACTTTCTTGTGTATATAACTAGGAGTAGAAATGCTGTGTCACAAGGTAATTCTAAGTTTACCTCTTTGAGGAAATGACAAGCTGTTTTCCAAAGTGACTGCTCCACCTTAAATTCCCACTAGCGATGTATGAGGATTTCAGTTGCCACAAATCCTTGCCAAAACTGTTTTCCATTTTGTTTTCCATTATATCTATCCTAATGGGTGTAAAGTGTTATGATTATGGTTTTGATTTGCATTTACCTAATAACTGATAATATTGAGCATATTTCCATGTACTTCTTGGCCATTTGTATATTTTCTTTGGAAAAATATCTATTCAAATCCTTTGCCCATCTTTAAACTGAGTTGTTTGCCTTTTTGTTTCTGAGTTAGTTTTCAATATTTACTAGAAATAGTTTTTGATAAGTCTTGACCCTAATTGATAAAGTAAATATATCAGGATGTATGATTATAGGAATAAGCCTCACAGTGGGTATACTTTATATTTTTCCTCATGGTCTACTATTGATCATAAGACCTCGTGTGAGAAAATGTCCTGGAGAGTCCATAAAACTCTGGAGTTTAATCAACCTGCTGGGTCACTAAGTGAATTTTTGTCCCTAGGAACAGGATACCAGGGTTCTATAGAGCTCACTGCTGTTAGCAAGCAAAAATTTCTTAAAGTAATGTGTATTTTATTATCTCCCTCAACATGGGGACTTTTTACCTCTGATGTACCTAAAACCCTTTTGCATTCTTATATTTAGTTCTAGACCGAGGAATCATTACAGAGCACTTCAGAACAGGACACTGTACATAAAAGCTCTCTATGGCCTTTAGTTTTGCTTCATCATCACTATTTCATTATAGTATGAGTGTTAATTTTTAGAGTAATATTTATGTGATTTTCTCTATTAAATATTCAAACAGAACTTGGATGCTGGCCTTCATAGCAAGGACTCTGGAATGCTCATGCCCTGCATACACAACAGTTTCACTCGTTCCACGGGGCACCCCCATCAGCATCCAAAGAGCATTAATATCATCCATCTTTAAAATAGTATTCCTTGATCCCATGTTCTTCTCCAGCAGTGTTTTATTTCTCTGCTCCCCATCACAGGAAGATATCTGTTAAGTGTTAGCTAAAAGTGTTATCTCCACTTTGTAGCCCCATATCCTCCATTTACTCACTCTACTCAGGCTTTTGTTTCCATTAATTTCTCAAAGTCACTAACAATCTCCCTCTTTTCGAATCTCATGGCCAGTTCCCTGACTTCATAGTCTATGAAAGATGTGGCATAGTTAACCACTCCCTTATGTTAGAGATTCTCTTTTTTATGTTTCTTTGATAATTCACTCTCTTATTTCTTATCCTTACTCCCTGACCAGTCTTTTCAAGTGTCCCCTATTGATTCTTCCCTTAAACTAATGTTTTGTGTCCTCATAGCACTTTCATCTGAAATTATTTCATGCATATTAATTGTTAATTGTGTCTCTATGTCAGCTTTCACTAATGATTTAGGAGAATACATATAAATATTTCTGTACAATTTGTTTATATCCTTGGATGACAACACTGTGGAGCTCATCATTCAGAACTCTTTCCCATAATCATCCTCAAAATCACTAGACCTAGAGAAGGTCTCAAAGTGACACTGAAGCTAAATTTCCAAGAGTTAGCTCAGAAACTGTGAAGTGACTGACTTTACCCTACTTGCAAGCTAATGAGTTATCCTGTCACCGTTTTATATACATATACTGACAGAAGACACCATATCCCTGGGACAGAGACACAAGCCATATATTTATTACTCACAGCGCAAACAGCAGCCAAAGTAATATCTTAACACTGCTTCCCTACATCTCAGTCCCCACAGGACAACTCGAATAAAGACAATATGTTTCCTATTCATGTGATTCCAAATTTTAGGAGACTCTGAGCTTTTATAAACTGCTGGAACATATGCTCATTCTCCCTACCAGAGAGTAAGAGAGATTACTTACTAAGCAAATTTCCTCTGGGGGGAGGAGAGACACATTTCCTGGTTTACTACCTTGGCATGTACACACAAGTCTCCAGGAAGAGGAAGGAGAGATTTTTGTCTCCATGTCTTTTCAGAGATATCTAACTTTACAGAAACACTTTCTCAATCTTCTAAGGCATGTTTGCTGTTCAAACATGTGCTTTTGCCTCGAAGACCTAGACCATGTAGAAAAGTGAAAATATTCAAAGTGAATTGTCTCCCAACAGATTCACTCCTGCTTTCCATAGAGTTCAATTTCTTAGTGAATTTTCCCATGCATATACCACTCTATCAGCCTCTCTGATCAATCTAATATTGGCTGGTGTGAAGTCCTTTCAGGTTGCTTATGTAGCACTTAAAGCAACTGTTGGCAGGAATCTATGCATCAGAATGAGGGCAACTTCTCGTGATGACCTCTGCCATGCTCCCCAGGGTCCTGAATCTAGCCAACTGAAGAACTCTCATAAACCATTAAAAAGTCAGGTGTCTTTTTCCTTAAGTTTCTCTGTTGACCCTTCCACCTGTTTTAATGTATTATTCCAGATACAGCACCATGCATTAGCACAGGTTTTGCCTTAGACTGTGGGACTTCTGTCTTCCATGGAAACCCCAGCCAATTAGCTGAAGCTAACGTGTACGCCTTCCACTGCCGAGATACTGTCATTGATCACTTCAGGTAAAGTTACAAACATAGTTTATACCACCTTTTCTAGTGGAAGAACTAACATGGTAATAAAACTTCCCACACAGTATGCCCAAATAACAAGCTTGTTGTCTGTCTGGGAAGGTCATCTGAGTAACCGGAGGAAACCTCATTTTGGAGAGTGCTCTGCAGTCATCTGAGTGATATATGAATTACCAGTGGTGCTTCTGTAAACACTCTTATAATCACTCCCTAGTCATCATGTTTTTGAAAGAAAGGTAAGATAATACCTGGCCTCAAAACAAGAAGTATAATCCAGAGGACACACGTTGTCTTTGGAAATAATTATCATTTATAATGTTGAGACCCTTATGTAGGACATATATCAATAAAGGATATAGTTTGACAGTGCTTCCAATGTGGCATCTGACAGTTTCTTCCATGGGGCCTCCTAGCTGGTTGGTAAGCCTTGGAGTTCCCAGTTCAGTCTGAGTAATTGAATCTGATCCTTATTTTGTGAAGATCTGTCTTCATCTTCATCAAGTAAATATGGGGAAGCACCTAGGGGTGTTATACTTAGGACTTATAGGAGCTGGGATCATCCACTGTGGTCTCATGGTCAGAGGTAACTTGAAGGAAATAGCTGACTCAGCGGTCTGTTCGACTCAAAGGCATTCACGACAGTTTGAGAAAGTTACACTAAGGCATTTTACCTGGATGAAGACTCCAAGGCCAGATTTGAAATATAATGATCATTTATGTGACCCCTGACAACACACATACATACACATGCACACAGACACACACACACACTCACACACACAAACCAAACCTCCCAGGATCCAGGACATTCCCTCCCCAGATTTCTTGCTTTGTATTCTTTTTCCACCTGTGTAAAATCCAAGTGCCCTTTTCCAGGAGATACAATTTCACCTTTTATCAATCATCCTCTACTCTCACCAAGACCACTTATGTGGAAGAGTCAAGTACAACAGGGACAAAATAAAATTTATAAAACCTAAGCAGAATTAAGTAGAATCCCTGATGACCCCTTTTATCCAAGATTCCATCCAGAGGGTGTGCCACTCAGTGGGTGTGGTTGCAGTTAGATAAAGGAACTATGCTTGGGAATGACTAGGGAGGAACCCATGAATTTTAATACTGGTCCATATAGCTCCTATAATCCTCCAACTTTTTCTCTTGATCATTATTTTTGAAGAAGCTTAGGTGAGATAATACCCTTTGGGAAACACTTGCATCTAATAACAAAACTGCCTTACTTAGGTGCAAGTCCCTGGAAAAGGTAAGGAAGGTGGAGTCAGATTATCAGTCCGTTGTTGAAAAGTTTTCTCCATAAGATGCAAATGGTCTCAAAAGCTGAATATATAGCAAAGATTTGTCTCAGGGACCACAATGGCATGGCCAAAGTTAGCTGATCAGTAGCCTGAAAAAGTAAAAAGTCTTAAACGTGGTGAAGCACCACAGACAGCTTCAAAATGGCGGTGAGGGTTTGATGTAGTCAATCTGTCAGAGTGAGCAGGGGACCACACTCTGTATAATATGGACTGCCCCACCAAGGGTTAAAGAGGTTCTTTTATGGGGAGGAGTCACAAGTTTTGCATGGAGTAGCATTCTTTGCATTAGAAATATAGAGTACTTTTCTTTGTAGGCAGTCTATAGTGGTGGACATGTATTGCCATGTCCAAAACAGTGATGAGTCCTTACAGTGATTGTGGCAATTTGGATATTGCAGGCTTGATTCCATTCAGTCTCATAAGAGAAGGGGCCCTTACTATGGACAGCTACATAAATAACACAGATAGTTTGACCAGCAACCACAATCTGTTAGCACAGTTCACAGTCCTGAATAGAATGCTTTTAATCTTTAATCTGCAACAGTCTAAAATTTTAGTTCTCCCAATTGAGTGCAGCAAGCATGTCCAATTTTGTTTTTGCACAGCTGTTGGTATTCAGACTGAACGGTCATAAAGCCATCAGTTTTCAGCTTAGCCAAACGGTCTGTAAACCAGGCATAGGCATTTAGGGGAGACTCTGAATTTGGGACCCCCAAAAATGTCAGTGCTCCTAATTTGATTTAGGAAGCACTGTAGGAGATTATGTTTTTCTCTGTAGGGATAGCTGTCACATTTTCATTTAAAGCCAGCATGCTGCTGGGACCAGACTGGCTGCCTTCTTCAACAAAACATATTCATTTGACAAGGGTGCCTGTTAAGGCTCATCTTACCATGTCATTCATACAATGCAAGTTGGCCAACCTCAAAAATTGGCCTATCAGTCTGAAAAATCCCTAGACTTCTAGGAATCAGGCATTTAGTTTCAATAAGAAGTAGGAAGCTAATAATTTCTTTTCACAAGTAATATATCTAGTAGCCATGCCAAAACCTCGAGTCCAGAATTCCAAAGGGGTGCCTCCAGGTGGAAACTTTCTTTCATTGGTTGCTACTTCCCCTTCCAGAGGCTTTAATAGGAAAATAATGATTATTTTCAGTCTTGCTCTGTCTTCAATTACCAGAGTTCAATATTGTGTGATACTAAATCCTGTCTGGCTCACTGGGGAAAAATGGCAAGAGAATTTGTCTCAGTATCAGACTTCTCTGTTTGCTGTTCTCCCCCAGTCAGAACGACGATGCCCTCTGGCACGTATGAGATGGAAAGTACAGCCTAAAACATACACATCAATTCTTAAATACATTCAGATGCAGAAACAATAAAAACATGAAATAGATGCAAAGGGCTCCCCTCACAGTCATTTTAGCCTTATTTTGTTTTTCACTGTAAATTTCTAGGGGCTCCTTATTCCGCTGTGCACTCCCCAGCATCTAAGAAGAACCTGGTCTGGGTTCTTTCTTCTTTCTTTATATCCCTTTACGTGCAACTGTGACTCCAGTCTGCATTCCTTGATACTTTCCATCACTCCTGGGTACAGGACCCCTTCCCCCTACAGGACCTTTTGTAGCATCCAACAGAGCTATAGAAGTATGAGATCTCCCCTCCATGAAGTTCCCCCAGCTTATTTAGATGGATTGTAGTGCCGTACATCCTCCCTGCGGATAAGGAGATCTTCATTCCACCCCTAACCTTGAAGTAGCTGAGGTCAGTGTAGCGGAAGAGCAAGAGATCAGGGGACACTGTTTCTCCATGCCAGTAAGCAAAACACATTTACTTGCAGGTGGGAACACTGAAGCAGCTGTTCATGGCCTGACTGCTAATGTTTTTGGTCTGCCCAAAACTCCTGGATTCTTTCTACTCCTGCCTTGAGGAGAGAGAAAAAAACAAATACACCATTTGGACTGTTTGGGACCAAAATAGCCTTATTATTTCCCTCAGCTTGACTAAACTTTAGACAGATTTCTTCCTGACTATAGGCCCCGAGCTCCCTTTTCTTAGAGCATTTACTTTGGAAAACTTGAAATTGCAAATTTTATGTCTACCCGTTTGAAATGCAGATAAATCTTCCCAGCATCTTACCAGCTTTGCAACCCAGGAATGTGTTTCTCAAGGATCTGGGAGCCAACTCTTTGAGATGTAATTACCAAGGAATTCAGCACTCCTATCTCCCAGTCTCTATGGGAGGGTGGGAGCCTAACTTCAGTAAGTGACAGCTGGCAACCCAAAGGACCTTAATCACACTGACCAGCCTCCACCTTAACGGCCTCCAGTACTTTTCCGGTAGCTCAGCCCAGGGCTTAAAAACTCTCCGACCTTTTGTTTCAATACAGTTAAGTTCAATTTCTATTCCTTATTGCAATAGTCTTCCTTGCCTACGTTTGTACAGTGCAATTTTTGTTTGACACTTGTTTCAACCCTACCTCCCAGGATTCAGCTTTAACCACCTCTCCAAATCATTCTCATTAGCAGGCAACAAAGTAGAGGACTAAGTATTGTTTAATGCACCATATGGATTAGTCAACATGTCACCGATTCCCACAGACTTCCCAAGTCAATAGATCTACAGATCCATCGTGTACCTCTTCCAGATGAGTGTATCACTGACAATATCCCATCAGTGTCACCAGATTGAAAAGTCAGAAACTGTGAAGAATCTGAGATTACCCTGCATGCAAGCTAACCAGTTAGCCTGACACCATTTTGTATACATATGTTGACACACAGAGACACAGACTGCTTTATTACTCACAGGAAAAACAGCTGCTAGAGTAGCACATTAGCATCCCGATTCTCTCAGAATAAAACAAATGTAGACTGGATGTTTCCTGCACATGCAGTGGAGTCACTTCACAAGAGAAAAACAGCAAAACTTAAGATACTTGGCTTTTTTATAGATTGCTGACACATCTGCCTTTTCTGTGAGAGGGAGGAAGAAAGGGAGGGAGGGAGGGAGGGAAAGAGAGAGAGAGAGAATGAGAGAGATTACTCATTAAGTAAATGTCTTCCAAGGGGGAGAGGGGACATATCTCTTGGTTTATTAACCTAGAAAGTGAACATGTCTCCAGAGAAGGAAGGATAGGGCTTTATATATTCTTTTTTTTTTAATTTTTATTTTTTTCGGATGTACATCATATTTCAAATTCTGTATACGTTACATCATGTTCACCACCCGAACACTAATTATAGTGCATCCCCTCACATGTGACCCTAATCACCCCTTTTGCCCTCCCCCCTCCCCCTTTCCCCAATGGTAATCACCAGTCCAATCTCCAATGCTATGTGTGTTTTTTTGTCGTTTCTATCTTCTACTTATGAGTGAGATCATATGGTATTTGACTTTCTCCCTCTGACTTATTTCACTCAGCATAATACCCTCAAGGTCCATCCATGTTGTCACAAATGGCCAGATTTCATCATTTCTTATGGCTGAGTAGTAGTCCATCGTGTATAAATACCACATCTTCTTTATCCATTCGTCCCTTGATGGGCACCTAGGCTTTATATATTCAAATGTCTCTGGAGTTCTTCTTTAAGAAGACCTATTTCTAGTTTGCCAGTGCATGATGGCTGTTCAAACATGCCCTTTGCTCTGAAGCAAAGTGAAACTATCCAGTAAGATGTGTCACCCAATACCAAGGTAATGCTGAATTTTACTTTTATTCTTCAAGATATGTACTGCTCCTCATCGCTCATTGAAACTCATTTAGACAAAGTCCGTAGGATATTGTCTTTGTGTTTAAATAACCAATCATTGATGCATTCATTGATATATTATGGCATAGGTGTACCATGTCTAAAGCATGTGGCAAAAATCTGGTGAGAATACTAAAACAATTATTTGCAAATTTTACTTAAAATGTTATTCAAAAAATATATATAAAATATATAAATATGATTAAACTAAATTGAACAAAGTGGAGAATTAGAAGACATTTGAGGCTCATTTAACAGAGATTCTTTTTTGAGATGTGTCTTTAAGGCTAGCAAGGGTTAGCATTCACAGACTATATGATGAGAAATATGGAGGGGGCGGAGATTAGCCCTGAGCTAACATCCACTGCCAATCCTCCTCTTTTTGCTGAGGAAGATTGGCCCTGAGCTAACATCTGTGCCCATCTTTGTCTATTTTATATGTGGGACACCTGCCACAGCATGACTTGATAAGCAGTGTGTAGGTAGCATCTGAGATCCGAACCAGTGAACCTCGGGCCGCCGAAGCAGAGCCCACGAACTTACCTGCTATGCCACTGGGCCAGACCCTGAGAAAATATCTTTTTAAAAACAAAATTTATGTACCATACATGATGGTATTTTGAATGCCACACTGGTATAAGAAAAAAATATGCGCCCATGTTATGTTAATTTAAAACACATATTTATTAATGGTATAAAATTAATTTTATATTACTAATGACTTCTTACATTTGTTCATATTAATGAAATCTATTAAGAATTATAGTTTCATAGGCTTAAATAACTTTTGCAATTATTAAACACGTTGCTATTCTCAAGAGTTCTCATTTAGCAAACTACAAAGAATCTTTTGAAAATAATTTCAATTCAAATTATGGGAATTGCAGCCAAAGGTCTTATTTCCTTTCATACTATAGTCTAAGACTGTCTTTGAATCTCATTCCTTCTGAATATATTTTCCAAAATACATACTTGACCTTTCTACCCTGTTCTCTGTTTCTTTCTCTTTGCTCCAGAGTCTATTTGTACTGTATCTACTTGCTTGGAACTTTTACTTTGACTTTTCCATATTTTCTCTTCTATCATTGCCAAAGGTTTGAATTTTATTTCCTCCTTGTCCATTGTCCAGAGCTCCGGTAAGCCTGGGGAAGATGCTGCCGAATTGCAGACCCTTCGTCTTCTCAGAAATGGAGATCAGACACCTCTTTTCCTTTTTCATAGTTACTCTTTCACAAAGCATACACTTTTATAATAATGTATTCTTATTTTTTTCTCCATTTAAACTCCCTGATGTCAGGGGCCTCATCCTTATGCATGTTTGAATGCCTACTTTAGAGAGTATATAGTGGGAGCTCAATATGCAGAAGTTGGATTTCAGTGTTTAAATGAATTATAAATTAGATAAATTTATAAGTAATAAATATAGAAACTCATAGGATTATAATAGTATCCAGGAAAATGAAATAGACCCCAAAATAAAATTCCAGACCCATCAAATTCTGTACACTAAACAATTATCCAAGAATAAATAATCCTTGCAAATCCTTGCAAAGTTCATTATATACATATTGTTAAAATGCTATCTAATGTATGGTGCTGGGATTAAGATTGATAGCGTTTATAAATTGTAATTTGTAAAGAAATTGAATATCATGGTTATTTCAGTGACAATCATCCAAATGAAATGATCTTTCTCTAGGCATTATTTCTGTGCATAAAACCTTCATACTTTATATGAAACCTGCAAACTTCAAATTACGCTGATGCATCTATTACACACAAATGAAAAAAAATGCTCAAATCCATGAAATGATTAATATTATTATTAAAAATCCAATATTTGAATTATTGTAAATAAGGATGCCATCATGTGGGATGAATACCATTACAGACTTCATAGGGTGGTATATATTGCAACTCTGTAAATGATCTGTCTCAGCCTTCACTCTGAGCTCCTCATAACATTTAGTTAAGAGCATGTATTTTAGTCTGATATGACTTTTTAAAAGTCTACATTGTTGAATGTCCCTAGCTGAAACTGCCATCTTTTCAGACAAATAGTGAAATTTCTACCCTGATGTGACAGACTTTTGTCATTTGGAACAGGCATCAATCTTGTTTTTCATGCCATTTGCCACATTACGGGGAGACTCACTCAAACGCAAATATACTGCTCCTCACTACTTGACCATGTAAAATGAAAACTTCAAGGTGATCACTGAGCTTTGAAATGAACCAGCTAGTAACCTACAGACAAGGTATCTACCATCATCTCCCAAAGATCATCTCTCCAACTGTTGACTGTTTTAAAATCACATTTAACTCAAATCCTTTGGTTGATGTTGTTAGAAATGTGAACACATAGTGAAGGGAATTTATTATGTATCACATACAGCTAAAAGAGCAAAGGATGAGTAACAAAGGAAAAGCAAGGCATCGGTAGTTAAACTTTAGAGAGAGAAAAATTACTTATTTTCATAATAGTATCTGTTTTAAAATGGATATATATTACTTGATCTGGATTATACTTATGGAAATGTAGGTACTTACAAAGAATTGAAAAAAATAATTGAAACATTTAATTTTCACAGGCATTTAGATTTTGTTTTTCATTGAACACAGTGGGGAATGCCAGTAATACTTTCAGATTGGAATAGATCTAAATAATTTTTTTAATAAGGTGAACTGCCTTAGACATCAACTGATGTATAAATTAACTAAGATCCATGGAAGATAAACTATGCTTTTGATATAACCATGTCCTGTGTTTTCTTCTTTGAAAAAATTCCAATTTTCTTCCAAACATTTAAAATTTAGAAACAGATTATTTTCATTATTCTACCACACCGTTTTAGATTATTATACATATACTACTTAAATTTCCTGTTTAGTCGAGTGGTCTATTGTTCAGCAGTACAATAATACTTATTTAAAAGCCTATGAGAGAAAATCATGTGCTAAAACCACCCATCTGAATTATAAGTCAAAATGATATGTTACAAGATAATGGGCCTAATGCAATATAGCATAGCATGTAAGTGAACATGAAAAATGTACTTTATCTAGAAAAATTTACTATAATTGTAAAAACAAGACTACAAATATAATTCTATTGCATGGAATACATTTCAACTTAATTAGTAGAAAATACAACATAAAAAGTGGAACTGCAAATATCACCACAAGAATTAATATGCCTGCAGAGAAAACCTAATTTCTAAACAGCCAAAAGTTTGAGGCTTTGAAGGGATTTTTTCCATTATAAGTTTCCATAGTCTACATTTAAGATAATGGAATGACATTTTAAAAAATGTGTGCACGATATAAAAATCTGGGAAATAAAATTTCACTTGGTAAAATTTTTGGAAAAAATCTCATATGATCTTGTTGGTTACACGATACCAGATGTGAACTTTTATTTATAGGAATAAGTATTCGCTTATTCTATTTATTTTATTTTAAATTCTATTTATTTTATTTATTCTATTTATTTTAAATTCTATTCTATTTATTTTAAATTCTTCACATTTAATTTGTATGATGATATAAGTGTATTAATTCTCCAATACTTTGATGGATAATTTGAGACTTTGGCTTCAAAAATATGTGGCTAGAGGAGTTGTGAGATCTTACCACTTAGTGGTTTCCCGATCTATGAATCTAGACAATCACAGTGGGGCTTCAGAGCATCATTTAGTTAGATCCCACTCAACTGCCCCTTGCCCCGCACAATTTCAGAAATACCCGATTTGAATGTAAAGATGTTCCTAATGAAATTCTTCATTTTACTTGGTTATCATTTACAGTCAACTGCTATTCAGTTATTCAATATTATGATCTTGAGTTGAGATGCAACTGTTCCGTGAATATGGCGTTTTAATCTAATTTTTAAATAGTAATGCATCATAATTTAGTCTATAGTGGTTTTATGAAGCACCCAGAAGTAGGAGATGAGAGTGATTATTTGCGTTGCCTATGAAGGTTAATGTTGCAAGAATATTATTATTCAACATGAATCTTAGCTAGACCTTTGAACTGATTTTTAAATAAGCTTCTATTTAATTTCTAGAAAATAGTTATCTACCAATATAATTCATAATATATTAGGTATTCTAGGACTAAACACACACACAAAAAAACTTTTGAATCTTATTTTAACAGCTGAATTTAGCCAAATAGCTGATTTTTTTTTTCTGATGCGTGATGAGAAATAATATTTTAGTTGAATTTGAGATTTTCAACATAATACAGTTATCATATCATAATACAGATATACAAAAATATTATGTTAAGAATAACATCTCAAACATCATAATAAGATCTTGTCTAAGCACGATATTAAACATTATTTACCCAATAAAGTATAAACATGAAGCACAACAACACAACAATAATATTTTGGTAAGTATTACATTTTTCATTTCTTTTTCTCATAGTCTTAACAGTTGATCAATAGAAATCACAGACAGCTTTTTTGACATATTCAATATACTAGAACTTTTATCTTTGCAATACACTTATTTTTTAAAAGTTTTGTTCCTTGGTCTCTGTTCCCATCTAGTGATGCTTTTCAAGGAGCCTTTAAACTTGTGGCTTATTTTGTGGCATGAGGCATTCATTTTCAATAATAACCTCATGTCAAGAATGGAAGAAAGCACAGTTACCACAATGTAAAAATCAGTCTTCCTCAGATCCCATGTCTAGAGCCCATCACCATGTCATATTTGCTTTCAGCCTCTAAGGAAGCGTGGCATTTTCATTTTCAACTCAACTGCTCATTTCTCAATTTCTGCATTCCAGCTCAGCCAACCAACTTGTGACCCTGCCTGCTGCCGACAGCATGGTTACATTGCCAGAGAATTTATTTCAGCGAGTTTGAAACTTTGCTCTTATCTGACTTGCTGATTTCAGTTAAACATAAAATGGCATTGGAAATCTTATGTTAAATGCTCAGATGCCAGCATTTAAGAATTCACCTATAACTCTATTTGTTATTGACACATAATGTAGTGTTTTTTTGTGTGTGTAGAAGTTGAAAGAAACACCAAAAGCGTTTATGTATCATGGAACCTGTGGTCTTTTGATTCAGACCTAGTAGGATTGTGAACTCAAGTAAAATATAAAACTAAAATGTACAATTTACACTTTCAGAAAAGTCAAATGTGAGGCAAAATAATCCTTAAATCATGTAATTGTTAATAATCATTAAGAATAAAAATGTTTATATAATACATTTGAGAAGATATGGGAGAATTAAGTGCTCAATTTCAAATGGTCAACAATTGAATTCTGACAATTGGCTGAATACAGAAAAAGAAATCTTAACGATATTTCCAGTATAATAATTGCAGATAAATTAAGCTGAGAGTTGATGAGAAAGGGCTATCATGGTGACACAAAAGCTCATTAAATGAAACCATTCTCCAAATTCCCTACTTTCTCCTAAAGACCAAAACCAGAACATGGCTATCTGTGTATTCCAGTCACTTATGGTGTCTTATTTTAACTATTCTGTCTGTCTATAACTCTTGTAGCTAGAAATGCATCCACTAGTCATACTGATTGCATCCCTCAAGGTGTTCATATTCTGGGGACTAGATTATGTAGAACTTTATTTTATTTCCACAGATTAGTTTGTATACTTTATCAGGAGAGGTTTGGATATTTTTTAATGTTTTTGCTTTTCTTCTCAATTGACAAAGCAGACTATCTTACATTCTTAAATTTGAAAACAATGGTAGCTACTATTTGGGTACATAGACATTTCTAAATAGGGAGAGTCTATGCTGCATTTATTCAGGTAGGAAAAACAATAAGAAAGGAAATTCTAATTTTACCTTCACAAAGAAAAAAGTGATGAAACAAATTTTTTCCATCTGTAATCGTGGTTTTTGATCATTTCCCCATGATACCAAGAACGTTCCAAAAGTCTTCTCAGTACTACATAAAAACGTATTGATTCAATATATTTTTAAATATTCAGTAAGTATCAGTTACTGATAATAAAAAAACAATCACAATCTCTACTCATGGCCCTCAAGGAGCTATGAAATAGTAGCAGATGGGCAAATGCAATAGCACATTTCTATCATTATTATACAAATGTGAATGTGCAATAGTTGGGCATGAATGAGGGAATGTATAAACCCAGCAAAACTGGCTGTGGAAGGAGGAAGTCCATAATACTTAATAGAGAGGTTGATCTTTTAGTTGTGTATTGATGAAGAATGAAATGTGTATTCATAATGAATGGCTGCTTATAAGAGGAAATATTGGACTTTCTTGGCAGAATTCTTACTGACATGAACCTGGAGAGATGGGCAAGCTTCAGATTATAGGGATTTGCTATGCTCTGCTAAGAAGTTTGAAATATTGCCTATCATTAAGTGAACCATTGAACAATTTTAAGTAAACTATAGGATTATCAGATATTAACTTTTTTGAATATGTGTGTAATGACAGTTCAAAGATGGCTATGTAGCTGTAAACTTCTGCACTAAAAGCATGGATAGCTGTTAAAAGACTAGAATACCATTGCAAGAGTTCAGGCCATAATGGTGATGGTGACATCTAGTTCTTTGGCTTGGGCACCTGATCCGATGGTGATTTCACTGAGATAATGAATGTTTTGGATGAATAAGTATTCAAGAAAAGGTAATATGTTTGAAGAAATTGAGAAATACCCCAAAATAGCCAATTGATAATTTTAATGAATGAATGTCGAATTTAGTGGAGAAGGCAGAGCTGGAGATAAGAATTAGGCATTAAAATGATAAAGTAGCATTTGAATTGACTGAAGCTGCTATATACTTTTTTATTAAGATAACATGAAAAGAGAAGAATAATCTATGAGGGACACACAAATTTAAGTTATGATCAAAGGTTGAAATCTCTCAAAAGAAAGTAAGGAAGAGTGCTCAGGAAAATAAAAGAAGATCAAAAACTAGGAGAAAAATATCATGGGAGTGAAAGAAGGTTTGAAGAAAACTGTAGTGACTAATTTGAAATTTTGCGGAGAATATAATTAATGTGACCGCTGAACATGTTAATTATTTTTAACAGGAGGCTGTTAATATCTTTTGTTTCTGTAATTCTCATGTACTGGGAAGCCAAACTCTAATGCAATTGAAGAATTAATTGTGGTTAAGTTATTAAAAATACAAGTGTAGGCTATCCTATCAATTTATTTGTTTGTAAATGGAAGTTAAGGATATTAGCTAAGCAGAAATATAGTGTAAGGAAAGGGTATTTTTATGGTGAGAAATGTCTGAATATGTTTTAAGGATGCAGCAAAGAGTCATTTGAAAGAACCAGTTCTGCTTTAGAGAAAACAATAGATAATTGGAAAATTGTGAATTTGTGATGAGCACATTGATGACAGGAGCAACAGCACACTAGATGTCATTTTGCTATTTGCCTTAGACATAAAGAAAAATGCCTTTTTCTGAGATTGTTGGAAAGAGGTAGGATGGATAGTGATCTTGTGTGTGGGGGAGAAAGGTGATAAAGGAATTCACCACTAATTTCTTCCTAATTCACTGTTAAATTTCACTAAATGTTCTATTGAGAGAAAGGAAAATGGTGTGAAAGAAAATACTTAAGAGTAGTGGTCAACGTTTAAAAGAGTTATTGTGGAAAATTGGAAAGAGAGTTGACCGGGACCGTGTGAAATATTTCCTGTATGAATCCAAAAACCCAGCCGTGTATATGGATCTTGGTATTTTTTTATAAGCAACTATTCTCATATTTGTGTGGTTTCTTTCCTACAGCTCTCAACAGACTTGAGTGCTGGAGCACAGATAGCATAATATCGGTGCTTTTGTGGACAGGATAGGAGAAAAGATAATGGAATGATAATGTTGCCAAAGGCTTTAAATGAGTAGTTGAAAAGATGTGCTGTGTGATCTACTCTGGGTAGATTTAAAAAAAGTCATGGAAAGGTGATGGTATACTAAGAATAGACAAAAGCTTAGAAGTTGGGGATATTGTTAAAATGAAAATGATAAAATAATTGAGAGCAAGAAGCATGTGTGATTCAGAGTAAATATTAGGGTGCTAGAGTTGATAATTTTGAAATTGGTATACCTTCAACTATGATCAAGGTTCAAAATGAAGTTGAAATTGAATAGAAGAATTACAATGGAAATGAAGAAATTGGAAGGTGAAATTGATAAAAGTACCAAGCAAGCATAATTTTCGTATTTTACTTTATAATTAGCACAGCTCCTGAAGTTGCCTTGGATGATGGTGGTGGTAGGAGTATAGATACTAACCATGAGACTGATGCAAAGGTTTTCAATAAAAGATGAATAATGCATAGACTGATGTTAGATGGTGATAGCTCAAAGGAGTTGATTAGAAGATCAAAGAAGTCATTAGAATCAGATGGGCTTGGGTTTAAATCTTACCTCCACCACTTGCTGACTATAAAATCTTGGAGAAATTGTAATCTTCTCTGCATCGAAAGTGTATTTTAATTCATCTGCAAACTTAAGCAAATTTCTATACAAAAAAAATTACAAATTTTTTAACTAAATGTTATAAAAAGATAAGGACAAAAACAGAGAAACTCTCAAATCATAAAATTTCAGTTTCAGATATCCACTTTTAACACAGTAGCAAAAATATATACAAAATCTGGGAAGAACATCCTTCCTTGTAGAATTACAGGCAATAGCGTTCACATTTCTGGAATGACTTATAAGAAAATTGTATACAACTAAAACTTTTTGCTCATTTTCATTCTTGTTAAGACATTTTAGTTAAAACTTAGGCCATCCTGTTATTCCAAGGTAAACGGTTTACTGATTGCCTCAAATTTTAAATACAAATTTGAAGAGGATTTCTGCTTCTAATCTGTGAAACAATTTTTGGAGTAAGACTAATGTCCTCAATGAAAATAAATCCAAAGAAAGTAGAAGAAAATAAAGGAAGAAGATAAAAGAAGAAATAAAAAAATAAAAAATATCAATAAGTGTACATTAGAGAAAATAATCAAAAACAGTTTGTTGATTAAGCTGATTCATCATATGTAAACAATAGTTGCAATTTAATACATTAAAAGGTTGAATAATTAAATGTGCTTCTAACGATGCATCAAATCTCTGATTAAATTCAACATCTAATAATAAAAATAATAATTCCACAAAATAATAATAGGACAGAACTTCCCTAAACTGATAAAGAGTCTCTACAAAAATTTTAGGAAACATCGCAGTTTATTTGAAATATTGCAAGATTTGCTCTTGTAGATTCGGCATAACATAAACGACAACAGTCACCTCTTCTATTCAGCAATATTCTAGTTATTCTACTGAGCACAATAATAAATGAAAAAATAAGAAAGATTGGAAAAGAGGAGGCACAAATATCATTAATTCATAGACCACATGGTCCTGAATTTAGAATACCAAATTAATCTAAAAAATGAACTGTCACTAGTAATGCATTAATACAGAAAGCTTACTGGATAGAGAGAAATATGAAAAGTAACTTTCTACATATACATAGTAGATTAGTAGAATATACAAGCACACACAATTTGGAGATAATGTGTCAGAAGCATCTTCTCCTTTTGCCAAGATAGAGCGTGATTTCACATTGTTTAAATGCCTAAAAAGTCCCTGGAAGTAGCTTCTTCCCAAGGAAACGTTTGTTCTAATTGCTATCTACCTTGCTTAACTATAAAGGACTTCACCCAAATAGCATTTTCCTATTGTGACCTTTTGTGAGGATGTGTTATTAGCTGCATTGACAAGAATAGGGTGAAGTTTTGCTGACAACAAATCTTACCAGGGACATTAAAAACAAAAAAAGACAAGCTGCCTTACACTACAAATGATATTTTCTGTCCTGGACTTAATGTCCTCTGAGAGGCAGACCAGCACAATCAATAGGGGCCAATGAATAACACTCACTGTTGGCATCTTTATATGCGGCAGTGAATGAGGGAAGGGCTATAAATTATAATAGTCTCACGATGTGCTGTTGTTTTTGTGTTGATAGTCAATAACAATAGTGTTTTAAAAGTTAGATGAAGAACAAACTAAAATATAAAAGCTCAAAATAAGTCTTTGAGAGCAGAAATCTTCTGAGTTTAAATTCTGATTCTGCTTCGTGTCATCTCACTTGTGTGAATCTCATTTTTCTCATCTGTAAAATGGTGGAAGGATGATAATAACAAGTGTACAGGGTCATTGGCTGATTTTTTTATGTTTATCAATAGTGTCTTGTGCAGTAAATAGTATATAAGATGGGTTCAAAAGGAAGAGACAGTCATCGTAGGATTACAGTAGAAATAGAAGCAGTAGTCATTATTATGAAGATCCTTGGTTTTCATATACCACTGCATGACATTGAGGATTAAGGTCACTCTGTCTGGCTTAAAAACTGATTCATTAAATTCAGGAGTGAAAAAAAAAAAGAACAAGCAGTATGCTTGCAGCTTCATTTCGATAGAGCATTTGTGTGTTGCATTGTTTTGCTTTTCTATTTTACTTTATTTCATTTTCTTTTCTACCAGTTGTTTTAGCATTATAAAGTAGAAACCAAATTATAGTGAAAACATAAAATAAAGAGGAGCTCACTTTACTGTGGGTTTAATTTGTTAAAAAATTGCTTAGTTATCCACATTTTGTTATGGCAAACAGAGGCAGCCTATGCTTTGTGGTCTCTCAAAGCACTTACTCTTCTCCCAACAACTATAGTCCTCGGTTTGCTCATTTAAAACAAAAGATTTAAAAAGATGTGTTCTCCAAGATCGATTCTGTTTATAAAATTCTGTCTGTATGTGAATAGAGAATATTTAAGTAAGCTCTAACCACTGTTTAAAGATTACAAATAAATTTAAAAAAATGTAGAAAGAAAGGTGGAAAGGACCCCAAAATAAAGAATATCTGTAAGAGTTATTCTCATTAAAGAACTGTGCCATAGTAAGCAAGCTTCTATTCAACATGGTACTGGAAATCCACCCAGAACCATTACATAAGAAAAAGAAATGAAGGGGCCGGCCCTGTGGCCGAGTGGCTAAGTTTGCACGCTCCCCGTCAGTGGCCCAGGGTTTTGCTGGGTCAGATCCTGGGTGCCAACATAGCACTGCTCGTCAGGCCGCACTGAGGCAGTGTCCCACAGACCACAACCAGAAGGACCTACAGCTAGAATATACAACCAGGTACTGGGGGTAAGTGGAGACTTCAGGGATAAGAAGAAGAAGAAGAAAAAAGGTTGGCAACAGATGTTAGCTCAGGTGGCAATCTTAAAACAAGTGGAAAAAGAAATGAAGACTTTCAAACAGGAAAGGAAGAAGTAAAATTCTCTCTCTTTGCTGATGACATGATCGTATACGCAGAAACTCCAAAAGATAATTTAAAAACTGTTAGAACTAGTTAATGAACTCAGTAAAGTTGCAGGATACAAAACCAACATACAAAATATAGCAGTAGCATACACTAAAAATGAACCATCCAAAAAGGAGATTACAAAAACAATCCCGTTTACAATAGCATCAAAAAGAACAAAATGTTAGGAATAAACTTAGCCAAAGAAGTGAAAGACTGGTGTACTGAAATTATAAAATATTGATGAGGAAATTAAAGAAGACACAGATAAATGAAAGGACATTCTGTGTTCATGAATTGGAAGAATTAATATTGTTAAAATGTCCATACTACCCAAATTGATTTACATATTCCAGACAATCCCTATCAAAATCCCAATGGCGTTCTTTACAGAAATAGAAAAAGCAATCCTAAAATTTGTACGGAACCATCAAAGACCCTGAATAGCCAAAGCAATCTTGAACAAGAAGAACAAAACTGGAGACATCACATTTCATGATTTCAAAATATATTACAAAGCTACAGAAATCAAAACAGTATAATACTGGCATCAATGCAAACTTATAGACAAATGGAACAGAAGAGAGAGTCCAGAAATAAATGCACACATTTACAATCAGCTGGTCTTTGACAAGGATGCTAAGAACACACAATGGGGAAAGGATCAATAAGTAATGCTGGGAAAACTGGGTATCCATATGCAGAAGAATGAGACTGGACCTTTATCTCACTTCATATACAAAAATTAACTCAAAATGGATTAAAGACCTAAACATTAAGACCTGCAAACATACAACGACTAGAAGAAAACAAAGGGAAAATCTTTTTGACACTGGTCTTGGCAATGATTTTTTGAATATGACACCAAAAGCACAGGCAACAAAAGCAAAAATAAAGTGGGACCATATCAAACTAAAAAGCTCCTGCATAACAAGGAAAACAATCAACAGAATGCAAAGGCAACCTATGGAATGTGAGAAAATATTTGCAAACCATGTATATGATAAGGGATTAATAACCAAAACATACAAAGACTCATACAACTCAATAGCAAAAATCAAAGAACCTGATTAAAAATGGGCAAAGGACCTGACTAGACCTTTCTTAAAAGAAGACATACAAGTGGCCAGTAAGTATATGGAAAGGCTCTCAACTTCACTAATCATAATGTAAGTGGAAATCAAAACCATAATGAGATATCACTTCACACCTATTACAATGGCCATTATCAAAAAGACAAAAATAACAAGTGTTGGCAAGAATGTAAAGTAAACTGAAACTTTGGACACTATTTGTGGCAACATAGATTGGTATAGCAAATAAGGAGAACAGTATGGAATTTCCTCAGAAAATTAAAAATAGAACTACAATATGATCTAGAAATTCCTCTTCTGGGTATATATCCCAAGGAAATGAAATCAGGATTTCAAGGAGCTGTCTGCATCCCCATGTTCATTGCAGTATTATTCATAGTAGCTAAGATATGGAAACAACCTAAATGACTGTTGACAGATGAATAAAGAAAATGTGAGATATACAAAGGCATACATGAGAATATTATTCAGCCTTAAAAAAGAAAGAAATCCTCCTATTTGCAGCAACATGCATGAACTTGGAGAATGTTATGCTTAATGAAATAAGCCGAACACAGTAAGAGAAATACTACTTGATTTCATTTATATGTGGAATCTAAAATAGTCAAACTCATAGAAGCAGAGAATAGAGTGGTGGTTGCCAGGGGATGGGGTAGGCGGAAGTGGGGAGATTTTGATCAAAGGGTACAAAGTTCCAGTTATATACATAATAAATTTTGGAGATCTAATGTAGAGCAGGGTCACAATAGTTAACAATACTGTATTGTATACTTGAAATTTGCTAAAAGGGTAGATCTTAAGTGTTCTCGAAAGAGAGAGAAAGCAAGAAAGAAAATGGTAACTGTGTGAGGTTATGGATGTGTTAATTAGCTTGATTGTGGTGACCGTTTCACAATGTATATATATGTTATAAAGTATCAAGTTGTACAATTTAAATATATGCAATTTTTATTTGTCAATTATACCTCAATAAAGCTGGAAAAGAAAGACTGCAACAGAGAACATACTCTTTAAAAAAGAGAAATAGAAAACAATACTTGAAGTCTCCACTTTTTGATAACCTGTTTCCTTTAAGTAGCATAAGTGAAACAGAAGGTTTTACTCATCCTTTTCGGTTATAACGTGGTTGGTTTGTGCTTAACAAGAATCCGTTCTGATATAATCCAATCTCGGACTTTTTCCTACCTGTTTGCCCTCGTACAAACAGATGAAATTCAACTCCTTCAATTCATTTTACCTAATGAAGTAAGTATATTTTCTCTGGCAGCAGGGATGTTTGGGGGTTTTGTGGAGGTTTTTTTTTTTTTGTATTTTTGACAAAATGATATTTTTCTGTAGCAATTTTACTTGATCCTTTCAACCATACACTTTCTTTCTCTGAATGAGAACTAGCAAATATAGAAAACAAATTGAGCTTCACAAATTACTTGAACCTAGGACTTGACGTAGGAAAGCCATAAAGTAAGTTTTGATAGTTTTCTGTTTCAGAAGGAACTTCTGTCCATTTCTCTATTCTGAGTAAATAAGCTGACTACTTTGTTTACCT
The DNA here is from genome assembly GCF_041296235.1 of Equus asinus. Taxonomy (NCBI): domain Eukaryota; kingdom Metazoa; phylum Chordata; class Mammalia; order Perissodactyla; family Equidae; genus Equus; species Equus asinus. Next base: position 175,754,400 of record NC_091790.1, read on the forward strand.
TACACGTCATGACCTGCATGAAATGTTACAGCATTTCTTTGTACTATCTGAAATGCTACAGTAAATAGGAGGAGGGAAGATAGATGTAACTCATATATCTTTTGCCTTGGCTTTTGGGTTTTGTTTTTGCATCTACATGAAGTAATCACACTGTTTCCTCTAGAGAAGCAGAGCGTTGCAGTCATATTGCACCATCCACTTAGAGCTACCTAAGTAGTGGGCCAATGTAAATGTGGATCTTTCTTTCTTTCTTTTTTTTCTTCTGGAGCACTGGCTAAAGTTGCTGTCTTTTTCATAAACAAGAAACACTAAGGAGAGAAGCATATTTTGTTCAATATTATATCAAACAATTTGAGTTATATGCTTTCTCAATGTCTGCAACACTTATTCTAGAAGCTAAATATACTGCACAAAGCATTATATATTATATATTACATATCAGCACAAATATTTGCAAATTTACATAGCAATGATAAATATTTGCAAAATAAACATGGTATTTGAGTCTCTCTAACTTTTATCTGTTCTCTGAGTTTTGGAATGAATTAAGTTTTCTCACTGAAGAAAATTTAAATGCTTACTGTAGTAAATTAAAAAGATGGCCACAAATTGCTCCACCCCTGCGTGCATGGCCTTTGCCTTGTGGCAGCCTCTCCTTGCATCTAGAAGCAAGTCTTCATCTTCATCCTTCACTTAGGTTGGCCACATAACTTGCTTTGAACAATGGTACTATCAAATGTGACATAGGAAAAGGCCTGAACAGAGGTTGCACATTGGAGCTTGACTTCTCTTGCTGTGCTGGAATCCTGAGACTACCCTGTGACTAGCCTGAGCAGACTGCTGGAAGAGACAAAGTCAGAGAGGAGAACAAAGGCACTCCTGCCAAGGGGCCAGGTAACGACCAAATAGTGAGGCCATGGTCTATCGTGTAGGCACTCGCCAGTTGACAACAGACAGAAGAGAGGACCCTATATTAGTTTACCTAACCCAGACCAGAAGCCAACCCCTAGACTTGTGGGCTAAATAAAAAAGGGTATGTTGTTTAAAATTAAGTTTTACTGCACAGCAAGGCGTAAGTGATAAATTCACTAATATAAGATAGGTGAAAAGAACAACGATCTTGTCAAGAAGACTGGTGCAAAATAATCTACAGGTATGAAATATGTAATTTATAAGGTTATATCTCTGCCCAAGGATTAAGAAAACTAAAGTGATTCTACATTAGGAAAAGATGTCTACCTGGTGATGTAGAAAATGTTCAAATAGTAGTGGTGTGCCAGATTGCAGCATTAACTTCGTTTTTATAGACTGCCTGGTATTCTATATCTTTTGTCTCTGATCAGATAGAGGAGTTGACTCTATATCAATGACCCTGAAATAAGAAATTTAATGTTCTTGTGCCAAATAAATTAATTATATTATGTGACCAGAGAGTTTAACTTTAGACCAAGCTAGCTATCTGGCAAATTCAAATTGTTGTCACTAGAGGAATCATGAGGGATTGTACAAAGCATTATTGCAACCTATCATGGCATACAAGTTTGTTCAGAATACTTGGCTTTACTAAATGTTCACATTTTTTCCAACTTTATTGAGATATAATTGACATATAACTGTGTAAATTTAAGGAGAATATGTTGATTCAGTATACTTATGTATTGCAATATAATTACCACCAGAATAAACACTTCTATCATGTCACATAATTACCATTTCTTTGTGGTGAGAACATTCACATTTTAAATATATAGAGTGGTTATACTTTGTATGATGAATTATGTATATAATATAGCTTGTTCCATCTTTTCCACTCTTTATTTATTCTATTGCTTTTTAAAAAATCTCTTTATTCCTAAACTTAAACTAATAATTATGACGTAAGAACCAAAAAAATTTACAAGAATTATTAAATCACAGTTGACTTACTTAAACTAATTTTATTTAATCTCATACTTCCTCCACAATGTTGTCTAATGTGTTCTTTAATGATCTTAGACTTTTTGCCTCAAGAAGCTTGCTGGGAGAAAACTCTGTATTTCTATAAACCTTTGTGTAAGCTAAGCAGAAAAGCTCCTGTATTCAAATTATTGTCTGTTAGATCCATTTTTTTCTTTTTCTTTTAATTTAACTTCTTGTCCTAGTGAAAAATAAGTTAGGTGGAAATAGAATGTTTGTTGACAGTAACGTGGGATTAATGATTTTTTTTTGTATGGTACTTTAACTAAATTCTACTTAAGTCTATTCTTTAGGCAAGAAAACCATGCAGAAACTCTTACTTTTTCTTTAAATTTGTATCTCATAGGGGGCCAGCCTGGTGCTATAGTGGTTAAGTTCAAGCGCTCCATTTTGGCGGCCCAGGGTTCGCAGGTTCTGATCCTGGGCTCAGACCTAGCACGGCTCATCAAGCCACGCTGAGGTGATGTCCCACATAAAATAGAGGAAGATTGGCACAGATGTTAGCTCAGCAACAATCTTACTCAAGCAAAAAGAAAGATTGGTAACAGATGTTAACTCAGGGCCAATCTTCCTCACGCACAAAAAATTTCTCTCAGAACAGACTCAATTTTATTTCTATTTCTTGTGAAAATGAAAGAAACAGTGGCTCTATTTGCAAATTTATTTGTAGAATAATTTGCCCATTCATATATTATATGGGATTGAAATTATGGCCACTTTCAAAGGCACAGATATGTGGATTCCACACTTATGTTTATTCTTATATGGGTGGTTAAATATTATAGGTTATGAGAAATTCAAATAATTTAAAACACTATTCTTTTATAAAGTTGAAAATTAAGTTCCACTATATCATTTTTATTTTCTGAGAATGTTATAGAGGAAGTGCACTTATTTTTTGTTTATTTTGACCCGATAAATAAGATTTGTAAAATGGAAATTATTTAAAGCTCATACTTCCTGCAATTCAATTTATTGTATCACATTTTAAGAAAAAAATTATGTAAGTAAAATGACCATATAGACACATGATTTAATAAAACAATAATAACAGTAATAATTATTGTTATTGTGTGCTGTACTATTTTCCATGAATTATTTGCCTTAACTTAATGTAATTAAAAATAACTCCAAGAATTCAAAATAAGACAATTTTTCTAATGAGGAAACTGAGGCAAAATAGGGCACAATGTCCGCGCAGGTAATCTGATCCCACAGTCTGTGCTCTCAACCTCCACTAAGAAACTAGACTGCTTTGTATTTTACACCCTATATGTGCTCTACTTGAATAATCTTTAGTTATCTAAATATATCAAAGTTCTTGCTCATAGAATAGCATTAATTCATCACTTCTTTATTAAGTGAGCTACGTTTTCTCTTTGTCATTATTTTCTGATTACTCTGAATTAAACAACTACAAACTTGAAATCACTAAGATGTGTGATTTGAGTTGATAACCAATAGTGCTGAAAATCTGGGCTGAACCACTAACACTTACTTTACTTGTCACTTCTTGGGAAAAAGCCCACACTGTTTGGAAAAGCATCTTGGCATAAATAAAGAATAATATACAGATGTAAGCAAGTGTAAGCTGATTAACTCTTACCGAATTCAAAACTACAATCATTCCCTCATTGACTCCACATCCTAACTAAATAATTGATTAGCCACCCTGGTTATGCTCTAGATAAACAAAAGCTACATACTATCTTCTCCTACTTCCTATTATTATTGAGCAACCATTTTATGCCAAGTTTTATTGTATATATAGAAGCAGAGTCTATACTCCAGTGGTAGAGCACACTTTCTAGCTGGGGTCAGAACAAATATTTTTATTTTGCTTTTGTCCAGAAGAAAACTCAATTAGATTGGGCCAGTTATATCATGTTTGTATTTGTCTAAAATATCAGTGAGTTTATGGGAACACAAATAAATTACCAGAGAACAACAAAGTAGTGTATAAAGGAAGTAAAAGATAATTAAATAGAAAACGTGAAAATTAATTTTTTCTGTGTTATTTCTTTGTTAAAGTATCAGGTGATCCTTGTTTACTGGTGCTCTCTTTACCTGAATTCCTCTTCGTGCATATAAGATTTTATGAAGCCTGCTTGGACAAATTGAGTGTTTTGTGGGCATAAATGATCATTGTCATTGTTAGATGCTATCAAGTTGGCTTTGACCCCTGGCAACACTATGAATGAGTGATGTCCACAATGTCCTAGCCTCAACAGCCCTACTCAGCTTGGTAGAGGCATGCCTATGGCTTCCTTTATGGAGTCAATCTATCTCATATTTGATCTTCTCCGTTTCCTGCTACTTTTTACTTTTCCCAGCATTGTTGTCTTTTCCAAAGAATCCTGCCTTCTCATGATGTGCCCAGAGTAGGACAGCCTCAGTGTTATGATTTTTGCCTGTAGCAATAGTTCAGGCTTAATTTGCTCTAGGATCCACTAGTTCATCTCTCTGGCAGTCCAGGGCATCTGTAGAGCCCTCCCTCAATGCCATATTTCAAATGAATCCATTTTTTTTCCTGTCAGCCTTTTTCACTGTTCAGCTTTCATACCTTTACATAATAATTGGGAATACAAGGGTTTGGATAATCTTGGTCTTGGTCTCTAATACACTTCCTTATACTTGACGACCTTTCCTAAGTATTTCATTGCTGCCCTCTGAGTCTCAGTATTTTCTTGGTTTCTTGGTTGCGGGCTCCATTTAAATTGATGGCTGAACCAAGGTAAATAAAATCTTTAACAATTTTAATGTCTAATTGTCTACATAAAGGTTGTATAGTTTCTGACACTTATCAAGCATTGACCCAGGGTTAATATGCAGAGTTTCCCCTTGGAGATTACCACTTCCAGTATCTCAAAGATGGCATCTCTTGATGCCATCTCACGTGGCTTGGAGATAGAGATGAGTGCAGGAATGGAAAGAGAAGGAAAAGCACTTAGCATTCTTGATTCATGTAAATCAATGAATAGGTCTTCTGTTAGCTCTTTAGCCTTCTCTCATATGGACTAGATTTTGGGTGGTGATTGCTTAATCAATTTGTATCTTTTGGCAAATATTACATAAATGTGAATAGCAAATTCTTGTCATATAAAAAAATTCCCATTTAATTTTGTGTTGTATAGTGAAATGGCTAGTTCAATTAAATATTCAATAAATATAGACATAATCATATTACTAGTACTTGGGGCTAAAAAAGTAATGATGTGTATTATAAAGAAGATGGAATTTAAATTAGGATTCCTAATTTCTACTTACACATCTGGATTCTTGATCTTGGTCAAGTCAGTAAACTTCTACTTGTCTCAGTTTATAGGCATAAATACACACATCTTCATATATGACTTCTGTGGTAAAACCTGAGGTCCCTTCCACTTACAATGACCTATATTCTACTCACTATACAATCAATAAAAATAATTATTGAGTTTAATTTACTATAACTTTATGCTAAAATAATAAAAAAAAGCTTTATTTTGGCTTTCATCATCCCAAACAGGAATGTAATCACCACAGGTGAATGCAGATTCAAATTCTGTGAAGATGATAATATACTTTCAAGGGAATCTCAAGCATATTTATTCATCTCCTCTAGGTCTAGGTTTGTTGGACATAGAGAGCCCACTTAGGTATGTACCAAAGAATAATTTACCTAACTTTGGTCACATACCAAGCTTGGAATGTTTTACTCTAGACCTGGGTATTACTATTTGAGGTTCCACAGCCAGAGAGGAGTGTCGTGTTAGGAGTTGAGACCAAAAAAACTAGAAGTGAGATAAGCCACATTTCCATCTTTGTCTCTTCTAAATTAAAGGGGTTTCATACATCTTCTTAAAATATCTCATAAGCATTAAGTCTTGACAATAGTTGGACTTCTATATCCTTTGAAGTCAGAGGTAAAGCTGAAAGCAGAAATCCATTAACTTAGACCTCTTGCATCTCTGAAAAGCAAAACACTTAGTGTTTCCCTAGGACCGCTGATCAAATGGAATCAATTGTTGAATCCATTAAACACACAGGCCTAAAGTGTACATAGCGTATGTTCACTCTATCAAAGGTGCCAGGTATTCTGTTTATAGACTCTGGCTTTCTATATAACCTATATGGAAAAGCCATATCTCCTTTGTGTGATTCAACAAGGCTCAGGAGGTTCATATAACGTCACTTCTGAAAAAGTCATTTTTCTTCTTATTATGCATATAAATTTAGGGCATTACCAGGAAGCATGATCAGATTTTCTTTAATGTGAGATGAAATACTTTCCAAAAGTAGGACAGCAATTCAAATAAAGCCCCAAGACATAATGCATCTGTGTCCACTTCTTTAAGAAATGTATAGCCCCACATACCATAAAAATAACCCTCTGATCCATTTAAGTGATCTTTTCAAAGAGAAGTGTTCCCAAATAAAAGTCAGGCTTCCTAGACTGTTTAACAAAAATTCTCTCAAAACAGAAATCAAAACACCATGAGATATAATTCTTATTAAAATTTAATGTAAAATTCTAGACAAGTCATTCTTATTTTTATTCAAAGTGTCATAATGTCATCATAGGAATTGAATTTGAGATGCAGTTTGAACATTAAAAAAAGTCTCAGCTTTCAAAAGTCCTAGGAGAAGGAGTCCCTGTGGGTGAACTCATTATTCAGTTTTAAATTTAGCAAAGGGGAAACTGACAGGGTAACAAGGACTATGGGCAGAAGTGGCCGCAGTGGAAGGCAGAGCCTTTTGGAAAGAAGACACTCTGTCATCACAGTGAAGAGCTCAAAATTAGAGGGCCACAGCCAAAACTTGGAGTATTCCACGGGTTTTGTATATTTTGTCCTGAAATGACAGTGTCCACAGTCTTTCTCCTGTCTTCCTCAGAAAGCCTTGTTTTAAAAATGTATCCGACTTAGATTTGTCTTTTTTTTTTTGACGGAAACTATTTATTTATTTATTTTTAATTTTAGTTCCTGCAGCATTACTAAGTCTTTATAAAACTACGGAAAGTATTTATGTGTTTGTATATTTTGACGTACTTTTATGAACAGAAAGACATAGACAAAGCAGAATAAAGTGCAAAACTCAATGTTGATGTAGCATTATAATTTATGAGGTAATAGTCTTTTCATGAAATTTAACTACACTGAACAAGACCCTCTGGGCTTATGCATTGCAAGTACTTTAAAAGCAAACAAACAATTGCTTTTATTTATTTTTACTGCTCAATAATACACCACATTTATTTTTTCTTTTTACATATTAACCTCCTTTACACATTTCTCTCAGCCCCCTCCCTCACACCTCTGGCAACCACCAATCTGTTCTCTGTATCTATGAGCTTGTTTTTGGTTTTTGTTAGACTCCACTTAAAAGAGAAATCATATGGTATTTGTCTTTCTTTGACTATTTCACTTAGCATAATACCCTCAAGTTCCATCCATGTTGTAGATTGGATGAATTACTTGCTGGTTACAATATAATGAGAGTAATTTGTTAAAAGAAGTAAAAGACACATTTTTAAAACAAAAGCTGGGTTCAATTTACGTCATTGCCACACTTTTTAAAATTTGTCTTAATGTATTAAATTTTAAAAAATAGCATATACTATACAAAACATCTAGATGACAAGAAAATTTAACATATGACTTTAAGCTTCTTGTAACAATCCAAATTGATTTAGTCTTCATATTTAAGCACTTTAATTTTTTCCATTTTATCCCCCCAAAAATTACTCTTGGAAAAGCATAATGCATACCACTCTATTTTACCAATATAAAACCTAACACTCAGAGAATTTAAATAATCTCATAAAAAAAATGCTGGACAAAGACCTCAACTAGGGTTTCCATACAGATCTTATCCAATCTAATAGACATCATTATCTTCTCATATGGACTTATTTATCATGGAATTAGAATTAAATATTTATAGTTATACATATGTCTGTACACAAACTGCTTCTTGAAGCTGTATTAAAATTTAGAATTTTTCCTTTCAGATTTTGCATTAAAATTGAAGCTGATAACCAAGTATATCTAAGAACATTAGATAGAAAATGGGTATACATTAGAACTTCATAACATAAAATGTAGTATGTATATTTAATGCAAAGTCCTGTAGGTTTCTGGAAATTAGGTGTTTTTGGATCACTTTTTTCTTTTTTACTATAGTCTTGTATGCAGGGAGAGTGGTTACTTGCCAATATGCACCCTGAGCACAGCACCATGCTGGATCCGTAGTGTATGCCTAATATTCCTGAATGAAGAAATATGAATACATGAATGAAGTGGTTTGCCAATGTGCATGCAGTATAAGGTATTTCCCCCCCACACACACTATTAAGGGCCATAAAAGGAGAAATGATTCAAAATAAAAAGATTGTAACCATCCAAATGAGTGGTGATCAATATCTGGAACTCAGTTTACATGAAAGTGTTCATAAAGTGATTAAATAGAAAAATTCTGCGGTGTAGTAGCCAGTAGAAATGTTGCATCACGTGAACAATGTAACAAAGAAACTTTAGCTTCTGTAAAATGGGAAAGGCTTTTTCAGGTTACAAGTAACCTCAAAATTGCTTGTTTCCTGATAGTAGAATCATTGGCCCATGCCAACACAAATCAGACAGACAATGTTGAAGAGTGAGATAAAGATAAAAATTAGAGAGCATGTTGTATGGTAGCATCAAATCTTGTAAAGTAGATGCATCTCTTGGCATTTTGTAAAAAAATTTTGAAAACAAACGTCTTTAAATTTAGCATTTCATAGATCTGTGCAAATTGGAATAGCAATATGTAGATCTAAAAAGAATTAAAATTATGGAACATTCTGTAGACATGGAAACTGAGAATTCCTTGAAAGTGATACTGTAAGTCTAAAGAAAAAGAATTGATCATTATGACATAGATTCCTTGCAACATCCTCAAAGAGAATCAATACAAACTGAGAAAAGTAAACTCATAGTGTTGATAGTAATTTACTATGAGAGACACTGGGATTACAAAAATTCAAAGGGGATAAGTGACTTCTGAAATGGCTGAATGGGAATCTTAGCAAATGCTTTCCCAAAAAGCAACGACAAAACTGAACAGAGTTGTCCAAACAACAATTTAAAGACTCTGGCACCTGACAAAAATCATATTATAAATGACTCACTCAAGAAAATGTACTGATCCACAGTAAGAAAATGGAAGTATACAGCGTTTTAATCTAGGCCTACTTCCAATACTGCCTCCTCTAGTGCTTCAGCACAGAAGTTCTACTAGGGTGAGGCAGGCAAAGAGGACAAGTAGAGTAAGAAGATGACTTTATTGGGATCAAAGCATGGAAAATTCCACTCCCAGAGGTATGGCCAAACTATAACAATCCCAATTGCAAATAATCTGGGAAGATCAACATCATAGCTATACTAGTATTTCCATACCAGTTGAGGCAAAAACTAGAATAACAAGTCATAAGTATAGAAGGGAAATCAGGAGACAGAGACAGCCAAATATTGTCTTAAGATTCTTCTTATCCCTGGTTTTATGTAAAACTAGTACATGCACAAAGCTAAATACATGCTCAAAAGAGACCAGAAAGGACCTTGGTAAACTACTCATACATGAATAAACAGGTAGCCTTGTGAACAAAGGAAGTAATACCTGCAAAATGTTGCTAAACTCTCTAAATTTTAATGCATTCCCCAACCTTTACTCAACTCCACTGGCCAATGGTGAAAGACTTACTGACTCAAGGTATTTATGCACAATTTCTGACTAATCGTTGGCAGACAACTAAGCAATGCTGACCCAGAAGCAATCCTAGAAAAACTGGCTAGAATATAATACGATTAAAAAGATAAAAAATGAACAGAAGCAAACTGTGAATGTAATAGACTACACACAATTGGTCAAAGCAAGTCACTAAGCAAAAAAAGAAATGACTACAAAAAGAGCAAAAACAAACACCACCCTGGAATGAGAAATTAGAGACCTATTTGTTACAATATATCATTTAAAATGTCCAATTTTCAATAATAACAATTAAAAGAAGAGATGTGCATGGAAAAGAAATAAGAAATTGTAACCCGTGCCCAGGACAAAAACTAGAAGTCAATAAAAATTACCTGAGGGGTCTCATGTTGAACTTAACAGGAAGTTATGAATAACTTCAAAGAACTAAAGGAAACCATGATTAAATAATTGGAGCATTAATAAATCATAATAAATCATAATTAAATATTAAATAATTAATACATAAATATCTAAATAAATTCTAGAGTTAAAAAATAGTACAACTGCAAAATAAATTCACTAGAGAAGATCAACAGATTTGAGATGAAGAAGAATGAACCAACAAGCTTGCAGATAGATCAATAGAGACTATCCTCTAGGAAGAAAAGAAAAAAGGACGGAAAATAATGAATAGGAGCTCTTAGACCTGTAAGACATCAACAAATGTATCAGCATACACATAATGGGAGCCAAAGAGGAAAGGAGAAATAGAAACAAAAGATCCCAAATTTGAGGAAAATTATTTATCTATACATTTGCTTTAATTTATGTAATTTTTTTTTTTAAAGATTGGCACCTGGGCTAACAACTGTTGCCAATCTTTTTTTTTTTTTTCTGCTTTATCTCTGCAAATCCCCCCTGTACATCTTAGTTGTATATCTTAGTTGCAGGTCCTTCTATTTGTGGGATGTGGGACGCCGCCTCAACATGGCCTGACGAGCAGTGCCATGTCAGCGCCCATGATCCGAACCCTGGGCCACCGCAGCGGAGCATACAAACTTAACCACTCGGCCATGGAGCCGGCCCCTAATTTATGTAATTTTTATTGTGATAACATTGGTTTATAACGTTAAATAAATTTCAGGTGTTCATCATTATATTTTGATTTTTGTGTACATTACATCATGTGCACCACCCAAAGACTAATTACAATTCATCACCACACACATGTGCCTAATCACCTCTTTTACCCACTTTCCTCCCCACTTCCTCTCTGGTAACCACCAATCCGATCTCTGTCTCTACAGGATTGTTTATTGTTGGTTTTATCTTCTATTTATGAGTGAAATCATACAGTATTTGACTTTCTCTCTCTGACTTATTTCGCTTAGCATAATACCCTCAAGGACCATCTGTGTTGTCACAAATGGCTGGATTTCACCATTTCTTATGGCTGAGTTGTATTCCACTGTGGATATATATCACATCTTCTTTATCCATTCTCCCTTTCATGGGCACCTAGGTTGCTTCCAAGTCTTGGCTATTATGAATAATGCTGCAATGAACACACGGGTGCATTTATCTTTACGCATTCATGTTTTCATGTTCTTTGGATAAATACCCAGCAGTGGAATAGCCAGATCATGTGGTATTTCTGTTCTTAATTTTTTGAGGAATCTCTATACTGTTTTCCATAGTGGTTGCACCAGTTTGCACTCCCACCAGCAGTGTATGAGGGTTCCCTTCTCTCCACATCCTCTCCAATGCTTATTGTTTCCTGTCTTCCTTTGCTGTTCAGAAGCTTTTAAGTTTGATTTAGTACTATTTGTTTATTTTTTCTACTGTTTCACTTGCCTGGTCAGAAACGGTACTTGAATATACACTGCTAAGACCAATCTCGAAGAGCAAATTGCCTATGTTTTCTTCTAGGAGTTTCATGGTTTCAGTTCTTACATTCAAGTCTTTAATCCATGTTGAGTTAATTTTTGTGTATGGTATAAAATAATGGTCTATTTTCATTCTTTTGCATGTGGCTGTCCAGTTTCCCCAACACCATATATTGAAGAGGCTTTCCTTTCTCCATTGTATGTTCTTGGCTCCCTTGTTGAAAATTAGCTGACCATAGATGTGTGGGTTTATTTCTTGGCTCTTGATTCTGTTCCATTGATCTGTGTGTCTGTTTTTGTGGCAGTACCATGCTGTTTTGGTTACTATAGCTTTGTAGTATATTTTGAAATCAGGGAGTGTGATACCTCCAGCTTTGTTCTTTTTTCTCAGAATTCCTTTGGCTATTCAGGGTGTTTTGTAGTTCCATATAAATTTTAGGATTCTTTGTGCAAAATGTTGTTGAAACTTTTATATGGATAGTGTTGAATCTTTAGACTTATTTAGGAAGTATGAACATTTTAACTCTGTGAATTCTTCCAATCCAAGAGCATGAATGTCTTTCCATTTCTTTGTGTCTTCTTCAATTTCTTTCAACAATGTTTTATAGTTTTTGGTGTACAGATATTTCACTTCTTTGGTTAAATTTATTCCTAGGTATTTTATTATTTTTGTTGCAATTGTAAATGAGATGGTATTCTTAATTTCTCTTTCTGCTACTTTGTTGTTAGTGTATAGAAACACAAATGATTTTTGTATGTTGATTTTGTATTCTGCAACTTGGCCATATTCATTTATTATTTCTAAAAGTTTTTTGGTGGATTCTACAGGGTTTCCTACGTATAAAATCATGTCATCCTAGAATAGTGACAGTTTCATTTCTTTCTTTCCAATTGGATCTCTTTTTTTTTTCTAGCCTGATTGCTCTGGCTAAGACTTCCAATACTATGTTAAATAAGAGTGGTGAAAGTGGGCATCCTAGTGTGGTTCCTGTTCTTAGAGGGATAGCTTTCAGTTTTTCTCTATTGTGAATGGTGTTAGCTGTGGGTTTGTCATATATGTTAAGGTACTTTCCTTCTATGCCCCTTTTATTCCGAATTTTTATCAAAAATGGATGCTGTATTTTGTCAAATGCTTTCCCTGCATCTATTAAGATGATCATGTGATTTTTAGTCTTCCTTTTGTTAATGTGGTGTATCACATTTATTGATTTGCAGATGTTGAACCATCCCTGCATCGCTGGAATAAATCCCACTTGATCATGGTATATGATCTTTTTGATGTATTGTTGTATTCAATTTGCTAGTATTTTGTTGAGGATTTTTGCATGGATGCTCATCAGTGGCATTGGCCTGTACTTTTCTTTTTTTGTGTTGTCCTTGTCTGGTTTTGGTATCAGGGTAATGTTGGCTTCTTAGAATGAGTTAGGAAGCCTCCCCTCCTCTTCAACTTTTCTGAAGAGTTTGAGAAGGATAGATATTAAGTCTTCTTCAAATGTTTGGTAGAATTCACCAGGGAAGTTGTCTGGTCCTGGACTTTTATTTTAGGGGAGGTTTTTGACTAGTATTTCCATCTCCTTACTGGTGACTGATCTGTTCAAATTCTCTATTTCCTCTTGATCCAGTTTTGGAGGGTTGTATGATTCTAAGAATTTATCCACTTGTTTTAGATTACTCAATTTGTTGGCATATAGCTTTTCATAGTATTCTCTTATAATCTTTTGTATTTCTGATATGTCTGTTGTGATTTCTCATATTTCATTTCTGATTTTACTTATTTGAGCCTTCTCTCTTTTATCCTTGGTAAGTCTAGCTAAATGTTTGTCGATTTTGTTTATCTTTTCAAAGAACCAGCTCTTGGTTTCATTGATTTTTTCTTTTTTCTTTTTAATCTCTATTTCATTTATTTCTGCTCTGGTTTTTATTATTTCCTTCCTTCTACTGATTTTGGGCTTACTTTTTTTGTTGTTTTGCATTTACTTTAGGTGCATTGTTAAATCATTTATCTGATATTTTTCTTGTTTGTTGAGGTAGGCCTGAATTGTTATAAACTTCCCTCTTAGAACTGCTTTCCCTGTATCCCATAGATTTTGACATATTGTACTTTCATTTTCATTTGTCTCCAGGTATTTTTTAATTTCTCCTTTGATTTCTTCATTGACCCAATCATTGTTCAGTAGCATTTTATTTAATCTCCACATATTTGGGGCTTCTTTGATTTTCTTCCTGTACTTGAATTCTAGTCTCACACTGTTGTGGTCAGAAAAGATGCTTGGTATTATTTCAATATTCTTAAGTTTATTGAGACTTGTTTTGTTGCCTAATATGTAATCACTCCTGGAGAATGTTCCATGTGTATTTGAAAAGAATACATATTCTGCAGTTTTTGGATGGAATGGTCTGTATATATCTGCTAAGTCCATCTGGTCTTATGTGTCATTTAAGGCCATAGTTTCCTTATTGATCTTCAGTTTTGATGGTCTATCCATTGGTATAAGTGGGGAGTTAAAAGTCCCCTACTATTTTTTTGTTACTGTCTACATCTCCTTTTATGTCTGTTAATAATTGCTTTATATTTTTAAGTGCTCTTATGTTGGTGCATAGATATTTACAAGTGTTATATCCTTGTATTGGATTGTCCCCTTTATCATTATGTAGTGCCCTTGTCTCTTGTTACAGTTTTTGTTTTAAAGTTTATTTTGTCTGATATAAGTATTGCTACCCAAGCTTTCTCTCCATTGCCATTTTCATGGAGTATCTTTTTCCAGCCCTTCACTTGCAGTTTGTGAGTGCCTTTAGGTCTGAAATGTGTCCCTTGTATGCAGTATAAATGGGTCTTGATGTATTGTACAGTAAGCCACACTATGCCTTTTGATTGGAGCATTTAGTCCATTGATATTAAAATAGCTATTGATAAGTATGATCTTATTGCCACTTTGTTACTTTTTTCTGGGTGTTTTAGTATTTATTCTCTGTTCCTTTATTCTTCTCTTGTTCTTTTCCCTTATGGTTGATGCCTTTCTTTACTATTATGTTTGGGTTTCTTTCTCTTAGTTTTTTGTGTACTTACTATAGGTTTCTGGTTTATTAATACCATGAGGTTCATATAATAACGTATGTATATATCAATCTATATTGAGTTGATGGTCTATTTAGTTTACCCTCTTTCTAAAAGCTCTACTTTTTTACTCCTCTCCTCCCTCATTTTATGTTTTTGATCTCATATCTAACCTCTTTTTGCATGTGTATCTGTTACCCTCTTATCATGGAAATAGGCAATTTTAGTACTTTTGTCTTTTGGCATTCATATTATCTTCATAGCTGTTTGGTCTGCTACATTTACAGTACTTTTGCCTTTACCAGTGATTTTATTACTCTTTTTAAAAATAATTTCCTTACTCCTATTTGTGGTTATCTCTTTCCCACTTAAACAAGTGCCTTTAGCATTTTTTCTAAAGCTGGTTTCGTGGTGATAAACTCCTTTAACTTTTGCTTGTCTGGGAAGCTCTTTATCTCTCCTTCCATTCTGAATGATAACCTTGCCAGATAGAGTATTCTTGACTGTAGGTTTTTTTCCTTTCAACACTTTAAATATATTATGCCACTCCCTTCTAGCCTGTAAGAGAAGTCAACTGATGGGGTTTCCTTTGTATCTGTCTTGCTGCCTTTCTCTTGAGGCTTTTAGGATTCTCTCTTTATCTTTAATTCTTGACATTTTAATTATAATGTGTCTTGGTGTGGGTCTCTTTGGATTTATCTTGTTTGGTGCTCTCTGTGTTTCCTGTACCTGGGTGTCTGTTTCTTTCCTTAGAATAGGAAAGTTTTCAGCTATTATTTCTTCAAATAGATTCTCTGCCCCTTTGTCTCTCTTTTCTCCTTCTGGAACACCTATAAGACAAATGTTAGTGTGCTTGATATTGTCCCAGAGGTCCCTTAGACTGTTCTTGTTCTTTTTAGTTCTTTTTTCTTTTATCTGTTCAGCTTGGGTGATTTCTTCTAGTCTTTTGTCCATCTTGCTGATCCGTTCTTCTGTATCATCTACTCTCCTATTGAGTCCGTCTAGTGAATTTTTCATTTCCAGGATTGTATTCTTCATTTCTGATTTGTTCTTTTTTATGTTTTCCAATTCTTTGCTGAAGATCTCACTGAGCTCATCCATTCTGCTCCTGACATCAGTGAGGATCCTTATGACTATTTGTTTGAACTCTTTGTCAGATAGATTGTTTATTTCTGTTTCATGTAATTCTTTTTCTGGGGTTTTGTCCTTCTCCCTTACTTGGAATGTATTCCCTTGTCTCCTCATTTTTTTCTCTTTCTCTGTACTTATTTCTATGTATTAGGTAAGTCAGCTATTTCTCCCAATCTTGGAGAAGTGGTCTTATGTAAGAGATGCCTTATGAGGCCCAGCAGTATGCTTCCCACTCATCACCAGTACCAAATGTTCCAGGAGTGCCCCCTGTGTGGCTACATGTGTCCTTCTGTTGTGGCAGGGTTGTTCTTGCTGCAGGTGCCTGAGGAGGCTAGGCTGTCCCCCTGGCTGGCTAGCTGTAATGCTTAGCTGTATGTGGCTGCTATGGTCCTTTCAGTCACTTTATTGGGCATGGCGAGTCCTAGCACAGTTGGTTGCAAGGTCTAATAGCATATTCCTGTTGCAGTTTTTCTGTTAAGTGAGTGGTACTCAATGTGGCTAATTGCTAGGCTCAGGGGCTTACAATTGCCCTAGGTCTTCCAGTTTACAGGACTGTTGTCAGTTCTTTCTGGATTGCAGCTGAATGGGGCTGGCTCCAGACATGGGAGCACCCAATTGCTTCAGGCTTTGGAAGGTGGGTCCGATCTCCTATGTGGCTGTTTGAGAAAAACAAGTTGGCTGCAGCTGTCAGGCCCCACTGCCTGCAGGGCCACACACTCCATCAACATAGTCTTGCTGTGTACATGCACCCAGACCCACTGAAATGGACCCAGTTGTCCCACTGCAGAGGCCCCCCACACTCTGCCAATGCAGGCCTGCCCCTTGTTCATGCCCTGCCTTGCTGAGGCAGACCCACTCACCACACTGCAGAGGTTCCAGGCATGCTGCCTATGTGGGCCCACAAGTTGCCTAAGGGCTTGCTGTTGGATGGGGCTAGTCCCTAGGGTGGACTGCCTGCCCTGGCTGAGCTGGATTAAATTGATACTCTAGTGGGTTTGGCAGACCCCTGGGCTAACAGGCCAGGGGAAGAACTCCAATGGCGTCTGCCAGGGTCTGGTCAGCAGGTCTGCACTAGGTCACAATAATGGCTGCCAGCAATGTCTCAGTCCCTGGGGAGGTCTTACCTCTGGCTGAGATGCACCCAGAGCTTATCAGGTGAGTCTCTTTTCACCAAAGGACTGTGGAGCTTTCTTTCTGGTGATTTTAGGTTTCTTTCCAAAATGGGTGAATTTGTGCATGGGATCTTTAAAAGCAGGCTTTTTTCCCCATTATGTCTGTTACCTTTTTTGGGGGTATTCCCAGTTGTAGTTAATAGCCGGCAAAGCCAGGTATTATGACACTTGTCTTGGTTGTACTGTGTCCAAAAGCTGCTTATTGTGGTAATGCTCCCCTGCTCACATTCCCTCCAGGGAAGGCTTCATACCTTAAGGTTGCTCCTGGCTGGCTGTGAAGTTTTGTAGCTCAAAGGTTTCTTTTTTCTCTCCAGAAAGAAATTTCTACTTCTTCCACCTCAGTCAGCTCTGTCTCTTGTTGTCAGGGTTTTTCTTATCCAGCTTTCAGTTTGCTAAAACTGACATGAATAACTCTCTCCCCAAACTGAGTAGAAACAGGTAGACAAAAGAAATCCGTAAGTATGTAGAAGAACTGAAAACACTATCAACCAAACAGACCTTCGGAACATCTATAGAGCACTCCACCCGACAATAGCAGTAGGCATACTCTTCTAAACCTGATAAAGAACACTCCCCAGTATAGACCATATACTAGGCCATAAAGCAAGATTCAATACATGTAAAATCATTGAAATCATACAAAGAATCTTCTCTGACCAATCTTTCCAATTTCCATAAATTGGAAAGCAACAACAGAAGGAAATTAGTAAAATCTACATATAAAAATGGAATTAAACAATGCACAAAAATAATTTATGGGTTACGGAGGAAATCACAGGGTATTTATAAAATATTACAAGCTGCATGAGAACAAAACCAACATAGCGCAGTTTATGGGATCAGCTAAAGGGATGCTTATAGGAAAAATGTATAGTTCTATATTTGTCTGCTAAGGCTGTCATTAAACAAACCCATATAAAATACCACAGAATGAGTGGCTTAAACACCAGAAGTTTATTTTCTCACTGTTCTAGAGGCAGGAGATCCAGAACTGCCAAATGTTGGCAGATTGGGTTTTTCCTGAGGTCTCTCTGATTGCCTCGCATATGGCTACCTTCTCCATGCATCCTCCCAGGGCCTTTTCTCTGGGCATGCACATCTCTGGTATCTCTTCATCTTCTTAAAGGGACACTAATCCTATTGGATTAGGGCTCCATACTTATAACCTTATTTAACCTTAATAACCTCTTAACTGCCCTATCTCCAAATGCAATCAAATTGGAGATGAGAACTTCAACATACAAATTTTGTTCAACATATGAATTTTAATTCAGTTCATAACAAGCTCTAAATCCCTATAGTAAAGACAAAGAAATAAATAAAAAATCTCAGTTACAATCTCAGCAAATTAGTAAAAGAAGGATGAACTAAACCCAATATAAGCAGGAAAAGAAAGATGAAAGATTAGAATGGAAATAGGAAACAATAGAAAAACAATACAGACATATAGAAATACAAATAGAAATAGAAAATAATAGAGAATATAAACAGAACAAAGAGTTAGCACTTTGTAAAGATCAACAAAATTGAAAAACCTTTAGCTGGACTGATAAAGTAAAAAGGAGAGATGAAAAGAATACTAAAATCAAAACTAAACAGTAGACATCACAGTGAACCCCCAAAAATTAAGACAGTAGGACAGGAAACTATGAACAACTGTATGTCAGCAAATTAGACAACTTGGATGAATTGGACATATTTCTAAAAAGAGATATGAATTACTGAAAGATTTTTTTCAAGTAGAAACATTTTAATATACCTATAAAAAACAAATAAACCGAATTACAAATTAAAAATCTTTCCACAGAATATCCCAGGCCCAGATGAGTTCATTGCTAAAATATACAAAACATTTATTGAAGAAATTATATCAATCTTTCAAAAAATGTTAGAGGAAACAGAGGAGGAGGGGACATTTTCCATATTATTCTACTAAATCAGTATTACCCTGACACCAAGACCAAACCAAGACATCACAAGAAGAATAAATTACTACAAACTGATATCCCTGATAATATAGGCAAAAACAATCTTCTATAAATTACTAGCAAACTGAATACAGTAGTATATAAAAAAATACTCCATACCATTACTGAGTGAGATTTACCCAAAGAAGGCAAAGATGTTTTAAGATACAAAGTGATATTACGTTATACATCATATTGCTTGAATGAATGACAAAAGCAATATGGTTATTTAAAAAGAGGAAGAAGAAGCATTTGACAAAATCTAAAATGTGTTCATGACAGAATTCTCAACAAACTAGGAATAGGACAAGGAATTTACTAATCATGATAAAAAAATCTAGAAAAAAAAAGACAACAACAAACCTTACAAAGCTGATTATTTTCCTATTAAAATCAAAAGGAAAACAAGGAGGTCCACTCTCTTACCACCTCTATTTGATATTGCACTGAAGGTTCCAGCCAGTGCAAAGGTTGGGGGGGGGGGGGGAAAGCAGGGAGATAGGAAAGGAAAAAAACTGGCCCACTTCACAAATGACATGATTTTATACTAGTACTTTCACAGGATAGAAGATTAATATAAAAAATCAATCGAATTTCTATATACTAACAATGAACCATCTGAAAATAAAATTAAGAAAATGATTCCATTGGCAATAGTACCAAAAATAAAAGACTTGGGAATAAATTTAATAAAAGAAGTGCAGGAATCATACACTGAAAACTACAAAACAATGGTAGCAGAAATTAAAGTTCTAAGCATATAGTTTTAAAATTAAAAGTTAAAAATTATTATTACTATACAACCTAGTAATTTCCACCCCTAGGAATCTACCCAAGTGAAATGAACAGATTTCCATATGAAGATGTGTATGTCTCCAGAATCAGTATAGGAACAGAGATGGAGTCTGCTGAGCAGGAGACCAACCCAGGACCAGACAATGCTGATGAAATATAGTTCTGTTCTATGTTAGGCTGTTGGGTTTGCCAGATTCATAAACATCATTCATGTATGGTCACTGGAGCCCAGAAAATCTTTCTAAACCATCACATATCCTGAATAATTGTCATCTTGTTAATAAAAACTATTTCCAAAATTCTAATTAATTATTATTAAAATTCTGTTAATTAATGAACTCTTTTATATAAACATAAGCTTTAATATTTTAATAATTTGTTGTTAGCCATGTCTGAAGTTTGGATTCCTGATTAGTATGTTTCAAATACTAACTAATGTTAAATTAATTAAACAAGGGCATCATTAGACTGAGGTGGCAGTTAATGCTATGGTGACCTACCTAAGTAAACCAAAATCCAAGCCTGTAAATGTCTCAAGGTTACAAAATTGAAACCTAAGGACAACCAACCTCAAACAAGCAAGTAGGGCTTAAGCCACTGCCAATCAAATAATACCTTTTCTTTGCTTCAGCACTTTCTCTGTATAAGTCATTCCTCTAGCTCCTTTGAGCAAAATGTTCCTAACTACTTCCAGTTTGGTGCTGGCCAATTCCAATTGATTTTTGCTCAAATAACCTCTTGAAATTTTTAATTTGCCTTACTTTATCTTCTAACACTACTTCTATGAGTTAATGATAATATACATACATATATCATATTCTTTATATGAAGTATTTGGAAGTAAATTACATAGGAAAATTTAACAGTATGCACTATGAAAGGATCCCATATTTATAAATAAGTATTTAATTATATTTAATTTGATAATTCAGGAACCAAAATGAAACATCCTATGCATCTTGACTCTCTTTACCAGGACAAATTTTGTTGTTGACCTTGCGCTTGACTTTGATGAAAGTTTGGGCTTGAACACTTCAAAATGGATTATAAGATGTATCAGATATGAAAGACGGGGTAGAAAACACTTTAAATTCAGAACCACAGTCAATAATCCATATTCTCTCTCTCTCTCATTCTCAGACACACACTCACAGTATATCATCACATGGTCAATGGCTCACTAAAATTAGCTTCTATTTAATTCTCACAATTTTAAATGTTGTTAGACTGTAGTTTAAGAATTATTTCACTTCCCAAAGCCATCACTAAATGTTTCTAAAATGACTTTTCTTTTAAATGCCAAAGAAATTACTGCCACATTGGGATGTATTTCTAAACCTTGAAATGAGATTGCACTTAAAAGTCCAAGAAATATTGTTATAGCTGACATTAATTCATAGATATGTACACTTTCATGACTAAACATAGTAATGGCAAGCTACAATTTAAAATAAAGGCCATCACTTGATAAAATATATGTTCAGTGTAATAACCTGAAAAAAATACTGTCTTAGAACTTCCAGTAATTTTGCCTGGCCTGTTTTATGACTGAAAATTGGAAATCATGATATTAGTTGTTAAAATCCTAGGTAATAGAATATATTTGTTTTCATATAAGAAAGATTTAAAACCATGAACACCAGAAAACATCCAATTGTGTTTAGTTATTCATTATTTATCTGAGTCAACCTTAGTAGTCTGCAGGGCTCATAAGTGATGTTGAATAGTAGCTGTGGAGATATTTGAAGACCAACTTCACTCTTCAAAGAGGATCCTTTGTACATAGCCCGCTTGAGGGAGAAAGTGATATGAGCAGATAAGCAGAAATGGAAATGATGATGAAATAACATAGCAAATGACAAAATACTTTCAGGAG
Source organism: Equus asinus (assembly GCF_041296235.1). Lineage (NCBI taxonomy): Eukaryota > Metazoa > Chordata > Mammalia > Perissodactyla > Equidae > Equus > Equus asinus. The sequence continues at coordinate 175,775,945 of NC_091790.1, forward strand.
AGACTGAAAGAAAACTCTAAACTTAATTAAAATCTACTGAGAAACAAACTATGAAGAGAGAAAATGATAGAATAGGTATTTGGCATTGATTTGAAAATCATTATGAAATTTCCAATAGATTTCACTGATACAAAACACAAAACTTTACTTAAAAAGAAGTATAAATTTTGGTTGAAAATAGCAGATACTTTAACTGCTATTTAAAAAAAACCCCATAAATTGGAAGCCATAAGGAATGTAGTCAGAAATCAATGTTTTAAAAGACCTGATATATTTTTACCCATCAAATTTTTAAAAATGACTATTGTACAAAGGAATTTCATAAAAAGTACAGGAATGCAATTCTTTTTTCTTTTTTTTTAAGGAAGATTAGTCCTGAGCTAACTGCTGCTAATCCTCTTCTTTTTGCTGAGGAAGACTGGCCCTGAGCTAACATCCATGCCCATTTCCTCTACTGTATATACGGAACTCCTACCACAGCATGGCGTGCCAAGTGGTGCCATGTCTGCACCCAGGATCCAAACCGGTAAACCCCAGGCGGCTGAGAAGTGGAACGTGCAAACTTAACCGCTGGTCTTGCCCCCACAGAATGCAATTCTTATTGGTAGTAATAGGAACTTTATATTTCTATTTAGATTGGAATGGCATTTGTGAAGTACTCAGAAAAATAATGCCTGTGGATTCAATTAATATAGTAAACATCTTGCAAAGAATATATAATGTGTAAAACACTGGGAATGCACAAGAAAATTAAACATTGTATACTAAGACAAAAAACCCAGAGTAAAAGATGGAATAACCACAGCATTCCCATGAGAATTATGAGGTTGTCTGATAATAAATTTGCCACTAAGATCACTTTTTTTTAATGTTTGGTTTATTTTTTTCTGTGACGAAGATTCGCCCTGAGCTAGCATCCATTGCCAGTCCTCCTCTTTTTTTGCTTGAGGAAGATAAATCCTAAGCTAACATTTTTGCCAATATCCCTCTATTTTGTACGTGGGATGCCTCCACAGTGTGACCGATGAGTGGAGTAGGTCCATACTCAGGATGTGAACCTGCAAACCCAGGCTGCCCAAGGGGAGCACATGGAACTTTAACCACTCAGCCATGGGGATGGACCCTGTTTGTTCTTTCTTAATTAAAAAAACAAAAAGTCCTTCAGGCTGTTACTTTTCCTCTAAATATTAATTAAACTGCAATGTAAAATTTTGTATTAATTCTAGTTATTTTTTGTTCTAAGTAAATACCATTTTTGCATTGTAATCAGAGATTGATTCTCTAATATATTATTTTTCACATTTTTTGAAATAACATTTTTGTCAAGAGTTCAGTCAAATTCCTAAATATTTTATGTGTATCTGAATTAAATCTAATGGACACTGCACCCAAAACTACATAATCCACTTGGCATTTTGATCAATTTTATATTTTTGTTATTTAAACATTGCATATGCTTCTTTATCTTCTTGTACTATTAATGACGGCTGTTTTGGTATTAGACTTATACATGTTTAGAATTCTTTGATCTCCCCGGTCAGTTTAATCACTTCTCAAATACACGTGATCATTATGCTTTACATCTAGTCATGATTTGCTACTCCAACTCCACTTTGTCTGATATTAATGTACTAATCTTCGTATGGTTAATTTTTGCCTCATACATTTTTTTATTCCTATCCATTTACTTTGACTTTTCTGAAATTTATGTTTTAGATGTGACTGGCATATAACAGAGTTTAAAAATATGCAGTCAATTTTGACATTTATCTTCAGTTGTCTATACAAATTATTATTCCTTTTATATATGGATTTATTTCTTAAAATTTGTTTTTTGGGGGCCGTGCCCATGGCTAAATTCATGCGCTCTGCTTCAGCGGCCCAGGGTTCCACTGGTTCGGATCCTGGGCATGGACCTGGCACTGCTCATCAAGCCATGCTGAGGCAGTGTCCCACATAGCAGAACTAGAAGGACCTACAACTAGAATATACAGCTCTGTGCTGGGGGGGCTTTTGAGGAGAAGAAATAGAAGAAAAAATACATACATTTATATATTGTGTCATGCGTGTATTTTACTTCGCTCATTTGCAAATCTTCCTTAGAAATTTTCAGTCTTCCATTATGGAAATAGAATCCTGTAACAATCTAAGTTGAGACTTGTTAGCAATATCTGCACTTTTCAGCAATCTGCATAGACAACTTCCTGTACTACATATTTTGTTGTAATACGTATATCTTCAAATCTACAGCACTGTGTTTTTTCAAATTCCAATAATATTTGCTAACAAAGAAATTTATTTTGATTTGGCTCCATATTTTGTGTGTGTGTGTTACTGCTGCCGTTTTTTACTGTGGCAGACAGGACAAGTACTTCTCAAGAGATATTTCACTTTTTTCTTCATGATTAAGTTTAAAATCTAAAAAAGAATAGGCTTAATGAAATTTTGTAACATGAGATTTTCATATCATGAGTTAAAATCTCGAAAAAATGCTGAAGATTGTCTTCATTTTCTGGATGTTTATATGTAAGTCTTTGGCAGGTTGTAATTGCTTAATATTATATGAACACATCTCAATTCAAAATATAAATTTAAGGTGAGGTTCCTTATAAATAATAGTGGGTGTAAAATCATATTTCTAATTATCTTCCTGAAAAGTTTGAAAGTTTATTGACTTTGTCAAGTCTAATTGGATCCAGATTTAGTTGGATAACAGCTTATATTAATTTGTTATGGATGCTGCAGAAAATTACCTCAAACTTGGTGACTTAAAGCAACAAGTTTATTCTTTCAAGACCAGAGTCCAAAATCAGTATCACAGGAATGAAATCAAGGCATCAGCACAACCTCCATCTCTTGAGAGGCCTATGGGGAGAATTCATTCCATGCCTTTTTCAGCGTCAGGTGGTTGCCAGCATTCTTTGGCTTCACTTCAGTCTTCAAAGGCAGCATCTTCAAATCTCTCTGCTCCGTCTTCATGTTTCCTTCTCTTCTCTTTGCTGTCAAATCTCCCTGTGTCTTCCTCTTGTAAGAAACATGTGATAGCAATTAGAGCTTACCCTGATCATCCAAGATTCTCTCTCCACCTCAAAATGTGTAATTAACCACATCTACGAAGACTAAACCATATAAGATAACATTCGCAAGTTCCAGGTATTAGGATGCAGCTATCTTTATGGGGGACCTTTTTAGCCTTCTGCATAGGTAATACAGAAATAACTTTCCAGGCTCAGGATGGAGCCACTCCTGCCCTGGGTACCAAGTCAGCAAACAGAAACTTAGGTAACTTTCGTGTCTCTGTAAATGCTCCACTTGACCAGAAATGTAGCATATCTAGTCAGCCAATGCCCAAACGCCAAGCCAACTCTGGGCTCTATATTTCTTTCTTCCTTCTCACCCCAAACAAGGTTGACTATGTGGTCCCAGTCAATCAGATATTTTCTATTTTTCTGTTCCTTGTTCTTTATTCGTTATTGTATAAAAGCTTCCTGCCTTCCACCCCGTTTTATAGTTCTCTGAAACTGTCCTACTCCATAAAGTGTTAAATAAAGTTCATTTGTATCACCAAAATTGTTTTCATTAATCATTTTTTAACAATTTTTGGTGACGAGGATGGGATCTGAAGCTAACTGCTAAAGGTCTGTAGGACAAGGAGACACAGGCGAGGTGTTCGCTGAACCCTTTGAGCTCACTGCTGTTACTGAGGGGCTGTAGGCAAGTCACTCTCAGATTTGAATTCTACTCCCTTGCATGCAGCTCCCTGATCCAAACAAACTTTATTTTAAAACATGTACAGTCAGTGCTCCATAGCTGTGGGTCTCCGCAGTTTCCACCAACCACAGATTGAAAGGCTTGTGATGTTTGTGCCTGCACTGAACATGTACAGACATTTTTCTCTTGTCATTATTCCCTAAACAATACAGTATAACAACTATTTACATAGTATTTCCATTGTTTTAGGTATTAAAAGTTACCTAGAGATGATATAAAGTATTTGAGAGGATGTGTGTAGGTTATATGCAAATACTACACCATTTTAAACAAGGGACTGGAGAATACATGGATTTCCCCCAGGGATACTGAGGGATGGCTGTATATATATATGTGTGTGTGTGTATATATATACACACACACACACACATATATATATAGTTTCCATAAAGTTTCTGGGGTCCTGGAAAGGTTCCAGAGTTTGTGAATGTTCCCAGAAAGGTTCTAGGGTAGTTATATCAGGAGTCTGCAATGGATGCCAGCCACTGGGGACTCACAAAACCTCAAGGTAAGTCCACAGCATAAACAGTGGAGGACTTGGGAAAATAAAGACAAGAAATTTGGACTGTCTTGACCATCAAAATAAACATCTAAGTAGGCATACGTCAAACTATCAAAGGTCATTAGGGCATCTGCCAATATAAAGAAAATTTCTAGTGGAGGGAGTAGTAGATCTATTACTAATGGGAATCTCAGAAGCCAAAGCTGCAAAATTGTTGGGCACAAGTCGAGTACTTAAAAACTGTTAGAGTGCTCGACATCTAACTCTAAGACTCCATGTAGGATCAGTTGGTCATGGAGTGGGTTAGACTGACAATCACCCGGCAACCTCAAGAAAATTTCAGGGCAATGAGGTACACCGTAAAACACCACAAAATCCCCAAACTAGCAGCATATTCCCCTTAGGTTTTAATTTGGCTTCAAGACATCCAGGGTTTAACTAAAGAAATGGGATCTGGGGCTGGTGGCCTAGTGGTTAAGTTCACCTGCTCTGCTGCAGGTGGTCTAGTGTTTCATTGGTTCAAATCCTGGGTGCGGACATGGTACAGCTCATCAAGCCACGCTGAAGCGGCGTCCCACATGGCACAACTAGAAGGACCCAAAGCTAAGAATATACAACTATGTACTGGGGGGCTGTGGGGGGAAAAAAGAAAAAAAATAAAATCTTTAAAAGAAAACAAAAAAAAAGAAATGGAATCTTCTAGTTTCAAAGAATTGAGTGCTCCACCTTCCAGAACACCTAGTAATTTTATCTCTAAAAACATTAAAATGAATGTAAAACCTTGCCAAATATTCCAAGCTACACTCTACTTTAAACCCTGCTTGCTTAGGATCCTGCAGATAGGATCCCAGGAAAACTGGCAGAAGCCAGCAAAGGGTGGGAATTCTTACAGAGTCAGCTTTCCCAGGTCACTGCAGTACCTGGTCAAGAAAGGAAGGTAAAATTTCATGTTGTCTCTTCCTTTCCAATGCAGGCTCTTGTGAATTTGGTTTTGAGGTGCTCATTGGTTATCGATCCTTTCTCTCCCAAGGACAGCTATCCCTTTTTGTTTGTCTTGTTTTGTGTCCTGAGAACTTGGCTTGTCTTTCTCCCTGCCTGGGGCATGAAGGTTGTCAGTTCTTGCACATTCAAGCAGCTCAACCATCAGGTTAGGGGCCCCAAAGTATGGCTGGACAAAAATGTGGATTGCCCGTCATTTGTGGCTATGGTACTACTGACTGTTGCCAGATCTCAGGAAAGTTGTCTAAGTCCTTCTTTCTTTTGGCTATCTTTAGGAGTGGCTCAGAATCTTGGGAGGGTAGTATCTTTTATTATCTCTGTTACAGAATTTGTCAGCAAGAAAGAAAACTTAAGATGATGGTTAGCTATTTAATGTTGCATGAGATTTTCATGAGTAATCTAAACAATTGTTAACAAGAAAATACGTTTAAATAAAAATTTACAAAGGAATTTTCAACAGTAACTATGCTTGATGCTATGTCTACTTAAAAATAGTTTCCAGAATCTTTTTGGTGACTTGAAACCTTAAAGTTAGAAGTTAAGGTAAGCTAAATGTTGGATATTAATTGAATATCTAGATCACTTCCAAATAAGATAAAATACTGAAACATTAATTATTGAACATAGGTTTGTCCACTTTGGGCTTTCTTTTACAGAGGAACTAAAGATATTTTGGTCTATTAGTAAACGTGTTTTCTGACTCATTGAAAAATTTACTATAAGGAAGAATATACTTCTAGGAATTATTAAATGTATTTATAAATTTGCCAATCCACAGAATGCCAGTGTAACAGACATTTCACAATTACTTACTTCTCAGTTTTCACTAGGGATAAAGGATTCTAAGGGTTAAGAATTCTAATCAAACTACTTAGAAATAATAAAGTTGAAAAGAAACAACTGTGTATGAAAAGTAGGTAAGGAAAGTAAAATGAGTGGTTCTTTCAGAATGAGGGAAAAGGAAAAGACATAAGACAAAATCTGAATGGATATAAAAGAGTTGTAGAAGTTTTGTGGAAAAGGAATCTTGGAAAGGAAATTTTATGCGTGGTCAAGCTGGCTAAGATCGAATGAATTTATTTAAGTTTGTAAAAACTGAATTTTAATATCAAAAGTACATTGGTGCAAAATTAGAATTTGTTTTTTTCTCTGTTAAAAGGGCAATTTTCTTTGATTATTAGTCTACTCTTAAGAAGAAATTTTAAACAAAGGTTTTTCTTTACCTTTTAAGTGATCTGCCTGGACAGCAAAGATTTTGTATCTTACCAGAATAATTTACTGTGCTTCATATTGTCTTTATCAGGTCTATGCTTACTTAAGAAAACCATTCTTCTCAGTATTAAAAGAGCTAAATTTTGTTCAGAATTATGTAACTTTCTGTATTTGCCTTCAAAGTCTTCGTCACTTTGGTTATATGGATATTTTTGACAAACTTCCCCCAAATCAAATTCTAAAGTGTTTTTGACCTCAAACCAACTTTGAGATTTTCCATAAGGCCCCTGGAATATCTCAAAGGATATATCTCTCACCTGGTAAAAGAGAGATGTTAGGTTTCTTTATTATGTTAAATGACCTGGGAAGCATTGGCAAATCAGAAGTGATGATAAATCTTTTTACGTTATATGTGTATACATAAATGTTACTAATATAAGTATTCTAGAAATTGTTTAAAGTTTCTAGAAATTTGTCAATGCTCTCATTGTCCAATTATCCTAAATTATTGTCTGCCAGAGAAATAACTACATTTCTTTATCAAATGAACTCTCATCATATCTTTAATCATGAGCATTTTTAAGTCTTTTGTCACTTACAGACAGTTACTGTTTTACTCTGATGCTTTTGCAAAAGTGAGATTTATGGAAAGATTCTACCATACATTCTTGACCACTGACCCACTGCCAAATTACAAGGTACCAACCCTCGGTGTATATTTCACAACTGAAAAAGGCTCCACTTGACATCTGGTCCTATATAAATGCAGGAGACCTCCAAATCAAATTGACTAGGAAGAATATTAGCCAACATCAGGGTGGACTACTTCCTCCCAAGATGTCAGATCAAGGACATTTCTTTCTATTCTTCCTTCCCTCTCTGGCCATCCTTTTTCTAATACACCATGAAGGTCCTTATAATTCTTTTGTTCATCTTTTGCCTTGCCCTGGCCTGGAAAGGTAATGCTGTTTTTCACATATTTCAGGCCATCGTGAAGGAGGTTGATCTAACCTCCAACTGACTGTTGGATTTCCTATGATGCTGTAGTTCTTTCTGCCCATCACAAACCTCTACCTGATTTCCAATATCTCAGTTTCTCTGGCACAAACTCGCTGGATAAACAATTCTGGAGAAGTGGAGACACAGGTACGTGAAATACATTAACAAGCCAACTGACTTAAAGAAATATCTCCCTCTTCAGGATCTTTCTTGACTTCTTTGATTCTGATTGTCTTGGGTCACGGGTACCCTGGCTCAGGATTGCTCTCCAAACTATGGGCATTGTTTTATTGCTAATAATTATTATTATCTCCATGATATGCTACACGCTCTCAAAAGTTTTAAAAGCATATGGGCAGCCATTGACCAACCAACAGATGGTCTCTTTCAAACTGAAACAACAAAAGAAAACAGAAGAACATAACTAACTCCAAGAATAGGAGCCTGACATTGTCTATTGTGACTACTACACTGAGACCCGAAAGAGGCAATTGTAACTAAGAATCATGCTAAGACCAATATTTTTGATCAAACCTCTTGAATGGTCAAGAGAATGATCAAAGTGGGGACTGTAGAATAACTTCCTAGGCCCAAGAGGGAGCCACTCTGTCCCAGGTACCACATCAGCAAAAGGAAACTTAGATAACTTTTATGTCCCTGTAAATGCTTGGCTTGATCAGAAATGCAGTATATCCTGTCACTCAACCCCCAAAAGCCAAGCCAACTCTGCAACTATTTCCTGTCTTTCTTACCCCAAACAAGGTTGACTATGTGGCTCCAGCCAATCAGATATTTTCTATTTTTCCCTTCCTTGTTTTTTATTCTCTATTCTATAAAAGCTTCCTGTCTTCCACTCCATTTTGCAGTTCTCTGAAAGGAGACTGTCCACTTCATAAACCAGTAAATAAAGTCTGTATCACCTAAATAGTTTTCTTTAGTCATTTTTTAACAGTCAGACTATACAGAGAGATGCTAGCTTTTCTGTTATTAGTGGCATTCGACTTTTTATATATTTCTTTCTTTCTTATTATCTGAAATTGAAGCTCTAAATGCAACATAAATTGCAATATTGTGATGTAAGAAATATGTATTTGGTCATTTAGATGACCAAAATATAATTTTCATATATATTTGGTCTTTGTCCCAGATTCTTGGGTCACAGCTCTCAAAACCCTTGGAATTTCCTAAAAGTTAAGGGCAATGGGAGCATCTTTTTTCACAATATTTCTTCTCTTGTCCTCAGTTTCTGAAATCTCTTCAGAGCCATAAAGATGAAATGAGTGTCTTGTTATTCATAACAAGCTCTTTACTATCACAGCGGGGTTTATGTTAATGAGGTGACTTCTGGAAAGCACCTAAAGGAGGGGGCTGGTTGCCAGGGGAACCAAGGATAAATAGAAGGTTGGAACTTTCAGTCCTACCCCTCGATTTCTGGGGAGGGGAGATCTGGACATTGAATCAATCACCAATGGCCAATGATTTAATCAATCATGCCTATATAATGAAGCCTCCATCAAACACAAAAGGACAAGATTTGGATTCCTTCCAGGTTGGTGAACACGTGGCGATTTGGGCAGAATGCTGCACTTGCAGAAGATTTGGAAGCTCTGCCTTCTTCCCCATTCCTTTCTCTATGCATCTCTTCTATCTGGCTGTTCCTGAATTATATTCTTTTATAATAAACTGGTAATCCAGTAACTAAAATATTTCTGAGTTCTGTGAGCTGCTTTAGCAAATTAATCAAACCCAAAGAGGAGTTAGTTGAAAACTATGATTTATAGCCAGTGGGTCAGAAGTCCAGGTAACAACCTGGACTTGAGACTCGTGTTTAAAGTGAGGGGTAGGGGGTGCAGTCTTGTAGGACTGAACCCTTAACATGTGGCATCTGATGCTAACTCTGGGTAGATAATGTCAAAATTGAGTTGAATTGTAGGATGCTCAGCCAGTTTCCAAGAATTGCTGGATGTGGAGGAAACCCCCTCTACCACATGGTGAAGTTGGTACTAGATCCTCTTATACATAAATTATTCTTACGTCCTTGTTGATGATCTTGCATACACTGAGCAATTTTGCTAAATAGTTTCTGTTTAAATGAAGGGCAAGTAGAAAGCTATATAATGCAAATATATTATTAAAATTTAGTAATTCCTCATAAACTTGCATGTGGTAACAGAAGAGATATGCAAATGTTATTCCCTATTATTTACAGAATTTTGTAAAATGATAAGTTTAAAAGATCTTGAGAAACAATGTGTTATTTATCAATTCTGCACTGTACTTTCAGCCCCTTAATCTCCATGCCATTTAAAATATAATATTTATGTTATATCTTACTCAAATCTACATTCTCATTTCAGTTGAATTTTTAATTCTCATAATGATAATCTCTATTTAGCTGTTATATTTGATCTTTTAAGGTTACTTTTGAAAACATTTCAGTTACTTTTGAAGTTAGTGTAGAGAAGAACAAAAAGCCAATGAAAATAAGTTTTTCTATTTGGTTTTACAGTAGCAGATCCAGTAACTCTTTTCTGAGTTGATTTTTGATCTTTGTAAAGTCCAATCCAGGAAATAGATGGGAGAAAAACTATTGTATTTTATTTCCCTTGTCAAACCAAGTTAAGACTTATCTGTGGTTGAGTAAACACCACAAACTAGGTTCTCGGCTAAATTAGCCCCAGAGCACTATTTCTTGATGCATGTTTGGTCTTTGAAATGAGCAAAACTGCCCTTGGGAGTACTAACGCAGTATATTTATGTTAGATTTTCTTTAACTTTGTCTTTTTATGATTTGTCTAGGCTTAAAATCTTTGTGGTCACAAAATACACACATGACTTTATTATAGTGAGCCTCTTCTGGGAATAAAACGTGAGTTGATATATTTTCCTAGACAAGTTTGTCATAGAGATCTGTTGGTTAACAGATGGTTGAAGCAGATATAATACAGAAGTTACTCTGTAATCTTATCCCCCCCTAAAAAAAAAGGAAACTGTTTATGGCAAAAGGTTGCACTGCTAACACTGGGTCATGATACAGACCTATAAAGACAAGAATGTAAATTACTCCATGAACATTTATTACCCTTACTTAGAATAGAAAACCTGGAGTAATGTACAGTCCCCACCTTCAAATCTGAAAAGAAAATAAAAGAAAGACATCATTCAATCATTCCTAAATGTAGTATTACTGTGGAAGACAGAAGGATTTATTTATTAAAGATCATACTAAAACTAGTGGAACAATGTAAAGATTTGGAATTTCTAGAATGAAAAGCTTAATAGTGACTTATTTAAGTAAATAAGAGATAAATTGGTGGGGAAAAATCTGTAAACTTTAGAGTAACACAACCTTTAAAGAAGTATACGGTATTCCTCCACACCATTTCCTCCGTTTGCAAGCTTTCTCATCTCAGTTCACAGCAACTCTGACCATTCAGAAGCTCAGGCCAATAAACTATGGAATCATTCTTGATGTCACTGTTCTTTCACACCACAAAAAAATGCTGTCCACAAACTGTCTACAACTGTCCATGTCTCACTCCATTTCCTGCTTTCGTCCCAGTCCAAACCAACATTTTTTCTCACCTGGAATCCTAATTCTTCTTTCCTGGTCTTCCTATAATCTGTCCCTCAAGCGTCAGTAGAGTAGTCCATTTACAATATCAATTTGATTATTTCCATCCTCTGTTCAACCTTACAGTGGTTTCCCTTTCTCAGGAAAAGTAATGTCCTTAAAATGGCCTAAAATTATTAACATATTCTGGCTTCCCAGACACAGTGATATTCTCTCCTACTGTTGTCCCTGTTAAACACACCTTTTAAGTCACACTGACTTCCGTGGAGTTTCTCTAACATGCCAGCAAGGGTCAGCCTTGTTCTAATTGTCCTTTCTGCCTGGAGTGCTCTTGCCTGAACAAATGCTAAATTCCCAGAGCTTTCAAATCTGCTTTAACATTTGACATTCTAACTGGAGGCTTACCCTGAACACTCTGTTTACAATTTAACCTTCTTTCTGCTCTTATCTTCCAATTGGGAATTCCAAATTGTAGCGTGTATTCATATCTTATTTTTTATGAATGTATAATACTCCATTCCAGGTATATACAACAATTTGTTTATCCATTCACCAGTTGATGGACATTTGGATTGCTTCCACCTTTTGGATATTGTGAATAGTGTTGCTATGAACTTGCGTGTACTTGTATTTGTTTGAGTATGGGCTTTCAGTTCTTTTGGATGTATATCTCAAAATGGAATTGCTGGGTCATATGTAATTCCATGTTTAACTTTTTTGAGGAAACTCCAAACTGCTTTTTTGATGGCTGAATCACTTTGCATTCCCACCAGCAATGTACTGAGGTTCAAATGTCTCCACATCCTTGCCAACACTTGTTGTCTTCTGTGGTTTTTTGTTGTTGTTTTACTTGTTTTTGATTATGGTCATCCTAGTGGGCTTGAAGTAGTACCTAATTGTCATTTTGGTTTGCATTTCCGTAATAGCTAAAATGTTAAGCATCTTTTCATTGTTGTTAGCCACTCGTAAATCTCATTTGAAGAAATATATATTCAACTTGGTAGATTGAGTTGGTTGTCATTTTATCCTTGAGTTGTAAAAGCTATTTATATATTATGGATACTAGACCCTTCTGCTTTTCAAATATTTTCTCCTATTTTGTAGGGAGTCTTTTAATTTTCTTGATAACATACTTTGATATACAAAAATTTGAATTTTGATAAAGTCAAATTTATCTACTTTCTTTTATTGCTTGTACTTTCTGTGTTGTAGCTAAGAATCCGTTGCCAAATCCAAGGGCCTAATAATTGACCCCTAGGATTTCTCATAAGGTTTTTATTGTTTTAGGTCTTACACTTATGTTGTTAATCTATTTGAATTAATTTTTGTGTATAATGTGAGGTACAGGTCCAAATTCATTCTTTTGTGTGTGGATATCCAGTTGTCCAAGAACCATTTGTTGAGGAAAATATTATTTCCCCATAGAATTGTCTTGGCATCCTTGTGGAAAAGTAATTGACCATAGATGTATTGGTTTATTTCTGGACTCTCAGTTTTATTCCATTTCTCTCTATATATATGCTCATGCCAGTACCACACTGTATTGATCACTGTAACTTTGTATTGAGCTTTGAAATCAAGATGCGTTAGGTCCTCCAAATTGCTCTTCTTTAAAAGATTGTTTTGGTTATTTAAGGCCACTTTGAATTCCATATGAATTTGAAGATTTGCTTTTCCATTTCTGCAAAAAAAGATTGTTGGAATTTTGATAGGGATTAACTGAGTCTGTAGATCATTTTGGGCAGTATTACCTTTTTAAAAATATTGTCTTCCAACAGATGAATATGGCTTGTCTTTTCATTTATTTAGGTCTTTAATTTCTTTCAGCCATGTTTTGTAGTTTTTAGTGTACAGTTCATTCACCTTCTTGGTGAAATTTATTCCTAGGTATTTCGTTCCTTTAGAAGCTATGATGAATGAAATTAATTTTTAAATTTTATTCGAATTGTTCATTGCATATTTATAGAAACACAATCAATATTTTGTGTTGATCTTCTACCCTGCTACTTGCCGAATTTGTTTATCAGCTCTGTGGCTTTCTTTTGTAGTCCTTGGAATTTTCTCTATATAGAAATATATCATCTGTGAATTGAGTTAATTTTACTTCTTCCTTTCCAGTTTGGATGCTTTTTATTTCTTTTTTTTTCTAATTGTCTGGCTAGAACTTCCAGTAAAACATTAAATACCAGTGGTTCAAGGGGCATCCTTGTGTTTATTTATATATAAATTCCCTTATTACACAAAAGAGGAAAAGTTATTTGCAAAAAACTCTAAATATGGGCAAGGAATTGAAAAATGTAAATATGTAATCGATGCAGGGGAAGTGTACATAAGATAGAAGGTATCAGGAATGAGGGCCACATGTAAATATGGACATTACAGTATTCTCAAACAGGGCTACAAATTTGGCTCTGGACTCTTCTGGTGTCCACAGGACAATGGGGAAATCTCAGTTCCATTGTTTAGAGAAAAAAGATGGAACAGACATTTAGATGAGATGAAAAACTTCTCTGATGTATCAATTTGTAAACCTTTTTCTTCTATGAATTTTTATGTAGTGCATTCTAAATAATGGGGTTGATAATATTCTCAGATAATATGCTTTAAAATAATTCAGTAGTGAAGTTGTAATAGATTATTATAGGAAATTTTAGTGCAAGATAAAGACACAAACCATTAAAAGCAATAAAAGGGATGGAGATAGAAGCAGCAAGGTAAAGTGGTTTTAAAGAACAGAGCATCTCTTTGTTATGCTGTCCTGACGAGAAAAAGATCGTCTGGGCAGGCATGAGATTGCACTGCGGCTAGATTAGATCATCTGCTTTCAACTGAGAACAGCCTGGTTGCTGTCCAGACTATCAGTAGAGATCAGTGGGGAGGGAGATAAAGGAGATGCATAAGAGGCAGCAAATCTGGACCTTTCATTAGTAAACCATGCTTCACTCTCGTAATCAAAACTTGGAGAGTGTAGAAACTTGGGAAGATGCATCAACTTCTAAAATGTATTATTAGTCATTAATTTTGAGAGGACAACTGCGTTATCCATTTTTGTCTGTGTCTTTGGTTTTTTTATGTTTTGCTTTGTTTTACCAATGACATTGTGCCATTATACCTGAAAATCCAAACATCTGGACTGGTATCACTTCAAATTCACAGTAAAGAAATATGATTTTATAGGTTACTGTATTACTGCATTTAATACAAAATTATACGAATAAGTGAATGCATCTTTTAAATATTTCAGTCCTCTCTGAAGCATGGTCTGAAATATCAGTAGTAAATATTAAGTTAGCAGGGTACAGATTATCAACAGTTTTATTTATTTATTTATTTATTTTCATTGAGATATAATTGACATATATCATTATATTAGTTTCAGGTGTATAACATAAGGATTCTATATTTGTATACACTGCTAAATGATCACTAATATTTTTTATTTTTAAAAGTAATTGGAGAGATGATTCTGCTGCTAGTCTACTTTTTCCTAACTTTTGCTGCTGACGTATCATGGTATTTGTGTGACAGCTTCTAGACAAATCACCAAAGAAGTCATATGGTCTTGTCTTATTGTGGGAGGAATAGGCTCAGGGACTAAAGATAATAATTAAAGAGGATCACATAAAAATTATGTGAGAAATTGAAATTAATAAAATGTGATAGTTTCTCTTCAAATTTATTTAGCTCCACTTTCATAGGAATCTTGACTATGGGAGGAGGGCAGTGTGTACAATTTTATAAGGCACTCCATGTGTTACTTAGTCTAAGAATGTGGAAAGCTATGGAAGGAGGTGGAAATGACTAGGAAGGGAGAGGATAATTTGTGAGAGAGAGTTTTTGTAGATGAAAGAGATCTGAAATATTGGTTAATTTGGCTTGTGTTTTATTTTTTGAATTATATGCTCAGCTAAAATATCTAATGATTCTTACATATCAAGATCTTAGGAGTTATTTACTTTGTGGTTTATTTTACTTATTTCATAAAAACAAGGTGAAGAAACTAGTCATTTTTCACCTTTTTTTTGTTTGTTTTTAAAGATTGGCACGTGAGCTAACATCTGTTGCCAATCTTCTTTTCTTTCTTTTTCTTCTTCTTCTCCCCAAAGCCCCCCAGTACATAGCTGTATATTCTATTTGTAGGTCCTTCTGGTTGTGCTATGTGGGACGCCACCCGACAAGTGACACCATGTCCGCACCCAGGATTTGAACGTGGGAAACCCTGGGCCGCCAAAGTGGAGTGCGCAAACCCAACCACTTGACTATGGGGCTGGCCCCTAAACTAGTCCTTTTTTAGTGAGCAATGGGTACATTTCAATACATTGCAACTCACTGAATATTTTCAGCTCAACGCTTCCAGAAAGTTTGGAGATATATTCTTTAGAGCAAAGCAAGACTATATCTAAGGATAATAAACTGTTGCCTATAAGCAGGTGTTTCCTTGTTCATTCAGTTTTCTGTATATTATACTAGAACCTTGCATGTGGTATCCTCCCCCACTCCTCCATGCCATAAAAATATACAAGGTTAATACTGAAATTACGGGATGTTTTTACTGTTGTTCCCACCATAGGAAACTTGATTCCTAAAATTCAAGGAAAAAGTATACTGTTATAGACTTAAGGTCATTTTTGAGTTAGTGATTAATTAATTAGTGTCAGCAGCATAGACAGAACTGGATAGAATACACAGGACTAATGCACACCCTAGACCTACTCAATCAGAAACTCTTGGGACTAAGTTATAGCATATGCTATTGAAAAGAAGTTCTTCAGATGATTTAGAATGAATAAGAAACCCCAAAGCTGGTAATATTCCCATGAGAAGAAATAGGATCAGAAGGTACACTAAAGCACAGAGGTGGGGATAGCTGATAAAACAGAGCAAGCACAGAAAACAGGGTGTAAAACAAAGAATGCTTAAAAATAAAAGAATATAAAAAATAAAAGAGGAAACATCGCGTGAAAATGAAAGTAGTATGGCATAAAGAGACTGGATTATCAGACTTGAAGCAAACCTGGTGAGAAAAACATCAAGCAGGATTTAAACCTAAAGTTGAGCAAAGCATTTATCTTAGAGTAAAACATGTTGGAGTTTTATACTCCACTACTTATAGTCAGGATTCCTGTCTGTATTCAACTTTTTGACCCACACAGTCTTCCACATATTTGATGCTCAGTACACATATTCAAGATGGACAAATGCTCTCTAACTAGTAAAGCATGAGTAAATTCCCACAGTAGTGGAGAAAGCGCTGATTGCATTGCTGGTGACTGTTCCAGGTATGCACAGGGCCCATCTGCTGTACCAGATGCCTACTGGTTGATCGGACAACAAACGTGTGGGAGGCAAAAGGCATCTCTTTCCAAGAAGGCCACCAGGAAAGAGGCCAATGCAACTGTGCCAGGACAACTCCTAACCTCTGTCCATAGCCTCACAATCACCTTGAGCTCCCTAATTTAACCAGAAAGCTTCTGTAAGTGTGGACAGATGATTCGACTGCATTTTACAGTTTGAAATAAACAGCCCTTGAACATTTTTGATAAAAGTTAATTTGCATCCTGTCCTTTAAGCAAACAGTGTGTTTGCTATGCCTTCCTTTAAACATACTAAGACATCAATAGTTTCTGTAAATACTTCAGTGGGCAATATTTCTAAATTAACCCTTTATTTTCAAGTGCTTGATGTGAGTGATGTATACATTCTCCTAAATGTAAGCATATTTCCTTTAGCTATAATTATAAAAAGCTATGGATTGGGGAATAAAATCTAATGATTTAACTTTCTATTTCAGATTGTCAATCTCTCACCTGTAAGTAACAGGGTTGTGGACAAAAATGCAGACAATTATATTAAATTTAGCTTTATTTTCTCCAGATTATTATAAACCAATATCATTATTGCAAAATATTTTGCTTTAATAAACGAATGTCTGTTCTCTAATCCCAGAAAGTCTTATTTATATGCCAATTTTCCTCCTTTTAACTTACTTTGACTTTCTTTGCCCTTTCCCTTCTCTATTTCATGTCCTTTCCTGGCCCCTCCTCTTCCTTCTCCTCCTCCTCTATGGCCTCCTCTTCCTCCTTCTTCTCTCTCTCTGTCTCAGGCATCCACACATACACACACATACACAACCACACATTCGCAAGCACACAAAGTCATTATACCTTGAGTAAATACAGTATATGAGGGTACTAGGTTTATAAGGTAATAAAATGAGTAAAAGGAAATCTTGAACATCCTAACAACCCAGTCCATAGGGACGAGCAGTATGAGTGATACTAAGGACATAGTATGTGCCATGTCTCATATTAGCTCGCTCGGTTTATCCTACATCTACTACACAGCTCCTGGTGTTTTTGTGGGTTGGAAGAGGGGATGGGTAGGCATTTTGCTTTATAGATAAAAACAAGAACACTGAAACTCAAAGAGGTTCAAAAGTAGACCCAAGCTCACACAGCTATAAGTGGCCCAGGTTGACATGGAATCCAAAATCTGTCGGATTTGAAAGCCCGCACTCATTCTCCTGACTTGACTGCTTTTGCCTCTCTGAAACAGTGGGTTTTCTTACAAGGCGAGTGGAGAAGCAGCTGGCTTTGCTCAGCCTGGCATTGTTTAAGTGTACTTCTCACTGTGGACCCTGCCCAACCCTACCTAATACGCAACAGGATATTAAAATAGACTTACAAAAGCTGACGAGACGCATTTTATAAGAAAATAAAATATTAGAAAAGCTTTTCTATGTGTTATTACAAACCAAGTTTAAAACAAGAGCCCACTTCATATTAAAACCTTGATTTCTCATAAAAGGAAATGTCAAGTCCTTGAAACTAATAGTGATATATTTAATGTTTAGTCAAATATAAATACTTCTAGTTCATAGGGTATTATATTGTAATTTTATTAGCATAACAACTTTGATCAGCTAGGTATCACTTTGCTGTTAAAAATATGTGAATGAAGGGTAAATACCTTAATGATGAAGCTTTATTTCTTTTTTTATTTTTTTGAGGAAGATTAGCCCTCAGCTAACTACTGCCAGTCCTCCTCTTTTTGCTGAGGAAGCCTGGCCCTGAGCTAACATCCGTGCCCATCTTCCTCTAGTTTATATGTGGGATGCCTACCACAGCATGGCGTGCCAAGCAGTGCCATGTCCACACCCCGGATCCGAACCAGCGTACCCCAGGCTGCCGAGAAGCGGAACGTGCGAGCTTAACCGCTACGCCACCGGGCCGGCCCTGAAGCTTTATTTCTGAATGCGACAGAGGGAAGAAGAAAAACTTCTGGAGTGGACAGACGTAGGTTTGGACCTCAGATCTGACACTAATCAACTCCTTGATCTCTGAGAATAAACAAAACTTGTCTGAGGAAGTCGACTTATCTTTAAATACACGGAGAATTGTCGCAGTCTTAATGGGTTTTGACGTAAATTAAGATGATATTTGAACGTATTTACCACTCTGCCAGCCACAGGTATCATTTATTGACGTACAGTATTTACAGAATTTATAACAAATTGTTAAATTTAGTTTTTTCTTAGTTCTGTTCAGAAGAAGATCTTTGTTTGTTTGTTAGTTATGTAGTTTTGGCTCTATAGACAGTCAAGCCCATAAAAACGATACAATTTTAAAACCTCTGATTAGGCAACCCCCCATCCTGGTAAGAATCAGAAGAGTTGGGCATCTTTGGTATCTAACAACCAGGGCAGCAGCACATCTCTCTTCATTGCCCTCTGACCTCTGCCCCTTGGAGCTTTGCCTTCCAGCACACCTTCGTACATCCCCATGGCTCAGTGCCTGCCTGGCTTCTGGCAAGGTTGAGGGAAGTAGAATTTTTTGCTCTCAATTGGTTGCTTTTAGTGAGGTATAATGTTAGAAAGAACTTGATCATTTAAATTCAAATAGGTGTTTTAACAGGTCAGGCAAACATTTTTATAAGGGCTGATGCCTTACAATAAATACATTCCTTATGATGTAAGTCCAACTAGCTGACTTTTGTGTTCTTTTTGCAAAAAAGGAAAGGAAATTACTTCTTAATGTCTCTCAAATCACACAATGGCCTCTTCCTCATGTGGGTGTGAATGTTGGCCCTGCTGACTGAAGTGGGAAAAATGGCGTCATCCACATCTAAAGAGGTGGTTGATGCAATCTGCCAGGTGTCACTATCCTGGGAATCTTTCTGTACAGCAAGGAGGCTTAGGATTTCTCCTTGTCCTCCTAGTCCAGTGAAAACCTAGTTCCCATCTGCTCTCCCGTAGTAAGCCAGAGGCAGGATAAATTTGAGTTTTGAGAAGTAATTGATTTTTATAGATATTTTCTAAGTATTTCAGAAGTTAACTTACACAGTGTCAAAGTTCTAAGAAATTTAAGTAGTGGTTTGAAACAAAATGAGACATATCAATCAAAATCTTGGCTTTTCAGGAGAGTAATGGCTTAGAAGGGGCAACTAGAGAAATATGCTATTTGGAGAGTTTATTCCAGAGAATGTTGATCTATTGTTTCTCACAATAAGGAGAAAAAGTGTTTGAATTACATTTTAACAGAAACAATATCAGAATAATTTTCTAAGAATAGTTATTAAACGTTTTGTCTAGAGATATTTGAAAAGAAAAAAGGCAGAATTCTACACTGAATGGTTTAGAGATAACTAACCAAAGATGTTTGAAGGATGTGTTTGAGTTTGGTGACATTTTTTAATGTTAGTTTTTTTTTAAAAAAACAAATGTTTTCGTTTTACTACTAAAATTTACATGTAACAGTATATAACATAATTTTTAAACAATCTAGTAAATAATAGCAATAGTAACAATTATACATTTTTTTCCTTAAATCCTCTTTGCTTTTTCCTTTTTATTTTGGGGCCGCATGTGTAGCGGTACTGGTAGAGACATCATAGTTTGGTCAGTTATGGGGCATTGAAGCATACAGATCTGAGTTCAAATCTTGGCTCCTTCTCCTAAAAGCATATGACTATGGTTAGGACATGCATACGGTCATGGCTCAGTCTCCTCTCCAGTGAATTAAGGACAGTAATAACCAAACTTGTTTTGATAATAAAAAACTATTTTTAAAGTGCATTGACCCATCTGGAGCTAAATAATTATTATTCTGAAATAATAATTATTGAAAATCTTTGGGTGAAAATCTGCCCATATCCATTTTTTCATTTTGTTCCCTAACCTTATGAGATATAATTGACACATAATGTTGTGTAAGTTTAAGGTATACAATGTGATGGTTTGATACACATATATGTTACAAAATGACATCCACAATAAGGTTAGTTAACACATCCTTCACTTCACGTAATTATCATTTTGTTGTTATTGTTGTTATGGTGAGAACATTAAAGCTCTACTCTCATAGAAACTTATAAGTATACAAACCAGTATTAACCATAGTCCCCATGGTGTATGTTACATTCCAGAACCTATTCATCTTATAACAAAGTTTGTACCCTTTGACTCACGTCTCCCCATTTCCCCCTCTTCAGCCACTGGCAACCCTCATTCTACTCTCTGTTTCTATGAATTTGATATTGTTATATTCCACATATAAGTGAGATCCTATATTTGTTTTTCTCTCTGTGACTTATTTCACTTAGCATAATACTATCAAGGTCCATCTGTGTTGTTGTAAATGGCAGAATTTCCTTCTTTTTATGGCTGAATTATATATAGAGAGATAGATAGATAGATATATGTATATCTCACAATATATATTGTATAGAGTATACACACCAAGTGGTAAGAATCTTGGGGGCCATCTTAGAATTTTGCCTACAATAAAGACTTTTAAATTCATTTGCTTTTGAATGTAACATTTCAGTTCAGAAAGGAATCTATTCATTATTTCCAAAACTCATTTCTTTGTAGAAATAAATATGAGTATACACTTGTGGCATTTATTGAGATTAATGCTTCAAACTTATAGACAGTATTTATATCGCCCAGCTCTAAAACCAGTTCTAGAAGTCAAATCACATGTAAAGAAATACAGTTATCTTGTATCCCTAGAAACAACTATACTGAAGCTGGGAGGACTCATTCATTATTTTTTATCAATGGATATTTTGGATGGATGGAGATTTTATATATATATGAGTATATATCACATTATATCACATATTTTGATATGGTAATATCACTATACTATTTCTAAATAATATACTAAATATTCCTGAGTATATCCTATATTGTAAGGCAATAAATATTCTTTGTACTATAACATGTCTCAATGGCACTAACGTGTTAGTCAGGAATAGAAGTGAGAATCCAACAATATGACAGAAAAAGATAAAGATTTTCAACTAATACAGAATTATTAAATTCTACTATTTTGCATGCTGAAAGAGAATTAAATTTATACCCACTTGTTAGTGTATGGTATCTAAATGCAACAGAGGACAAACTTCTGCTTAATAATATACTTCCCTTTCCAAATTTCAGTGTTATTCTTACTCTTATTTTTCAGTTTCATAAATATAAACCATAACAAGCCT
Source organism: Equus asinus (assembly GCF_041296235.1). Lineage (NCBI taxonomy): Eukaryota > Metazoa > Chordata > Mammalia > Perissodactyla > Equidae > Equus > Equus asinus. Next base: position 175,797,499 of record NC_091790.1, read on the forward strand.
TCTACATATAAATAAGTATATCTACATAGAGAGAAATCCATAATAGCAAAATCACTCAATTATTTAAACTTCTTTTTAGTTATAAAAACAAAACCTACATATTGGTATTACCAAAAGTAATTTTAATGAGCCATCAGCTGATTGCTTTATTGTATTCTCTTTCAATTTTATTGAAATCAAATTATTGAAAATTACTTGACTTACAAAACATTTATGCATCATCCCTAGAGTCATTCACTATCTTAATTTCTTAGAATTATACTGAACATGTTTTTGTAAGACTTCTCGATGGAGTAGTAATCTACTTGTTATTCTCTCACTGAGGCAACACTTTTAACTTAACATAGCCTATAAATACCTTATTGACTAATGCATGATAAATACTAAAGAAATGAAAGTATTTCACCCAATGTAAGGAAAATTCAAGAGACTGAGGGAAATCTTCAAATTACTTATATTTAACTTAAATCAACATCACCAAACAATGTTTCTTTGACTTTCAAACGTGTTCTTTCCAGCTAATTACACATTCTAGTAAGGAGTATTGCAAATAGCAGAAAAGAATCGCTTACTTTTCAAAATGTGAAAATTCACGTGTGTAAGTGTATATGTGTGTGTCAGTACATTATGTTTTATTGATGCTCTCTTTGCTTTGTCTCACAGTCTTCTCGAGAGAGAGATTTGTTTTTGTATTCCCACACAGAAGATGGAAAGTCATTAAAAGAAAATTGTCCTTACTTATGCATTCCTATGCTCTCAAATATGTGAATTCAGAATAAGGCTCTGTTTCTATCTTCGTGCTTTGCCCTTAACAGACACATATAAAACTGAGGGGAAAATAGACATATTTTAGTTATTTATTAAAAGAAGTATCCTTTATTTAATTCCCTGTGGATTTTTACACCCTAGGGAAGTATATCTGGTACTACTTGGGGTAGGTAAGTGTAATAAAAATTTAACTCTTTTTGATGTTTGACTGCTAACAGATTTCAAGCCCCACCACTCACCCTTTCCCTCCATGCAACATTGGGACAAGTTGATTCAAAGTCTGGGTATTCCCTCTTTTGGTGTCAGTGGGAAGTTCAAATCACAGAAGTACTGGGTCCCATGCATGTGAACCTCTAACCACAACACAAGCCAAGCTAGTCTCCTTTTCCTAGTCTCTCTAGTCATTTTTGGAGCTGTTTGGGAGCCTGCCCCTCTCTCTGAGGAAAGCCTCAGGATGTGAATAATTAACCTTTCTGTATCCTCTTTGTGAGTGTGCATTTAAACATCTTTTGAGCTCCTCATGTGCAAAGCATTTTGTTATCAGCGTTAGTAACATTTTACAAAAGACGTAGCAGTGGGAAGACTATATGGGACAGATGTAGATTAATTTGACAGGTCGGGAGAAATGGTATTTTGGCATCAAGATACTTAAATATATCCTTGATGCTTGGGGGAGGTAATTCACAACATTGTACCTACAGCCGTTAAGATTCCTGACATAGTTGAGTCATATTGTTGCTATTTCAAAAGCAGAAAAGAGTTTCATCAGTGCATTATTCTCTATTTGAACGAAATACAATATCTAAAACTATATCTTGGATTTCTACCAATCACAAAGCGAATAGTTCAAATGGCTTACGTTAAGCAACTTCAAAACAACCAGGACTTCTCTCTGAAGATTTCTTTCTTTGATTCTTCAGACTACTACAGGTTAACTGTTTATAAGAAATGTGCAAAAAATAAAAAATGATCTGAAGAACTTCAATAGTGATAAGTTTTGCCTCTTTTTTAATATCCTTAATCAAAGTGATTACAGAAACACAGAAATGAAATAGCACTCATTTTGTAGTTAAATTACAGGACGGAAGTCATATAGACAATATTGCTATAAATACAGGACATTTGTGTCTGATAAAGAAGAAATACATCAATGAACAGAAAATCTAGTCTCACTGATACAGCCTTCTCTTTTGGTATACCTTCTATTTATTGTGTAGGATATTAGATAGGGCAAGCTCTTTTCAGCTGAGAAGACTGGACAGAGTAAAAAGTCACTGTGATAAAATGAGGACTATTACAAAATTTTGTTCACCTTGCAGTATTTTTCTCAGCAGTCTTGGTGTTACAGGCCTGCTCTTCTACTTTGGCTTTGAATTTTCACCAGGGTCATTCATTTGGAACAAAAATACAGAAAAGAATTGTAAAATAATAATACAAATAATAATCATTCTATTTATGGCGGTGTGTGGTATATCAGGCAAGGTCTAATTATTTTACATGCATTCTGATTTTTTTAATTCTCAAAAGAAATTCTACAGGTTAGATTGAATTTATTACAAGCTTGATTTTGCAAATGAAGGAAGTAAGCTCAAGCTAGATCCTCCCATGGCCACAAGATAGTGGCTGTGGTTCCGCACATTGCACATACATTGCATCCAAATATCATTGTGTGCTTTGCTGCTTCCCTGTCTGTAAGTTCTACCATAGCCATTAATATTGCCTAGTGTTGGTGGCGTGTGTATCTGAGTTCAATTTGTGTGACATTCTCAGACTATAAACAGATTGATGAAAGACCAATAGATGGGCAGGAAGATAGAAGAAGAAACTGCCTTTGGAACTCTTGACACCTCTCTTTCCCAAACTCACTTTCTGATCTGGTCATCTTTGCAATTTCTTTTCACTAATGAAAGCCGCCCCCAAAATTGCAGAAAAGTGAGGAGTACGGGAGTTGTTTTTGACCCAAGGTCTGTCACCAAATGGGTAATTATGAAGCAGTTCTAGAAAACTCCTTCATATTTCTTTCCAACTAATTAAATGGTAGAAGCTGATTCTTTCTCTTAGAATAATGTAGCATTAAATGTAACTACAAGTTGGTTACTGGGAGATAAGCTAATATGTGTTTTAAAGGTATTCTTCATTCTTAAAAGTTTAGTAGGTATATTTCATAATTGCATATGTGTACATATTTCTCTCAGAATTTCCTAACTTTACGCTTAACATAAAGTTTCTTTATGCTTATCCTATGTTTCTTTAGAATTTGTCCATAATTAAACAGCTGGCATCATGCATAGGTTTAAGCCAAAATGTTGATTTTCATGTAAGACCGAGAAGACACAAATTTACTCGTTTGTAATAATAAAAGTCATAAGTATGCTGTTTTATAACAACGTTTTCTTTGAGAATACTGAATACATGAAAGGGAGTGCATGATAGAGAACAATTGTTAGGAGCGCGGTGCAGGAGGCAGACTGTTGAGCTTAATTCTTGCTCCATCACATCCTAGGTGTGTAATCTCTGACAAGCTGTCATCAGTGTTTCCATTTCTGCCTGTAAACTGGGGACGTAAAAGTACCCATCTCATAATGTGCACGTGAAAGTTAAAAGAGATAAAACATAAATCCTTAAAACGGTTGACACATGATAAACGTCTAAGAAATGTTAACTATTATTATTTTTATTTTCTGAATGATTTAAAATTTTAAGCTTAAGTAGAATTATGATTATGCAGGGTATTTTTTAGCCTTTGGGATAAAAACATATCCACGATTTCATAAAGCAAGCATTGTAACAAGATACTTTTTCCCTTACATGAATAAAAGCATTTTCTGAAGCCTGTCAATTTTTCTATATTTTTCCTATTACACATGTATATGCAAAGATATAATATTCTACATATAATTGTACATCTCTTGTGCAGTAAAATCTTTCTCAACCTAACTAAATTATACCTTACTAAAGTTCTTTCTGCATTCGCTGAGTTTTCCCTTTGCTTTTAAATAATAAAGCACTTTCGCAAATAGCTCTGATTAGAGGTGAAGGGAAAGAAGAAAATGGATGAATGAAAGGAGGAACACTGCGCCTCGGCCTGGTCTGGAGACTCTATATGGGAGAAAGCCATCACCTGGACTGACGCTGGGACGCTGATTGCCAACAGCCCCGCACAGGGACCCTCTCTGTGCTCTGCAACACGATCAGGTGGACGGTGGAGACTGCTGCTTGCCATTTGCAACTCAGTTGTCAGTTGTGACTGTTAAGCTGGCTTATTCTAGAATTTACTTCAAACCCCTAAGGTTCGCAGGACTGCTATTATTACATTAGTTTGGGCACACAAAGACTCAATTTTTGTCTTTCATTATTCATAAGGTAAAACCCTTGAGCCTCAAGGCAGCAGCCAGGATCTTTTTTCACCAGTAACTATAAAAAATTACAGTCGCTGTTTTCAGGGATGCTGTGCACTGAGTGTAAAGGGGAGAGGGGACATGAGTATTAAATATGGATTTAATTCCTTTTTCTGCTCTGGTATACATACACTTTTCTCCTGTCTTATAAAATCACAATATAAAAATATCAACTCATTGCTCAATAGTAGTTTTAAATTATTTTTTGAAATAATTTTGGTATTATAGAAGTTGAAAAATAACACAAAAAATACCAGTTTAACATTCATCTAGCTTTCCCTCAGATGGATATCTTAGATATCTATAGTATCATTACCATAACTAAGAAATCAACATTAGTATCATACGATTAACTAAACTACACACTTTATTTGAATTTGACCAATTTTTCCACTAAAATCCCTTTTCTGTTAGAGGATTCAATGGCTAGGTTTTCGCATCAGTTTTCAGTCCTTATGATAGCACTTATGAAGGCATCATTATCACCATTTTAGTGCTGCTAAAACTGAGGTTCAGAGAGATTAAACAGCTTACCTACATCTCGAGAAGACATTGGTTTTGTGGCCTCAAATCCAGGGCGCTCTCCACTAGACCATACTGTTTTCGGTACACAAAACAGATTCACTGCCGAGAGACTTGACTTTCCTTGGGAACAAAGTAAATGAGCAATCTTCTTATAAAAATTTCTTTATGTACATAAGTGTGTACTTTACAGCTGTTTTGAAAAGCATACATTGACATTTATTTGGCAATTAGTGAATGATATATTTAAAAAGATGAGTAAATAAATGATGGCTAATATCATTGAATTATATTGTATAAATATGCATATTTATTCCCAAAACAGGTTATTTTCAAATTTTCATTTAGGGCTTTTCTGAAAGGCTCAATATTTTTAAATAAGAGTTGATATTAAAATATTAAAAGTACCACAAAGAACATTTCAAACTAATTTCTTAAAGTGCTGGTTTGTGCTCTTTATTTTAATGTAAATAATTAAAATAAAATTTCTTTTAAGGTAAAACATTCAAAATAAAAGTTATACAGGAAAAAACAATGATTTTCTTCTTTTTCCTTACCCCAACTAACCCGAAATGAAATTGTTGTTAAGAGTTTCTTAAGAATGCTTCTAGGAAAAAAGGGAACATTTAGAATAGTCCATTCTCCTTCGTACTTTATTCTCATAACAATTTTAACAATTTGTACATACAATCATGCCTTATACATTCTATTGACAACTAAATATTCCATTTATCTGCATATTGTGATTTATTTTAGAGGTGTTAAATTGATAGCCATTTTTTGTTATTTTCATTTTTATCAAAGCCGTAATTTCTATGATGACAGATTAGGCAAAAGGGCCCTTGAGAAAATCTGTAGAGTGAATTCCCAGGAGGAGAACAGTTGGGGAAATGATAAGTGCATTTAATTTAATAGTTATTTTCAAATTGTCCTTCAAAAACGATTCCAGAAAAATTATAATATGACCAAAAACATATGAAAGTACCTATTTCCCACAGTCTTTCCAACAGTGAGCACTAACGAACGTCTAAAAATTATATTTACCCATTAGGTTGTTGTAAAAGGGACCAGGATTTTGTTTTGATTCATACTGACTTAATTATGAGGTGGAGCATCTTTTTAGATGCTTACTGACCATTTGCATTTCCTGTCATAAAAACATTTTTTTAAATTTATTTTTCCCTAATCTATTTTTGTGATTTATTTTTGCTGCTCTATTTCTTATTATCTTGTTAAATTGAGGATAATAGTCCATTATCTCATAGGTACTTCATCCCCTACTCAAACTTTTTATTTCCATTTGACCTTATATATGGCAAGTTTTCCGTTCAGAAGAATTTGTTTTGGTTTTGGTTGTTATTTTAGGCTGTCAAAATTATTAATCATTTATTTTCTAGTTTCTGGACTTCCAATCAGGCTTAGAAAATTTTTACTCCAAGATTAAAAAAGGTAAACTTGATAGATGTGTATGCTTGTGTATGAGTGTCTGGGTATTTAGTAGCTTTATCGAAGTATTGTTCACGTGCTATAAAATTCACTCATTTCAGTAAGTGTACAATTCAATACCAGAATCCAATATGAGAACATTATTACCACCAGTAAAAAGATGTCTTGTGTTTATTTGCAGTCATTTTCCATTCCCATCCTTATTGTCTGAATAGATTTGTCTTTTCCAGATATTTCATATTAATAGTGTCAAACAAAAATAATATAACCAGTCATTTTTCTAGCAAAATGAGTTTATTTGGGAATAGCAGAGAATTGCAATTCAGGATAAGCAAGCTATGACAGCCATAGACAAGTCCACAGAGACAAAGAGCAGGTTAACTTTTATACTAGGTTTTGGGAGAAAATTGGGGAGGGCTGTTTTTTTTTCAGATTTTATTTTTTTCCCTTTTCTCCAGGGAAGGCTGTTTTAAATGGAAGTTCATTGCAGGAAGACAAAAGTTCATGGTGGTTATGGCTTCTCATTAGCTGAGCTGCAGCATTTCTCATTGGCTGGGCTATTGCTAGGTAAGGAGGAAATTTTCCTTCCTCTTTGCTGAGATATGTAAAGGAGGTCCTTCCTGTGGAGTCTGAAAACAAGGGTCAGTGATATTGTGTGAGAGCTCCCCCTTCTGAAGTTACGTTCCTGGCTCCATTTTAGATAAGGAGTCCTTTATTTACTTTCACCGTAGGATCACATGATATGTGGATATGTGGTCCTTTGTGTCAGGCTTCATCCACATAGTATAATGGTTTGGGGATTCATCTGCGTGCTAGGATGAATTGTCATCCAATCCATGAATATACTTGTCTATACATTTACTTAGATTTTTTAAAATTTTTCTCAGCAGTATTTTGTAGTTCTCAAAGTACAGGTTTTGCACTTGTTTTGTTCAATTTAAACTTAAGTATATTTTTACCTTTCATGATATTGTGAATGAAAATATTTTATGTTATTTTCAAATTTGCATTGCTATTATGTAGAATTTGCAATAAAATGTATTAGGATTTAGGTTTAGATAATTTTAACAGGTTTACTATGTAGGTGAGAGAAAATTCCATGTCTGGGCTTCATAGGATATTCGTGTTCCTGGTGCTGGATTGCCAAATTTCAGTAGCATCCTCTCCCCAATCATTATGGCAACAATAATAGAATCTATAATTTTAAAAAAATGCTCCTTAGAAGACTTTACCATGCTCTGCTGTGAATCATTCTGTAGAGCTTACCATGTAGTGTCTGAGCCTGTGTGTTCCCATCAGTGACTATGCCTTACTTTTTCTGCTCTTTCTAGTGCCCGCCCAGTACTTGGCATGGAAGCATTCAGTATGTCTGTTAAACTACTATATTGTGAATGAAACCTTGGAGGTTTCCAGTGATAAATTTACCACGTCGTTGAGAAGATTTTGTGGATGACACCTCATCCATATTTACTGCTTCACTTTACTGTTCGTGTTTTGCATGTAAGGAGCTCATTGATTTCATTTTACTGGTTGAGGAAGCGAAAATCAAAGGATTTAAATGACAGAACTGTTATATTTTTCTTTAATTGAGAGAAAAATCTCAATTTGACTTAAAATATCTTTGAATTGGTAAAGATCACGGAGATCATTTAGTTTAATTGGCCAATTAGAAAACACATCCCTTCTATAGCGTCACTCACATGATTATCGAGGATGCTTAAAAACCTCCAGTGATGTAGTTAATATACTTAATAGACAGAATACTTGAGAAGGCAACCTTTTGTTTTGCTAGGAAGCTATAAATATTTAAGTAGTGAATTTAAATGCGTCTCCTTTTATCTAATCATATTTAGTCATATGTTTGCCCTTTGGAAGAGTATAATTTGCTTCCAATACGGAAATAATAGCTTGTTACATAGGCAAACTCAGCTGTAATGTTTCCCTTTGGCACTCTCTTCTCCAAGCACAAAAAAACATATATCTTCAACTTTCTTGGTTTAGTTTTATTTTTAATCCCTAATCAGCCTGGTCACCTTCTTCTAAACTTTTTAATTCTTCAATAGCTTTCTTAAAATGTGGTGCTGAAAATGAAATATGATACTCTAAATGTGCTTTTAGTGAAACCCATGTAGTCCTTTTTTAAAGCAATAATCACGTTATTTTGTAGATGTTTATTTATCTGTTTGTATTTCCTTGCAAGACTAGGAACTCCTTGATGACAAATACTTCATCGTATTACCTCTACATGATAAGTTGAATTAAAACTATTGAAGTGTGTTAACATCTTTGTATAGTACCAGACTGTGGTTATGCATTTAGCTATGATGTTAGATTGTTGAAGATGAGATGTTGACACTTTTTTTAGTAAGTGCAAAATTATTCCTGCCATATCCTTTATCATGTGTTGTGTGTATCTTTATGATACAATTGGGTACAGAATTTCCTGATTCTGCATGTAAATAATATTGTTCTGTTAAGCCTTCCAAAAGTAAAAAGCATGATTAGAGAAAATAATTTTTCCTGGAAGACTCAATCCTTGCAAACCTAAGATACAGTTTTTTAATCATACTTTTTCTCTATTCTGAACATCCCTAAAAAACCTATTCATTGAAGTTCTCCATAACATTTGGTTTTGCAGAAAAAAATAAGTTATAATATCAGTACATTTAACAGACACAAACTTTTTAGAGATTCCAAATTTAATATTGTCCATATTATGTTCACTTCCACTCATTGCTTTCATTCATGGTCAGTCCTAAAACCTCCTTCTTTGAGCCTAGGTCCTTGTGGTAAACTTTTTTTGAGGATCTGCCACATTTGCTCCCCCCGGTCTTTAGACAAATAAGACACTCTCCTGTTTGTGACCTTTGCTCAAATGATGTTTACTTAAAAGCATCTCCCTTATTTTTAAAGTATCACTAATTTTTCCTAAGAAACGGCATTTTGTGTGTGTGCGTATGTGTGTGTGTGTGTTTCCTACATCCAATAATGGCACTTGCTCCAGAATTTATTCCTTTTTTATTCTGGGCTTTTGGGGGCATATTTTATTTCCACTGCCTTCTCTCTACTCTGTTTTTCATATCTCTCTCCCAGACCATCAGTGAAGTCATCTGAAATACACAAACATTGTCCCCCTTAGTCAATACTAACTGTCATGATTGGGAGAATGCTACTACATTTGTGTGCAGGGACCTGGCATCCTATAAAAACCCAAAATATCCCAATCCAGTCAACAACTGTTCTGTAACAAGCTGGTAATTTCATTTAACCGCTCATGTGACTTCGCTAAGCTCAGTACTTTTAAGCCTATGGCATAATAACACCTGCCTTCGTAGGAGTTTTGCATGTTAAAAACATAAGGTAAACAAGAACTCTCCTTCATTGTTGGTGGGAATGCAAAATGGTACAGCCACTTTGGAAGACACTTTGCTGGTTTCTTACCAAACTAAACATGCTCTTGACCATATGATCCAGCCATTGCGCTCCTTGGTATTTACCCAAAGTTGAAAACATGTTCACACAAAAACCTGCACACGGATGCTTATAGCAGCTTTACTCACAATTGCCAAAATTTTGAAGCAGCCAAGATGCCTTTCACTAAGTGATTAGATAGATAAACTGTGGTACATCCAGACAACAGAAGATTATTCAATGAATATTAAAAAAGAGCTATGAAACCATGAAAAGACATTGAGGAAGCTTAAATGCATATTATTAAGTGAAAGAAGCCAGTCTGAAAAAGGCTACATATGATTTCAACTAAATGACATCCTGGAAAAGGCAAAACTATGGAGACAGTAAAAAGATCAGTGCTTACCAGGGTTGGGGTGGGGAAGGGATAAATAGGTGGAAGACAGAATTTTTAGGGCAATGGGAATACTCTGTATGATACTATAATTATGGATACATGTCATTATAAATTTGTGTAAACCCATATCCAGCCTTGGCGGTGTAGTGGTTAAGATTCGGCACTCTCACTGCCATGGCCAGATTCATTTCCCAGTCAGGGAGCCATAGTGCCCATCCATTGGTTGTCATACTGTGGCAGCTGTGTGCTGCTGTGATGCTGAAACCTATGCCACGGGTGTTTCAAATACCAGCAGGGTACCTGTGGTGGACAGATTTCAGTGAAGCTTCCAGACTAAGACAGACTAGAAGAAGGACCTGGCCACCTACTTCCAAAACAATTGGCCATAAAACCCTATAAGATCAGTAGAGCATTGTTTGATATAGCAGCAGAAGGTGAGAGGATGGCACAGAAAGATTGCGCAGGGTTCAGCTCTGTTGTACTAGGGTCGCTAAGAGGTGGAATCAACTTGACTTCACTAAAAAAAACCCTATAGAATGTACAACACCAAGAATGAACTGTAAGGTAAGCTATGGATGTAAGGTGGTCATGATGTCAATGTAATTGTAAGAAATGTACTACTACTCTGGTGGGGGAGAGCAATAATAGGGGAAGTTATACATCTGTGCGGGCAGGGAGATAGGACAAATACCTGCACCTTCCTCTCAATTTTGCTGTGTGCCTCAAACTACTCTAAAAAATAGTCTTAGTTAAAATAAAAAACACAATGAAATATCACTTCCCATGCACTAAAATGCCTATACATAAAAACACGGACAATAAAAAGTGTTGGTGAAGACACAGAGAAATTAGAACCCTCAGGCATTGATGGTTGGGATTATTAAATGGTGGGATTATAAAATGGTGCAATGGTGCAATATGGAAGTTCTTTCAGGTTATATATAGGGACGTCATATGATCCAGCAATTCATCTCTTAGGTATATACTCAAGAGAAATAAAAATTTATGAAGAGCCTAGAGATGAATGTTCACAGTATTATTATTCCTAGTAGTCAAAAGGTGGAAACAACCCAAATATCCATCAATTTATGTATGGATAAATAAAATATGTCATATCCAGATAATAGAAATGTTTTCAGCATAAAAAGGAATGAACTACTGAAACATTCTAGAAATATGGATGCACCTTGAAAATTTTATGCTACTTAAAGAAGAAGTCATAAAAGACTACATATTGTATGATTCCATTTATATGAAAGGCTCAAAATAGGAAAATCTATAGAGATTGAGAGTAGAGTACTGTTGTCTGGGACTGGGGGATGGACCGTGATAGGGAGTGACTGCTGATGGGTATAGGGTTTCCTTTTCGGATGATGAAATGTTACGAAATGTGTTGATGGTTGCACAGTTCTGTGAATATACTAAAATCCATTTAATTATACACTTAAAATGGGTGGATTTCATGGCATGTGAATTATATCTCAAGAAAGCTATTTTTAAAAATTTAAAAATAAAGAAAAACATAAAGTCTGCCAAAATATTTTGTAGCTGATAAGTAGCACATGAATGCAACTTATTCTTTTTCCTTGCTGGAAGTAACCTTGGTACTCTCATGAAAATTTATTTTTTCAATACTCTTAGTATTTCACATTTAGTCTTTTATTACATCATTTCCTTGTCACATCTTTTACTCCTCTTTCTGCTACTATTGTTCCTACACAGGAAGAGGAAATTAGTTTTGCTCTTTTTAATTCCTCCAAGTCTCTTACACATAAAAGACATTTAATAAATTGCAGAACAAAATATTTTGTTATTTTGGTTATTTTGTTTGCCTTGAGTTTATTTTTTTATTTTTATTTTCTTTTTAAAATAATGCCAGTATTATAAAGAGAAAAAAAATTTGTGAATTGTAGAAAATTAACTCACTTTGAATTACAAATTGCAAACATTAAACATTAGCTTAAGATATACACATTTTAACTAAATTAAACTCCAATAAATTTAATAGGCAGAAAGTGCTTTGGGGATAACCATAAGGACTCTCATCTTATTTACTTAGAATCTTTCTCAATGATCTAGAAGAGAGGATAAGCCTCCCAGGAATTAGATATAAAGATATAATAGGAAGGCATATTAAGCACACCAGTTGAAATAGAAAAAATAATTCTAAGGGCCCACATAAACTAAATATTTTAAAAAATGATAGAATTATAAAAATTAAATCAAAATTACATATTCATCTCTATCAACACTGTAGGCAACTTATGTCTGTCACTTCGTAGAGAGCTTTAGAAGGCAGGGTCTCTTACAGACTGTTTCTGCAAATACTCTGGATTTAGAAGACTGTGAACGTAAGCCTCAGGCACTCTCAGCTTTGACTCTGATTGTAGCAGATGGGAAAACTTATGAATGAAAGAAGTCATATTTGTTTTCCCTTGGAATAGACTTCTTTGGATACGACACTATTCTCAAATCAGTGTGGTACCATTGCAATCAGCAATTCTTTCCTGTCTGCTGTTCCTTTTCCTTTGTGGGCCCTATGGGTTCTCCCAAGAGGCAGGGACATTCTTCTTCGGTTTGGTTTGTATTTTCCTCTTGTCTCTCAGTAAATGCACGGACCCGTATTAAATTCTATTCCTGAGAGAAGTATGACCAAAGTGGAAGGAAAAGAAAAAATGTACAAATGGATCCAAGAAATGAGAACATGTGACAAAGTGCAAAGTAAGAGGGCAAGTGAATTTATTGGGCTATACATTATATCTATTTTAACTCAAGGAAAATATAAGACTCGTTCAATAATTCCTAAGACAATGCTTTGATTATATGAAATTTATTCATTTTTATTAATATCAGTATAATTTATAGGAGGTGAAGTCAGCATGAATTAAAATTAAAGTAACGAGGATGAGTGTGGGTCCCTGATGTTCAAGAAAGTGATTCATCTGGGCATTGAAATTTATGTGACAAAAAGATCATCACACTTTTCCATAGATATTCAAGTTACTAGTCAGAAATAGGGTCACCGTTTATTAATGCCTATTCATCCAGTTTGTTGTTAGTGTTAATGACTGGTTGTAATTACATTAAGAAAAATCAAAATCTAGCATTATAGAATGGAAAAGGCTTTTATTTTGGGTTTTTTTTTTTTCTTGCTTGTTTTGCTTTTTGGTAAGCTCTGACATTGGCTCATTTTAAAATAGCAAAGTTCACACAAATGAGAACAAACAGAGAGTGAAATAATCTTTTGTAAGAAATGGTAGCTGTGTCATCCCAGAGGCAATTAAATCTGATGAACAAAACACTAAAAGGTACACTATACACTGGGGATGGATCCAGTCTTAGCAGGGGGATTCAACAGCCTGCATTAGATGACAACTTTACTATTTTCTTTAAATGGTAGTTGGCCCTTAAATTTATTCCCAGGTCTATGTGAGATATCAATATTTATAAAGTCTTTAGTTATCGATTGAGATTGTTAAGGTAGTAGGGATAATGAATATATGGACCTAATCTTATTTTCATTCAAATCAACTCTTTCTTTTATCAATAGTTGATTCAAATTGTCTTTTTCAAACATTTCTGAGTTATATTTCTTTATATAGGTTGTTATTAGCAAGCAAAATGTGATTACATATACGGGAAAATCTTTAATTTACAAACACATGTAAAATTATTTAAATATAACTTGAAATATACTTAAAAATTCTAATGTAGGCCTATCTTTGAAAAATAACAATAAATTTTAAAAATTATACCTGTGGTTTTGTGCTCTGTTTTGTATTGCTTTTCAGACTGTTCAAGATATCAGTATTTTTTATCCCCATGAGTGAATTTCTGAGGGTGTTCCTACAGCTTCAAACCGCTGAGTGGAAAATTTCATCTAGTCAATTTCTCGCATGACTTGTATGTAACTTACTGAGGAGGTTTTAAGTGGCACAAGAAGCCATTGAAATATTAATTCCTGAAAAGAATGCATTATGCGTTATTTGTTCTGCCCTCAATAAGTGACTTTATTCAGAACAATACTTCGGAAGCCATGTTTTTCTTACTTTGTAATACCTTGGGGAAAAGAAAAGTAGTAGACTTTTGAAAACATAAGAACAAATAGAAAGCCAACAACATGAAAATGAAGAAAGTTATGTTTATACATTCAAAGAGCTGTGGAACTGGAAACTCACTTTAGCAGTATTATTTACCAAAATTAAGTAAAGTGGAGAGGTTTTTCTTAGATTCTATTCAAGTGAGTTTAATAACAATATCACTAATGGACCATGGATGAAGTGACATTTCAAATAAGACTCTTACTGCATTACAACATAAATAGGAATGTAATGTGATCCACATACATAGTTTTAAATGTTCTAGTAGCCACATTTAAAAAGGTAACAAGAAAAAGGAATTATTTAAAAAATTTAAACCAATATATCCCAAATAGTACCATCATTCAATATGCAATCAATATTAAAAACTTTGATGAAATAATTTTTATTAAGTTTTTAAGTAGGGGATTAGTATGTTTTAAAAAATAAATAATTTAACTTTTTAATAATTACGGTTTCCTAATAAGGTAATTACTTTCCATAGTGACTGGAGAGAAGTTTGTCCTGAGGGTGGGAAGCAAGGAGCTTGCCCTCCTAACTAAGTCTATCAGAACTACATTGGGATTTTTGAAAGGACGTATTAACATGCACTCCCAAAATTTTAGAAAGAACCACTTAAGCGGCAGAAGTTGTTTAGGAGTAGACATCATTAACTTTCACCTTCTCCAAGATCTAATTTTTTAAAAATTGCTAGCATAAAGAGTTGAATTTATTGATGGAAGGGCACAACCTGCTTAGGTGGTGGTTGTACAAAAAATGATGAAAACAGTAATCTAGTAGGGAAAACAGAACTTGTCTTATGTAAATTATATGTACCAAGAAACCCATGGGTAAATCACTTATGAGTAATATCATCAAGAAAGTATAGTGAAAAAAAAAAAGAACTTAGATACAAACCAGAAATTTTATTTGCATTTCCTGATGGAGGTAGAAATACATAGTACATAGAAGATCTTACTAACCTGTGTTTTGCTCCTCCCTAACTATCCAGCTACCCAAATCCCCTCTCACTCTAGAGATTCTCAGTACCCAAACCTGGAAATGCCAGGAGCTGGCTTACATGGGAGGTCACAAACCCATAATTTCTTTTCTTTTCTTTTTTCTTTCCCCTCACCTTTTTCCTACACTTTCTCCGGGTCAATCTTGGTAGATCCTGGATAAGAGACGACCAAAATCTGATGTGCCCAGTTCTCACCTTCTCCTTCATTTCTTCCACTTCACTTTCAGTTCTAAGCCTCTCTTTTCTTCTTTGGCTGAAAATGTGAGTAATTCAATTCTGCCTGGAGGCATTCCCAAGGTAGAGGGGGCCTTTCCACAAAACTTGGGTCTGGAATATAGGCAATTTCTGAGGAAAGGACACTTCACAATGGCATTTAATTCTCTCCTCCTACTGTACATGGGGTCATCACCTCCCCATTATAATCTCTGAAACATTTAAGGGAATAATTTCTTAATGACTAAAGCACACTCCCTTATTGACCACCCTGTTACACTGGAGGCATGTCAGGGACTCTTGTCCCCAACCCACCCTGACTCTGGGCTCTCCTGACCTAACTCAGGGATCTCCTTCTCTCCACTTGCTTGACCTTTTAACTGCAGAGCTGAGTCAAAGGAAGGAACCATTGCAGCACCACTCCAGTCAGTTCTCTTGGATGTCTTAGATAGGTACCCTGTTAGCTGATTTGGTTCCTGATGGCAAAAATTAAGCTTTTTGCCATTAGCCCAAAACATATCCAGCAACAGCAAGGATTATTCATTTCTGAATTTATATTAACCTATTCAAGTTCACCTGATGTAGTTCCTGGTCTCCCAACCATGTCCTACAACCCTGGTGTCACATTGTGATGGGTTCAACTAATCAAAATACAATGGCAGAGCTCTTTTCATCGTGTCACTGATGCTGTTCATAAATTGCTCACATGACTCTCAGTTTTCTGTGGTAACACAAAAAAGTGTAGAAACTATTCATCAAAGAAAAGAAAAAAATTTAATTAGAGCTCATTTCTCACTGCATTCTTTAAACATTTTCTCTTCTTTCTTCCTTGGCATGCCTCAAGCGCAACATAATCTCTTCCCCGAGAAGCCTTCTAGAAAATACAGTGTAAGCTTTCTCTTTTCCAGGTTTTTCTTAGAAGGAAAATTCAGTGGGAATCTTATCTTTTCAATCCCTTCTCTTTCCACTTTTGGCCTCAAGGTAGTGGTGATGGGAAAAACCTGTGGGAACTCAACTCATCACTTTGCTCTCATTTCTCTATATAAAACCTGTCACTATATCCAAAGCCAGAGGAGGTGACTTGAGAAACTTCCAAACTCCTTAATGAAGACAAGACAGAGCATACATCCCTACTAAGAAGAAGGACCTGGATGGGTTTGAAGTCCTTGTATTTCTTTAGAGGTGTGTTCCTGTTATGGTTTGAATTGTATCTCCCCAAAATTTACACGTTGAAGTCCTAAGCCCTGGTACCTCAGGAGGTGAACTTATTTACAAACAGTGTAGTTGAAAATGTAACTGGCTAAGTTAAGGTTAAATAATACAAGTGTAGAATATTTGCTTCAGATTTAATTGTTTTTTTAAAGAAATGAAATGTTACAGATACAAATAAAACCTGTTTACCATCTTTTCTCTTTTCCTCTTGAAAAGTAAGCAAAATCTTAAAGTTGGTATACCATTCATGTTCACGGTTTTTTGTTAATATAACAACCATCAAATCAATATTTATTGAGTTTTATCATGTACCAGTAATTGTTCTAGGTATTTTACATCATCATGTAAATTCAACTAACCAGCAAATGTACCTTTAAACCATTTATGGTACTATTTTAAGTTTAAAATGCTTATATAAATGGTAATACCCTCCAAGCATTCTCATCAATCTGCATTTCTCTCAACATTATGATTTTGAGATTTATCCATATTCATACAAGTAGCTCTATTTTATCTATTTCTTAACATGGACACCAATATTTCTGAGTGTCATGGGAGATTTCTACACCCTGGAAACATGTTCCATATGACTTAGATTGGGTGAGTGAAAGGCAAATAAATAGAAAAAAAGAGTTAGGAACACAGACCCTGTAGGACATCAGATTTCTTCTCAGGCGGAACAATAAGAAAAGACTAAACATAAAAGTTGAAGATCTGGACATTGTTCCATTAAAACTGACTACGTCTGCATACAGATCTCTTGGAAAGTGTATGTTGTCAGATACATGAATCATATCTTGAAGAACACTGTTATAGATGATCAATAAGGTTCTGTAAGGTCCAGCATTTTGCTGAAAAGATCTAGTTGTAGAACTTCAACCAGATGTATAAAGGTATTACAGTAATGGCTTGTTATGAAGAATCTTGCAGATAATACTAGTAAATTTCAATTTAATTATCTGGCCAATGATTAAGCAAAACTCAATTTGTTTTTTCTATTTTCTTCTACTTATTTTTATTTATTATTTATCAACCACTTTATGTGGTATAGGGTCAGTAATATATGCAAAATCATATTTTAGATGGAGGATGCTTTTGTAGAGAAAAGAAATCAGAGGAAATAGAACCAGTTAGAAAGCTAGTACAATCACTCAGGCAAAGAAAGATTAGATACGTGCATATGAGCAGTAGGGTTTGAAATTGGAAAGTTTGAAAAATACCTAAAAATAAAAATCAACAAGGGACAGTGACCAGGTGTTTATGGTGGGAGTACAAGGAGTCATTAATAACTCTTAACCCTACCAAAGAAATGTATCTGTGAGTCAGAGTTAATAATGCTTTAATGATGAATTCTGGGAGTTCCAAAGAGAAAAAGATATAATATCAAATTGAAAGGGTTAGAGAAAGTTTCATTGCAATGAAATTGACTTTTAAGAGATAAGGATATTTTTGTGCTTAAGAATGTTGTTGATCTTATTTTCATTATTAATAGGAATCATCTTTCCTTATCATTAGGAATCTGTATTTCCCTTATCACAAATCCATTGAATAAAGCTTGGAAATTCTGGAAAACTACAAGAAAGAAATAAAAATAAACAATAATATGATTATATTTTAATAAAATAAACCTGTTATAAACATTATTTTAATAACCCAATTATTTGTCAATCTCCAATTAATGCACATATGCAGTATTGTCTTTCGATTTGCTCTTATTAATAATGCCAATAATACAAATAATAATATATAAATAATGATATACGTACAATGAAGATACAGTAGAATCAGAGAAGAAAAGCATAAGAAAGGCATAAAGGAACAAGAAATATTTCAAACATATTAAATAGTCTGATTTCCCTTGAGCACAGATTTTGAAAGCTCCAAGTGGAAGTTATGGCTGTAAAGAAAAGCTGACATAATAGCATGATGAGAAGTGATGGAATTTGTTCCTCACTTGGTTGTTAATATGAAACAAATGCAAATGTTGAAAAATAACTGAGTAAAGTGAGCATTTACTCTGGAGGATTGTATAAAGTGAATAAGAATGGATAAAGCCTGGAGAAATGAAACTGACTAGGAACACATTGAATAATCAATGAAATAGGCATGAGGACTTGAACTAGAGCATTATTTTTGAAGGAAGAGAGAAAGAACTGGAAATGATTAGCATCAAGGAGACAGAAACTGATAGGATAATTGTCAAGTAGATATAAAGAGAGGGGAATGTCAGGGATCAATGTTTCAAGCCTAGGCAACCTGGTGAATTTTGCTAAGTTTATGGAGAAGAACAATATTTCCTGAGATAAGATGAAGTGTTCAGTTTGGGTTGCAATTTTCTGCTGCATATGAGCCAATAATGGATATGTCCGGTAAACTGAAGGGCATGTGAAACACAAGCACAGAAGAATCATTAGGGATAGAAATAGGGACTCATTTAGAAGGAGTTAATGATAAAGGGACAAATGGGAAAATATAAAATTTCAATTTTTAGGAGTATAAACAAAAGAGAGTATAATCGATGCTAATTTTAGTGCATCATACAGAGATAATAGTCAAGCCATGAAGGACTGACACTCAGATGGTCCTTGTGAGATTTTTCTTCAGCGACACAAGTATACACCAAACTTAGATTCATTTGGGGAATGGTTTCTCCATCTAAGAAGTTGGAGTATTTCCATTTTGCCTTCTAAATTAGTGTTCCATATTTTGGACTTTTCTAAAGGAAAACTGTCATAAATGTTAAGATGCTCTTAGAATGGTCATCTGAAAACAAAATGTAGTTTTGAAAGACTGGTTGTCAAATCAACGTTGCTAAATTTGCTTTGCACAGAAGGGTGTGCACTGTTACTTTATTTCAAGTTAAGATTATTCTTAGGAAGTTTTCTAAATTCCAACTTTAATATAGTTACTCTAATTATTTGAAAGATTTAAGTTTCATTTATAATACTTTAATATTAGAATTAATTTAAATTTTTGAAGTACATATTAATCATTTAAATGAGAAAAGTACTGAAGAACACATTCATTTAAAAAAGTATTTCAACTTACTCCTAACTTATTCGTTATTAGCTCTAAGTCTCCATTATTAAGAAACAAGTTTGAATACTGTGATGTCAACTTGACTAACACGGAAAATGTTTAGGATGAATGGTTGAAGTTTGCTAGATCATATCTTTTCACGGTAAATTAAAATACAGTATTAGTATTAGGAAATTCTGTTATTTAACAGATAGATTAACAATACAATATTAAATTTACCTTTACATTGCAACCACTCTGGAAATGGTTTGGCAGATTCTTATAAAGTTAGACACATACTATAAAACCTGACAATCTCATTTGTTGGATGTTTACCCACAAGAAATGAAACTCATGTTCAAAAAAAAAATTTCCACGAAGTTCATGGTAGCTTTATTCATTATAGCCAAAACCTTCAATGGATAAGTGAATAAACAAACTGATACATCCATGCAATGCAGCATTTATTCAGCAATGAAAAGGAACAACTACTGATACATGCGACAGCATGGATAAATCTCAAATACATTATGCTAAGTGAAAAAGCCCGTTTCAAAAGGCTACGTTCAACATGGTTCCAATTGTATTACATTCTCAAAAAGGAAAAACTGTAGGAACAGAAAAGATATAAAAACAGATCAGTGAGTATTAGGATTTAGGGGTGGATGTAGGGTTGAAACACAAAGAGGCATTCCCTTCACCTTGAGAAATGCTTTGACTGAAGACCCAGGCAGCAAATTCAATGTAATACATATAGCACTGCATTCCAGGGATTGTGAAATGCTGTAAAAGAAGAGAGAAGAGGTAGCACATAAACAGTCATGCAGATAGAAGGAAGAGAGGCTCAGAACATGTTGGACATTGAGAGCCATTTTAAGTAATTTGTCTATCTTTTAGAGACACTGGAGGCCATTGTATTGAAGGCATTTCAACAGAGGAGGGACACTGTTTATTTACTTATTATAATACCAGCTGCCATGTTTAAAAATAGACTGTAGAGGAACAAGGGCAAAAGTCAGAAAGGCCAGTTAGGAGGCTATTATAATAAATCAGGTGAGAGTGGTGCCTTGACCAAATAGGCTTACAGGATTAACTAACCAATTACTGAGGGGAACCTACATGGAATCAATAGAGAAAAGGTTTGTAATGGTCTGTATGAGTAAGTACATCATGTGGGAGAGAATGTAGGGAAAATGAAGAGAATAGAGAAATGTAAGGATATAAAGATAGGAGTCATCATTAAAATACTAGATGCTTGCACAAAGATAAGTGACAAAAAGGACAAATAAGAAGACAAGGAATACTAAGAAATTTTTTGCTATAAAGGAGAGCTAAAAATATGCAGAACAAACTTCTCAGTGAGCGCCGCTTCAGGAAACCTGCCTATCACAATGGAATCTGACTGACACTCATGTCCATTAACATGACTCTAGTCAGGTCAGCTGTCAGAATGGCATGATCCCATCAGTGTTGCCAGATTCATGGGCCGTGGGAGTCGACCCAACATGGTTTTGAGGATTATTCTGAGAATATAGAAAGATACCAAAAACAGTAGCAAACTATGTTTTTCCCCTGAAGATTTCCAGAGTGAGTTTTGCAAAAAGTTTTAAATCTTTGTGAAAATACACTGAACCATGTTCTGTTCTGTTTCTGAACAGTCTGAACCCCTTGAGACCAGTAGGAATTGCTAACAAGCTCTTAGCTGTCTCCGTTGCACCACATCATTTTTAGAAAGACCAATTTGTTGCATCTCTGGGCAATGTACTCTACACAAATATCTCTATTTTATGTTTCTTTCCTAATTTGTCTCAGCATACCCTGTGAACTATTGAAGTTCTTTGGCCTCCGTCAGGTAGAAACAGGAAAGTCAAGAAACTCTATTTCCAACACATGATTTTTCCATTAGTTTCAAGCTGTTTCATATTCTGTTTTAGGAAGTTTTCTAGTGAAAAGTAAAGGTTATTTACAGCTGTTATACTGTACAACTGTTGCAGCTGTTTATGGTTAATCTAGAGATTTAAAGCAAGTGGGCTATTTGTCATGTATTATAATTGCATGTAAACTATATCTCTTATTTATATAACTTTTCTGTTTCTTTTCTTATTAAACTCTTGGATGAAAGGTAAAATACGTTCTATAATTAGTGATTTTGCTAAAAATTAATGATAATGGAAGTAGTCTGTATCAGAATATATGGAAAACTTGAGAAAGAGGCCAAAGGAAATTTTATAACCTCAAACTCTTTTATCAATAAAAATTAAAAATATAAGTGAATGAAATTCCCAGTTCAAAAAAGATGCAAAAACAAAAACAAGTGAAACAAGAGTAAGCACAAGAAGGGAATGATCGAAGACAAAAGTAAAAATCAACAATATAGAGACTGGGAAACAGCTGATATATAATTGCTAAATAAAAAAAGATATTTTTTGGTAAAAATTCTTTAAAAAGACCAATTACTAAGTAAAGAAAAAGAAGAAAACATAAATACTAAAAAATAAGAAAGGATAAGGGGGAAGTAATCATTAAAATGGAACACTTTTTTCTTTTTTAATTCTAAGATCTCTCTGCAACATATTTGAAACTTGAAATGGTCATTTCCTAGGGAAATACAATTTGTCAAAATTGACCCTAGTGTGGTTCAAAAACCTAAGAAGACTAATTTTCATATAAGAATAAAGAAATTTATCAAGAAATTTCTTCACAATAAATCACCAAGCCCAGATGATTTCAAAGGAAACTTCTATCAAAATTTTAAAGGCTAAATAGTCCCAATGCTTTTCAAACTTTTGGAAAATGAAAGAAAATGTCTAATACTTTTTGTGAAGTAAATATAATTATACCTAAACCTGATAGTTAAAAAATGTTAATTACACACAAATATCACTTATTAATATTGAATCAAATGTTCTAAAAATATATTGTATATGTAATATGTTGTATTAACAGAATATAACACCTCAATAAGAAGCTGATATGCCACGACCAAGTGGGATTTATTCTAGGAATACAATGTTGATACAATGCTAGGAAATCTACTAATATAAAATGCCACATGTGTCAGAGATCCCCAAGACCAACCCCTGGTGGATTTGCTAGGAGGACTCGGAGAATTCAGCATAGTCGTATTCATGGTTTTGTCTTATTGCAGTGAAAGGATAGAAAGCAAAATCAGCAAAAGGAAAAGGCAAATGGGGCAAAGTTCAGATGAAACCAAGTACAAATGTCCAAGAGTCCCTCCTAGGGGAGTCACACAGGCCAAACTTAATTCCCTCAGGAAGAAGTTTTGCCAACACATAAAGTATTGTCTTCCAGGGAAGCTCATTAGGGATTTAAGTTTCTGTGGAGGCTGGTCACACACGCACCCTCTGCCTAGTGTGTATCAAAATTCCAGACTCCTAGAAGAAAAGAAGGGAGTTCAGCATTGTTTGTACAGTATAGACAGAGTGAGCCTGACTTATCCATTAGAGTGATGGTAATACTCCCAAAATCCAAGTTCTCAGAGGCCAGTCAAGGGTCAAACTTATAAGCAGGCCTTTCAAATAATAGCAATCAGGTGTCCCATGTTAACTCTTTTCTGCACACTATATTTATAGATGTAAGAAGAAAATCATCTGATTGTCTTCACATATGATGCAAAGACCTTTGCATAATGCATAACTCATTCCTGGGAGGAATAATCCCTCAAGGAAATAGTAATTGAGGTTTAGTTTCTTAACATGACACATGTAATTTATACAATCTTAACCTTAAAACTGGTATCTTACTAAATGCAGAAACATGAGTGATATTTCCAATAAGATAAAAGAAAGGCACCCTGCTATCCCTATTAATAGTCAACACATTAGTGGATGTTGGCCAAATGAAAAATCCAAAACAGAAAACACTGGGTCTAGATGGGTTCATTGGTGAATTCTATCAAAATTTAAGGAAGAAATTATAACCATTCTCTACAATCTCTTTAAGAAGATAGAAACAGAGGAAATACTTCCTAACTCATTCTATGAGGCCAGCATTACTCTAGTACCAAAACCAGGTAAAGACATGATAAGAAAAGAAAACTATAGACCAATATCTTTCATGAACAAAAATCCCCCACAAAATATAAGCAAATTGAATCTGATAATATATAAAAAAGAATTATACACCATGACCAAGTGAGATTTATCTGAGATATGTAAGGCTAGTTCAATATTGGAAAACCAATTAATGTAATCCATAACATCAACAGGCTGAAAAGAAAAATCACATGATCATATCAATAAATATGGAAGAAGCATTTGACAAAATCCAACACCTATTCATGAACAAAACTCTTAATAAACAAGGAATAGAGGGGATCTTCCTCAATTTGATAAAGAGTATTTACAAAAAACCTATAGCTAATATCATATTTAGTGATGAGAGACTCAAAGCTTTTCCACTAAGATCAGATACCAGGCAAGGATATCCCCTGCCACCACTCCTTTTCAACATCATACTGGAACTTCTGGCTGATGCAATCAGACAAGAAAAGGAAAAAAAAAGATATACTGATGGAGACAAAAGATATAAAACTATCTTTGCAAGTTACACGATTGTCTATGTAGAAACCTGAAAGAATTGACAAAAAAACTCCTTGAACTAATAAGCAATTATAGTAAGGTTGCAGTACACAAAGTTAAGATACAAATGTCAATCACTTTTCTATATAAGATCAATGAACCAATGGAACTTGAGATTAAAAACACAATATCATTAACATTAGCACACAAAAACATGATATACTTAGATAGAAATCTAACAAAACATGTACAAGATCTATATGAGGCAAATCAAAAACTCTGATGGAGGAAATCAAAGAACTAAATAAATAGAGGTATATTCCATGTTCATGGCTAGAAAGACTCAATATTCTTCCCGAATTCCCAACTTAATTTATAGATTTAATGCAATCCCAATAAAAATCCCAGCAAGTTATTTTGTAGATGTCAACAAATTGATTCTAAAATTTATATGGAAAGGCAAAAGACCCAAAATAGCCGACACAATGTTGAAGGCGAAGAACAAAAATACAGGACTAACACTAGCTGACCTCAAGACTTACTAAAAAGCTACAGTAATTAAGAGAGTGTGATATTGGTGGAAGGACAGACTAATAGATCAAGAGAACAGGCTTAAGAGCCCAGAAATAGACCACCATAAGTATAGTCAACTAATCTTTGACAAAGGAGCAGAAACAATACAATGGAGCAAAGATCAACTTCCTCTCAATTTTGCTGTGAAACAAAAACTGCTTAAAAAAATAAAGTCTTAAAACACACACAAAAATACTCTAAAAAATGGGAAAAGATAAGCAGAATTTATTTAAAAAATACAGAGGCCCTTAAATATACGAAAAGTTGTTTAACCTTGCTTATAATAAGAGAAATGTAAATAAAAATTATGCTGAGGTATCGTTCACTTTAAAACTGGCAAAATTTAGATAGATTACATAGATGGACAGACAGATGATAGACAGATAGATATTAGAGCTATTACAGCTCACACTGTGGTAAGGCCGTTTGGAAAAAGACACTTCCATAAATTGCTGAGGGATGACAATTTGTACAACCCTAAGGAAGGGAATTTGGTAATATCCAACAAATCTATATTACCCTTTGACCCAGTAATCTCACTTCCACAGATCTAACCAAGAGATACAGCCTCATTAAATATCTATATCTATATATTCATTACAGCATTGTTTGTAATTTAAAAGTTATGAGAAATTAGCTAAATGTCCAAACATAGGAGATTACCTAAATCAGTCATTTATATAGACACAATAGTGTACAATGAAGCTGTAAAAATAATGAGAAACATCTTTTTTGAACTAATATAGAATGATTCTGGGGCATATTTTTAAATGGAAAAAAATAAAGTTAAAAAGAATATCTATAATGTGTGCCATGTTGTGTTAAAAAAGAAGAGAGGAGCAGTGATAAGAAAATATGCTTGTGCCTCCTCTCTGAAAAGAAAAATGGGAGTACTAAACCAGAGCTGTATAGGATTGGTTACCTATAGGGAGATGGATGAGAACATAGTGGAAAGAACAGAAGGAATGAAGGAAGTCATGCTGTGTCAGTTCTATGAATATACATTTTGGTATGGTTCTAATTATTAGAACTATATTAATGTTTTACATGGTAGAGAGAAAACAAAATCAATAAAAACAATGAACAATTCTGGTAAAGGTACCATAAAATGGAATTCAAACAGAAACGGATGTACCTAAACTGAATTCACATAAATGATAAACACCCTCACCCTGAAGGGAGAGAAAGAACTAACACAAGTAAATCCTGAGCACTGCATTTGGACTATATGCCCTCAAGTTAAATACAAACAAGCTTTTAAACAAATATTAAACTCTACTCAGTAGGATTCTTTTCGTAGAATTCACGTTGACAATTCTGAAACTTTTTGTGCATTCTAAGATTGAGCAAGGAGTTAAATATATTGTGAATAATGGGATTATATTTCTCTCTGTTACGATTCTTCCCTAATTTCTTCTCTCTGTCTTTTCGTGTACCATCTGTTTCTTTTTATTCTATTTGAAATTTTGGAATAATTTCTCTTTGTTTTGTATGATTTTATTAATTTTTTTTGTTGCATTGCCTTTTTTATTTTGTGGATATTATCTTTATGTGCCTTTCCAAGTCTTGTCTTCCATTACATAATTACATTTTTAAAATTAAGAAATTGGAATTTTTAAGTTCTATAAGGTTATGTTCTTTTTATTCTATTAGTTTTATCAACATAACACTTACATGTCCATCTGGATATCTTTCTTTTAAACTCTTCTGGCCCCTTACCCAGCTTGTGGGTTTGTGTGGACTTAATTTCAAATCATGTAAGATTGCTTAGTGCACAAGAAAGTCAGTATATAGTGTTCATTTAGCAGAGGTAGATTGATTGGCAAAGGGAAAAAGAAAGACATACAGTGAAAAATAGGAAGTCTGCTGCAATTCCTTTGACAAGTTGGGGCATCCCTTATGAAGAGTACTGAGGGGGCCTCCATTCTCAAGGATAAACAGGGATGGATGTACCTCAAACCAGCACTACAAACCTTGTTCTCTACTAGTGGCATCAATGAAAGAATTTGATTGTTCCAGTACTGTGTGTACCAAGTAGGCAAAAACGCTGTCTCCTCACTTAGTGATCTGGCTGCTGTCCTTGGAAAACCAGGGGACATGCAGTCTTCATTGTGGGCTCCTAATATTATAGAGTCAGAATTTTCTCCAAGTCACTGAGTTTGCATCCATTTTCATCCCCACTTTCTCCGTCACTATAAACAGTAGCATCCTACAATGCAAAACTTTTCTCAAGGATTTGAGAACGGAGTTCTACATGGTCTCTTCTGCAGATTCTCACAGTCAGCAATGATAACGCTAATATTGTGTTCCTTTTAGCAGAAATTGAGAGGGGAGAAGATCGACAGCATGCAAACAAAACCCCTTTGCTGTCTGAAAATCCATTCCTTCATTCACTCATTACCTTAAAAATATATATTATATGTTCACTTTGAGGAGGAAATGTTTTGCAATCTAGGGAGAGAGCAAGGAAAAAACTTAGCAAATGTATTTGTCCTCTTGGAGCTTACTTTCTATTATTCGGGAGAGATGAACCACTAAAAAAAGAATTAAAATATATAATATTTGACTACTGATAAGTGTTATGGAGAAAAACAGCAGAGGAAAAGGTTGAGGAGTACAGGGTGGAGGGGGTTGTGGTCAGGGAAAGCTTCACTGGGAAGTGACAATTGAGAAAAGACTTGAAGCGGGTAGGGAGTGAATACGTAGGCCCTGAGAAGGCGCCATCTTCTAGGGAGCACCTGGGCCAAGGAAGCGTGTACACTTGAAATTAGTGAATTTCTAGAAATTAAAGAAAGAATAAAGTCTCTTGTATAATCTATGGAATGTAAGTGAATCTAAATTTAACTTTGTTCTTATTAAAAAAGATAAATTAAGCTCAATAATATGAAATAGAAGATTAGGAGGGTGCAATTAAGCCTAACAGTTAAATTAGTGGAACTTAAAAAAAAGGTTTAAAGGTAAATTAAAACTGTTCTGTATAGACAAATAAAATAGACAAATATCTAAAAAGTCAGTAGAGAAAGTAAACCAAAATAAAGACTGAGAGAAGAAAAAATATATAATCACAACAGAACAAAGACTAAAAGAAATATAGCAACACTTGGAAATTTAGAGGAAATGAACAGTGTTCAAGAAATGACTTAAGTTGATGTAAAAAGCCTAGAACACCTGGAGGTACAATAATAATTGTATTCAGCTTCAGAAAGGCTTTTAAAAATACCCATTAGTAAATACGGTACCAGGCCCATATGATTTTGGAGGAGTTTTAGTTAAGTTTCATAGAATGGAAATATTCCATGCTACAGAAATGTTTACAGCCCACCAAAAAATATCAGTACGTCATTATGGTAACACCAAAGCTTGACAAATATAGTTTTGTCAGAAACAAAATGTACAGAAAAGTTTTAGTTATGAATTTAAATACAAAAAAATTAACAGCAAATTGAATTCAATAGTGTTTAGATAAAATAATTCACCATGATCAACTAAGGTTTATTGCAAAAATGCACAATATATTTTTTATTCTAGGGATCTTATTAATACAAATTAATCAAAATTATGTTATAAACACATAGGTTAAGTGCTTAAAAAGTATCTGATGAATTTGAGCAAATATTTTAAATAAAAATTTGTTACATTGGATAAGAAAAATGCCCAAACACGATAAAGAATCTTTATCAAAATTTACCGTATCGAAACTTAATCGTACACATCATAAGAAAAGTAAAACACTAGCCATGCGTATCAAAACCAGGAGTAAGACATCGGTGGCTCTCATCAACACAATATTTTTAGCATATTCTAAATTTTCTAGCCAGTTCGATAAGAATAGGAAAAGGAATTCCTAGCATAGATACTTTGTGAGCAATAATTCTTATGAATAGAGGATCTTTAGAAAACTAGAGTGGCTGGATACAGATTAAGCCTCAGATCACAAAGGTTTCTCTGTGTCTCCAGCTCCCATGTCGCCTCTTCTGGGGATACTCAGATCTCTCCGAGGGACTCCTTGTAGACTTCGGCAGTATGAATTAAATAAACAGTATGTACAGAAAGAAGAAGAAATCTCTGGAGACCATACAACACGTTATAAGACCAGGATAATACTATGCCTAAAAGCAGGAGTCATTTATTTTATACAAAAACATTTTGGGGTATTGTTTTAATATAGCTACTCCTACATTTAAAACTAAATCTAAAAAACACATTTTAAAATATTTAGACAATTAAAAATGCAAATTTGTCTCATTTATCAAACCAGAATTTTTAGGATAAACCTGGATTTCACATTATCTGTGAAGATAATTACTCCTTTAGTTCTAAATGAAATTCCATTAACTTTAAAAGATAGTTTCTCCCTAAACATGTAAAAAAAATAAAAAACAATTCTACCACATTGATTCCATTTCATTTTGGCATATCAGAATCCACACATAAGCACAGTTTTATCATAGTGTTCGTTTTATTCTGATATTTCCACTTTACCTACACTAAACCACTTTTATCTTTCTATACAGTCTTTATAATTATTATATTTAATGTATGCATAGCAGTTTTCAGGATTAGCATATGATGATATAATACTTTAATGTTAGATAATTAGATCATTTCCAAATTTTAGTTTTGTTTAATATATACTATTAACATCTTTGTAATAACAGACTTTTCATTTTTGTTGAATTATTTCTTTAAAAATAGAAAAGGGATAATTATAATTTATTGAATTATTAGCATTACAAGAATAAGCTAATTATTATATTGAGAATAAACATCTTATGACTCTTGCTGTATGCCATTTTGTTTTACAAAAATGTCTAGTTTGTAAATCCTTCTTATAAGGAACATGTATACTAATTGCACTGCAATATTTCTTAAGTTAGATACTTTTAAAAAACTTCTACTTTAAACAGCATAAATACTATCGCAAGTTTGTGTTAATTTGCATTTTCTTATTATTAATGTTGACGGCTGTCAATACTCTTTACTTTCATATCCTTTGGGACTGACAGTTATTTTTTAAGTTGCTTTTTATTATAGGTAGGTACATAGGCAAATTAGATACCTAATTGCATTTATCTAAAATCAGTTGCATTTTCCCAGACAAATGAATTATTAAAACCAAGACTTGAACAGGCAAAAATCATCCTCAATACTATTTTAAAATGCATTTAATCTTGTTCCTTGTGCGTTTATTGAGGTTTTATTTCTTAGCTGTAGAGCATAAAAATGTTTCTCATCTTATCAAAGGGATGGATGTCACTGTGGGATTAGATTCTTTAAAGAATATGGCACTTTAATGAGTATGACATATGAGCTCTTACAAGCCTGATTTTTAACTTAAGATCAAGTTAAATTAAATCACAAAGAGACAGGTACCGTATGGTAAGCTCCTAGGAGAATTTACAGTACACTGCTACCCTTTTTATAATGATTTCTTATGCTCATTCTTATATGAAAGAAGAGGAAATGAGGAATCATTATGAGCAAAGAAAAAAGCATGGTAGGGAATATTATTAGATTTAACTAAGCCTATGCTCTTGCACTCATCTAATTGAAGCATTTGTGTAGGGCAAATATGGCTAGAATATGGTAAAATCATACAGAATATAAAAATCCTCTTAGCTTTATACCTCCAGTGTTTCCAGTTCATTACTGCCAGAATTATTTTATATGATAGAAATCTACTTGAAAAATGCAGAAGACCATTGTCTGGCTTTAAGTAAGCTTACCTGTCTTGATCGATACGAATCTCTTCGCCAGCCCTTCTTCTACCAGACTGTGGACTCCAAACCCCCCTCTCTGAATAGGTCATGCCTCAAGTCTTTGCATTTTGCAGATTCTTCTTCTTAGGATGTCCTTTCCCATCTGCATGATTTCCTATTGCTGCTCTAACAAGCGACCACAAACTTCACACCTTAATACAACACAAATTCTTACCTTACAATTCTGGAAAAGTCTAACATAGTTCAGCAGGGCTGCGCAGCACTGGCATCTCCTGAGACTGCTGCCTTGGTCTTGTTCTTTCTTCTTCCGGCCCCTCCCCAAAGGAGCACCTTCCCTTCACCCCACATCTGGGATGTGAACTTCTTGCCTGAGGACTGTAGAGACTACCTAGTTTGAAAATTAAAACCAAGAACCAACAGATTTTTCTCAAAATACCAAATGGTCTATTATTTAAGGGGGCTTAATTTCAGAAGGAAAATGGGCCATCTTGAAAAGAACGACGTACAGGGATCCTACTGGTAAAACTAGAACTTGGGAAACCGTGAAACGTACAACCAGGAAAGGACAGCTGGCTGATGATGTGGCGGCTATCCCAGGGATATAATATAATGCGAAGAACTCTTCATTATAAATGTATCGTTCCGCTGAAACAGTTCTGACCACCAGTGGGAGGCTACTGCCTAGAACTCCCCACAGGTCTCACAAATGGTAATGAAAGCCCAGAAGCAGCTGCTCTTCGGGAACTTGAGGAAGAAACTAGCTATAAAGATGATGTTGCTGAATGTTCTCCCGCTGTATGTATGGATCCAGGTTCGTCAAACTTTACCACAGACATCGTGACAGTAGCTATTAATGGAGATAATGCTGAAAATTGAAGACCTAAGCCAAAGCTAAGGGATGGAGAATTCCTGTGCTCTGGTGTAGACAATGCACACATGAAGCCTTTCCTGAAATTTTAAGGCCAAAGGACAACGGCCATGCTTTGTAAATGAGACCGCTAGACCTCCATCATTAAGACTCTCTATTCAGCTTAATGTAGATTTGAAATTAACTTTTTCATTCTAAAAAAAAGCAACAAAGAATGCAAAAAAAGAAAAAGAATCCACGAGTTGAGTGGTAGCTGAAACAATGACAGAACATAAATATCAGCCCCTGGGAAGAAGCCAAAAAGATGAGATCACGTTCAAGAAATTGTCAAATCTGGTTCAGCGGTTAGCTAGCACTGAGAACAGAGCAACTATGGGAAAGATGTTGGATACTACCATGCAGGGAGGTGTACAGCCTCTGACGTGAAAGGGAAGCTAATGGGAATGACAGACACCTGTGTCATTCTAGGATTTTTTTTTTTTTTTTTGCCTAAAATAAAGTTGATGAAGAATGGGAACAGGGTCCTATCATAAGCTTGGCTGTAGGAAAGGTACTGAGAAAACCATTCATAAGGTAGACAGATATTCTGCAGCTTGAGAAGATGGAAGAAGTCACTAGCATCTTCTAGAGGTATACAAGAGTAAACACATATTCCAAACCTTTGCTTACTTGTGGATGCTGGCAGGCAGTGATTGTCCTTCCTATAAGCAACGATCTCAGAAAACATTTATGTATACAGAAAGATTTGAGGAAAACTTACACCTTTGAGAAAGGCGCCCTAATTCATAGAGAGCTACTTATGAGTGACATGTGGGCTTGCCTCTCAGATTTAACACCTTTTTCTACAGATGTGTTTATCCAACACAATACACCATCTGACCAGGTTTAGATGATTATTGACCATCAGACTCCATTTTTGAACAATTAAATCTCAGTTTTAGGCACATTTGAACTTCACTGTATTTAATGATTGCTAAAATTGGCTATAAGGCAGGGACAATCTATACTGCTGCTTAAGGTCTAGGGTCAGATTCAGGCTCCCAAAGGGAGATTGAAACCAGTAAGGTTTCCTAGACAACAATCTGAAAATAGTTGAAAAAGAAAAATATTTTTATGATTCTTTCTTGAGGGCCAGTGTGGTGGCGTAGTGGTAAAATTTATGCATGCTACTTCGGTGGCCTGGGGTTCACAGGTTCAGATCCCAGTGCAGACGTACTCACTGCTCATCAAACCATGCTGTGCCAGCATCCCACATACAATATAGAGGAAGACTGGCACAGCTGTTAGCTCAGCGACAATTTTCCCCAAGCAAAAATATGGAGATTGGCAATAGATGTTAGCTCAGGGCCAATCTTCCTCACCAAAAAAAAAAAAGAGAGAGAGAGAGCGAGCTTCTTCCTTGTGTCCAAACTGATCCTTTACCACATGCAGTACCAACACTTGTTTGCCCTGAGACTGCGTATTTTCCCTGCCCCAACATTATAATTCCAGAAGGCCTCTCTTTTCTTCCAAAGAGGAAGCAGAGATAGCCTAGGGATGATTTCACATTCTGTGGACAATGGGTCAGAATACTGATTGACCAACCTTGAAAACATAAAACTCTTTAGAATCAAATATTTTACTTGTTGGCAGAGTAAATAGGGCTCTCTTAAAACTTAATTGAAAGAATGTTTAGTCTGGCCAAGCTCAAGTGGACTTTTGGATCAGAAGCAAAATAAGGGTTTTCTAAATTTCAGTCTCCCCTCACACATTCAAAGTATCACTCTCACACAAAATAAATATTTTGTGTTCTAATTCACCTGTTTAAGTCTGTGGCCTATTAATAGAAACTTCTAGGTAATATAAAGAGATTAATGATTTTACTTAGGTAAGCAGATTGTATAAAAATTTATACTAACTCTTTAAAACACACTTGAAATAACTTGCCCTTTTGACATGATTTGACTACAGCATCCTAAAGGCTACAGGATCAGACATATCAACAGTCGCTTTGCATGTGAACCAGGAAATTACTATTTAATAAACATACTCTAATTGCAAAGCTCAAAACGTTACATAATATTTTTAAGTATGTGGCTGTCCTTCACCGTGACACTTACTTCGAATGTACTATTTCATTGACTCTATGATTCACCACTGTTCTATTTACCACTAAGAACAAAGTCATTTTGCTTTTAAAATATGACACAATTATTTCTTTTACGTTAAAATTTTATTGGGGCCAACCTGGTGGTGTAAGTGGTTAAGTTCGCACACTCTGCTGTCGCAGCCCAGGGTTCGCAGGTTCTGATCCTGGGCAAGGACGTGCACACCTCTCATCAAGTCATTCTGTGGAGGCATCCCACATACAAAATAGAGGAAGATTGGCACAGATGTTGGCTCAGAGACAATCTTCTTCAAGAAAAAAATATAAATAAATAACAGGAAGATTGGCAACATATGTTAGCTCAGGGCTAATCTTCCTCACCAAAAAAATAAGTAAATAAATGAAATAAAATTTTATTTACTGTTTTTGAAAAAGCATGTCTTGATGGTTAGACATAGATTATAAATTAAAAATACATTATATTTTACATATATTAAAAGGAAACTATAAGTAAAATTTATTGGCTATGGTATGCTTAAATTTTTTTACATTCTGGGACAAACTCATCAGAATCATTTTTCAATTCTTCATCATCAATGTCTGTGTTTTTCCACATAATGCTCTTTGCTCAAGAAAGTTGCTGCTTCAACATTCCTAAAAGTTTTTTTTTAATATTACATTCATAAGGAAACTGTTAGATGCCTCGGAAATTAAAATCAAGGTGGAGGAGGGAGAAGACAGTAAAGGAAGTGACTAGCTGAATGGAAAATATTGAGGAGAAAATTAGTGATCTAGGAGACTGAGCCAGAGAACCCTCCCTGTAATCAGTGAGATGTTACAAATATAAAGAACATATTTGAGAAAAGTTAGAAAAATGGAGGATATATCAAAAATCCCATCATTCATCAAGTAAGAGTCACAAGAGGAGATAGAGAAAGGAGGTGGATGTAAGAAATAATAGAAGAACTCTTGCTAATTCTGAAGAAAGACAGATTATCAGGTTAAAAGGCCCAATGACTACCAGGCAGAATGTATAGATACATACATCAAGGCACGTCTTAGGAAAATTTTACTACAGAGATTAAAATTTTAAAAATGAAAAAATTATCTATAAAAAGTTAGAATTAGAATATATTAGCCTTTTTTAGATATCAAAATCATTGCTTATGACAACAGAGCAATGTCTACAAAAGTTTTTTGGAAAAATAAAGTTGATTCTACAACTCTATTCTAACTAATTCAGTGGCCTAA
This sequence comes from Equus asinus, assembly GCF_041296235.1. Classification (NCBI taxonomy): domain Eukaryota; kingdom Metazoa; phylum Chordata; class Mammalia; order Perissodactyla; family Equidae; genus Equus; species Equus asinus. The sequence goes on from NC_091790.1 coordinate 175,832,023, forward strand.
CAAGATAAAAACACTTTCAGGTTTTCAAAGACTAAGGAAATTTATTAACCACCAATATTCCTGAAAGAATATTTTGAAATGCTTCAATACCAATGAAATAAATTTAAGCAAAATCAAAATAGAAAATTTAAAAATAGTAAAGAGAGGAGAAGAAATCAAAACTTAAAATTCACTCCAAATAATTGCTGATAATTATTGTTAAAAAATTGCCAACAAAATCATCCTTAAAGTTCTCAGTAATTTCATGGATATGTTCATATGACTAATTTTTCCTCTGATCTATTAACATAGTGAAAGCTATTGACAGGTATTCTTACTTCTTAATCCTTTCATCTTAATTTCTTGTTTAGCCAAGTCAGGATATAAAGCTGTGGACTTTCCATTGAATGGTTATTTTGACTTCATAGGTCCTAATGTGTAGTTGTTTTATCATTGTTTTCTACATATTTCCATATGTCAATTTTTAGTTCCTCTTCAATCCAAAGATTATTTAAGGGGGAAGTTTGATTTTTAGAAGATTTTAATTTATTTGTATTTATTAATAGCATGAATATATTCAGTCAAATAGTGTCACTTTATTTACAATTTTAATGATCCTTCATCCTCTCCATCATGTTTCTTTCATGGAGAACCTAGAATTTCCTTTCACCTTTCTTCCCATTCTAGTAATTAAGAAGACTTATAGTCTTTCAAATGAATTGCAGTTTTACAATATTTATATTCTTTACCATAACTGCATTTAGCCTTAGTTCTAAATTTAAAGCTTAACTCTTACTGCAGTGGGAGGTGTCGTTTAGAACCTGATGGATGGGTTTACTCCTTGAGTACTGTCATTTTTATTTCTATTTCTCTCTTTCTTTCTTTTTCTTGCTGAGGAAGGTTCTTCCTGCACTAACTTCTATTGCCAATCTTCCTCTATTTTTTTGTATGTGGGACACCTCCACAGTGTGGTTGGTGGGTGGAATAGGTCTTCCCCTGGGATGCAAACCTGTGAACCCAGGACGCTGAAGCAGAGCACACAGAACTTTAACCACACAGCCACGGGGCCAGGCCGTACTTCTACTTCTTTTTTAATGAATGGCTTAAGTATGAAAAATGATTCAAGTATTTGGATATTGAATATTTATCACACAACAAAAAAAACCTCTTCACGTTATATAGTTCTTTTCTTTTGTTTTTAATGTTTCTCTCTCCTCCCTAGACAGCAAGCTATTTAGTGGCAAGGACTATGTATTGTCTTAGTTTACGGATCAAATCTATAACCAAATGTACAGTTCCCTCAGCAATTTGTGAAATAAACCAACAGCTAATAAAACAAAGGAATAAGTAAACTGATGCTAGGTAGATTTTTCCAGAAAATATAATAGATAATACAAAAGTTTAGCATGCACAAACAGAAAAATCACAAAAGTAGGTTCCAAATATACGTACAAATGCAAGAGACCCTATGGTATATACATAAAAATGCTGTGGGTAGAAAGAATAATCTCATTTCTCTTCACTATATTTTAAAAGTAAAATTACGCTCTAAGTACACATAAAATGTATGACCTAGATTTTGAAAATCTTGTTTATAATGGCTGTTGAACAGCAAATTAAAACTATCTGAACGCTAGGATGATTTAGTATTTCTCTTAAATTTCCAAACAAAAACTTTGGAGGAAAAAAATATACAATGAATAATTTAAAATTTATGTTAAAAATCAAACACTATCATTATCAGTTTCCAAATGTTAGAAATTTACATATTGTAAGTTTTGAGTGACTAGCATTTCATCTTATATTTAAATGTCTTATGAGATTGAGTAGTTATATTTTCTGATAGTTATTACAGTTATGTATAATAATTTTAAAATAGCATAATCCATTGAATTGTAATAACAATTATTACTGTTTTTGGCTGTGACCATTCCTATACAATCAATATACTCTTGAGGGAGCAGGGCCTGTTATAAAATTCAGGTGACTGAGTAGTAAATTCATGATGTAATTATCTTATTTTCCTTGACCATGTTATTTGATGCTAATGCAGGTTTTTCCACTTTGTATTTCTTCAGAAGTCCAATGTCATTGATCTGGGTTTAGTTTTCTCAAGAAATGTTTTACAGCTGTTTTCAAGTATTCAGCTGTATTGAGTTTTAAAATTTTGGCTTCCTCAGAGTTAGAGGCTCACTACTGATTCTAACATGGTTACTCATTTCCTAATTGTTATTTAACTGCCATCCCTATTATCCCTCTTTGAATTGAGGAAGAAGAATCTGTTTTAGCACCCATCATTAACAATTATGAATCCTTGCATCTCATGCCAACGTTGAAGTCCTGGCAGGGTCACAGTATGTTCAGAACATACTATTAATCATGCATCATCAGATTTGTTTAAACCAAAATTAATTGACATTGATTTTTCCTTGAATAAAAAATGTATTTTCTGAAAAAAATGAAGATAGATTTTATTTCACTTGAATTTTTATGACTTCTTTCGTATAAGCCCAAGAAATCATAATACTAATAATACATTTTCTTTTTGCCTTTACTTTGTATTTTACTATCAGGAGTACTGAAAATCCATAAAAACCTATGGTGAATAATTTCTTTTTTAATGCAGACAGTATCATATTTTAAAAGGAGAAAGAGTCAATGGAACAAAAAGAAAATTTATCCTTCCCTCTGTTTAGGAAGTGATGGGCAATAAGAGCCTGGTGCAAGCAAAGCAGTTGGAATAGTTTGCCAATGGTCAGATCATTCTTAGAACCTGGGGCTGTTGCCATGGAAAGCCGCATCTTTCATTTGCATATTTGCAATCCATATATCTTCTCTCTTGAACTGTCTGTTCAAATTTTTACATTGTGTAGGGTAGGAAGAAAATTCCTCTACCCACTCTAGATCCTACTGCCTGGGCTATGAACTAAATTGACGTGAGACAGAACAACAGGAGAAAGTCAAAGAAAGCTTTATAACATGTATACATGGGAGAAACCCAGGAAAACTTAGCAACACCACCAGAATGGCTGAAGCTGCCACCTTAAATATCATCTTCAGCTAAAGACAAAGAACGATGTTGGGGGTAATGGTTTGAGATTTCAAAGCAGAGCAAGACAATTCACATGGAAATGGAAAATAAAAATGTTTGGTGAACAGAACTTTGATAAGAATGGGCTTAGCAAGGACTCTCACAGTCTAGCAATATGCAGTTGTCTATGATGATGGCCTGTCTTGGGGTCAGGCCTTTTATCTTAAATTCTTTTAGGCAGTTAGAGAGAGATCAAAGTTTCTTTTAGAGTCTTTTGTTTTTAAAAATAATTAAACCAAAGAGGCACATTTTGGGGTGGCTAATTCTGATCCCCCACAATTGCATTTTGCAAATTCTTTGTATATTCTATATATAAATCCTTCATCATTGTGTGTTTTGAAAATGTTTTCTTCCAGTTTGTGGCTTGTCTTTTTGTTTTCTTATCAGATTCTTTCAAAGAGATGAAGTTGTTAATTTTGGCATAGTCCAACTTTTCTATTTTTAAATTGTGCTTTTTGAGTTGTGTTTGAGAAATCTTTGCCTAAGCCAAAGTCACAGGTGTTTTCTCCTAACTTTTCTTATAAAAGATGTATAGTTTCCTGTTCATACTTAGGTTTATAATTTATTTTGTATTATTTTTTGTGTGATGTGAGGAATTTGCCAAAGTTCACTTTTTTATATGATGTCAAGATGTTCCAGCATAATTTGTTGAAAAGTCTATACTTTCTCCATCAAATTTACTTCACAACTTCTTTGAAAATCAGTTGACAATATCTGCAGTGGTATCTTTCTGGACTATAATTTCTCTTCCATTCATTGTTGAGCCCTTCATTTTGTCAATATCTCATTATCCTGTTTTTGGGAATTTATGGCAACCTTTGAAATTAAGTAATGAGAATCTTGCAAATGTTTTCTTCTATTTCAAAATTGCATTGACTAATTTAGTTCCTCTACCTTTCCATATATATTTTCGAATCAATTTGCATTGTACAAAAATTTTAAAAAACCTTTTGGGTTTTTATTGAGACTGAGTAAATTGATATATTGATTTGGGAAAAAGTAACATTTTAATTGAGAACTTAGTCTATGGAAAGGATGTATCTCAATTTGTGTAGGTTTTCTTTGATTTTTCCCATTAGCATTTTATATATTTTTTGCACATAGACCTTGCACATAGTTTATTAAATTTTTGTCTAAGTATTTCATGTTTTCTGGTGCTATATTTCCTTATTTTTCTTTTAATGTCAATAGGACTTGCGGATGCCCACCTCCCCCTTTTGATTCCCGATATTGTAATTTGTGTCTTCTCTCTGTTTCCTTGATCAGTCTGATTTTTCTGATCTTCTGAAAGAACCATATTTTGGCTTCATTGATTTTATCTATGGTATTTATTGTTTTTTTTCTTATTTCATTGCTTTTTAACTCTACTGTTCTGCTAGGTTGTAGTGTATGTGTATGTGTGGGGGTATGTCATTGAATCATCTAGTCAAGAGCTTCCATTCCATTGTGCTATGCTTCTTTTCAGTGTAAAACTATCTTCAAATGTTTCTAGCATTACATTGTGCTTATTTGGAAAACTGGAATGCTGGAGGATTTATCTCAATGTTCATGCTCCTCCCCCAGGTTGTGGCCTTTCCAATTTAAATGGTGTTAAATAAAATATAATAGATATAAGATGATTAACAATAAAATTGCTGCTTTTAAATGGTAATAATGAACTTATAGGGAATATCATGTTGATACAAAATAAAACTATTTTTTTCAATGAAAGCAGACAGCAACTTTTCCCACTAATATGAATTTGAATTGTCACTTTCTTTACAACAGCCTAACAAAGATTGCACAGATGGCATAGCCAGGACAAAGATAAAGCTTTTCATATGTCCCAGTCATTTAATTTGTATAATACTTGTGAAGTGGATATTGAAATTTTGTATTAAGCATATTCCTCTCTATATGAAGGCCATACTTCACACACATACACACATGCCCACGCACATATACATATATCAAAGCTATATAGTTGAAGATTTACTTTAGTGCACAGGTAAGTGTGATTTGTAATCATCATATTGAAGCAATGACCAAATATTTCAGTCTCATATTAACCATGAAATGTCAATCACATTGAGATAAAAACAACTTGAAATAATTTGAGGAACAAATATAGCTGTAAATAAATAAAATATTAGAGTTTTAATTGTTTACATCAGTACCAAAACATAAGGCCAAAATGTCTAAAAATCTTTCCTGACATTAAGAAGTAACCATTTTCCAGCAAGCAACCAGGATGCAGGTATGACATTTGTGAATGGAGAGTTGGAAGAAAGCAGGGTTGAGTAGAAAGAGACTTAGTTTGTGGCGCTGCTCTGAGAAAGTTTCAGTCAGGCTATAGGAACCCCAGAGCAAGGAAAATCCATTAAAGGAGATCTGCTTTGGGTAGGAATGTCCCAGATATGGTACCCAGCTCTTCTTTGTCATTATTTGGAAAGAGTCTGGGGAGGACATACCTCAATATGGGTGCTGTGATGGATACCAAATCTACAGCAGCTGTAGGTGTCTGCTAACTACACTCCCCACAGCAGGTTCTCTTGATGGGAGACCTGAGGAGCGCATCCCCATTTTCGCCTTTGCAAATAACAGAGAAATATTAGAAAATTAACAAGAGAATGGTCTTAGAAAAGTAAAACTATGCCATTGTTGAATTATTGTTAATGTAAGCTAGAAAAAATAAGGATATCTTTACTACGTTAATATTACTTTCTTAAGGCAATTCATGGGCGAAAGCCTTATTTAAAATTTAAAATACATTCATAGAGATATTTGTGAGTAAGTTCATGTATTATACAACTAGAAGATAGAACTTTTAATCTTTTCATAGAATTCAAAATGAAATTTTAAATATTTCTAGGGTTTTATAATCTGTTCAAAGCCAAACATTATGAACACTTTTGGAATAATTGTATTCTGTTATCAGATATATGGAAGTATCATACTGTTTGCATGGTGAGGAGAAACAAAAATGTTAAGGGATATTTCATTATAACCTCTGAATAAACTGTAAATCTTAGATATAATGGAGGATATAAATTTTCTAAGAAAATACTGAGTTTTACTGTGTTTATGATGTAGACATCATACACAATTTTTTAATGATGCTGAAAATTTAAAATACAATGTTAAAAAGGTAAACTGTTTTATAAGCCAACAGGATAGCATTTAGGAAATGTTCTTTCAACCTCTGGATCCTATACAAATTCTTGGGAGAAAAGAAAAATGAAAAGCACTACCCTGGCTTTAACGCAGTAACTCTTTTAGAAGTTATTCAAAGCAAATATTCAGTGGAAACACAGTGATCTATGTGTAAGAATGGAAAGCAGGACATTGTTTATTAGAGAAAAATAAAATATATAAAATAACTGAATTATGGTAAAGTTTTACCCTTGGATGTTTGCATTTTGTTTTAACAATTTAACGTTTCAATAACATTAAACTGTATTTAAGAATGTAGGGAAATTCTTGTAATTTGTGAATAAGAATAGTTTTCAATTTTGTCACATGTTTGTTTCAGGCACTGGGATAAATATTATATAAACATCTCCTTTTAATCCTCACAACAATTTGATGATGTAATTGGTGTTATTATCATTTTATATATAAGGAGATTAATGCTTAGAAAAATTAAATAACTTGCTTAAGAATATACATCTGTTAAATGGCTGAGAAAAGATTTCAACCAAGGTTTACTTGACTTAAAGATTATACTCTCAAATATTACTCTATATTTTAGTACACGAAAGCAGAAAGTAAGTTACATATATAGCAGAAACCATGTATAATATATATATATACACATAGTGTGTATGTTTAACGTGCTGAGGATTCTGAAAGATCAGCTTATTTGCTATTTATTCAGTTATTTATTTTTCTCCCTCTCCCCTACTCACGTACCATAAATTTTATATGATGAGCATAGTTATATCTATAATCAAGGAGACAAAATAAACATTTATGAAAATAGTATCAGAGTCTTCCAGGTGATTCCTGTCACACTGAGTAGTGCTAAACATTGTCTCTTTGATCGGGCCTGTGTTTGTCTTCAGTGACTGAAGAGATACGAGATCCTCTCTGCTCTCTCCTCCTAATCTCTTCCCATATCATTATTTGCTGTCTGCTCTTTGCTAGGTTCAAAACTGCCAGGCAGCAGCGAAGTTAGGAAATACAACAAATATTAGGTGGCTGCCTACTTTCATGCTCCCAGAACATGCAGATATTTAAAACAGCTTCTTTGAATGGTCTGGCTCATGGGACAGGTCACCTGTCACAAGCTATCCCTGTGTACTTCAAAAATTTCTTGAGGGGCTTTTTCTTCAGCAGTTCCTTTAACCTAAGCAGGAGCATATCTACTTTGGGTGGCCTCCTGGGGCTCTTTCCATAGCCCCTGAACACTGAGGGTTAAATTTCTAGGCTCTTCTGTTGAATTCTCCTTGCCCACCCTCACCAATTCCGTGACCCTATTTAACAGGGCATGTGATGGCCAACCCCACAGGGATTTCTCTCTTGTGTCTACATCTGGTCTACAGGAAGCATTCACCCCTTCCTTGCCCTGATAAACTCTGGGTGACCAGCGCAATTCCAATAGAGTAGCAGCCCTCACTCTCTGGTTTTACTTCAAAAGCAATTGGTCAGCCCTTCCTTTGTCCTCCAGAAGTCCCCAGTTCTCAGTCCACTTTGGTTTTCACAGCTATGAGTCAGCCACCTAACTTTGGCGTATCCCAAAGACAAGGAACACTTTTTAATTTATTTGAGGGACTTCCTGCTCCTTCAGTAAGTTTCACTAAATTTAGAATAAAGGGAAAGCACCTTCTCCTCTCTCATGAAAAGCTCTAATTAGGATGGTAACCCTCTCCAAATAAAATTACTTACCAATCACTCTGCTTTCACTTTATCGGACTCCTTAAATCTGTGATATTACCCTGGGGTTCAGGAGGCATGGAAGAGACTCTGGAAAACTTTTAAATTTTTCATATAAGGCTGGGATGTTTAACTCACAGTCATCTTGTTATTATAACATATATACTCTTGAAAACTTAATCAAAAGTGAGAAGGAAATATTGCATTCTCACATTCTGTTTCATTCACAATAAGTGCCAGACATAGAACAAACATAATGTTTTGAGATCATAGTAGAGGAACAATTTAATTTTCCTGAGGGCAGGACACGGGTATTAATAGTATGAAGAACTTTCAGAAAAATATTTTTGTGACATTTAAATCATATATATTTGGAGGTTATTAGTAATTAGTTAGCAGAATTCTTCCATGTTCTGGACTTTCATACATATTGGTACTAGTGTACTTGTGAGCTGAATTAATTTTAAAACATATCATGATTGACTTCCAACAGTCAAGCCACGTGGACTATAATTATACTTTCTAGTTTTATGAGGTGTTCAATTAACTCAAAAACAGTTTAGCCATAGAGATTATGATATTATGTACACAGTAGTTCAATTTACTGCTTAAGAATGTTGCCCTGATCAAGAATTCACAATCCAGATTGATTTTAATCAGAAAGACCACTCTTCACACACAGTTGCTACAAGCCTTAGTTATCCTTATCTTAATCTGCAACAGTGACTTTGCTACAATTAGATTTTCTTTGGTGAATTTAATGACTTATTAACTAAGGAAAATTATAAATTGGCTTTCAGAAGAAATTAGTAAATTCAACATATGTTAACCAGCTAAGATATTTAGAGACACCCTCAACTTCCTCCAGCATTAATCAGCCTAAGAATCTGGTTGACCTTGTATGTGTCTGATATACTCAGGCAATGGTCTTCAGGCTTCATTGTTAAAGAACTTAGTCCAAAGAGTTTTGGTTTCCAAAACCTGCCCTTGAAATATAGTCACATCTGCCTTAGGTAATCTTTCATGAAAAGTGTGTTGAAAAGACTCACAGCCAAGAGTCCCTAAGATTACAGAATAGGTTGTCTGAGTTTGGGTTCATACTTGCTAGTGTAGGGGAGGAAAACATTTCCTCTATCCACTCTAGGTCCTTCTGGCCATATAGCAAATTAAATTCATATGAGATAGAATAACAGGAGAAAATCAAACAAAGCTTTATAACATATATACATAGGAGAGACTCAGGCAAACTGAGAAATTCACCAAAATGACAAAGGTTCTCATCCTAAATACCATCTTCAGCTACAAAGGAGGATGGTGGGGGGTGGGGGGAGTCAGTTATGGGAGATTACCAGAAAAGCACAGTAAACAAGAGTAAGGTTATTACACAGATTTAAGTCCTCACCTTCTGCATTGATAAGAGTTTCTAGAGATAAGTTCATCCCCCCTTCTTCCTGGTACAGAGAGGGAGACATGCTTACAGGTGGAGATTTCCCTTACAAATGTAAATGTGTCTTACAAAGGGTAAGTAAATTCTACTTTCCAGAGTTTCTCTCATGTCTGCAGATTTTAAAAGTAACCAACCTGAAATAATTCTCATGCCAAAGAAAAATATCCTGGGGCAGCCAACTCCAACCCCCCACAGAAGTAAATGTCTGTGGGGAAAATTAGTTTAAAGAGGCCATTTGCCTAACACCTTTCAAGTTTTTAGAGACTATTTTGCTATCGCCTACCTCCACTTGTTGGAGACCTATCCTAATTCTGGTTCAAAATAGCCATGGCAAGGAAGGATGAAGGAGTTGTGAGAAGGAGAGTGTCTGGAAAGGTTTACAGAGAAGATGGTATTTTAAGTATTAACAACAAGATTTTGCAAGGTTGACTGGGGCATATGATGAAAAAAATTCAACGTGTAGAATTTTTCTGTATAGAATGGTTCAGAGAATGTGCTTTATTCAGGAAATTGATGTATGGCTGAAATTTAAGGATTTTAAGATACAAGTAAAAGCAGTGGCAAGATTATATAGAGGTCTATGTGTTCTTCAGTGTTTTTTGAACTTTTTTGGCCAAAACTCATGGAAAATACATTTTTTATTTTATGACTTCTTACACACACACACACACACACACACACACACACACACAGACTGACACAAAAATGTTACAAAATAATACTTATATTTCACTAGTTTCTATGTACTCTAATATTTTATTTATGACTCTTTTCTGATATATTTTATTCCTTTTTATTTTATTGAAATGCTGATGTTGAAACCAATGCATTGATTTTTTGACACACCAATTGGCCCATGACATGCAGTTTGACAAATGTTGCCCGAGAGGACTTAATCAACTTCATGGGTGTCCAACCGGTGGAGTCAGGAGGCATAACCCAGCAGCTGGTGGGCAACGCGTGAGCAGATTCATGGGGGTTTGCACTTGTCTGTGCCCCACATTGCACTTGCATGACACTTGCACAAGTGGAAGGAAGTGCAATATTAAAGAGTAAATAAGAAAAGCCATGACAGGTTGAGAGAAAGACTGTGGAAGAAAGGAAATTTTAGTACTTTTAAGAGAACTTTTTTCCTGCTATTTGAACACAATACCACATTTTCAATTTTCATTTGGTCCTCCAAATTATCTTGCCAGATGTGCAAAAAGCACCATCCAATAGAAATATTGTAGAAGCCACATATGTAATTTTAAATTTTCTAGTAGATGCATTTAAGAAAAAAGGAAACAGGTAAAATTATTTTAATAATATGATTATTTAACCCAATATTTCCAAAATATTAGCAAATCAATTAATAATCAAAATACTAATGGAATATTTTACTTTTTTATTTCTACCAAGTGTTTGAAATGTGATGTGTATTTATACTTGAAGATCATCCTGATTTGGGCTTGCCACATTTAGAGTATTTGATACTCACATGTGATTTGTCAATACCATATTGGGCAGCATGGCTCTGCAAAATGGTGAACGTTATGCTAGTGTTTGATGCTAGTGTCCAGTTTGACTCTTAGGAAGATATCTCTCTCTCTTAGTAGTGCAGGTGATGAAGTAGATTGTGAGATTCAAGGCAGGGGAAACTGAGCATTAGCTTTTGGATTGGGGGCAGGGCCTATATAAGAGGTAAATGGGTAGAATTATCAGGACTTAGACACTGATTTCAATTATATGGGAGTGTTTAGTGGTAATAAGGAAAGAGAAAAAAGAGAAAGGAAAAGGATTAGAATGATTGCCACGTTTGCAGACTTGGTGATTGAGTGGAGGGTGCTGCCATTCATCAGGATAACGTACCCAGGGTGAGAGCCGCAGTATGTGTTCACTCCTTTTTTTGATCAATTTACTATATTCTGTTGTTATCAAGGTGGACTGAGATATTTCTTGATGTAGTAATGTTCTAATAGAACTTCTCCCAGAAAATGCACTGGTAATTTAGAATTGGAAACAACTTTATAAGTTGTTGGTCCAGTGGATTCTGCTTAAGATAAAGTCGGGGTTGGATTCAGGGCCAGTCCTAAGACTGGAACATGGCAATCACTGGAATGGGTCAGCTTTTTAATGAACATGTAAGAAAACTGACCTAGTGACATTGGGTGACTTTCTCAAATCCTCTCTGTTTGGACACGAATTAGAATTAAACCCCACCCATTCTTAGTGTTTTTTCCTCCTCCAGGACTTGCCTAAGAAGTTTATTCTCTGCTGTGGGCTTCACCTTATACTTTTAAAGCCAGATTATTTGCTCAAAATTCCCTTAGTTTTACTTTAAAATCTCTCTACACTTTCACCTTTTTAGTCTTCCTTTGATTCTCTCTGCAAGATGTGCCCTACTCTTTGTGAGGACTAACATCTCACCCATTTTCTGGCTCTCACCTGTATTTCGCTCTTCCTAGATCAATGTGTTTTTCCATTTACTTTTTAAGATCAATATTTTGAGATGCCAGCATGTACTCTGTAAAAACTCCTCTTGGTCATTTATATTTCTCCATATTTTTGTTTAAAGGCTGCATCTCTATATTGAGTTAGTCAAGGAGGGAAAAGGAATGAGGAATGATCTTTAGATTTGGGTAAACTGCATATGAAACTATTCTGAATATTTCAGTTTTTCTACTTCAAAAATACATTTTCCCCAGTGAATTAATCAATACTAAAGATAAAGTATGAAATAACAACTTAAAACACTACAAACAAGAAGTAGTGTATACTTATAAGTATACTTATAGTATAAGTTACACTTATATTTGTTAGAGAACAAGTTGTATATGAGTACTTGTGTGTGGATGTATTTCTGTGTGTGTTATTTAACTCTAATGTGATAGAGAAAATGTAGACTGAAATACAAGTAAGGATATCACTAACAGAGATAATAAAGAATGTCTATATGATGCACATTTTTGCATTAAGTGAATTTAAGTTTTGAACAAGGACTAATATGCAAATCAGTATATTCTTTTAGAAATACTGGTTGTTAATAAATTTTCTGAGTCCTTGAAAATCTGAAAATATTTTTTATCTTGTTAGCTCACTTACTTATCTAGTATAGAATTATAGGTTCAACTCAACTTTTTCCAAAACTTTTGTAGCCATTGCTGAGTTGTCATCAACTAAAATAATTGTCTCCAATCAAAGTTCATTTTGCAGTAGCCATAGAGGGAGCAATGATGATCTATAGGATAAGAGAAAAAACTGAGAACAGAAAAGAAAATAGAACTTTTCCAATCTAATATCCTTGTTTCAGGAAAGTAACTCTACTGGAGACTAAACAAACAAACAAAACATAATCAAGGAGTTTCTAATTCATATGCTTTATTATTTCTCATACCCATTTGCAGGGTTTCAGCAGACAGATCTTTTGGTAACTTGAGTGGAGAGAACCCAAGATAGCTCCATCCTAACAAGTATGACCTTAGAACAGACGTTTTGTCTCTCTCCATTGAATTTATTAAAGATATTTAATAACAGCTATTAAAGTACATATAAAGACATATAATAAAGTACATATATTAAAAATGAAAATCTTGGTAAGTTATGACATATTTATGTACCATGAAGTCATCACCATAACGTAGAAAATGAAAAATCCATCAGGCCTCCATGGACATTTATTAAAGGTGGAGAAAGTTGAAGTAATTAATTGATAAATGAAATAGATGCCCATCTTAAGAGTCATTTTCCTCAAGATCTTACTCTTTGTGTATTGTAGGCTTCCTATTCCTGCTAGCCAGAACAAAATATACAGTCCTATAAAATTTTCAGATGACCTGCTTTTCCGCAAAGTTTGCTAACATTTAAAAAGTAAACATAATGTTAAGCAAACTACTTCTGTTGAAGGAAAAATAAAGTTTTATTTTAATGTATCTTTAACTGAGCATGTTCATGCAACATTAAACCTTTTGTAAAGCTTCTTGGAATTGGTTTGGCAATGCAGATCTATTTACTCAGAGGAATTGGGTACAGACATCCTTTCCGTGTAAGGGATTAGCAGTCCCACTAATGACTAGTCAATTGTTGAGGTGAGTGCAAATTTAAACTAAGAATGATTGCTTAGGTGCATGGCTCAATTTTTGGCTTACATTCCCACTTACAGAAAGCACGATGCATTAATTCTAATGCTCCATCAGGCAGTGTAGAAGTGTTATATGCTTGCCTACTATATTGGCTCTGGAGAAAAAAAAATATCCTTGAAATCCCAATATGTGTATTTATTGTACTTCCTACTATTGCTTCTACTAAGTGGTAAGAGTATATTTATCTGTTATGCAAATAATCGCATCTGATTAGTCATTCAAATCGTTCACTTACAAACATTTACCCTTAAATTAAAACACTGAATAAATTAACCCCATGAGGGCACTAAACTGCCTGGCTTAATTTGTTACTTAATCTGACCAGAGATTATTTAAAACATTAAGACCTGATTGGACCTCTTGAGACTTCAGAATTTAATTTTAATAAATCCAAACCTTAACTTAATGGATCATGATTTCTAAAATAACTTCTTTATTCCTTTTTTTCAGCAAATTTTACACACACATACAAATTAGCCATTGCAATAACGAAATAGTGCTCTCTGTATATTCTTACAGCATAGATGTTCCTAGAATGACATACACCTCAAACAAACATATAAAGAAGGCATGGACAATTCTACTCTTTAACACACAGAGATTATTTTTTATATTTCAGAGAATCCCTAAGGAAAATGTGAGTTCTATAAATATGTGCAGTGTACAGTGTGATGTGGTAAGAAAACCAATATAGGATCGTTACCCCAAACGATTGAATAACTATTTGATGACATATCTGCAGTATTTGAGCTTTTCCAAGCTTGTTATGTATTTAACTATTACTGTGTTTTCTAGGGTAAATTCAGAGGAGGATTTTATGAACACATTCTCTATAACTGATAATTTATCTGATTTTTTAAATCAATAGCTTTTATGATTAAAATTATAAGATCAAAAACAAATATCATGAATTATACTCATTAAGTAGTATGCTGGACTATGTACAACATTAAAAAAAGAAGACTGAGGGGCCAGCCCGGTGGCACAGTGGTTAAATTCACATGTTCCGCTTCTCGGTGGCCTGGGGTTCACTGGTTCCGATCTCCGGTGCGGACATGGCGTCGCTTGGCAAAAGCCATGCTGTGGTAGGTGTCCCACGTATAAAGTAGAGGAGGATGGGCATGGTTGTTAGCTCAGGGCCAGTCTTCCTCAGCAAAAAGAGGAGGACTGGCAGTAGTTAGCTCAGGGTTAATCTTCCTCAAAAAAAAAAAGAAGAAGAAGAAGACTGAAGAAAAGAGAGAAAGAAAGAAAGAAGGAAGACAGGGAGGAAGACATGTTGGCCCCGTGCACTAATGGCTTGTCTTTTAGTGAGATATGATTAAAATCCATTTTGTGCCACTTTTTACCTGAGTTCAAGAATAATAAATGTTAAAGGATATATGAGATAACAGGTCTCTGCTATTTCATGGTTGGAAAGTAGGCAAGAACAGCTTACTTGGAGGGTACTTTGACAAATAGCCTTTGCAAATTGGATGCATACTCCTTGTCTCATCAACTTATCGTATAAAAATGTGCCCTAAACATAAATTTGCACAAGTCCATCAAGATATATGAAGAAGATTGCTTATTACAGCATTATTTATAAAATTTTTTAAAAAGTTGGAGCAGCTCATACATAGGGAACCAATTATGTGATTTCTATACAATGGAATACTAAATAACTTTAAAAAATAAAGTAGATTTATACATATTAATGTGAAAAATGTCAAATTATACACTATTATATGGAAAAACGTCATTTAACCCATGTATAGAATAATCATTTTGTATGTACTTTCAAAATCTAGAGTCATAGATATGCTCTCTAAGTACACAACATTTATAATGCTACACAAGAAAGAATGAATGCCATTACCTCAAACATATAAGTATTTGAAGGGTTTGACATGAGATCCAGACTTTATTTTACTTCATAAACTTTTATAAGTTTAGCATTAACTTTCTATTTTCTAAATAAATATCTCTATGGCTTATAATAAATGTAATTGGTAAGAGAGAATTTTCTGACTAAAATCATCTTGTTTTTATCCTTGTTAGTTATTCTCTGCCTAATTTTGGAGATGAGGAAGAATTCCTTTGAACCAGAATTTAGCTGACATATTGTCTCATGCGGTTAAAAGAATGAAGGTCCCTTTTTGGAAATTAAAATAGAGAATGAAAACAAGAGGTAAAGGACTCTGGTTCTTCTGCTATGAAATGAAGCTTGCAACACATATTCTGGGAGCTTCTTAATGAGACCAATGAAAGATTGGTAGAACGAAGGCATTCTGGGATTATTAATGTACAGAACTAACAGTGACCCAAGTAGAACACGCTTCCAAAATTTTTTATTGCTAAATATTGCCTGACAAAGCTGAATCCAATAGGAATGAACATACATAGAATGACATTAGGAAACTGCAGAAAATGCTTATGGAGGGGAGCATATGACCAGGGTATTTTCTCATAGTTCCTCAAAGGACTGTGGGGATTCTGCAAAATTCCAAAAAGGATAGCAATCTTAATGTTTAAAAATAAATGAAATTAATTAAATTGCAACATGGATAGCCATCCCGGCACAGAGTGATGATGAATTAATATAACAAGGTAGCCCCAATAGTGTAGGAGATGCCAGTTATCTAGACAGGAATATTCTTAGTTTGGAAAAAAACAATTCAAGATGCTCTCATAAATAATCACCTAGTTTTGGTTTTTTTGGCTAAAAATTATGCTCACAAGTCTTGCAATTTAGGTTCCTCCATGAACCTATCCACTGGGAAAAATTAGAAATAGCATATCTTTCCAAATATAAGCTGCAAATTAATACATTGATTTTCTAATTATAAATTAGTTAATTCAAGCATGAGCTCTGTGCCTTTAGATGAATGGATGAAGTTGGTATTCTGCATTTGATAAACCTGAAGCCCAGTACTAAGCTTAGAATACTTTAATAAGATTCAAAGACCAGATGAGACCTGGCCTGAGCAGCTGGTCAAACAGCCTCTCTATTACAGTCAACTTATTAACAGAAAAATCCCAGGCATGGTCCTGGTCGAGTACTATTTGAGATCTGTTGAAACTGTGCTCAGTTTGTTGAAAAAAGAAAAAGTTTCCCTTCACAGGGCTTCATCAGCAGATAGAATGAAATAGATTTGTGTTGGATAAAAAAATAAGGCTTACTTCTGTGGTTCAAGGTTTGATAAACATAGTTAAGAACAGGAGAATAAAATAAACTAATAAAAACTACAACAAATTATTTTCCACTTTAGTGAGGTAACATGTCTAATGGAATTTTTTAAAACCCACTCAAAATCAGTTCAAATTTAAATTCTACTTTAAAGATTTTATTTCCTCCAAAATGTCAAGAAAGATCAATCCTTGTGGGAAAACTTGCCTTAGATGTCATGTCAGAGAACAAAGGAAAACTTTGGGATTTGGTATGTGTCTGGCAACACTGTTAGATCTCAGATCCCAGTTAACACCTGCAACTCCCACTTTTCTTATATTTTATACTATAAGAAAAACTACCCTAAATTTTGCAATATCTAGACACTCTTCTGATTGGATGGAGGACATAATTTTTCATATGAAACTTTAAATTAAAGATTTTCTACAACCAGAACACTTTGATATTCAGTTGATGTCATAATTTTGAATTCTTACCAAATTGTGCATTCTAATTAACCCAGGGGGTACTTTATTGCCTGGATGGATAGGTATTTACAATCCCAGCGTTTCAATGGGTAGTCATCTAAAATTACAGGCCTGTCATTCTTTTGTCCACTATATTTTACCATCACAAATTGCAAGTTCAGGTTTCTCAGGCCAGTGTTCATTATAAAGACCAGATGCCTTTCAGTGATGGCTTTTCTACGGCTCATCATTCTTTTTTTTTCAGACTGGTAGAAGCATCATTCAGGAATGACATTAAACTCTAACTTTATTTTATTCTATGAATCAAAACTGGTTATGAATTATATGAAAAGTCAATATTGAATTATATGAATTCAATATTGACATCCATTTACAGTTATTAATAACAGCTCATGTTTTTTACAACAAAGGTCACTATTAGTTTGAATTATATGTGAGGAAAAATAATACACTGAACAGTATATAATAGAAGTATGTCCTGGTCCTTAATCTTATAGTTTTTGAAAATCATGCTGTTTCAATCAGGTCATTAGATAATTTGATACGAGATAACTAAATGTATGTATCAAAGCTACTGAGACTAGAAATGTAAGTAATTTGTTCTCACTGTAAATCATGGAGATGGTCTAACCAGATAACCAACACTACAATTAATTATTTCTAGAAAGACTGACAACATAAATTACTCTGAAACCATATTCATTAATTTTAGTATATGTCTTTAAAACCCACTTAACTCAATTCCAAACACTTTATAGAGTGTGCCAAAGAATTTAGTTGCAACCAGATCCTAGTTGGTATTTGCAGCCTTATCAAGGAGATGTATTGTTTAAAATGTGATACCCCATGCATATTTTAATAATACTTTTGTTTAAATGGCTACAATGAGTGAGTGGTAATATTTTCTTTGTATTCGTTGACCCTAAAACCATAGTATCTTAAAGTGAATGCTATTGTGCACTACCTGGACCACCTCCTCCAGGATCAAGGCACTTGTTTCCTTAGCTGTTATGAAAGTTGCTTGCCGAAGGCTCAGAGATGAGTTATTCCCAGGAATTGTCCTGCTTTGGCCTTGGCTGAGGGAAATTTCCCCACACAAGGTTGTACTTTCTTCCTAGTTGCACCCTTATACAAAGCCTGGCAGATGCTATGTGAAGGTACAAGATTTCCCTCCCTTGCCTCAATTTTGGACAACTCTGTCTCAGCTCCATAGCTCTCAATGAGATAAGCTGAAGCCAGTCTTGTGAATGCCTCACAGTTCAACGTCTTCATCTACCTAGTCCTGCTTCCCTCTTCTCCTCATAAATGATATTGCTTATCCCCCAAATAGGGGGAAATTTCTTAGGAATACTACTACAATTATAACAAGTAAAATGCATGTTAACTGTGGTCAAGGAATTCCTGATAACTTTTTGGCATCCCTAGGCATTGTTAATATTGGTTAGTAACTCTTAAATTTGCCAATCTTTCTCTTGAGGCATGCCAAATAAGGGAATTAGACGTTGGGTTTCCATTATTTGGAGAACAAGCAAACTTCAGGTATTTCAACAAGGCCAATGTAGTTTGTTTCTGACTCTTTTATAATTTCTGTGCTAGTGTGGTCCTGCCATTTAGGATACCTGCTAAACCTCAGTGACTGGATGGTAACAGCATAGGATGAAAATGTTCTTCAGTAGTTGCACTTGTAAAGAAGGAGTCTTGACTTTAGATGAATCCAGAGATTTTATATAGGAAAAACCAAAATTTTTATCAGAAGCTATTAATAGTTCACATAATAAACAACATGAGTTACCAGCCTTCCAAGTTTTACAACCCAGAATTATAGCTATGTGGCTTGGATTGGATTTCCTAGAAAATAGACTGAGAGAGGTAAATATTGTGCGATTAATTTTTGTTGCAATCTCACAAGGAGGTACAGAAGCATCTAGTCAATGGGAGAGTTTCTGAAAATTTGTAATTAAATGCCACCCAAGGAATTAAAAGCAAAGTAACGTCAGATATAATAAGGAAGCTCAAGCATCTATCTTTGCAGAACCCAACCCAGCTTACAACTAATGCCACTTCACTAAGGTCTCAGGCATTGAACAATATTCAAAATATACGTACACCTTGGAAGGGAAGACATCTGAGTTGTTTGCATGGGGGAAGAAGTAGCACAGACTCATACTGTGCAGGTTTTAATCCTGGCAATGTATCTTTTAGGTTGTTCAAACTATATAAGAATATTTCTTATTTGTAAATTATGAGCAGTAATATTGCTTACCTCTGAAGTTCTTATGACGGTTTCAAGTAATAATTGTAAGTTGTTTCTATAGCATAGTGTCTGGCATTTAGTAAATATTCAGTAAATATAAACTCTCATTCACAGTGCTAAAACAGGCCTCAGATCACGACCAGTGGCCATTCTTTGAGGCACATTTCTTATTTGACCTTAATTTTAATGCTCCAAAATATTCAACAATTCTATTATGTGTAAAATATATCTCAGTCATATATCTGAGGTGTATGTGTTAAAACATTTTATGCCTCTCTCAGGCTTACACTCCAGGCACAGACAGTGGGTTTACTAGTTCAGTGAAATGTTACGTTTTTTGACTGAGGTGAGTCTAGGTGGGGTGGGAGGACGTGCCTGGGCGATTTCAGCTCTAGTCGATGAGGGAGGGCTTCACGGCGGATGTGAGTAGAAGTCAAGTCCTGAAGAATGAATAGTGTTATCCAGATTAACAAAAGGACGGTAAATATTGTTTCAGGTTTAGAGAACAGCATTGGCAAATATCCAGAGATAAAAGAGACTATAGTAAGAAACTGGAAGCTGAGTGAGGATTTTGGCAGTGGGGAAAGACTGTGGGTAAGTAAACAAGGGCCAAGTCTTTAAAGAACTTGTGATTCATAATTATTATCCATGTATAGGGCTGTAATAAACTTCTGCATGCTTTTAAAGAAACTTAGAAGATTACATTATAAACAGGATATCGTATGATTAATTCACTGTGCTTGGATAGTGAGTAGATGTGGTATAAAGAAGCACAATTTGAATACAGGGAGACCAGTTAGGAAGTAGTATATGCACAAGGTGATGGAGGGCTAAATTAAGGAATTAAGCACGGGAATGGGTGAAGGAAACAATTCAGGAGATGAACAGAAAGCATAACTGATAGTTCTTAAAGGTTCATTGGAATTTGACGTGAGAATAGGTGAGCAGCCAAAGATTATGGGTTTTAAAAATAAAGTAATCTCATTAAGATGAAGACCACGGTCTAGGGGAGATGAGCAGCTGATCAGTTTTGGTTATGATAAAATTGTCAACAAGATTTTCCAAAGACAGTGTGGCCTAGCAGAGATGCAAATCTGTGACCTACCTCTATAGCTATTCAGCATGGTGTGGAACCCATTTTTGTTACGTACATAAGATCATTTTATCTTGGCCTGTTCACTATCTGTTTCACCCATGTATTCTACATGTAGCCCGTGTTGAACCAAATTGACACATGATAAATCAAAACCCAATACTATTGTTTTCTTCTAAAGTCCTTTTTTGGGGGGTGGGGGGGAAGCTTAGCCCCGAGCTAACATCTGCCAGCAATCCTCTTTTTGCTGAAGAAGAGTGGCTCTGAGTTAACATCTGTGCCCATCTTCCTCTATTTTCTATGTGAGATGCCTTCCACAGCATGGCTTGATGAGCAGTGCGTATGTCCCACTTAGTATCCGAACCATCGAACCGGACCACAAAAGCGGAGCATGCAAATTTAACATCTACGCCACCTGACCAGCCCCTTTTCTGAAGTCTTTTTAAGTTTCATTCAGTGAGGGTAATATTCCTTATCCTTGAATGAAAATTCCAATCTTTTGCTTTCTCTGCTTATTGTCAAATGCTACAATAATATTAGCAGTCTCAAAGTTGCTAATATATGAAAACGTCTAGTCCTACGTGTTAATCATAATTACTTGACTCTGGATTAAATCATCTCCCCTCCTCCAGACTGAGTCATTTTCAGGGTGGAAGAGTCAAGTGACAATAAAGGAGGGTTTCTACTGCTTTCTACTCTACCCTGGAACAACTGTAACCCATTTGCCAGCCGTAGTTCCATCTTCCTACAGGAATTAAGCCAGAGGATGATGACGAGGTAGGGAGGGACAGGGCAAGTCTAACTTGCCTGAAGATACTATAATTCTTTCTTCCAAGGTTCCCTGTTGTGCTCTCTCTCCTTAGTTTTAATGATCTTGGTAAAGGACTTGTATATGGACACTTTTCTCAATATCTGCAAAACTCTCTTCCTTCCCTTGAAGATCCCAACCCTTCCAGGCAGTCCTATTAGGCAGAACAATATGCAACCAGCCTCATCTCTCCCTCACTGTCATATCTTGCCGATGGTAAATTTATCGCGTGTCTTACCAATCTCTGGGATCCCAGGCTAATAGCAAAACAGCATGACTCTTTCAGCTCCCCTGCCCTCAGCATTTAATCAACTCAGCCGTTCTTTCACCTTCCGGGTTTCTGTGCGGGTCAGATCCCAGAGGTATGCTTTAGCCTTCTGAGGCATGAGTCAGGCACCAATCTGCTCTCTCCACAGCGGAGGAAAGATATTTCATAACTTTCCATGCGATTCCCTTGAAACATCTCTTGGAAAGTTGTATGTGGGGATGAAAGTAGCATTGCCCCACCGTCTTTCCTCTGCTGTGGGTATGAGATGCAGGACAACAATCCTCCGAATATATCTCCAGAACAGCCTTCTCTCCTTTCTCCAACTTCTCTATAAACGCTTGACATCTGAGGGATTCCAGAGGCAAGGAACAGCTTTTTCCAACCATTGCTTTGTATTAGAGGAGTATCTTTCACACACTCACATTGGTATTTTGTATGTAAGGTAGGAATTGTCCACTTCTAACGTCGTTTTATATTGTTGTGTTTTATATCCCCAAATCCTTTATAGAAAAACTTCCACACTACATGCAGAAGTTAGAAGCCGGAGCTACAAAGCCCATTAAATCATGATTAATTTCGTCCTTGGGGTCTGAAAGATAGGTATATGAAAAGAACTGTACACACTATAAAAGAGAAATGAACAAGGCATTGTGGAAGTAGGGAGGAAGAAATAGCAAATTCTTAACTGAAGATAGAAGAAATTTCAGAAGCTGGAGCTATAAAGCCCATTAAGAAGCTAGAGCTACAAAACCTGTTAAAACATGATTAATTTCTGTCCTTGACGTCAAGAAGATAGGTATATGTGAAAGAGCTATAAAAGAGTACACTGTGTTATGGAAGTGAAGATGAAGAAATAGCAATTTCTTAAAAGAAAGTGGTTAGGTAAAATTTAAAGGTGAAGATAATATTTGAGTTGAACCTTACAGAATGTATAGAATTTCATTGGTGCATTTCATCTCCTCAGTTTTGGAAACATGGTTCCTTCCTACTGTTCTTAATCACCCATTTCTGATTAGAACCTACTTACTGAAATAATTCTACATAAATCAATAAGAGAGTTCAATTACGATGTTGTTTTAAGACAAAACAATCCTCATGACTATTTATCTTTAACTACTCGTCTTAGGATATTTTATAATGAAGGTGTAATTTTGGTAGGTGAAGAAAGAAAGAAAGCCCTATTGTGAGCTACCTAGAGTGACATAAGTTATTACATAATAATATATTCCCAGTAATGTTCCTTTCAGTCTATTTAATTACCATTTATCATTACATCAAAATCTATATTGCACTGCTTCAATGTTGTTATATTTCCTGATCTTTTAATATGCTGACCTAAATAATAGCTAAACTAAAAATTCTTTTAAAGTTTCCAAACCATATTTATATATGTTATATATATTTATATATACATATTTATATATTTTATATATATAAAATTATTATTACAGTAATACATGTATATATACACACATATATATATATATCTAATAATAATAACTAACATATACTGTTGATTTATTCTGAGCCAGGCATTATGCTAAGGTTTTTACATCCATGATCTCATTCAATCTTCACATAATCCTTTGGGGTTAGTTATTATAATTCCCATTATACAGATTAACATATGGATGCCTAGAAGCATTCATTCATTTCCTAAGGTCATGTCAAATAAATAAAGACCCAGGTTCCAGTCCAGGCAGGCTAAGTCCAGTTCCATGTTCTTAATCGTGACAATTTATGGTTTCCTCTAGTTCCCAACTCTGGCACAGGTATCCCTATTCAAATCTACAGAATAGTCTGGACTTTTTATGTGATTTTTAGCCTATATACTCAGCTCCATCCCATTGTTACTTATTATGGAATTAGACTTGGAGAAAATGCACAGCCTATTAGCAGAAAAAAAATCCATTTAGAAAAATCCCCACAGACTGTTTCTTTTGAAGGGAAAGTACATTTTAACTATGCATGGTGAAACTAGAGCTCTTGTAGCCCATTAAATTCAGTTCATCGTGGTACTTCAGGTAACCCTTATGTGTCAAGAAAAAATAATTTCACATATAAAAAGAGCAATTGTTCAGCATGGATTAAAAATACCTATATAATACCACCAGGCACTTAGTACAAGTGCATAACAGATGCTGAATGCATGAGTGGATGGATAGATAAATGAATGAATGAATGAATGAAGAGGCTATGCTCCATAGGCTGAATTAATGTAGTTAACATGTGTATGATTTTTTGTGTGTAAACTATATTTTATGCAGCTGTCCACACACTCACACATACGCACCTTATACCTCTATGAGTGACTATAAATCTGACATATGTTTCTTATCTTTTCTCTTATTTCCTATATGTTTAAGTCTTCATTAGTATGCTTGTTATTCCTAAGATATGTGCTTTTCTGTATTTTTATTTCTTTTCCCCCCATATATCTCTGCATAATATGTCTGTAGTTAAGGAAGGAAGGAGATGATAACTAACTCTCTCTCTCTGTCTTGCTCTTTCTGTCTCTGTCTCATAGGTGTAACCCTGGTCATGATACAGTCTCTTCCTATTCCTTACCTCATTGAAATGAGTATTGAGTAAATATTTAAAGATTATCCTTTTGAGACATCGAATCATCAGCCTGCCTAAGTCACCTGTATGTTTGGGTCCAGCTCTTTGGGGTAAGACTCTGTGCAGCCATGTTTGCACACCCTACTGAAAATGAGAACCTGTGTCAATAATTGGTGAATTACTACCAGGCATGAAGAAGTCACGAGAATTTACTTACTGCAAAAAATAAAAAAAATCAGCAGAGTCATGAAACTTTTTTCTTGATAGGCTTGATGATTTAAAAATGAGCAGTTTGTTGGAGAGTGCTTCAGAAGGAATTATGTATGTATGTGTGTACAAATGTATACACATTTGTTCTGATCTTCCAGTTGCTATTAGTAAGCTTCATTTAGTGTTAATCACTCCTGCAGTGGAAACTGGATTATTTTGTTTTAACAGAAATAAACTGTAAAGGTCTTTCTTTTATCAATACTCAGAGAATAGTTTTGCCCACAGGGTATAATGCAAACAATCAGGGAAGAAGAGATGGCCCTCTCACAATAAAATAAAAATGATATGCACTAACATATGCATAGGTGAAAAATAAAATTAATAGACAAAGGGAAGCAAGAAATGTCAATGTCAGCCACCAACTCTCTCTGCCGTAGTTAAAGGTTGTCCAGCTTACGTGAAATCTGTGATTGATTCTCATTTACTTGGAAGAATTTTATTATACCCAAAGGGAGAGTTAAAGGATTACTGCTCTTATCACAATCAAAACACCAGAAATGAAAATCCCACTGGGGAAACCAATATTTTAATAATCTATTATATATCCACAGCAGCACACTGCAGCAAAATGTCATGGATAACCGAGCTATTTCAACCTTTAATTTCCACACTGCTTAGGCTAGCATTCTATATCAGACAACCAAAGGATCCCTAGAGCCCTCTGCTATTAAAACCAAATTCATTTCCAGAAAGTGCATTGCTATAGTTTTACTATTCAAAAAACACTTAAGACAGAGTTTAACAGTATTGACATAGGTTTTATGGTTTCTTATCTCTCTTACATGTTCTGTAAGGATAGTAAGCCATGAATATGACTACACAGACTGATTTTACCATAAATTTATAAATCTCTGACAAAACTATTATTGAATTCATAAGGTGGTTGCATTGACATAGGCATGTTTATGCACTGATACCAATTTAAAAAAAACAGTAGGTTCGTTGATTTCCCTAGGAGTAACAAAATAAATGACTATAAAAATCAGATGGGGATCGGCCTGGTGGTGCAGTGGTTAAGTTAGCACATTCCACTTTGGTGGCCTGAGGTTCGCCAGTTCGGATCCTGGGTGCAGATCTATGTACTGCATGTCAAGCCATGCTGTGACAGGTGTCCCACATCTAAAGTAGAGGATGGGCACACATGTTAGCTCAGGGCCAGTCTTCCTCAGCAAAACGAGGAAAATTGGCAGCAGATGTTAGCTCAGGGCTAATGTTCCTCAAAAAGTAAAAATCAAAAAAAATAAAATAAAAATCAGATAAAGGGGGCTGGCCTGGTGGTGTAGTGGTTAAGTTTGCTCACTCCACTTCAGTGGCCCAAGGTTCATGGGTTCAAATCCGGGGCACAGACCTACACACCACTCGTCAAGCCATGTTGTGGCAGCATCCTACATGCAAAACAGAGGAAGATTGGCACAAACGTTAGTTTAGTGACAATCTTCCTCAAGCAAAAAGAAGATGATTGGCAACAGATTTTAGCTCAGGGCCAATTCTCCTCACCCCCCACCAAAAAAATCAAATAAAGGAAGCTGATAAATAAGTGTCTACTGGAGGATTTAGAAAGCCTGAAATAAAAGAATGGAATTAAACATTTATCAATAATTCCTTGAAGGTTATGTCTAAATCACTAAACAAATACCTTTCAAGAAATCTGCTCTGGAGAATCAGGAACTTAAGAAATAAAGTTGATATTGTCTTGAACAATTACTTACCGTCCTCAGCAAAGCATCTCCAGATGCTATTTTAAAAGGGAAGATCAAAGCCCATCAATTCCTTTTGCAATCCCTTATTGCAAAACAGCTAAACTCTACCTTTCTCATGAAAGAAAGACCAATAGAGCAAGAACAAGGGATCCTGGCCAAGTAATTAGATTAGGCTGGCGTAGGCCAGCAGCTGACTGCAGTATTTTGAAAACACTTTTCTGGTTACTGAAACTGTACAGGAATGAGCCAGAGTGTGAAATGTGCAACCTTTAACCAGATCATTTCAAGTGCAAAAACACTGAAATTTAAGAGCAAAACTGTCTGTCTCCCTGCTGGTGTTGATATTGTTAAGCATTCTCTAGATCTGGATGAAACAGCAAAATATTGGTCACTGAAATCTAGTCTGGCTCCTTCTCCAACAAGCAGACACTCAATTGAACCTGAAATAAGTAATCAATTACAGAGTCAAATGTTGCTTTCTACCTTACAGAGGCACACAGAGATGGAGTTGCAACTACTGTTCAATTCTAGAATAAGACTGGGCACAGCTGTACCACTCAGATTCCTCCCCAAAGAAATACAGTAATAGTACAAGAAGAGAGAGAGAGTCAAATAAGAGGCTTTAACTGTTACCACAAACAAATTTACCTCCATGGCTCAGAGTGTACAATAGTCACATGGCAGATGCTGGAAAATGATATCTCAAGGTGCATCAGCTAAAATGTCATAAACATTTCAAATTATCAATAGCAAGAAAAATAAGAAAATGCAATTATAGAAATAGAAAAACTCCATTGAGGAGAGGCTGATACTTCTCAAATGATGCTTTAGAATTTTCTCTTTAGATGGATCCCTTTCCAGCTTCGGTAAGTAAACTGGCATATGGTGGCATGTGTTGCAGTAGAATTAACCATGATATATACAGATTCAGCCAAACTCAGTCTCTATCATGTCAGCTAACAGTCTGATATGAGCAAGCATCAACCCTCACCTATAAAAATCGAGAACTATCCATACACACAATATTAGACCATATTTCTTTATAATAGAACTGGAGCCAACATTTGTTAGTTTGACATTTTGACTTAACTCATTTATAAGAATCTCTATTCCTGGAAATTGATGGACAGTATTTCATGGAAAGTACAGAAGTGATTAATTTAACTCTATTAAGAGGATAAAACAGGTTTATCAGCTCAGGGAGTCCTGTAGGAGGACAGGTAAACAGCAGACCAGCGTTTACTATCAACTATCTTTACTGATACTTATTCTTATTAATAACAGAAAATTCCCAAATTAAGCATATACGAAATACTTAGCTCCAGCCTCTATTGTTAAAGTGGGGCCTTGCTAAGTAAACCAGCACTTACTTGTCAATCTCAACTAATCAGATCACACTTGAGAGAACGGAAAAAACCTTAAAAGCTCTGTAAACAGCCAAATTGATATCATGATATCTGTTTCTTGTAAAGCATTTTAATTGCTTCTAGAAAAGATTGACCCCCACTGGTTTCCAACTGCACTATAAATCAAAGAGGGGAAAATTTGCTTTTAAAGGAAATTTCTCTGGCAATAGGTAAAAGGAAAGATGGATGATTTAGGGTATCCATCTAGTACACATTACTGGAAATTATTTAGACTGCCTAACTTCCAAACTGTGTGCTCCTTGAGTCAAGAACCACGTCTTTTTGATCTCTGCATGATCTAACACATGCATATAGAAGACTCTCCATGAAGGAAGAACAGAGGACCAGTAATATTACCTACGAATATGAACGTGCCATTTATTTCACACAACCTGACTGGTTTCAGTGTGTTAATTTAGTAATATTACTATAATATTTAAATGCAACTTTTTGTGCAATCTATGGTTAGAAAATATTAACTAGATTTTAAAGGTGCTTTTCCTTTATCATCCCAGGGAAAGGTTCCATAGGTGAACTTTTTCGAAAGTTCAAAAGGTGATTTGTGTATTTAGTTAGGCTTAACTTTTATTAGCTTCTTAAGACCTGAAATAGATTTATCTGTGCCAAGTGAAGTATGCAAAACACAAGGTATTTCTTCCCGTTATGAGATTTCTGAGTCCACGTTAAAACTGTAGCCTTAGGGTTTCTATAAGTCCTCTGAGGCATCTGGTCCGGGAATATAGGAGTCAAAAGAAGTATTTAAATAACAATTAGTATCCAAGTATAATTTCCATGCTTCTAAGAGCCTCGTTATACACTTGTGCTGTTGCTTACCTCCCATTGATTTCCTTAGTTTCGTTTTTTTCCCGTTATTAATGTCTTGGTTCACACATGGAATTTATGTTAGAAATGTTATTATTCAATGAAGTTCAGGGCAGTGCTGGCTTCTGTACATGAAATACGAGCAGACGAATTGTTTCCCTAGCTTCCTGCAAAGAAGTCATGGAGCAGTGCTGCTCAGAACGAGAATTCAGCTCTCCGTAGTGAGCCTTTGTTGTTTATCGAATATTTCATTATGCATGAGGACATGTTCTAACTCTGTTTACCAGTCTGCCTCCTTTTGCTAAATTTCACAATCTTAAAAGGTCTTGGGAGTTGGAAACAACTGAACACTCTGTTGAGATTTGTGACTGTCATCCTTCTGGTTAGAATTACTCATAGATCTTGCAAGAGTAGCAGAGATGCAGCCATTATAACCGTCAGTCAGGATGGTCATTAAGCACTTTCTGCAGTCGAGATTGCAGTGCCAGATGGTACTTCAGGAACAATAGACAATGCACTCCAAACTGCCAGGCATTTGTTCTGTGCCATTTTAACTTAGGGGTGGTAGAAGAATAAAATAAAGCAAAATACCTGTGAGAGTAAAACTCCTATGGTGGCTTTCTAGCCCTGGGCTCTTTTATTTACATAAAAGGACAAATCAGTCCTTATATCTGGAAATATATATTGTCTAATAATATACACTCTTCTGTAAAGACCATTAGTTATTATACTAAAATGTATTTCTCTGTTTGCTACTATACCTCAAGATTTTTCTTTTTTTTTTTTTTTTTTTTTAAGATTTTATTTTTTCCTTTTTCTCCCCAAAGCCCCCCGGTACATAGTTGTGTATTCTTCGTTGTGGGTTCTTCTAGTTGTGGCATGCGGGACGCTGCCTCAGCGTGGTCCGATGAGTAGTGCCATGTCCGCGCCCAGGACCCGAACCAACGAAACACTGGGCCGCCTGCAGCGGAGCGCGCGAACCCAACCGCTCGGCCACGGGGCCAGCCCCAAGATTTTTCTTAAAGTGACATTTTATTGTTTAATAAAGAACTCGTTTTGGAGCAACATGAGCTTGATTTGCATGGTAATAAAGTACCTATGATAATTTTCCCTATAGTGGGTGTTACTTACTTAATGAAACATAATGTTATTTGCCCTTTAAAATTTAATGTCTTATAGCCATCTGTGTTTGGCAGAATATGCAGAATCTCTGGATGTGTTCAAAAGTGTGAAGTGGATCTCATGGGGTCAAGATCTGATTTCTCACCTGACAGTGACAGTCCTCAGTCCTGCCACTCCAATTCATAGAAATTTCCTTAATTCCCTACATTCTCCGGTTTATTCTACTAACTCAATCATGTTGTCCAACCAGTATCTTCACTGTTACGCGAACAGCTTAGTCCCCTCTGGTCTCTGTGAGTTTAACAAATATCCTACATATTTATTAAATCCCACATTAAGCCCCATCTTTTCAATGAAGTCTTCTCAGTCCCCAATCCAAGTGGATCTTTTATCTCAGATCTATTTATTCCTTTCACAACACCTTTGAGGCAACTTACACAAACATTATGAAATGGGAAATAATTATTTTCAAAAATTTAAAAGCCAAAAAGAAAAGAAAATGAAAGTGTGCTCTGGCAGACTTCAATTCAGTGGCTGTCCAGAGGGCATGGTGCCTCCCAGTGGCTTTTCTGATTTCACCTGCACCCTTCTTTCAGAAACCTCCTTCTCTTACCCAAGCTCTAACCACATATACCAGATGAGAATTGGCTTCCTTTTTCACAGTCCTTCCATCCTGGCCTTGGCAGTTGGTACAAAGGGAAGCATAACGTCAAAGCTGAGCAAAAGGCCTTCCCTGGAATGTTCTCTCTCTCTCTCAAACTTGAATATGGGGAAGAAAAATCTCCCTCATAAGTATTTAGGGATATGAGCATGGAAGTAACTGTGGCCAAGTGTTTACCTCTTAGAGAAAATAGACTAGAAAATAAAGTCAGTGCACTAGGACCAGAAATTAGCATATGAGAGAGTCATACCGTTCTAAATCTAGTTCTAATAACCAAAAGCATGATCAAACCCTTCCCTTCCTATGGCTTGAGTAAGCTGGTTTGAATTTGATTTGACCTTTGAATTTTAAAATCCCTGTATAATACCCACCACAAAGGTCAACATGATTTTTGTAAATAGCTCTTGGGAAACATTCCTGTAATTATGGCAAATGTGTTTTGGAAATTAGAAAATATAGCTTTGTCTCCTCATTGGAAACAAACTTTCTTCTAGCTAAAAGAAAAAAAATCACTTTTGAATTAATATAGGATACATTGTATAATATTGAGGGCAGCAGAATCATCAATAGGAAGTACACGCAGTAGGAGATTTCAAATGGCTGTTTTAATGAAGAGAAATAATCCCTGAGTTAATGAAATAATAAAATGAAAATGCATCTTAGTGAGGACAGTTTAGCTAACATGGCGTATTGTATAAGATATAAGGCATATATATATATGTGTGTTGTGTATGTACATATATCTATGTATGTATATGCATATATATACATATATATCATATATATGATAAAGATACGGAGATACAGACTAGAGTAACTAGAAATGCAACTATCCAGTTGCATACTGCATAGCTTTCAAATTATATTCGATAAATAGCTTTTCTGTCAAGCTTTAGAGAGAAGATCAAGGCTCGTTAAATATTTGTCATTTCCTAATTTTTGTCCCTTTTCTACATCTGTAGTTTAATTCATGCTAGAAGTTATAAATGCATATTATATTTATAGTGATTTGGAAAAATTCCAAAAAAGGAAAAGAAAAACGGTGAAAAAAAGAAAATCACAAGTGATTCCACAACTAAGAGGCAATTGTTGGAAATTTTGATGTTATAACGTTGGCATTTACAGAGGACTCAGAAATAGTCTAATGCTATACTGCCCGTCTGCCTTCCTCGTGATCATTCTGAAGTCTAAGAACATACCGGGGACAGAGTACGGGAAACAGGATTTGGGGTTTTGTTACCTGTACTTCTACTTAAGTCACATGTCTCCGATTCAATACATTGAAGCATAGGACTAGGCCTAAGCTATGTCTCTTCTACTCCTCAGAACAAATATTGCCAGATATGGAAGCAGATGAGACACAAATTCCTTTTTGGATATATTATTTTCAAATATTTTCTCCCATCCTGTGTCTCCCATTCTTTTCATTTTCCTACTTGTGTTGTTTGAAGCACAAAATTTTTAATTTTGAGGAAGTCCAATTTGCGTATTTTTTCTTCTGTCACTTTTGACTAATCTCTGTATTTAAAAACTTGCATATATTTCTTTTAATAGATGTACTAGTTTAATATATCTGCTGTCTTCAACTTATGCTAGTAAAGACATCAAAAATGAAATCGAGCCTGGAGGAGTTCGTTTACTCTCCCACATACCCTGTTAACATAATCCACAAAGTCCCGGCTGTCCTAGACTTGGGGAACAGCAGTCTGCAGCCGTGAGATGCTGCTGCTGCAGACTTAAAGATGTTTAGGATGGTCTCTAGGAATTTGGTCAGGTGGGGGAGCTGGAGTCAAGAAGGAATACATATTTTAGGCAGCTTGGGGGATGTCTGTAGGTAGTTTAAGTGTTTCTTGGGGGATGTAAAACCTGAGGACTAGAGAGATGGGAATGCTGAATGGTGACAGTTTTTTTTGTGTAGTGTCTGAAAACCTACTAGTTTCTCTGCACCCCCAGTGTCTCTCCTGTGGTGATGTTATGTTGCATGGCAAAAGAAACTCAGAATATGTAACTAAGGTTACTAATCAACTGGCCTTAAAACAGGAGATTATCCTAAATTACTAAGGTGAGCCCTTAAAGGAAGGAGAGAAATTCAGAAAAGGAGAAATCAGCGAGATGTGATGGGGTAGCAGGGTAGAAGGGTCTGCTGTTGCTTACCGGAAGTAGGGGTCGGACATTTTGTAGAATGTTCCTCAATTGAGGTTGTTCTGATATTTTTCCCCTGGTCGGACTGGGCTCATGTGTTTCTGGAAGGAAGACCACAGAGGTAAATTTCCATTCTCATCACATCATATCAAGTGTACGTGTTAACAAAATGATTTAACCCTGTTGATGTTAAAGCTGATCACCTGACTGAGGTAATGTTTGTCAGGTTTCTCCACTGTAACAGGATTCTTTCTTCCCCCTTTTCGTACTGTACTCTTTGGAAGAAGTCACTCCGAACGGCTCACACATTTAGAGTTAGAGTTATGCTCTTTCTCCTTGAGGGAAGTGTATGTACATAAATTATTTGGAATCCTTCTGCAAAGGACATTTGTCCCCCCGCCTCATTTACTGATTCGATCATTTATTTCTAGCAATATGGGCTCATGGATGTTTAGTTTATACTTTGAGTTATAAGCCGGTGCTGCATTATTTATTTTCTTGCTCAAATTGCTCCAGCTCTGGTCATTGGGAGCCTTTTCATTTGGCTCCCATGTCCCTTAACATAACTTCATGATTCTGCCTGTGTTTTAGAGCACTTTACTTTTTGTCACTACAAGATTCTCCAGGATCATCTTATATGCTCTTCACTCATTTCCAAAGTTACTTAGGTCAGCACTATTTCAGCCTATCCTCTTAGGTGAAGTTACATAAAACTTTTGTGGTACAGTTAGATTGATTTGTCACAGTTTGCATTCCGTTCTGGGATCCTCCATCTCCTAGATGACTTTTGAAAATTTGCATACACTATAATTCAACTCTGTGTGCTCTAAAGTTCCATGGGTTTCGACAAATGCATAGTGTCAGGTATCCATCATTACAAAAATATCATACAACAGAGTTTAACCAACCCCCCCAAAATCATCAGTGCTTCATCTGCTCAACTTGCACACAACCCCATACCCTTGGAAATCACTAACCTCTTGATGGATTTTATAGTTTTATCTTTTCTAGAAACTCGTATAAATGGAATCATACGGCATGTAGCCTTTTCATACTAGCCTCTTTACTTATCAGCCACAACTAAGATTCAACCATAATTTCGTGTGGCTTGACAGCAAATTCATTGTCACTGCTGAACGGTAGACCGTTGCTTGGATGTTCCTCAGCTTACTCGTTCATCTACCTGTGGATTGTCTAAGAGCCCATTTTTATTGCTTCTGCGTTTTGGTAATTAAGAATATGGCTACTATAAATATTCACATGTAGGTTTTTTGTGTGAACATGTGTTTTAAAATGAGTTGGGTAAATGTGGAGGCTCATGACGGTCCCGTCTTGTAGTCCATGTGTCTCGCTGTTGCTGCACATCCTCACCAGCAATTGACACTGTGAGCTTTATCTTTGTATTTCAGCCATTCTAGTAGGTATTTATTGATAACTAGTTATTTGAACTTGCAGTTCTCTAAGCCAAATGATGTTTGGTATATTTTCATGTGCTAATTTGCCACCCATACATATTCTTTGCCGTGGTGTCTGTGCAGGTCTTTTATGTATTTTTCTTTATTTTTTATTGTTGAGTTTCAAGAGTTCATTGTATATTTTAGATACAAGTCTGGCATATGATTTCCAAGTATTTCTCCCAGTAGTGCCTTGTTTTTTTTCATTTTCTTAACAGTGTTCTATTTTTTTCACAAAGCAAAGGATTTGAATTTTAATAAAGTTCTTCTTATTGGTTTTTTCATTCATGAATTGTGCTTTTGTTATTGTACCTAAGAACTCATCACCAAACCCAAGGTCACAGAAACTTTCTCCTATGTTTTCTTTTAAAAGTTTTATAGTTGCTTATTTTATATTTACATATAAAATCCATGCTCAGAATTTTTATGTAAGATATAAGCTATGTTAACTTTTTATTTTTGCATATGGATGTCCAAGTGTTCCATTATCTATTACTGAAGACTTTTCTTTCTCTATTGAATTTCCTTTTTGCCTTTGTCAAAAATCCGTTGACTATGTTTTTGTGCTTTTATTTCTGGATTTTCCTTTCTATCCCATTTATCTATGTGACTATTATTTCTTAATAAAATGGTATGCTGATTATTGTAGCTTTATATTAAATCTTGCAATAGGATAGTGTGAGACTTGCAATTTTGTTCTTCTTCCTCAGTATTTTTTGACTATTCTAAATCCTTTTCCTTCCCACATAAATTTAGGAATCTGTTTATCCAAATCTACAAAGTAGCCTGCTGAGATTGTGATGGATCTATAGATCAAATTGAGAAGAATTAACATCTTAACAATATTGGGTCCTGTGATTCATAGACATGGAATCTCTCCAATTATTCAGCTCCTTTATTTTTTGTCAGTGTTTTATAGCTTTTCTCATAAGCATCCTGTATATACTTTGTTGGATTTATACCTAAATATTAGGTATTTAAAAAGATATTTCAAAAAGTAATTTTTTACCTCCTAGATTTTCTTTGAAAATAATTATTTGTTATGTCTAACCACCTGAAGATACAACCAGCCTAGAAAAATCTATTGTAACTATCTGGTTTTTTCCCTGACTTATTAATCAATAGCCAGTTGACATGAGCACAATGGTTGCTTCCTTCTGAAGGAAGCTGATTGCTGCTTACCCATTTTCTTTACTAAAGGTCAATCTGATAGAGGTGACTCACATTAGGATTTTATAGTTTTATTTGAATGTTTAAATGTGTAAAACGCAGATGATACTAAAGTAAAAATAATAATTTTTAGTTTGCTTTTATTTATTTTCATTATTGATTACCTATTTCAGAATGTATCAATTCAGTCACCTCTTACTCTTTCATTAAACCAAAATACATCATTAAGTCTATATTTATTAAAATATTTTGAAAAATAGTAATTCTCTTTCAGAGGACATAATCCAACCTTGGTCCTTTGAGGAACAAATATATATATATATATATATATATATATATATATATAATTTGTTGTGACATTTCTAATATTTCACTTCAATTTTGTCATTGTTGGAGATTATTTTATAGCTTTAGAAAATCTGAACACCCAAAGATATCTCAGGCTTTCATTTCCAGATATTAAAAGAAAATAACTTGATGGGGTGATCAAAGTTCTGTGTCAACCAGAAATTAAAAGGAAAATAAAAATTCAGTTACTAAGAAATTTGCCTGACCTTTTTATAATTCAAATGAGATGGGTTTGCTGTTCTTAAAATGATTTAGTTCAAAGCTAAAAACAGGAACTAACAAAGAAAATTTTCGTTTTCATTAAGCAATGTTTGTTTCTTCTCTGATAATGAGTTACAAAGCTGAAGAGGTTTTTTTTTCCCCTATTCTGTATGAATCAAATAATAGCAAGAATAGTATAAGCTTAATTCCTAGCAATGGGTCAGTATATTCTCTGGGGAAAGCTGAAAGTTTTTATTTTTGAAAATTTTTCCATAGCTCTGCAATTCATCAGCTAGAATGCAGCAATGCAGATGGAGTATAGCCATTAGGAAGCATCAAGAGCCATTCCACTTATCATTTAATGTGATTCTCCTAGAGTTTTATTTTTAGGCTGTAGGCTCCTTCCAACCACTTTTGTTCAAGTTTTCTTTGAGCTTTATATCTGCTTTATGAGCTTTTCACTCCATCTTTGGAACAACTAATCTAGTCTTATTTCCTTGATGAAAATTGCTGCTGAGGGAAATGAAACTGTCCATGAACCAGGAACAGTGACTGTGGTCTCAGTTTTCAATCTATAAGTTGCATAGGACTAGCTGTTTCATTTCCTAAGCCCAAGTTTGATAGGCGAATATAAAATTATTTGTCATGACAATAATGACTGAAATTGAGTTTCAAAGAAGTAAAACAATGTTGTATATTTCTCAGAATTCATATCTCAAAAATCTGTTTTGAGAAAAACTAAAATTTTTAAAAGCTCGCAAGTAGATGAATGAATTGTTTTGATATCACAAATTTTAAAAGAAATAGGAAGAATTGAATGACTCGTGAGTTTGAAAATGACTTATGTTTCCTTTTACCTCAGATTTGGCATCAAAACCAAAATGCTGGAAATGTAAAGATTTCAGGCTGAAGATTCTAAAAATCTTTGGAAAATTAATTTATGAGAGTTAAGTGTCTCTAAAGTAAGAGCTAATTTAAAACTTTTGCCTTTAGGTATTACAGCAAGTGTGTGTAATGCTGACCAAGCCAATGAGGTTTTTGGCTGATAAGAAAATATTAGGAGCTGGTACTCTTTTTCTGACACTTTTCTGATGCACTGAAACATCATTCAGATTACCTACAGATATTAATTTAATAAACCACTGATAAACCACATAATTTAATAAGAATCTTAGAATAATGTGGTAACTACATGATTGCTATTTGAGTATTTAGAAAGGACGGAACACTATCAAAAACAAATCCATCTTATAGGTACAACAATTGCTTGATAATGAACTACAGAGCCCTGAAGCACAAGAAAATGACCCTGGTGGTAATGATGATGAGGTGTTTAATCACTTCAGTTGAGTGGCTTTTAGAGAAGATAAACACACTGGGAAATGTGTTTTAAAATATACCAGAGAGACATTTTGGTTTACTAAACATAGAATCTAATTTTCTAGGATTTTTGAAATTAGTGTTTGTAGAGTTAAAATAGACATTTATGAGAAGACCTCCCCAAGAACAGGATTTCCAAAGGAGCAACTTTTATTGCTAATAGATTTTAATTCCGGTATTTCCAAAGCTGTTATATGCAACGTTGCCTAACAAAGAAAATGTGGACACAGAGCCCTTTTCATACTCATTTTAATGCTGATGTTAAGTATAATTAGCATCAAGATATTGTGGTCAATGTCTTGAAGCCTATTCTAAAACACAAGATGTTAATTAAATTGGATTTAAGCTTTCAACCAGAGAGAAAAGGTATTCCTAAAAAGAACATTATACAAATTGAAATGAAACACTATTAGAAAAGTCACAAGTGACTGTTTCCTATCTTTATCAAACTAAGAACAGTTTCTCTGATCCTAGTTTGTCTAGCGCTTTTTTTAATCAGGAATACAGTGTTGAATCTTGGCAAGTACGTTTTCTCCAACTATTGAGAAAATTATGTGATTTCTCTTCTTTATTTGTTTAACGTGGTTACTTACATTGCTTTTTACACGCTACCCAGCCTTGCATTCCTACAATGAAACTCACTACCATGACTTATTTCCCTCTTTATAAATTGTTGTGTCTAAGTTCTAAAACTGTATTAAGGAATGTGTGTCCGTGTTCATGAAATATGTTATTTGGTAATTTGCCTTTCTTGTAAATTAGTTTAGGGAGTTTGGAGTCATCATTCTATTGGCATCTGGAAATAAGTCTGGGTTTATTTCCTCCTCTAATATTTCCTGAAAGAGTTTACACAGGATTGTTATTATTTTCACTTTAAATACTTGATAGAATTCATTACAAAGTCAATTAGGCCTAGAGTTGTATTTTAGGGGAGGTATTTTGTTTTTGGTTCAAATTCAATTGTATTAACAGATATGAACGTGTTTGGATTCTCTATTCTTTCTGTGTCTGTTTTGATGTTGTATTTCTCAAGCTTTTTGCCCATTTCAACTAACTTTTCAAGTTTATTGGCATAAATTAGTTCCTAGTGTCTTCTTTTTATTCATTGAATATCTGTTGAACCTCTAGTGATATACCTTCTTTTCATTCCTGATATTGATCATTTGTATTTTTCACTCTTTTTTTCCTTGATCTGTATTGAGAGGAGTTCCTTAGTTTTACTTCTACTTTCAAATAACTTGTTTTCACTTCAATGGCTTTCTTTATGGCTTGATTAGTCTTATTTGTTTCATGTTTTCCATTTTTACCTTAATCATTTTCTTCTTTCTGTTTACTTTTGGTTTAATTTGCTCTTCTTTTTATAGATCTTAATATGGAAGTTATGATCGTTGATTTTACACTTGTATTTTATTTTTTCCGAGATGGGAGGCTAGGATATCATTGAATGAATTCCACAGACTTACGCCTGCTGCTTTTATTTCACTTTTCATAATATTTTTTAATTTTTCTTGTTATTTTAAATATGAATATCATATGATATTTACAAGTGAGTTGGTTAATTTCAAAATATATTGAGATTGTATTTTTGGTTTTTTTGCTGAGGAAGATTAGCCCTGAGCTATCATCTGTGACACTCTTCCTCTATTTTATTTGTGGGTCACCACCAGAGCACAGCTGATGAGTAGTATAGGTTCATGTCTGGGATCTGAACTCACGAACCTGGGCCACTGAAGCAGAGCACATGGAACTTGACCACTAGGCCATGGGGCTGGCACCTATTGAGATTGGTTTTATTTCCCAATTTAATTTCATTCTGGTCAGAGATCATACTCTGCATGATTTTGTTCCTTTGAAATTTATGGAAACTCATTTTATGAATCAGCATAAGGTCTATCTGGGTGAATATATCCTGGGTACATCTAAAGGTTTGAATACTCACATTTTGGGGTATAATATTCTATAAATATCAGTGAGGTAAATTGGTTGACGGTGCTATTAAAATCTTATTTACTCATACTTTTTTTTCATGATGTTCTATCAGATTTTGTGAGATGAGTGTAAAATCTCCAACTGTTACCATGGATTTGCCTATTACTCTTTTCAGTTCTATTTGTTTTGCTTTAAATAATTTGAAACTTCTTCATGTACATTTAAGATTAGCATATCTTCTTGATAAATTGTAATATAATGTCCCTTTTTATCCCTAGTAATATTGTTTATACTGAAATGGACCATGTCTATATGAAGTACTTATGCTTACTATGTTATGCTTGGTTTTTGCATGTTGTGCATCTTTCTGTTCTTTTATATTCATCTTTTGATTAAAATTTAACATGTGTTACTTGTAGGCACATTTAGTGTTTGCTTTATTATCCACATGGACCATTTTCTCCTTTTAATTGTAGAATTTAATTCATTTATATTTCATATAAATAGTGTTATGGTAAGGTTTAAGTCTGACATCAAGGCATTTGTTCTATATTTCTCACCTTTTTAACTTTTTCTTCTTCTTGAATTTTTATTATTTTGTTTTCCTCTTGATTGACCTTCTAAATATACCTTTTCCAGTCATTCTTACTGGTTGATCTAGACAGTAAAATATGCATCTTTAATTTATCATAGTCTCCTCAAATATTATTCTACAGTGCAAGAAGCTTACAGCAAAAAATAAAATTCCATTTATCTTTCCCATGCAATTTATGCTCTTGTTTTCTTATCGTTTAAATCTGCATATATTATAAACCCTATCAATTCATTGTATTTTAAAATTTGTATTATTATTTTTTATTTTTAGTTAGTTGATACTGTTTAAAATAATCTTAAAGTTTAAAGTGTGCTTTCATATAAATGAAGATATATATATGTAAATTAAAAAAATTTACACCACATTTAATCTTTTTAGAGCACTGATTTCTTCTTGGGATGCCAGTTCGTATAAGAAGTTTATATTTATAATTTCATTTAGTGCCATGATAAGCCATGTTTTCTAAATCCACTAAATTAAAATGGTAGTGTCAATGTGCTACCAAAATCTTAACTATCTCTCTTTTTTCTATTTCTATAAAAACATCTTCATAAAGTAAAACTAGGGTAATCTGGCTAGATGGTTGGAGGCCCACTAAGTTTTGAGTGTTTGAGAAATGTGGGAAGGTACACACTTATGTCTAAGAATTTGCCTTTTCTAGGTAATTTTGTGACCCTAACTTATCTACATTCTGCATTGGTTAGGAGTTGAATTTGTGGAAGTGATGTATTCATAGGAAAATGTACAGGTGGCGTGCAACTATAGAGCTGAGTGGGAGAGTGTTAAATATACCTGTTAAATAGAGGAAAATCATTTTAATAAAACATTCAGTTTCAAGAATATGGAAAATGAGTGGCAAAAGTTTGGTTCTTGAAGCTGGTACAGCAGAACATGATAAATGTATGGGCATCCAACTAAGCTATCTGTCTCTCATTTCTGCCTGTGAACAGCCTTGTCTGGACAAGGTGATAGAGTCCATTATCGAGATAGGATACCAAGAATGATGAAATTGAAATTATGTTTATCAGCGTTCAAACATAAATGGCTCTATTTGAGGAGGAAGAGCATGCAGACTCAGTTGACAACTTGCTTAAAATGAAAGCCATCATGTGGGGAGCACCTAAATCTTACCATAAAGCACTTTGAGAGTTAGGCCAATATGCTCTGGCATTCTCACCTTTCAAAACAGAGACTCTTTGTGAAGTTGAGAGTAGAAAGACTTTTATGTGTTAATTAGGTAAAGTGCTGGATATTCCATATCACCTCTCCACCTTTCTTCTATTATGAGAATCAAAAGACTGACCTCCATGGTTTGCGTCGTCAGCTATTTTGCCCTATAGCTCCTCCTTGAGTGAAGCCTAGGCAAAACACTAGCAGGAGATCAAAAAGAGAAGGGGAAGAAGTTGGGTATTTATTTCCATAGTGTCCTCTCTGGGGCCTCAGGCAGGCCGTGGTTCTTTGCCTTTCCTAAGGCCATATCTCCAGTCCAAGAGTCTACCACTATCTCTACAATTATTTGTAGATCCTTGTAACCACTCCATCTCTTTGTCCTTGCAAAGAACTTTTAAAACATGAACTTGAGCACTAAAGAAGCTCTCATAAAATATACTCACTTGCAAACTGAGGGGAATAAAGAAATAATTGAAAGTTTTAGTCAAAATCTTAAAGGATTTTAATTTTTATAGATGGTGTCTTTCATTTCTATTTTTCTCTAATTGTGTAAAATTCTTTCTAAATTATGAGTTTTTTAAAAAACAATTTTCTAGTATACACCTGTGAGAAAATTTAACATTTTTTATCATTTTTACCATCAATATACTGTGCTCACAAACCAAAGGGAAGCCATGTGAGGATATATATGTATAAACATGACTCTAAGATATTTGTACCAAAATTTAAAAAATGTACTACATCATCAACATCATCTCAGGAGTATTATACCTAAGTAATTTTGTCTAATTTGGAACTAAATATGTGCACTTTTCCAGTGTAAAATAATTTCTGCATTTCCTCATCATCCTTCAATTATGAGAGCAGTTAGGGTAAGAAACACACTTTTAAAGAAATACAGCTTTTGTCCCGAATGAAATTCAGGAACACACCAATCAGGAAGAAGGAAACACTTATAAGATGATGTTCTTTTCATGAGGAGGGAAGAGTAATCTCTTAAGGAGCAACCCCAGCAAAATAAAAAAGGAATCCAAAAAAGAAAATGAGGAGGCATATAATACAGAGTGATAAGTGAAAATGACCAGAAAACATAGTAAAAGACAGAAATACGTGCTATCACATAGAATCTGATTATTAATTAAAACTCACACAAAACATAGATTTCAACCAGTATCAAGCTTTAACAAATAAATTTAAGAACAGAATAATCAAGATGCTCTGACTAGGCAGAGGGAAGTCTAGAACATGAGGTGCCTCCCAGCTTCTTCTTTCGCTCATTAGATGCGCACCTCTGGCCCAGAATAGATGAGGCGTCTAAGTGAGGTTTGTGGGGTTCCTCACACAGTGGAGAGCATTTATTTTATAAAACATCTCAGTTTTACACTGTGTAGAACTACTTATCTCAAGTGATGTTCTCCAGGGGGCCATGCCTCATTGAACCATAGGTCATGGGTCTTATTTACTAGATATCATCCTTTAGCCAGGAACATTATACTAAGAGCATTTCAGAGATAGACTGTCTTTCTCTTAGCAAATATCATTAAGG
Source organism: Equus asinus (assembly GCF_041296235.1). NCBI lineage: Eukaryota > Metazoa > Chordata > Mammalia > Perissodactyla > Equidae > Equus > Equus asinus. Next base: position 175,874,049 of record NC_091790.1, read on the forward strand.
TATTTACTCGGAAGTCCGGTTGACAGAAACATTAGACCAGGTGCTACGCCTTCTTATTTTATTTCCCTAGACACATTCCTCTGGTAGAGGGAGTAAATGGATTGCAGTTCAGCTGTTTTAACTCCTTCCTCTTAAGACAAAAAGAAAATATATTCAGAATGGGAATCAAAAACTTCTTCTTTGACTAGAAAAAAATTAGTAGCATAGGATTCCAACTCTATGGATCCAGTTATACTGCTTTGTTAGATGGAGAATAACATCTATCAACCATAATATTGTGTATGTGATTCTTTTGCTCATAGCAATGATCTATACACAAAGCATGAAATGCTTAATCAGAGTTATAAAACAGTATGCAATTCTATAAATATTTAAAGTATAAAACCAGGGCCCAGATCTGGATAAGATAAACACATACCTCCTTTTATCTTCCACTGAACTCAACTGTAACAACTGGACAGAATGCAGGTAGAGCTATTTGAGGACACTGAAGAGAAAATATGAGCAGGTAGATCAGGAAAGAAAATCAGAATTTGAAGTACCACAAAAAACAGCGGTGAGTTTGCCATCTTTCCCCCTGTGGCATTTTCTGGCTTGAACCCAATACAACCGAAAACCCAGAATGAGCACTTTCAAGTGGATAGAGTGAGATACAGAAGAACCTCTATTGTCTTGGCCTGAGGAGTAATAAGGGGAACTCTACAGTTTCTAGTTCATCATATCAGCCTCACTTTACCATATCATTATATTTACACTGGGAGATAAGACAGTGCTCTCTTTAAAAACAGCAACAGGTACAAAACCAAACAAACAAAAACCAACTTGAAGAAGCCTTTCCTGCAGAAGAAACCTGAATTTACTTGGATACAAACTACTTTAGGCAAATACTTTAGGGCATTTAGGAAAATACCCAAAACAGCATATATTTTCTCTACTAAGTACTGAACTGGAAAATCAAAATGTTTATGAAATGTGAGGCTCTATTTTACGTTTTTATCAAGACTGAAAAAAGAGACTTAGGCATTGATGAATTGTGTGTGTGCACTCACATGTGTGTTTTTGAGCATGCACTCATGTATTGGGGAAATGAGAAAAAAATATTTATCATATTGGGACAAAAACCAATGCTTTTTCTCTGTAATGAAAGTAGACATATCACAGTTTGATAATCACCATCATATCCCAGGTCTAGCTGAGAAAATAGAGAAGACGAAAGTATTACAGAAGGAGGAAAGAAAAGATAAAAATAGGATGAACAGTAGGTATTTTACCATTTTACCCTGGGCTTCTAGAAAGGAGCTAAAATTAAAGATATGTGCTTTTAAACATTAGTGTACATTTTCCTTTCAACTTCCACTTAGGATTCAGAAAGCTGAAAAGAATATCACTCCAGTCAACATGACAAGAAAAAGGGAAGTCATATAATCTATGTAACTATAGTTTTTCTTGATATCATCAGACACCTGAGTCACAGCATACAATGAACTGAATTGTGTCCCCCACCTAAATTCATATATTGAAGTTGTACCACCAATACGGTAGTATTTGGAGATGAGGTCTTTGGGAAATAATTAAGTTTAGATGAGGTCATGAAGGTTGGCCTTTGTGATGAGATTATTGTCCTTAGAAGAAGAGATACCAGATGCTCTCCCTCCCCCTGTCATTTGAGGACACAGTAAGAAGGCAGCCATCTACAACCAGGAAGAGAGTCCTCACCAGAAATGACCACGTGGCACCTTAATCTTGGACTTCTATCCTCCAGGGAAAATAAACTTCTGTTGTTTAAGCCATCTAGTCTATGGTATTTCATAATGGCAGTTTGACTAAGACACAGCACAATCCAACTAATGTGAAATTTCAGCAAAGAAAGGCACCACCAAGGAGAGATGCAAATGTGAGTTCTTTTTGCTCAAGGCACACCCTGGGTGTCATGCAAACTGGTAAGAATAATTCAGCTAAAATATTTAATGAATTGTTCAAAGCTGAGCATGGGATAGCCTGAGACTATAGAGATCCTGCTCCATAAGAACCAAGTGGAATCCACACTCAGCTACAGGATCTTAACATTGCTCACAGAACAGGAGATTAGATAAAGCCTTCCACACCATGCAGATTTAGGAGAGCCGAGGAACAGATGCTACAGATGACGCAAAAGGCCATCTAGAGGGGCCGGCCCCGTGGTCGAGTGGTTAAGTTCATGCGCCGTGCTGTGGCGGACCAGGGTTTTGCTGGTTCAGATCCTGGGCGCGGACATGGCACCGCTCATCAGGCCACGTTGAGGCGGCGTCCCATATGCCACAACTAGAAGGACCTGCAACTAAGATATACAACTATGTACCAGGGGGGATTTGGGGAAATAAAGCAAAAAAAAAAAAAAAATATTGGCCACAGTTGTTACCTCAGGTGCCAATCTTTAAAAAAAAAAAAAAGTCCACCTAGATCCTCCTCCTCTATTGTCCCATAAAATGAAAGCCTTAAGCCACTAGGGGTAGCATGATAAACCCTGTCATACTCAGGGCGTAGGTGGACCCTTCACAACTGGAGGAAAAGAACAGAAAAGAAAATTTCTCCCTTTGGGGACCAGACCATTGCAGATCCCTCGCTACCAGCAGAGCTGAGATCTCTGAGTCATCCTCATTCCTAGTATCAAGGATTTATCACATTACTGAAAACTAAGGCTAGACCAGCAAAGTAGAATGCCAAGTAACAAAAAATTGCAGTCTACTACTGCAGAAGGGGCAGAAGTACGGAGAGAAATATCTCTGAGGTGCAGGATTACAGGGAACACTTAAAGCTGAGGAGGAAAAGAAACATCTAGCCAATGGGTCGAGCAAGCCAGCCATCATTGAAAATACAATTTAATCTTAGAAGAATTTGAAGGATAAGGTAGCTCATAACAACAAAAAAACTGAAAACAATCCTGACTCCCGATTAGATTGACTCAACTCCTCCTCACACTAACAGCCAAACAAAAGAAGAAGGTCTGTCACGCAAAAGATTAAAAATAACTATGCTTAAGATGTGAAAGCCTCTTAGATTATATGCATGAAGACATGGGGAATTTCAGCTCTGCGTCCAAAACCCATAGCGGTGGATGGAATGGAAGAGAAGATCTATACTAATGCTGCCCAATAGAACTTCCTGTGAGGAAGGAAATGTTCTATAAATCTTCATGTCCCATATGTGACCACTAGATATATGTGACTATTGAGCACTTGGAATATGGTTAGTGCTGCTGAGTGATTGAAATTCTAATTTTAGTTAACTTTAGTTAATTTAAATTTATATAGGCATATATGGCTAATAGCTACTATGTTGGACAGGTCAAAACAACAGGAAAAATTGCTACTCCTCCCATTAAATGTCTCCTGGTTGAAGAACTTAGGAATCAATTGTGTCTGATTAGATTGTTCCCAGAAGTTAAAGAGAAAACTGAAAATTGACATTTGTTACATACTAAATTATTTATTTGGAAAAATGCAAAAAGAAGCATAATAAACTCTTCTTACAGGAAATCATTTCTTTTCTGTAGGAAATCCTCTACTTCATCTAAGTAGTAATCATTTCTTTTATCTTTAATCAGATATATTTTATTGAGTAGAATAGCAAAGGAAAATGATTTTAATAAAGGATTATATCAGCATAAACATAGTAGGAAAAAACATGTTTTTCTAAGAGCAGGTATCATTAGTTATTTTTTTAACTATCCAATACTGTTTAACAATCAATACATTTTGCCTAATTTACTAGAGTGGAGAGTGTGTGTGTGTTGTATAGTGCCGTCATGGGCAATGTACATAGGTATATATCTGGGACTACATCCTGAAACAAGCAATATTTCTATACTCATAATGCATATTGGACTTCTGTCTTTATTCCTGACAAGGCCTCATCAATATTTATAATTTAATAATGATTGAGGCTACATTTTCAAGTGTACACAATGCATCTTTTTAATTAGACCTTAAAGTCCTTAGTAACATGAAATGTCTTGTTTGTATTTCTCTTTCTTATTACCTAGAATACTACTCAGTCTTCCAATCTAATGTCATAGATTAGCCAATGTTGAGACGAGAGTTTGCAAAATTTAACCTTAGAAAGGACTTTGGAGATAATCTTGTTCCTATGCCTGCCTTAAACATAAAAAACATTTTTTTCTTTTTTGTTTTTGCTAAATGAGTATTTGACCTTATAAGCACTTCTACTCAGAAAAAAAAAAAAAAATCAGTATTGCCTTGCCCTTGCCTGAAGAAATCCAAGATGTCTAGACCTACAAGCCTAGACATAGCCACGTTAGTCCCCATCCTCTATTTTACACACCTGGTCTCACTTCACTCCTGTTTTCTCTATGTAGGTCATCCGTGGATAACTTTTCACTGCTTACGAAATGTGGAAGAGTGATGTTCAAAATATTTAATAGAAATAATAGTACAGGTACAATCTTGTCAAAGTAGGGCATTAAATAATGAAACAGTGCCAGCCACAAATATGTTGTGCATACCACTAATATTGTGTATTCCAGCTTGATACCAGCCCTGAAAACATACAAATAAATGGGGAAAAAATGGAAAGTAGAAATAATTTTTGAAGAAATATGTGCCAAATGCTTTACAAAATCATGATATTTAATTTTCACAACATACCACAAAGAAAATATTACTCTCTCTGTTATCTATATTAGAACACTTAGGCTTGGTGAAATCAAGTCACTTTCAAGAGAGTACCTTCAGAAGATAGAATTAGAATATAAATCTTGAGTTAAAGTTCGGTCTATTTGTTACATCAAGCACAGGAACCAGGCAAGAAGTAAAAGAATTAAGCTAATTTCATAGCAGTTAAAAAACATAATAGTTTTCTTCTTCTATTGTGATTTATTTGGAATATATTTGGAACTGATTATGGATAAAGAAAATTAAAAAAATGGAGTAGAGGAGCTTTTAGGAAAGGAGCATTGTTCATGTAAATGAATAATCAATGATCACATCTGAAAATGGAAATGAGGCCTATGCAAATGTGGTGTGCCAGAGGACGGTTCTGCAGACCTGGAAGTGTCGCACTGCACCTGGGCCATTCTGTCATCACGCTTTTCTCTATTCTCCTCAGCCAAGCTTTGCATTGATCCATCTCCCCAGTGAGGTGTCGAGTTTCAGCCTTCATAGCTCATACTTAATCACATCTCCACTGAGCCACAGTCTTCTTTATGATTTCCACCAAAACACTCATCGTTACCCAGTTCATTATTCCCGATCTCTACTCAGCATACATTTTATATATATATATATATCTCATTATTACTCAGTATTTCCTCCCATGTCTGTTTCCTCCACACTTTATAATGTTCCAGAAATTTAATCAAAATATATTGCTTTGTTTATACATAGAAAATTGTACTTTAGACATTAAAATTCAATCCCCTCTGCAAATATGAATAGTCACAGCCTTAAGACATGCATATTCTTTTTAAAACATAAAAGAAACCTGAGAGTTTAGGAGATTAGCAATATTTAAATAAGCTTTTAAAATAGAGAAAAACTTACTAAAAGTGTAATTTTTATGATAAGAGTGTGGTTTACATAAGTTTCCAAGTTATTGATTTAATTCATCTGTAGAAACCACAATTGCTATACAAAAACAACGGCCAGGCTCACTGTAATTTTAGTTCATTTGGAGCTTTCCAAATCTTAATAAACTATATACCAAATAAATTGTGGGCACGATTTGAGCATACGTGAGTGCCGCTAAAAAGATTCTTGAGCAAAGCTACAAAGGTTTAAGTTTAGGGCAGTTTATAAGAGTTTGGAGTTAAGTACATTTCCTTTCTTCAAACATTTTGGTAGTGCAGTAATCATGTTTGAAAAATTATCTCAGGAACATTCATGTGTATCTTTATCAAGGTATTAAATTTTCTGTAGCCCAGAAGAGAATGAGTTACAGAACTTCCACAAGAATGATTGAATTTAAGTTAGGAATGAAGCCTACAAAATAATAGGCTAAAATCCTCAAATTCAAGCCTCATAAAGCATATTTATATGTGTCTACAAATTATGAAACATGCTATTATGCTTGTGATAAGAAGTTTTCACATATTGAGGTATATGGGGTAACTATTCCGATTCAAACCTGATTCAGCCTGAACTGAAGAAGCCTGATTTATGGTCAGCCCTCAGGTTTATCCTGAGGTAACTCAGATGCCAGTCAGACGCATTGGGTCCCCTGGTTACCCATACTTCTGTCCAACTTAGATGCAAAGTCAGGTCGTTCCCAAACCCTCCCACCTTTCAGGTTTGATAATTTGCTAGAAAGGCTCACAGATCTCAGGAAGACAGTTTACTTATCTCGGCTGGCTTATTATAAAGGGTACAACAAAGGAACAGTCAAATGGAAGAGATGTATAGCACGGGGGGAGGGGGGTGTGTGTGTGAGTGCCAAGCTTCTGTGCTCCTTCTGAGTTTGTTACCCTCCCAGAACCTCAATGTGTTCACCTACCCAGAAGCTTTCAAAATCTGATTTTTCAAGAGTTTTCACAAAGCTCAACCTCCAATACACCCCTCAGTTCCCTTTCCCAGTAGAGGTTGGTTGGTGGAGCTGAAACTTCCAACCCTCTAATGTTTTGGTTTTTCTGGTGACCAGCCCTATCTTGAGACTATCTAGGAACTCTTTATGGATAACAAAAGACACTCCTATCTCTCAAAAAAGTCTAAGGATTTTATGAGCTCTGGGCTAAGAACCTTAGGGCCAAAGACCAAATATATTTCTTATTATACCACAAGCTCCCTTCCAAATCTCTCAAATGCTTATTGGGATCATATACATAAACCTGAAACAGTACTCTCACAAGGCTGATATATGATATGATAACTGGGATATTTAACATAATATTTATTATCTCCACACAACCCCATATCTCCACTTCTTACATGAACAAGTTCTCACAGAAACATATATACACCTTTCCATAACCACACATACACCACACACACACAATTTGGAAGTGATGGAGGTTGCGCTTTCAGCCGCTGTAGCCAACTGACCTCTGAGTGTGCATTGTTTTTTTACTTTTTTGTATTATGACACTAAATCAAATAAGAAAAAACAATTCTATGCATGTCTACAGTAGGTATTGCATATGTAAAGAACTGAATAATTAACCTCTCAAACTAAGGAAAACATTCCTTCTGAAATTAATACACCAGTTTTCCTTTAAAAGGAGATTTGCAGTGAGTAAGACTTAAAGTGTTCTTATTAAAAAAATGCATTAATAAGAACTTTACTTTCGATTTACAAACATCTATGGTTGAGCAGGTATGTATTTCATTTGCACAGATTATCCTTAGTAAATGTTAAAAAAGTAACCATTGAATGATCAAATAGAGATTCAGTTATTGTATATTTATGGAGGACCCAGATTGGGAATATAACAGAAATGATTTCAAACTTTGCCTCTATATTAATCTTACATGGCAGTTGCTAATGAGATATCTTCCACAAATAGCCTGGAAAGCTGAATGAGTGGCAAAAAAGTGGGAGAAATTAGTTGATAAATGCCATTACAAAAGAGCAGATCTTTGAATAAAAGTACAAAGTGGACATTTAGGGGAAGCAGCACAATTCCTCTTGTGGTGAAAAAAGACCCTTTTTTGAAATAATTGAACTGCTATTGATGATTTGGCACCAGAAATGGGGCTGGCTGAAGCAACTTGGAGCTATTTGCTGGGCTCCAAGATTACATTTATATGACCACAAACTCACTCACCTTTTCAAACTGGAGCAAGTCATTTCAGCGCCATTATATTCAACAGAATCATATCTAACTGAATCAGTGCTTGGTAATGTGAGCCAACTCAAGATCTTTCAGGGCAGAAGAACTAGCTAGGAAATAACATTTTCTAACACACTCAGTCAGAGGGAAAACAACCCATCAGGAGGGAGATATCCCAGTGCAATTATTGCAAGATCTCCACCTGCCAACTGAATAATCATTTTAAAAACAATCAGAAATGTTGATATTGCCCCTCATTGGTTAATGAGTCTATGATGGCTGGAAGGCTAAAAGACTTTCATTGAAAATCATAACATCAAAATCTTACATTTGCATACAAATTGTCACTTGCACTAAGTGAATATTGTAGCCACAAACTAACTGCATTTTTTCCTCTAGTTGGCAATGACTTTTTTTTTAGAGTTGGCAAAGAATTGCCTTTGTTTTCAGCTAACTAGAGCCTTCATTTCTATTTATACCATTTGTATATTCACTTTATGACACTTAGAAGGTAATTTTTTTAATATAAATGCATATCATTTCTCTGAAGTAAGTAAAAATACACCCTGCAAAAGACAAATATAAATAGTCATTATTGTTAAAAGAGAAAAAAAACTATCAGAGAAATCATGAAATTTCAAATTTTTAGAAAGTTTATCACCATCCGCTACAGGCAAACTGTAAAGTCATTCTAAATTAGATTCCCCCTTCCTTATATTCCTTTGCTCTTCTAAATTCATTTCTTCTAGAACAGAGCTTGAATGTGTTATCCAATATTGTATAAAAAAGTGACAAAAGAAGCATCAATTCCTGGGACACCTGCTACTTATATCTTTTAAAAAAATGAAAGCACATGCACTGTCTATTCTGATTCATTAAAGTTTGGTGGGAAAATAATCCATAAATAGTATATACATGTCGACCTTGAGAAAAGTAACTTCATAGCAGACTTTCATATTCCCTTTGATAAAGGACTTTGTTTTATTTTCACACATTTCAGCACAATCTTCCGTCAATTAATTATTGTATGTGAAGTTCTTCCCAGCTGTATGAAAGCAGGAAGAAGAAATGAATACTTAGCTTGTTACATCATACTTTATAAACCTCATGACTTCAACTGTGATTTGCCAAGCATTTTATTTAAAGTGTGTTTTGTATGAGGTGACCATTCAAGTAGTAGTGTTTTCATGCCACCTGGCAAATACTCACCAGGTTGACTGCTGCCTCTCTCTCTCCTCTGTCTACCCAAGATGTTAGCAGAAGAAACATGAAGTGAGAGTTGTGTATGGATGTAGAGATGGCTCTGAGATCTAGGCAACATTGAAATAGTGAATAACAAACTTTCAGTTTTCCAAAGGCCAATCATAAAGAAAACAAGAAAAGTAGAAAGAGCACATGGTAAGATGGGATTTCTAGGGGCATTGAGAGGAGGAGTCATGCCACCTTTGCCTCTCCGCTGAAACCAGAGGGGCTGGGGTCTGAGAACGAGATACTTGCCGTGCCAAAGTGCGATTAAGTTCCCTCATTCGCATACCTTGTTTCCCTGGAGTATGAAGGATGGATTTGACTCACTAATGTTAGCCCTTTTATATTCAGGACCAAAAAATAGCATTCTGAATAGCATCTGCCAGCTGATTTTAAGGATTATAAAATAATACCAATAAATTTTATATATCTAAATTATTTTAAATGTATTTTAAAAAATTGTGTGAGCTATGTATTCTTTAACATTTAAAGCAGCATCTTTCGACATGATAATTAAATAATGAAATAGGTAAAGCCGTCATTGTGCTTTTAGCATTTAAAATGGATTATCTGATTTTATAATACTTTGGGATAAAAGTATCAGTACCACTTAGAATAATTTCACACACTTAAATATGAATAACAATGAAATGACTAGAGATAATTGTCAACCTTTTTCTTTTTTTTGCTATGTGGCCCACTATGCCAAATGTGACACCAAAGTTTCACAATCCAAAAAGCGCATTAGAACGTTCCTGACAAAATGAGGCACTTCCAAACTCATAGGCAGCGGTCCTTTTAAAAGTCATTTCTGCAGCGACCTCATGAAGGCTTACATCATTCTGATGATTTCCTGCGGTCTGAATATTGTCATTGCAGGGCTGTTCTGAACGTAGCCTGAGGTAGCAAAGTGAGGAAGGACATTTTCAAGGCCTCTGCTGTGTCTGGAGAGAAGGAGGTTAATGTTTTCCCTCAGCAGTGAGGATCTGCAGGCCCGTGTCATTGGTACAGAGACTGCCAGGGAGAGGGAAGCAGTGCTGGGAATTGCTTTTCCCCCCTTTCCCTCTGTGAACAGTATGAGGAATATGTCTAAAAGGGTAAGACGATTTAGCTTGGAAACGGGGTATAAGATTAATTTTCATACTCTTTTTTTCATCTTTGCAGATTGTAAGCCGTCAACTACCTCTAAGGCAACAACTGGTCTTTGAGATTCAATTCTCTATTTTCTCTGGGGAAATACAAACACTAACTCGATCTTTATTTAGCAGTAATCTCTGCAATGTAACACATGTACACAATTACCAATGACTTTGTAGCAGCTTTCCAAGTTTCCTCAGCACCTAAGGAGAATAATACAGATGCTGACATTGAACTAGTCAGGTTACTATTATAGCCATTTATTCATTCATTCAGTAGCTCATTCAGTAGTTCAGTCAGTCTTTGGAATTTTCGTTCAGCAATATTCAACTACCTGTCAGACATGTAGTTATCTGGGAAGTGCATGTAGATAATATATGGTCTCTGTCTTCTGGGAGTTCAGTTTAGGGAAAAGGTAAACATGTGAACAAATAATATGATTCACAAGTGGAATGTTTGAAGTGTGAAAAAATAGAGCCTAAAGCACAGATTTGTGAATGCTTAAATCTTGTTCTTCCTAGACTACTTATTATATATATATTTGTTTGTGTTTAATTTTTATGATTATCAGAATAGTTTTTATATATTTTATTATATATATATATATATGAATGACAAGGTCAAGAAAACAAATAGTTTCAACTGGAGCTTTTTTGATGAGCATCATTTTTGACTAAAATCTCTAGACTCATGGTGTTTGGCATTGGAACATACAGAGAGCATCTCTCTGTGAGGAGAGTAGTCACATTAGGGCCAAGAAACAAAGCAGGCCAGATAGTCAATTTTTGTTTTTGTTTTTAAAATAATATACAGTTGGACTTCAGTCCTTTATACTTCAATGCAATGATAGTGAGAAAAAATCCACCATGCAGAAAGAAAATGTAAACACAACAACAAGGGCCAGGAAGCTTTGCTTCTTGTCTTGCACAGCGTGGTCTTCAGGCAATGATCCACTGTCCTAGATCATTGGGACAGAAGGATGGAACGCTGGCCTCAGCCTTTTGTAACCCTTCTGTCTTTACTTCTTAGGAAGGAAGGGTCTACAGGACAGAGAGAGAGGAGAGCAAGGGAGAGGGAGAGAGAGAGAGAGAGATGAAGAGAGAGAGATGCTGAGAGCAGCCTGAAACCTTACCATTTCTCCAGCTTTCTAGGAAAAAAACAAGTCATTCAAGAGACCATTTGAAAGGCTAACTTTGGTACTTGTGTAATTCGGAGAATTACTCTTATCTGCTTTGGAGTAGAATGAAGTAGGAATGGGAGAAGAAAGAGAGACAAGCCCCTCTAAAAGCTCACATTATAGCAAAGATATCTGCAAAATGCTGTGGTGGTTTGGAGCGGGAAAGGATTCTAAATTAACTTCATGTCTGGGGGTCAAGAAAGGCTTCAACAAGGAAGTGATATTTCACGATAAGCATCCCTAATACTTCCAAAGGTATCCTGGAACAATACTGGTCATCTTGGTAATCAGACCCTATAAACATGTCTGTGAATGTATTTAGTAGTTTATTTGTACTGTAGTGTGTAATGACTTTGGCATTACTTTAAGACACCCCAACACTGAAATGAGGTTTACTAAATAATAAAAGCCATATCCATTTGATTTGGAAAGCAGTGAATGGTGTTACACAACTGGAATGTGCAGTCTTTTCCCTGGATCAATTTTTATTTAGTTTCATTTTAATTGAAATCTCCCCACTATTATTTGGGAATAGTTGTGTGTGCTGCTACATAAAGCCCTAAAAGCTACTCAGAACTGCTTTGGCAATACGTGTATGCCATGATGGAACCACTACATATACTTGCCCTGGTTCTGCCTTCTGATCCTGCCACCTGGACACTTCCGTATATGAAGATGAAATATGGTGCAGACAGAGGCTAGAATTGGAATCAGAAAATCTCAGTTCCAGTCTAACATCTGCCCTTCTAGGTTTGGAAATCAAGTAAGTCATGGAATTTTTCTGGGCTTGCTTCTCTTTCACAAAGTTGTGATCATCAAATCAGAGAAAACAAGACACTATTTTATATCCTCAGAGCTAGAATATTATTAATAAGAAAGATTCTGTACATTGATTCTTTCCAAATTTTAGGGAATTATGGAGTGTTAAGAAGAAATGTGAAAGATCATATTAAACAAAGCTATTTGGAAATAAATGAGATTATTCTTGTTTTGAGTCTGTTTTAATATATTCATTCAATGTCTATTTCCATTATTCACATTTCTTTTATTAAATAAGAGTAATCTTGTATTCTAGTTCTAAGTAAAGAAAAGTGAGTAGAAAAAAAGAGAATATCCACTAAGATTGCATCTTTTTACAAATTCTAATGAAACACATGCAATTCCGCATACTATGGCATTGATTTTTTTATTGTATTTTGACTTACAACTTTGATTGTATTTTGCTCGCATATTTTTAATTTAATGGTTCTTTTAACGAGGAGAAAGATGATTAAATAACTAGAAGCATCTCATAAAAATTAGGCAAAAGGTGATAAACTAGAAATAATTATAGAATATGATGATTCTGTGCTAATAAATTTATGGTGATTTTCAGCAAAAAATTTTGAAATAATTTATTCTTATGCAGCTGAAGCATATTCTAGAAACAAAATTATAGTTCTAAATACTAAAAAGCATGATGTTGATGTACCATAATTTTAATTTAAAAATTTTAAAAAGAAAACAGGCCTCCCATTTCATAAGAAGCATTTAAAAGCCAGAATATATGGATGTCTGGTTTCTGCTTCCACGTGTAAGGAATTTGGAAGTTGCCATTCCATACTAATAATAAGTAAAAAGTTGAACAGAATTAAAAATCAACAACTCTTCTTGGACTCATAAGGGGAGGACACAGAGCACACCCCTGCCCCATGATTGGAGAGATGCAGGTGAACACGGGGAGTCACTGCTTACTGGGGCTGAGTGTAAACTTCCGCAGGAACCAGTGCCAGGGTAGGAAATCCTAAACTGTAGGTGATGAATTGCTAGAGGCTCAGGGTGGACACAGTGAGGGTTAAAAACTCCAGAGGTTAAAACTTGGTTAAACTCCAAGTTAAAAACTTCAGCCGACTTTAGCCATCTTGCCCCAACTAAGGGAGAGAAAAAAAAACCTGAGAAACCCTTGTGAAGTTCACAGTTCAAAAGCTTTGGCTCACTAAAGGACTGAGACCTAACCATAGGAGGACAGAAGGCTTCCCCTCTCCCCACCCCCTACCACCACGTTACTAAAGCCCTATTTAAGCAGTTTCTTTTACCCAGTACACCATGTCCTGCTATCAAGAAAAATTATAAGGCATAATAAAAGGTAAAAATGTAATTTGAAGAGACAGAGCAAGCAGAGATGGTCATTCCAGTTAACACTCACATAGAGAAGATTGATGGGCACCTCACACCAGTGATTATGCTTGAGTTAATGCCTCTTCGACTAATGTAGTTGGAGCTCAACTCAGCTAAAGTCTTCATTAGCCATCTACAGTACATATCAAACAGTGCATATATTTAGTCGTTGTATTAGTTTGCTCAGGCTGCTGTAACAATGTACCACAATCTAGTTGGCTTAAACAACAGAAACTTATTGCCACAGTTCTGAAGGCTAGAAGTTTGAGATGAATATCGTGGCAGTGTTGGTCTCCTCTGAGGGATGTAAGGCAAAATCTGTTCCATCCTCTCTCCCAGCATCTGGTGGTTTGTTAACAATCTTTGTCATTCCTGGCTTGTAGATGGCATTCTTACTGTATTCTCATCACTTTTCTGTATATGTCTTTTTCCTCCACATAACATTCTTTTAATAAGGACATCAGTCACATTGATTTCGGGCACTGCCCTACTCCAATGCAACCTCATCTTAACCAATTACATCTGCAGTGACCCTATTTCCGTGTAAGGTCTTAGTCTGAAGTACTGGGGGCTAAGACTTCAATATATGAATTTTAAGAGAACACAATTCAACTCATAACAGTCATCTTCACCCTTGACTTGTATTTCAACATCTGTTAAAGTAAGCAGACTGTGCCTCAATTTACTTACGTCTAAGTCTAAATTAATACTTAAGAGATTAATTTCACCTTATTGTTACTGATGAGTATATATGTACATATATACACACAAACAAATATGTATATAAATATAATAGAATATACAACAATTTTATTTGAATCTGTTTCTTCCAGACCTTAGTAAAACTGTTTGTGTGCCCTTTCAGCATTATTTTATTTACTAGTGGAAACAGCTATCATCATGTAAACAATGAAAAATATTAAAAAATTTAAAAATTGAGCTATCTACTCTGATGCAATGCACTATTATATAGTCACTACTAATAGACATACACGTAATTCTAAGATTTTAATATGGCATATATAGTTTTTATATTAATATCTAAGATTTATGTGCTGTGTAATTATAATAAACATCTGTCACTTCACACATAGAAGAGCTCATTAATCAGCATTCACTCTACTGCCTTTCCAGATATATTCATTCTGGAGCTGTTAAATACCATAGTTATGAGAATTAGAACATATTAAGGTAATCATTTATTTCTGGGCTCATAAAGTCATTTGATGACTTGTCCTTCAGAACATATCTATTAGCAATGAAGACTATGCCCAAATACCAAATCCTAGTTATCTATAATGACAAAGAAAATTACTAAAAGATAGCGTTAAGACAAATGTTTAATCTACCAATGACAAAATTAGGTTGTGGTGGTTATTTCATTCACAGGTACAGAGATATACATACAAATTAAGTAAGAATGTGTACTTCTAAACTTTGAAATTTCTTTTCCATAATAAAAGAGCCTAAATGTCCTACAAAATTCAGTTCAAGGTTCATCTGTTTACTCAGTCTGTTGCCTGAGGGAGTGTGGAAGGAGAAAATTTATTTGAGAAGAAAATTAGATAATCACTGGGGGGAGTTGATTGAATGCTGACAAAGTGTCAGCAAGTTACTTCTTTAATTTATGGTTTTAATCATAGAAAGTTGGCCAGGGCTGGGAAATGTGCACATACTTTAACCAATGCGCCAAGTTTCACAGGGCTTAACATTAAACTTTACTCAACTGAAATATTAATACTATATTCAGTTTCATTCATTCATTCGTCCATCCATTAAATAATTATCCAACATTTGCTGTGTACAATACTTTGGAGATCTGATTGCCTCACAGGTTAATAACACAGTGACGTGCACAGCAGGAACTTTATACTGAAGGACTTCAATGAAGGTTTTCCAGAGAAAATTGTATCTATGCTGAGTCTAAAAGGATGATTAGGAATTAGTGAGGTACAGTCATATAGAAATGATCAGTCAGTCAGATCATTGTCTCAGTCAGGATATAATGATGGATGAGATAAGGAAGTGGATGTTTCAGGCAGAGAAAACAATATATATAAAGATCTGGAGCAAGCAAGAATATAACACATTCTGATTTCAGCTAGCTGGCATGTAGGATGTGAGATGCACCATGACTTCAGTAGGTGTACATAGCTTTTCAGCCATGTAAAAGAAAATTAAAATGTATGGTGATTGAAATGGGAAGCCACTGAGGAGTTTTTGCTTGTGGAGAGTGTAAACAGATTAGCATTTTATAAAGATCACTCCAGCTACAGTGGAGAACGTATTGAATGGAACAATAACTAGAGGCCAGAAGACTACAAGGTTGTTGCTGTAAAACATAACAGAGGCGCTTTGTGCCTGGCAACCAGACTACAAATAACAAAGACAGAGGAAGTAAGAGTTGTAAAAGTACATGTTGGATGTTGAATGTTTGTGGTGTTGGTGTGAATGAGAGAAGAGAATTGAAGTCAAGAAAGATACTAGCTTTGTGATTTTGAAAAGAAGTGATAATTCCATCCAAACCAAGAATGACCAATCAATACTAGTCAATAGGTCATTGCAACCTGTCAATTCAGGTTGAGAAGGGTTTTTGCTCATCTGTAGTCCTTTGTCTCAGTCCTTTGGGCTGCTGTAACAAGTACCACAGACTAGGTGGCTTAGAAAGCACGGAAATTTAGTTCTCACAGTTCTGAAAGCTGATAATCCCAAAATCAAGGCACCAGCAGATTCACTGTCTAGTGAGGGCCTGCTTTCTGGTTCACAGAAGGCATCTTCTGGCTGTAACTGCAAATGGCAGAAGGGACGAGGGCGCTCTCTCAGATCTCTTTTATAGGGGTATGATGATCACCTCCAAAGGCCCCATCTCTTAATACCGTCACTTTGAGGATTAATATATCAACATGTGAACTTGGGAAGGACACAAACATTAAGACCATACCATCCTTGTTCTAAACAGTGACATAATTTTAAAAATTATATATATGATGTTGATATTGGGTTCAAGAGATGATATTGGTGGTAGGAATGCCACGATTTTGACCACTAGTCCCATTTTTCCATTGGTTTAGTTGGCCACACCACATACACTCTCTAATCTTTCTTATCCTAGAGTCCACCAGAACTTTTTGTTTTACAAGCAGCTTTCTAATTTACATATTGTAAAACTCACCTATTGTAAATATACAATCAATATTTTCTTAGTAAATGTATAGAATTGTGCAAGCATCACCATAATCCAGTTTTAGAACATTCTGTCACCTCAAAAAGTTGCCTTGTATCAATTTTTAGTTAATCCCCACACCCACACCCCGCTCTGTATAACCAACAATATGTTCGCATCTCTATAATTTGCCTTTAATGGACATTTAATATAAACGGAATCATGTAATATGTAGTCTTTTGAGTCTAGCTTTTTTTCACTTAACATAGTGTGTTTGGGTTCATCTATTTCGTCACATGTATCAGTAGTTAGACTCTTTTTATTGCTGAATGTTATTCCATTGCATGGATAAACCAGATTCTGTTTTCCATTTACCAGTTGACTGACAGTTTTTGTCTATTATGAAAAATGCTGCTCTGAATATTTGCATGCATGTCTTTATGTCTTTATGTGCATGCATGTCTTTATGTATGTTTTATTTCTCTTTGGTGCTAGAAATGGAATTGGTAGGTTGTATGGTAAGTTTCTGCTTGACTTTTTAAGAACCTACCAAATTGTTTTCCAAAATGGCTGCACCACTTTACATTCCTACCAGGAATGTATGAGAGTTCAAATTTCCCCACATGCTTGCCATATTGTCTGTCATTTCATTAGAGCCACACTAATAACAGTGAAATAATATTTAATAGAGGTTTTAATTTGCATTTCCATAATTATCAAATACCTTGAGCATCTTTTCATGTGTTCATTAGTCATTAGTATATCTTCATTGGTAAAATTTCTAATAAGTAATTTTACCCATTTTTAAAATTGTGTTATTTTCTTATTATTGACCTATAAGAGTTTTGTATATATATCCTAGATACATGTCCCTTGTCAAATGTAAAGCTATAAAACTTCTGGAATGAGCTATAGAATTTTACATATGGTGTAAGGTAAGAGTCTCAGGGGTTTTTTCCTTTTTCTTCTCTTTCTTTTTTTTTTCCTTGCATATGAGCATACAATTATCCCATTACCATTGGTAGAAAGTCTATCCTTTCCTCATAGAATTATCTGGGCACATTTATTAAAAATTAGTTTATTATAAATCTAAAAGTTCATTTTTAGACTCTCAATTCTGTTTTATTGTTTATACACCAACTCTCGGCCCAATGTCAAGCTGATGATTCTGGTTGGATAGTAGTTGTGGAATAAGATAGTTCAGTCCTCCAACTTTGTTATTTTTCAAAATTATTTTTATTTTTAGGTAGTTTGCATTTCCATATGCCTTTAAGATCAGTTTGCCAACTTCTATTCACTTTGATAAGGGTTGCATCAGATTTTTAGATCATTTTGGGGGAGAATTACCATCTTAATAGTATTATATCTTCCAACTTATGTGTGTTTATTTAGTTTTTATTTAATTTCACTCATCAATATTTTGTTGTTTTCAGTTTACAAGGCTTGCACTTTTATTGTTGAATTTACTTCTAAGTATTTTATTCTTTTTGATTCTATTATGAATGAAATTGTTTTCTTTAATTTCGTTTCTGAATTAATTGATGCTAGTATTTAGAAATGCACTTGAATTTTGTAAATCCATCTTGTATTATATGATTTTGCTTTCTTTTCTTTAATGCTTTGAGATTATTGATATATAACATCCTGTCACTTGCAAATAGAGTTTTATTTCTCCCATTTCAATCTGTGTGCTATTTATTTCTTTCTCTTGCCTTATTTCCCTGGCTGAAACCTTGAGTCAAGTGTTAGATAAAAGTGGTGAGGGAGAACCTCCTTCGTTGTTCCTGATCTTATGCGCAAAGCAATCAGCATTTCACCATTAATTTAAATGATAACTGTTGCTTTTTCACAAATATCATTTATCAGGAGGAGGAAGTTCCTTCTGCTGCTAGTTTGTCAGAAAGTTTGTTGTCAAATTCTTTTTATGCGTCTAGTGAGATGTGATTTTTGTCCTTTGTTTTATTAATATGGTATATTACATTAAATGATTTTCATATATTAAAAGTGGCCTTAAATTCAATTTGGTCATAGCACCTAATCCTTTTTCACATGATGCTGGATGAATTTTGCTAAAGTTTTATTAAGGATTTTGGCAACTATATTCATGAGGGAAATTAGACAGTAGTTTCATATTCTTGCAATATATTTGTCTGGCTGTGGTATCAGTGTAATAAATACTGGCCTCATAGATTGAATTAATTGGAGAATGTTCAATCCTTTTTTATTTTTTGAATGTGCTTTGGTGATTTGGTATTATTTCTTCTTCAAACATTGGATTTATTTAATAAAATGCACCAACTGAGCCATTGGTGCTTTTCTTTGTTTGAAGATTTCTAATGACTAATTCAATTCCTGAGTGTGTTTTATAGTCTATTCATGTTTTCTATTTTTTCTTGGATTGATTTTGGCAATTTGTTTCCTTCTAGGATTTTTTCTATTTCATCAAAGTTATCTAATTTATTTTCTTCCATTTTCAAAGGATTCCCATATAGTTATTTTACTCACTACATAGTAGAGAAATCTTCTGTTTAGTTTTTAATTTTGGTAATTTGAATTTTTTCTACATTGTTCCATTTCAGTCTAGCTAAAAATTTGCCAGTTTTGTTGATCTTTTCACAGAACCAACTATTGGTTCCATTAAATTTTCTCTATTTTTTCCTTTATATTTGGTTGATGTTTTAATTTTTATTTCTTTTCTTTTTCTTGCTTTGTGTTTAGTTTGCTTTTACTGTAATTTCTTAATCGGTAACTTTAAATTATTACTTTGAGACTTTTCTTATTTTCTGATACAGTGATTTTAAAGTTATAGCTATTCCATAAATTTACTGTGTTGCCTTTCTTTTCATTCAGTTCAAAGTGTTTTCTAATATAGCTTGTAATTTCTTCTTTGCCATGATTATTCAGAAGCATTTTGCTTAATTTCCAAATATTTGAGCATAACCCAGATTCCATTCTGTTTTTAAATTCTAATTTAATGTATTTGTGGTCAGAGAGCATACTTTCTATGATTTAAATCATTTCAAATATATTTGGACTTGTTTTATAACCTAGGATATGATCTATTCTGGAGAATGTTCCATAAGTGCTTGAAAAGAAGGTATATTCTACAGGTGCATGGGAGTGCCTTCTGTATGTGTCAATTAGGTCAAGTTGGTTGTAATGCTTTTCTAGTCTTCTTGTTTATTATACTTATGATGATTTTTTTTACTTATTGAGAATGGGGTCTTGAAGTCTTCAATGCTTAGTGTTGAATTGTTTCTTCTTGCAGTTCCATCCGTTTCTGTTTCATGCAGTTTGAGACTCCGCTGGGTGTGTATACTTTTACGATTATTATATCTTCCTAATAAACTGATTATTTAATCATTATGAAATGTCACTTTTTCCCTGAGAGTACTATGTCTATATATACTGTATCTATATTGTCTTTATATAATAATATTATGTCAATTTTGACTGACAATAGCAATGCCACTCCAGCTCTCTCGTTGTTTGGTATATCTTTTTCCATGTGTTTGCTTTCAACCTCTTGGTGTTTTGAGTCTATTGGATGTCTTTTACAGACAGTATATAGTTGGATCTTGCTTTTTTGTTCAGCCTGATAATCTCTGCTTTTTAAGTAGGGTGCTTAGAACTTTCACATTTAAGGTAATTACTGATATGGTTGAACTTGCATTTGCCATTTTTGCTCTTTTCTGGTTTTTTTGTTTCTTTGTTTCTTTTTGACTGCTTTCATTTATGTTACATAATGATTTTTAGTATACTTTTTTATTTTCTCTGTTGATGTTTTGTATTGCAGTTTTTAGTTACTTTTTGGTGGGTTTGGTGGTGGGATCAAAACATGCATCTTTTATCTTCGCTGTGCATACACACAGCCTCCGCCAGGAATACTCTTGCTCCAAAGAAGATAGCATCCTCAGGCTAGTAGAGTCATTGGCATTCCTTGATCTTTTGCCATCAGGGTTGTCACTTCCAGAAACAATGCCACTGAGTGTAGGTATTATTTCCCAATCAAATTGAATAAGCCCTCTGTCGGCTGTGGCAGTGAGGTTTGCCTGTCTTGACCCGCCTACCCTGTCCTGGCAGAACCTGCTGACCGAGCTGGAGGTGGAGGGGACAGGGGAGAAATAGACTCAACAAGAACGTCACATTCTACCACTATTCTTACCTGCAGTTCTGCAGTTTTCAATAATTGTTTCTTATGTTATTTGTAAGCCTCTGGTTGAGATCCATAGTGCTGAAACAGTCGCTTTTGTAAGTTTTGTCCATATGTATGGTTGTCTTTGTGGAAGGGATTTGCTGACCTCCACACTTAGACATAGCAGAAAATCCCTTACCAGCACTTTTAGATCATAACTTATAAGACCTTGAATAATTCAGAGTGACTGAGATAAAGGTTTGTGCTATTCTAAAGGTTAAGGAACAGATATTGCTTTCCCAAGGGCAGAATATACAAGACAGCTCAATGAGATAGAGTCACCTTTTTCGTTTACAGCAGCTCGGGAAGTAAATATCAAGTCTACCTTTGGATGAATCAGGTTTTGAACATATGCCAAAGTATAATGACCTAAATTTCTACAACTCTCTCAGTCATGGTACCATTACTATGTCAGTATTAATGTGTAGATATGCTAAATGACATGTAACTTGGACAAGAATTTGGATGTCAGTTTCTGACACTTGCTTGCTTAATGAATGACCAATGTAATACTGGGTGATAGCTGAAAAAAACCACCACTTCATTTCTCCAAATACTCACTTAGGCTCAAGTGATCATTGGTTTGTTTCCAGCAGGGTAATAACAAGACAAGTTAGGGAGGAGAAAGAGTTTGAACCTGAGTAGATATCACTCTACTTATGCAGCTTGTCCTTATTCTGATTTTTTTTTAATATGATACATCTGCAGATAGGGGGTAAATGTACTGACAAGGACATCACACCCAGTTTAGTTCTGAAAATGAAGATGAAGATATTCTGGGTAGATAGATATTAGTCATATATTTATCTAATAGTTATTTACTGGTGCCTAACTTATCAGGCATTGTGCAAATGTTAAAGTTCTGAGAAAGAATAAGAAATTGTTCCAGACTTCATAGGCTTTACAGAAAATAAAGGATCATGTAAACTTGTTATTGCAATCATTTTTGTGAATGGAGCTATAATAGAGATATATCAGAGTCTTACTCGGTAATGAAAAGAGAGAATAACCAACTAGACCTGGGTCAGGGGCCCATGGTCAGCAAGGACTCACAAAATCATGTACTGTTAGAGGATTTGCTGTGCTCATATGGGACAAGTGAATAAACTTTTCTTCACACAGCCAAATCACAGACAACATAGCCACTGTTGACATCATCCACAATGTGTATATCCATGCACATTATATATTTAATATAGCTAATATTTTTATATATATTTATTTATGGCTCAGCTACTATCAGTTCCCTGAGTGCTGACACATAGTCTTTCCATTGCTTAGAATTTCCAATTTGAAATTAATTTAGGTACTAGAAATGCTATATAACTAAGTATTAGCTTTTGAGGAAATGTTTTGCTTTATTCCTTTAGCAGTATTTATCAGTTGAAGATACACAAGCTATTTTTGCACTCATTTCCCTTTATCTTTCAATTCTGCCTATCCACATTTTATTTCTACAAAGAAAACAACTTTTTACTCAAATTTAATTCTTTAGTTCAGCTTCTAACATATTCCCGTATATCTTTGTGTCGCTTACATTGATATAGCTTAATTTTCAATCAAGCATTCAGAAATATAGGATATTCCATTTACAAGCAAAGTATTAGTAAATTTCAAAGACGTTTTACAGCAATCAAAACCATTTGAAAATTATCAAAAATATTTATATCATTCTGACACATTATATCCAACTTTGAACAACCTCTTCTTAAAAGGCAACGTTATTTCAAACTGTGATATCTAGTATTCTATTCAACTCAGCATTGTTTTCTTTACATTTTCATTTAGTTCTTTAAAATGATCTGTCACACCTTCCAAAGAGGTGAAATTTTGCCATTACTGGTCACCAAGAGTGATGAGAATCATTTTACTTTAAACATAATATTAGATGATGCAAGACATTTTAAAACTTTTTAGCTAATTTTCTTTTAAAAGTTCTTGTACGTTTTAGATCTCAAGCAGTCATGTACCTCTAGGGGATTTTCTGTGCTCTGTTTGATTCCAAGTAATTGTGACCAAGAAAGCTGACTTGACCCAGAGAAATTAGAAATGTGTTAATGTTTCAAAGAAAGGCAAACATAGTAAGATTGGAATATTTACACCTCACATAGAAATTACAATTAACACTATGTTACAAAGTAAGCTTCAGGTGGCGATATAGACCATTCAAGTGCAAACAATCACTGAAAAAAATAAGGTGACAGTTAGCAGGTGAACATGACTCAATGAGCTGTGAAAATCAATTAACCAAAAATAGGCTGTTCCAAAGAAATGAAAGAGATACAAATGAGTCATGCTTTAACCTTTAACCCATGTTTACCCTGAGTTGTATCTGCTAGACAATACTCAAACTTTTCATGCCTTTTCCCCAAAAGCCATTTCTTGAGAGCTAAGTTTGCATAGGCACCATCCCTCCACACAGACACACACACACACACACACACACACACACAGCGCACTCACATCCAACTACATGTGTCTATGTTTAAACATTCTTTGCCCATTAACTCAAAAATAGCCCCAGCCATAAGATTTTATTTACATTTGGACAAAATCTTGATCCAAGACTTTACCTATCAAAACAGGCATTTGGATATTTTTGCACTTTTAAAGTTAATGCAAATGTGTTTATTAATAAGCTATTCTATGCCTAGCTCTATCCTTGACTTTACAGAAAACACTTAAAAAAAGCAAAAAAATTGTGCCAAGTCATTGTACTTTCTCCCTCACTTCTTCCTCTCTTCCTCCCTCACTGTTTCCTCTCTTCCTCCCTCACTTCTTCCTCTCTTCCTCTTCCTCTCCTATTCTACATTTCTTTCCTCTTTTCTTTTTTCCCTATATTTCTGTTCCTTACTCCTTCGTTCTGAGAATAAAATTATTACAAGGAGGCACAAATTGTTATCGGGGAGATATCTTTTATGGAGATTTTATTGGCAGTTATTATATGTGTAATATTGTGTCCACAAAACTATTGTGGCCAAAACTGAATAGATGATTGAATTTACCTTTAAAGAAAGAATGTGAATCTAGCTATTAAATTAATTAAAACAATTTTAAAATTATATGATAACTATTTATAGGATTGTTTTATATCAATTGTAAGCTTTCAAAAGTTTTTAGATTTTCTTCCCAAAGAATAGTTTAAGAAACAGTCATTGCAATATAGAAGCTAAGATTAAATCATAGAGAAATCAAGGATGTGTAAGACTATAATTCAAGGGCTAAGTAAGGACTCAGTGCTACAGATACTAATGATCTCTTAGAACACCTTGCTAGAAAATGTGTGACCAAACTCTTCCATTCAGAAGAGTTACCTCCCTTTATGTATTTTACTATGTTACTTATAATTTCTTTATCATAAGCATCAGGTTCAGTTAGACTGCCATTAATTGCAAGGCAGAGAATATATATCTAAAGGTAGCTTACTATCAGCCTATTTTCTTACATCATACTAGAAGTTGCCTGTTACAGGGTGCCAATGATGCCATCTAGAGCTCGAGCTCTTCCTAGGTTCTTGCCATTCTTGGTATGACAACTTTCTTCCTCAGGCTAATGCTCACAATTATAAGATGGCTGCTGCAGCTCCAGCATGACATTCACTTAAAAATGCATCTAAAAAGAGAGAGTTTATCTTTCTCTTCTTCTTTATTGTTTTTTTTTTCCTTCTTATTCATCATTTTCTTGTTGACTTCATCTTCTTCATTAATTATGGAGATAAACTTTTTCCAAGAAAATTCACAACATTCATGATCTTATTTACTTTTTCTTTGTCAGACAGTGTTTGGCAGATTGTTTCTCCAAACAATAAAGCTAAGATGCTACTAAAATATAAGGAGGGAATGGATGTTGGGTTGGTAAGTTACACTGCCTGACATTCCATCCTTTATGTTAAAGAAAAACAAACTTGCTTTTAAAACATTTTTGTGGTGATAAAGAGCAATTGATATTTAATAGCACTATAAAGTGCTAATGCTAATCTCATAAAGTATGAGAGGCAGTGTGACCTGGCAGGAGGAGAGTGGAAACAGAAACATGTAGGCTATATTCTGCTCCTTAAACTTAACAGATGCCCAACCTGGTAAACTGAGACGCTCTTTCTCCTCTACAAGATAGGAAAGGGACGAGAGTGTACCTGAAATGGGAAAGGAAGAGTATTTGTGTGAGGACCATTACAAGATATCCACAGAAATATAGAGGAATGAAGGGATTACTTTTCTGATGCAACATTTGGGAATTTTGAACAGATTGAAAAAAATGATTTCTCGAAAGAGCTGCCAGGGAGCTAGAGACTTGAGTGAGTGCTCTCTTTACAGTAAATTGCTGAGAAAGGTGCTCTGCAATCTCTAGTGCTAATAATCCAGGGAATTTCAGGAAGGGATAGTGGAAGTTATAGGTTTAGCTTGAGGAGTTACTGATGCTCTGGAGAAAAATAGCTTCCAACAAGAATCAATGCTGCTGTAAGCACTAAATCCAAGCTAACTTAGGGGTGACTGCCACCAGCAGGAGTGACAAACAGCTGCTGAGTTGTTGCGAAGAGCAACTGCTAGTATTGCTTGATTGAAATAGTGGGAGTCCAGTTGTGGAGCTGAAGGTGAGACTCACTACTCCCTTAAAATATTCAGAGCATGTTACCTCGAGACTCAATCAGCTCAACTCACATTCTTATTTGGTGATTGGGTAGAGAAGATGGTTTATATTTCATTGTTGCCCTCAATAGGAAGAGAAAATTACAACTGTTTAGGAGAAATCCTGGTGGGATATGAAACCCAGAAACATCTATCGTGAGCTTAGATTATCCATACAGACCATAAAATCTATTGCAGGTGGCTGGACAGAAGCATGTGTCCACAGAAAGGGACTGTCACATATGTGAATAGCTTATTATCATCATAGTTACTTTTCGTAATTAGACATGGTGATAGTGAAATATTTGGGGTAATTTAGTCTACATTTACATGGACTCTGGGTTTTTATTGTTTTATAAAAATGTGTGCTAAAGTGATATGTTTAACAATAATA
Source organism: Equus asinus (assembly GCF_041296235.1). Lineage (NCBI taxonomy): Eukaryota > Metazoa > Chordata > Mammalia > Perissodactyla > Equidae > Equus > Equus asinus. Next base: position 175,899,901 of record NC_091790.1, read on the forward strand.
CCAAGAGTATTCTCCCCAAGAAGAGGGTAAATTTTAAAATTTTCAACTAAACAAATTAAATAAGTAGGTCATACTCACAATGCTGTTTTGATGAAATGAAAGTTAGAGTAGAGGCACAAAAATTGATAATATATGTAAGATATATAAATAATAATTAAGAACATATTCAGAGATAAAACATTTTTGCCCTTTTTACATGAATTTAAGGTGAGCTAACACTAATTATTCCAAGATATTTTCTTTACGAAAAGACATTATTCTTTATTTTGACTTGAAGAATTTAAGATTGTGAATCTATTTCATATTGCTGCACTCAGTCTGGTTTCAAGCAATACGTTCTAAATATGGTTCTGATAATTGTTCAATGATGTAATTTCCATTTTTTAGAGTTTCAGTAAGCAGATATAGCTAAAAGTTGCCCTACCTTTCTAATCTGTTGCTGCTCTGACAAGCTCTAGCTAGACCTCAAAATCAAGATAGAGTATTGCTAGGAAGCAATACACTCCCAGACTGTGTGATTGTCAAGAGAACATTCATTTTGTTTGAAATGCTTCTTCGATGCACGGAACACTGCCTGAAGGACTTCCATATGCTTTTGTCAGGTGAATTTTAGATGCAGTTCTTGTAAAATTTAGTAATGCAGAGTACTTGTGAGTAGATGCATAATTCACATTCTGGTAATTCAAGTACTAAAGTGACTAGGAGGGTAAAAAGAAAAAATGTCATGCAATTTGACCCTTTGAATGTTGACTGTTGGTAATAATGAAAAGTCAGGTCTACTGAATTTTGTTTATGTAAGATTCCTTTCTTTTTAAAGCCATTCCACATACATTATATCATTAGCATCGCTATTATTGTCAATAGCATTAATGTGGAACAATATTAGTGAAAGCAGAATGTCCACCATTGGAGTTTGATCATAAGAAAGCCTAACAATATACAAGTATGCTTATACACATATAATTTCACACACACACAGACACAAGAACTACTGATACTTAGGAAACCTTATTTGCTCACAGTTTAGATTAGTTGTTTTTGTTTGTGACTGGCTGAATGTCATCTAGTAACTCATATCATAGTCTCTAATGGTCTACCAGTTCCCCTGAGGACTGTAATCTATACAATTCAGGTATCAATTAGGTCTATTATTCTGTTTCTGGAAAGAATAGTTTTATATCACAAGGAATCTTATCATCCCAATATTCACCCACTCCTACTGCCACTGCTTCTCCTCCACCTCTGCCTCCTCCTCCTCCTGCTTTATCTCTCTCTTTAAATCCAGTTGAGTTGTTAAATTTCCAAGGGCTTGACCATGTGATCTGGGCATACCTGGGTTAATTATAAACTCTGTTTGAGATGAAGATAGCCTCCTTCTCCCATATATGTATGTAAGGACCTTAGGCTGTTTTCTAGAGGCCAGAAGATTCTCTGAATTTGTCCTATTTTTTGTCATCAGCCTAAATCCAACATTATCCCAATGTTCCCTCACCCTGATCTACAACGTTCCCTGGCTCGCCAGCCATTGATAACGACTGTCACTATTCCGATCACAATTCTTGTTTGCAGTTTCTCTGTCCTGATCCTTGTTTTAATATTCAGCCTGATAAGGCAATACTACTTACCAGTAGCTCCAAGAGGAACACTTTTCTTTCACCTTGATGATAACTGCTTATTTCTAAGAGCACTAATCTTGTCCAGTTTTTCATGCTTTATTATGGTGAATATGTATATCTAATATCAGATAATACATTGTGACCCACAAAAAAACCTTTAAAACATAAGTACCTACAATATATTTAGTGGCTGGGGCCCAATTTTCCCGGTTTCGTCAGGCAGAGAGGGGAATTTACTTATAGAATGATAAGGCAGATTTAGGAAGGAACTGGCATCTATTCATCATCTAGGACTTTGTTGGGATGGAAATGTAGCAAGAGAGTAACGTGACAGACAAAGTATAGTCAGTTGGGTAAAGCAAGTCTCTACTCCCAGGATAAAGGAAATCACAAATCCAAGTAGTGCTGTCATCCTAGGGAGAGCCTAGATGCTTAATGAAGTAGACCACTTATTAAATCCCAGGGAGGATACCGAAGTTAAAGTTTGGTTTTACATGCTAAGGCATATGATGAAAATCTGCTCTGGCAACACCTTTGAAAACAAGGTTACTAGTCTTTGATACAGGGAAGAATGCAGGAGTCCAGTGATCAAAACCAGGCAATTATATCCTTGGGTGGATTTACAGGAGAAATAATTAAACAATTGGCTACTAAATTGAGATTTTTTCTAAAAAGTCCTGCTTTAAATGCAAATGGGCTAGTCTGACAACTGTAATTTAGCATGAAGGTGTTTAATAGCTGTGCAGAAACTGGGAAAGGCAGATTTTGGGGTAATAAAATGATGAACTGCTAACAGGTCATTTTTAATTGGCATTTCTTTGACAGGTTACAAACTTTCCTACATCTCTAAAACAGTAAGGGTAGATATTTATCTTGAAGATTCACTAAGTACACTATCTTACTATGCCTGGACATTGCTAATCCTCTCCTCCTCCATTTGGCAGTATTTACTTAATTAGGTCACCCACGATAATCAAGCCCAGACACATGTACCAATATGGCCATGGATATTTTATGTAAATCCCTTGTAAATCTTAGTTTCCAAATGTGTTCAATAGAGATCATTGGAACCCCTGTAGGTAGAGATTTTGTTAAATATCAATGAAAATGCATTTACAATGCCTGATACATAGCAAGCCCTATATAAATATTAACTATGACTAATAGTTTGAATATATGCCTCATGATAAAACTAAATTATTATATTAACATAGTGATAAGTTGGCAGCATAGAAAAGCAAGATATTTTAACTTCACTTATTAACATGTGACTTTTCTGTGTCCTCTAGAACTAAAAACACTATTATAACAGGAAGAGCATGATATTCAAGCGTGAATCTAACATAAAGATATTTATCCACTGAAAAGCTTTACTTTGAAAGAATTTCGTTAAACAACGTTTTTGACTTTTTCCTAGGATGACATAACACCAAATAGGAGCTTTCAAAAATGAGATAAAATATTATTCCATGTGTACTGAAAAAGTGGAAGAAAAACTAAATAATTACATTTTATGATAAATAGTTTAGTCCAAAAAAAGACTATTAGAAAACTACTCTTTAAAATAATTTTTAATCTTCTTAGAAATCAGAAACTCTTCTAAACTTTCTACAAACTTGCTGCTACAGTAACACAGAACTACTTATCAGGATAAAGAATTTTTAATTATCATGAATCCACTATTTATCTGTACTTTCAATGATATGATAAATTTGTTTATATTTTATACTATAAATAATATGACTTTTTTAAATATAAATTTGGTTTAGAGGAAGGAATCTTGAACAAACAAAAAAGTTGTTACCCAAAGCCATTAAAAGGCGTTAAAATGCTAGATATATTAATAAGCCAACTTGTTTCAATAATTAAGGTCTCTACTTTAAGCATCAATAAGAAATACATACCCACAAATATAAAATAACACTTTCCCTAGATTAATATCCAAATGTTCTCTAAGGTTTACTTAACTGAGAATAAATTACATTGTTCCGCAGTAGAGAACGATTACTTTGAAGTGAACTACCTGAGGACAAAGCTTCTTTCCATTCTTGGTTCGGTTGCAGATCTGAGCCCATAACTGACAGTGTAAGCTAGCCATTTTCACTCCAAAGATAGACAAGGGAATAAATATCCAGCCGAGGATTTTTTTCCCAGCTTTCTGCCTTTTCTTGAACACAGTTAATAATAGTATTAGTCTAACACTCTTGTATAGAAAAGATTAAAATGAAAATAAACTCTTCAGTTACCATATTAATATTTATCTTAAAAGTATATATATCAGGGGCCAGCCCCATGGCCCAGTGGTTAAGTTTGCGCGTTCTGCATTGGTGGCCCAGGGTTTCGCTGGTTTGGATCCTGGGCAGGGACATGCCACCAATCCTCAGGCTACGCAAAGGTGGCGTCCCACATGCCACAACTAGAAGGACCCACAACTGAAATATACAACTGTGTACTCGGGGAACTTGGGGAGGTAAAGCAGAAAAAAAAAGAAGACTGGTAACAGTTGTTAGCTCAGGTGCCAATCTTTAAAAAAATAAAGTATAGGTATCAACTATCAATGAATTATATTTTATTACCAAGTCAAGTTTGACTCAATTGTCCCAAAAAAATCTCTATGTTAGTATTCAATTTTTAAGTAATTATACACACTCACACACACTATGTTTTTCAAATCACTCCACAAATAGTTATATAAACACTGGGTTTCTTCTTCAGTAGGCTATTCTAGTTCAAACATCTTTAATTGAAAAAAGAATACGGATGACATGAAATATTAAATTCTATTAGCAAATAACGAAATTTGACTCCTGACATTGTAAATTTTTCTTTGTAATATCCCTATAAAACTAACAAAAAAGCCATTCAATATCTAGTTGAAGGAAACAAATTTATCTGTCACTAATATTTTAGAAATATACTTACTGTTGCATATATTAATAAAATCCAAAAAGATGACATATCTTACAATTTTTTCTTCCTTAGATTTTTTGAGTAACTTCATGACTGATATGTACTTTGAATTCAATTGGAATTGACTAAAATTGATAAACATACATTGAGGAGTTACAATAACTTATGTCACCCATCACCGGATTGGATTTCCTGGTGAATGTCAAGGGCTATGATAGGGGACCTGGTGTTATAGAAGCCAAAAGAGCTTCCTGATTTTGTTTCCTTCTAATGCTAGTTGCTGATACAGAAAGAACAAAAAATAAAAAAAAAATCACAAATTATAGTCTATGAACATGGGTTGAAATAGAAGGAATAAAAGAATAACATATTTTAGGTAGGATTGTCAGAAATGGGTTATGTGAAGTGTTAATGTTAAACTGAAACCTAAATAGAGTTAAACATGTTACACAGAGGAAAAAATAACATTCTGGCTGGAAGAAAACCCACGTACAGAGATATTGACATAGAAAAGGAGGTGGCTGTTTGTGAAACTGAAAGTTAGATATTATGATGGAAATGTAATTATCAAGTCAGGAAGTGTGAAAGCATCTGAAATTTTAGCCTACTTGCAAGTTAACAGTTAGTCTGCCGGAGTTGTATAGGTAGTGACAGAAGACACATGACTCCTGGTGTCAGAGACAAAAGATAGGTTTACTACTCACAGCAATATCAGAAGCCAGAATAACGAATATTGTCAGTTCCCTAAGCCCCAGTGCCCACCGGGCAACAAGATAAGAGTCAGATGTTGCCCATACACTAAGTGGGGTGTGCTCCAGAAAAGAAATACAGTATTAGAAAGCTCAACATTACATAGGGACTGCTGCCAAACTTGTCTGTCCCCACTCTCTTGAGAGGGAGATTATCTTTATTACTCTGTAATATCATGTAAATCTGCTCTAGGGAAAGAGATAGCTCTATCTTTACTATCCAAGGCTGTCTGCTATGCAAACATTCTTGAAAAGAAAGTACAGCGTAAATTAGCTATTAATGTCTTTGAAGATGTACAGTAATGAACTGGCACAAAAAAGAAGGAAAATGCTTACATGGGGACAGATTAGACAATAATCTGTTGCCTATGGAAATGAGTTAGGATTTTTATTCCTGGTTGCCTTGAGAAGTCACTGAAGGGATTTATATTAAAAAGGGTTAGATATATTCCAATTTATATTAATAATAATTTCTGTCATTGTTCAGAGGATCATTTGGAGAGAAGCAACATAGAAGCAAGAAGGTTAGTTAAAATGCAGTTGCTTCATAAATGTAAGAAATAATGGTAATAAAACTAAAATGGAGGGGCTGGACCCGTGGCCGAGTGGTTAAGTTTGTGCACTCCGTAGCAGGCGGCCCAGTGTTTCGTTAGTTCGAATCCTGGGCGCGGACATGGCACTGCTCGTCAGACCACGCTGAGGCAGCGTCCCACATGCCACAACTAGAAGAACCCACAACGAAGAATACACAACTATGTACCGGGGGGCTTTGGGGAGAAAAAGGAAAAAATAAAATCTTAAAAAAAAAAAAAAAAAAACTAAAATGGAGATATATATATATAGAACAAGAGGGTATATTTTAATAATTAAATTTTGATGAGAGAGTTGACATAAATTTTTCATGGAATGGACAGAGGGAGTGGGGAAAGGATAGAAAAAAGTGAGGGAAACAATAAAATATGTTATATTTTTCCGTGAAAAACTGAGTGGATAAATCTTCTATTTGAAGACACAGTCCAGAATGGAACTTTGAGACTACATTTGAGGGGAAAAGAGTTCTTATTTTTGTTACATGAATTCTCCTTGTTTTTATTTATTTATTTTTCATCATCATGAAATTTCATTTGTTTTTTTATTGTGGCAAAATTGGTTTATAACATCATATAAATTTCAGGTGCACATCATTAAATATTTTGATTTCTGTATAGATTACATCATGTTCATCATCCAAAGACTAATTACCATCCATCACCACACACGTATGCCTAATCACCCCTTTTGCCCTCCTTCCTCCCCACTTCCCCTCTGATAACCACTAACTCAATCTCTGTTTCCATGATTGCTGTTGTTTTTATCTTCTACTTATCGGTGAAATCATATGATATTTGACTTTCTCCCTCTGACTTATTTCACTTAGCATAATAACCTCAAGGTCCATGCTTATTGTCACAGATGGTCGAATTTCATCATTTCTTGTGACTGAGTAGTATTCCATAGTGTATATATACCACATCTTCTTTATCCATTCGTCCCTTGATGGGGGCTTCCAAACCTAGGTTGCTTCCAAATCTTGACTATTGTGAATAATGCTGCAGTGAACATAGAGGTGCATGTATCTTTACTCATTCATGTTTTCATGTTCTTTGGATAAATACCCAGCAGTGGAATAGCTGGATTGTATGGTAGTTCTGTTCTTAATTTTTTGAGGAATCTCCATACTGCTTTCCATAGTGGATGCACCAGTTTGCACTCCCACCAGCAGTGTATGAGGATTCCCTTCTCTCCACATCCTCTTCAGCATTTATTGTTTCCTTTCTTGTTAATTACAGCCACTCTGACTGGAGTGAGATGACAGCTCACTGTAGTTTTGATTTGCATTTCCCTGATAGTGAAATTGAACATCTTTTCATATGCCTGTTGGCCATCTGTATATCTTCTTTGGAGAAATGTCTGTTCAGATCTTTTGCCCATTTTTCAATTGGGTTGTTAGTGTTTTTGTCAGTGAGATGTATGAGTTCTTTATATATTTTGCGTAATCCCTTATCAGATATATGGTTTGAAAATATCTTTTCCCAATTGTTAGGTTGTCTTTTCATTTTCTTGGTGGTTTCCTTTGCTGTGCAGAAGCTTTTTAGTTTGATGTAGTCCCATTTGTTCATTTTTTCTTTTGCTTCCCTTGCCTGGTCAGACATGGTACTTGAAAATATGCTGCTAAGACTGATATCAAAGAGTGTACTGCCTATGCTTTCTTCTAGACGTTTCATGGTTTCAGGTCTTACATTCAAGTCTTTAATCCATTTTGAATTGATTTCTGTGCATGGTGTAAGATAATGGTCTGCTTTTATTCTTTTGCATGTGGCTGTCCAGTTTTCCCAACATCATTTATTGAACAGACTCTCCTTTCTCCACCGTATGCTCTTGGCTCCCTTGTCAAAAATTAGCTGTCCATAAATGTTTGGGCTTATTTCTGGGCTCTTGATTCTGTTCCAGTGATCTGTGTGTCGTTTTTTATGCCAGTACCATGCTGTTTTGTTTACTATAGCTTTGTAGTATATTTTGAAATCAGAGAGTGTGATACCCCCAGCTTTGTTCTTTTTGTCCTCTTTGTCTTCTTTTGTCCTCAGGGTTCCTTTGTCTATTGGGGTCTTTAGTACTTCTTTAACCATGTAAATGCTGAGGTTTTCATTAGATGTCAAGTGGAGACACCCAAATACAATTGCATATTCAAACTTAGAGATCAGGAAGTATTATTAGTTTGTGTATCATTAGCAATAAGAATATATGAAAGTCCATGAGAAGTGATGAAATGACCTAATAGGGAAAGAGAGAGAGACAGAGACAGACAGTGACACACAGAGAGAGGGATAGAGAAAAGAGGAGCAAAAAAAAACAAGATGGAGTTCTTCACAATCAAAACTATTAAATATTGTATAGAAAAAAAGTAATGAATCAGACTGTGAAGAAGAGAAAACAGAAAAAATATTATCAGTAAAGACAAGAAATAATAGTGCCAAAAGAAGCGGTGTTTATCTTACTGTAGTAATTGCCCCTGAAGGATCCATTGAAATGAGGATAGAGAAGAGAGAAGTGTTGTTGGTAACCTAGACAAAAGCTATTTCCATGAAATGATGGTGGCCAATTACTTCTTCTAGGAGTTTTCAGTTAAGAGATGGAAGAGAGGCCAAGGTAATTTTATAGTATAACAAATTGCTATGGTGATGTGAGGGAAAGAGACATATATTCCAACTGAAAAGATCTATGTAGGCTTCCTATAAAGAGTAGATTTTTCAGTTTTATCGAATATTCCTTCCTGTAATTGCATGCTATATATAAATAATTATAATGCAATGAATTAAAAAGGCTACTTCTAATTACAGATTTCTCAGGGATGCTCTGTATTTTGCTGTCCCTACAAATGGCCTCCCTAAAAATACCCCCTTCAACAATACCTTGTAATTCAGAACAAGGCATATACAGTATCTACAAGCTTGCTATACTGGGAAAACATCTATGTAATATGCCAAGCGTTTCCTGAAGTTAATGAAAAGTTTGGGATCTAGTTAGTAAGTCCTGATTAGATTCAGTACATAGTACATTAAAACAATAATTTTGTAATATGATAAAAAAGTATTGGATTTCAGTTTTATATTTCCACATATATCCTCTTAATAAACAAAGATTTTGCAGAGCAGGAGCACGACTTCTTATCTTTGTAACCAGGCACATATCTTTGCAATCCAAGTGCCTGTCACATCATAACCACATGTGCAATGGCTACTTAGAGACAAATAGATGAATGGGTGAATGGCCAGCTGAGACAGCGGCGTTTTAGACGGAGACTGAAAGAGTGGTGCGAGTGTAAATGGAAGATATAGAAGTAAAAAGAAAGAGAATTTTCCACTTAGAAGGAATAGCTTGAGGACAGTCTTGGGAATGGAAGGCTACAGAACATGTACAGAAAATCGTGGTGGCTGGAAATAGAAGTACAAGTACGTGGGAAGAGAAAGTGTGGTTCCAGTTAAGCTAAGACAAATTGTAGAAGCCAAATCAACATATTTAGGCAGTGGAATGGACTGAGCAGATTTAGTTGTGGTTTTTTTTGGAGAGAGAGAGAACAAGTTCTTTATTTCAGTTTTTTACAAGGCCCAGGTACATCCAACACACTCCTTCTCACAGCTTGGTTACATGATCCATTAAAATATCCCATTTTACATAAGCTGCTTTGAGCTGGCTTTCTATCACGTGCATACAAAAGAGTTCAGGATGACGCGACTTTCGATAAAACCTTAAACAGTGCTACCAGCAGTGAAGCAATTTCAATAATAAAAATCCAAAGTTTAGAAATAATTCACGGCTGGTCCCTAGATTCTGCTTCCCTCACCTCTGTGGAAATAACCTGCCTGTGGAAATAATTCCCAATCTTAAAGCACCAAACTCCAAAACTTATTTTGCTCAGAAAGCTCTCTAATGATTTTTAAACAGTTCTTCCATTTAGGCTTGAACAATTTGTTCTGAACCTTTGTTTAGTGTTTACTTCTATATGAATTAAATTACCATTAGACTGAAAGCTCTTTGAGACCTGGGATTTTTCTTTTTGAATATTGTGTTTCTAATAGTTTTTACAGCAATTTATTCAACAACCATTTATTAATTTTTACATGTCAGTTACCTATTCTATACTAAAAACTGTGATAGGTCTAGAGATAGAAAAACGAAGAAGATCCCTTCAGGGCTTATATTTTATTATGGGAAAGCTATATTTATTTATTTATTTATTTTAAATGATAATTAATGTCTTAGAAGTTTAATATATTAAAAAATATAAATTGTCATATGTGTTTGTATATATAAAATATTTACCAAATAGTTTGAGTTTGCAGTCATATTTTGCATCCATCATTTTCTTAGTAGGGGTATATATGGTAAATTATAGTACTTAGTAGTATATATGGTAAACTATATTCTTTTCAGGCGTTTGACTTTAATGGATCTCAGGTATAGAAGACAGCAAATGATGATTAGTAGTAATTTGTCCAGGGTTTTTTTGTTGAGATAACATTGGTTTATAATATCATACAAATCTTATTCCAAGTCTTGGCTCTTGTGAATAGTGCTTCATTGAACATAGGGGTATATATATCTTTAAACATTCATGTTTTTGTGTTCTTTGGGTAAATACTCAGAGGTGGAATAGCTGGATCATATTCTATTCTTATCTTTTTGAGGAATTTCCATACTGTTTTCCATAGTGGCTGCATCAGTTTGCATTCCCACCAGCAGCGTATGAGAGTTCTCATTTCTCCACATCTTCTCTAACACGTGTCATTTCTTGTCTTGTTTAATTATAGCCATTCTGATGGTCATGAGGTGATATCTCATTGTAGTTTTTATTTGCATTTCCCTAATAATTAGTGATGTTGAACTTCTTTTCATATGCCTTTCGGCCATCTGTATATCTTCTCTGGGAAAATGTCTGTTCAGATTCTTTGCCTACTTTTAAATTGGGTTGTTTGTTTCTTTGTTGTTGAGATGTATGAGTTCTTTGTATATTTTGGATATTAGCTCCTCATCAGATATATAGTTTTTGCAAAGATCTTCTGCCAATTGTTAGGTTGTCTTTTTATTTTGTTGATGGTTTCCTTTGCTGTGCAGAAGCTTTTTAGTTTGATATAGTCCCATTTGCTTATTTTTTCTTTTATTTCCCTTGCCTGGGGAGACAAGGTGTTCAAAAACAAATGCTATTAAGACTGATGTCGAAGAGCATACTGCCTATGTTTTCTTCTAGAAGTTTTATGATTTCAGGTCTTAGATCCAAGTATTTAATCCATTTTGAGTTAATTTTTCTGTATGGTGTAAGATAATGGTCTACTTTCATTCCTTTGCTTATGGCTGTCCAGTTGTCCCAACATCATTTATTGAAGAGATTTTCCTTTCTTCATAGTATGTTCTTGGTTCCCTTGTTGAAAATTAGCTGTCCACGGATGTGTGGGTTTATTTCTGGGCTCTCCACTCTGCCTCATTTATCCATGTGTCTCTTGTTGTGCCTGTACCATTTAGCTTTTAGGCTGATTTAGGGACTAGTTGGGCAACTTATAGTCAGGGCCATAGTCAAAGATGAGCCCAGTGGCTGGAGATTGAATGCCTACGACACTGATGAATACAACACATGTGAAAAAAACAGTAGGTTGCTTTAGTTTAGATAGTTTAAGATTGAGGTTCAACTGGAGCATTCATGTAATGTCCATTAGCAATTCCAAAACTTGAATATGGACCTTGGGAAAGGTATTTTGAAGTCACTTTAATTAACATGGTCATATATTATTTCCTCTAGTATTACTGAGTATCCTAAAAATTGGTGCACATTAAAAACAAATATTAATGTATTTATTTGAAAATCATCTAAACTAGCTACTAGGTGTCAGTCATTATAGTAGACATTGGAGATATAGATAGAAGTGTGATTAGGAAGCTTTTAAAAGGAACTTGAAGACAGTCTTCAAGCTTAAAGACCTACACATGCACATAAACACACACACACACTAAAATAAAATACCTATTTCAAATCTTACACACAAGGTGAGAATTTTATAGAGTATTTCCATTTATAGAGCTTATTAAAATTACAAAAATCAAACATGTAAAGGAATATTAAGGAGAGAAAAACTTTGAAAGAGGAAGAAAGAATAAGAATAGAACATGATGCTTACTGACTATAGAGTTAAAATTTGTGACGTGGAGTTGGCTTTCTTCACTAACTTATTTTCATATCTTTGGGAGACTAGAGCCAGTCAACATTATCACAATCTTCTTCGCACAATTTTTAGTGGCTTCAGTATGCTTTCTAGGGTAAATTTTGCCTGAGAGATCTTCCTGGCCAGAAAAAATTTTTTATTGACTTTTGCAAATGGATCAGATTGACAAAGTGCCACCATCATTGGCTCTAAGAGTTGCTCTTCAATCATATTAATTGATACAAAGCATATCTGAATGTCATTTGCAATGTTCTGAGCATAACATGCTCCTTTAAGAGGTCAAAGAACATTTTATTTTTTAAATAAATTCATCTTTTAAGTGTTCATTTCTAATAGAGATAAAATCATTTTAATTAATGTCATCACTCTAGTTAAGTTGAACTGTAAAGAAAAAGAAGCTTGACTTATGTCTAATATTTTGAGACTAGTATTGCATATTTGTTTTCTGAATTAATAATGGAGCAATTCAATTAACCTTTTGCACATGATATGTGTTGGTATAAGCAGTTTATTTTTGCCATCTGTTTCACTTTACAGGATCACATCAATGATGACATTACCATCAAATGGAAGGAATTTGAATATGCTAGGCAGCTGCTTAATTTACTTATATATTTTTAATATTTAAAATAATTTTTCATGGGATGTTAAGTGTGTCTAATCTTTGTTAGGTACATCATTTAATGAGAGTACGATTTCAGCTTATATATTGGAATACATATTTTAAATACCACAAGATAAATTTCCCTGTAACATCTACTAAATTACCACTCTAAAGATTCCCTTGAAAATGATTTACACATTTTTTTATGAAGTAATCCTTTAGTTGGAGCATAATAATTTATATTGGTGGGATGTGTGTGTGTTTTGTGTGTGTGTGTGTGTGTGTGTGCAGAGGGGATCATAGGACAAAGCAGCCCACTGAAAGCTAAAAGCTCTTTATAAATATCTTGATGATATTAAAAGTTAAGGCATTATTACATTGTTTTGGGTGTAAGTTTTTGTATTAGTGAATATTATTCAATTAAAAGTCCCATCTGTTGGTCCAGAAGGAACAAAATAATAAAAAAACATTTTTGGCACAATACTGATGAGACATATAATATTTATCTTGCTGTTGCTGTCTCCCATTTTAGGAAAAACCTGACCTCCCTGGCATCTTAGCATTCTGATCTCTGACTTCCCTGTCCCAGCACAGGCAGCATCAGCCCATTGTTGAAAGTTTTCAGGGATTACAAGTGCAACTTCCTCCTAGACATGCAGAGTTCAGTCCCCAACGTCATTCAGTAATGTGTTACTGATTTTAACAGAGAGTATTTCGAGTGTTGGAGTAGATATTTGAGGAAATGCAGATTTCTCAGTAATCCTCGAATCATTCTGTGCATTTCGTCAATCTCCATATTTGGCTTTTCTAATTTCACTAACCACTCCTCTAGATATATTTACCTGATGTATTAGCTATCCTGAAAGTTCTTTCTACGTGTACAACTTGATAATTTTAAACAGAGAAAGCCTCAGGTATTAGGTAACTAAATCTCTAAATTAATTAAATAAAAATTTACCAAGTGGTGTTAGGAAGCCTTGTATCTGGTAATTTAATGTAGTAAAACTATTTAAGTATCTTCAGTTTTCTGAAAATGTAGATCTTTAAAGTCTCATTTGGGGGCCGGCCCCAGGGCTGAGTGATTAAGTTTGTGCCCTCTGCTTCAGCCGCTCAGGGTTTCTCTGGTTCAGATCCTGCGCGTGGACATGGCACCGCTCATCAAGCCATGTTGAGGCGGCGTCACACATAGCACAAACAGGTGGACTCAGAACTAGAATATACAGCTATGTACCAGCGGGCTTTGGGGAGAAGCAGAAGGAAAAAAAACAAAAAAGATTGGCAACAGATGTTAGTGCACGTGCCAATCTTTAAGAAAGTCTCATTTGATCACCCAATTATGGCATATAAGTAAGAGTAGTCTGAATACACTCCAACAAGTTCTTCATTTATTCTTTTTTTCTTGACCTGATATCAATTTCCTTTCACTTGTGTCCTCATTAGTTTATCTTTCTTTTTAATTTAGCAGTCTGCCAGAATGCACAAGGAAGATTTCATAGAAATATTGATAAGGATCACACTGTTAAATGTTCTCATTCCGTAAGCCTGAAGTGCCAGACATCTTTTTAGTGTTTTGTTCCTAGCCTATTTTTATTCAATGAATATTTTTGTGTGAATAAACATTAATTACCCTATACAGGAGTAAAAATATTCATTTATATAGAAGAAATGGAATGTTCTGAGTTTTACAGAGCCATTCAAATAGACTGTACCTTTTGTTCTTAAATTGCCTATGTGTAGTGAGGATAAATTTATTTTCAAATATTTCTCTTTGCCCCAAAATCCACATCCCCACAGATTAGGAGCCCAAAATAATCTGAGGTACTTTTTCACTCTCCAGTGATAAACTCCAATGAACTCCTTTCAATATTCCATTGCAGATATGTTCATAATTTGTCTCTGTGAAATGATTTCTTGAAGGAATTAAACAGCAAGTGGGAGAATTTTATGTGCAATATTTTTTAAAATCCTAAATTTGCAAATTATTAACACAGGAAATAAGCCTGGAAATTTTTGCAGAAAAGAGCCCCCCACATTATTGATTATCTTTAGTTTTCTGAAATTCTAAGTGTTTAAAGTCTTAAGTGACTAGCCAGTATTGGGTCATTTTGGAAAAATCACACAAAAAACTATTGACCAATGGTAAATCAATTTAAAATATGTGTGAGGCTGAAGGTAACAAGGTCACTCGTGTTGTAGTTTCCTTGTAGTTGCTCATTATCTCTCTAAGTTCAGTGATAATAATATTTACCTCATGGGACTTTTAAGAAAATTACGTGAGAAATAAAATAGCTGGAAAATAAACTTTAACTATTTTAAGAATTCCCTAGGTTTGTAGTCTGGTGTCTGTCATTAATTCTGCAAAATTCTCAGCCATTATTACTTCAAATATTTATTTTCTTTTCTCTCTTCTATTCCTGGTATTCTCATTACAAATATATTAAAACTTTTGGAGTTGTCCCCTGTTCTTGGGTATTCTGTTCCATCTTTTCCACTCTTTTTTCTCTTTGAATTTCAGTTTTGGAAATTTCTATTGACACATCTTCTAGCTCACTGCTTCTTTCCTTGGTCATATCTGGTCTACTGATGAACCCATCAAATGCTTTTTTTATTCTGTTACAGTGTTTTGATTTCCAACATTTCCTTTTGATTCTTTCTTATCGATTTCATCAACCTGCTTATATTATCCATGTGTCCACTTTTTCCATTAGATCCCTTAGCATATTAATCCTAGCTATTTTAAATGTCCTATTCGACAGTTCCAAAATTTCTGCCATATCTGATTCTGGATGTGATGCTTGCTTTGTCTTTTCAGATTCTGTTCTTTGTCTTTTACCATTCTCTATAATTTAGCTTTTCTTGAAAGATGGAAATGAGGTATCCCATAAAAGAAACTGAAGAACTGAGTTATAGTGACCTTTAGTGTGAGGTTTCATGTTTGTCTCGCTAGAAATTAAGCTGTGTATGCTGTTTGTTGTAGCTGTGATGTCAGAAGCTAAAATTTTCTCTATTGTCCTTATTTTTGTCATTCCTATTGTCATTGAAGTTTCCTAGATTCTCATTAAATCAGGTCTGAGGTTTGTAATTTTTAGCTGTAATCCCCTGTTATAATACAGCACCCCATAGACGTGGTAGAAAAGTGTGAGGGAGAGGGGAAGCATTCATAGTCCTATGGTTAATTTTCAAGCTAGTCTACACTGAGCCTCCAGCCATTTATCAATTATAATTTAAAGTCTTCCTACCAATATTGGCTCCATCTGTGGGCTTCTACTCCTGGTAAGTCATGGACAGACATCTAACTATCTCAATCTCCTGTTTTGGGGACAGATGTTTGCCCTGTGACCTCAATTCTCTGATGGATCTAAGAAGAGTTATTGATTTTCTGTTCGTTCAGTTTTTTTCTTTGCTGTGAGGATGGAAGTGATGATTTCCAAGCTCATCATATGTCAAATGGAAAACACCAGGTTTTTTCTCTTAATAATCAAAATTTCAAAACAAATGATAACATCCATAAATGATTTACAAAAGTATAAATTTAATTAATGCATTTATATTATCTGTTTCAATATCTTAGAACGTAAAAGGTAACTGGACCATAAAATCTATTAACGCATTATGAAATTTATTTTTCTTTATCTTAGGCAATTGATTCCTTTACTATAATTCATCATTTACAGAAGCCAAAATTCACAAGTGTTCCAGGTGTATCAAAGAAATTTAATGTAATTTTAATATAGATTCAGATTTTGATGTTAACATTTAACTTTAATATTAATATAAGTTTTGGAATGATTTGACCAAGTGACTGGAGAATTTTAGTTTGCTTTAGAGAACATAGGAATCTCTTATTGACTCTAGAGACTTATTTAATAATAAAATTAAAATGTATAGGTCTTGGACTTAAGGAGATTTTGAGAGCTTAAAATAAACATGCTAACACATTTTAAAACGCTTTCATGACACAGCTGATATATTTCTCGCACCCTACAACTTTCAGTTTTGCAAATGCTCCACAAGTCTGATGCCTGTGACAGTAAATGATTTAACCATCAGCTCATAAATGACTTTGGAAATTAGTTGGAGGTTAATTCTCTGCCTCATTGGCCCCCAAGTTGGACAAACAGTCATTGATTTTGATGGCATTCACAAAGTACCTTCCCCTATTGAATAATGGAGTAGCCCTCACAGAGACATCCCCAGGATACAGGAACAATTAAGTGGGTATCAATGAGATGTCATTAAGAGTTTATGCTTGTGTGCTTAATCTCTGCCTGCCTTTAGCAGTTGGGTTGCTTTAGGGAAACTACAAATTCTAAAATGTCAAGAAGGTTTATATGTTGTACCAAATATTCTACATTTAAAATATCCTAAATATTTTCTAGTAACTATTTAAAATACACCAAAATAAGTGTCATGATTAGTTTATTGAAGTAATGAACTTAATATAGCTCATCATTACTGATGTACATGTTTCATACTGAGTTTATTGGAAGGAATAAAGCCCATATTGAAGCCACCATGGGCGGATAGGCATGGAAGGCATATTAATAATCTCCTCAACCCCAAAGATACCCATTTTTAAATCTCTCCAACCTTTGAATATGTTACCTTACCTAGCAAAATGGGCTTTGCAGGTGTAATTATGAATCTTGAAATGGAAAGATTATCTTGGATTATCAGAATGAGCCCAATAGAATCACAAGGGTCCCTGTGTGTAAATGACAGAAGCAGGAGGGTCAGAGTCTGAGAGACAGTTGGAGAAGCTATGAGTACTTTTGACTTCAAAGATGGAGGAACAGACCATGAGCCAAGGAATGTGGTGGCTTCTAGAAGCTGGAAAAAGAAAGAGAACAGATTTCCTCTGGAGTCTACAGAAAGAATGCAGTTCTGTCAACAGCTTGATTTTAACTCAGTGAAACCTACTTCATACTTCTGACCTCCAAAGCTGTAAGATAACAAATTTGTGTTGTATTAAGCCACTAAATTTGTGGTAATTTGTTACAGCAGCAATAAAAAGTATATAGGCACATTGAACTGAAAAGTTCTAGGATACTCTTCACAGCTAAGGGGCAATGTAATGACAAACCATTGTTATTGCTGTGTGTTAAGCATATTTCAAACAAACTTTGTGTATAATTTAGCAATCGCGTTAACTCTTTATATATAGATTTGGTTATCATTTCCATTTTACAGATGTCAAAACAGAGACTTTGAGAGTTTATATAACTTGCCTAGACAGATTTAGTAAGGCTAGAGCTAGAATTCTAACAAAGGGAGTCAGATATGGAAGATAGTACTCTGCACCACCAAAATAGCCACTGTCTTTCTCTATAAAATGCTTTAACAGAGGACAAGGCACTGAACTAATATATTTATTCTGATGGCTCCCCCAAAGGCGCTTGTTAGAATTAAACCCAACTCCTTTCTTTAGGACTAAGGAGTCTCCTATTCCTACGATACAAGAATAGGGATTATGAAGGCTGCAAATGGAAAAGATACTATTCCTGTCCCCAGGAATTTTACATTCTATTTAAAAATAGTACAATCTGGAGTATTAAGATGAGCTTTTGTATCTTTAATTAGAATCTAGTCTTGAATACTAGCCCTTGGCCTAGTGTTTCTATGTTTCAATTAAATAATTAGGGGGAGGGATGATATCAGGTTTTGCAAAGTATCCAAACAATGAGGGGAAATGTTAAATTAAACCTTTAGTCCATCATACGCTCTCAAGTCTCTCTTACCTAGGACACTTATTGCCACGTGTCCTCATTTATTTTATTCCACTTAAATATCTACCTTCTGAATCTTTCATATGGTGAAGGTTTGTGTTTGTGAAGTGGGATGACTATTACAGTCAAATTTACCTATGAACAATTCAAGGTATAGAGTGTTTCAGAGCATCAATTTCCTCATTGGTAAAAGTGGAGGTAAAAATGCTTACATTTATGATTAACATGTGATTTAAATGAAGTAATGGCCATAAAACACATAGGACTGTGCCAGAAATTCAATAAACAGTTTCTGCTCATTCTGTATTTTATTTTTTTTAAAAGTAGTCATCAGCATAAGCTCCCATTTCATCTCAGTTTTGGGGGTTTGTGAGATATAATTTAGGTCATATTTCTGAAAGTCTCACCAACCAAGTTTTCCTGATTAAATCCTATGCCCTTCTGCCTTTTTGAAATTATTCGTGGGGAAGCACTGGGGGCTCTTCCTTCCCTTGTGCTCCTAATTCTCTGAACTGTGTTTGACATAGTCGAGCTCAGAGTCTCAGAGGCTGGAGAGAGCTGCTAATAGGTCTATTTGGTGTAATGGCTGGGATATAATTGCTCCTCAGTTCTATAGCGTTACTAGATTATTATTGCTCTCTCACAGCTATCTCAGAGCTGGCTGTTTAAACAATGAAATTTTCTCAAAATAGGCCTTTACTGACAATTTTCCTCTCTATAATTGGGGCTACTGCCTTCATGAACTCAGTTTATTTTCCTCTTTTTGGTCGCTTATAGCTGCTGGAGTTCGTTCAGAGATGCTGCAACGGAGTGAGTGTAGCTTTTCTTTCTCCCTTGACTACCTCTTAATATGAGTAGTTAGATTTCAAAGGTGAAATATAACAGGAAAACATTCTCAAACAATAGATTCTGACTTGATAAAGTTTGTAATACTATGGATCCTTTTACAGTTTATCCTTGAGATGTTTGAAAATGTATTTTTATTTTATGATGTCTTTTTGTTTTATAATTTTAGCAAAAACACTGCCTAATGTATCGTATTTCAACTTTGCTACTCTCTATACATTGTGGCATTTTGTTTTATGATCCACAGTCTTACACTTAAGGATAATTTAATAAATATTTTAATGAATAAATGAATGAATCAAAACTTAGCTACAACATCTAGAACAAACTTAAAAATGTTTCGAGAATCTGATATACTTTGCACTTCATCTGATTACTGCAAAATTCTACGTTATATTTTCCTACCAGCAGTAACAATCCATCTTTTATATTTGACTCAATTGTATTCACTTTTAAGACATTCTCTGTAGATCTAGATCTCAAAAAAGGGAAAGTGTCTTCTCTATTAGCTGTTCTGGTACTTCAAGGATGGTGTATTGGGAAAGGCATACGGTATTATTATAATGGTATTTGGTGGCATTTATTAACACAAAATGTTATTGAGTATTTATTTTTAATTTATTATTAAATAGAATATGCCACGTGAAACAATGTTTTCTTAGGGTAAGATAGTATGTTTTCATGATGTACAGTTGTCAAACAGCTCACAATTATTAATTGAATGAACAAATTAATGAATGAATCAATGGTGTAAGTTTATATCAAACTATGAAGGGAATATTATAAACATAGCATATAAGAATTAAATTAATAAATTCACAAAACAATCTTTCTCCAGTGTGTTCAGAAGCAATATTACTATTTTTTACATATTTTCCTAATCTTGTTAATTGCCTAAAATGAGGTCAATGTGATCATATTTACTTTATAGCTGTGAAAATAGAGTAAAGATGCAATATGTATCTACTCTCAGGAGATTAGGTGGTCAAAATGGGGTGATTCCCATTATTGTGAGTGCGATTAACATTTTATCTAAATTAAATGTGACTAAGAAAGAAAATGCTTTGATGAAACATCTTCTAATGAGTATAATTTTAATTAATGGTGTGACCAGTTGTTTTCCATGTGTAGGTATAAATTGGATCACATTAAGAGTAACCAGCCAAATGTCAACAAACCATTTCCATCAGCATAAGGTAGAAAATCAGATTCCTTGAATTTCCTCACTTCAAAATATTTCTTGGACTCTCTGGGGTATGTCACACACATAATCTTCTTGTATCCTTTTGCTCCAGTTTTCCTCATTGACTTCTCCTGTCTCAGAAACCACTTGAGAGGGTGTGCTGATACTGCTGCCATAACGCTCCATTACAACAGAGAAGGACTCTGATAAAATACTCTGTCCCACCCTGACAGTTAAAGATGCCAAACCATGTCCTGTTCTATAGAGGAGTGGGAAGAAATCTCCTTTCTCTACTTGTCTCACACTGTTACCTGGGCACCAAACAAACGATACTCTTGTTTCACAGAGCCCTTCATGAAAACAGTTGCTTTATTCTTTTTATACAGACTTTATCTTCCTAGGTTTTCTCCAGACGATATAGCCATTAGGTTGTGGTGACTAACAACATTTGATTACTTGAGACAAACCACACAATGACTTCCAGGGCTTCATATAAGCCCCCCTGCAAAATCTTCTCTATTTCAATTATAAACTATCACATACCTCCAGGGTGGCCCCATTTGCTACATCATCATGTCAGACCAGTATTTCAGAGTCTGAGATGAGAGGCAAGTTAGTCTGTATTTGCACTGAAGCCTTGTCAAAATGAAAAAATCATCCGTAAATGATTTTTAAAGTTGTCTGTTTAGAACATGTGCAAAGGCTAATAAAGGAAATTAACAAAAGAAGAAATTCTTGTGAGGTATTTTTTATGTCTTGTGCTTGGAGTATTGGCTATTTTTCTGAATTAAGCTTTTAACTAAAAGAGAAGAAGCCTGTGGCCTTTATGGCTATTTCCATCATAGGCTGACTGACTTAATCTACTCTTTTATTCAGTTCTTTCAAAAAGAAGATAATTTTGTTTACCCTGGCAGCAGTAACCCTCTAAAAATAACTTCAAGATCAAAATTGTGTTTGTCTCTTCATCTACTCTATTTTTGATGTAAGTTGAATTAACAGCATATATTTCAAAAGAACCCACAAAATGATGCTCAGTAGTACTAATGATATTGTTCTCTAATATTTCAAGATATGACCATGAATTCAAGGAAAATGTGAAAAATATTACTCTTCTTACATTAAAAATTTTGTGTTATTTATCTCTAATACATTTTTACATTCTTATTAATTTATTGAATTAAAGGTATAAGAGTGACTCATATATAGTGAGTAAAATTGGATGATACCTTTATACCTTTTGCCACATGGCACACAATATTAGTGCATATTTTTCTTCAATTTTGAGGTGCCTAGAGGATCTTCCAAAGAGGCAATTGTAATTGCAAGTCCCTAGTTGATACATATATATGGAATCTATTTATCTACCTATCTGTTTATCCATCTACCAATTTAATTGTCATGGAGACCATAAATAGAAGATATGTATAGAGTGAAAGAAGGCTGAGTACAAATTTTTGAGTAACACCAACCATAGAAACACAATCATGGAAAAAAGAAACCCTATATGTTACTAAGTGAAAATAGCCAAATAGGTAGGAGAAATAAAAAAGTAAACAAGACATTCCCAACTGCAGTATACAACATCCATTCCCTCAAAACATTTTTGTGTATTGTTTATTAGATGTAATATAGGCTTTAGTTATTTTTTTCTTGACATCATTACTATAGCTGCTACTCAAACTGTACCATCTTCCTGCAATTATGTAAATATTTTCTTGTTAAATTAAAGAAAAATAGTCAAATAATGATTGTCACTACTTATTATTGGAATGTAAAGAATAAAATGTAGTATTAATAT
The DNA here is from genome assembly GCF_041296235.1 of Equus asinus. Classification (NCBI taxonomy): domain Eukaryota; kingdom Metazoa; phylum Chordata; class Mammalia; order Perissodactyla; family Equidae; genus Equus; species Equus asinus. The sequence goes on from NC_091790.1 coordinate 175,922,085, forward strand.
GATCCTTCTTATGAATAATACAACGTTCGATGTGTTTAAGTTTGACCTAATTGGATGACATACTACAATTCAGATAGAATAACTAGCTATGGTTTCACCCGCATGATTTTCAGAACTGTAGGCAAAGACTTACCAGCCTGACTTGTTTCAGAATAATACAAGACTTTCATATATGTCGACATCTAATACTTTGCAGGAATTGTTCCTGGAAAGGAAACTTGCTAACAAGGCTACATTGCATTCCATTTATTAGAAGTCTTGCTTCTAATTAATCCATACTCATTTTATTGTATTTTTTATAGAACAGAAAGAATTTGATGAATACTAGCTAAACATGTGTCCTCTATTTGACATTTTGACATGTACAGTTTTAAGACCACTCATAGTGATAAAATATCTTAAATGTCATCTATTATGCAGCTTTATATTTTGCCTTTTACTCAGACGTGAAATGAAAATTTTAGAAAAAAAGATTACTTGAAATGTGGAAACCAGTAATATGTTTGTCCATGGTATTGCATTTGTCACCAACCACGATTTGGTTAAGGAAAGTAATAACAGTATGGATAACTTTGCACAGACATTAGTTCTAAAGAGATGTTTCAGAAATCCCTAATCTTTCAGACAAATAGAATTGTCTTTGCTTATTTTTCCCCCACTAATCATAAGTGACTCAGTATAGCTATTTATTTTCTTTAAGCCAGTCTTGAAAGCTCCCTGAGCTCAAAATGACCAATTAGTGGCAAAACATCAAAGGCGCTACAGATATCTTTATTTTGAATCTTAGCTGAATTTTCACTTTTGGCTCTTGAGAACCTGAAAAATACATTTCTTTCTGGACTTAGGCTGAATTCTGAACACTGAAGTTTTATGAGCCCTCTTTTTATTTTGCTAATGTTTGAAATCAATTTTCTTGTTTTTTTTCTCACTACTTCTATATGTTCTTTTCAAAGTAAAATTGCTTATGTGAAAACATGTTTAAATTGACTGAAATATACTTCTACTTAGTCAAAACTAACTTTCAAATGTACTTTGTAACCATAAAATATCCTTAAAGGTATTAACACTTTATCAATGAAATTGTCATAAATCAAAGTAAAATTGGATGTCTTAGTTACCTACCTCTTTATCTCTTATGTTTTAATCAGAGACAATCACTTGCCATCAGTCAGAGATAATCAATAATGCGTCAGCAAGCTAAGCCTCTGCGTCCACTCAACAATTACATTGCTTTATGGCGTGGTGAGAAATAAGGCTAGTTACCACTAAACTTTATCCTGTTCCCTGGTGTCGGCAGGGCCCAGTAGCATTATATTAAAATAAAAAGTTTAAATAATTGACTTAAAAAGCAAAGATAGACAAATCCACAATCATTGAAAGAATCTGACACACTTATCCAATAGCTAGTAGAACATGGAGGGGGAAAAAAAACTCCATGGATAAAGAATATATGAACACTAATAACTCTACCCAATATGTAAACAGAGGCCATAACAACCAATAATAGCAGATCTCACATTATTTTAAAGAGCACATAGAACATTTTCCCAAACTAACCATGTTCTGAGCCATAAAAATACCAAAATAACTTTTAAAAGATTGAATTCATTCATCTTATGCCTTCAACCACAGTGAAATTAAACTAGAAATCAATAACAAAAAGATATCTGGAAATGTGAAAACTTTCTTGAAATTAAATCATATATTTACCATTACTGAAATCTGATAAAGATGTTTTTGAGGAAAAAAATGGCATTTTATTTCATGGTCAATAATTCAAATTCTTAAAAAATGGCAAATTGAAATCAGGGATATATAAAAATCATGATATATCACAGCTCGGGTTTATTTCAGGAATGCAGTGATAGTTTAACATTTGAAAATCACTCGAAGAAAGACGCAGGAAGAAAAACAACTGTTGATGGATTGACCCAAAGATATCAGTCTCCCCAAATTAACATATAAATTCAATATAATTCCAATCAATGCTCCTTAAGGTTCTTTTTCAAAAATTGGGAAGATATTTCTAAAATTCATAGGAAAATAGAAAAAGCCAGAAACAGCCAAGGCAATGTTGAAGAAAACAAAGCTGAATGATTGCCAGATTAATACCCACCCAAAACTATAATGAAAAAGACACTGTGATGTTGACCCAATACTAAACAAACGGACAAAAAGAACAGAACAGAGAACTTGTATTTATCAAGTATCCCTTTAAGAGAATGAAAGGCAACGCACAGTATAGGCAAAGCTTTTCTCAGTTCACATATACATTATGTCCAGTATGTAACAAAATGTGCATAAAAATCAATAAGAAGTAAACATATGACCTAATAAATAATGGCAAAAACATGAACCCTCCGCAGAAGAGATCATTCAAATAGCTGATGTATACATAAATTTATCCCGTTGTGGTTTATATTATTATTTCTTTTGCTGACGTAGCAAGAAACTTTCGAATTTGAAGTAATTCATGATGGATTCTTTAGGGTTTGCTTTATATAGAATCATGCCATCCAAAGATAGTGACAGTTTGCCTTCTTATTTTCCAATTTGGATACATTTTATTTCTTTTTTTGCCTAATTGGTCTGAATAGGACTTGCAATACTACTTGAGTAAGAGTGATGAGGTGGGCATCCTTGTATTTTTCCTGTTCTTAGAGGAATAGCTTTCAATTTTTTACCATTGAATATGATGTTGGCTGTGGGTTTGTTATATATGGCCTTTATTATGTTGAGATAGTTTCCTTCTATACTGGTTTCGTTGACAGTTTTTATGGTAAATGGATGTTGAATCTTGTCAAATGCTTTCTCGGCATTGATTGAGATGATCATGCAGTATTTGTTCTTTGTTTTGTTACTGTAGTATATCACTTTAATTGATTTGCAAATGTTAACCATCCCTGCTTCCCGGGAATAAATCCCATGTGATCATGGTCTATGATCCTTTTAATCTCTTGTTGTATTCGACTTGCTGAGATTTTGTTCAAGAGTTGTGCATCTATGTTCATCAGTAATATTGGCCTCTATACCTACCTTCACTTTGGCTCTTGAGAACCTGAAAAATACATTTCTTTCTGGACTTAGGCTGAATTCTGAACACTGACGTTTTATGAGCCCTCTTTTTATTTTGCTAATGTTTGAAATCAATTTTCTTGTTTTTTTTCCTCTCTACTTCTATGTGTTCTTTTCAAAGTAAAATTGCTTATGTGAAAACATGTTTAAATTGACTGAAATATACTTCTACTTAGTCAAAACTAACTTTCAAATGTACTTGTCTGGTTTTGGTGTCAGGGTAATGTTGGCCTCATAAAATGAGTTAGGAAGCATCCTGTCCTCTTCAATGTTTTGGAAGAGCTTGAGAAGTATAGGTATCAAATCTTTGAATGTTTAGTAGAATTCACCAGAGAAGCTGTCTGGTTCTGGACTTTTGTTTTGGGGGAAGTTTTTGATTATCGTTACAGTCTCTTTACTTGTGATTCATCTATTCAGCTTCTCCATTTCTTCTTGATTCAGTTGTGGGAGGTTATCCGCTTCTAAGAATTCATCCATTTCTTCTCGGTTATCCAATTTGTTGACATATAGTTTTCATAGTATTGTCTTATCATCCTTTGTAATTCTGTGGTATCCATGGTAATTACTCCTTGTTCATTTCTGATTTTATTTATTTGAGCCTTCTCTCTTTTTTTCTTAGTGAGTCTAACTAAGAGTTTGTCAATTTCATTTATCTTTTCAAAGAACCAGCTCTTAGCTTCATTGATCCTTTCTATTAATTTTCTGGGCTCTATATCTTTTATTTCTGCTGTGATTTTTATTATTTACTTCATTCTACGGACATTTAGCTATGTTTTTTCTTCCTTTTCTAATTCTTTAGGTTTATATTTGATTGGTCACTTGAGATTTTTCTTGTTTCCTGAGGTAGGCCTGTGTTGATAGAACTTACCTCTTTTAGTACCACTTTTGCTGCATCCTGTAAGTTTGATCTGTTGTGTTTTCATTTTCATTTGTCTCCAGGTATTTTTTGATATCTCCTTTGATTTCTTCATTGATCCAGTAGTTGTTCAGTAGTATGTTGTTTAGTCTCCCCATATTTTTGACTATTCCAGTTTTCTTCTTGTACTTGATTTCTAGTTTCATACCCTTATGGTCAGAAAAGATGCTTGAAATGATTTCAATCTTCTTAAATTTATTGAGGCTTGTTTTGTTTCCCAGCACATGGTCTATTTTGACAATGTTCGATGTGGACTTGAGAAGAATGTATTCTGCTATTTCTAGGTGGAATGTTCTAGTAAGTAAAAATCCAGTAAGTCCATCTGATCTAACGTTTCATTTAAGGCTAAAGTTTCCTCATTGACTTTCTGTCTGGATGATCTATCCATTGATGTAAGTGGGGTGTTAAAGTCCCCTACTATTATTGTGTTGCTGTCAATTTCTCCCTTTAAGTCTGTTAATAGTTGCTTTATATACTTTGGTGCTCCTATGTTAGATGCATATGTATTAATAAGTGTTATGTCTCTTGGTGGAATGTCCCTTTTATCATCATGTAATGTCCATCTTTGTCTCTTGTTATCCCTTTTGTCTTGAAGTCTATTTTGTCTGACATAAGTATAGATACACTTGTTTTCTTTTGATTGCCATTTGCTTGGAGTATCATCTTCCTTCCCTTCACTCTGAGCCTATGTTTATCTTTAGAGCTGAGTTGGGTCTCCTGGAGGCAGCATGTTGTTCTCTTGCTTTTTAATCCATCCAACCACTCTGTGCCTTTTCATTATGAATTTAATCCATTTACACTTAAAGTGATTATTGATTTAGGAGGGCTTAATATCACCATTTTATCTTTTGTTTTTTGATTGTTCTATATTTTCATTGTTTCTTTCTCCATGTATTTCTGTCTGCTATTTCACTTTAGTTGTTTTTGGTGATGTTTTTCTTAGTTTTCTCTTTATTTATGGTTTATGATTCTGCTTTGAATTTTGTTTTGTGATTAAAACAAATTTTGTTATGAGGTTTGTATAAAAGCTCGCATAGATGAGATAATCCTTTTTCTGCTGATAGCTTCTTATCTCCACTATCCCATGCAGGTTCTGTCCTTTTTGTCTTCCCCTTTTATGTTTTTGTTGTCACAAATTATCCTTTTTTGTGTTGTGAGTTTGTGACCAAATTGAGTGGTTATGGTTATTTTTGATGCTTTCTTTCCCTTTAGCCTTTATGTTATACTTAAATGTTTACTAACCTATTCTGATATAGAGTTTTAATTTTCTGATTCTGTCTGACTATTTATTGCCTTGCTCAAATCTTTGTAAACTTTGGCTTTTTGTTTTGGGTAAGAGGGATCTTTTCCACATTTCTTGTAAGTCAGGGCTAGTAGTGATGAATTGCCTCAGTTTTTATTTGTCTGTGAAAGACTTTATTTTTCCTTCATATCTTAAGGATAACTTTGCTGTATATAATACTCTATCCAGAGTATTCTTGGCTGATAGTTTTTGTCTTTCAGTATTTTGAATATATCATTCCACTCTCCTCTAGCCTGTAGAATTTCTCCTGAGAAATCTACTGATAGCCTGATGGGGATTCCTTTGTAAGTTATTTTCTTGTTTCTGGCCACCCTTAATATTCTTTCTTTGCCGTTGACTTTTGACAGTTTTGATATAATATGTCTTCGAGAAGGTCTTTTTGCATTGAGATATTTAGGAGTTCTATTAGCTTGATGTACTTTATATCCAGTTCCTTTCCCAGGTTTGGGAAGTTCTCAGCTATTATTTCTTTGAGTATGCTCTCTGCTCCTTTCTTCTTCTCTTCTCCTTCTGGAATACCCATTATCCTTATGTTGCTTTTCCTAATTGAGTCAGCTATTTCTTGTAGAATTTCTTCATTTTTTTTCAAATCTTAGTTCTCTCTCCTCTTATACCTGAATCATTTCTAGTTTTCTATTTTTGAGCTTGCTAATTTTCACTTCCATATGGTCTGCTCTATTTCCATGCTTTCTACTTTATTTTTTATCTCATTAATTGTGTTTTTCATCTCCAGATTTTCTATTTGTTTTGTTTTTTTGTAGAGTTTCAATATCTTTAGCAAAGTACTCCTTCTGTTTGTTAATTTTATTCTTGAGGTCATTGAATTGTCCTCCTCAGTTTTCTTGTAAATTGTTGAGATCCTTCATGACAGCAATTTTGAATTTCCTGTCAGTTAGATTGTAAACTGTGACTTCAAGTTTGGTTTTTGGAGAGTTGTCATTTTCTTTCTTGTCTACTGTGTTGCTCTATTTCTCCATCATGCTTGATGAGTTGACCCTCTGCCAGTGCAACTGTGCTAGTAAACACCTTTCTTATCTGGATAAGGCTTTGATTCTGAACTGCTTCTGGTTGTATTTGAGAGCCTATGCAATCTTCTTTTAAAAAATATTTGCATGCAGTTAATTTACTGTGTGAATCAACTCGAATCATTCAAATCTTATTTTCTAAACTTTTTAGAGAACAGTAAGAATAGTTATTAGTCTAGAACTACTTTAACTATACTCAGGTTTTCAAAATATCTCTTAACTTTGACTATTTGAGACTCCAACCAGGACTTCATAAACTCTGGTTATAATCTAGCTTATTGCTTCTTGATAGTTTGTTATTTTTCCGTCATTGTCCAACCCCACTCCAGTTATGTACAGAGTCATATTCAGGCAAAGATTCAAAGCTACACTTAAATAGATATATTTGCTCTTTGCTTTCATAGCTTTCCCCTCTCTACCTCTCTGGTATTCTTCTCTGAAAATTCCAGTTGCCTCCATTCATCACCCACTACCCTCCTCCAACCCACTCCCCAAAAAAGACCACTATTATACCCCTCTTGGCTTTGTGGTCTAAGGAGTGCTATCAGGTAGAAATCCAAACTATCATAGGGCTTACTTCGTTATTTTTTATCTCTTAGAAATAATAGTCCCATTTTGCTGTTTTCCAATTTCTAAAAATGGTTTTTTCCATATATTTTGTCCTGTTTTCCAGTACCAGTTATTCCATCATGGCTAGAAAACTGCTAATTGCACCCAATCTTATTTTTATAAATCATAATTGATATATAAGTAAATTGATTAAATACCTCAATTTTTATTACATTTTAAAGTAGTAAAATAATCACTCTATACTTTTCATCTATTTATATCCAACTGAAATTTCTTTCCTCCTATAATGGAGCAAGCCTTAACTTGTACCTTCATTAGGCTAAATAAAAAATAATTCCAGGGGCTGGCCTGATTCCATAGTGGTTAAGTTTATGTGTTTCATTTCAGCAGCCCAGGGTTCGCAGGTTCAGATCCCAACTGTGGACCTACACACCACTCATTGAGCCATGTGATGGCAGCACGCCACATACAAAGATAGAGGAAAATTGGCATGGATGTTAGCTCAGGGACAATCTTCCTCAAGCAAAAAGAGAAAAATTGGCAACAGATGTTAGCTCAGGGCCAATTTTTCCTCACCAAAAAAAAATAATAATAATTCTAGAGTGTTAAATATTTTTAAGAAGTGGCACAAAGGTAAAACTAAAAGCTGTATAATTCAAACTCCCACATGAAGTTTTCACTTAACCAAGGAATGCCACCTAGTACAATCTCTCACCTGAATGGACAATGATCTAGTCTGATAGATTTGTCTAAGTTGTTTCTTCTGTTAATAATAAGTATTTTTAAATTATAAGTACATTTAGGGCTGGCCAGGTGGCATAGTGGTTAATTTCATGTGCTCCGCTTTGGCGTCCTAATGTTCATGGGTGCAGATCCCAGGCATAGACCTACACACTGCTCATCAAGCCATGCTGTGGTGGCATCCCACATACAAAATGAAGGAAGATTAGGACAGATGTTAACTCAGTAACAATCTTCCTCAAGCAAAAAGAGGAAGACTGGCAATAGATGTTATCTCAAAGCCAATGTTTCTGACAAAAGAAAAGAAAAAAATATATAAGTCCATTTGTTTTTCAAATTATTGTGACTTCATAATCTTGTCAATAATAGAGGAAAATAACAATTTTGAAACAATTTTAATATTATCAACTTTCCAGTAACAACTCACATTGAGTGAAAAGCAGCCTACTTTATTATGTTCCAGACATTATCTGCAGACAGATTTTAAAAATATGTTTCCAAGTTACCAAGTTTAATGTTCTAAAAAAACTTTCAAAAAATTTCCTTTAAAGATATGTTATACTCAACAGTTATCAAACACAATGTAATATTTTCAAAAGAATATTTTATGCTGAAGAAAATTGAAGTATGCATTTACAGTTAATTTTGTATAATCAAGGCTCGACAATGTATTTAATGTGAGGAGGGCATACCAATGGGTTGTGTGTGCACCAGGATTGTTATCACACAAGGTTGGAGTGTTAAACAGAAACCAAATTATGAATAACTTTGAATCACAAACTAAAGATTTAGATGTTTTCCTGAAGGCTATTTTTGAATGATACAAGTAGGAGACTCAGAAGATTTAATGGATGCCTTTGAATGATTACTCTGGCAAGAGTATGGATAATGTATTATTGGCAAGCAACACTGGTGGAGAAGATCCAATTAGTAGGTTGCTGACATAATCTAGACAAGAGATGCCTTAGTTTCGGTAGAAACAGTGGAGATGGATAAACGGGGAAGGTTTCCCAGATGGTGCATAAAGGAATGAATCTATCAGTGAGTACAACAGAGTACCTTTCCTTAATCTTTAGCATTAACGTTTGTATGAATTTTGCTTAACAAGGTCTCAAAATAAATGTTGATACACATTACATCGTTTGTGTACTACAAAATATGTGATTGGCAGGATTTATAAAAACCCAGTGTGTTTCTATTATATACCATCTTCAACTTTCTATTTTCCAGAGCCAATTCTTAATTATACTGGAAAAGCAGTGATATGTATCAAATAAGGTTTAGCACCAAATTATTTTGTGATATTGGTACAAATTGAAAACATGATGAAAAGAAAGATACTTGGAAGGCTACATATTGCACTCAATAACCAAGTTTCTGGAATGTCAAAACTGAGTATCCACAATCAATTTAGGCAAAAGGACTGTAGAATTGAACTCAAGAGAATTAAAACATAAGCTTTCCAAATTGAGAACTGAAATTGAATAATCGCATTATTCATTTTACAAATATTTATAGAGAATTTCCTATGTGTACTCTTCACACAGAAACTAGAAGTAAGGGATGCAGATGTATTTTCCATTATGATCCCATGTTACTGGGATATCGAAATAGAAAATCCACAATTTTACTAAATGAATTTCAGAATTTAACTCAGAGAAATTAATATAAACTGTTTCTAAATTTAAAATTGAATTTGGGTCATTGCATTACTCATTTATTCTTTGCACAAATATTTATTGAGGGCCTGCTGTGTGTATTGTGCAACCAAGGACTAGTAATAAGAATGAAGATATATTTCCTACCCTCACTCAGTTTGCAGGCTGAGATATGGCTTCTGTACTACCCAACTGGCTGACAAGGAGATCTTTGAAGAGTGCTTCATAGTATGCTAGGAGATTCAAATATGTTATCGTATCTTAAACTTTGCATAAGATTGATATGATTTATGGGTGTGGAAAATGAAGTAAAAAAAGTGAGGAAATTCCTTTCAATGTCATGGATTTTAAGTGGCAGAGCTTATATTCATCCAGGAGTAATTTTAATATGTCCCTACACTATGTATTTCAAATATCAAACTTCCTCCTCATTATAGTCAGGCATACTTTTATCCAAGTCATTGATTCACCTTCAACTACTCTAAAGGAAAAAGAAATATGAAATTGATAGAAGGAAACGTTGAAGCAAAAGCGTTATTACACAAGAACTCTGATAAGGGTTTCTTAATCTTATCTCTGAAGGAAATTTTATCTCTAACAATACTCACTTCCTTTCTACCAGAAAAATTAACTTTCTGAGAAAAAGGGAAAACTGACATCTGATTAGCCAGATGGCCCTGCAGTGGTAACATTTTCAGGTCCAGGGCATATCTGTTACCCCCCACAAAGTTTACTCAAGTAGATAAAGAAAATATGGGTTGTTAATTTACTGAATATAGTAGACATTTTACTAAACACTCATAATTTTATTTGACTAAAATTAGACATGAAGATGGCAGCCCATCTTTTTTATAGGCAGCCTTTAAAATAATAAGTGCCTGATTAAAATTAAAGGAAAATAGAATAATCTTTGCCCTATTTCTAATTTACAAGGCAACATCCCCTGAGCAGAAACAGTTGGTTTAAAGGAATCTCCTGAGTAGCACAAAACACCAACAGACTAAAATTACTTTCCAGTACGTCACCTTCAAGCTGGTGCCTGGTTCCTGTCTTCCCACCTTATGCTTGCTTCATATCCCATATTGTGCCTGTTGCCTTGAATTGCATCAGTAGTAAGAAAAATTTTTTCACTCTTCTATACTCTTTCAAAAATAATTCCTTGGAGATCAATTTTGTTGAGCCCGTTTATTTTTTCCTTTATTTTTATATTCTTAAAAAATTATATGCTAAGTGGCCTAAATACTGATGACTGGTAATATTCTTTCCTAGAGGAACATACTCTCTAAATTTCTAGGTTTCAAAATCTTGGCATGTATCAAGGTGTATCTTAAATGCCACATCCTTTGTCAATCACTCATTGATTCTGTCCTGTAAATGTCCATATGTCTTTGTTTCTTTCTTTCAAATGTCAGTTTTTATTTATTACTGTCTCAGTGAGCATTTATCAATAACGAATCTATAACATTTTTAAGGACAAATGTTTTATACTTAAATGCTCCAATTCAAAACTCTCCAGCATAGAGTTTTAGTAATAGTATATCCTCAGTAAATGTTATACTGAACAGAGAGACTTAAAATAACTATTTAATTATTTTCTATTAAAACGAATTTTAAACTTATGGGTACTCCAAAATAGATTAACTACAGACGTTTTTTCATAGTATCATAATTCACAAAGTTTATTCCATATTTGATTCTGCCTCAAAAACAAATATCATAGGACAGATGACTTCCTCTAAAACAATACAGTTATAAATCGTTTGGAAATTATGTTTAGATTGATAGTGAATAAAAATAATAGCAGTTTCTGTGTGATTGTACTTTGAAATATGACCATGTAAGCCATTAAATACATTTCCACACAAATAGAATTTTCAATATGTTCTAAAGTCCTATCAATTATTTGCTTGATTTGCTTAATTTAATAAACTAGTTGAGCTTAAATATGTCAACCATCTTGAAAGATTCATACTATTTGAATCCAAATTCTTGATATAATTCTCTAATTACCTATGCATTTACTCTGCGTAATAAATAAGAGAGGAATAATCAAATTTTTTATATGCTGTCACATTTGCTTCATTCCCAGGAATATTTATAGGTTAAAAATGTTACCTATTCTGCCTCTTTGCCTATTTTATTTGTCTGACAATAATGAACAGTGTTGCAAAAATTGTGTTAAAGAAATTTAAAATTCATAGATTTATAAAATTCCAATTTCTGTATATCCTGACATTTTATATCTAGAGGAATATTCTTAATATCAGCGAAAATTAAATTACAACCTGAAATCCATTTGAAACGAAAACATCCAGATTAAAAGAGGGGAGAAGTCAGGTAATTGCCTCATCTAAAGGCTGCTAGCCATTCAAATGTTTCAGAGTAGGCCAATAAAGAAGGTGGTGGAGTCTACAAGAAATCATTCTTTCACGACTCACAGGGAAAGTGATGGTGGCAGACCACCGTTTAGTGTACCACTGGGAGCTCTGAAAAAGTAGCAGGCAATCAGCCAAAGAGGAAACACTGTGCAAGGCATTCATTCCTCAGAATGAAATTATTGGATTTTAACATGACTCCAGAGAAAAAGGAAATCTGGGATTGCGATGATAAATATTACCACGTAACAGCCATTTGAAATCCTAACCAAACCAACCATCAGGGGATTGATGAGATGTGCACCCTAGATCTAAAAAAAACTTTCGCCAGGGAGCTTTCAAGCTTGTCAGTGTTACATGAAAAATGGATGGAGTGAGAGGCTCAGAGAGCACGTTAAGTAGTTCAATTGGTAAACAATATAAAGAGTAATGTAATGTGCCATTTTTATATAAAAACAAATGCAAGTTTGTTATGTAGAGGAAGGCAAAATTAACATGATATTTTCTCACATGAGAATGTGGTTTAGGGGTGCCGGCCCCGGGGCCGAGTGGTTAAGTTTGCATGCTTTGCTTTGGCAGCCAGGGGTTTCGCCACTTCAGATCCTGGGGACAGACCTAGCACTGCTCATCAAGCCATGCTGAAGTGGTGTCCCACATTGCTCAGCTAGAAGGACCTACAACTACAATATACAACTGTGTACTGGGGGGGTTTGGGGAGAAGAGTAAGAAGAAAAATAAAAGAAGATTAGCAACAGATGTTAGCTGAGGTGCCAAACTTTAAAAAGAAAGAAAGAAAGAAAGAAAATGTGGTTTAAAATAAATTTCAAGATATAGGGAAAAGGAATCAAATTTCAGATTGTACTATCAACCTTCTGGGATAAAATATGTTCATTTGCCTCTTCATATATTTCACTGTAAATGTTTGAAGTCACTGCTAACAAGTGTTCGAATATAAAGAGACAGTGAATTTTCCCCACAAATATTGAGATTGAATTTATGAGGCTAATGTCAAGAACTGTGGAGAGTCTGAAATTTTACTTTACTTGCAAGCTAATAAATTAACCTGCTATAGGTCCATGAATGCTGGTAGAACACACAAGACTCCTGGGTCAGAATCAAAGCACTTTATTATTCATAACATAGCAGGCAGCATAACCTTTGTGTTCATGCCAGTTTCCCTTGTCCCTCATGTCCCAGAGAGGTGATGCAGAATGGCTTAGAAAGATGTTGCCTATGAAGCATCTTTTGTAATGGGCCACAAGCAAACCTGCCTGACCTTTGCCCCAGAAGGAGACATTATCTTTCTTATACTGAATAGTAAATAAACTTGCCTTCAGCTTTGGATGGAGGCAGAATCTCTATCTTCCAAGTATTTTTGCTATATCATTGAAAAGATATCCAAAACAAAAGCCATCAGTGCCTCTGCTTACCAGATATGCAAAAAGGTGATAGATCCATGGAGAATTGTTTCCAACAATATCTAGCTCTCTTTTCTACAATGTCTTGGTTTCTGGTGAATTGTCTCATGAGTCAATGTCCTATTCTATCACCCACTCTAATTAATCAGCCTGATGGAATTTGGGACAAAATAATTTCAGTTTTCTTATACAGCATTTAATTCAGGCTACTATTAGCAGAACTCCAAGACTAAGATGAGGACAACCTGCCATATTAACCTCAAAGACTCCTCCTAAGGTTCCAGATCCATCCAGATGAAAACAATTACAAACTCTACCTTGGCCCTTAAGGAGAAAGTATAGGGCAATTCTATCACCCCCAAAAAAACTTGGCGGGTGAGTTGAGGCTGACCTGAATGTCTTCCATTACAGAAGCGGTGTTTCTGCAAACACTTAAAGGTCTCTTGTGATCACCCATAATGCGTAAGCCATTATGTTTTGGTGGGTAAGAAAATTTAACGCCTGAATTCCTCATAAGAATTACATTTCAAGGGGTTTACATAGTGACCCTGGAAAGAGTCTATTGGATACAATTATTGCAAATGGGACATTTGCTGGGAAGTAGAAGTTGACAGTGCCTGCAATGTGGCCTCCTAGTCAGCTGATATGCCTTAGAGGGCCTAGTTGAGTTTAAATAGTTGAGTCTAGTCTTTGTGTTAGAGGGACTGTCTAAGGGCAGGCAGTCAAATCCGCTCCACACTAACATTTGTGCGGCATGCAATAGCCCTGCAGAATGAGTGAGTGATGTCTAAGGAACAGGAGTGGGGAAGATATCTGGAGGAGTAGAATGGTGTTTTTTGTGAAAGGTGCCGGAGCTAGGGTCATACCTTGCTATTTCTGATAGACTTCTGCATAATGTTACGGGAAATGACTACCACATCATGCCAGAGCTAGCTCGGTGAAACAGCAGACCCAAGAATTACACTTAGGGTACTTGCAACAATTTGGAAGATCCTAACCATGGTGTTTTCCTCCTAATGAAGGCTCCTAGGATGGCTTTGAATGACAAAAGATCGCTAATGTCCTTTCCTCCCATATTTCCTGGGGATCTATGATATTCCATTCCTAGGTGAATGGATTCCTATTCTCTCTCCACTATTGTGAAATCTGTGTCCCTTTACAGTAGTTATAACTTCACCTTTTTTTTCAATTGTCCCTACTTTCACCCTCACTTTTTGTCCAAAAGGGTTACCTGCAAGGGTCAGGACATTTTTATAAAACTTACGTAGACCAATTACTTACGCCACATTGGATCATGTGGACCACTGTAGTGGAACTTGATGAGCAGAGCTGTTCACCAAGTTCTCATTATCCTTATCATCTATGATCGTGTCTATACAACAAAAGAATCTAGGTGGCTAAGTCAGACTTAAGTTTTAACCCTCTAAACTTCTTTTGGCTAAGCTACCTCCCGTAGGTGGTCTTGGGTCACCATTAAATGAAATAAAGAAACATCATGGCCAGGAAATGTCAGGTGGAATTCAGAATTTTCAAAATAGGCAGATACAATATCCAATCCTTTTTCCTAATCATCACTCAGGAAGTAACTCAGAGAAGATGATCCCTTTCTGGGGAGAGCACTTTCAGTGACCTAACTGCCTCACTTGGTGTAGAGCAAGAGGAGGTGAGGAAGGTTGTGTCAGAAATCATCTTGAATTAATTTTTGAGGAGACCATTCTAACACTCAAAACTTCAAGATGCTGAGGGTGGTAAGGAGTGTGGAATTTCCATGAAGAACTTTGTCTATTAGCTGTTTCTGAGCTGCTTTTGTGAGGTTGAAAATTTTGTCAGACTGAAATTTGATCATCAGTCTGAAAATATGACATAGATTAATTTCAATGTTCAAAACGGTGTGCCCAGGGTTAGTTTCTCTGACTAGAATAAAAACTGTGGGGGCCGGCCAGTGGCGTAGCAGTTAAGTTCCCACGTTCTGCTTTGGTGGCCTGGGGTTCGCCCATTCGGATCCTGGCTTCAGAACTATGCGCCACTTGTCAAGCCATGCTGTGGCAGGCCTCCCACATAAAGTAGAGGAAGATGGGCACGGATGTTAGCTCAAGGCCAGTTTTCCTCAGCAAAAAAGAGGATTGTTGGCAGATGTTAGCTCAGGGCTAATCTTCCTCGAAAACAAAACAAAACAAAACTGTGTAACCTGAAAAATAGACAGCATTTCCAATGAGAATCTACAAAGGATAGAATGAATACATTTGCAGAGTTTCAAGGTGGACAATGTAGCCACAGGTGTAAGTGGCTAAAATGGTGTATGAGCAGTGCTCATTGAAAATGAAGATGTAAAGTAACTAATATTCAATAGTGATCAATAGGACATCCATACAGACTTTTTATATATCCAAGATAATAGACTGCATATAGTCTAAGTGCCAAATCATCGAGGAATTTGAGAGAATAACTCAGTTCCGTGAGTTGGACAGTAATAAAAAAGAATAGTTTACTCAGACAGATTGAATTTAATGTGAATTAAAAGCAAAATAAGCAGGGAATTTGCACAAGTTTAAAGGAAAAGTAAATGCTTAAAGGCAGCACTGGGAAGAGAAATACACAGGAGGGAAAAACAAAGTATAAATTTAGTACGATATGTCACCGGATCTATAAGGTATTAGAAAGGAATTTGGATATCATCTTCTGCAATGCCTACCACAAGCCTAGTGGACAAATGATTAAACTATATGTATATATTTTTTGCCTGCATGTATTCAATGGGCAAAATGTTACTGGCTGACAATGACATCATGGTGTTTGTTCTCTGTGATAAAAATGTACAGGGCATCTTCTAAATGATGAACCATGTGTTAGAGCAGCTGCTTCTAAGTTTAAACAAAATACAGTATAGCATTTTTTGCCTTTGAATACAGGCAAATATGAAAAATTATGGTGATTAAGATGGATTATGCCTATTTTCTTTGAAAAACAAAATGTCCTAATATAAAGATGGAGTTGAATAGTAAAAGGAACTTAAATTTTAACTCATTCGAGAACATTCACCTCCAAGGATGGAGCATGTTCAAACATTATTTTGAATTCCCTTTAAAGTGTTTAATTCAATAGAAAGGGCATATATGCACATGTGTAACTTTTATAGTGCTTAGTCTTTACTTTTTCACTTTAAATAAATGCAAATTTAAAAATAGGACCTTTATCATCATTTATTTATTTAAAAAGGCTACTGGGGAAAAATAAAACAATAATTTATTATGCAATATATAATTATATGAATTATAATAGATAATATCATATATATTATATATTTACTTAAAATCTTGCTTGGATTATAGCTTAAAGGCTCAGGCTTTAAAAGAGACTTCTCATCAAGGCTATAGGATATATCATAGGATACATTAACAGGTAATGAAGTTATCAAATGCCATATCAAATTAGGTGCATATTGGCTGCCTTTCCCATGGGAAAAAATACAGGAACACTATATGAATTGCAAAAGCAGGAATTTGCTGACTGAGAAACATGATTGAACAAGGTCATATTATTTCAACTTAAATCCATATACTAATATTAACAGCCATATGATTTTCCCAGTGCTCATATATACACCTTAATTCAGATTTTTAAAGAACACGGGCAGTGGTTCCAGAAATTTTGTGTAGATGTTTAGGGAAATGTAATGATTTTGGATCATCATCATCAAAACTGCTGCTTTGGAAATAATTCTATAGCAGGATTGATAATATTTAGCTCCCAGAAAAAACATCAGTAGATCCAAGAAATCCTTATAGTTGACAGTGAGCACCAGTTGAGTATACGTAAAAACAATTAAAATATAAAAATTAAAATATACACTATAGGAAAAGAAAGGTATACAAAGAGATGCAAAAGAAAGTAAATAGGAAAGAGAACAAAAGCATAGAAAGAGAAGAAAAATTAAATGAGCATTAGGTTGGTAATTTGGTCATGAAGCTGGAAAGTACTTTGTGAGGATATAAAAATTATGACACATGGTAATGTTGCAAGCAGAGAGGATTGGAAGATTATCATCATTTATTGAAATCCATTCCTTTCTCTTCCATGAATTATGGTGGCATCTTTGTCATACATTTAGCAATCTTTCTATATTTTGGATATTAACCCTTTATCAGATATATGGTTTAAAATATTTTCTCCTCTTCCCGTAGGCTGCGGTTTCATTCTGTTGATTGTTTCTTCAACTGTGTAGAAGTTTTTTAGTTTGATATAGTCCCACTTGTCAATTTTTCTTTTGTTCCTTGTGCTTTTGGTGTTGTACATGATAAGGAGTTAATATCCAAAATATATAAGGAACCCCTAAAACTTAATAGCACAAATCAAATAACTTGATTACAAAATGGACAAAGGGCAATAGCTATTTCTCCAAATAATACATATGAATGTCCAACAGCTATATGAAAAGGTGCTCAACATCACTAATTATCAAGGAAATGCAAATCAAAACCACAGTGATGTGTCACACCTGTTAAGATGGCTATTATCAAAAAGAAAGGTATCAGTGAGAATGTGCAGAAATTGGAATTCTTGTGCACTGTTGGTGGGAATATAAAATGGTACAGCCAAAATGGAAAGCAACATGGAAGTTCCTCAAAACATTAAAAATAGAACTACCATACGATTCAGCATTTCCACATCTGGGTATGTATCCAAAATAATTAAATCAGAATCTCAAAGTGATAACTGCACTCTCACATTCATTGCAGCATCATTCACAATAGTCAAGATATAGAAACAATTTAAATGTCCATCGACAGATGAATGGATAAAATAATGTAGTATATACATACAACAGAATATTATTCAGCCTTAAAAAAGAAGGAAATTATACCATTTGCAACAACATGGATGAACATGGAAAACATTATGTTAACTGAAATGTCAGTCACATAAAGACAAATGCTGCCTAATTCCTCTTATGTGAGACATCTAAAATAGTGACACTTATGGAAGCAGACCATAGAATGGAGATTGCCAGGGGCAAGAGAGAAGCAGATACAGGGAGCTGTTGCTCAATGAGTATAAAGTTTCAGTTATGTAAGATGAGTGAGTTCTAGAAATCTCCCTACAAGATAGTGCATATAGTTAACAATTCAGTAGTGTACAACTAAAAATTTAAGAGAGAACATCTCATGTTAACTTTTCTTACCACACCAAAAAAAAAGAGCAGAAGGAAATTTTGGGAGGTGATGGATATGTTTATTACCCTGATCATCATGGTGGTTTCACAAGCGTATGCATGTTTGCAAATTCATCAAATTGCATACATTAAATATGTCTGATTTTTTTGGTATGTTGGTTATACCTCAACAAAGCTGTTAAAAAATTAAGTAATCTGATGTACTTGAATTTATTTCTCTATCTCTTTTCTGTTCATCAACCTATTTGTCTATCCTTGTGCTAATAGCACGTTATTAATTACTGTTATATAGAATAGATGTTAAAATTTAGTAGTAAAACCATCCAAATTTATTCTTCTTGACATAATCTTGGCTATTCTTTGTCTTTGCATTTCCGTATACAATTATGGTTCAGCTTATTGCTTACATATACGCACACAATGACAAAAACATGCACACACACGACCTCTGGCAGTTTGATAGGGATTGCTTGGAATCTATAGATCAAATTGGGAGATTTTAGATAAAGATATTGAGTTTTCTGGTATGTGAAAATCTCAGCAATATTTTGTAGTTTTTAATGTCTTGTGAATATTTCATTAGATTAATTCCTAGGATTTTATGATTTTAGGTCTGACTACGTTGTAAAAGCTACTTATCCATTCTCGTTGTTTGTGCATTCTTTTGGATCTTCTCCTTATGCAACCATGTCATTTTTAAATAGACTTCTTTCTTTCTTTCTTTCTTTCTTGTATTCATATCTGTTATATTTGTTTAAAAGGTATAGAATTATTCATTTTTTAGATTTCTACTTAAGCTGTAATTTAATTAAAGTTATACCAAGTAATTGGTTCAAATCATCTAAATTTTCAAATATATTATCTCAAAATTGTTTACAATGTCCATTCAATACTCTTTTAATGTTTGTAGTGAAGTCCAATTTTTCATTGTTAATATTGGTAACACTTCCTTTTTTATTTTTCTTCATAAGTTTTGCTAATACTTCATCAATTTTATAAACTTGTGAAAATTTTATCCCTTTCAAGGAACCCATTTTGGACTTCAATTTTGCCTACAATAGTTTTGTGTTTTCTCTTTCATAAATTTCTGTTTGTGTGTCATTTCTTTTAAGTTCTTCATTTCAGACATTAAACCAACCTTAAATTTCCATCATGATTCATCATCTTTTCTAGATATTGTTGGATTTAATTTGCCAAAGTTCTGTCAAGGACTTTTGCATCCTTATGCATGAGAGATATTGCTCCCTATTTCTCTTTTCCAATCACCTCCTATTCTGGTTTCGGCATTAGTGTAACACTGTTCTCACAACAAGATATGGGGAATGTTTGTTCCTTCCCTATTTGCTGAAAAAGAATATGTAGATTTGGTATTATTTTTACCTTAAATAATAGGATTCATCAAGAAGCGTCTGCTCTTGCTCTTTGAGTCTCTTTGTAGAAATGTCTTAATTCTGAATTAAATTTTTAATTGATAATGCACCGTTAAATTTTTTGTTCTTCTGCTATCAGTTTTGGTAACTTGAGCCTCTCAAGGAGTGTGTCCACTTCATCTGTATTAATTTGCTAGGGCTGCCGTAACAAAGTGCCACACCTGGGTGGCTTAGACCCCAGAAGTTTATTGTTTTACAGGTCTGGGGACTGAAAGTCCAAGATCAAAGTGTTGGCAATGTTGGTTCGTTCTGAGGGCTGTGGGGGGAGATCTGTTCAAGCCTCTCTCCTTGCCTTCTAGATAACCAGACTGGAACTTCTCTCTGTGTCTTTACATCATCTTTCTTTGGTACATGTCTCTTTCTCTTCACATGACATTCTTTTTATAACGACATCAGTTATGTTGGATTAAGGGCCCACCACACTCCAATGTAACTTCATCTTAACTAATTACATCTACAATGACCTGATTTTCAAATAAGGTCACATTCTCAGGTACTAGGGGTTAGGACTTCAAGATATGAATTTTGGTGGAACCCAATTCAACCCATAACATCATTTCAAGGGTTGAGTTTAGTGGCATAAAATTATTCATAACATTATCTTATTATCCTATAAATGTCTGCAGGACCTGTAGAGATGCTGCCTCTTTTAGTTCCAAAATTTGTAATCTGTGTCTCCTTTCTCTTTGTTTTGTTTCCCCACCTTACTCACTTAACTAGATTTTGGAAGTTGGAATTTCATAAATTTTAGCTTCTTAAAAACCTATATTTCTTAACTTCCACATGGAAAATATATATATGAATATATATATTTAAAGGAACATAACGAAGACTAATTATGCATGATTAAATCTCTCTATTACTCAAATTTTTTCCTGAAAGACTTGTATTGAGCAGCCTCTCTTCTAATTGCTGGTGGTAGTGCCCCTAAGCAATGTAAGGGAACTCCAGACCAAGCTTCTTTTTTCCTTTTAATCTAAAGAAATTAACTTTGTTCTAAAAAAAAGAAAAACTCCATCACAAATATAATTTCTATTTGTAATGACTAGATGTCTACTTAAATAATTTTAGAAACATATTTTTAATGAAGACATTTTAAAAGTTCACTCACCATGTAATGGCCTGATTTTCAAGGGACCTTTGCCTCAGACTCACACTGTGTGAGTGCAGGTTGGGTGCCATGCAATGGCCCTATTTGGGTGTGAGTTAAATTGTATCATTTTCTTCATGTTGGTATTCGCACCAGTTATGACTATAAAATTTCGCTTAGCTTTACAGTTTCTTTTGCAGTCTAAATTTAAATTCATTGAAATGAAAACTGACAAAAACTTCGTCAAGACCTGTCAAAATTGTTTTACTTGATTTCAATCAATTTAATGTTTTCTATTTATAAATGAATTGGAGTGAATATCACACACTGAATTAGATTCAATTTAGAGTTCTGCTACTGAATTTAAGTAAAGATAGTTAACTTGAATATCTGAATATACTATATTTAGCTAGTCATTAACCATAATGTATTCTCCTTAGTTTTATACTTTTTATATATTTCTTCATTCTCTTTTATAAAAAGAATAAGAGATTAAAAGCTTAATGAACTTAATGACTGTGTTAATATTCTCTGAGTTTTTCTCATGATTAGACTGAGGTTACAAGATTTTGGGGGAGAAAAATCACACAACCTGCTATTTTCATCATATCATAACAAGAGTACATATTATATATTGTCTACCTGATTTAAGACGATTTATGTTGACCTAGATCATGTGGCTGAAGTAGTTTTTGCCAAGTTTCTCCAAAGTGATGTTATACATTTTTTTCTCCCCTTTCCAAACTGTGTTCTGCGGGAAAAAGTCACCATGCAGAGCCCGCATTAAAGGCATAGGGAATTATGCTTCCATTCTTTTAGCATAGAGTATCTACAAAATTTATTCGGAGTCTTAATATGGGAGATTTGCCTCTTCTCCTCTGTTTTAATTTATTGAATCATTTATTGATATTAGTGTGTACTTATAGGTTTTATTTTAAACTTGGATTATTCCCATTTAGACAATCATTTCAGCTTTGAAAGCAGATAGCTTTATTTCTTCTTTATCAATCTGTATTCTTTTATTTCCTGTTATTAACTTATTTCACTAGGTACAATGATCAATACAGTAGTGGAACGAGAAATTCTTGCCTGTTCCTAGGCTTAGAAAGAAATCACCAGTTTCTCACTATTAAGTATGATGTCTGCAGGATTTTTCATACATATCCTTAATTAAGTTGAGGAAGTTTCCTTCTATTCTTAGTTTGCTGAGTTTTTATCATGAATGGTAATTGGATTTTTTCAAATTTTTTTGGCATCAATTAAGATGATTACATGCTTTTTCTTCTTCAGTCTGTTGATATGATGAACTAATTAATTTTCTTTTTATTTTAAAACCACTTTATTGAGGTAGGATTAATAAAGTCTGTACATATTTGATGTATACAGTTTGATGAGTTTGAAGATAAGTGCACATCTGTGAAACTTCACCACAATCTATGCCATAAACACATCCATAACCTTCAAAAGTTTCCCCTGCGTGCTTTATTCATTAGCTTTTGTGTGAGTGGCAAGAACACTTAACATAAAATCTACCCTCTTAGCAAAGTTTTAAGTATACAAAATAGTATTGTTAGCTATAGGCACTATGCTGTACAGTGGTAGATGTCTAGGATTTACTCATCTCGCCTAACTGAAACTTTGTACCCTGTGATTAATACTTCCACATTTTCCCCTTTCCCCAGTTCTTGACAACCAACGTTCTATTCTCTGCTTTTATGAGTTTGACTATTTCAGATTTATCATATAAGTAGTATCATAGAGTCTTTCTCCTTCTGTGTCTGCTTATTTCACTTCGCATAACATCCTTCAGATTAACCTATACTGTTGCAAATGGCAGAATTTTCTTATTTTTTAAGACTTAATATATGTTTTTGTATGTATACACCACATTTTCTTTATCCACTCATCCACTGATGGACATTTAGGTTACTTTCACATCTTGGCTGTTGTGAAAAATGGTGCAGTGAGCATGGGAGCATAAATATCTCTTTGAGATCCTGACTTCAATTCCTTTGGGTACATACCCACACATGGGCATGCTGGATTATATGGTAGTTCTATTTTTAATTTTTTGAGGAAACTCTATGCTATTTTCCATAGTGGCTGCACTATTTTATATTCCCATCAATAGTGTACAAGGGTTCGCTCTTCTCCCCAACACTTACTTTGGTTTTTGATAGTAGCCATCCTAACAGATATGAAATGACGTCACAATGTGGTGTTGATTTGCATTTCTTTATGATTAGTGATATTGAGCACCTTTTCCTATACCTCTTGGACATTTCTGTACATTCTTAAGAGAAATGCCTATTCTACTTCTATTCATGCCCTTTGCCCATTTTATAAGCAAGTTAAGTAAGTCTTTAAGTCTTTAATCCATTTTGAGCTGATTTTTGTGTATGATGTAAGATAAAGGTACAGTGTCACTCTTTTGTATGTAGATATCCAGTTTTTCCAACATTGTTTATTGAAGAGATTATTCTTTCTCCATCATATATTCTTGGCAGCTTTGTCAAAGGTCATTTGATCATATTAAGTGTGGATTTATTTCTGTGTTCTCTATTCTGTTTCATTGGTCTATGTGTGTGTGTTTATGCCAATACCATACTGTTTTGATTACTGTAGCTTTGTAAGATATTTGAAATCAGGAAGTGTGATGCCTCCAGCTTTGTTCTTCCTGCTCAAAATTGCTTTGGCTATTTGGAATCTTTTGTGGTTCCATGTGAATTTTAGCATTGTTTTTATATTTTTATATAAAAGCTACTGGGATATTGATAGGGATTGCATTGAAACTCTAGGTCACTTTTGGTAGTACAGACATTGAAACAATACTAATTCTTTCAATCCACGAACATGGATGTCTTTCCTTTCATTTGTGTCTTTAATTTCTTTCATCGGTGCTTTATAGTTTTTAGTGTGCAAGTCTTTTACCTCCTCTGTTAAGTTTATCCCCAAATGTCCTTTTAATGGGATCTGTAATGATGGCTCTCTTTCATTTCTGATATTATTCATTTGTGTTTTGCTCTTTTTTCTTGGTCAACATGCCTAGTGTTAATTGTTAATCAACATTATTGCTCTTTTCAAAGAACCTCCTTTTGGTTTTGTTGACTTTTCTCTATTGTTTTGTTGTTTTCAATTATATACTCTAATTTTGATAATTTAAAAAATTCTATCTGCTTAAGTTTATATTGCTCTTATTTCTCTAGTTTTCTTAGGCAGAAACTTAGATTATTGATATTAGCACTTTCTTTGTTTCTAAAGTGGTTATTAATATTGTTGTAGTAAATATTACCATATTTGTAATGATTTTGTACTTGTTTCGCATTTTTTGTACATTCTCATATTCATTATATGTTTAAATTGAGCATTTTATATAATCCCATTTTCTCTTCTCTCTTAGCATGTGAATTATATTTCTTCTAAAATTTTTTAGTGATTACCTTTAAAGCTTGCTATATATTTGTAACTAATCCATGTCCACTGTTAAATAACACTGCACCAGTTGATGGGTGGTCCAGATACTTTATGACAGAGTGTTTCCAATTCCTGCCTCTCATTCTTTATAGTATGGCTGTTATTCTATAAGCTGCAATCATACAATATATTTCTGCTATTATTATTTTGAACAGTTATATTTTAGATCAACTAAGAAAAAAGAAAATAAAATGTTTAAATTTACCTTCATTTACTCCTTCTTTACTGATCTTCCCTGCTTATGTGTGTTTTAGCTTGTGACCTACATCATTTCCTTCTCTCTATAAAACCTCTTTTAGCATTTCTTCCAAGGCAGTTCTACTGACAGCAATCCCTCTGTTTTTGTTTGCTGGAGAAAGTCTGTTTTAGTCTGCTCAAGTTGCCATAACAAAGTATCATAGACTGGGTGGCTTAAACAGCAGGACATCTTTTTTCATGGTTCTGGAGACAAGCAGCTCAAGATCAAGGTACCAGCAGGGTTGGCATCAAGTGGGGGCTCTCTCCTTGGGTTGCACATGTTTGCATTTTTGCTGTGTCCTCACATTGTCTTTTCTGGGTACACGTGGGTGGAAAGAGAGAAAGAGAGGAAGAAAGCACTCTGGTGTCTCTTCTTACAGGGGTACTAATTCTGTCATGAGGGCCCTATCCTCATGACCTTATCTGAAACTATTGCATCCCAAAGGCCCTGTTTCCAAATACCATCACACTGGAGATTAGGGCTGCAACGTACAAATTTGGGGGAACACAATTCTTCCATAGCAAAGTCTTTTTATCCTCTTAACTTTGGAGGATAATCTCACTGGATTCAGACTTCTAGGTTGACAGGTTTTTCTTTCAATACTAAAGATTTCACTCTACTCTCTCATTACTTTCAAGATTTCTGATAAGAAATCTGATGAAATTCTTATTCTGGTTTGTTTATAGTTTCTAAGTAGTCTTTTTTTGTTTTGCTTGGCTTTTTCACTCTGGCTTCTTTCAAGATTTGCATTTTGACTTTGGTTTTCTGTGGATTGAATATGATATGTCTATGTGTAGATTTTTTTGGAATGATTCTGCTTCAATTCTCTGTGCTTCCTGAATTTGTGGTTTGGTATCTCATTAATTTTGAAAAAAATCTAAGCATTATTACTTTAAATATTTCTTCTGATCCTTTCTTTCTTTCTTCTCCTTTTGTTTTCAAATTATTCACATATTACACCTTTTGTAATTGTCCCATACTTCTTGGATATTTTCTTTTTTTCTCTTTGCATTTTAGTTTGGGAAGTTTCCGTTGACGTATCTTCAAGCACATTGATTCTTTCTTCAAACATGTCCATTCATTGGTGAGCCCATCGAAGGCAATTTTCATTTCCCTCATATTTTTATTTTTATTATTTTCTTTTTATTCTTTCCCAGAATTTCAATCTGCCTGTTTATATTGCCCATCTGTTCTTGTATGTTGTCCACATTTTCCATTAGATCCTGTAGCATATTATACATTGTTGTTTTAAATTACTGGTGTAGTCATTCCAAAATCTATGTCATGTCTGAATCTAGTTCTGTTGCTTGCTTTGTCTCTTCAGATATATACATAAAAGTCAATATATATATATATATATATATATATATATATTTGCCTTTTAGCATGCCTTTTTATGTTTTCATTGAAGGCCAGACTTGATGTATTAGGTAATAGGAACTAAGGTAAATAGGCCTTTAGTACGAGAGTTTATGGCAATCTGGCTAGGATATACGTTATGTTTACTATTTTCTGTTGTTATAGCTTTCTGAGGCTTCAGTTTCCTCTGGTGTTCTTTTTTTAATTTCCGCTGTTGTCTTTTGTTTTCACTAGAAATTCCTTCTTAAGTATAGTCTTAGCCTGGCTAGCTCAGTCGGTAGAGTGTGAGGCTCTTAAGTATAATCTCAGCCTTGCAGTTCTTTCAACTTTAGTCCTCTGTTATTTTACAGGAGCCCTGTTGGTTTTGTGATGAGAGGTGTTGAAAGGGAAGTGTTCTATAATGCTGGAATTAGGTCTCAATTTTTTAGCAGGCCTGTGTGTCTGAGCTTTGATCTTCAAAGTGCTTCTCAGTCCCCATCTCCAACTTAGGTAACACTTCGGGGCTAGAGGAGACTAGACTTAGGTGTTTCCTTTCCCCCACATTACTTAGGCTTTGGTAAAGTAGTTTCTCTTGAGGGCAGTTGGAGAACAGAAAGTTTCATGTATATTTCAAAATGGTTATCTTTCCCCACTCCCTGTGGCATGCATGAGAGGATTTTTCTTCAGTCTTCACCATGAGAACCTGTCAGGGCTCCTAGAGATAAAATTCATGAATGTGCAGGGCTCCCCTGAAGACTGAGCTGACCCCCAACTGGAGTTTTTAACTCTCAAACTAGTCCATGCTGAGCATCCTGCAATTTGTCAATCGTAATTTGTGTTCCTACAAATACTGGATACAAGAGTGGGTTTCTGCTCCCAGGAAGCTGTAATTCTTTGTATTTGCCTTTCTTTCTAGTTTCTAAGATAATAATTTGTTCTGTGACCTCAATTCTCTGATGAATCTAACAAGAGTTGTTGATTTTTAGTGTATTTAGCATTTTTCATATATGAGGATGGGAGTGAGAACTTTTAAACTCTTTATATGTCAAACCAGAAACTAGAACTTTTTAATATTTGGTTTTAATGTGTTATAAAAATTTCATAGTCCTATTTTGTCAATAAAATTGTAATCTCATCCGAATTCCTTGCAATCAAGAGTGTTCCTATAGAAGATACCCATTATACTTTGAAGAAACAACACAATTTTTTTAAAAAACTTGGTTAATTTTCAGACCTCTCTTATGCACCCCCTCAGATCCTCTGGGCTACCTTCGTGTCTTAGTTCAGCTGCCATCATAGCGGATGATTCTGTGAGTGCCGTGTGCAACCTAACACATATGCAACCTGATAGCCCCTCACCTCGTGCCCCTGGCCCTCCCTGCTGAGCTCACTGCAGTGTCTCAGCATTCACCCACATGTGCACAGTACACAAGTTCAGAGGAGTTATCCCCATGAGGGAAGTTCTGAACAATGAGAGAAACAGGCAGGTGAATAAATTCTTCCCTTTGCAGGATTGTCCTGATGAGGAATATTTGTGGCTTCTTGAAATACAGTGCCTCCAGGTCAAGCCATCAGATAAACTCAGTTATAGCTAGATCAATAATTTATTCATGCAGTGCCCTCCTGTCCATATTTTATTCCTTGTGTCCTTCATTGATATCCACTTAGTAAGTTAAAAGCACAAAACACTCTGCCTAATGATCTTTTCCCAGTGGATCTCAGAACAAGTAGAAGGAAAGCAAAAAAGAGTTCTAGAATGTTTTCATTCCTAAATGAAATCTAGTGCTATTTCCTCTTTATGTGATGTTTGCATTTCTAAATGTACGATGATAACTATATTCCCTGAAATTAGATTTCTGCAATCAGCACCTTAATTTGCCTTGCTTTGAAATGTGCATCTTGGAATTATCACCTTCCAGATGCAGAATTTCTGGATTATATTAAAGAACAGAGATTCAAACATATGGGGAAATGTTAATGTGAGACAATTATGTGGAAAAAAATTTTTTATTATAGATTTTTTCTTTAAAAATTTTGTTCCTGGCACTTTATTTTAAGAAAATACAATTTACTAATATAAAGTGTGAATTTAATAATGTTTTAATGATGAAAACAAATAACAACTGCAAATACATATGAAAAAATGTTGAAACTAGTTCAAAAGAATATTTTAGATGCAATGAAAAGTAATATGACTTTATTTTATAAACCTAAATTCTTTAATTATATTTTTTACTTCAATATTTTCACTCTTTTCATCTCCACATTTATTAGATATTTAACAAAATTAAAATTATAAATATGGATACGGTATATGTTTTTACTGAAATCCTTAGGTTGTTAGAATTACCATCTATTCATCTTTCTCTCTATGTATATATCCTTTTCTAACTATTTTTTAATCTACTTGTTATTGCTAATAGACCTTTTTAGTATATAAGTTCAAAAATATTTTGAAGAATCATCCAAATTCTTATGCATTAAAACATGTTTAAGAAATTATATAGTAGAAGTGATCCCAACTGCTTTGGTGGAATTGAATTATTTTCTTTCTATTATTATTGCAGTTATAATTAATGTATTCTTATACTGATGATTATGTTCACATGGGCTATGTTTTATGTATCTAATAAATGTAAAGTTTCCATCACACCAAGTTTTTTTCATTTCCTTAGCATTATTTTAATTAAAAGGAAATTTTGCAGATTTAGTATATAGTTAACATATGAGTTTCTTCTGAAAGTTATGTGTAGCATGAGTCAATTCATTAGCAAGTCGTTGTTAAGAATTTAGCATTTACCCATTGTAATTTATTTCTGCCTTAAGTCCAATTTTAAATTCTACTGCCTATTTCATTCATAAACAAAGGTGAATTTCTAAACTAAATTTAAGATTGTATCCTCTCAAGAGCCATATCTTATCTGAGAGTGCTCCTTGAGCCGTCCAGATCCTCATGTCTTTTCAAAGGGTCTCAAGTTCCTCCATGATTGATGTCTAAAGCAAAAGGAAGGAAAGTGAATATTGGCAATACGTTTAGAATGCTAAAAAATTCACACAGAATTTTAGTGTTCAAAAGACACCTGGTTCTACTTCCTTATTTATAGTCTAAAAAATTAGATACCAAGGCTATTACAGGATAATCTACGTTATCCTAGGGAGTTTGTGGCAGAAGAACAAAGTACTAGTACACACAACAAAATCAGTGAATCTCAAAAACATTAAGAAAAAACAAAATCCAGACACAAGAAAGTACAAACTGTAGGATTCCATTCACGATGGAATCTGTATACAGTCAAAACTAGTTTATGGCAATAGAAATCATACAGCATTTGGTGAGGGGAAGGGAGAGATGGGTAAAGGGAAATACACTCTAAAAAGGCAAGAGAGTACCTTCCTGGGGATATGAAATGTTCTGTGAGGTGGTGGATTAGTCTGCTAGGGCTGACATAACAGAACAATGCAGACTGGGTGGCTTAAACAGCATAAATTTATTTTCTCAAGTTCTGGAGGCTAGAAGTCCAAGATCAAGGTGTCAGCATGTTCTATTTCCCCTGAGGCCTCTCTCCTTATCTTGAGATTGGCCACCTTTCTGCTGTGTACTCATACGACCTTTTTCTCTGTGCACTCCTGATGTCTCCTTCTCCTTTCATAAAGATCCCAGTCCTATTGGATTAGGGCTCCAACCTTATGACCTCACTTAACTTCAGTTGCCTCTTTAAAGGCTCTAAGTACAATCACATTGGGGATTAAGACTTGATACTGTAAATTTTGAAAGGAGTCACGCAATTCATTCCATAACAGGAGGGTAGACAGGTGCATTTAATTTTAAAACTCCATAAAATTGATCATTTAAGAGCTATGCATTTTATTTTCTGTTTATTAGAGCTAAATTTAATAAAAGCATAATTCCATGGTGAGAACATTTGAAAGTTGCTTTTAGCCATATGAGGGTATACTATTCATTTGAGTATATTTTTGTATTTGTATTTTTTTCAGGATACAGAGAGGCCTGATCATATGCAAAGACTGATAAATAATATTGGATTATATAAGACTTTTGCTGCTTTTATCCATTGATGTTGATGGGCTACTCTTTGCTAGTCAGATTATAAAGGACACTCTAGGCCTCATAGATTCCATATCCTCACCCTCTGCCTCACATAGTATGATCTGGAGCAGTACAATTTCAAAATATGATTTAAAAATAGAACTGGAAAAAATCTGGATAGAACCCATACTGGAATGGCTTATATGGTCTATGAGGTTGTAGGTTGTATTGTATTTGCGTAAAATCTATTGCCCACAGAAGAAAAAATATGTATGAAATAGTAATAGATAGGCCTGCGAGGTTTACTTCTTCATCTCCATTGACCACCCATGCATGGAGCATTCAAGAATAATATTTGTTGCTGTATTATTGTCAATTTTAATGAAGTGTTATCAAAGCTTTCTTGTCACAGTTATAGGAAACTCTAACAATTCAGTGAATCCAGTTGTTGGAAGTTTTTCTCTGTTATAGAAAACTATTCAATAGCAACTATGGAAGTCAGCCATACATTGCAAAGAAAATTCCTTATCTGGAGTTTTGAGGTCTTATAACTTAGGTTATGAGAAATTTCATTTCAAAGCAAAGACAATTTTCCATCAATGCCTGAGGGAAAGTTGTTGCTTATTAAAATGGTGATTTGTATTCATTTTCAAAATATTGAAATATTTCTAAATGTTGATTATACTATTTTCTTCATTGCAGGTCTGGGTGTGGTATCTCCAGGACTCTGTGAACTTTCACTGGAGTTATCCATGCGATAGTAAAAGTCCTGGAGACATTTCGGGTGTGGGTCTAGAGACTAATTTCACTGAGTGCTTTGAAGAGGCATCTCCTCCAAAGTTATAAAACTGGTACTTCCAAACCTGCTCCTCATGGGAAAACATTGAGATCCTGTTCATCAGCTTGAGTCTACAGTACTTAGACTATTTTGTTATGATTATAATGGTACTGTGTTTGGAGGAAGATTTGTAACTCTAACTTAATCTGTATTTAAAAGGTCATTAAGAAGTATGAAGCTCTAGATGTTTGGGACAATCCATGTAGATAGGGGGATAAAGGCATGAAGAGATGATACGTTTTATTTATGGACCAAGTGCTTACCTATGACTATCAAGAATCTAACCTAGTTTAAACTATTTGGGATATACAACCTCAAGCATTCATTATCTGTCAAACATACTGCAAGGACTGTAGGCGGTCTCCATGTCATAGCAGAAACAGAAGAAATTTTAGCATTAATTCCCAATAGATGGTATATTCAATCTAATAGATTTTTAGCTATTTAGCAAATATTTTAGAATTAATTAGCAAAAACACATCTGTTTCTCACTTACAAATTACCACCATGTCTTTGAAAGCTGAATGACATTGAACCTTGTTTTCAGCAGTAAAGGAGGTACAGATTTCTTTGCTGGAGAAAAATGCAAGATTTAAAATACACTACCTATAAAGAGAAGCCAATCTTGTTTTGGCCAGCCATGTTAGAAAGAAAACTGCCAAATTCCATGAGACTATGAGTTGTAAACAAAAGTTATAGACTAGTAGTGCATTGTGAAGAATAAGAATGAAAGATCCACAATTACTTGGAATAATGGTTTGCTTCCATCAGGCAGTAATTCTGAAGTAGTGTTGCTTTAGCTGAGTGCAAAAAAGCTTATTTCACAAGCTAACTAGTATTATGCAGACTATGTACTTAGAGAGTTGAGAAGCTAATCAAAAGAGGAGACAATGAAACTCATGAAAATTCCAACTGAAGGCATTGTGATATTAAAACACACATCTAGATGCCCCTCCCGAGACACACAGACACGCACAAACACCACACTCACACGCACAAGAGAGAAAATATTGTCAGAAAGTGTAGGTCTCTTACCTGAGAAGAAAGTGCCTTTTTTAGCATAGATTAAAAGGAAATTATGGGCCAAAAAGTTTTAAACAGAAAGCAAGCAATTTTCATGGAAGCAATATGCCTGTTTTATTCAAACGCTGCTCTGTGAAGGCTTCTGTCAAATACATTTCTTTCCTATAAAGAAGCCGACTTTATAACCTCTGAACTTTTGTTACTTACCGAATTACAAGGAGGTGAAGATTAAATGCATCCTTTCCTGTTTAATTTATGATTTATATAATCTCTCTTTTTTTCATTCACCTTTAAAAGATAATGACTATCTTATTTTCAAATTATTATACAATTGAACGTACCTCTACCAATTTGGAAAGTAACCTTTGCCCCAGAGGCTTGTATAAATTTAAAAGTAAATCTGCAAAATGTGTTGAAAGAATTGGATAGATTCCTACAATATTTTATTTAATTTTGTTAGTATGAGTTGTTTTATCAGCAATTTACATACCACCAATAGAAGATAGATGCTCTCAGATATAACGGCCATCACACTAATTTAAATGGTCTGAAATATGACTATTCTTCATGCTTTCTGCTCTTGTTTGCTTTAGTGCTCTTTAAGAGAGGTCCACTTTCTGATACCCATGCTATGGAATATTTTTCCAAGTTTTAACAAAAGAAATACATTCATATCAATGTAGAGAAGAAAAGTATGGCCTCATTAGGAAGATAGTCAAATTTCCTGTGTAGTGAGAGTATAATTGCTTTAAGTTTCTTACTCATTAGAGACACAGAAAGTCCAGTGTCCGAAGCTCTGCTTTGGTCTGCAGGCTTTATTAGTTTCCCTAATGAATGCCAACACTGCTCCAGCAGTGAGAGCAAAAGCAATATGTAGAGAGAATTAGAAAGGAGGGAGAGGAGTCAGGGAGTTATCAGGCCATAATGAAGCTTGTAATTTTAGCCCAAAACAATGTACTTGCAGACATTAGACCTGATATCTTATCCTGGAGAAAATTAATAAGTTCTTCTGTCTTTCTGTATCTCTGTGTAGCTATTAGATTTCCTCCCCTCCCCCTAGGCCAGGCATGCTATGAAAAATAAATTAATCATTTGTGTTAAAATGTTTATATTACCTAATTACATTTTTAATTGTAGACCTATTTACAGGCCAGAGGAATAGAAGTAACACTATCCTGGCAGTCTTCCTGTTATACAGAAAGAAGTTACATATCAAAACATCCGAAATGACCCTTAAGAGTTTTTAGTCTTTAAAATGCAAGCCTTGTTCTACTTCTGAGGCAATGGTGGTGTTCTCTGAAAAACATTCTGTGAAAAAGGTGGCAAATTGAAAATGTTTACTTCTAGTGAACATTGGAAAAAGTGTTAGTTCCTGTCTATTCTGACTCTGTTTTAAAAGGCTATTTTGAAAGATGTGGAGCTATAGACTGTAATATGATTTTCAGATATCACTACCTGGGCTCTGCCCTTTCAATGAGACTGAACGTTGCCCTCCATCTCTCCCAAGTGGGTCAGTGAACGAAGCGGTAATTGAAGAGAAACTGGATAGGAGCCTTTCCTCACTCTGCACCCTTGCCTTAAATACCAATATATAATAATTCCAAAGCTACAGAGTGGGGAGAAGGAGATTCCAGTAGAAAATCTAAACCCAGCTGAATGAGAAAGAAGACCCCCTCTGCTCCCAGTGTATTTTTTTCTCAGCATTAACACAAATGCTGCCTTCACTATTCACTCAGACATGGTGATTAAAAACCCTTTCCGGTAGCAGGATTCATTTGAGTAGAGTGAAAAGATAAATCCTTCCCCGTAGCCCTATGCCTGACTTCCCCACAGCTTCCTTATAGCCATGTGGACCACCCAACCACATGATCTAGGGGAAAGCAAAGGCGATCTGACATTTTCCAGAGAAAGATCCTGCTCGCCCACATTCTAGCTGTGACCTCTGCTTTTTGTCTCTATACCAATAAGCT
This sequence comes from Equus asinus, assembly GCF_041296235.1. Lineage (NCBI taxonomy): Eukaryota > Metazoa > Chordata > Mammalia > Perissodactyla > Equidae > Equus > Equus asinus. The sequence continues at coordinate 175,955,785 of NC_091790.1, forward strand.
GGGACCAATAATACTATATCACAGGATTGACTTAAATTATAAAACTTTAAATGAAGTGATAACTGTAAGACATGAAATGAAAATATTTTAATGTTCCCTGAAATGTTAGACTAAGAACAAAGTAATGTCAAGTTATTGGGAGACATTAGAGTATAATGAGATGAAATGAAAATCAATAGACAGAGACATGTGACTTTGAGATTAGACATTGCTTCTAATTTGGTTGTTGGAGCAAGTCAACCACTTAGCCTAAGGCTGCTTTTTTCCATGTGCATAAAGGGTGAGTGTGGGTAGGCCATCAAGATGATATCAATGCACCTTAAAATAGCCACCTTCTAAGAGTTTAGGATGCTCTGATGACAGATCTCTTTTTGTGCCATTTCCTTCATATTAAAGATGAGAATGCGTCAGTGATTATTTAAATCAATGTTCTCATAGCAGCCTCTAGTTAGATATATATTCAAAACCTAGATTTCTGGGTGAATTCTGACTTCTGAGATACGCCCCTCTACATAATGCTTTTTTAAAAGCAGTTTAGAATACTGTCAATGTTACATACTTCTCTTCAGACAAATGAACTGAAGACTTTTTTACATAAACAGAAATTATAGTGTCCCTCAGTTTCTGAATTTTCTGTTTCTTAAGACAAAATATAATTACTTAGCAAATGTGATGACAAACCAAATGTCAGCATCATATCGTTAAACGAGAGATAAATACAATGATGGTGGAAGTACCATTTCTTGAATTTCTATAAAATTTAAATTACATTTATATTGTTCTCTCTCACCCAAAATTGGCCCTTTTAGAATTTTAACAGACATAGTCTATTAATTTTACACAGGGAAAAATCCACAGAATCACTGTAATCTTCCTGCAAAATTAATGAGCTCTTCCACAACTTTAGAACTAGAAAGAAGTTAAATTTTTAAAAGCCTTGGGCTATTTGAGAAATATATAAGCAGATGTGTGATTAAAAATGATTTAAGGGGGCTGGCCCCGTGGCGGAGTGGTTAAGTTCGCTCTCTCCACTGCAGGCGGCCCAGTGTTTTGTTGGTTCGAATCCTGGGCGTGGACATGGCGCTGCTCATCAGACCACGCTGAGGCAGCATCCCACATACCACAACTAGAAGGACCCACAACGAAGAATATACAACTATGTACCGGGGGGCTTTGGGGAGAAAAAGGAAAAAAATAAAATCTTGAAAAAAAATGATTTAAAAAGTAATAATGACTAAAATAATTGCCATAAACAGTGGACTTATTTCTCTATGTAGTGCCTCAATGTGGAGCTTCAGAGGAGATGCCACTGAAGGAAATAGACCTTTTCAAGCATAAAGAGGTATCCTATTTTTTTTTCATCCTCTTGTGTGGTTTACTTTTCATCCTCTTGGGTGGTTTTCTTTTCTCTGGTCTATGGAAAAGCTCTTACTAAAATATTTGGGAACAATGTGTTGGCTCTCAAAGAAAGGGTGGGTGTAGGAATTGGACAGAGATGAATAGTTAATCCAAGCGTCACAAGCAACTATATTTAGAAGAAGAGAATATGCCATTCTTATTTTCAGTAGGAGGCATGCTTTTTTCTTTCTTAATTATCAAAAAGATCCCAGTGATCATTTCCTTCATAAAACTTTATTGACATCATGATATACGGTGTGGTTTTACTACATATGCATTAATGATGCTTTAAAAATAACTTCATTTTTGTGTGTCTTCAAAACATTCCTCTGACCTAATGTGAATATGAATAAATTTTATATACACACTTTTTTTTTTTTTGTCGGGTAACTATATAACCATATGGCTGCATTCAGAGCTTGTGTTAATTAAATTTTATTATTTAAAAATGATCTCTAGAAATGGTACATGCAGACTTAATCAGATATAAACATAGTTAACTGAAACTCCAGCAGTTTGAGTCAGAGAAACTCACTGTTTGAATTTAGGATTTGCGTCCTAAGAGAGAGAAAGCATCCAAGTCCTTCAGCATCTCAGTATAACTTATTGGCCAAGCAAAATACTGTAATGGAAATATCACTTGGAGCATATGACTTCCACTTCTAATTAATTCAACTTTAGTCCCTATTTTCCAACATGAGACATTGGTTAGAGAAAAATGAGGAAGGAATATATTAGAATCAGGTGATGAGTATTCTTGGAACAATTATGTCACCAATTAGTTCCTTGACATTGAGTAAGATCCCAAACCTCTCTTACTTGCAGTTTTTTAAAATCTCAAAATGGAGAGAGTCATGTCTGTTTGCATTTCTCACAGGACTACTGCAAGTGCCTGCAAGATCTTTAAAGTCTATAAAGGACTATACTAACACTCACCAAAATGATTGATAATGAAAGTACAGGCCTGTACAATGTGCTTTATGGGCCTTTGTAACAATAGAAAATCAATATTTACTGATACCTCTAACAAATAACATTAAAATGTCTCTAAGTATCAAAAATGTTATAGGTAGCTTCTCATACCCTGATTAGCATTCAGTGTTGTAGTAATGTTCTCCATTCCAATGTAATATTCAGATTTTAAAATACTGATGTTAATACTGAGGCACAGAAATCCATTAATTCATTTATTAAATATTATTGAGCCCTTATTAGGCATGAGGCATTGATAAAGAAATATTCAAGAATCAGGTAAAGAACCTGATGTTGATAAATTAGCATGCGAGATTCAGGTAAATAACGAGTTGTTCTTAAATATATATTTGTTATCCAATTCATGACAAAGGGACCTAAATTTGAAACAATATTATATAAAGTAAAAAGTATACAATTCATAAAAGAATGGCAAAGAATCAATTTTGGAGTTCAGAGGAAAAAAGAATCCTTCTTCTTGGGTACTTGGATTTGTTTGCTGTGGCTGCCATAACAGAATACACAGACTGGGTGGCTTAAACCACAGAAATTTCTCTCTCATAGTTCTAGAGGCTGGAACTCCAATGTCAAGGTGACAGCAAGGTTTGGTTTCTTTTGAAGGCTCTCTCCTTGGCTTGCAGTTGGCTGGCTTCTCACAGTGTCTTCGCATGGTCTTTCCTCTGAGCGTGCACGTTCTTGGTGTTTCGTTGTGTGCCCAGATTTCCTCTTGTTACAAGGACACCAGTCAGATTGGATTAAGGTCCACCAATGTGATCTCACTTAACTTTAATTATTCTTTTTGTGTGTGTGTGTGTGTGTGTGTGAGAAAGATTGTCACTGAGCTAACATCTGTGCCAATCTTCCTCTCTTTTATGTGGGATGCTGCCACAACATGGCTTGACTAGCTGTGGTAGGCCTGTGCCTTGGATCCGAACCTGCGAACCCTGGCCTGCAGAAGCAGAGCATGCAAACTTAACCACTGTACCACCGGGCTTGCCCCTCGTTTAACTTTAATTACTTTTTGAAGCCCTCATCTCCAAATACAGTCACATTCTGAGGTACTGGGTACTAGGTCTCCAACATACGCATTTTGAGGGCATGCAATTTGCCCGTAATAGTATCTGAAGGGAATCTCAAGGCTGAGATTTGTAAAGAAAATAAAACTTAGTAAAACTACATATGTAAGACTCTGAGAGTTACTCCTAAATTGAAGTATTTTGTTAATTTACTTTTAATGTAATTCCTAATATATTAATGTTTACATTAACTGTATAGTTATTTATTTTCTGTTTTTACTGCATTTTTTTTGTTTCTTTATTCTCTCATTTGCTACCTTATTTGGATTAATTGTATGTATGTTTATTATTTCAATCTTCTTCCTCTATTGGTTTGTTAATGATTATTTCTATTCCTTAAGTTTTTATCCTAAAGAATAATGCTTTCATTTATCTTTGACATTTTAGCCACCTAATATGAATTGTTACTGTTACCACTTTCCAGTTGATGCTAGATCTTTAGTCTTTTTCTACCACACTCTGTCCATTTGTGTTATTCTAGCCATGGATTTCAGGTCCACATGTAATTTAAGTCCTAAAATATATTATTATTGAATTTTAAGTCAATATTTATTCATATTGATCCATGTTTTTGCCCTTTTGTCTTTCTTCAATTCCCATTCATCTGTCTGGAATAATTTTCTTTGGTTTGAAGAATTCTTTTTCATATATATTTTACTTCAGAAAAAAATCATGCTGAATTATCTTATCCTAATTACGTAGCAATACTTTATTTTATTTTAAGTTTGAAGGATAATTTTGAAGATATAATTGAAGACTAGCAGTTGTTCTCTTTCAACAGTTTAAGATGTCATGGAGTTTTTCTGTGGCTTTCCTCTTTCTTTTTTTTTTTTTTTAAAGATTTTTTTTCCGGGCTGGCCCTGTGGCCGAGCGGTTAAGTTTGCGCGCTCCGCTGCAGGCGGCCCAGTGTTTCGTTGGTTCGAATCCTGGGCGCGGACATGACACTGCTCATCAAGCCATGCTGAGGCAGCATCCCACATGCCACAACTAGAAGGACCCACAACAAAGAATATATAACTATGTACCGGGGGGCTTTGGGGAGAAAAAGGAAAAAATAAAATCTTTAAAAAAAAAAAAAAGATTTTTTTTTCCTTTTTCTCCCCAAAGCCCCCGAGTTCATAGCTGTATATTCTTCGTTGTGGGTCCTTCTAGTTGTGGTATGTGGGATGCTGCCTCAGCGTGGTTTGATGAGCAGTGCCATGTCCGCGCCCAGGATTCGAACCAACGAAACACTGGGCCGTCTACAGCAGAGCGTGTGAACTTAACCACTTGGCCACGGGGCCAGCCCCTCCTCTTTCTTTTTAAGTCAGCTTTCAGTATTTTTGTTGTTACTTCTGAGGTAATGTGATTTTTATTCTCAATCTTCTTTCAATTTTTTTTTTTGCCTTGGATTTTCAGCCGTTTTACTATGATGTGCCTAGGTGTGTGTACTCATCCAGCTTCAGGTGAGAGCCAGCTTTGATACTGAATCTACAAGTTTGATCTAGTGTGTCAATTATTGAAAAATTCTGGAATATTATTTCTTTAATTGTAGTTTATTTCTCTTTTCTCTCTATTCCACTTCACTGAGTCCAGTCATCAAATCTCATAAGCCTCTTACAATCTTTTCGTATTTTTCCCTTCTTCCATGTTTATAGATCCTCCTTTGATTTCAGTGTATCGATGTAAACTGCACCAAGGGAGGAATCATCATTTTTCTCAGCTAGTTGTGACATTACCTTTCCCTTTTCCAAATTTTATCTCTGAGTGTTCTTGTTCCACCAGTGTCCATGGTTCTAAGTTATCGCCCATGGAACAGAAATGCTGCAGAGATTTTTGACAGTATTTTGCTTCATGGCTGAAGAGATCAAGCTTATGGTGGCAAAAGGCTTTTTGCCCCTGGATCTTTCTTCCACTAGGAATATTGGTGGGAGGATGTGACGTCTAGATTTAATGCAGCTAATCTGTGAGTCTGAGGCTAAAGTGTGAAAATGAGAAACCAACATGGCGAAGATGGTGAGGTAGCCAAATTTAAAGATTCTGGGCCCCTGATGACATTGTTCAGCTATTGCACCAAACCTGTAAATATCTTCCTCCAGTCTTCTTGCTGTCTAAAATAGTTAAAGGGCTTTATTGTTAAGCCATCATGAGTTAGGTGTTTATGACTTAAAACTGACAGATGCAAACAAAGAGGAGACATCCAGATAGTCATGGGAGGGTTTAGGAAGGACTGAGTGTTTTAGGCAGAATTGTCTGTTTACGCCAAGATACAAAGGCATAGGAGAGGTTATACTAAGGAACCCAGTACAAGCCACTATTGATGCTCTTAGTAATGCTAGCACGTGGTACTTTTTAACCAGACTTTTACCATAAAAGATTACCCTGGTGAAAGGATATTGGAGAGAAGGGAAGTGAATCTAGAAATACAGAGACTAGTAAGGATATCATGGCATTAATATACATGTTGAATGCAGGCAAGCATAATGGAATGCAGAAGAGATATTTGTTACATAAATATTTGTTTTGTATGTGAACAGGATTTGATTATTTATTAGATGTTAATTGGATGGTGATGAGAGTGATATAGGAAAGGGAGCAATGAAATGTGTCTCCCAGATTTGTGACTTAGGTGATTACATAGGTAATGGTAAGATTGATTAAAAAGGTATACAAGAAGGGGAATAGGCTTACTTTTTTTTGGCTAGTACCAGTGTGAAGTAATAGAGAGTTCCAGAAAACTGGGTAATTGTCTTGCTTCCAACTTTAGTTGTTGCCAATAGAGTGCCTGTCCCTGGATAATTTACATAAGCTCTTTTGGCTTCAGTTTACTCATTTATAAAGGGAAGTGGCAGTACTAGATAAAAATCTAGTTTTTTTCCCCAGCTCTAAATTTTACTTATTTAAATATAATAGCAATTATATCATTAATTAATTTCTTATATTTAATTTTACCCTAAATTAACTATTACAAACATCCTATTGAAATGGAATTATATAGAGAAAGAAAATTTAGCAAAATAATATGACCAAAATGCATAATTAATCAATAACAGCTATAAAACAGTAAATTCAAATTTAGGAAAATGAAAGAAACATTATAAAATAAATGTGACACCAGCCAGTATTAGCTTCTCCAAGTCAATAAAAAGAGTGAAAACCAGAATCTACGTTCATCATCTTCCAAATTAATCTCCTACTTCCTTCTTCCTCCTGGCGTACACATATATTTTGAGCTCTAATCACACAAAACTACTTTGTTTTTGTTATTAAAACAAATCGACATATATGTGTATATTTATGTAAGATGTAAGAGTATATTTTATTTTGGATGGCACTCATAAACTGCATCCATTTTTTCATTTCATTTCATTTTTTGTAAACATCATCTGGCAACTTTTTTCTTACAAGTGCCACACTTCCCCAAAGTGGTTTTGCTCATCAGCCCACCTGGAGACTTCTACTCAGAATTCAAGATTCGGGTTGAGCATCTCTCCTTGAAAGCCCTTCACAGAGCACCATCCCTGCCCCACCCAGTGTAAGACTGACCACTCCATCATGTGTGTTTCCTTCAGCTTTCCATACTCTCCATCATAACTCATTTCTTGCCATATTGCAAATAGTTTAGCAATGTTTTATCCTTATTCCTCTCTGAGATACTTTAGTGGGGACACTTTTTATTTTCTTTTTGAGAAAGGAAGTGAGGTGAAAGCTGAAATTTAAAAATATTTTTCTTTGGCAGGACTGGACAGTGTTGCTGTCCAGTCATAAACCTCCAATTATATCTCAGACACTAGTGCCATTTCAGTATAACAGATAAATAACTGCTTCATTCACCCAGTGTCAAATAATTCAATGTCTTTCCTCTTGCTTCTGTGGCAAGTTCAACAGTCAGTATGCTAAGTAGAGGCAATTTATTTATCTTAGCATTAGGTAGACATCCAGAACAGATTGTTAAGTATTGCCCTGTCACATATTCATATTAATGAACTGCTCTTGTTATTACTTATTTTTACAACGAAAATGTTACGGCAATGTAAATATTAAAGCATAATGAAATATCAACACTGCATACTTGCATGTGCCAGTTTTAATGGCAATGTTAAGGAGGTTAATTTGTTTTTGGCTTTAATGATAATAATAGGTTAAATATAGTTTATCCTATGAATTAAAGTGACCTAAATGTTAATAATTAACCCCCCAGCTATTTTTCAATGATGACAAATAAATGATAAATATATGAAAATTATTCTAATGATATTTGACATGCCACTCTAGCTATTATTTTTATTCTCCCACATTACAACATCATTATTTTATATAGACAGAAACTGAGAGACTGATTAATTCAGCCATTGCCTAAACTCTCACGTGTCTGAATTAGAGCCAAGGGTATAATTTTTGTGAAGTTGTTTTATTCTTCTGATTCACATGTCCTTCACTAGTGGACACCAAGGATAGGCAAGCTGCCTTCCACTTTCTTCTTTTCTGACAAACATGATTTAAAAACCAATAATACTCATTAATGACTTTATATTGGAATGAACCTTCATTTAAGAGAATTCTGAAGATGTAGTGTTCTTCCACACTTGCTGTATGTGGTCCATTTCAGCAATGGGATATAATAGAGATATCTCTGCCTCCTTTGAGTTTGCATGGGGGTTGACACCTGGGTGCTGTTTACCAAGGATCTGTAGTTATATATGCTCAAAGTAGTCTAGGAAGCACTCAACAATCCATTTCAGGCATAAGGTCTACACACACACACACAAGTACACTATAATACTTAAATATATTTCACTCAGGCCAGTCTATGTGCATTACCTTCACTCATCTCTCACCTCCTACATAAACCTCAAGCACCGTTACTTTCTGTTGGAATAATTCTGTTAGAACACTCTTCAATGAAGCTGCTGGGATTAAAGGTCAAAATCTGGATAACATCCAAAATAGTCAACCATACTGGCAAATTCTAACTAGAACTTAGTCTTATCCTTCTGTTCTGAAGTGTATATTTTCAGTCTTTATCAAAAATGTTATGAAAATATTTGCCAAGGAGTATAAAGCAGTTATATTTATCTAAATGAAAATTTTTTAAATGAAGTGATTTGAATTGCAGTAGTAACACACATCCCTTGAAATTCTCATTACTCTGAATATTTTTAACAGGATATTGTCTTAGAATAAAACCCAAAATTAAATGATCCATCACAAGATGTATGTAAAATTATGAGCTCTTTTCTTTACTGCTAAACAGTGAAGAAGAGTTTCAAGCGTAACAGCAGGAATTACTCTTGTAGAGGAAAATATGCCTATTAACTCAGAGAGGGGATAGGCTATCTCAACTTGCCCATGTGCATTGCTTCTTAGTATAAATTAAGAAGGAATTTCTTCTTAAACCTCTAGCTGTAGATAGAGATTTCCCACAGCAGGAAGAACGTGGTAGAAAAGACAGTGGAATTTTATTTTTAAACACATTACTTTAAGAATGGGCTTCTGCCTTCATTAGGATTATTTGTTAATTCTTTTAAGGTGTGGTAGGAAGTATTAGAATCATTTAAATTGATTGCTAAAGCTTTCCAAATATATTTATGGTGTGAGTGTGAGTATTAGAGAAGAGGGAAGTAGGGCAGTATAGCAACACAGTGAATTTTTATTCAAGTATGTTTATATTTTTATTTCCAATCCCTTGACTGAGTCTTCTTGATGACAATCTATAATTAATTTGAACACAATTACCTTCCTCTGCTGTTACTTCCTTCAAAGTCCCTCACAGCCTAAATAGCTTGTTCCCCCTCCCCATAACATTTAAAGTAAAATTTATGGCCATGTCTATTATAGAAACATAATAGTTACTCCAGTTTTATGGCATTTCTTAAACCTTGTCCATGTATATGATTCTAAATGTAACATGAATTTTCATGAAAAATGAGCCTGCTCTCTGCTCCTTTATAATTCTAGACAAGCGTAAGCTATCTCATTGTATTCCGCTGTACGGTTTTAGACCGTTTGTCTTTTGAATTGAATTCCTCTCTAAACTTCTTTGACATTTGCTATATTGAACAACCCAAAGCAGATTTGATAATATTCAAAATACTTAATGCAGTAGGCAGAATAACGGACACCCAAAGATGTCTGTGCCCTAATCCCCAAAACCTGTAAATATGTTATCTTACAAGGAAAAGAGACTTTGCAAAAATGATTAAGTTAAGGTTGTTAAAACAGGGAGATTATCCTGGATTAGCTGGGTGGGTACAATGTAATCACATGGTCCTTATATTTTAGTCTACTAATTTGTCTTATTCTTCAAAAACTAAGATAATTTTTACATAATCACATTATATTGAATTAACATGGATCACAATCCTACACATTTTTATATCTAATTTTCATATTTGTCAATAATTATCCCATATTGATTACTTAGTGGTTCAGACCTAAAAGATCTTTTTGGTTATTAGTTATTAAATTATCTCTCTATGAAATGGGTAAATTCACTAAAAATTGACAAAAAAACTAAGTCCAAAGCTGTATAGTTAACAAGTCAAAATCATGCCCTATATTTAACATCTATAAACAAAACTATAAAAATCAGGTTACTTCAAAAAGGCAAAACTGTCTAATTGATAACAAAAATCTTCAGCGTTTTATGAGTGCTAATAAAGTGTACTTATTAGCATAGAAGTGCTTTGTATGACTCTTTTTCTTTTATTGTGAACACACATGCTGATGGACTAGGCTCAATTCATTGCCACACTGCTGCCCATCAATTGGTCAAAGCTTGAATATAGTACTTTTGATGTAAATTTATGTAAATGATCTGTATGTATCACTCCCATAGAAGGGGTGAATTCATTGTATTGATATAGTTAACTTTAAATCACATGAAAAAAAATCAATGAGTTCATTTTGTCAATGTGTTAGTTTCCTAGGGCTGCTGTAACAAATTACCACAAACTGAGTGTATTGGAAGAACAGCAGTTTATTCTCTTAGAATTTTGATTATCAGAAGTCCCAAAGCAAGGTGTCCGCAGGGCTATATTCCCTTTGAGGTTCTAGAGGAGATTCCATTCCTTGTCTCTTCCAAATTCTGGGGGCCCACATTTCCAGGCTTTTGGCTGTATCGGTCTAATCTCTGCTTCCCTCTTCCCATGGTCTTTCCTCTCTGGGTCTCTTATAAGAATACCAGTCACTGGATTTAGGGCCCACTCAGATGACCCAGGATGATCCCATCTCAATATCCTTAAACACCCCTTTTCCAAATAAGTTCCCATTCACAGGTTCTGGGGATTTAGATATGGAAATATCTTTCTTTTTTGGAGGGAGGGGACACCACTCAAGCCACTACAGTCAGTTTATCGGTAGTTACTTACTTTTAAATTTCAAGCTTAAACTTTTTTGGAAATTCAAACTCAGTATGACTGACATTATCATCTTTGCAAAACACGCAGATGCATTTGATTTTTGACCAAGATGGCCTTAACACTCCTCTCAGCTTGATTAAGCTTCAGACAGGTTTCTTCCAGACAGTAGGCCTTTGACCTCTCTTTTCTTAGAGAATTTATTTTAGAAAATTTGCAATTGTAAATTCCTTCTCTGCCCCTTTGGGATGTAAATTTTCTCTCAAGAACTGGAACCCATCCCTTTGAAATGTAACCATCAATAAAGATAGTGCCTCTATTTTCCAGTCTCTGCAGGAGGGTAGGACCAAGCTTCAGTAAGAGCCAAATGGTAAACACAGAAGGCCTACTCACATTGACCAATTCCCCCTTCAAATGTCCTCTACTACTTTTCCACTAGTTCACCAGGGCTCTTCAAATTTCTCTCACCTTTTGTTACTGTGGAATTGATTTCAATCTCTCTGCCTGATTGCAATATTTTGAATAAAGTTGTTGGGGCCGGCATGGTGGCTAAGTGGTGAAGTTCAAGTGCTCTGCCTCAGCGGCCCAGGGTATCACCAGTTCAGATCCTGGGCATGGACATGGTACCACTCATCAGGCCATGCTGAGGTGACATCCCACATAGCACAACCAGAAGTACCTACAACTAGAATATATAGCTATGTACTGGGGGTTTTAGGGGGAAGAAGAAGAAGAAGGAAAAAAAAGAATATTGGTCAGAGATGTTAGCTCAGGTGCCAATCTTTAAAAAAAAAAAGAAATGCATTAAAAATAATAATAATAAATAAATAAATAAAGTTGTGTCCTTTCCTGTTTAACCTGTCTGGTGCAATTTTTCTTAAAACACCTCTTACCATGCTTGCAAATACTCAAGCTAAATACTCTGCCAGATTCATCTGCTCTGTCTCTGCCGTATCTCCAATAACCGATCAACACTTGTTCAGTCAATTTAGTCTCCTGTAGGTCTCAAATAGGTCCTCTTGTCCTCATCCCTATTGTCATTGTCTTAGTTCGGGATTGTCCCACTCCTTGTCTGGAGGCCTGGAAAATCTTTGCAAAATTTTCCTTACTTCCAGTTTCTCTCTCTTCCAGTTTCAGTTCATGCTCTTCCCTCTGCCTATAGTTCTGATAATGCTCTTCTCACTCCTGTCTGCTTGCTGAACTTCCACACATCCTTCAAGATACTGAATCATATACCACTTCCATCAAGACTTCTACCCATCCCTGCCATTGATGGCATCCTTGGCTCTACTGTTTAAATTCCATTTATAGTTTGCGTTTGTAACTTGCTTCTGCTTTTATCAAATCTATGAACAAGTATGACATTATGATTTGATTAAATATCTGGTATCTTCTTTTTGGATATTTTATTTCTTAGTTATGATTGTTCCACCAAGGTTAAGCACAGTGTTAGACACATAGTCATTTCTCAATAATTTATTCAGGCCTAAATAACATTTAATTTTATGTCTTTTTGGAAGTAGATTTTTAAAAGTTATTTATAACTGCTAAAGGTGGTGGTAATTTCTCGTTCTTTGAGTATTATCATTTATGTGCACATACTTTGTGGAATCACTGTTCTATACCCTTTGCTATGGTTGTTGGTATCTGTGGCTGATCCCCCCTGCTAGACTGACAGCATTTGAATGAAGCACATCATATATACGCAAAGAACTTTTGGAATCACTGACCTGTTCACGACATTTCGTGGTATGCATGTCGTCTATAGCTTAGTTCAATCATCATGTTAAAATTAGACAATTAACTCTCAGAAGAAGACTTCAAACACAGGAAACGTTCAGCTGATTAAAATTTTTTAAATGTTTTATTCTGTTTTCCCTAAGGTATCAACTACTAGGAAATTAAAATTATCCAGCTGTCAGGTTCTGAGCTCAGCTATGGCTAGCACATATTCATCTCAGCAGAAAGGCTTTTTATGGATGATTTTGTTTTCACACATTACTGGTAAACATTTATGATGCTTTAATTCCTACACCTTCTTTAGGTAACAGATGTTGCCAATTGACCTTTGTTAACTGCTTCACCAGGTGTTATTTTGTGGGTGGGCTGCTCAGATTTTGTTTTGGCTCAGCGGCTTCATAAATTTTTATTAAACCTGTTTTGACAAACATCAAGCTCTTGATTCTAGATCTACTGAATGGAAGCCAAAACACATTTATTGATAATTAAGTAGAAATAGAAAAAAGAAGATTTGGGGGATAATGAAAGGCAAAAAGCAAGAGGAAAAAAAAATCCCTTGTATCAGTGGTTCCCAACCTGTGGGCCTCTGATGCCTAGGGAACCATGAGCTTTTTGCAAGTGATCTGTAAATCCAAAAATTCATCAAGAAGATTTAGGACTGTTTGAATAAAATTTCACGTGCATATATGAGTTTTTCAAAGTATATCAATGCTGTGATTGGTAATACGCAAATTAATTATTACTTGTAATATTAGATCTTTATAATATTATGTAAAATATTTTTATAATGCATTCTTTATCATACAATAGCTAAAAGTAGAATTATATTTTATACAAGTATATAAAAAGCTTATCCCAACTTGTCCTTATATTCAAATAGATGGAAAACTAGTGCTTTATACAACTGAAGTACATATGGGATGTTTTCCGTGGTCTACCCGACTTGGCAATATCTGCAGAATGAGCATTATAACTAACAAATTATATGTATTTGTAAACTCCTATTTATAATATCATATAGCATTGCCCTTTAAAAATAATTTAAAAGGATAATGCAAAATAATACTTCCAAATAATAATGCCAAATTACCTTCACCATTTCCAATTTCACCATTAATATAAGAACCCAATCATTTTGCAATATTTACGATTAGAGGAGATGTTAATGAACAATTAAATCCAAGACTAAGATAGAGGTTTGATGTATGGGAACCAAATGAAAAATGAAAATGAGGCAGGCATTCAGCAGTATATTTTTAAAACTTGTTTTTCACCTCTTTGCCTTTTTTGTTTTTAGCCCTCAATATCAAAGTGAAGGTCAAGTTTTGTCTATTTATTAAAAACAACAAGGTAAATCCATTGAATATATTTAGAAGTCTTACATTCTTAAGTTTACAAAAGAGGGGCCTTAAAAATATGGTGCTTGCGGCAGATAGAGTTAGGACTCAGATATAATCCACGTACCTACCTACAATTTTCATCATTTTTTGGGTGGAGATCGTGTAACTAGTTCTCCACAATGGAGAACAGAAATTTTATGTATTGCTTGTCAATCAAGACAATTAGAAACCAATGTACCTTCTCCACCTCTTGCTTTCCTGACTGCAGAAGACATGTAAGATGGAGGTGATGATGATAAGATGCTAGCCTCACGTATGAAAGGAGAAAGCTCTATATATCACAAAGTAGCTTACTCCATTCAGTGAAACACAGTTCTTTTTAAGATAAGCCTCCCTATTTTGGACTTCTTTGGAATAAGACTCTAAAATTCTTAGAAGTTCTCCTGCTTAGCTGACAAGGTTATAAGGTATCATCTTAAATTTTTCAAAGGTCATATCATAGGCCTTTATGCCTAGTATGCTCTTTAGTGCCAGAGCTTGTTTGATTTTGAGAATCTTTTCCTGGCTAGTAAGACTGGGGATGAGAAACACTTTTCTTTTCCAACATAGTAATTGCAGGAACTTCAATATTCTCTCTAAAATCTGCTTACAAATGATTGTTCTTTACTTAGCTCAGCAGCTCCCAACCAGGGGTGATTTTCCCCTGAGAGGATATTTGGCAATATCTGGAGCTATTTTTGTTGTCACAACTCGGGGCAGAGGTATGACTGGTATCTAGTGGGTAGAGACCAGAGATCCTGCTAAATGTGCAGAGGACAACCCTCACAGCACAGACTTATCATCCCAAAATGTCATGAGTGCAGAGGTCAAGAAACCCTGATTGTAACTCATCTTTCTCTTCCTGTACCTTAACTTAGGCAGCAGAAAGAATCCAACTGACATTTCAACAATCTGCACAGAAATCACCTTGCAACATTCCAGAAGTTCACCAGGTACATTTTCTAATTTCCAAGTTATTGCAGGTGTTAGATTTAATTGCTCTGCTACTATATATCATGAATTGCCACATTTCCAATCTGCTTTAGCAGTTTCCTTATCACATTTTGTGCTTCTGCCCATATTGTAGGCTTTTCTTACAGCAGCACTCCGCTTTTAGTTACTCATTTCTGAATCAGTTATCTATCATTGCGTTAAAAAATAAAACAATTTACAACACTCAGAACAATGTCTCAAATGGCATCCTTATTTAGTTCATTATCGAATTGGACTCAGTTGGGTGTTTCCGTTAGTAATCTCAGCTGGGCTCACTCATGGATCTGCAATCACTTGCAGGTCATGGATTCTGCTTTGCTTCTGTGAGTTGGCTTTCTGCCAGCTGGGGTGACTCCACTGACTAGATCATATATTTCTCATAATCCATAAGGCTAGTTTAGGCTTGCTCATGTGGCACAGTGTCCAAAACATCAATAGAGCAAGCCCTGACGTGCAAATACTTTAAAAGTCTTAGCTTATATCACACTTGTTATTGCTCCATTGACCAAACAAAGTCACAAGGCCAGCAAGGATTCAAGGGTTGGAGAATGATACTGTTATTTGCAAAGTATGGATAAAGTAAGGGGAAGAATTTGTGGCCATTTTTGTAATTGACCGCATTCTATTATTCAGGAATTTATTTTATGCACACATACTCACACACATACACATTCATGTGTATATACATGTATACACATATATGTGACATCTGATATAAAACCAGATTGATATTTGTGAAAATATTTCAAGTTGAGCTTTCTTAATAGAACTCTCTTCGTTTTGCCTAGTTAACTATGATTCGTGTCTTCTCTTGCTTCTCAGGTTAAATGTTATTCCCTCTATAAACTCTAAGATCTAGCTTAGATCCTTGCTTTATATGCTGTATTTCTTTTTACCACACACTACAATTGTAATTAAATATATCTAGATAGATTCATGAGATATTTTATTTACTATATATGAATAATATATACGATATATATGAAGTTATACACACACACAAATTATACACATACACACATACATACACAGAATTGCTAATTGGAAAGCTGCTGATGTTTGATTAATTGATCATTCATTGATATGTTCCAGGTCTTGTGTTAGGAGGCAATTGCCAGCATTTCATTGATTGGGGAAACTCATGGTGATAAGCTCTCATTTTGCACAGTTATAAGGCCTTACTTAGTGTTTTTGAGGAAAACCATAGGATCCCTTTAAATTTGAATACATATGCATATGGATTGGTTTTAAGTGTCCTCTTAATAGCATTATTAGGCTCTGCTTTCACCCTGCCTGAGATGTGTAAGAAGGAGAAATGATTTTCCCAGAAGGAGATTGAGAAAACATTGCTTGTGTAATGATGGGGTTATTTGAGAAATGTACTGTGCTCTATTTATTCTTTGATCTGGGGCATGGTGCTTATCCTAACTGTGATTTGGGGCTATTAAGGAAGAAAATTATGTGTAGACTGGAAGAAAATGCCAGGCCAAGCTTAGTAAGAGAGTATTTAGAAAATGCTCAAATGTTTCCCTGCCCATCACCCTGGGAGCTTCTGTGGGGTTGATGCAATGACCAGCACACCTGTGGTGACTCAGTCTCCTGGCAACAGTTGCAGAGAAGGAGGACCTGGTGCTCTGTGCTCTTCAGTAGGATCAGTTATTAGCACCAGAGTCTTAAGGATACCTGGGAGTTAAACCCATAAAGAAGATTAGATTTCTTGTAATTTGTGGAAAAGAGACAGTTATAACGTGAATAGTAAAGCAGAGATGAGTGGATGAAGGAGACCATGCCAACTATTTGTTTAATATGTTGCTCTCCAGCTAGCGTCAAAGTCTATTAGGAGTGTCTGTCTCGGGGAGTACCTTGTTCAGGGCCACATCCACACAACGACATAGAGCGTTGTGCAGAGGAAATGTTTAGTGGATGTGTTATCTTTGCAATAGATGTGTCGGCTCCTTGAAATCTTGGTTTTAAATCTCTTCTGTAATCGATATTTTTACATCTAGTTACTACTTAAAGAAGTTGAAATAAATAATATGATGCACCATGCTCTTGAACGAATAGAATGAGTAAAAATACTCCCCAAACAAACTTAAACAAAATAGTATACTCGTAGATAAACATGGGACATAAACCAAGTGAGAACTGACCTCACAAATTGGCCTTAACATGGACAGAATTGCAGCACAAACTGTGACATGTGTTTTATAGAATCTGAGTTTCCAGTGGGTCTAACAAGACTACCCATAGTTCATGCCATTTGCAGACCAGAGGATGACTGGTATGCATGAAGTAGGTTGACTATAGCATACTGGAACCTTGGTTTCTGATTTGACCCAGTATCTCCAAACATACACATAGTCATAAGCTAATATTTAGATATAACTTCTTGATAAAAGTGAGTTCCATGGGGCCGGTCTGGTGGCATAATGGTTAAGTTCACACACTGCTCTTCGGCAACCTGGGGTTTGTGGGTTCGGATCCCTGTCGCAGACCTGTGCACTGCTCATCAACCCATGCTGTGGTGGCATCTCGCATACAAAATAGAAGAAGACTGGCACAGATGTTAGCTTAGGAACCATCTTCCTCAAGCAAGAAGAGGAAGATTGGCAACAGATGTTAGCTCAGGGCAAATTTTCCTCACCAAAAAAAAAAAAAAGTGAGTTCCATGGCCACATAAACTGTTTCCTAGCCTAGACGCTTATTCAGAGTTGCTTTACCATATTTTCCTGGATAGAGTTTTATGCTAGTGTAGACTCGAGGATTCAATGTAAATGGTTTGAACATGTAACATGAGAGCATGAGCAGATAGATCAAATCTGTCTTTGTTTGGATGTGTATTAGAGACAGCAAATGGTATTATAGAGATATATATTTATGTTTATAATTCTCTACTTTATCTGGGTCATGACCTCTTAAAATTTCTTTCTCAGTATAAGCTTTCTATGCTTCTATTCAACCCAGGACAATTTTCTTTTAAGATTAAGGGAAATCTATTCAGCTGGTTTAAAGCTAAGTGAATGTGAAAATTATGTATATATTTTTATCATCATAGGAAAATCAATCTATTGTAATCACTTTCTCAATAAAACTAAGAAAATCTTCTTTTGAAAAGTTCAATCCAAATATACATGATACCCGATACCTTAAAAACTATCTTGTTTAGATACAAGGAAGAAAAATTTTCATAGATTTCTATACGAAAAATATCCTGTTGTCTGGAAAACTCCTGAGATTTAGGATTATAAATCAATGAGTGACTTATTCAAATAGGCACTTCGCATTATTATTCCCACAAATAAAAACCCAGGAGCCTTTAGCCATTACATTAGGGGGATCAACAGTATTAGCAGGTGGTACAGGAAAAGGAAAAATGGAAACAGATGGCATGATGCTTATTCAAATTTAAAGCTGGAAAGGACCTTGGTGATCATGAGTTTTAGTTATCCTCAATATTGATCATGAGGTGAAGTGCAAGTAGGTCACAATGTTCCTTAGAGAACATCATGAATTACTGACGAAATATACCTACATGATAATCATGGACGTAACTTTTCCAAGTCAAATAACGTATCTAAGGAGCTAAAGGCAGAAGAACTGACTGCTAATGGTTTAAAGACCGAAGTTTTATGGAATAAAAACAAAATTGAGTACATCTTATTTGTTAGCTTGATTTTAAGAAAAACAAGCAAAACAAAAATCATTTGAATCAAATATCTGAATACCTTAGTTTAACTCAAAGAATAAAACTTTTGTTCAGGGGCCGGCCCAGAGGCCAAGTGGTTAAGTGCGTGGGCTCCCCTTTGGCAGCCCAGGGTTTCGCTGGTTAGGATCCTGGGCGCAGACATGGCACCGCTCGTCAGGCCACGCTGAGGTGGCGTCCCGCATGCCACAACCAGAAGGACTCACAACTGAAATATACAACTATGAACTGGGGGGATTTGGGGAGAAAAAGCAGAAAAAAGAAAAAGGAAGATTGGTAACAGTTCAGATTAGCTCAGGTGCCAAACTTAAAAAAAAAAAATTAAAAAAAAACCCCAAAACTTTTGTTCAAATTATTATTTGAAAAGCACCCCTAATATCCAAGTCTTAGATTTCCTGCATGAGGAAACCAAAACTCAACCAGAATAAGAAAATGATAGAATCATGTTTCAGGTTTTATGACTCCTGTGTGGTGCAATCCTCAAATAATTAAAAAATACAAAAGTGATGGTTCTCTTCTTAGCCACATATGCTTCACCAGTCTGAACTCTTACAAAAACCAGACAGATTATGATGGATGTGAAATTTAACTACTAGACACTTTACCAAGGAACTCACGTTTTATACTAAAGTTTGGGGATGAAAAAACACAAATTCCCAGAATGGTTATAGTTAGCTAAATCCTATATTCCTACTGCTACCCCTTGGTGACTGGACCCATATGTAATTCCTACTGGGGACATAGCACCACTTAATTGGCATAAGGGCTATTCACATCCTGAAGAATTGTGCTGCATCCTTGCAGAGTATCATCCCTATGCTGCCATCTGACTTGCAACTTTAAGAGGCCAGTTGATCGCTATCAGCTGGCAGCCTCCGGATATTGTGTGGTAGGACCAAGGGATCCTTGGTATGTGTCCACCTCTGCACCATTGCTGAAACATTGGCTAGGGAAGTTTAGAGACATCTACTTGCCCTTTTCTACCACAATAGCTCTTATTCCAGAATCGCAGGATCAATGTGGGTGTTCTGCTGATTGTTAAGTATGTCCATTCAAAATACGTATTTCAAAATGGGGACGTGACCTTTGGGTAGTTATGTGGAGCCTAGTGATCTTAATTCTATAACAGTGTCTCCTACCCTCAGCTCTGGCCTTCAGAGAATAAGCACAATTGAGCTGTCAATCATGATATGTCCTCTGGTCATTTGTTTTGCTTTTTGTTGTTTTAAAATTTTTATTCGTTTTTCTTTTCTCTAGAGGGATTATACCTTATTTATTACTTTATAGACATTTTAGTGGAGTTTCATGTGAGTGTCTTTAGCCTCTAAATACAGCCTCTTGCAAGTCACCTGTTATGTTTTCCTTTTCTTATTCTTCTCTTAATTATCAACTACTAAAACAACCCTAAAAGTGGATATTATTAATCTCCTTAGATGAGTTGGGAAAAATAAAACACTTGGGTTCACATTCCTTGCCTTGAGATGCAGAAATAGAACAACACAATAAATAGGTAGGCTACTAAGCAATATTAGTATTCATTCTTAGTATCATACAGAAGAGTTGCTCCCATTATTCTTAATGAGATTAAAGCCAACAACCTAAGTTAGCAAGATGCTACATATTTATCACCACCATCCTCTCTCTCATTTTTCAATGAGCTTTATTAAAATATAATTTACAAGTAATGAAATCCATCAATTTTAAGCCTTCAATTTGGTGAGTTGTGATAATTATGCATAATAATAGAAACACC
Source organism: Equus asinus (assembly GCF_041296235.1). Taxonomy (NCBI): domain Eukaryota; kingdom Metazoa; phylum Chordata; class Mammalia; order Perissodactyla; family Equidae; genus Equus; species Equus asinus. The sequence continues at coordinate 175,976,136 of NC_091790.1, forward strand.
TCACAAAACGATATAGAACATTTCCATTAACCCCCAAATTTCTCTGTGCTCCTTTGATGTCAAAGCCCGCTTCCCGTCCCTCTCCGCTGACAAGCACTGCTTTGCTTTCTGGCACTTTATTGTTGACTTTTCCAGAATTTGGTATAAATGGAATCATGAGTATGTAGTGATAATATCTGGCTTCTTTCAGATGGGCATTCGGATTGTATCCAATTTTTATCGTTATTAAGCAATCAGCAATAAACATTTTTAAATATGGCCACTTTTGTACACACATACTTATTTTCTAGGGTACACGTCCAGTAGAGGGATTGCAGGATAAATAAATTATTTTGATTTTAATGGATCTTACCAACAACTGATCATACGGATTTATTTATTCCTGTCAGCTGTTTACAAACCAAAATGTATAGAAAGAGTGAATTTATAGCAGCCTAAGAAAATTGTTTCCTTGCCCTCTCAGGGAAACTTGATGCTATCTGTCTTGGTCTGGGTTCTCCAGGAGGCAGAACCCGAGGCAGAGGTTAAAAGGTGACATTTTATTTGCTAGGGGCAAGCCCTAGGAATTTAGAATTTGTGTCTGGAGAGGAGCATAATTGCAGGTGGCAACCAGGAAAGAAAAGAAACAAAGCAAGACAATGCCAATCATTACCATGCTGGCATCTCTTCAACACCAGCCTCCAAAAAGAAGAGCAAGGCACTCAGCTGATATATATGATCATTACTCACTTAGCAGGTTTGTGAAAAAGAACTGCACCTTGGGGCAGTGCGCAGAGGTGAGAAAGGAGGACAAATTTTTCTGTATGGTTGCCTTTCACCTCCCATTTCTCCATTTGCCAAAGCTCACCCCATCAGGAGCTAATTCCTCTTAACTTATAGTTTGCATCATCTGGTCCCTTCTTGGCCACTCAGGAAGCAACATCTCCGAGCCCACAGTAGAGCATTTCTTCTGAGTCTGAAAGCTAAAGGGTGAGCAGTAGCTAGAGTATGAAGGAAAGACTCGATGGTTTGCTTCATTTGGTTTTGCAGTGGCTGGGTGGTAAGTGTCTTTCCATGAAGTGTCAGTAACCATTGCTTGTCAGAGAGAAACAGTGAGGTGATGGAGGGAAATTGAAAAGGTGCTTAAGATGCTTGCCCAATACATTATCAAAAGGGCAAAGAATTGTAACTCGCTTGTTGGTGAAATTGATTCATAGGAAGGTTAACCATCTTTTCATATGTCTATCAAATTCTCATATAAATTTTTTCTTCCAATATTCTGTCTATTGTGTCTTGGAATTTTGTCTTCTTAATTTGTTGGCTTTCTTTACATAACTTTTGGTTACGAATTCGTCATCTACATATTGTAATATTTCCTCCCAGGTTATGTTTGTTTGCCTGCTTAAATTTAAACTTTGTTTATGATGCCTTTAATCTTATAGAAGTCACAAATGCTAATTTAGGCAAATGTATCACTATTTTATTTATTTTCCCTTAGAAATTTATTAAAGGATTATTTCCTGCTTCAACTCCATAGAAAATTCTGCTTTTTCTCCTTACATATTTATTGTTTCTGTTTTTACTATTTAGATTCTTCTTTGACAGTACAAAGTGGAAATCTCTTTTTATATCTTTCCAAGCAGAAATTCAGATAGCTCTAACATTGTATTGTTAGACTGTCCTTTTCCTATCTACTTGAGGTGGAATATTAATCATCTAGTAAAATTCCATTCTTGAATCCTTTATTTATTTTTTATTTTATTTATGAATTGATATATTTCTCCATATCTGTACCAATATTATGTTGTTTCAAATAGTTACTTGACTTTGTAGTTATTAAACTTTTTTTGATATTTGCTAGGACAATTACCTTCTTTTTATTCTTAGTTTTTAAATGTCTTGGTATAGTATTCACTTACCTTTCTATATGTATTTTAGATTCAGTTTAACAAGATCCTTCAAAAGTGTTGTTGGAGATGTTCGCTTAGGGCTAATCTTCCTAAAGTAAAAAAAAAGAAGAAGAAAATTGGCAACAGATGTTAGCTCAGGGCAAATCTTCCTCACCAAAAAAAAAAAAAAAAGTTGGAACTTTTATCAGAAATTCATTGAATTTACAGATTAATTTTAAGAAAATTAAAAACCCTTTATAAACATGATTTTTATTGGGGATCCCAATATATAGAAAGGTAAAAGAGGTGATGTGTTAATTGAAGGGCCAGAATATATAAATGACTCAGGGAGAGCTTGTGGGACACAGTTCAAAACCCACTTTAAAAACTGCTTTCAGGAAAGAAATGGCACAATGCATACTTTCTTGTGAGTCTTGGTGTCAGAAATTGCTGGGTGGAGATTTTCAAGGAATGAAAGCAGTGGAAAATTCAGTGCAGATGGAGGGAGGAGATGAGTCACTCACAGGGACTGGACTGACCTTTGGCATTAGAGTTCTGGTCATTTTCTGAGTTGGTGTCCAGATCTCTCTTCCAGTAATATCCTAAGCACCTCCTGTCTGCATTTAGGATGAGGACATACTCATAGCTCATAAACATGACAATTTTGTTTTTATAAAAAGTAACTTGATAAGCAATATTTTAGGCGACATTATTATTGAAAGTCACTGAACTGTGATTAAATTATTGCAGCTATGTGTATTGTAATCACAGTATTTGAAAATCATACTGCATGGAAATCAAAACTCCACAATGAACCTCATTTGATTCTCTTTGACAGGTTGGCAGTTCAGAACTCTACACTCTAAGGATGAAGAAAAGGTGATAATATATTGCAGAAATTCTAGCACATTTGGTGTGTGTACCTAATGCCAATGGCATATCATGTAATTAATATAGTTGCCGAATCTATAATACCAGAACATGTTAAAAAGAACATCTCCCTCACTGCATTTTGGCATGCCACATACAAATCCAGTCTCCCCAGTGGAGGTGGGTCAGTGGTCCCCGGCAAGTATCTTTGTAAGGCACAGGTGGTCCTAGATTTTAATTAGTGGACCCACTTATGATCCCCAAGAAACTGAGCACTTATCCAGAAATCTATTATAATGCAAATAGCTCTGGAAAATTTCTCACACTCACCTAAAGTGAAAAAGGAAAATCTTAAACACATCTTTGATTGAATTAATCAGCTACTTTATCTTTCTATTCTATTTTGTGGTTTGAAACTTAAAATGTACTTGTGTTTGAAATGGTCAAGAAAGTTGACAATGAAAACTTCTATTCCAGTGAGAAAACGAAACAGATTTTGATTTTTTTTTAGAGAAAGCATTAATGACTATTATTTCCCGATAAGATTATGATGTACTAGCTATATATAATTATTTATTGTGAAACTTAAAGTTTGTTACACATAGACAAAAATCTAAAGGTTTACAATGCAATTGCTGCAAGATTTCTTTTCTTATTATTTCAACTCATTGAGAATAATAGAAGTGTTCATCATCTAGCACTGAAAGTTAAGGGTTCTTTTAAACTGTAGAGTACATGCAACCTATTATTTTACTTTATCATTGCTATTATTTAAAGCTTAATTATAGTAGATCTTGTTGGCAGCATTTTATTATAGGCACAGTTTTTCAGAAGTTTATGACTCAATCGTTTGAATTCACATAAGAACAAAATAGCATACAAAGTTGCCAGCCTGTATTTATTTTGTTTTCTAAAAAAAGGAATTAAATGGGTTAAGTTATTTTTTAACACAAGTACAGAAAATAATTGTGCATAAATTAATGCACATTTTTCAAAGATCCACATTTTATTGTCACAGAAAATGAAACAATTTTAAAATATGAATATTTTTCTCACTTAAATCTTCAATTGCAATTCTATGTAGCAATTTTAAATCATTGTAATTACTATGATTATTAATAGTAATTCTAAAAATACTATTTTGTACAATGTTCTACCCCTAACATATGTTTAGAGAGATGTTAGGTAGGCACTGGTAGAATCACTGTTCATCAGAAATACAGGAGATCTTTACAAGAAGGGATAGTGAGAAGCTGAAGGTAGCTTATAATTTTGTAAATCAAAACATTGGTTAAATACACTGAGAGTTATATATAAATTGTTTTTAAAATTCATGTTTTCTGCTGTCTGAAAAAAAGCCCCATTTAATGACATATTTTCTTTTTACTGTGACTTAAAAATGTGGCAGAGTAATTAAGAAAAATACAGACCCTCATCATGATGATATAGAGTGTGGTATGATGCATCTGGCTGGGATGCATTACACAGGATAATAATTGTTGATGGTATTGGAGGTATTCGCCCAGTCTCACTCATAAAATGTTGTTGCTAGAATAGCATTACAGTATGAAAACCTCTATAAATAAATAAGGACAATTCTTTTTTAAAAAGGCAAAGCTCTTTGAAAAGAACCATAAAACTGATGAAACTTTAGGAAGTCTAACCAAGAAAAAAAAGAGAGAGAGAAGACACAAATTACTAATGTTAGGAATAAAACAGATTATATCACTACAGAGGATGCAGCCCAAAAGGATAATAAGGGAATAATAGTATCTCTCCATATCCAAATTGGACAATTTAGATGAAATGGACCAATTCCTTGAAAAGTACAAACTAACACAACTCATCCAATATGAAAAACATAATTCTATGACCCTTTAACTATTAAGGCATTGAAATCATAATTTTAAGAACTTTCCAAAAGGAAATCTCTTACCTCTAGTGATTCACTGGAGAATTCTACCAAACATTTCAAAAAAGGAATTACGAACCAATTCTATACTGTTTCTTCCAGAAAATAGAAAAATAAAAACGAACCTAAGAAACCTTTTTACCTACTAATTCTATAAATCCAGTATTACCTTGAATTCAAAACCAAGCAAAGTCAGTACAAAACACACACACACACCCCTCAAAAAACAAAATCGACAGACCAATATTCCTCATGAATGTAGACACAGAATTCTACACAAAATATTAACAAATAGAATTCAGCAGCATATAAAATTAATTATACACCATAACGAAATGGAGTTTACTCCAGAGATACAAGGCTAGTTTTGTATTTGAAACGCAATCAGTTTGATCCATCAGATTAACAGGCCAAAATAGAAAAATCATGTCATCTCATTAACTAATTCAGAAAAAGTTATTGACAAAATTCAACACTCATTCATGATAAAACACAAATCTCAGAAAATAAGGAATAGAGGGGGAACTTCCTTAAGTTGGTAAAAAAAATCTACTAAAAACCTATAGCTAAGATCAATTCCATGGTGAGGGACTTAATGCTTTTCTCCTAAAACGGAAAACAAAGCAAGGACACTCACTTTCACCACTCTTAGTAGACATAGTATTGGTGACTCTAGCCAGGGAAACAAGACAAGAAAAGGAAGTAAAAAGTGTGTAGTATGGAAAGGAAGAAATAAGACTGTCCTTTTTTTGCAGATGCATTGATTATCTATGTGAAAATCCCAAGAAATCTACAAAAATTCTTTAAAGCTAAGAAGTGATTTCAGGAAGGTCACAAGATACCGGATTAACATGCAAAAATCAATTGTATTTCTATCTCCTAGCAGTGGATACATGGACACCAAAATCAACAATACAATGCCATTCACAATTACTCAAAAAATGAAATATTTGTGTCAATCTAAAAAAAAAGAATATAAGATGCTTTTGCTGAAAACTACAAAACAATGATGAAAGAAATTGAAGATGTAGATTAATGAGAGATGAACCTCGTTCATGGGTGGAAGACTCAACATGGTAAGGATGTCAGTTCTTCTCACATTCAGTATTAACACAATATTTATAAGAATCTCAGCAAGATTTGTATATAAAGATTATTCTAAAAGAATATATGGAAAGGTAAAGGAACTAATTCCTAAAATAATTTGGTAAAAGAAGAGTAAAATGGGATAAATCACTCTATTCAATTTATAGGCTTTTAAATAGCTACAGTAATCAAGACTGTGTGGTATTGGTGGATGTACAGACACACAGATAATAGACTATATTATATTCTAATAGACTACAGAACCATCCCATAAATGGACCTGCAGAAGTGTGGCCACCTGATTTTTTTTGGCAAATGTACAAAAGCACTTCAATGGAGGAATAATAGACTCTTCAACAAATGGTTTTGGAACAATTCGATATCCACAGGCAAATAAAAAAATAAATGAATAGAAATAAAATCAAAACCTTGCTTTATCATATTTTATTTAAAAATTAACTCAAAGTGGGTCATAGATTTAAATGTAAACTGCAAAACAATACAATTTTAGAATTTAAAACAGTAGAAAATCATGAGGATCTAGAAGAGTTCTTAGATACGACACCAAAAGCATAACCAATAGAAGAAAATAATTAATAAACAGGACTTCATCAAAATAAAAATTTTACTCTGTGAAAGACCTTGTTAAGAGGATGAAGAAACAAGATAAAGACTGGGAGAAAATATTTGCAAACCACATATGTGACAATAGAATCATTACATATATGATATATATATCACATATAAAAAACTCTCTAAACTCAACACTACAAAAAACGAACAAGTCCAAATAGAAAATGGACAGAAGACATGAAGAGATAGTTCATTGAAAATTAGATAGAGATGGCTAATAAGTGCATGATAACCTTTTCAATATTATTGGCCATCAAAGAAATGCAAGTTAAGGCTATGATGGGATGTCACTACACAGCTGTTATAACAACTAAAATTTAAAATAAAAATGATATAGTGACAATACTAAATGGTATTGAGGATAGATAAACTAGATCTTATGCATTGATAGTGGAATGCAAGTAAAATGGTACAGCCACTCTGGAAAACATTTTGGCAGTTTCTTAAAAAGCTAAACATATACTTAACACATGACCCACTACTGGCCTCCTAGGTTTTTGTTCCAGAGAAATGAAAAATCTGTGTCCACACAGATATTTGTGTGTAATTGTTCATCGCAGCTTTATTTGCAATAGTCAAAAAGTGGAAACACCAAGATGTCTCTCAATAGGAGAAAATTGAAAAATAGCTGTGGTACGTCCATACAATGGAATACCACTAATAAGTAACAAGTAAATACCTATTATGCAACAACTTGGATGGGTCTTAAAGTTATTATGTTGAGTAGAAAAAGCCAGTCTCAAAAAATATCAGTGTATGGGGGTTGGCCTGGTGGCGCAGCAGTTAAGTTCCCACGCTCCGCTCCAGCTGCCCGGGGTTTGCCAGTTTGGATCCCAGGTGAGGACCTACGTACCCTTTGTCAAGCTATGCTGCGGCAGACATCTCACATATAAAGTAGAGGAAGATGGGCACGGATGTTAGCTCACAGCTAATCTTCATCTTCTTTAAAAAAAAGCATCGGTGTATGATTTCATTTATATAACATTCTTAAAATAACATAATTATAAACATGAAAAATACATTAGGGCTTGCCAGCTATTAGGACTGGTTAGCTGGGTCTAGGTTTGATTATAAAAGAATACCACCAGGGAGATTTTTGTCACATGGAATAGTCTTGTATCTAGATTGCGATGTTGTTTATGCAAATCTACATTTGTGACAAAATGACATAGAATTATATATACATTGTACCAATGTCAAATTTCTTGTTTTGATATTGTTTTATAATCATGTAAGATGTTACCACCGGGGGAAACTGGGTGAAGAGTATAAGGGTCTTCTTTATATTTTCTTTGCAACTTCTTTTGAGTATATAATTATTTCCAAATTAAAAGTTAAAAAGCAAACAAAAAATTTTAATACAGAAAAGCAAATAAACCTGCAAAATTCTACACAGCTGGACATGTAATTGCAGTGCTCTTTCAGAGATATTTCAGAGATTTCCAGCAGTTGAATAATTGAATAAGACTTACTGGATCTGAGAACTTTCAAAGGATTATTTTCCTAGCATTTGCTTTGGAATTTTATATAATCATAGCGCATCATTTCATATTCTATATCAAGTCCTACTATTATTGAAAAATATCAGTTGATCTTTAATTATGACAATCACAATTGAAAATGTACCAGTGTTCTTTAATTTATTAGTGAAATATATGTTTTTTATAAATTTAAGCAGATCGTAATCAAAATTAAGTACATACATTTTCCTTTGGAAAATCAAATCACGTTGGCAACAATTTTAATCAAATATTTAAAGATTCAACACTTATGTGAAATCAAAATGACCAATAAATGCAAATTAGAACAACATATCCATAGATATATTAACTTGAGGATTAAAAGTCATTAACACACTCAAGTCCATACAGATGTTGCACTAAAAATGCAATATCCATCATAAAAAGTGGAGGGATTCCTAATATCTGTGAACGCGCATGCAAATAAGAGCTTTGCAATATTGCCACGCATTGTATGGCAGCTGGTCTTAGCAGAATGCTGAATAAAATCTTCAGTTAAATTTAACTGGTGCTATTTTTTTAGGAAATGAGTGTCAAATGTCCGTAATGCTAATAATGCTCTTAGTAGATTAATAGTGAGTAACTCTGTCTTACTCAAAGTGAGAATCCGTGGGATTTTATGGCATTGCTTGTGACGACTGAAGTGATCATTCACATTTTTGCATCAGGTCTTAGTCCTTTTGACGTACGTTCTTCTGGCCTCTCTCAGGAGCAACCTGCCTTAGGTTCCTTCATGTGTGATGGGCTTTTGTATTATATTTTTGACACATAGATGCTGGTGAGGTCACACAAGTGAAAACTAGTCACAGGGCTCTTGTTCTGGCAGGGAGAATTGAGGGGTTAGCACGTGGAAGACAGTTCTGCCTTCATTTCACATCCCCTGGTCCTTTTGGTTTAGCTTCTAAATGCTGACCTGGGAAACACAATAGGTATCAAAGATGATAATATTAATAACAATAATAACACAAAGTATTGGCTTCCACCATGTGCCAGCCCTTGACTATATACTTTATATAAATGAACTAATTTAATCTTCACAATATCCTTATGATGAAATAATAATAATTATTGCCATTTTTAATTTTATAAGTGGGGAAACTAAGGGACAGAGATATTGACTGTTTGCTTTGCTTTGCTTTGCTTTTTTGGTAAGGAAGTTTGGCCCTGCACCAACAACTGTTGTCAATCTTCCTCTTTTTTTTTTTCTTTCCTCCCCAAAGCCCCAGTGCATAGTTATACATCCTAGTTGCAAGTCATTCTGGCTCTCCAATGTGGGATGCCACCACAGCTGGCTTGGCTTGATGAGCAGTGTTGTAGGTCCATGCCCGGGATCCGAACCAGGGAACCCTGGGCTACAGAAGCGGAGCGTGTGAACTGGCCCCTCTTGATTGTTTTCAAAATAATACATTTTGAATAAAATTTGCAAGCTGGTAAGAGTTACACATTTGTCCTTTGTTTCTTCTCCAAGATTTTTATCAGTGGGGGCAGAGGTGGCTAGCTCAACTCCAATAATTTGAAGTGTCTTCTCCATTGTATATATTTGTCTCAGAGAAATCTCAGCCAAGTCAGATACTGTATCCATCAGTCTAATATGCTTCCCTCTCCCCTCATTGTTTAAATGGGTGGACTACATGATATATTTTATTGATACATCATCAATAGAAGGTGGGTGGAATTAATATGACTCATTTGGTAGTTAAGCAGTTTTACCTTCTTCATCCTCTCATTCTCTATCTCCTGGCTGTGTGCAGAAGACTGCGCCCCCAAAAAAGATGGGGAAGCCACAGAATGGAAGAAACTGATTCTGCTCTTTAATATTTCTGTTTACTCTTGGTTATGTTATATTGACTCCCCTTGTTTTGGGATGTTTCTTGATAAGCTCTTCTTCACCAGGATTTTAGAGGGGTTGAAAGTGTCTTCTAAAGAGCTTTTGTATATCCCCACTAAAATCTGGGTGTCCTATCAAAACTGTGACCACCTAAAATCAAATTATCTCAGATTTTTCCGGCCCTCCAGTCACCAATCCAGTGTGGAGTCTTGTTTATAATTTTGAATTCTTAGTGAGGATGTTTTTCTCCCTCAACGTCAGGGTTTATGACATCAAGTTTTATTACCACCTTGTTGTGTGGAATGAATTTTTCTTTTATTCATAATTTCATTGAAAGTTTTGACAATGTGGGTTTATGTGTTATGTCTGGCTCTCCATTTGGCTTTCCACCTTTTACAATCCTCAGGTTAAGGTTACACCACTTACGTGTCCATTAGCGTTGGAAGTTCTAGTTACCATTTTGTATTTTATGATTCTGCTATTTCATTTACTTTTTTGAAGATGAAGTAATGTTTAAAAGAAAATATTTTAATAATATATATAATACAATATAATAATATATAATATTATTAATACATTATATATTATTTATATTATTAATATATTAATACAATATAATAAAGCATTATATATAATAAAGCATAGATACTATATACTATTATATAAATAACAAAACATTGTCTATTCTTTATGTTTTATCTTGAGTTATTTTTTGCCATTTAAAATATCAGTCCAGGGGCCGGCTCAGTTGCATAGTGATTGAGTTCGTGAGCTCCACCTTGGTGATCTGGGGTTCACAGGTTCGAATCCTGGGTGCTCATCAAGCCATGCTGTGGCAATATCCCACATACAAAAAATAAAGGAAGATTGACACAGATGTTAAGCTCAGGGACAATCGTCCTTACACACACACAAAAATGTATTAGTCCATTGCTTCATTATACCACAGAAAATTTTAGATCATAAGTCATTTACTCAACATTCAGTCATCAGGTATTTATTGTGTCCCTACCAGGTTTGTGGCAGACAGTGACTTGGGGGTGATTTGTCATTCCTAATTCTAAACAATTCATGTGTGATGGCTTCAGTAAAAACTTATGTGAATGACTAAAACTATCTTGAATATAAGAAGTTCAGAATGAAGTCCAGTGGAAATTATATATAATCTGGTACAAGTTTGGTTACTTACGTTGTCTGAGCATTTTGTCTGTATGGATGTTGTCCTGTCTTTCTTAGCTCCCTTTGACTATTGTCTCAGTTTATAGCCCTTTCTTCCTAAGACATAGAGTGTAAGTTTAAACTTACTTTCAAGAATAAAAGGGGAATGTTTGTTCTATTTACTATTGCTTTCTCAGACCTATTTATTCTTTGTTTTCTAGCACCCTATAGAAACTTAACTCTAGTTTCATCAATGTCTGCCAATTATCTTCCCAGGAAATATAGGGTACTAATGCATTCAAACATATTTGATTTGGTTAAAGGAAAAGAGGACTGGTACAGTTTTTCTTTGTCTTGAAAATTCAGCTAGGGAAATTCTACAAGAAAAAAATTATTTCTAAACATGAGTAAACTGATAGAATTATTTATATTATATAACAAAATCAGGCACAAAAAATAGGATCGATATATTATATTTCTCACTGAATATGTCAAAGAACTATAATAGGTAAAAATTTAGCACACCATGTTCTCCTGGAGTGGGGCTGGATTAGATCATCAGCTGGAAATTTAATAGGCTATTCTGAGTGATTTTGAATTTTCATCTGAAATTTAGAAATAGATAAAAACAAAATCCAATATTACCAATAATTATATTAAGACTATGTTACCATTTATCATTTCAATCCTTTGTCCCTTTCCTTCTTCTTTTTCATGCACAGATAAACACACAGAGCACTCAAAAACTTACTAAAATTTATAGAAGCTCTAAATATATATATATGTTATGTATAACACATATATATGTGTTATTCTTCAAATTTGGGGAGAGTACATAAGACTGACTCAAAAATTAAGACTTTTTTTCCACAATAAATATATCTTTATTTGAACTTCCACTTCTAGCCATATTGGAGTATCATTGATTAGAGTTACTCTGAAATAACTTAACGACAGGAAAAAAATCTTTAAGAATTTTCAAGTATTGTACAATAAGCAATGCTGAACTGTATCACTCAGAGAAGTTAAATAGGTAATATGATTCTACCTAATAAGCAATTAATAGGATGCAATCCTGTGTCTATTAATCTGCATGCCAGAAACATACCCTTCTATAATTTTGAGTTCATGTATGGTTACTATTAATTAATTTTTGAAAGAAAACAATGCAGGTGGGAATTTTATTAACAGTTTATTTTTGCATAAAAATTCTCTATGTTTGTAACTGCTTTCATTGACAGTAAGGAAAATACGAGCCTCTCTCCAGTGCCTAGACTTCAAGTTTGAAGTATCATTGAATCAAGTAGAAATATTCATTTATTAGCTTCAAAAATACCAAATTGTTTTATCTGTCATTTCCTTTTCAACTGTACTGTCAGATCATTAAAAAATAATAATAAAGTCACAAAAATTAGAAACAAAACAAAGTGAAAAACAAAAAAAGAGGGAATGAGGGGCTAGCCCGGTGCCATAGTGGTTAAGTTCACACTTCAGCAGCCCAGAGTTCACAAGTTTGGATCCCAGCACAGACCTATGCACCGCTTATCAAGCCATCCCGTGGCAGGTGTCCCACATATAAAGTAGAGGAAGAAGGGCACAGGTGTTAGCTCAGGGCCAGTCTTCCTCAAAAAAAATAAAAATAAAAATAAGTAAATAAAAGAGGGACTGAAGAAGGGATTCTGTAAAGGTTAGAACCAATTGCCCAAATTGATAGCTACTAAGTACAAATACAACATCAGTTTGTGCAAAGAACAAGGGTTTTCATAAACACTCGGTTTATACAATTATGTGTTCATTTTAGCAGTTCATTTGCCAGAATCTCTGCTCATATCCTTCTCTCTGGGCATCCTTCTGCTGGCCATCAAAGTATGACAACATCCTAGTGACTATGAATGATCAGCTGGCTTCCCACTGGGATCAAAGATGGATTTTCTTTGTGAGCTTTTTTTTAGACAGCAATATACTAAGTAAATATTGCTATGGCTTCACAAACCCAAACTCTTCAGAAATGTTCTTCCAAAATAGTATAGACAAAGGACTAACATTTATACAATAATTTACTTTTTTAAAAAAGAAATCACATACATTACCTAAGAGTTTCTACTGCGGGAGAAAACGACCATATAACAGACTGTTTAGAAAAAGGTAAATTTTCAAGAAATACCAGTAAGAAGTAGTCTTGGAAAAGGGATATTTTCCAAAAGTAATTATCTGAATGCTTTTAGCATTCCTCTGATTAAAATTTCCTTAAAACTCACTCAAATATTAAAAGTCTCCTGAAGCTATTTTCTCAGTCATTATTCATTTACTTAGAGCTTAATTATTTCTATTATATTATTTGTAACCATAAAAAATATAGTCTTTGTAGAAATGTGTACTTGATAGAACACATATTCTTATAATAAACATTCATTTGTACAAAATGATTGGAGGCCAATATATTCTGATTAAGAGGTAACCAATTTTCAAAGAATTAGGAAATATAAGTAAGTCTTACATGAAATTATACTAAAATTAATTCCGATTTTCACAGGTTATTCATAAATATATTTCTTGTAATGTTTTAAATAACCATTGTTAAACATCAATTGCCATTTTCTACTGAAGGATGACAGAACGCCATTAGAGTTTTCCCTTTTTTAAATTAGGTTTAGAATTAATGGCCATTTTCTAAAAATTTAAAAATATGATTCTGTTACAATATGAAAAACAGAAGCCATAGCAGTTTTGGTGTGTTTAAGATGACACATTCTAGAAAATAGACACTTTACTCACACTTTGAAATTAGCTGCAGTGGCAGACACAGAATGGATGGTGCTTTATGAAGGTCTATCAGTGTCAGTATGAATGTAACGTACTGTTCACAACGCATCACAGGGTCACAGACGGCTACAAGAAAGAGGGTAACCTCCTACTAGTCTCACAAGCTCACTGAGATTAGCAGGAAATGTACTTATCTTCTCAATCAATTCATATTTAGTTAAAATCATGCCATTTCCTATTATCATTTTCATGCCGGAAAGTATTTTTAGTAACCACCTTTCTCACTTAATATCAATGAGATAAACTATTCTCCAGGGAATTTTTTTAAAAAAAGAAAGAAGGAAAAATGGTGTTTCTAAAAGGGAAGACGTTTAAATTCTTACCTTTAAAATATAGGTCACTTTAGATAAAAAAATGCTCTTGAGAAGGGCTTGGGAATAGCTATTCATTTTATGGGAAAAAAAGTTGAAATCAGTGTTAAGGAAGGTAGGCCTACACCGCTGAAAATACTCAGATACTTTGAATTCAGTCTTTGAACAATACAACCTAACGTTTTAAGGTTATCGGTCAGTGGCTGCTAAACACACACACAGCCCACACGCTCAGCCTGTTATTTACTCCCATCATTAGGAAGAGAGCCTGCTACCTACGCTCCATCTGCTAGGACACCTTCCTATCAGGATCTGAGTAGAATCCTGAGTGATGGTTTTGAGCTAAAAATAATTCAGGATTTAGATTCTCCAGAGACCAACTTGCTCACTCACTAAGCCAGGATTTGAGAAGTTCTGAATTCTTTGTGCTGACAGGTTCTTGATTTGCCTTTTTCAGGTCTAGGGTCGGTTGTCTTCTTTTAAGTGTTGCCAGATTTTTAACAGTCATTTTTTAATCCACCAGGAACCAAAGTGTAACTCTTTGGTTTGTAAGGGTCCCTCACATGAACACGGGTGATACTGTAGGAAGTTTATAACCTAAAATTGGTTAAGGATAAAGTGCTTGGTATTGTTTTCTATCCCAGTCAAAACTTTAATACTAGAAGTTTCTAAGATGGAGTTCCTTATTACAGTAGAGTACTTAGTTTTTGTAGCGTATTTATACTACAGGATTATTTTAGTGTTTTTACTATTTCATTATTTTTCATCATAAATCTCATAAGTCAGAATTATTTTCATAAGTTGAGATAAATAAATATAAACATGAACTCAAGGGTTATTCATAAATTAGACATTAGGAAGAAGTCTGCAGCAATGCAGGGTTGAGAGACATTGCTATTTGGCCGGGGAGGGTGTAGGCAGGGGTTCAGCTATCACTTCTGCCAAAGGACCAAATTGAACATACAATTTTGAGACAACAGATTACTTGAGAGTCATATTTGGATAGTTGGGAATAAAATACAAGGGATAACTTCCACTGGTAATTTGTGATGCTGTTTATACAATTATTGATTTTTATTGTTAAGAGCTTGGGGTCTGACTTCAGAGAGACCAAATTCAAATCCTGGCTCCGAGAATGAGCAGGCCTTGTGGCACTTGAATATGTTACTTAACTGCTTGAAGACTCATTTATTTATCTATAAATATTTGATAGTAAGGATAAAAATCTCATAGGAGTCTTGTCACTCTTGCTTTTGAACGAGAGAAACGCTCTCTCAAATACATGTGCCTTTTCCCAAGACTTGTGGAGGCAGAGTAAACTGAAGTTCTCTTTGTTCAAGTATCAGATTTTGGTTTATCAAAGACAGGTTTTGAAAATGACAAATGACATTGATCTTTTCTCTCTCAGAACCCCTCAAATCATCACAAATTTGATTTCAAAATTTTGTTCTATATTAAGATTTCAAACATCTGGTTAGAAGATCAATTGACTTCTTTGCTCTTTCTTGGTCTTTTTATGTCCTCTTTCCTAAGGTGAATAAATAAGTGTCCATGAGGTGATGAATGTCCTTGACTCAATAGAGAGAAAGGATTTAAGGGCTATATATTAGTTTGCTAAGACTGCCATGAAAAAGTATCACAAATTGGATGGCTTAAACAACAGAAATGTATTGCCTCACAGATCTGGAGGCTAGAAGTCCAAGGTCAAGGTGTTGACAGTGTTGGTTCCTTATGTGGGCTGTGAGGGAGAATCTGTTCCATGCCTCTCTCCTAGATCCTGGCAGTTTGCTGGCAATCTTTGGCATTGCTAGGTATATCGGTGTGATCTCTATCTTCATGTTCACGTGACATTCTCTTTGTGTGTGTGCCAATGTCTAAATTTCCTCTTTGTATAAGTACACCAGTTGTGTTGGAGTAGGGGTCCAGCCTACTCCAGTATAACCTCAGCTTAACTAATTATATCTACAAAAACCCTAATTCCAAATAAAGAGACTTTCTCAGGTACTAAGAGTTGGGACTTGAACACAAAAATTTGGGGGGCACAATTCAATCCATAACAGGCTACAAGGACAAAAACGCTCTTAGTTAATACATCTTCATTCTGTTCTGCCGTGAATTATTCTTAATAGTTAATTCACTAGATCTTTTCCTTACCAATGTAGGCCATGTAATTCTTTGCAACCTAACTTATAGCAAATATATTGGTTCCTACCCATTGTGTCCTCTTTCTAAACCAAGGGGAAAGGGTGCTCACATGTATCTTTTAATGAGGAAGTTACGCTTACCCACATGCATCTTTACAGGTGCTATTAGGAACAAAGTCCATAACAGAAGCATCTGTGAAAAAGAATATATGATTCCTGTTTTTACACGTCAGATAAAAACTAGCTTTTAATATGTTTTGACTATTGAAAATTTCCTTTTTACATTCCTATCATTTATCGTATACTAAACACCAGCAATTTTTTGAAGAGTAGCTTATTCCTACACAAATTATCCTACTTCTTTCTCATGATATAAACACATTTAAACCAACTGTATGTAGTTTGAAGAGGAAAGAGTTTATTGAGATAATAGCCATCCTAAGAGGTGTGAAGTGATATCTCATTGTGGTTTAGTTTGCATTTCCCTGATGCTTAGTGACGTTGAGCACCTTTTCATGTACCTGTTTGCCATTTGTATGTCTTCTTGGGAAAAATGTCTTTTCAAGTCCTTTGCCCGTTTTTTAACTGGGTTATTTGATTTTTCTATTGAATTGTGTGAGTTTCTTATATATTTTGGATATTAATCCCTTATCAGACATATGGTTTGCAAATATTTTCTCCCATTCTGTAGGTTGCCTTTCATTTTGTTGATTGTTTTCTTTGCTATACATATTATTCAGCCACAAAAAAGAAAGAAATCCTGCCATTTGTGACAACATGGATGAAACGGAGTTCATGATGCTAAGTTAAATAAGCCAGATAGAGAAAGATCTCACTTATATGTGGAATCTAAAAATATCAAACTCAGAACCAGGGAGTAAACAGTGGTTACCAGGGGCTGAGGGGTGGGGAAAATGGGGAGATGTTGGTCATAGGGTACAAACTTTCTGTTATAAGATGAATGAGTTCTGGGGTTGTAATCTACAACATGATGACTATAGTTAATAATACTGTATTGTATACTTCAAATTTGCTAAGACAGTAAACCTTAAGTGTTCTTATAATGCCGAGATACAAAATAGTAACTTTGTAAAGTGATGAATGTGTTAATTTGCTTGATTGTGGTAATCATTTCACAATGTATACATATATCAAATATTAAACCATTGTGTTATACACCTTAAATATACAATTTTTTGTCAGTTATTCCCAAGTAAAGCTGGAAAAATAATTGTAAAATAATAATAAGATTTTATTAATAAAGTCAAAATAAGAGTTAACTCAGCCTTTTCTTTCAGCAATGTATATATGTATTTTACTCATTCTTCTTTAACCCACAGTCTTGTTAAAAAATAAAATTCTCACACTGCTTCTGTATATTGTGCTACCCAAAGAAGTAGGCATCTGTTTCTTGTTTACCTAATATAAAAATATTTTTATAATTCAGTATAATTTTTTAACCTATATAAACTGTACATATAAAATGTAAGGAGTGTGGACTATCCTTCCTCTCTCTGCCAACAATGGAGAATAATTTATAACAAATATAAGCTGGAAAAACAAAAGCTATATATTCATAAAAGTTACTCTGTATAGTATTTCTGAGGAGATAGTGTGAGGTCAAAACATATCTTTAAATATTTCTGATTTTTCTCATCCCTGTAAGACATCAGTGAGAGCTTGGATGCACACAGGATTCCAGGGTCATGGCACTTCTCCAGGAATTATTATGACAACTCTCAATTTTCTTTGTAATTGACATTTTGAAGGAATAAATATGTGCTTCGCTTGACTTCTATTTTGTTGAAAATAACCTATTTTCGCTACTTATACGTATGGCATTTATTCTGGGAAAAAAGTCAACTCACAAAGAAAAAATTATGAAGATAATTGTTGCAGCTGTAAGGAAGCAATGCCCCCTAAATATTCATGTTTCCACACATTCAGG
Organism: Equus asinus; assembly: GCF_041296235.1. NCBI lineage: Eukaryota > Metazoa > Chordata > Mammalia > Perissodactyla > Equidae > Equus > Equus asinus. The sequence continues at coordinate 175,994,237 of NC_091790.1, forward strand.
GCTTATTGAGCAAAGATTACTGGCAACCTATGTAAAGAATGATTGAAGGAAAAACAAGCATTGGAAGTTAAAGATTGGGACCTTCTGAGAGATTTATAGACAATCTTCCCAGGAGCCATTTGTTTACATTCCAGAGGTTATAAACCTAGAGACCTTCTCCTCTCTCCAGAGAGTATTTATTTACATTCCAGAGCAAACACCAACTGCTTTCTATCTCTGGAGAGGTAGATGAACCAACCACCTTATATAAATTCCCAGTTCCATAGTTTCGGGGTCCCTGTCTTGTGATACATACCCTGCAGTGCATATGGCTGACATCTGCTTTCATCCCTTCACCCTGTGGTATCAGGAGCATAGGAACTGACACAAGATATTCTGTGAGTAATTGAAAGTCTGTCTCTGATCCAGGGGACTTCTGATTCTCTGTGTGTGTATATGTGTGTTTATTTTATATAATATAGTAATGTATAATTACGCAAGTAGAGTAACATCTCAAACTATCATAGCTTCTGACTAGCTAACTACAATGGATACAAAATGAAAAAGTCTAAACTCTAGAAAGGTACGGTCCACATCTATGTGGCTCAGTCAACCTTGATAGCTATTAAATGCAGTGTAGAGAAAGAAAATGTTATCATATAATATAGAGAGTTTGTTACAATTGATGTTAAATGTAATTCGTGTTTGAGTATTATCTGAGAATATTCAAACCTGCTCTGAAAAACTAAAAAAAACCCAAACAACTGATAAAACATGTAAGAAGTGTTAAGCAAATACGGAATATGACTAGTGGCTTATGAGATATAAGCATTATCTCATAATTTCTGTTAAAATATATAATGACTAAAAGAGTCAACAAGCTTGTGAGATAAATAAAATTCGTAAGTATGTTAAATATAAATTGCAGGTTAACCTTTAAGACATGTTAAAGATAAATGGAATAATTCAAACAAGAAAGGGTGCTACTTTTAAATAGAAGTCAATGGAAAGATCAAGTCATAGCTATGGTTATAGCACCAATAGGCTGACAGTTGTTATCCCTGAATTGGCCATCTATTTGTGACTCCCATTATGTTCCCATTTGGTCTCTCATGGACTCTGTCCAAGAAACAGCTCAAACAAGTAATAGTTCCATAGATCAGTTAAGGAGCTATAGCTGTGACCAGGACTGGTTTCTCTGGTACCTCTTTGACAGAATAAATATATTTGTATTGGCACCTTCATTCTGTTTGGCTCCTTCCTCAAACTTTAAATTTGATCTCCATAAATGACCATCAGTTGGGAAGACTGACATGGCAGAGAGAGATACAGACACACATAATGTTGTGTAACCCAGGATTCACATAGTTTGGTTTTTCATCTTATCCTCTTGCTTTCCCCTTACCTCTTGTTATATGTATTTAACTGATATTATAAACCATATAATTTGAGAATCTTAATTTAGCCTGAGCGCTATTCCCTTTCATAACCTCTGGAAGAGCTTGCCCAGTAGTGTGCTTTGAGATTTCTATTACATAAAGATAATTTCCCACATATCATTAAAATATAAAATAATATTATTATCTGTTGGACATGTTTTGTTACATAAGAAGAGGATATAGAAGGACCTACTAAGTGCATTCAAATGGCTATCCTGAGGCAAAGGGTAGCAGAATGGGATGAGGGTTCATCTTTATAGAGAAATTTAACTTTATATGTATTGTTTTTATTTCTAACAAGGATGATTTATTACTTTAGTAATTGGAGATTCACAATACCATTTAATTTTTTGGTGTGTGGTGATCATTTTTCACGATCAGATTACAAAGTCTTAAATCAGGAATGTGTTCTTTCACAATGTTTGATTATGGTTTTCATTCTATTAATTTTACTCTATTCTCCACAGATGCCCTCTTTGTCTTGCTTCCGCAGCCTCACGGGTTTTCTTTTGGTTCCACATATTCACCATGCTCCTTCCAACTTCCTGGTCATTGTAGAACCTTTTTCTTCTGCCTGGAACACTCTTCCCTTTGTTCATTATCCTAATGCTATTTCAGATATCAGCTCATAGATTTTTACCTGCCTGTATTTTATTTTCATAATGTACTCTGTAACTTTCCTGTGACGCACTTAATAATTGTGATTATTTTATAAATATATTTCTTTGCTTCTAGATTGTGAACTTCATTAGTTAAGGATTATATATGTTTGATCAGCATAATATTCCAATAACCAAATGCATTGCTTAACAAGTCGAAGATGATAAAAAATAAAGTTATAAAGGTATCATGAGAGGTAAAGAAAGAAGAGAATGGGAAAGTGCGTCCCTTAAATTTAGTGACATGGAAATAATTTGAGTTTTGAGTAATTAAAGCCATGCTGGACTGGTGAGGTAGAGTTTAGATTCTAGCACATTGCAAAGTTGATATTGAAGATATTGGAATAGTAAGTATGGAAAATTTATTTCAAAAATTTGGTTTTAAAGGAAAGGATGAGTATTGGGGGGGTGCCTGAAACTAGAATGGGATTGAAAAAAGTTTTTATTGCTATTTGTCTGGTTAGTTTTAAATCTGGGAGAGCATATATAAATGCTTTTCAGAATAAGCTAATAAAAATTGAAAATATGGCAGTAGAAGGGGAGAATTTAAAGCAAAAGTTCCCTGATGAGGTTAAAGAGGAGGGAGTAAACAGCAAAAATGGAGATGTATTGTCATGAAATTTGGAGAAATGTACTTAGACAATTTTAAGAGGAAGTTATGTGTGCTTTTCTTAGAGCAGAGCTAATTTTTCCATAAAAGGAAATTAAAGGTTTTGACCACGTGTGCTAATTAACTCACGTCCTGAGACTCACTTGTGAGAGTTCATAAAATAGAGAAGCTTTGTGAATTTCCTGTGAGCTGGCATGCATACATAACACTGTCCAGCTAATTTGACTAATGGAAGGGTATTATGCGATCAAAGTCATCTCTCCCCAACACTGTTATGCTGAAATATTGTGTTAAATCTCAGATATCACAAACTGCAAAACTTAATAGATGTGTGGATTTGGAAGACTATCTGCATGATTCTTCGTAGGAGATATTTTTCTCATTTCTTTTGTAAGAGTGTTTTTTATATTGTTTTTCTACTTACCTAACTCAGATACTAAACCATATCCAGAGATCCACTTCATGTCCAATTACCACAGTCTCAGAAATCAAGTTTTACTGAAGTCAAAATTAGTTTTTAGGTGTTAAATCGAAATGTTTACATAAAGCGAATTATATTATTCAAAACAGCAACTTTATACATCCTTCTAATGAGATTCTTAACATGTGGATTTGAAGTTGTTAATGTCCCTCTTATATATCTTATGTTTAATGTAGTCCATTAATTTACTTTATCGTAGAACACTTTGGTTAGGGCATAGAATGTAATGATTGCATAGCATCATTTTCTCAGCATCTCTTGAGGTTACACCTACAATCCTCTGAAAGTAAAATTTCCATAGTCACCAATAATTTAATTGTTGGTACAATAATTTTACTTGGTTTGAAATCAAACTTAAAAATTCACACCACAGAATTTAATAAAATGTTGGTAACGCACCTTTCTGTAACAAGGACGGCATTCATATATAACACAGAAAATTGTGCTTTAGACAATTTTCCATTTGACTTAGAAATGGAAGTGGCCATTTACCCGCTGTCTCTCACTACGGAAACTCTGTATCATCAAAGTGAATCAGCTATTTCATGGAAACCACAGATATATTACTGTGGGCTTCATGTGGTGCTACAAGAAATAAGCAGTGTGTATAAACACCTCTAAATTTCTAATGTTTTCAGTACTAGGAAATATAACTGGGAAGAAAAATGATCATGTTTAACAGATTTTTATTCAGCACCCTCAGTGGTCCTGGTACTACTGCTGTGGATAGTGCATATAATTGTGTCTTTTATACTTCCTATTAAATTACCTGAAAATATTTTTTCCCCTTTGAGAATCTATTTAATCTATTATGGAATGATATTAATCATAAATTAAAAGCTTAATTAAGACAGCAGCAATAACATAAAGTCTGCTGATTTAAATATAAAAACAAGTGCAAATGGGGAAAAATGATGCCCTTTACTTGGAAATAAACTGAGCATTGTATTTCAAACCTGCCTAAAAAGCCACTAAATGTAGATCATTCTCAGACAAGGTACCAAAACCTGAAATTGGTCAAGCTCTCAGAAGCTATTCTGAAGAAAAAAGATAACCCCCTTGTAACCAGTTATCAGATTCTCAGTTATCTTGCCGCATAGAGCAGAGATTTTGAAAACTAATGTAAAAAAAATACTTATTTTAGCGATAACAAAGGGAGTCATAGATTATCCTAAACCTTATCAGAGTGACCAATGGATTTCAGCTCCAATCAAACATATTGCCTTAGGTACATTCTTTGCAAATTCTGTACTCTAGACTCAGCCAGAATCAGTAAGTCCCACACTCTCACATATGTTAGCTGCTGATTATCAGTGAAGAGTTTGTCTTCTCTTTTCTAGTCTACTTTCCATTTGGATATTTTAAACTGGTTACTGATTAATATTTCTTTGGGTGTATGAGCTTTAAAAATCACAAGAGGAAGACAAATAACTCAAGACTATTATGGTCAAACTTTTGTTGTTGTTACACTGTGGATTTTATAACAATTGTTAGCTAACATCCATTCTGCACTTGCTCTCTTCCACACACCGGGCTTTTGGGGGAGAGATGGTAATGGCCCTCAATGACTCCTGCCTTCTGATATTTACACCCTTGAAGATTTCTTTCCCCTTTAGTGTGGGCGAAACCTGTGACTTACTTCTAACCAATAGAATGTCGCAAAGATGATGGGATGTCACTCCCATAATCATGGGATATTATGTAAAATTCCATCTTGCTAGTAAGTTTGTCCACTTTCGATTGCTAAATTTGAAGAAGCAAGTTGTCATGAATTAAGTGGCCGTTTTGGAGAAGGCTACATGGCAAGAAACTTAAGGAGGCTTCTAGGAGCTGAGTGCGGCCATAAGCAAGAAACTTAACTCCTCAGTCCTGCAGCCAAAAGGAAACGAACACTGATGACAACCCAATAGAGCTTGGAAGGGGCTCTTCCTCTAGTGGAGCCTCTGATAAGGCCACAGCACTCGTTGACATCTGGATTGCAGCCTGTTGAGAACCTGAAGCAGAGAACGAAGCCGTGGCCAGACTCTGACCCTCAGAAACTGAGAGATAATGAATGTGTTGTTTTAAGCTAAGTGTGTGATAATTTATTACACAGAAATAGAAAAACGTTAAATAGATTTACATACATTAACTTAGCCAAATTTCCAATGACACTATGATTCAGGCACCTACATTTTACTGATGAAAAAGCTAAGGACAAGAGAGGTTAAGTAACTTAGTCAAGTCCATAGAGTTAGTAAATATTAGAGCCAAGACTCCAAACAAGGACTGCCATCTCAACACTCCATACACTTAACAACCTCTGTATTCCTTTGCTAAAATATTGTTCCTGGAAACTTGATTGATTTACTAATCAAGAATGCAAATCCCAGGGCTGGCCCCTTGGCATGGTGGTTAAGTTCATGTACTGTGCTTCAGTGGCCTGGGATTCACAAGTTCGGATCCTGGGTGCAGACCTATGCACCACTCATCAAGCCATGCTGTAGTGGCATCCCACAAAACAGAGTAAGATTGGCAAGGATGTTAGCTCAGTGACAATCTTCCTCAAGCGAAAAGAGGAAGACTGGCAACAGATGTTAGCTCAGAGTCAATCTTCTTTACCAAAAAAAAAAAAAAGCAAATCCTTCTTTATACATTTAATAAATTTTACTTTGAATTATTATTGTTGATTTATGTATTTTTATATGGTTTTGACTAATATAACACAAAAATACACGGATGATTTTACCATCAAGCCAAGAAAATATAATTTAATATGTAATTAATTCGAATTATTTAATAAAATTAACCACATGCTTGTAAGTAAGTGTTAATTAATGATTTGGTTAGCTAACGACTGAAAGTACTGGGTGGCCTTAGTTGAGTGTCATGGACTTCTCTCTCTATGTGTTCTTCTCTCCTAAATGGCATATCTCTAGCTGTTTTTATATGAAGATCTCAAAAAGCAAGAAAATGAGAGCAGAAGACATAATGCTGCTTAACCCTTTGCTCAGAATTCACACAAAACTTATTTCTGTCAATTCTATCGGTTAAAGTAAGTCCAAGATTAAATGGCTAGGAAACTAGTATCCACCTTGTAATGGGAGGAGCTGAAAATAATTTATGGTCATTTTAATCTTCCACCCAAATAATTCTGAAGATGAGTCCTGAGCATATTATTGAAATCAAATGAGTAAGAATTAGCTAGGTAAAGGGAATGGTTAGAGGAAGAGTCAGAATATAATGGTCAGAATATAATAAGTGTATGGAATGTACATAGAAATTGAAGCTGCCTAATTTTAGAATGTCAAGAAAAAAATATTATACACCATCTGTACAACATGGTGTATGCCTTTGGGAGATATGAGAAGTTATCTCTCTTTTTGTTTTAAAGATTGGCACCTGAGCTAACAACTGTTGCTAATCTTTTTTTTTTTTTTCTGCTTTTTCTCCCCAAATGCCTCCAGTATTTAGTTGTATATTTTTGTAGATGTGGTCCTTCTAGCTGTGGCACATGGGACACTGCCCCAACATGGCCTGATGACTGGTGCCATGTTCGCACCCAGGATCCGAACCCTGGGCTGCCAGATCAGAGTGCACGAACTTAACCACTCTGCCACGGGGCCCGCCCCGAGGTGTTATCTTGATGCAAGTACATATTCTAACCATACTCTGAATTATTAAGCAATACGAAGAGAATGTCTTATGTGAGAGCAAGTATAAATGTGTAAAAGGAATTAAGGTGAAAATTTTTAATGCACTCAGTTGTCTTACAACTTCCATCTTCTCTCTTTTCCATTTCCTTGTGAAAACAAATGCCAAAAAGTTCCCCTAGGGGAGAGTTATTGAAAATATACGTATTTATAATCCCCTATAAATCCTAGTAAAGTCCATAATAGAGTACAGGCTTTTGATAAAAAGTTAGCTTGAATGTAATTGAATTATTTTTTTAAATGGTAGAAGAAAGATCAAGTGTTTTGGAAAGGCTACATTACTCAGAAATCAGGCAGAATTTTAAGATGGCCTCCCAAGATCAAAGCCCCCTGGGGTACATTCCTGGAATAATCCCAGATACTGTGAATTGGATGGATTTTACTCCCGTGACAAGTATATATTATATGTCACAGTGGACTTTAAGAAAGGGAGATCATCCAGGTAGGTCGGACCTCATTACATGAACCCTTGAAACCGGGGTCTAGAGGTTGGAGACAGAGGAAGTCAGAGACTCAAAGCATGAGAGAGATTCACCAATGTAAAGAAATTTCCCCTGCCTTTGAAGACAAGGAGGGCAATCCCAAGTCCATGGAAAAACTGAATCAAGGAGCTGAATTCTGCCAACAACCTGAATAAGCCTGGAAGAAGATGCTAACTTCAGATGAGATGGTGCCCCGCAGCCCATGATTTCCACCTTATGAGACCCAAAGCAGAAAACCCTGGTGTGCCATGGTCAGGGGTCCAATTTCTGATCTTTAGACTGTGAGCTAATACATTAGTATTGCTTTTGGATGCTAAGTTTGTGGTAATTTGTTAAGGAAGCGATAGAAAACTAACGTATCAAGAAAGAAATTAATATCACCAAAAGAAGAAATATACCAACATCATCATTCTTTGTTACGTTATTTTCTATAGTCTATGCAAAATAATAATGGGTTTCTTAGACTGTAAGTTTAGTTAAATAATATGAGGTCTATTTCCCGCATAATTCCTTGTCAGTACTTATCGGCTGCAAGGCAAAATGTCTGTCTTCCTAAAAGATAACATCAGCTGGTCTTAAAAAGTTATGTCAATATTAATTTAAAGGTCTTTTGCACAAATGTTACTATTGATAAATTGATTTTTGATTTTCTCATTCGTTTAGTTTACAGAATAAATAACATACATCAGTTTAAATTAGGTACGTGAACATTTGTGTTTCTGATAGTTATCAGTCTTTTACAAGATGAATGTAAATGACAATTTCATAATGCATGCTTTAGATCTGCAGAACAAAGAGATAAAATCAAATATAATCTAGGTGATTAAAACATTTCTGTAGTAAAAATACTGCTGAGTATTTATACGCTTTTGAGCAGGATGTGTTTCTTTCCCAGAGCAATTATTGATCTGTGTACTGCTTTCTTCCTATAAGCGATTTCACATGAAACTCAACTCAGTTCATGATTTTATCACTTTGATCACTATCATCTTCACTTAATAACTGGAATTTGTATTCTCACATTTTCCTCAAGGTTCAATTAAATTTTATCGCCCAAATAAAGTATATATTTTATATCTATCTAAAGTGAATTCAACTCCAATGGAGTTATATTGATTTGCAAATAAAGTATATATTTTATATCTATCTAAAGTGAATTCAACTCCAATGGAGTTATATTGATTTGCAATGTTTACATATGTTCAAATAATACCTCATGGCTGTCATAACCTCACGTTACGTAATAATTTCTTTATTCTTTATTTGTAATATAACATTATTTACTATTTTCTATGTTCAAAACATATTGAGAGAGAAAAACAGTTTTATGATGTTTCCTACTTATTCACATTTTACATCAGAGATTTTATTCCTTTTGTTAAAAAAGACAAAGTTTCTGCCTTAAGAAGCTTACATACTAGTGGAGGAAGATGACAATAAAAAGAATATAATTCCAGATACTGAGGAATACTATACAAAGGGATAAGGAAAGAAAGAAGATTGCAGAGGTGTGAGTCGGCTATTGTAGATTGGATGATCAGGGAAAGTCTCAAAGAGAGATCCAAGCAAAGGAGTTGGAGAAGAGCCTTAGAGGCACAGGTTACAACAAATATAAATGTCTTCAGCAGGGACAAGCTTAGAATACTCCAGTAACAGGAGAAAAGATCAAAAGGCTAAGACACAGTAAGAAAGGAAAAGAATGTCTTGAGATCAAGCCAAAGTTGTAGGTCAGAAACAATTCATGACGGGCTTTGAGAAAAGAAACTTTAGGTGTGATAGTAAATCACATATAGAGAGGGGATCTGGTTTATATATACTTTGTAATGCTCAGTTGGGCTGCTGCATAAAAAAGAGGCTCTAAGGGAAAAAGAGTGGAAGACAGGAGATTGTTAGGAGGTTATTGATGTACTCCAAGGAAGGGAGTCCACGTAGTGCAACCATAAAAAATAAAGATTTTATAGTTTATCAGAGAAACAGTAGAGGTAGTGAGACATGGTTGGATGTGAGACATACTTTGAAGACAACGTTGCAGATGAGGTTCAGGCTGATGGCTTGAGGGTAGGTGATCAGGATAAGAGAAATCAAGGATGACTAACTTAGTTTGGATTCCCCGAAAAGTAGACCCTAAGAAAAGGATTCGATTTCAGATATTTTTAGGGTGATTTAGTCTCATTAAACACATGTGAAAGAGTGAGAACAGTGAGGCAAGGAGGGAAGATAAGGCAATAGAAGAATGTGTTAATTTGGGGACTTGATTCTGTTGGGATCTCTGTGGAATGTGCAGAATGCCTCTGAGAATTAGCATATAAACGACAAAAGATAGGGCACTTTACCCAGCATATTCTCTTCATCAGTAATTGGCAGAGGTACTTTGGGATATTCTCTGCCCCCAACAACATATTCTCCATACTTCAAAACTGTTTACTCTGGCCAAATGGCTACAAGAAGTCATCTGATGTTTTTTGGGGCAGGAATTTGGGGCTTCAAAATATTTGGATCTCTAGTGGGGGATGCTGAGAAGGGAGACAGGAGAGGCACAGATTTGGAGAAAGGATAAATGAAGGTTTCAACTTCAAACGCGTTAAATAGGCGGTACATTAAGTAGGCAATTTGGTGTATGATTCTGGTGCTGCATGTAGAGTTCAATGCTAAAAATACAAATTTTCAAGTTATTATCTCATCAATGGTTTTTCAAGTAATAGAGCTAGATGAGATCAACTATGGAGAGAATGTATATAGAAGAGAAACATCACCAGAGGACTGAGACTAGGAACAATATAACATTTAAAGTTAGAGACATGAGGAGAATCCAGAAAAGGAGACTGTCACATCAACGAAGGCAGGAGAAAGTTAGGCAAGATTCAGAAGCTACACAAACAAAGCTTTACAGTAACGTATGCAGATCCCCTGATGCAATCACCCTGACAGACCGAACTTAGTCGACTACACTCTCACAAAAGCTTTCTTCCTCACCTTTTATACTCCAACATTGTTTTTTTTATTCATAGAACACACCAATACCTGAGATTACAAATTATTTTTCTTTGTTTTTCTATGATCTTTCTTTTCCCCTCTAGAATATAATTTCCATGAAGGGACAGACATTGTCTTGTTCACTGCTGTCTTGTGCCTAGAATAGTGCTTAGCATCAAGTACACACAGCAACATCTAGACTGGCTGACCACTCAGCTAGGTACCATAGCCTAGCCAAATTGACACAGAAAATTAACCAACACAGTAAGGTAACCAGAGGAAAGGAAACTTGAAAAAGAATCAAAAGGAAATGCTAGATATCAATAACATTGTCATAGAAATGGAATGTCTTTGACGGGTTCATCAGTAGACTGCACAGGACAGAAGAAAGAATCAGTGAGCTTGAAGACAGGCCAATAGAGACTTCTCTGACTTAGAGAAAACGAGAAAAAAAGAATGAGAGTAAAAAACTCAAGATCATACAGGAACTGTGAGACAGTTTCACGAGTTTAATATAATAATAATTGGAATACCTGATGAAAGAGGAAAAAGAAAGAGAGAAGGAGAAATATTTGAAATAATAATGGCTAAGAATTTTTGAAATTAATGACAGTCAACAAACTACGGATCAAGGACTCTCAGAGAAAACCAAGCAAGACAAATACCAAAACATCTACATATATTCATGTAATATTTAAACTTTAGAAAACCAGACAGAGGAAATCTTGATAGAAATCAGAGGAACAAAAAAATATACACTTTACCTATGAAGAAACAATAATGAGAATTACTGTGGATATTTAATCAGAAACCATACAAGCAAGATGAGAGTAAAATGAAATATTTAAAGTATTGATGAAAACAAACAAGAAACAAAACCACTCACCTAGAATTCTATATCCAGAGAATTCTCCTTTTAAAGTAAAGGAAAATGGAGACTTTCTCAAACATATATACATATACACACACAAACATACACAGCTATAGGAGTTCATCACCAGTAGAACTTCCTTGCAAGAAATGTTAAAAGAAGTTCTTCAGGGAGAAGAAAAATGATGTAGGCCAAAAACAGATCCACATATAAGAAGATCATCAGAGAAGATAGGTAATTGAAGTAAAATAAAAGTGACATTATTTTCTTATTCTTGAATGACCTAAAAGGTAATTCTTTCTTTAAAATAGTAATAGTAACTATGTTGGGTGATTATTGTATATGAATAAATGGCAGGAATGTGACAGCATGTCTTACAACATGAGAGTGAAGAACTGAGAATACATTATTATAAAGTGCCTTCACTACCCGTGAAGTAGTACAATGGTACTTGATGATGGACTAAGATTAGTCAAACATGTATACCAGAAATTCTAGGGTAACCCATTAAGATTTTTAAAAAGAAGTAAAATTAATATGCTACGAAAGGAGAAAAAATGAAGTCATATACAATATTTGATTAAAACCAGAAAACACAAAAAACAAGAGGAAAAAGAAAAACAAAGAATAAACGTAACAAGAAAACATATTAGGTATTACTCCAACTAAACCAATAATCATTTTAAATGTTAAAAGTATAAATACAAACAAAAGATGCAACTAATAGAAAATAATTACAAATATGGTAGATGTTAAAAATTTGAGTGGTTTAAATACACCAATTAAAAGACAGAGATTGTCAGAATGGATACAGAATGGATAAAAAGAAACAAGATCTGACTATATATTGTCTACATGAAACCAATTATAAATATAAAGAATCAGATAGGTTAAAGTAAAGGGATGGAAAAAGACATATCATGTTAACACTAAATAAAATAAAGTTGGTGTTCCTCTATTAATTCAGATGAAGATTTAAAAAAAAGAAAAGCTATGAGGGACAACAAGGTACATTACATAATGATAATGGGATCAATTTGTTTAAAAGATATAAAAATTCTAATTGTGTATGTACCTAACAATAGAGCCTTAAAATATATGAGATAAAAACTAATAGAACTGCAAGGAAATATAGACATATCCGCTTAAATGGTTGGATACTTTATCATCCCATTTTCAGTAACTGACAGAACATGGAGGCAGAAAATCAGTTAGGATATAGTAGACTTGAACAGTGCTATTAATCAAATTGATATAATTGACATGTCTATAATACCTCATTTAAAAACCCATAGAAAGTTGCAGCACAAAGAGTAGGTCTTAGCGTGTGCAAATTAAAAAGTAATCATTTAGGTGGTTGGGAACCCTGGAATTGAGTGCAGAATGTGATAAAACAATTTAAGTGTATTACAAATGTGTGCAACAAACTCACTGAAAGGGTTGGGAAAAAATTACTGACCTAAATAACTGAAAACAAAAGAAACTGTATATAGGTACTGCACTCTCCTTGATAATGTTTCTTCCCATGCAGTGTGGGTTAATAGTTCTGAAACTGCTATACATGTATACTGGAACTGAACTATTAAGTAAATGATTGGTGCTTGATGGGAGTCAGGTTTCTCACTGTTGGCGTGGAAGTGAGGGGTAAGCAAGGGGAGGGTCTTGGAATGACCCATTTGGTAAAGGATTAGAATGATTGGTATGAACTCATGTTTAGCTCAATACAGATGTAGATGATTACATATAGAAATATTTATACATAAGTTTTGGTTAGGATTAACATACATATATATATACATTTCCTACTCTATCAGTTCCTATTCAAACACCCGGTAGCAATGAGTACACCTAGACAAAGATCTTTGTTTCTAAAGCCATTCTCCAATAAAAAGAGACAAGGTTGATTGAAGAACTAGTTGGTTCTAGGGCAGGGGAAGAAAATATAGACACAAGAAGAGTCTAGTATATTTTATAGCACCAGTAAGTAAGAAAGTGCTCAACACACACACACACACACACACACAACGATTGTGGTATGTCAAAGGGACACAGGAGCCAACTGAAGGAGCTCCCAAAGGCTAAATCTGGAAAAACTAAACAACAAAATAACATAGTATTGGACTACAACCCACACTATAAAATAAATATCCATGAGTCTTTACTGATATAAATTCTAAAAATAAATAAATAAATAAGGGAGAAGGAACAAATCTCCCAGGCAGAAGAATTCCAAATAATCCGTGTAGTGACTCTGCACTCAAGGAGGTGGAAGATAACTCTGTACTCCTTAAGTGTGAGCTGTGCAAAGTGACATCCTTCCAGAAAGTTATGAAAAGGGGGATAAAAAGAGTAACTTTATATTGTAAAAACCTGAAAAACTACCTCAGTTAAGGGATCAAGGTCAAGAGCAACAGTGACGGGTCATGTTGATAGTTTGTATCTTTGATAGAATATCATGAAAATGGCATTTGATATCTCTGGTTTCCTCAAAAAATCCCATAACCCCAGTTGAACCACGAGAAAAACACCAGACAAATCCTACTGAATGATAATCCACAAAATACACGACAAGTAATCCTCAAAATTGTCAAGGTCATTAAAAATGAGGAAAGTCTAAGAAACTGTCACAGTGGAGAGTAACCTAAGGTGATACAACAGCTAAAAGTAAGGCAGTAAGTATCCTGGATGAGATCCTGAAACGTAAATAAGAAATCTGAATAAAGCATGAATTTACATAATAATAATAATTTATCAATATTGGTTCATTAATTATGACAAATATTCTCTACTTATGTAAGATATTAATAATAGGGGAAACTTGTAGCAGGGTATGTGGGAACTCTGTATTATCTTTACAGTTTTTCTATAAATGTAAAATTGTTCTGAGAAATAAAATGTATTAAAAGTAATAAAATAAGTTGGCGAGATCATTTGAATGGAGACTCTAACGGAGCCAGGGAGTAGCCAGAGTGAGAGAAGCAGGATATCTACGCTGAAAATTTACGAAGCTTTGTCAAAGTGGAAAGACTGATATTGAGACTTTAAAAGTGATGAAGTTATTGGTGATGACAAGTTCTGAGCTATGACCACAGAGGCATATGGATGACACAGTCACCAAGAACGTTGTCTGCAGTTTGATGAAGAGGAAAGCAGTCAGAGATGGGCTAAAATCTTCAATTCACGAAGCAGTGGATGAGTGCCACAAGGATGGAGTTTTAAAAGAAAGAGGAGAAAAGGTAGGGAAGAAGCAATGAGGATCAAAGACTAATAGCTATATAACCTTTAGATATTTTGCCTGAAATGTGGGAAAAAGGAAAAAATAAACGGGAAAATATTTGTCCACACTTGGAAGAAATGCAGTAGAAAGTGTGTTACTGGGCCATAAACAGTTTTCAGTTAGAGCAGGAAGGTGATGGGAATATGGAGTGGGAAACTCGATAACTTTAGGGTATAAATGGATTTCAGGTGATTATTAAGGACGTGAGAGGCCTGGGATTCCAGTGGTGAGAGAGAGAAACAGTGAGGAAATGCATGATGAAATTAGTTTTGATGGTCTTTTAGAGAAAGACAGCTAAATTCTACTTTTAGCCTTAGGGTTGGTGGTTTTGCAGGCACTTTGTAGTGGTGACACAAACAATGAGTTCAGTCACAGTGGCCGGTGGAGGGGTTATCTGTAGGCCTCCCTGAAACCCCACAGAGCTACATGCAGCTTTATAGGCCTAATATGTGTGTATAAGTGTATAAGTGTGCAATAGAGAAATTGTTATATTCTCTTTATTTTAAGGTGTATATTTTAGTTTCATCGTTTTAGTTAAAAGTGTCAATACGTGTATAACTATCAATTGTAATGGAAAATAGAGCCCCTGAAAACATTAATGCCTAGTAATATGGTATCCATACGATCGCCTCCCCTCCCGAACACACCCAACTTTAGCCTAAATATCATAATTTATACTCATTCAGATGTATTTCAGAGATGACTTTCTAAATGAGTCTTAGCATAGTTTAAACTTCTTATTTTCATACAAATTACATTTTTATATTTGGTTGTTTTCCTTCTACTTTAGAATGATCCTTTTTTAGGTGCAGTAACAATATTGTCTGACAGAATGAAAACATGACGCTTGAACTGAAATCAAAGGGAGTATTTGGTGCTGTGGATATGAGCAACGGAGTTGCCATTTGAGATAATCGATAAATCGGGAAGCTTTTTATTGTTTCAAGGAATGTTATTAAGGAGAATTCACAATTTTTTTTTGGCATAGAAGTTCACAATATCCTGTTAGCAATGTGACTTCATTTTTATTTATTGTTTGATATAAAAGAATTACTTCTGAAATTTGTTACTAGGCACCTTTATACTCCAGTTTCTGTTAGTAAATTCGGAATTTGCATCAAGCCCTTGCAGGATCCAGAATTTATACTAATTTTACTCACATATAGGGAAGGAAATTGGAAACTGAATTGGATCTGTTAAGGCTTAGATAGCCTTATTTTTTTTTTAACACATTGTATACTCAAATATTGACTAAATACTACTTTCTGAGGGGAAATGAACTTGCATTCTTAATTTTCATTGCCAAAGTACTTCTGTGTTATTATGCATTTTAAAATAAAATATATGAAAATATATTAATGTTAATGAGACACAAAAAGGGAAAATGTGTTTGCAAGTTTTGTGATACCTAAATAATATACAAAAAATTTTATTTTACAGTATTTAAATAGCACATATCTGAGCATTCTGCAAAATATTCCAATACAACTTTAATTCGATTCAATAAAACTTGTACTACTTACTCTGTGATAATAATTAAAATGCTAAAAATAAGATAGAGTTTGAAGTTGAAGCTTGTTCCAGATGAATTAAGATTTAAGAATACAAAAGTGGTTAGAAGGCAAGAATTAGGATAGAAGTGTTCACTAGAAAACTATAATCACACTTTTTTCATGAAGAAGGCACAGGTTAAGTTGTTAGAGGATCAGTCCACTTTTGAGGGAGCAGAGCTCTAGGAATTAGAAGTCAGAAGACTCAAGGGAACCAGAAATATCAGAAAGATGGCGTCAAGGGCACAAAACATTAGAGCGAAATTTAGATTGTGGTGTTACGACTGGAAATTATCCCACAATTTGCATTTCCTTAATGACAAATGATACTGTGGCCCATCTTTTCATATGCTGATTTGATATTTGCATATCTTTTTTGGTAAGTCATATATTCATATCTTTTGCCCATTTTTCAATTGGGTTGTTTGTTTTGTTATTGTTGAGTTTTAAGACTTTTTAATTTTTTAAAACATATTCTGGATACAAGTTATTAGATATATGATTTGCAGATATTTTCTGATTAGTAGCTTCTCTTTTCATTCTCTTGAGAGTCTTTCACAAGGAAAAGGATTGTAATTTTGAAAAAGATCAAAATTTATTGTTTTTTGCACTCATAGATTGTGCTTTTGATGTTTCATTTAAAATCTCATCAACAATCCAGGGTCAAGCAGATATCTACTTCTGGAAGTTTTGAAGTTTTGCATTTTAAGCTTAGGTAAATGATCCAAAGTAATCCATTTGAGCTGATTTGTCAAAGTTTTTTTTTTTTTTTTTTTTGCGTGCAGACAGTCAATTGTTCCAGCACCACTTGCTGTGAAGACAATCCTTTTCATTGAATAGTCTTTGCACTTTTGTCAAACATCAATTGACTATGTTTGTTTGGGTCTGTTTCTGTGCTCTCTCTCTTCTGTTCCATTGGTCTGTGTGTCTATACTTTTGCCATTAACACAGCGTCTTGATAACTGAGGGTTTATAATCTGTGTGTCAATCCTTCTACAATTAACACAACGTCTTAATAACTAAACTTGGGTAAAGTGAGTCTTACAATTTTGTTCCTATTTTTTCAAAATTGTTTTTTGCCATTCTATTGTCTTTCCATATAAATTTTAGAATTAACATCTATAAAATCTTTTCTGGAATTTTGATTAGGAGTGCATTGAATCTACAGATCAAATTAGGAAGGCTTGACAGTTTAACAATACTGATTCTTCCAGTACATGATTACAGAACGTCTCCTCATTTGTTTAAACCTTCTTTGATTTCTTTCATCAGTGTTAATGGTTTTCTAAATATAAATCCTGTATAAATATTATTAGATTTATATCTAAGTCCTTTTTTTTGAATGCTACTATAAATAGTATTGAGTTTTAATTTCACATTTCAAATATCAATTCCTGGTGTAAAGGAAAGCAAATAAAATTGCATAGTGTGACCTTGATAAACTTACTTATTAGTTCTAGAAAGGTTTTCTTTGTAGATTCTTTGAGAATTTCTCAAAGGCAATCATGTCAACTGTGAGTAAAGACAATTAAATTACTCCCTTTCTGACATGTTTAACTTTTTTTTCTTGCCCTATTGCACTACCTAGGATCTCCAGTAAAATATTGTAAAAGAGTGATAAGAGAGGATATCCTTGCCTTCTTCCTAATCTGTGAGGTATATTATTGTCTTACGTTTCAAATTGGCAAGAAATAGACCCCAATTATTCAATTAAACACTAATCTAGGTGTTACTGTGAAGCTATTATGTAGTTATGATTGATACCTACAATCAGTTGACTTTAAGTAAAGGAGATAATCCTCAGTAACCTGGGTGGGCCTAATCCAATCAGTTGAAAGACCTTCAGAGCAGACTTGAGGTTTCCTGGGAAAAGAAAATATTCAGCCTGTGGACTATAGTATCAGGTTCTTCTACACAGTTTCCAGTCCGCCCTTTCTGACAGCATGCCCTCTGGGTTTCAGACTTGCCTAGTGAGTCCTCACAATCATGTAAAACAATTCATTTTAGGGTAAATCTTATAATAAGGAAAATATATTCCACTCGTCACAAACGAAATACACATATAGAATGGATGATATAGAACCTCTAACACTGTTGCCTGTTTGAGTAAGGGCTATTCCCTTTTCTATTATATATTCATTATACGAACTGACATAAAGCCAATTCATATATACATATATATGGAGATATATATATATATATCTATCTCAATGATTTTTTTTCCTTTCTGGATCCTGATTGACACAGGAGTATACTACCTCCATTAAGTATTATGTTAGCTAGAGGTTTTCAATTTATGACATTTACTAGGCTATCTATGAGACATTTTAAGTTATGGATAATTTTAGAGCTATTTAAAACTTATTCATATATTTAACTTTTCTATAATTTACTAAATCCCATTGTAATCATATTTTACTTTATAGTCTCCATCTATTTTTGTAGCCATGTATGACAAGTCAAGTTAGATATAAATACATTTGAATAAAGGTTCTGAATCGTGGATAGCTAATTACATTTTACTAAAAGGCCAGCTACCTCGTAGAAGCTAAGAACTTCAACCTTTAGCTGTGATCAGAGCTAGTCTTCACTGCAAAGATGACCACTTCCTGCAGAGGCCTTAGCACAAAAGAGGGATAGCAGGTTTGAAATAATCAAGCAAACAAATAAAACATAATCTAAATTAAAAAAATAATTGTAATCAATTTTAACATATATAAAATCTCCAGCATGGACTAAATATTTTCAACAGAAATAGAAATATTCAGTGCTGCTTTGTAAAATTTCTTAGCATCTGTTATCATTGGGTCATCCCTAGATTATACGGATATGTTCACTAAAAATAAGCACAATTTTAAATTGCTGATTGTTGATTGTTTTCTAATTAGTGATAGTAAATATGCATAATTTTTAATTAATACAGCATATATTTTTTATATTAAGCCATTAAAACATTTTTTATCCATTTTAATTGATATGGCAGATTTAGAAGACTATTAACCAATTATTGTTTGGTTGTCAATGTAAAAATTACACATTTTTGGAAAAATGGAATAAACCTTACTCAATTAGGCAACAGGGTTAGAAATTCTATATCCATATTTTACTTGTGACCTGAGTGGAATATATTGTCCTTATTATAAGTTTTGTCCTGAAATAACTATGATTCACATGTGCTTATGGATTCTCATATATCTTCAGCATAATACAGGTGCTTTGTACATTATTAACCCAGGAATTGGATGCGGTCCCAGTCTCAAATATTTCAGGATTACTACTGGTCACAGAAAGACTCCTTAAGATATGTAAGTCCTCTGAGGAAAATCGTTCATGCTTAAATCCCCATTTAAAATTTTCAAAATTGTTTTTCTTCTGTTTTACAATACAAAACAGCAAAGCTGTGTGATATTCATCTCTTGAGATAAACGTTTTCTTTGGAAGACAGTATTTGAGGTTTGGCCAATACTTTATATCTTCGACTTCTTTTGCTTAAGTTGTACTTGTCTTACTGCTTTGTGATTGAACTATGCATGAGAATAAAAAATCTACTCATCTCCATTTTATCATGGAGATGAAGTTTCTCTAGAATTCCCTTACTGGGCCAGCCAGGTGGTGCAGCAGTTAAGTTCGCATACTCCGCTTCAGTGGCCCGAGTTTCGTTGGTTCGGATCCTGGGTGCAGACCTACCCACAGCTTATCAAGCCGTGCTGTGGCAGGCATCCTACATAAAGTAGAGGAGGATTGGTGGCAGATGTTAGCTTAGGGCTAATCTTTCTCAAAAAAGAAAAGAATTCTCTTACTAAACCTCCTTACATTCAAATTTTATTTCCCACTATTTTTGCATATCTTTATTTCTCCCCAAACTAACTACCAGCTAATTCTTACACACACCAAACATATTTCTGCTTTGAGGATTTGTCACTGCCATTTCTTATACCTTGTACATTTAGATTCTCAAATATACTCACTTCTGCTCCATTCCGTATTCAAATTCTCTCCGTGCTACCAGAATCAAATCAAATGTAATCTCATTTCATACAGCATCCTCATATGTAGGGGGAGCAATTATTCAGCTGTTTTATCTATCACAGAACTTTTCAATTTCATTCCCCATTTGTGTCCTACTTCTGACTTATTATAACCCTCCATATATACATTTCCCATCATATACTATAATATTCTTCAGGGCAGAGTCTCCCAAATTGCATAGCATATTCTACTGCATATAATAGTTACACAGGATGAGTGAAAATAAAGTATGTATAGCTGTTTCAGCTAGATTGTTTGTGTAATTCATGATAAAATAGCTCTAATATTCAGAGATAAAAGAAGCTCTAATGTACAGAGAATTATGGCATATGAGTTGTTCATAGAGCATTTACTTCTAGGGCACAGAGAATTCTCTTATATGCCGTGCTTGTAATTGTCTTCATTTCTAAAAAAAGAAAGTGTAGAAAAAGTGCTTTAAGATTAAGAATCTTAATCAATTAAAATTAATTTTTAATTAATTAGCAATTAAAAATGTATAGATTAGAGGGGCTGGCCCCGTGGCGGAGTGGTTAAGTTCGCGCTCTCCACTGCAAGCGGCCCAGTTTCATTGGTTCGAATCCTGGGCGTGGACATGCCACTGCTCATCAGACCACGCTGAGGCAGCGTCCCACATGCCACAACTAGAAGGACCCAGAACGAAGAATATACAACTATGTACCAGGGGGCTTTGGGGAGAAAAAGGAAAAAAATAAAATCTTAAAAAATATATGTATATATAGATTAGATATCTCTGTCTTTGTACTAATGAAATTTGGTCCAACGCTTTTTGCCACCTTTCACAGCTGTCAGTTGGTCAGAACTAGATTATTGTCTACAGCCAGAAATAAGAAGTTCTTCAGTAGATTTTTTTTTATCACAAGATTTTAGCTGAAAAAACAACTCCCTCCTCCCCAAGAAAACTCCTCCAGAAAACAAAATGAAACAATACAATAAGCATGTCCATGATTCAGATTTCACTTGGTTAAAATAAAATTAATAGTTTTCTTTGGAATTCCAATGTATGTTTCAGCAAGCCCTTGGTGTTTACACCAGTTTGTGCCAATGTGCTCAAGAGGGCTATTTCCACCACATTTACACTCACATCTCTCTTTCCCACAAACAAGGTCTCTTCTATTGCTTTTTCTCTGGAATGTTTCTAATTTTTATTCTTGACATACAAAGAAAAGAAAGCAAAACTTCACTGCATACGGTATTCCAGTAGAACAGACATGTGGTTTAGGAGAGTAAACATGCAAGCTGTTTTGTTTGTAACACTCTTTGTGATGAATTCCTCAATTTTCTCAGCCATTTTGGCCACAGTGGCACATTGGAATGTGCACTGAAAAACTTTCCAACGTTCTCTTTATTTCATCTCCTAGGTCTGTTACTTATAACCCAGTGCCCATCAATATCTAAGCACAGCATTCTTCTGACTTTGCTCATCTATAACAATGTTCCTCCTCTAGAAATTCTGTAAATATCTCTCAATACCATATAACAGTTCTAGGTATGATGAGCATTTCTGTAAAAGCAAATAAATGCTGCAGCACAAAATCACCCCCCTGTGATCTGATAAATGCTTTTGAGGATTGGGTTAAATTTATTCTCATTGGGATTTGTCTTATAGATCATACGATCTACTTTAGAGGAAATACAGAATCGCCAGTAGCTATCAAGGACATAGATTTTTTCTTCAGGCTTCAAGCTATGTCCACTATTAGTCAATGTCAAGTAAAAAGCTGTAGTATGAGATAGAGAAAAAAGGAAATTTAGTGCTTTATTGCTGAAACAAATACATGACAGAGTACTTTAAATATGTTATTTACCAACATTGTTCTTACCCTCTGAAACCCAAAATGAGATAAAAATGTCTTTATATTCCATTAATGCCATCATTACCATTTATAAATGCTTTTTGTTCCCACATAAAAGTCCTTTATTTTTTCCTGCTATCTATCAGGAACTGAGTTACGAGCAGGGAATACAATATTAAATAAATAATTTCTTTGCCTTCTGGAATGTACAGGTCTAATGAGAAAGATAGTCATATAAGTAAATAATTGCTAAAAGGTGATAAATACTTTCTTAGAAGCTTACACGTGGATTATGAGAGATTAGCAAGGGATCAATTCCTTCCACTTTAATAGTATAGGGGCAAACTTGAGATCTACAAGAAAAACAGTGTGGTGTCGATTTTGCGCATGAAATATGTGAAGTTTTTTAATAGATATTTTGAAATGCTTATATTTATATGTATGTTTATATTTGAGTGTGCGTGTATGCCCATATGTTCCTGCTGTTTGATTTACCTGTAAGCAGGGTTTCCATATATGCAAAGTTGTTGCTGTTCCAGACAGTTGGCTGTCTGCATTTCCCATTTTAAGTTCAACAGCATCCTGACATCTCCTACTAGAAGAATCCAATGTGTTCCTACTGCTGTTGGAGCTTTGAGAGGAGCCATCAAGGCATTCTTTCAAGATTTTTCTCTAAAAAGGAGACTGATTCTGGTTGTTTATTGCATCAAAAACTATATATTCAGTAGTTCCTTTCTTTAAAACACTGAATAAAATGAAAAACTACTGCTAAGTTGTTAAATTTTGATCCTAACTTCCCAGTATCATTTTATTCTAACAGTGGCCTTGAATGCTTTAACTAAGGGATAATTAACAGTGGAAGTTCCAGATTATGTAACGGTGATCTTTTTCTGGATGATATATACCCTCAAATCTTACCTTACAGTTAACCATTTCCAAAGTTCTTGAAGTGTCAATCACAAAAAATCTCCACTTTTGAGGGGAAAGCAGCAAGATATAGAAGAAAGAGTACTTATCCAGGTTCAGATCCTGCTCTGCTTGTGACTAGATATATAATATTGATCGATTTGGTTGAACTTTCTGGACATCAAATTATCAGGAACCTTTTTTTCTCTTTGAATATGGCGTATGTTCATACTATGAGATTCTAAAGAAGAAATAAACAAGTCCTATACTGCCATCAGTAATGTTCTTTTCCTCTGTACTCTTTTTGATATTCTAATTAATTAAGTAGTTCCTGATCATTAGCTTTCTTGAAGCCAAACTAAAATTATGACATGGCGTTTTGTCTACTGCCTTTCAACCTCTCTTCTACTCTACTAATGGCTTCCTTTTCAAAGGTCTTTCCATATATTTTTTGCTGCTTTATATGTGTCTTTCCACAGTAATATATATCTTATAATGTTCACACAAAATAAGCAAAGGGAATTAAACAAACCAAATATAGGCATCCAATTAAATTTGAACTTTAAAGAGTAACCATTTGGTGAAAATGAATTTGTGATTAAAGATTATGGCAACTAGTGTTGGTAAGTTTGTCACTGAATTGGTAAATCCATAAAATGATAGTAATAGTATAAATTCAAACTCTCTTGAAAATCAATTTCATGACTGTTTCTCAACAATAGAAATGGCTATGCAATATGACCTCAATTTGCTCATAGGAATTTATTCAAAATAAATAATTTAATTGAAAAAAGATATATCTGAAGATATTCATTGCCACATTGTTAATAATATATAATATAAAAATCATAAATGTACAAAATGCTCAACTAATTTTGGCTGATTAAATCAAAGATGTGATGTACCCATTTTGATGTAAATGTTATTATGGTTATTATGATTACTCTGAAAATGATAACTGTAAGGAGAATTGGTAGTGACAAAATGTTAGGTAAAAAAATTCAAAATTACAACTGTGTTCCTAATGCTTTTGTACAAAATTATCTAAAGTTAGTAGGAGAAAAAGTTTTTAAAAATGTATCCATGTGTCAGGTAATGTGATTGTAAACACTTTTGTTATTATTCTTTCTTTTGTTTTGATATATTTTAACTTAGTTTGATATATATTAAAGCCATGTATGGAGAAAAAACGGAATGAGATATATAAATACGCCTGGCACATGTGCCTGACTTCTAAGCTCAGGATAAGCTCCTTTATAAGTCTATAGTAACACAGTTAAGGGCACTAATGAGTTTACAATTAACACATAGTTTTTTAAACTAAAATACTGATTATAGAATGTAATGAAGCCCAGCAAGGTTGATTTTCCTCGGAGACAGAGATGGCCTTGCTATTTTTTCCAAAATTATTAGGTTAGTATTACCACGAAGGAACAAGTCTAATGACAGATATCCTGATACCACAGATATCATTAAAGCACTGATTAACTAATTGA
This sequence comes from Equus asinus, assembly GCF_041296235.1. Taxonomy (NCBI): domain Eukaryota; kingdom Metazoa; phylum Chordata; class Mammalia; order Perissodactyla; family Equidae; genus Equus; species Equus asinus. The sequence goes on from NC_091790.1 coordinate 176,018,495, forward strand.
CTGATTTTAGATTTTGCTAAAATCATGTGCATTTTCTACTTGCATACAGGCCTAGTTCCATTTTAATTCTTTCTTTGTTTCAGTGGCCAGTGAATCGGGTATTTTGAAAAGTTTTGTGCAGATCTGTGTTTTGTTTGCATGAACAGAAGGCTATTTAAAAGACTGAATTTCATAACTAGATTTAAGATACTATCTGAAACATAACAGCACCTTATGCGGACCACATTGAAAAAGAAGCAGGGGTTATTTTTGCCTCATAGAGAATAGTTAGTTTTTCTGATTTCACAAAACACTAGTATATAAGATTGTGAATATTTTTAACAAAATTGTCCCAATTTGATTTTCAGGAGTTGCTAAGTCTTTTCTTTGTGTGTTACAAGTGGAGAAGCTAGCAAATTAATAGTTTACCTTCTGTCATCTCTAAATCAGTCACAATTTAAGGAACTAAACTAAATAAACTAAGTAAAGTTACCCCAATTCTCCAATCTGAGAGGATAAGGGAAGGAAAAATATACAGTTATCATTTCATTACATATAAATAGAAATAGTGATAGAGATAGAAATCTCCCTCTCTCTTTTATTCCCTCTCTGTCTCTCTCTATATAATATATACATATATATGGGTATGTGTGTGTATATATATGCATACACATATATACAAATATGTATATATGCACACACATACATATATATATATTTCTGTCCAGGCCGCCATAACAAAATACTATAGCATAGACTGGGTGGTTTAAACAACAGAAATTTATTTTCTTACCAGAGGCCAGAATGTGCTGGCAGGGTGGGTTTCTCATGAGACCTCTCTTCTTGGCTTATAGGTGGCCACTTTCCTGCTGTGTCCTTACACAACCTTTCCTCTATTCTTGCAGAAGTGTAGGGTAGGGGGAGAGGTAGAGGGAGCAGGAGAAAGATACCTCGTGTTTCTTCCTCTTCTTATAAGGACACCAGCCCTGTTGGATTAATGCCTCATCCTTATAACCTCACTTAAGCTTTCTTATCTCCTTATAGGCCGAATCTCCAAATACAGTCTCTTTGTGTGTGTGTGTGTGTGTGTGTGTGTGTATGTACGTATTTTACCGGTCTGTTGCTAGGGAAAAGGAGATGGGAAGACAATATACAAATTTAAGTAACATCCAAATAAATTGTGACCACACCAAACTTTAAATCCTTGTCCCATTTCAAGCATCACTAATCTATTAAGCTCCCTTGCTGCCATGACGCTAACTGGGATAAGAAGACAGTCATAATCAGCACAGATTGGACACATTATCATTTGATTTAGGCCTCACCCCAATTATACTGTAAATTTCATTGCTGTATTCTGGAAAAGTGCCAGAGAACAGAAATCTATGTGCTGGAATTTATCAGTTTTCTTAATTGGCGGTACAGTCCATGAAGCTTTTCTAATTCTGCCAATGAAGAATGATATCCCAGGGGCTGGCCCCGTGGCCGAGTGGTTAAGTTCGCGCGCCCCGCTGCAGGCGGCCCAGTGTTTCGTTGGTTCGAATCCTGGGCGCGGACATGGCACTGCTCATCAAGCCACGCTGAGGCAGCGTCCCACATGCCACAACTAGAGGGACCCACAACGAAGAATATATACAACTATGTACTGGGGGGCTTTGGGGAGAAAAAGGAAAAATAAAATCTTTAAAAAAAAAAAAAGAAAAAAAAAAGAATGATATCCTGGCATATGAATTAAAGAATTAGCGTTAAAAGCCTTTAGTTGCAATTTTCTGTAAATATTTCCATGATTTTTTATGTTAAAAGCAGATTTATTTTTACTGATCAAATGGTACTTTTGAGAAAGATGACTTTCTGGATCTTTAAAAAAAGAACAATCATTAATGAAAATTCAACCTATTGCTCAAAAAGAAAAAGAAAGTGATATAAGAAATATATATTGTATTGTTAGTTAAAATAATTTCTAATTTCTACTGAAATCACTCTATTCTTAACGTGATTAATTTTAAATAATGAATTCTAATGCCAAATTATACATTGTTTCTTTGAAGATAGGGCAATTATTTCATCTCTTACCAAACTACATGCTGTTATCTTAAAACCTCAAGTGGGCTTTTTTCCAACATACACTATGCTATTGAGAGCAGTGACTGGCAAGGCATTTATTTAGTCCCAATTGCTTTTTCACTTGGGTGGCCAGCTGATATCTTGTCCATATTTGAATATGAACAGTTAAAGTATAAGTCCTCTGACCCTTAACTTTAGGATTCTAAAGTTGAGTGATATCAGAAGAATACCAGGAAAAGGATTTTCCATTTATGCTAACATAGCATTTTGTTCATTTTTCATTGTAGAGTTTACCATATTACATTCCATTTATTCTCTTTTAATATCCCTTAAACTCTGTGTTGTTTGAGAGCAGGTAGGATGTTTTATTCATTTTATTCCTAGTCCAGAGATTGGCATGCCATAGCTACTTAATTCTTGATTCAAAAATGAACATAAAAAATTTCTGAAATTTTGCTAGGAACTTTTTCATCTCCGTTTACACTTATAAGATACTCATGAGTATGTAAACGGAGACGAAAAAGATTGCTCACATTCAAATTAAATCCAAACAATATTAAAAATTTTGAAGGTTCAGTATTTATCTCCTTTTTCCTTCATGCTTCATTGTGAAGATCAGTGTCAATCTAGATTCATCATAGCTCTTTTTAATTACTTCCGTGGTGCATCCCAAATGAGCTTGTCATTCAAGAGATTTTTGCTGAAAGAAATCACCTTAGATATTAATTGCTATTTTAACAGTACTCTTTGTTACAGCCAGGCCAAAGATGTTAAGGTAAAGTAGAAAGCATACTCCCGATAAAGATTTCACTTCTGACACTTTCCCCAAGCAACAACATCTTTTCTACCCCTCAGAGATCACAGCTGCTACAACCAGGTCCCGTGCTAGAGGGATTCTAAAAGAGGTCACTGATTCTCTGTCTACCTGGGCTCTGGATCTTGCTGACTTAAACCTATAATGCCTGACTTTCCCTGATTTTCCTGCAGTAGTCTTATTATTTACCTACTCCTCTTTTCCTGACTGATACTTCAGTTTCAGTCTGCTTCTCTTGATTGAGTTACCTGTGGAATATTCCAGTCCTTTCCTGGTTACTCTGCTCCATCATCATCAATATAAAAGTATAGCAGTTGAGGACAGATATGCATGATATCATCTGTGTGAATATGTAGCCATCAAACCATGGGAGTAAATCATAGAGACTACTGTCTTCTTTTCTTTTGGTTGAAAGCAATATTATCACTACGTTTATCTTTGTGAAGCTCATGTGTGAATTTTTAATTTTCCACATCAGAGCTTTATATAGAATTTTCTAATCACAGAAGATTAGAGCCACAAGGATCTTTACATTTTCTCTTTTTGAATGTTTTTGTGTGGTAAATCTTTCAAGAAACTGGAGAAGATAAAAGTAGAACTGCATTGACTGAAGTGAGGTGATCAGGGATCCATACAGCCTAACTTCACATCATCGTCTTGGCTCTGCTCGACCCTCCGTTGGTCACTATCTTGTTCAGTCTGAATAAAATCAATATCTTCTCTGGATATTTTACATCTGAAGAAAACTGAGGACCAGTGAGATGTAAATTAGTAGCAGAACTGAGACTGAAAATAAGATCTGATATATCAGGAGGTGTATGCTTCTAATGTACAATCTATGAATGTTCATATAAACAGCTATTTTAAGCCAATGTCATTGGTCTGAATTTCCATATTACTCATCATCCATCATTCTTCCTTGTTCTCTCAAGCAACAACGTTGCTACCACAACACCACAAAAAGCAATTACTTAGTGCCAAATTTTAATTGTCTAATAGGATACCCTAAGGAATATTGTACATCGATAGAACATCAGATATAGTCCTGATAAAGATACATTAGCTTACATATGTTCAGTACTCTACACTTAAAAACAAAATAAAACCTTTACATTATTTACCTTTCCTTTTCTTGTAACAATTCTGAGAATCAGTTACTATTATGCCTATTTCAAAGATTAAAAAAAATCTCTAAATCATACATTTTGTAAGTAGCAATATTTAGACTTGAACTCAGAAATGACAAATCTCAACGCTCTTGCCAGTATCCTATATTATTCAAAAGCCATTCTTCTTTTTCTTTATATGCATAAACATGCACTTGTACACAGAACAGTGGAATCTCCCAGAAACTTCTCCTCCATCCCACTAATCTCAAGAATTAGTTTCAGTTATTCAAGATGAAAAAATTCTGAATATCTGCTGTACAACTTTGTGCCTGTAGCCAACAATACCATAATATATACTTAAAAATTTGTTAATCTCATGTGGTATTCTTACCACAATAAAGACAATTTCTCTTCTTAATACTTGTTATCCAATGGAGAATACAAACTATGAATAAAGATTGTATTCTTAATCAAAAAACAAAATAAATTTTCATTATTTTTATGTGCTATGTCCTCATTTCATAGAGTAACACCATATTGTCTCTCTGATATCTGACCCACGACATTCACACTTCAAGAACTTTGCAAAATGCAAATGCCCTTCAGATAGCCCTCTAAGCTGAGATCAGTCAGGTAATACTCAGTGTGTGTGAAAAGATATTACAATAGACTTTAAAGGGTAGGAAAATGAGAATTAGATTTCAAAGGTGGGATTAAGGGAATATTGACAGCATCAAAAATTCACTGCATCTTCTAAGATTCTGTCTAACATTGATGGCGGTCAATGTAATAGAATTCCTTTCTCTTAGCTTAATAAACTCATAATTAATGTAACTACTCACTAGAAGATATAAATGATGCAAACCCATAAAAGCTGTCAGATGTAATCATTTCACACACACACATACATACAGACACACACACACACACTGATTTTCTGTGTTAAATTCATGCTCTGGTTTTCTCAAGCAACTCATCTAGTCACTTCTGTCCTTAAAAGCACCTCTGACTTCTTTTCCTTAAACTACTGTGATTTGTAATTGGTGTTGATATAATCATGTGGCTTTATTTCTATGAAAAAAATGTTTGATGCCAAATTCACTTCCCATTTTGATTCAAAATTGAAACATGGTCTTATGTGGCCAAAAAACTTCACCAGTAATCATTTTTTCCCCACCAGAAATGTGTGGCTAGGATAATTAGCAAAGTGCAAGAAGGTTAAAATATGCACTTCCCTATTGGGTCTTTGCTCCTTCGGTTTTCTGTGAGTTCTTTATATATTAGGGATATTAGCTCTTTCTAGTATAGGTCTTGAATATTTTCTCCTAGTTTGTCAGTTATCTTTTGACTTTATGCTGTTTTGTCATGTAAATACTTCGTTTGTTTTTTATAATGAAAAAAATAACTTTGTCTTCCTGTCTGAAGAATGAAAGATCAAGTCTCTAAATAAGTAAGAAACCAATCTAGAATGCACTGTATGAGATTGTGGGGGGAAGTCATTCAGTTCTTGTAATTCAAAGAATATAGAATCTTGTCTAAACCTTTATTATCATCTCATTTGGCAAATGTGTCTGAATAAGACACTTTTTTTCAGAAATAAAATGTGTTTTTAACATTTATGTAGCTAAAGTAAATCTGTAAGATATACCACATTTCTCCTATAGATTTGTTTAGATGTTCTATCTTCTTACTTATTTTTTCCACTTGATCTGTCTTCTACTGAAAGAGCTGATTAAAGTCTCCTGTCATTAGTGACTTTCTTCCTAGTCCCTTGTAATACTTGTAGTTTTAATTTCATAAAAGTCATTATTGTGTTATTTGATGGATAAATATTCCTAAGTATGCCTATGTTATTCCTATATCTCCACTGAAGATAACAGATTTTAGCATTAAATCATGTCCTTCTCTGACATCTTTAATGCTTGTGGTCTTGAACTCTATGTAGATGTTAGAATCTCTATACCTGCTACCTGTAGTTCCTATTTGCCTAATACTTTTATGTATTATCTTTTAAATTTAGACCTTCTGAATTACTTTAATTTACATGTGTCTCTAACAGATGAGCTTTATGGATAAGTTTTAGATGAGTTTTATCTTGGGGGGCATCACTTCGCTAGATGAAGCTTATCATATACTATAGGAGTTGACAAACTACATCCTGTGGGCAAAACATGGCCTACTACCTACTTTTATGAATAAAGTCGTACTGGAACGTAGTCATTTCCATTTGTTTACATATTGTTTTTATCTGCTTTCACACTAAAATGGAAAAGTTGAGGAGGTGTGACACAGACCATATGGCCAACAAAGTGAAAATTAATTCCTATTTGGCCATTAACAAAAAAAGTTTGCTGATCCCTGACCTAGTAAATTTCTCAAGGCTGATGGGTGCAGAAATTTCTAAGTTTTTGTGTGTTGAAAGTTGATTTAATATAGCCTTGATATTTTAATTGGAGCTTAGATTGACTGGATGTTAAATGATTGGTTCATACTGTCTTTCATTTATTTTTTATTGTTTAATTTTTTTCCTATGCTACTCCATTTTTCCCTTGCTTTGATGGTGGCCTTGAAAAGTCTAGTGCTGGTCTAATTGTTGTGGCTTTGTGCTTTATTTTATCTTCTTTGCCTGGAGGCCTTGAAGGATGCTATCTTTATCTTTGAAATCCAAGGGTTTTTCTCAGGTGATGTTTCAGAGTTGATAGTCCTATATTATTTTTTTCTATTTCTAGAAAGTTTTCTTGGATTCTGGTTCTAAGTATGAGCTGTTACATTATTTTGATTTTCTTCTTCATATGCTTCAAATAATGAAAATGATCATTCCTTCTTTTCCTGTCTTCTATTTCCACTACTTATTCTCTAATATATATACAATATATATCTTGTATACAATATATATCATGTAAACAATATATATCATATATACAATATATACACATATATAAATAATGTCCTACCTTTCATTTCATTCTCTGGTTGTTTTGTTGTGTTTATTCAACCTTATTAAAGTTTTTAAGTTAATTCTTTTTTGAGTGTCATGTATTCATCATATGTAGAAGTAATTTTTCTCCTTTTCTATCACATCTCTTTTTGAGTTCAATTAACTTTTCTTTTGACTTCTCTTTATTTTTATCCATTCTGCTTTCACGTTTTTGAAAATGTGATTCAAGATGACTCTCCATATTCTCATGTGAATTATTTCATTCTGCTACATAGCATTTCTTATGGAGAGGGGGAGATTTAGAGTGTGGAATTGTGTTTCCTTGTTTTCTGAAATAGTTCCTATGGACTTTATTTTCCCTTTATTGATTCTGTGATACTGGTGTGTTTTATAGAATTCTTAGCTTAATAGTACCCTTTTCTGCCAGTTTAGCATAATACAAGCACTTTAGTGATAATTTTTTGTCTGTCTGATTGTTTTGTGTGGTTGACATGAGTTGGCCACAACCACAGAAGAGTTGCCTCTGATTTTGTGGTTTACTTTTATTTTGAAAGACCCTAAAGTTTTCATTTTTTACCTTTCCCTTGTCAAAGAGTGGTTATTCTTTTCATTTTGCTTCCTTTTTTTAATCTCTCAGAGCTTTGTGTTTAGAAGGAAATCCTTGTAAAATGTTCCTGTCCTTTAAGATCACCTTTGGCTGGCATACCTCTGCTATTTTTACAGCAATTTTCTGGGACTATGTGCCTATTCATATAAGCTAGTTTACAACAAAGTTTCTGTTAATATAGACAAAATGGTTAAGGTGCAATGCAGTACAGGAAAGATAATTTCTTACCGATGAGAACATTAAATACGTGTATTGATTCTCATGTTATATAAATGCAAATTCTTTCCAGTTAGAAAAAGTGACTGAATCCATGTTTATGTCTTCAGTTGTATTAGTCGTGTACCACCTGCATTCAGTGGACTTGCTTTAATAATCTGACATGCTCTTGATTCTGGCAGGCAGCTTCTTTTTTAAAATATGATCCTGTCATATTGTTTTGCCTCTCTTCAGAGCAGTCCCATTATATTGTGCATTGGGTAGCTACGATGCTCTTTAATAATGAATGTTTTTAACTCTATGGTTAAAATGATGCCTGTCTAAAGTTGTTTGTTTCCTTGAAGACAATCCATATTGATAAAAAAAAATCCTTGATGAGATGCTGAAGTACACTCTCAACAAATAAAATTCTACTGAAATAAACACAATTAGGATAGTAATTTGCAAAATACAGTTTTCAGATAAGCCACATTTAAAAGACAACAATGCAAGACAATTGCATATGATTAAAGACTTCAGACATTTTCTCAGACTTCGTTTCGAGTGAATTCTATCTTTACACACATTATTGACATTTTTTAAAGGGATATACTTGCAAAAATTAAAACCCTGAAAAGGTGTATTCATAACTTTTCCAGAAGGTGGCCACTTTTCATTAAATATATGTCTGATTTAAATATATAATTTATTTTTTAATATAATAAAAACGCTCATGTATTTGAGTTTTATGATAAAACAAATCAAGTTTATCAACACATCTGTCCCAATGATGTCCATTAAATAAAACTTAGATTTATTAATTTAGTGTATTAAACATGTATTCAAAATGCTGCATAATTTTATATGCCCAAGAGTGCTTAAGTCATCCTCTACGGTATAACTGACAGTGACTCCACTGTCACATGTATGTCAAAACCAAATTCACAGGGTACAAAATACAGTACTTTTATAACAATAATAGAAGATCCTGCAACCACAAACCTAACCACCAGAAAGGAATTTATCTTATTTTTGGAAGTAATTAATTAAACTTTATTAGTTGCATTTTCCACATATAGATTTATATATTAAAGCAATTTTATATTATTATTTGTACAATTATGTTGTTTTTCTCTCCCCCGATTATCCATCCAGAGGCCTCCTTATTCAAAAATAGTTCTGCTTCCTAGAGGACCGCCTGAATCTGCCGTTCTGCCCTCCTACCTACCCCGCAGGTCTTTTCTTCATCTTTCCTTCTGTCTGTCTCTCTCTCTCCCTTACTCTCTCATGCGTCTTTCTCAATCATTTCTCCTTCAGACCCAATACCTTTTTCTTTCCTCCTCTCCATATTTTATAACTAAATTTCATTTAAAGTTATCTTTGTGTGCAGTTCCAACTGAGTATTGTAAAAGAGATCAAGACAGAGAAGAGATCTGAAAGAAAGGGAAGGATACGTGATCATTGTTTCCTGATAATCTACCTTACATAATAAATGATAATTATAAAAATACCATGGAGAGATAAATAAATTTAAAATAAGGACATATCTCAAGTTTTTTTTAAAAAAAAACAAACTGAGGTCAAAAGCATGATAAAAGGTGGCATGAGTCAGATCTATGTTAAATTTGATGTATTCCAACCCCATAGAAAAAACAAAGTAGAAACATCTTTATTTTTCACACAATCCACTTCAAAGTAAGTTTTTCAGGTAAAGAGGGGCTGCATTCATACCAAAAATCTGCCAGCAGTCAATTGTGATTAGATTTTTATAGTCTTAGTTAATGCAGTGAAGCTTGTATTAGAAACAAATATTGGGACAATTAATAAAGAAAAGCAGCCTTTCCTTACCAATGGCCATTCAATGAATCAGTATTAATGGACTTGAGGATAAGTCACAATTTTAGGCCACTAAGTAAATTGTTGTAAATCGTTGTTCTCCAGCTTATTATGGTTGGACATTGCATTTACCTGGCCCTTGGGGTGTTTGTGTTGTCATTATTCTCTCTTTCATACATATGCTTTCTATCAATGATGAAATGATCTTATGAACAGCATAAATAAAGAGCAAAACAAAGTAATCCCTCTTATATATCAGCCACTTGTTAACTAACTACTTCTCTGATTTCTTTATTTCTCTCAATTTCCAGTTAAGCTTTGATCAGTGGGTATGAGATTAAAACCTGAGATAAAATCAACATAACACTTTATCCCATGATAAGAGCAAGAGTTATTTCATAGAGCACTTTTGTTCTAGCAACATATATCCAATTTTATTTTCTGTCACTGTGATGTATACATGCTTTGTTCTCTCAAATTGAACCCTTATACCTTTGCTAATGTAGAGCCTGGGGACTATAGTTAATAATACTGTAGTGTATGTTTGAAAGTTACTAGCAGAATAGATCTTAAAAGTTCTCATCACAAGAAAAAAGTTTTTATATATGGTGACAGATGTTAACTAGACTTCTTATGGTGATCATTTTGCAATGTACACACATATCAAATCATTACGTTGTACACTTAAAACTAATACAATATAACATATCAATTATACCTCAATTTAAAAAAAGATTGAAGATTTTTGAGAAGGGAAATCTAATTATAGTGAAAATAAAATTTGATTTACCCATCAAAAAAACAAAAGAAAATCAGACATGATAAATATATGGTTACATTATGTACAAAATTGGTTGAGATATATAGTGCAGTTTAAAATATATGTAGTACTAAACTATATGAAAATGATGTGAAGCTGAAAGCAGTAAATGAATTTCAAGTATTCCAAGGTTCTACTCTATTGTAGAACTGGTAAAACGAATTGTTTTCATTGACTTCTATATTCAAGAATGCATGTTGTATGTTTTGAGGAATGGCTCCCAATAGGGATATTTGACCATACTGAAGTGATTTTTGGATATCACAACTAGGGGAAGGGTGTAACAGGTATCTAGTGAGTCGAATCCAGGGATGCTGCTAAACATTCTACAAGACCCAGGGGCGTTGCCACAACAAAGGATTACTCAGACCAAAATAGCAACAATGCCAAGACTGAAAAAGTCTGCTGTAGGGTAACCACTAACTTATAAAAAAAGAATGTATAAATAACAAATAGACTGGTAGAAAAATATGATGATAAACTATGTGATTAATAAAAATATGACAGGACAAAAGAGAAACACAAAACAGATGGGTTAAAAAGAAAACAAATAGGAGGATGATAGATATAAACACAACTATATCAGTAATTAAAGTATATGTAGATTGACTACTCCAAATAAAAGGACTGAGATTTGAGACTGTGAAACTAAAATTAAACTTACACATAATAAGAGGCACACTCAAAGTATAAAAACTGAGAAAAGAGGGACACAAGTGGATAAAAAAAGACATATAATGCAAACACTGACCAAAGGATATCTTTTTTAGCTATACAAATTTCGACATAGTAAATTTTAAGGCAAGAGATGTTAACAGAGAAAAGTGGACATTCTGTAGTGATAAAATAGCCAATCCAGCAGGAAGATACCACAATCTTAAGTCTACAGGTTCATATTAAATATCTTCAAAAGATATTAATCATAACTTGGCAGAACTAAAAGGAAAAATAAAAGAATCTACAATAATGGTATGAGATATTAATGCATCTCTCTCAACAAAACCCCCCAAAACTCATTTGTTAAGTTCATAAAAGATCTCATCAACACAAGTGGTCATCTTGACCTAATTTACAAATATAGAAAATTTCATTCAATGATTACAGAATTCAAATTCTTTTCAAGTGCATATGGATTGTTTACCAATATCAACAATATGCTGGCTAATAATGAAAGACTCAAAGACTATCAAAGTTTTGCAATCATTCAGAAGTTGTTTTTTGACCAGAAAGAAATTAAACTAGACCGAGACAATTAAGAAACAAAAGAAACCTCCTATTTCATAGACAATAAACAATAGAGTCTTATATAATCCAAGAAGTCAAGAAAAATTTACAGTGGAAATTATAAAAAATATTTTGAGATTTTGAATATTTGAATAGCTTTTATAGTTATGGTAATGTTCTGTCCCTTGATCTGGATTCTTATTATATGAATGTATTAGATTTGTGCAATTTATTATGCTTTATATTTATGATCTGTGTACTTTTCTGTATATGTACTATATTTGAATAAGAAGTTACTAAACTAGTAAGTGTAGCCTCAATATCACTTCCTCTAATTTATGAACATAATTTAACATTGTCATACAAAATTAGTGAGAAAAAATTGCTTTTATTCTATGTAATACATTTTCATTTAATGTAATTATATTTGGGTTAATAGGTACCGTTTTACTCTTTGGTTTTTGTTAGTTTGTTTTCCTCACCTGTTTATGGTGATCTCTTTCCTATTACCCTTTTCCGGAGTATTGAATTTATTATTATTATAGTTTCCTATTCATTTAGCGGCTGCACTAAAGAATAAAATATTATCACTCACTTAGTACAATCCAATGTAAGTTAATACTTTTACTACTTGACAGATAATACCTCAGACTTCACATAATTTACTTCCATTTATTAACTGCTGTGTTATTGTTGTTGAGCATATTTGTTCTACATTTACTTTATGCTCCAGATGACATCATTTTTACAGTTTTTTAAATTCAATATTGATTTTGTATACCTACATTTCTACTCTTATATGGCTTTTTATTCCTTGCGTTTCTCTGTTTCCACCTGGGATCATTTTCTTATGCACCAAGAAATCACTATAATACTTTTTCATGCAGCTGGAAGTTGACAGTGAATTCTCTGCTGTTCCTTGTCTAGAAGTGCCTATATTTCACCTTCGTGTATTTACAGCTTTACGATAATTTGTAAGTGTAATTGATGTAAAAAAGAAAACCTTGCACAAAATAAATTATATAACTTATATGAGTTTTGTTATACATATATACTCCCATGAAACTATAATCACCATCAAGATAAAAAATATTTGCATCACCTCCAAAGTTACCTTGTGCTCAGTTGCAAGCCATTTCTTCCTCCACTTCAGTCTCAAGGAAACACTGACTTCCTTTTTGTCACTATAAATTGTTTTTCATTGTCTAGAATTTTATATAAATGGAATCACTCAGCATGTACTCATTTGGTATATCTTCTTTTACTTGATCATTTTTACTAAAATATGGCTCCAAAAAGGCAAGGATTTTTGTCTGTTCTCTTGCTCCACTGGCGTATTCCAGAAACCAAGTGATTACCTAGCACAAAAACTGAAACTTCAATAAATATTGTTTAACGAGGGGTTGTGTGACTTACGACAAATTCCCTTCTGAAACTGAATGAGATCTTGGACTCAACAACCCAGTGGTCTAGGAAGCCACAACCAACTAAGTACTCTTAGCAAATGAAAGGAAACCTAATTGTTTTTTCTGTAAGTTAATGACATATGATTCTTTTTTAGGTCGAATGTACTATTATTATAAATTTATTAGATGGAAAATATGAAAGCATATATAGCAACCACAACAGTAAAACTCCTCTAATATTCTCCAAAGTATGAATAGCTGTTTTTATTACATATCCATGCAGTACCCTTGTACTATGGAAAAGATGGAGATTTTTGGCTTTTTCTTTTTTCTTAAATACAAACATCCATATGAATGTCCACAAGATAATGCTCTGTCCTTTTTAAGTTAAGAAAATAGACAATAAGAATTCTTTATTATTCCCTAAAACAGTGTGCTATTTTAAAACTATATCTATATGCTTCCTTTGCCCATTGCCCTCTCTCATCTTTCATGATTTACAACTCTCTTCTCATTTACCAAAATTCAAATTCATTGTTTTCTTTGTGAATATCATTCTGATGATCAAGCAAAGTTTATTTCCTCTTCCATTGCCATAATTTTTACATGCTGATATTATTGTATTTAGATATTGTGATTGTCTCCCCACCATATTTTAGGTTTCTTTAGAGAAGGACTCTGTCTTATTCATCTTTAGATCTTCAACATCTAGCATTACCTGACATTTACTAGGCTTTCAAGAATATTCTTGAATGTATAGCATACCTAGTCAGAAGTAGTGGATTATTTTCTTTTAGACATTTTGTAGTTTAGAATCATTCAACTTCAGACATTCAGACATCTAACTAATATCCAGACACTGGGAACAGACTCTCACTTTATAATAGTTGGCAGATAGCTAACAAAAACTCTCATCTCCGGGCCTCGTGGTACCTCTGGACCCGGCAGTTCTATATCATTCTTACTAGGCTTAAGACATGGAGTTCTTCAGCAAGCCTAGAGGCCATGCAGCCAAATTCATCTGAGCACTTGCCTCTTCTCTCTGTGCCTCTGAGGAGCAATTTTCTGAACCATGGTATCAAGACTAAAGGATGTAAGGAGAAAGTGTGCCCATCTTGTTAATGCTACCTAATAAAATATTTATCATTCTCATCCTGGAATATCACATTTTGAAAAAATCATTCATCTATTTAGTATAGACACAACAGTAAATAAGATAGACCAGTTCCTTATGCAATGAAAATTTCATTTATGTAAAGACAGACAATTATTTACTATAAGTGTGATAAGTGTTGCACTATGGAACTAGAGTTGTCTGTGGGAGGTAACCGACCCAGTTAGATGAAAGAGATCATGAAGAATATTTTGGAGGTGGTAATGTCTAATTTGAGATTTAAAGGATGCATAGAAAATGGATAAAACTTGATTGTATTGTCACATGTAAAGATAAAGTTTCAAGAAAAAGAAGCAGGTAAAGTTGAAGGTGTTAGGAACACAAAGTACACTGTAACAGGACTGAGAAGAGAGACTAGAGAGGTAACAGGGGCCAGATGTGAATGTTTGATACTTAGCCTAAGAGCAATGGGAAGACAGGAAAAAGTCCTAAGACGTCTTGAGGTTTGCATTTTAAAAATGCTACTCCATGTGGAGGGACAAGTTAAGAGTGCCACAAAATTGTTGGTGATGCTGACTAGGATGGGGGTTGTGAAAAGAAGAGAGATTTGAGAACAAAAAAAATTAGAAAACAGGATCAGTAGTACCTGTTTATCAATTGAGTATGAGAATGAGGAAGAGGGGCAATAAATGGGAGAATAAGTAATGGTGACCTGTACTCCAGCAGGGACACTTAGTACTTTCATTGAGAAGGCATACGAGAGAAGCAAGGTGATCAGTTAAGATTTGGATGAAGTTGATATGATACATTCAAGAGGAGATGTCCAATATCAGCTGGATATATGAGAAGCATATCTAGTTGGTAGAAAGAAATTTGGAAGTTAGACATATATAGTAAATGAAAGCAGTAGGTGAAGTGGTTGAGATGCCTAGAGAGTACAGAAAGTGAGAAAATTTGAAGACAGAAAGTAGAAAGCTGAGGAACACCAACATCTATTGTTACGCCAAAGACACAAAGCATGCAAGGTTCAGGAAGAAGTAGAAGCCAATGAAGAGTAAGGAAAACCCAATGAATGTAGTAGTTTGGGAGACAAGGGAAGACAACGCTTTCAGAATGTGGGATAGGTCAAAAGCATGTGCCAAGCAGTCCTATAATCACATAACATCAAAACATTCATTCATATCTTCAAGAAAACAAAACTCCTTTGAAGTAATGACCTAAGATAATTTTGCTTTCTCAGTATTTTCAAAACTGCCCCCAACACAATTCTGGGAAATGAAATCAATTCTTACATGTACATATTTTTTAATCAAGAAGACAGTCTGTGTTACAAACAAACAAGCAAAAGCACAAACTTATTTTTCAACTTCCCCACAGATGCTTAACTGCAAGAAAAAATCAAGCTGATTTCCAATATTTTGTAACAGAACGAGAAAAGGCAGGTTTATATTTATGTTCTCTACACTTTTTATTGCTTTCACTGATTCTTTTTTTTCTTTTCCCATTTTTTTCTCTCTATGAGTTGAAATTCAATTTAAAGCAAGGTAAGGATGAATGAAGTATTGGACCCAGCGAGTGTACCACCAACATACTCAGGGTTTTCAATGACCAATTTTTCACACTGTTTGAAGGGAGTGAAATGTTAGTATTCATCTCACATTTGAAGTAAGCTGAAAAAGCACAGTTACACTTTTCAGTCTGCTTGTTTTTTATTTGAAGTATAAACTCACAAACTGTAGTTACAGGGAGGACTACGAAATGCACAGAACAGGAACTAGATTGTTTTTTCTGTTAAATGCGGGATCTATGCACTAGGCATCTACCTAAAAGGTTTTACTTGGACTTCAGGATGCCATCTATTTCAATCAGCGGATTGATATTCATAAAAGGTACTGGTGTCCCAAACAGATGTTATGTGGAGGCAAGGGGAGTGGGAGGACTAAGCGTTTCTGCTTCTTTGTTCATATATCAATCCTTTGTGTAAAAACAAGCTAAACATGGCATTAGTCTTAGCTTCTGAGTCCTGGAAGAGCTTAGCCAAAATAAAATAGGAAAAAAACCTCATGGAAATATTTTGGACTCTACTCTGCAACCTCAAATATCTCCTACCCAATTTTCCTATAAACAAGTGGGGGAAAAATGTTATAGCCCAATTATTATGTAGCCTATCAACTTATGAAGATAACACAAATGGAAAAAAAAGTCTCCTCAACTTTATCAACAAACTGATGGGAGCAAAATAAAATGCTGTTTCTCTTTCCCTTACCCATCAGAATGTGTCCTATTCAATTTTTTAAAAAAAATCTTTGACTATGGCCATTTTAAATGTGCTTACTGCTTTTTTAAAGAAGTTTAAATAATCTTTTTTCAAGAAAAACATAAATATTTCATGACTGAAAAGACACTTTACCAGAGTACTTAGTTTGAAGTACAATCTATTTAAACAAATTCCTGAAAGAAACTGATCATTTCTCTGATTATTGAAATTGAGAAACTCAATTCAAGTCAAATCAAATTGCTTACAAGTTATCAAATATTTATTGATTTTCTATGGTACATATATGGCATAGGTCCAGGAAGTAGGGAGATATAAAATAAGGCAAAGACTTTGTCCTTCCCTCAAGAAATTTATAGTCTACTAGAGGAGAGAAATTTTTAAGGACAACTGACTAGAAAAGAACCAAAAATGGAAGAGGTGCCATAGCAATGTTGTCCTGATAAAGTATGCCTTTAGAATCTACACCTTCATTTAAGATAGATACTCACTGCTAACATTACTTATTTGTACAGTCTGAGAGGACTAATAAAATTCCTTTGCTCATTTCCAACATGAGAACCAAAGCAAATGGATATAAAATGTTCTTTCTGATGACACTGACATTGGAAAACTTAATTTAATGTAAGAGTGGAATGGCTTTGACAATCTCCATCCCTAAATCTAATCAAAATTCTAGAAATATCTCACCTGTGGGAAAGCTTGGATCTCCAGAGCAAGCACTCTTACCCAGAACTTTGCCTCACTTGAGGAAGGAAGTTAGATAATTCTAGAGAAGGAAAGCAAGTTGGATAATTACTGTCTTTAGGACACCAAACTGGGAAATGTCTTCTACCAACTAGATGGCTTGTCTCCAGTAGATGTCTTTGAAGGAAGGGGCAGGATACCAAGAGAATTCATGGAAAAACCCCTCCTGGAGAAAACACGAAGAGGTGCTAGGCATCACCCCAAATATCCCCCAGGTCTTTGAGCTCTTAAACACTGAAATGTAGCATTAAACCTATGATCTTCCTTCATGGAACTACTCACATAAAACCAATCACTACACCCTTATGGAAATTCCATGAACCATTTGTGGTCAATACTGACTTTACTCTCCCAAAGTCCATAATCTACCCTATATCAAATGCTATATTTTGTCCTCATCAGAGATTGTGCGATGGAAATACATGAAAATGTAAGGATACTTCAAAAAAACGTTTTGAAATGTAGATACTCGATCTATGAATACAAGTTTATCCCGTGGTGATATACCTAGGAAAATGAAAAGTTTAATATTAAAATTCCAAAGAAACTGAAGCCCAGAATTCTTATTTAAGGTCTAAAAATCCTCTATGAATTAACATGTAAAGAAATTCACTCTACCATTTCTCTTACAATGAGTATCTTCTTGACAATAGGAACTTAAGTTCAGTTTATTGTTTGTGTACAGCAGGACCAACAAAAGAACAAATAACTCTTCCAGGAGACAGCCTATGTGTAGAGGGAGGTCAACATAATAAACGTCTCAGGCTACTTAACTCTTAGTTAATTCTTTCCTTTCTTTCTGAAGGATGAATCATTTAAGCAGAGCAATGCTCTTCCTAAGGAGATCTCCCTCTTTGAACTCCTTCTGGAATTTTCTAATCACGGTTACAGTGAGGAATCAATGACTAGTCTCCAAATGGAATTTCCACCATGCTATGGCAGGGTCTATGACAAGCATGTCCATGACTCTTAGTTAGATCATAGCACTGTTGATATTCCAGGTCCAAACTGAGAGGATAAATGTTATAGATAGAATTGTGTGCCCCCATAATTCATATGCTGAAGCTCTAACTCTCAATGTGACTGTATTTGGAGATATGGCTTTTGAAGAGATAAGATTATATGAGGTCATAAAGGTGGGGCCCTAATCCAATAGGGACTGATGTCCCTTTAAGAAGAGGAAGAGGCGCGAGAAATGTGCAGGCACAGAGAAAAGTCCCAGCTAGGACACAGTCAGAGGATAGTCATCTGCAAGACAATAAGGAAGGCCTCAGGAGAAATCAAACCTGCTGCTGCTTTGATGTTACACTTCCAACTTCCAGAACTGTCAGAAACTAAATTTCTGTTTTTTAACCCATCCAGTCTGTGTTATTTTTTTATGGCAGTCTTAAAAAACTAATACAGCAAATATTTGACTGTCCTTGGAAAATCATCATGTTACACGAAATATCAGAATCAGTAAGCCCTTCCACACACCAGATATGTGTAGGGCAAGTTTTCAAAGACCTAGATCAAGTCCAAAGTCTCGTGATTTTGTATTATTAATCTTCAATTGATATAAAATTTATATGTGTGAAATATACAGATCTTAAATATTTGTTAATAATTTGGGCAAATGTGTACCCCCATGTAACCAGTACCTTTATCCAGCTATAGAATATTTCCATGAATAGAGAATGTTCTTTTGTGCCCCCTTGAAGTCATTTTCTGTACCCCATAGTCAACCACTAGACTAATTGTTTTTATTGCCAGAGATTAGTTTTACCTGCTCTTGAACCTTATGTACATGAACCATTCAGGATGTTACCCCTAATATCTGAACGTTTTTGCTCAACTTTATGTTTCATGATTCATTCAAGCTATGTAACAGTAGTTCATTCTTTATCATTGCAGAGTAATATGTTCACAAATGAATGTACCAAATTGTCTTATCCATTTTCCTGTGGTGTACTTTAGTGCTCTTCCCAGCTTTCCTGATATAAATTCACTTGATTATTATTTTTCTCTTTATTTCTGTGCTAATTTTTTAAATAAATTTTGTATTCATGCTTAAGAATGATGTTGTTTTGTGGTATTTTTTTTCTTGTAATGTCCTTTACAGGTTTTGATATTGGGTTAGGCTGTCCTCATAAAATCACTTGAAACTTTCTACTCCATAAATTTCCTGAAAAACAAGTAAGATTATGTAAGATTAGTATTACAATTTCCAGTGAAACCAACTGGGTTTGTTTTCATATGGGAAGGTTAACTATGACAAACTTAATTTCTAAACAGATAGGGGTATTTAGATCTTTTTTTTCTTGTGTCAATTTTGGTAAGTCAATTTTTCAAAGCATTTTTTCATTTTTTTCCAAGTTGTCAGAAATATTGACATCAAATTGTTATCGTATCACGTTATTATACTTTTATTATCTGTAATTTCCTTCCTGGTTCTGGTAATATGTTCTCTCTCTCATTTTCTTGAAGAGTCATTTTAAGGAATAATATGTCTTATTACTCTGTTAAAAGAGTCAATGAAAAGAACCTGGGATTGTTGTATTAAGTGATTGGATTTGAAATCAGTGCGAGATATTAAGTGTATGGACTACTGGTAGCCCAAGAATTTGACGTTGTCTAGACAAACTGCATTCTTTCCGAGAAAAAGAAAAACTATGTATAATATGGGAGCCTATTGACAAAATGAATTTCTTTCCACAATTTGCTTCTAGGCCTAAAAGTAACAGAAATTATAGCCATGTAGATTGTATTGCATTTTTTATGTCTACTGCTTACCTTCTACAAGTACAATATCATTACCACTCTATATGTATAAATATATCTGTTGTCTTTTTGATATCTCGCCTGCACACCCAGCAAATCCTTCAAAACCATTCTAGGTCTCATCTTCCCTCAAGGTCTGCAACACAATATACAGTTTCTCTTTTGGAAACTTTTAAAATATGAAGTGGACTAAATTAACCCAAAAACGCGTTCTAAGTTTTGAATAATGGCTCAGTAATTAAAGCATGAAGTTAAAAATATTTGGCTATAATGAGATCTACTCATATCTTCACGAATTTATTTCATCGTTTCAAGTGAATACGATAGACGGATCATTCTTTTTTTTTAAAAAGATTTTATTTTTCCTTTTTCTCTCCAATGCCCCCTGGTACATAGCTGTGTATTTTTAGTTGTGGGTCCTTCTAGTTGTGTCATGTGGGATGCCACCTTAGCGTGGCCTGGTGAGCGGTGCCATGTCCTGGCCCAGGATACAAACTGGCAAAACCCTGAGCCGCCGAAGCGGAGCGCGCAAACTTAACCACTTGGCCACGGGACAGGCCCTGGATCATTGTTAATAACAATGTTATAGAGCAAAGTGGCACAATTTTGGAGCATATTTCTCATAGAAACATTACACATTTTACATATTGTATTTGTGGAAATAATGTAAATTGTGTTCTTCCAGGAAAGGAGCATGTATAACTTGGTAACTTAGTCACAATATTTTAGTATTTAATATTTTATTTCTCTACTATGACAGAGAAAATATCATTGATTATATAGTAGATGTTAGGAGACTTTAAGCCTTAAAGAATATGACTTTAAGAGTCTTGCAGAGCAAATGTATACAACAAAAAGACACAGAACCCCAAAATGCTCAATCTCATATTTCGAACATTTCATACAACAGACACATACTGTTGCAAAGTGACCTATATTGATGTTTGTCATGTACAACTAATAGATCACTTTTAGCAGATATGAGTAGGCTCTAACAGTTGGTGGACGAGACACTACTCAAAGGTCTAGCTTCCAAGTTAAAATAAAAGCATATCTAATCGGATTGAATTCTAATTTCTCTCCTAATTTTTTCAAGAAACTGTAAAAATAATTATTTAAATTGTTCTGTAATCTGGACAAGGTTCTAGCTGCCTATTGTTTAACTGTTCAGACCACATTTTTTGTGAATAATTTATTTGGTGTAAACAAGTTCACATGGTAGAGGCAGGCTCAGTGAAGCTTATTGTCTTGGGTCAACCATAGTCATAATCCTCCAATTCAAGATAACCCAGGAATTTTAAGGGATAAGTATGTCATTCCTGAGATTACAAGCTACATGGTTTCCAAGACTTTTATACTTTGTTCTCGCAAATGTAAAGACTGTCTTAATGATATGTTAAAAAATCCACTTATTTCCACTAAATCTTTCAACTCTTATTTAAACCATACACACACACAACAAAAAAATTTCTCATATCCATTATTTTAATCAAAAAGTCACTGGTGTTGATCAGATGTAAAGATAAATGAAGTACTTTTGGAAGCCATTTATGCAGTATGAGCTTTCTAATTAGAATGCTAACTGGATACCTCTCAGATATAAATTTCTGATTAAGAAATTAAGAAATTCGAGGATTGAGAAATCCTCGAATGCAACTTAAACTAATAAGTACAAAATACCGCACTGCCTACAGTGAAATATTTTAAAGTACATTGCATACCTCAAAGCATCTATCATATAGAAATACAATTTTTGAGTTTATATAGACTTGGAAAAACAGCTTCTGTCGTATAACCTATAAAACCTATAAAACCATAGCACCTATCAAAGGTGCTAGAAGGGCAACCATTTAAAGGACTGCATTTGGAATATATCGTGAATGAAAATCATGGGCCTTTAGAACTGATTTCTAGTGTTCCAAAGAGATTATGGAAACCTAAAGCGTAGTTTAGGCAACATGTTAATTCTTAAAATTCTTGAAGCTTACATCCGTTTTTTTCAGAGAATGCACCATGTAACTTGGAATGTTTTGAAGGCAATAGCTCATGAACAGAGGAAACATGGCAAGAATGACTAAATTCCCTTACTGCCCAATTTGAGAATGGAAGGAAGCAGTTGGCAACTTTGTAACTATCCAGTTCTTGAGATAAAGAAACTACCACAAGCCACACTTTGAGACTGTCTGGGTTAGATGACTAGAATCAATCTACATAAAATGTTCTATTACTCCACCTAAAGGACATGAAAATGTACCACAACCTAGGAGATTTTGTACAAGTTTTCACTCCTATTTAGAATTTCATGTTAGTTTTTTTTTTAAATCCCCCCAAATCTTACTAAACAGCGAAAATAGAGCAATAAAAATCTTAGTGTAATTCATTTAGTTTGACAAAAGTTTCCTTGAAGAAGGAGGAAGAAAAAGCTATAGCAAATACCATTAATTTAACTTCTTACTTAATTTACCTTATTAAGGTGTAACTTAAATTGTTTATAGACATTAATAAGGATTTTCTATTTTTCCCTTTCTCCCAGAAAGAAAAATAATAATATTGGATGCTGATAGCCTGTTAATGATTTCTCAGGGGGACAAACTAAATGCACTGGTAACACAAACATCCATACATTTCATAGGTTATAGAAGCATCTTACTATAGTTTAAATAGTGAACAAATTATCACATGCCATTGGGAGTGCCACATTATTTTATTAAAATGAGATTCAATTATTATTTCCAAAGTACACACATTTTTTTCAACCAATAAAATCAGTTGAAAGCTTCATCATTTGTGCAATCTACTCCAAAGGACACAGCGCTATGGCACATCTTCAGATGCATTTTTTGATGCATATTATCAGTAATTTTTGCCCCAAAGTGAGCTTTGAGATTCTAATAGTTTGCATTATTCTCTATATTCTCCTATTTTAAGTAGTCCTGTATCAGTCTCAGTTTCTTTAAGGATCTTTCATTGAAAATCAGTTCTTTAAGAATCAAGTAGAGATGGTCCATAAATACTTCAGAAGATAGTAGATTTATAAATTTTAATATACTACTCGAATTGACTAAGTCCACCAACTTCAATCCTCCTTCTTCATATGAGAACATAAAATGCTGAGAGGTCTTTATTTCCTGTAGTAAGCAATTAACCAATTACTTAGAAATGTACCCAACACCAAAGTGTCATTTTGTTCTATTTATCATAAAACATGAACATAAAATTCAGATGTGGCCTAGCTCTTCAATGAAGACAAATCCATTCCCGGTCTGGCATACTCTGATAGGGAGTTTAAACTAGTAATGTTAAATTCATAGCTTGGTCTTATGTGAAGGCTAAGGTAAAATAAAGAACCTAGTCAGAAAACCTCTTAAAAAGAAATATCAGCCCCAAGATGACCAGATTCAAGTGGTGTGGAGAAAAGGCAAATTGGTTCTGTCCATCTGACTTTCTTCAGACATTCAGAACATATCTGCTGCCTTCACACAGTTGAAAATCTTTACTGTACTTTCAGAATTTTGAAGAATTCCTCATTTTTATTTATTACTTTTCCTTTTTAACTTTTATTCCATCTTAAAATTAGCCTTTGGAACTTTAGAGTGTGAACAGTGAGAGCACAGGGAAATCAGGCCATCGATGAATTTTCCTTTCATTTTTATTTAACCAAAGAAAACTTCATCTAGCCTGGGAGTATATGGAAAGTTAATTAAGCTTCAGTATGCATCTCTCTCATGCTCAAAGCAAATATCACAACAAAAGCACTTAAATGATCTGCTTGGGAGCTTCGAGGGTCAGCTGCTACAGCCTTAAGTTTCAAGTCTCAGATAAATGAGTGTCACGAAGGAAAAAAGTAAAGTATCTTGCAAGAATTGATTCTCCCTCATATGTGAACAGTCTGGAGTTTATAACACTATTTTCTGGGACATCAGCAAGATGGCAGAATGGGAAGCCTCAGGCCCTCCTTCCCCCCTTGGAGACGTTGATTCAACAACAATAAACAGAACAATTCCCTTTGTGAGGAATTCATGTAACAGTTAAGAGGCTTCTGCACCCCAGTGAGCACAAAACCAGCCATATTGAAGCTCATAGGAAAATTTGTAGCATTTACTTGCTATTGTCCCTCCCCCTGGCTAAGCACTGCATCTTCCATCGGGAGAAAGCTCCCAGCTCCCAGCTTCTTCTTGAAAAGGGAAAGAGAATACTGAAACATATGTCAGATGTGAAGACATTTGGGAGAGCTGCATGAGGGACTGGCTTCTGTCTTGCCTAAATCAAGTCACTGACAGAAAAGGTGGCAGATTGAACGCTGCTGAGAACAAAGGTGAAGGTTTGGGTTATGGTGTACTCACTTGCCTTAGTCCCCTCCCACCAGTTCAGTGTGGAATGAGTGGCAAAAAAACCCCAACTCCTGGCTTATCCCTGAGGGGCAGGCTTCCAACATGCTGGCTTTTCTGAGGATTGCCTGAGGGACTGGTTTCTGTTTTGTCTGTCTTGGAGTGCTGACAAGACCCAGTGTACACTATGTGTACTGGAGGTCACTGAGAACAAGAGTGCTGGGCCACTTGCTGCTGCTCCAGAGGACCAGTGGTACCAATAATAGAGGCCCAGACAGCTCTGCATGTCCCTGTGCAGATGGGGGCAGAAGTTGGAATGATGCAGCTGGAAGCCAAGGAGCACCAAGGATTTCTGAGAGCCAACAGATTCTGGGAGGCAGGGAAAGATGCTTCTTTGGAGCCTTCAGAGGGAATATGGCCTGCTGACCCTTAATTTGGACTTCTAGCCTTCTTAATTGTGATAGAATAAGTTTCTCTTCTTTTAAGTCATATAGTTTGTGGTCATTTGTTACAGCATCCCAACGAAACTTATACCCTGCATAACGCAATGATTGTAAAACAGAGTTGATGATACACTGGAGGAAAGTTTTTGATATTATTGAAATAAAATTAGTATTCATTCAAATTAGATTGTTTTAAATTAAGATGCTAATTAAAATCACAATGAGACCACTGAGAGATTAACTCAAAAATATATAGTAAAAAAAAGGGAGAGAACTGAAATTGTGTCCTACAAAATACCTATTTAACACAAAAGCTGACAGGTTTTGGAGGAACAGGAATAAAAAACACATAAAAGATGTAGGAAACAAATAGTAAAATGGCAAAATGGCAGAGACAGCTTCTTCTTATCAGGAATTATGTTAAATGTAGATAGATTAAATGCTCCAACCAAGAGGCAGAGACTAGCAGAGTTGATAAATAACATCTATATATCTATATATGTATATATAAGACAGAGAGAGAGAGAGAGAGAAAATGTGAACCCTAAGATATCTTTAACTGATAAGCCGAGATGCCTACAGGTGCTTTTCCTGTTTTTCTGTAGTGCCTTTTATTTATCCCCATCATATTATTCATCAACCATTTTTGTAATAGCTTATTTCCTTTTCTATGTCATTAATTTATTAAAGATTTTGTCCCAGTAGGATGTGTGCACAAAGATGTTTATATATTTTTCCTTCAAAACTACTCAACTGTTCTCTCTGCTTATTATTTCCTTCTCCTAAATCCAATCTAAGGGAGGTACTATAGATTTTCTAGTCACTATCATGTATTTAAAAAATCTGTTTTTAAATTTCATTAAAACTTTCTATTTTGTGAATAAATTTTTTTAAAAGTTGCAAAAATAATACAGAGTTCCTGTATACCTATCATCTTGCATTCCCAAATGTTAACATCATACATTAGTATGCTATAATCATAAAAATCAGAAAACTAATATTAATAAATATTATTAATATATGTACGGGCTTTAAAACAATTTGCCACTTGCCTATGATAGCTTATTTCTGATTCAAGATCTGATCTACAATCCATTGCATCTAGTCATTATGACTTCTTATTCTCTTCTAATACTCTAAATCTTTGGTTGTCTTTCATGAACCTGATGATTTTGAAGAATCTGGCCAAATATTTTGTAGGAATTTTATATATTTGAATTTGCCATTGAAAAACAGAAGTTCCCATTAAACTCAAACAGGAAAATTGAAAGGTTGAGCAGGATTGGGGTGAGAGGTCAGTTTAGTATTACAGAAGTTAAGTTGGAACCCCTATAGATAAGTGCATTGGTCTTCTATGGCTGCATATTAAGTTACCACACATGGCAGATAAATATAAAATATGTTTATTATCTTACATTTTCTGTAGGTCAGAAGTCTGTGCACGGCTTAGCTGGAGTCTCTCCTTAGGACCTCATAAGGCTGTAATCAAGGTGTTGGCCAGCCTACTTTCTCATCTGGAGGTTTGACTTGGAAAGAATGTGCTTCCAAGCTCTTTCAGTTATTGTTAGAATTCATTTCTTGCGGTTCTAGGACTAAGAATCTCAGCTCCTGAAGGCTGCCCGCAGTTCCCTGCTGCATGGGCCTCACTATACGTCATCTCCCTTAGAGCAACTTACTTCTTCAAAGCCTGCAAACGAAAGTCTCCCTCTCCAGACTGCTAAGACAGTCTTATATGAAGTAATGCAATCATGGAAGTGTTATCCCGTCACCTTTCCTGTATAACATGACCTAATTAAGGAAGACATCTCACCACCTTTGCCATATTCTCTTAGAAGCAAGTCACAGGTTCTTCCCACACTTAAGGGAAAGGGATTACACAAAGGCGTGGACATCAAGAGGTGGAAAAATTGGGGGTCACCCTAGGGTCTGTCTGTGAAAACATGCAAAATATTGAATTAGCAGTTACTTAAAAAAATTTGGTGTTCATAGGAGAGGTTCAAGTTTTTGATATAAATTTTGGAATCATCAGTATTTGAAAAAATGCTATTTGAAGCCAAGAGATCACCAAAGAAATTAGTATGTACTGAAAAGAAGGCCAAAGTGAAACTCCATTAACTCCAACATGGACAAGCGGAAAAATTAACAAAGGAACAATTAGGAGGTAAGAGAACAATGTATGAAGCAAAGAGAAGAAAGATTTCCAAGGGGGAGGGAGTGGTTTACTGTGCCATTGATGCTTAAGTGTTCATAGTTTACTCAAGATTGAGATTTGAATCCTGGAGTTGATTGATAGCTTTGAAAGGGGCTGGTTCAGATGAGTGCTGTAATGAATGCTTGATTGGAAAGGACTTTTTAAAATTATTTTATTTTATTTTGTTAATTTTATTTGTTTATTTATTTTTAATTCTTTTTTATAGTGGTAACATTGGATTATAACATTATATATCTTTCAGATGTACATTGTAATATATTTCGAATTCTGTGTAGATTACATCATGTTCACCACCCAAAAACTAATTATAGACCATCACCTCACATGTGAGCCTAATCACCCCTTTTGCCCACACCCCTTCCACATCTTCTTTGAATGTTTGATAGAATTTACCAGGCAGACCATCTGGTCCTGGACTTTTATTTTTCGGGAGGTTTTTGATAGCTGTTTTGATCTCCTTACTGGTGATTGGTCTATTCAAATTCTCTCCTTCTTCTTGGTCCAGTTTTGGAAGGTTTTATGTTTCTCAGAATTTATCCATTTCTTCTAGATTATCCAATTTGTTGGCATATAGCTTTTCATAGTATTCTTTTATTATCTTTTGTATTTCTGAGGTGTCCATTGTAATTTCTCCTCCTTCATTTCTGATTTTATTTATTTGAGCCTTCTTTCTTTTTTGGTGAGTCTACCTAAGGGTTTTTAAATTTTGTTTATCTTTTCAAAGAACCAGCTCTTGATTTCATTAATTTTTTCTACTGTTTTTAGTCTCTATTTCATTTATTTCTGCTCTGATTTTTATTATTTCCTTCCTTCTGCTGATTTTGGGCTTTGTTTGTTCTTCTTTTTCCAGTACCTTTAGATACGTCACTAGATTGTTTATTTGGGATTTTTTTTTCTTTGCTGAAGTAGACCTGAATTGCTGTAAACGTCCCTCTTAGAACTGCTTTTGCTCTATCCCATGGATTTTGACATGTTGTGTTTTCATTTTCATTTGTTTCCAGGAATTTTTTGATTTCTACTTTTATTTCTTCATTGACGCAATCATTGTCCAGTAGCATTTTGTTTAACCTCCAAATTTTTGTAGCTTTTCTGGTACTCTTCTTGTAGCTGATTTCTACTTTCATACCTTTGTGGTCAGAAAAGATGCATGGTATTATTTCAATCTTCTTAAATTTATTGAGACTTGTTTTGTGGCCTAATAAGTGATCAATCCTGGAGAATGTTCCACGTGCATTTGAAAAGAATGTGTATTCTGTGGTTTTTGGATGGCATGTTCTGTATGTATCTACTGAGTCCATCTGGTCTAATGTGTCCTTTAAGGCCAATGTTTCCTTATTGATCTTCTGTTTGGATGATCTATCCATCCGTGTAAGTGGAGTGTTAAAGTCCTCTACTATTATTGTGTTACTGTCTATTTCTCCTTTTATGCCTGTTAGTAATTGCTTTATATATTTAGGTGCTCCTATGTTGGATGCATAGATATGTACAAGTATTATATCTTCTTGTTGGATTGTTCCCTTTATCATTATGTAGTGCCCTTCTTCGTCTCTTGTTACAGTTTTTGTTTTAAAGTCTATTTTGCCTGATATCAGTATTGCTACCCCCACTTTCTTTGCTTTGCCATTTGTTTGGAATATCTTTTTCCATCCTTTCACTTTCAGTTTGTGAGTGTCTTTAGGTCTGAAGGGTTTCTCTTGTATGCAGCATATATCTGGGTCTTGGTTTTTTTATCCATTTGGCCACCCTATGCCTTTTGATGGGAGCATTTAGTCCATTGACATTTAAAGTAGATATTGATAAATATGTATTTATTGCCATTTTGTTGCTTTTTTTTCCTGGGTGTTTTAGTGGTTCTTCACTGTTCCTTTCTTTTTCTCTTCCCTTGTGGTTTGATGGGTTTCTTTAGTAATACCTTTGATTTCTTTTGTCTTACTTATTTGCTTACTTATTATAGGATTTTCATATGTGATTGCTATGAGGATCCTGTATAATGTTCTAGGTATATAACAGTCTATATCGAGTTGATAGACTCTTTAGTATGACCTCTTTCTAAAAGCTCTGCTTTTTCACTCCCCTTCTCCCACTTTTTATGTTTTTGAAATCATTTATAATCTCTTGTTTTGTGTGTGTCTATCCATTACCCTCTTATCATTGAAATAAGTAATTTTAGTACTTTTTCTTTTTAACCATCATCTTATCTTCACAGGTGGTTGATCTGCTACCTTTACTATATTTTTACCTTTACCAGTGATTTTATTGCCTGGTTTTATTGTGAGGTTTTTTGATAATATTTTTATCCCTGTTTGTGGTCTTCACTTTCCCACTTAAATAAGTCCCTTCAGCATTTCTTGTAGAACTGGTTTCTTGGTGGTAAACTCCTTTAATTTTTGCTCATCTGGGAAGCTCTTTCTCTCTCCTTCCATTCTGAATGACAACCTTCATGGATAGAGTATTCTTGGCTGTAGATTTTTTCCTTTTAGCTCTTCAAATATGTCATGCCATTCTCTTCTCATCCGTAAAGTTTTGGCTGAGAAGTCCACTGATAGCCTTATGGGCTTTCCTTTGAATGTCACTCATTGCATTTCTTTTGCTGCTTTTAAGATTCTCTCTTTATCTTTAATTTTGGACAACTTAATTATAATATGTTTTGGTGTGGGCCTCTTTGGGCTTATCTTGTTTGGAGCTCTCTGTGCTTCCTGTACGTGGATGTCTGTTTCCTTCCTTAGATTATGAAAATTTTCATCTATTATTTCTTCAAATAAATTTTCTGCCCCTTTGTCTCTCTCTTCTCCTTATGGGACACCTATAATACAAATGTTGGTGCATTTGATATTGTCCCAGAATTCCCTTAGACTGTTCTCATTCTATCTAATTTTTTTTTTTTCTGTTCAGCTTGGGTGATTTCCTCTAGTCTTTCTTCTAGCTCACTGATCTGTTATTCTGTATCCTCTACTCTGTTATTGAGTCCCTCTAGTGAATTTTTCATTTTCAGTATTGTATTCTTCATTTCTGATTGGTTCTTTTTTATATTTTCCAGTTCTTTGTTGATAAGCTCACTGTGTTCATCCAGTCTTCTCCCAATATCTGTGAGAATCCTTATGAGTTTTTGTTTGAACTTTTTGTCAGGTAGGTTGCTTATTTCTTTTTCATTTAGTCTTTTTTCTGGGGTTTTGTCTTGTTCCCTTGCTTAGAATGTATTCCTTTGTCTCCTCATTATGCCTCTTTCTCTGTGCTTATATCTATGTATTAGGTGAGTTGGGTATGTCTCCTGATCTTGGAGAAATGGCCTTATGTAAGAGATGCCTTTTGAGGCTCAGCAGTGTGCTTCCCTCTTGTCACCAGTCCAAATGACCCAAGAATGACCCCTTTGTGGGCTACTTGTGTCTTTCTGCTGTGGCAGGGTTGTTTTTAATGCAGGTACCCAGGGAGTCTAGTCTTTCCTTCCCTGGCCAGCTGTTTGTAAATCTGATTTGGGGAGCCTCAACACTGTTGGCTACAAGGTCTAACAGCGCACTCCTCTTGCAGTTTTCCTGTTAATTGGGTAGGTACCCAGTTTAGCTGGTTGCTAGGCTCACGGGCTTACAAGTTGTGAAAGGTCTCAGGCCTACAAGGCAGTTGTCAGTTCTTTTAGGAGTGCAGCTGAGTGGGGCTTGCCCTTGGCATGGGGACACTCAATTGTTTCAGGTTTTGGAAGGTGGGGCTGATCCTTTTTATAGCTATTTGTGAAGCACAGGTCTTCTGCCACTGATAAGCCTCACCCCTCACAGGACCACACACACTGTCAACACAGTCCTGGTCTGTGCACACTTGCTAACCCCCTGGAGCATACCCCAACACCGCACTGAAGAGGCCCCCACCTCTTCCCCAATGCCCCCCACAGTTCACCTGGTCCTCACACAGACCCTGCCCCATAGAGGCAGACACACTCACCTGTCTGCAGAGGATCAAGGCACCCAGTCAATGCAGGACGACAAGTAGCCTGAGGGCTTACTGTTGGGTGGGGCCAGTCCCTGGGGTGGGTTCCCTGCCCTGGCTGAACTGGATTAAATCTATGATCTAGTGGGTGTGGCAGACCCCTGGGCTAAGAGGACAGGGGAAGAACTCCAATGGTGTCTGCGGGGTCTGTGTCCACATTCCTGGACAGGTTCACAACAAGGGCCTCCACCAATGTCTCAGTCTCCACAGAGGTCTCTTCTCTCACTGAGAAGCACCCAGAACCCACCAGTGAGTCTCTTTTCACCAAAGAACTGTCAGCCTTCTCTCTGGTGATTCTAGGTTGCTGAGATGGTGAGCTTGTGGGTGGACCCTTTAAGACCCAGTTGTTTTTGTCTTTTGTCTGATAGGTTTTCTGGGGGTATTCCACCTCTGCAGTTAATAACCAGTGAAGCAAGATAGTAATACCCTTGTCTTAGTTATGCTGAGTCTGAAAGATGCTTATAGCAGTATCAGCCCCCGCTCTGGACCTCACTCTTCCGGGGAGGGCTGCATACCTTAGGGTATCTCCCGCCTGGCCAGCTGAGAAACTCCACTCCTCCCAAAGGTGATTTTTTTCTCTCTAGAAGGAATTTCTGCCTCTTACGCCTTAGTCAGGACTGTCCCTTGTTGGGTGGGTTCTTTTTTTCCAGTTTTCAGTTTTTTACCCAGGGTAATTTTTCCAAAAATTGTTGTAACCTGGTGTGTTCATTGGAGGAGATGAGTTCAGAGTCTTCTTATGCTGCCATTTTGAGAAGATCTCTGGAATGGATCTTTAAGAAAACAAAAAGAAAGGAACTGGAGAGAGCAAGAATAGATAATATTTTCAAGAAATTAGTTCTAATGGAGGAAATATAGAGAGTGTAGTTGGAGAGGAAATGGGGGCAAGATAAGAATTTTGCTTGTTTTGTTTTAAGATAGGAGAAATTATAACGTTTGTATGCCATTAAGTATGATCCAGCAGAGAGAGAGAGATATTGATGATTGCTATGGTCTGAATGAGTCCACCCAAAATTCATTTGTTGAAATCCTAACCTCCAAAGAGGATGGTATTAGGAGGCAGGGTCTTTAGGAGGTGCTTCGGTCATGAGAGTAGAGCCATTATGAATGGGATTAGTATTCTTATAAAAGAGTCTCCAGGTAGATTCCTCCTCCCCTTCCATCATAGGTGATGTAGTGGAGGACATAGCAGAGAATGACCTGGCTATGAACCAGGAAGAAGGACTTCACCAGAACATGATCATGCTGGTCCCCTGATCTCAGACTTCCAGCCTCCAGAACTGTGACCAGTAAATTTCTGCTGTTTAAAAGCCACCCACCCAGTATGTGGTATTTTGTTATGGCAGCCTGAATGGACTAAGACAATGATGTAGGGAAAAGAGTGAAGAGTGAGAGTGGAGAGGTATCCTGAATGATGAAAAGAAGAAATCTAGTTTCCAAATGGAGGTAGTGCCCTTACTTAGAAGGACACAGAGTTATATGAGGGTTATAATTTGGAGACTTTTCTAAGCATGACCATTAGTGGAAGTCAAATTGCAACAGAAACAACAAAAAAAGTTTCTTTAAAATTCTGTCCATCCTAATGGGTGTGAAGTGGTATTTCATTGTGATTTTGATTTGCATTTCCCTACTGACTAATGGTGTTGAACATCGATTCCTGTGCTTATTGATCATTTGTCTAACTTCTTTGGAGAAATGCCTATACCTTAATATCTTTTTAAACAAAAAATAATTAATTATTATTTCATAAATCATTTTATATTTTTACTTTGAGGGATGATAATTTATCATGTATGTTGACTAGATAATCATCTACATTAGTATTTTGTTTTATAATCACTTAAATTTTTCTCTTTTTATTATTTTGCTTTTCCTACACATTTCTTTAAACAAAACACTATGCTATGTGTGCTTAAACATTTATTTTAAAGTGATTTCAACTCACAGTTATATTTTGCAATCACATGCCTGTTTCCCTAACTAGACTGTGAGCTTCTTGACACAGGAGGTGTAAGCAATTGATTGTTATATCCACCAATTTACAATTAATATTTATTGAACTTAAGTAAAGTATATTAGGACTTTGGTTTCGGATCATCTGAAATAATAAGATTATCTTCTTCCATCTTAGGCAGATAAACTTGCTGGCCACTAGTCTCTGTCAAAGACTAAGAAGAGTATAATACCATCTAAACACTTTGAGGGAGAACAATTAAATGAAAAATCCTAATACTGACTTTGAGTCTAGTAATAAAGGCCGGAAAGGAGTTATGAGCATTGGTAGGAACTGAAGCGACTCTGATAGGCTCTGAAACTACAATCTCATTTCTTTCATTCATTTTTTTGTAGATCTCTACTGGCAAACGTACAAGAAGGTTTCATGTACTGCAGAGAGTTATATTTTTATTAATGTTCACCTAATTCTGTATCTACAAAAGAGTGTAAAGTGAAAATGACAAGCAATGTGAAAATATAAAAAGGAAATGGCAAAGTCAGGAAGAAAAATGAAGAAATAAAAAGGTATTAAAAATGAATGATCAAAAGAAAAAGGAAAATAAGCTGGAAATGAGAATAAGAAGAGAGAAAAATGAATCCATCTTAGGAAATCCTAGGAAAGGTGGGAGAGAAAGTGAGAGTATGCAATAATTAGAATGATTAATAAAATCGCATAGAAGACAGAAGTGAGAATTATAAAGAATGGGAGAGTTTAAGTAAACAAGCAAACAAAAATCTCTCTAGTCATCTCCATTTTGTCCTCTTATCCAAAATTAATCCCAGCAGCAAATACTCTGGAAAGTATGGAATGCATTCACTATCACTTTGAAGTAATTTCTTGGTAAAGACAGTACTTAAATGTCAGGTAAAGAACAATATGTTTTCAGTTATGGCTCCACCATTTGCCAGTTGGGTGACCTTTAATAAGATGCTTAAAGCTACGTTAATGTTTTTTTGAGAGGGAGGACTCTTTATTCCTGTGAATTTTTTCTTATTTGTATATATTTATTTCTCAACATTCGCCCACGCCATCATTTCTTTTCTTAATTAAGCAATTAAGGAATCTACCACCAAAAACAAAAATGAAAACATTACTGGTAACTTACATCTACGTCTGTGCTCTCCCCCCTCTCTCCCTTCGATTCCTTCCCTCTTAAAGATACCACCATCCTGGATTTTACATTGATGGAGCCCTTTCCTTTTCTTTAATATGTACACAGTTTTATGAAATTAAGAAGTAAATTTAAAAATGTATTGTTAAGCTTTTAATTCCTCCTTGTGCATATACGCAAAAGTTCCCTATGAGTCTCTACGTTAATACTTTTTGCAAATATCTTCTCCATATTTGAGGTTTATCTTTTCAGTTTCTTTGAGATGACTTTTGATGAACAGAAGTTCCTATTTTAATGTAGCTAATCTCATTAATCTGGTTAGAAATTGGATAATTATATTAATAGAACCAATGTGAAGGGTTTTTTTTTTTTTTTTGAGGAAGATTAGCCCTGAGCTAACTACTGCCAATCCTCCTCTTTTTGCTGAGGAAGACTGGCCCTGAGCTAATATCTGTGCCCATCTTCCTCTACTTTGTGCGTGGGACGCCTACTACCGCATGGCTTGCAAAGTGGTGCCATGTCCGCACCCGGGATCCAAACCGGCGAACCCCCGGCCGCTGAGAAGCAGAATGTGGGAACTTAGCTGCTGCGCCACCAGGCCGGCCCCCACAACGTGAAGTTTTAACAAATTAAAGTTAATCATATGTCTACCATAGTGTCTGACATAGCAATTATTCAGTAACTGATACTCACTCTCTTTCATATTTTAAAATGTTAATAACATTCTTGCTTATTACTCTATACTATAGATTACAAATTACTCCAGTTCATTGTGAATATAAGTGAATTTCATAACATAGCACTTCATTATGTAGCACAAAAAGCCAATACACCTCCAGTTATTGTTTATAATTATATAATCGCTTAACTGTCCCATGTTTTCAAGTTATTGAGGTGTGAAAATGAACCACACACACATACATATTAGCAGGGTGGTTTTTGTCAAAGATTAGTTATCTGCAAGTTATAGTAAGCAACTCACATTAACTGAAGGAGAGAAGGAAAGAGTAAAGGAAGGCTAGAAGAGAAGGGAGGGAAGAAAGGAAGAAGGAAGCAAAACGGAATGAAGGAAAAGGCAAGAAGGAGGAGGAGGAAAGGAGGAGGCAGAGGAGGAGAAGGAAGGGGCCTGTACTGTTTCCTAATCTGTATGTATTCTTCTTCAAGAGCCAACCCATTATAACTGATTGTCTCTAGTCCTCTTTCCAAATTTTCAGATAATCTTTTCAAAATAGAGCTACTCCTTACCTAATCAATTGTTTGTTCATTATACGCATGTCTTCTGGGAGACTACTGCTTTGAATAAAGAAGGAACTGACTGATAAAGAAAGTCTTTTGTCTACTAAAATATTTGTCTACTACATAATTGCATATGTTCATTTTTTACCTGTATAGCACTCTTTAATTTTATAGGTAGACATATATTTTAGTTCTATAAATGCCTTTAAGTCTGAAATATTTTACAGTAAAAACTAAACTTAATTAAAACTTCCAAACATAACATTTAATCTGCGTTGGAAAAATTCTCAAACTATGAATGGAAAGGAAATCTATTCTCAAATTATAAATCTTTTTTTATTAGAACCTTTTGCATAGTATTTGACGACTTATCCTTTTTGTATAATTTCATAATTCTTAGATAATTTCAAAGTGAGAAAATAGACCTGCTACTTGTGAAAGAAACATGCAGTAAAGAACTCTGGAGGAATGTGTGTTTAAGACCCTCCTAATTTTTCAATGTTATAGTTGTATCAAATATCACAAGACTAATATCAGATGGGGAGACCTTTATAAAACACAAAACTTTTTGGTTAGTAAAATAAATCAAACTGAATGGTGCTTTCTGACCTTTACCACAATTTGGAGAATATTAATGCTTGTGGATGATAACGTCAATCATTTATACAACGATATCCATTAGCCCTCATGGATATCAAAGGCATTATTCATGTCTATTAATCAGCTGCTTTGCCTAAGCCTAGTTAATTTCTTTCCCCTGTGCCACCAGTATCATTAGTAACATATTACTCCCATCACTCAAAAAGCTTCATGATGAACCTCTGTCATTGTTTGATATGTGTTACCTCCTTGGCATTATTAAAAGGTGCTGTTTTAATATTTATATATGCAACCTAATTGTTTTTCAACTGAGAGCCTTAAGAAAATAAATCTGTCATATAAATGTATGAAGTGACAAATAACTCACAAATGTTTTACAGGAATCAATTAGCCTGATTACTCTGAGGACAGTACGTGGTTTGGTAAAGAGTTTAACAAAGTCAATATTTCTTCTGGTTGTTGGACTATGGAGAATTTTCCACTGATTCACATTACAATTAAGTTTGATCTTCCACGACTGGTAAGAGAAAGTGACTGACTGCTACTGCTTCAAATATTCAGCATATTTCCTGCACTTCTTTACAACTGATGAAGGCAGGCTTAATAGAGGAATGGAAAGAGAGTTGAATAATGGTGACCTTCATAAACACAAAGAAGAACTGATGAAGCATCCATCTTTAATAAAATTGAAAATATGTAACAGTTGAAATCTTTAAAATTGAATGGCATAATTATGGGAATACAGTTTATAGGTATATGTGGAAGTAATTAATTAAGATCCTCTAAATAAGTTTTGTTAATAAGCATCTTAAAAATTATCACTGTAAAAGTCGTATTATAACCTCACCACTGACACTCATGCATCGACCCATCAAAAGAACAGATTGCAGTAATGATAATAACATGCAGCGCATTCTTACCCTGCTAAACATTTACTTGCATTATTTCATGTAATCTCAACAATTCTATTATATAGACTCTGTTATTATTCATGTTTTATAGATTAACAAGCTGAAGATTAGAAAAGTCACACACAGCTGTTGACAAAGTAGATTTAAACCTAGATCAGTAAGACATCAGAGCCAGAGAACACTCCGTTATTCTAACCTATCAATCACGCGAATTCACTTTGACCCAGTAATTAGAATTCTGATAATATAATCAAAGGAAATGAGAGATATTGAAACAGCTGAATTAAACAATTTTAGAAACAATGCCACAATTCAATAGGTTTTAAGAATTGAGAGCTATTTAAAAATCTGACAGTGGAAAAAAAGGATAGTTATTTTTTTGAAAAAGGAATATTACCTTGAAAAACATTAAAATAAAAAATTTTGTGCATGCATTGTCTTTATTGAAGGATGCATATTTTATTAAGTCAATATTGCTCTTGTAAATGTATAATTATAGCTTAAAATTTGTTAGCTATGTCTTTACCACTGTAGCAGTTAAACATCATTTTCTCTTGAATATCTTAAAATTTGTTACTGTTAAAGATGTTTTAAAGATGTCTTTTGCAACATCTCAGAACAGATATGTTTAAAACACTTTGTAGCCAACACCAGAAAATATTGGCTACCACTCAGCAATTATTCATTTTTCATATTCAGCTATGGTTGAAAGAAAATAAGGAAACATGTAGAGTGTGATGGGATGAGTAGAGAGAAAGACAGTGACCAGATTGCCATCAAACACTGAAGCCACTCCTTTGCCTGAGGTGTCAGGAAAAAGCACATAGACTCTCATTTTATCAAAACAGTTAAGACAAGGCCTTGTTACGGCACGGTTTGGAATGCCATGACTGAGCCTAGTATATAAAACTAGAGCTCTAGAAGGGCCAAAATCACACTGGGATGGGTTTGGAAGAACAATAACAAAAAAATCTTTCTGACAGGATTTGCTTAGAGTTAAAAACAAAGAGAGAAATTCTACGTCTTCACAGACTGGCCTTCACCTATTTCTTGGTTTAATTAAGAATGCCTTCATGACCCAGAAATCCTAAATGTTGACAAATACAAGTGACAATTGAAAACCTAAAAAAAAAGTGGTATGTAGATTAAAAATGTCTTTTAGAAATTAAAATTATAATAAGTAAAATTTAGAGCATATTAGACACTACTGAAGAAATAAGGAATCAGAGCATTTTCTTAAGTTGGTCCTGACAAACATAGGGTGAGATGAAAATTTGCCTAAAGGAAGGTTGTTGGGGAGTAATCTCAAAAGCTTCACCTGTCGGGGTGAGGGGATCATGGTGGATTAGAGGAAGAGGTTTAGCTGCAATACAGTTGAAACAGCGGCCTGTGGGATCCCATAAATTCTAAGGCTGGAATGGCCCTCAAAGGGGTACCTAATTGAGTCGGGGTGTCCAGGGTTGTCACATTAATAGGTCATTTCATGTAGGCTACACCAGGTGGTATAATAGTCTGAGAATAATTCTTGGAGATGGACTCAACTGTAAGCCATCAATGGACAACACTCCCAACAGTTGGATGAATGAGTCACTCATTACAACTGCCACTAATGCCACTATTGTCCACTTCTCAGCAACTGCTAAATGGAAAGGTGGGACTCTTGTGTCTTTCCTCTATTAAATATATATAGATGCACATATGTGCAGATGTATAGGTATAAAAAGAAAATATATATACACACAAATGCATACATATACACATACTACATGCTTTATTATATGCAAGTAGGTATGTGCATATGTATGCATATTGATAAGGTAGTAATAACTACCACATAAATTTCTCTTTGAAAAAATAGTTGAAGTTAAGTAACTCTCCTCAGCAAGTGCAATCTCACTTGCTAGTGGGGATTCT
Source organism: Equus asinus (assembly GCF_041296235.1). NCBI lineage: Eukaryota > Metazoa > Chordata > Mammalia > Perissodactyla > Equidae > Equus > Equus asinus. The sequence goes on from NC_091790.1 coordinate 176,057,106, forward strand.
AGTAGAAACTTCCAAATTTATGTTTCTGTTACAGAGAAAGGAAAGTTGACCTGCTGTTTTCCGTTTTCTTTTAGTTTAATGCCTGAGAGTTTGTAAATTCCAAATTCATTCACATCATGAGAATCACCTTCTTTCTAAAAGTTTTTGGCAATAAATGCAAGAAATTCTCTTCTTGAAAGTGAAAATAACTAGAATCTAGTCAGTTGGCTTGTCTTTAGGTCTAACAATCTATTCAGAACCCCAAAGTAGAAGAATCTTTGGCTAAACTAACTTTATGACAAAAAATGTTCATAGAAAATATTATGATGCCAATAGACATGTTAGTTTCTAAGAGATGGACACTTCTTTTAAAAAAAACTTTCTTGAGGTGTAGCAACGTATAATACTGTGCATAATTAAATTAATTGATTTGATACATTTTCACATATGTATAAACACTTTTGATGCCATCATCATAATCAGAAAAATATTTCTTTCTGCCACTTTGTTGCCTTAAGGGTATATACATCTTTAATGTATTACTGTCTACTTTCAAGTGAAATTATACCACTCTACATGTAAAAATCCCACAACAATATACTTTCTCCCTCCTGACATTTGTATTACCATTGTTATGTAATTTTTTCTGATCACTATGGCTAGAGGTTTATAAATTTTTTTGAAAAAAATGTCTTCTGTTGTTGCTGGATGAAATGTTCTATAAATGTCAATTAGGGCACGTTGGTTGATTTCTTTCCTGACTCCCTATCATGTCATTTATTGAAAAAGAGAAATTGAAATCTGATATAATTTTGATTTGTCCATGTCTTTGCACAGTTCTATCAGTGTTTGCTCCATGAGAATTCACCCTATTGTTTCCCCACATAGTTTCCAGATGCACGTGCTGATGTGTACTCAGCTGACTACTAGGGATGTGCCTGCAGATCTCCTCAGAGATTCTGCCTGCAGTTCTCATCGTGCTCTTCCCTGTGTGCTCAAGCCAGCTTTGTCATCCTGGGCTCTCAGTCCTGCCTCCTAAGGTCGTCTGCTACACCTCCTAAAGTCAGGTTCCCCTATTTGTGCTGGAACCTGAAAAATCTCACAAGGCAATTAGCTATGGCAATTGTAGGATGTCCCCCATTTATTTCCTCTCTCTCAGGGATCACTGTCTTTCATTGCCTGATGGCCAGTGCCTTGCAAACCATTGCTTCATTTATTTCATCTGTTTTATGGTTGTTTCAGGAAGGAGAGTAAATCCAATCCCTGTAAATCCGCCTTGCTCAGAAGTGAAGGTCAGGACAACTTTTATACCTTTCTGGGTCTCTGTCTTTCCTATACTCTCCATCTATCAATTTATGTATGTACCTGAAACACTTTGATTATCAACTTCATAAAAATGTCTCTATTTGAATCAAATGAGAGTTATTAGTCTGTAGAGTATCTTCTAAATTGTCAGTTTTCTTCATGGCTCAGTGTAAGAGTGACTTGTTATTCATTCATTCAATACGTATTTATTTAATACCTATCTGGCGTAATATGCTGGTATAGGAGCTGGAAAAATCAGGAAAAAAAATCTCATGGAAATTCCTGCTAAACTAAAGCTTATATTTAGGAAAAGGAAAAGGGACAGAAAATAAACATAAAAATGAGTCAGATAAATAATATGTTAGATGGTGCTAAGCAATGGTAAAAGGGGAAAAAAAATGCTAGAAGGTATATACATTGTTTATGACTTTAGACAGAAGAGCCCAAAATGGCCTCACAGAGAAGCTGACATTTGAATAAAGACCTGAAGAGTGTAAGGCAGTAAACACATGGAAACCAGGAAGGGTTTTCCCTGGGAAAGCTTTGTGTTCCTGAGGAAGGCAAGTGTCTGGAGTCACTAAAGATTAATTATTAGGGATTGTCTCTAACTCTGGTACTCCCAGCAAAATTTAAATTGGCTATTTTGTTATAAACTTAAAATAATTTCACCAAAGAACTACTGTGGCTTTTTAAGGGGGGGTGTGTGTATATGTATGTGTGTGTGTGTTTGTAAATAGTGGGAAATATTTTTAAACTACTAGTAAAAGCCTCCTATTTATGGTGTTTTGTATTAATGTGCTATTTTACATACAAATACTTCATTTTATTTTAATAATCTTTGAAAGATCTGTGATTGAGGCAGGAACATTATTATTCCCAGTTCTAGATCGTAAAACTAGCACTCTGAAAGCTTGGGGGAGTTAGTAATCTCACTCAGGGAGTAAGCACCAGATACAAGATTTCACGTCCAGTCTTCCGCTCTCAGAACCAGTGTTAGTTCCTTCCCACCATGTTGTCTTACATTGTTCTGTAATCTTCCTGCAAAACTTATGTCAGTGATAAGTTTCTGTACATAAAATATTTCTACAACTAAGGTGCATACCCATTAACTAAAGAATTATAAAGAAATGCGGAAACAATGATAAGTATGTAGAAATGTGAGCATAGCACTATAATTACTCCCATTGTTAAAGCTTTGAACTGACAGGCTGTTTCTAAGAATTGTATTCCTCCAGTGTATGGAAATATTATGCCTGAACACAAGAGAGTATCAGTCCCTTTCTCTTAAAAATATCAAAGACATTATTACTTTTCCTCATTTCCTTTTTCCTTTTGTATCATTCTGCTATTGATTAGCCAAATGCCATCTCTTGTCTTCCTTTTTTAATGTTCATATTTGATTGGTGAATGCATTTGTATTCCACTTAACTTCAGTAGGTCATTAAAATTCATATATGTGTGTGTGTATGACATCTTTATATACATGATGCTTAATGTATATTGAAATGTTCTAGTTGTCATTATGCTCATCACTCTGAATTACAGAAAAATTCACGTAGTTCACTTAGTTCTGCACAGAAATGGATCTCCCAATACCATTAAAAAAAAGAAAAACAGTATCAATATTATTTCCATTCCACAAACTTTTGTGAACCTTAATACTAATATTTAATTCACAGAATAGTTCTTTTAAGCCAAGAACTTCTTAAAATCATAATTTCAAGTGTGTATTTTCCTTAGATATATAAGACAGTTGAATAGGTGCTTGAGCAGACAAGTTAACAAAAACATGCAGGTTTTTAGGCTTACATCAAAAATCCAGTTAGAACAAGAAATATAAGAAAACTCATGCAATAGAACAGGGTAATTGTACAAGATAACAATCATTTTACTGGGCCTTCTCTGCCCTAGTCACTGCAGTAAATGTAAATATTTTTCAAAATGATCATTTGTTTCCTGTTATATTCGATTCTGTATGGTTATATTTTGTGTAATGATTCTTGTGCATTATCATATGATTATTTGTATAAAGCATATGCATTTGTGTGTATATATGTATATGTTTGTGCACTTGTGTTGTTAGATTACAAGTCCCTTGAGTGCAGTATTACGTGCAGTCAAATTTTTCTTATTTCACTCAGTTCTTATTTGGGGAGTTAGCTACCCACCCAATACCCTACCCCACTTCTGTGACTAGCATCATACTTGGTAATTGGTAGTGAGTGCTTGACTTATGTCTCTTCAGTTGGAATTCTTGATGGATCTTGATGGATCATAGTAATCTATGCACATGAGACATGTAAAATATATATTCAAAGTACGTCAGATTCCCTCAGGATAACACAGAGGAGTGTCCAGATCCAGGATCCCCACTAACAGAGAGAGTGATTAGATCCAAGAAAACACTGCAAAACTTGAAAGCAGAATTATAGCCCACAGAATGAGTGAAATACATTCTTTTATTTTAAAAATCACCTTATTGAAGTACACCTGACATGTTAAAAGCTGTACATATTTAATATATGCACCTTGATGAGTTTGTAAATGCTCATGAAAGCGTCACAGCCATAAGCATATCCATCACCTTCAGGACTTGCCTCCTGCTCCCTTTATTATCTTTGTGTGTGTGTTAACATTTAACATAAGATCTACCCTCTTAGTAAATTTTAAGTATACAGTACAGGATTGTTAGCTGTAGGCACTATGCTGTCTAGTAGGTCTCCAGAACTTACTTATCTTGCATAACTGAAACTTTGATCATCACCTTTCCATATCCCCTCCCCTGAGGCCACACTGTCTGATTATATGAGTGTGACTGTTTAAGCAAACTTTCTGTGAACAATCTAACTCAAAATGTATACCTCAATAGTAATGATAATGAGCAATTTCTGACTTACTTTATAAAATTAAGGGAGTGATGAAACAACCACACTCTCAAAATTTGAAACTATTAGAAGTATTCTTTAAGGATAGTAGGAACAAGTAGGATAGTCAGCTAACAGGTAGAGGAACAAGTGAAGAGTTTCAGAACTTAGACTGATGAGAGGCTTAGGGGAAAAAAGATAAAATAGAGAAAAATCTCCATTATAAAAAAAATTACTGACTTAAGGTAAAAACAGATCTCTTTCCCCTCTATTCCTCATTCCAGGTGTTAGATGTTTCAGACTCAGAAGATTTTTTATTACTAGTCATTACCTTGAATGATCAATGATCTTAAAGCAGTAATGATTACAAATTATAAAGAAATTTTGATAACTCCAGTGTAATGCAGCAACTCTGCCAGTTTCTTAAGATTTCTTCTGTCTTTCCTAATCTCCAATTAAATTATTTTTACTCTCACTATTGTATCATACTGATGTTTCGACCTTAGATGCAGCTCACCTCATATATAATGTGCCCTAGACAACAAGACACTAATTTCTTGATTTTTTTCTTATATTTTTGCCTACCTAACCTATGTTTTAATTTTGAAAGTTATTCATACCAAAATGCAATTGACATAGTGTTAGATATATGTCTTCATGTTTAAATACACTTTTCTAATGTTTTTCTGCTTCTAAAGACTTCATTTTTTCCTTTTGCTCCCCAGTTTGTAGTCAGAGATTTGAATGTAAATTTAAGGCACTTCAGATGGAATTTTAGAAAGTTAGTAGTAAGTCTGAATTTTCCTGGAATGAGGCATTTACCTTGTGATATCAATCATCATTGAGTACTTAAAAGTTTTTTTTGTTAATAAAAAGGTTGATTGTGATGAGGCTTAAAAACTTCATTAAGTAAATGTATAAACCAGAAAGATGTATTAATCTACGGTGAGAAATACAATCAAGTGGATCACTTGACTGGGCCAGCACATTCTCTCCTTATAGACAAGCTACATGGGAAACTACATGATGAGAGTTTTGCTTGGTTTATATTGACTCATAATAATCTAATTATATGAAGGACATATTAAAAATGCCTTTATAAACTCCTCTTTTCACACACATTGTTAAGCACTCCCTCCCCCCTCCAAATATATCCAGACACAATTTGATGTATACACACACATGTACACATATACATGCATGTACACGTATAATTTGATAAAATTCTTAAGGTAATGATAGCCTTAGCCTGGAAGTTCTTCGAGTACACATACATAAGGCATATTTCTTGCTATAGGCTGAAAGTTTGTGTCCTCCCCAAATTCATATGTTGAAATCTTAATCCCCAATGTGGTGGTGTAAGAAGGGGGGGGACCTACAGGAGGAGATTGGGTCAGGAGGGTAAAGCCTTCATGAATGGGATTAGCGCTACAGAGTTCCCTCGCCCCTTCCCTCCCTTGTTTTGAGGATACAACAAGAAGTCTGCAACTCAAAAAAGGACCCTCCCATGCTGGCACCCTGATCTTGGACTTCCAGCCTCCAGAACTGTGAGAAATAAATTTCTGTTGTTCATAAAGCACCCAGTCTGTGGTATTTTGTTATAGCAGCCTGAGCTGACTAAGATATTTCCCCATTTTTAGCTTTAATGTACAATCATTTTTCCTGGTCCCAAGACCATGGGGAGTAACCACCTTACACTCAAGCCCCCATGACTGCAATAGTTTTGTTTCTGTTTTTAAATTTTCATTATATTTCAAATACTATTTATTCGTCTCTAGCTTCCTTTTTGTTTATTTAACTTATTTACATTATATTTGCTAATATAAACATTGCTCATGTAAAGGTATGCTAATGTTAGCAACTGAGCTGATTTCATGACATTTAATACAAACCATGTAGATCTAAACTCTAACTTGATGACACTCCACCTTCTTAATTGTGATTATTAATATATCCTAATATTTAGTATTTTAGTACAAGAGGTTTTCATATTATCCTTTCTCCTTCTACATTTTAAAATCTATTTAAGGGAAACTTTATTTTTCACCCTATTATTAGGGGATAAATAGCTATAATTTGGCACAGGAAGGCTTCTCTGGCAGTGGTAATGTTCTGTTTCTTTATGTGAAGGATTGTTATGTAGGGAATATTCTTTCAATCTTTGTAAATATTCACCAGGCTGTACAATTAAGGTTTGTACATTTTATGCATACAAGTGATTCTTTTACAAAAATTTATTTCAAAACACTTTTGGAGTGGTCTGTAATTTATACAATGAAAGCTTTGCTTGCATGAATTTTGAAGTTTAAACAGCATTGTTAATCATGTTTAAAATGTAAATTTTTCTGGATATCAATAGAGGTAGTTATATTTAGACTCCTATATTTGCAGAATTTTTAAAGATAGAAAGCACTAGAGTCATATATTTCAACCCCTAAATTATATGAAAGAGCAAAGGGGACTTATAAAAAATTATAGAGTTAATTAGTGGATGAACTAGAATTAGAAACTAGCTCTCTGGATATTATTCTCTTTTGATGTATTTAAAAATAACATCTGGGTCATTCTGCAATTTCACTTGCTTGGGGAAACAGTCAAAGAGGCATTCCAAAGAGGATAAATAAAAGCTCAGATAAGATACAAAGTCTGAAATAGTTGGTTATCTGTAGTTGTTTAAACCTTGTTTTAATTTATGTTTCATAATTATATTCTCCATAGTCTGGAATTTTTATATGCTGGGATACCATGAAGCATTTTAAACAGTTATGAAGGAGTACCATGTCATCTTGCCATGAAAGTCATGATTATAAATGATACCCTTCAGTTTAGTTGACTTTCCTAGTTTATTAGGCTTGCTGAAAGGAAATGTACTTTGTATCGAAAGTACATTTTTTATAGGTACATTGGTTATATGTAATCTAATTTTATGCTTATTTCATTGATAAATTCACAGATTTAATTTCCATTCTACTGTCTCATCTTCTATTCTAAGCCACGATCTCTATAATAGGATTAGGAAAACTCAGGCTGACATACAAGCTAGCACCCTTTCATCTGGGACACTCAGAGGTCACTATACCATTGTGATCTTTTATAGAGCAATATATAATTAAACTGGAACTTTTTCCAACAGGATATTATAAGAGATAAAATACTTAGTAAGTTTCCAAAACGATTAAACATTTATACAAGAATAGCATATGCTAGGCTAAAAATAAAGGCTATTAATAAAAGCCTTGATGCAGTATTGCTGTCATCAAATCCATCTGTCCCTGTGAGGACTCAGCATGTTCATTCTAGTGCCAAGAGAGCTGTCCTGTGTTGCAAGGACTTTGAATGACCTACCACCCGTGAATACAGTCACCTCTCTATATTCTTTCAGTTGGATGACCGTGGCCTAAGAGAAAGAATACTCTTCTTTGAATCCATTGATCTTCATTCCAGTACCATTCCACACCAATAGTTTTTTGAGCTTCAATATGTCATTTAAACAGCTAATGCCTCAGCTGCTTTGTCAAGAAAATGGAGCTAATCCACTTTCAATTTAACTGATAACTTGTTTGTGCAATTAATATTAGGTGATTTATTTGAAAGAATTATGTAATTATAGACTGGTTTTAGCAATTTTGAAAGAGAGACCCTTTGAGAGGTAACAAGTATTGAGAGCATCAATTTCAAGCTTCTTTCTGGTGAATAAGTCCTCTCTACCAGTTACTCATATTTACTCAGACATGGGGTATCTATGGTAATTTGGAATTCGTCGTCCACAGTGGTCTATTCTATTATTAGTTACAATTGTTAGAAGTGTTGTCATATATTAAATCAAAATGTGCTTTCTATTGCTTCTATCTAGTTGTCAGTTTAACTGCCTTAGTTCACACAGAACAAATTCTAATTTTTTTCTATTTAATTTAGTACATAAGCATTTATTAAATGTCAGTTAGATTATACAAATGTATATGACGTAATCCATATCCTCAATGGTCTAATGTGGGGGACATATATAAACATCAGTCATTAAAATATAATAGACTAAGTATTATATAGAGGTATGCATAGCGTAGTGGGCCAGAAAGCAAGTGGCACCTAACCAAACTTGAAAGGGTTAATGAAGGATCTACAGTAGGCCTCACACACTGCTAGGAATGAGAAATCACACGAGTGGGCATGGAAAAGAGTCAGGTCACAGGGATCAGGGCTACAACGGCCATCTCTATCACTGCAGTGTCTGACTGTTAGAGCCTTGACATCCCAGATGACACCTCAGGCTCTGTCATTATTAGAGATGATGATCACTGAGCAAAAGGTGATACCAAAAAGAAGTGCATGCGTACTAATAGAATATGGTTCCTCCTTGATGTCTGTAACATACATTCTATAATGTTTTAGCCTTAAAGAATTATTTGCTGTAATCCACCTTTTCCAGTATGTTTTCATTCCATTTTCATTATGCAGAGATGATGCTCTCCCAGTTTTTAAATACGCTGCCACACTTCCCATAGCTATGTTATTAGAAAAACACAAGATAAACAAGAATATGAATATAGAAGACATGACAGAAGGAAGGCTACAAGGTGGAGATAAAGTAGTAGAAAATAATTCATAAAATAATATGGTTAAGTAGGCTCTTTATGGACTTAATTCATTGTTTTCCAATAACATATTTATGTGCTTATCTTCCCTAGCAGATTATAGAATCCTCCTAGAAGGCAGCATGCTTACCTAATAGTGTTTTTGTCCTCAGTGTCTGCTAACATTGCTACGTACAATTTGTTCAATAAATATTTGTTGAATTGATTTTTATTACTTAATGTAGACCTTTTAGGAGACATTTTTCAAGACTATAGGCGATTACAGTTGAACATTCTATTTAAGTCAAACTTGGTACATGTTCTACCAAAAACTATATTAGGATTAGATATTTAGAAATCTAGAACAAAATCCAATTGCCCACAATATTTCAGATCAATAACATTAGAGTAAAATGTATCATGATATAAATTTTAATTTAGCTTTTAAATATGGTTTTACAACTGTTTTGTGTTGCATTTAAATTGTTATTTTACATAAATGTAAGATATATAGATTTGATGAAATACTTTTCTCTTTTTTAAGAACAAACAAGTAGGAACAGAATGACAGGTGCAATTAGTACATTAATTAAAATCCCAAGATAAACCAAAAATAAAGTGAGAATGTTTGAGAAAACTTATTCTTTACCCGTCTCTTGTTTCATGTATTTTTTAAACCTTGCAGGGATCTCAAAGAACTAAAGGAAGCTTTGATGTGAAATATCGTTGTGTAGGCTATATCTTTTACAATCAGCTGAAGCTAAGATTTGGAGCCAAAGAACTCACAAGGTCCAAAAAGATCTTGCTAGTCTCCTCTCTCCAGCCTCATCTCTTAACTTTTCCCATATGTGTCCTAATCTCCTTCCAGGTTAAATTTCTTTCTGCTCCCTGGATACACCAGGCAATCACCCTTGTGGTCTCTCTAACTTGGATATTCTCCCATTTCTCTGTCTATTCCTCCATTTCTAATCTCTATCATACCCCCAAACCCCACACATTCTTCACTCTCACATTCATACTCTTTTTTGCCAAGAGAAATCTCCATTCTCCTTTTAGACTCAGTTTAAGTGAAATCTTTCTTAAAGCCCTCAAGCAGGAGTGTTTATCCACTCTCTGAGCCTACACTTTCTATTTAGCACTTAAGTGTTATGTCATCATCATTAGTCTGCTTCTCCTTCTCATCCATTAGACTTGAACTTCTTAAGAAGAGAGAGTGCTATGTTATTCATCAGTGCTTTCCCAGCCCAGCACAACTTCTAGAACACAGTGGGCATTCAGTCAATAATGAATACCCGTATGAATGAATAAATGGCAAAGTGGAAAACAGGGTAGATAAACATGAAACCTGGGTTAAAACAACACACAAGCAATTAGATAATATAGATAATATGGAATATGGAAAGAAAGGACTTGTAGAAAATGATTGAAAAGAAAAACATTATGAATCATCTAACAGATTTTATTAGATTTTCCAGCTGTTAGTGTTTAAGGGAGCTGATATGCACAAATAAGAGTCAAAATGTCTACAGTACTCATTTAATACATATCTCTATATACTGTCTATTTCTAAATAGTGTTAAGGGCTTTTCTTTTCTGAAAGCATTTGGTGAACTCTTGGCAATTAGTGGATGTTTCTCATCTAGAGCAACATTTCTATACTTCCTAGAATGTGGCTGAACATAAGAAAAGTTCTCAGTTCATAGTTTTAAGTTCAGAAGTGGGTCCATTTTTCTAAGGAAGTCACTTCAAAATTGTAAGTGTTACGGGTTGAATTGTGTACCCTTCCCTCCTCAATTTGTATGTTGAAATCCTAAATCCCAGCATCTCAGGATGTGTTCTTATTTGCAGATAGCATCTTTATAGAGGAAATCAAGCTAAAATGAGGTCATTAGGGTGGGACCTAACCTATTACGACTGGAGTCCTTATAAAAAGGGAAAATTTCTTCCCTATACGAATATAGGGAAGACAACCTTAAGAGACACGAGTGGAGGATAACTCTCTGCAAGCTAAGGACCGAGGCCTGGGACACCTCACACACCTCAGAAGGAACCGATCCTACGGACAGCTTGATCTCGGACTCCTGGCTTTCAGAATTGCAAGATAAAAACTTTCTGTTGTTTGAGTCATCCAGCCTGTGCTACTTGGTTAAGGTGGCACTAGAAAACCAAGAACAAACAGCGACTTAAACATCAAAATAATATAATAAATTCCAATTTTCATATCTCGCCTTATTTTGGTAATGACCTCTCTATTTTATTTTAGTCATCCCGAGAGTGTTGTCCTAAGTCATGTATTAAATATCATACAGAGACACTTCTCTTTTGTTTTTTATGTTTTCTTTTCTCTTTTCCATTTTTAGCAGGTAATGTTTGATTTTTTGAAACTGTTTCTTATTTAGAAATATGAACTGAATGACCCTGAAATAACAATCTTTGCAACAGACTTTATTGAAGATCCTTAAGAAAAAAGGCAATTGAAGGAATCAAGTGACATTCAGACATTTGGAGTCCTCAGGGAAATTTTTGTGCCTTGTGAAAGTCCAATAATTTCTTCCTCTTTATAGGCTTGTATCTCTACTTAGAAAATGGTGAGTTTTATTTTTCCTTTAAATCACATCAATTATTAATTGCAATGGAATGATGCATATCTCAAAATTATGACTCTCCAAAAGTCACTAAAGGTCACTTCTCTGTTTAGTTAGGAGTTGGATTGATAATGAAATCATTAAATACGTTTATAATGGGATTTACTATAATTGGTCGATGTATAAAGTGTTGACACCTAACTTTCACATTTTCCCAAGATACTGTTAAGATATTATGGCAACGATTTATTTATATAGTAAGAAAATTCAGAGAGTTGAAAGTGGCTTTAGATAAAGTGGGTTTTTTGTTAACACCACAAAGTGAGGGAATAAAGAAGATGCTGTAAAAAATGTATTTTTTCTTAAACCCTTGAATTTTTAATAATCAATTGGCATTGCTCTGGAGAATATGCATTTCTAAGCTAAAGGCTTATCTGCAAAAATACAAAAATATACCATCAAGTCAATTTACTGTTTTTTAAAATTTTTATTGAGTATTTTATTGAATACAAATCTCATGCCAAAACACCTGTTTTGATTCCAGTTATATGTGATATAGATGGATTGAGATACACAGATTTTTGGTCTTGAAGAAAGTTGATAAATCTCATTAAACATCCATTGTAATGAGAAGGCTTATAATAGGCAGGGAGAAATTCTCAAAACTAGTCTGGGGTATGGTAATTGTGCTAGCTTGCTGTGGCTGCCGTAACAAACTACTGCAGACTATGCGACTTAAACCACAGAAATTTATTTTCTCACAGTTCTGGAGGCTTGACATCCAAAATTAAGGTGGCTGCAGGTTTGGTTTCTTCTGAAGTGTCTCTCCTTGGCTTGCAGCTGTCCGCAGTCTCACTCTGTCCTCACATAGCCTTTCCACTCGGCCACAGAGCCGGCCCCTAGATATTTAATTCTTAAGCTCAGAGGAAAGATTTAGACTCTGAATTTATAAATTTGGAAACCATTGGCTTGTTTTTAAAATATATAATTAAATTATATATATATATATATCTACACATATAGATTCTTATATACAGGTGTCACAAAAACACTTTTTAAAGATGTGGATTGAAAAACTCAAGAAGATTCAATTAGAATGAATTTCAACAGATTAATATTTACATAAGGTGCTTTAAAATGACTCGAGAAGATTCAATTAGAATGAATTTCAATCCAAATACTTACATAAGGTGCTTTAAAATTATATTTGAGTTCAATAGATCAACAAACATAGTGAAAAGATCATCTTGTTTCATCTGTAACCTTTTAGGTAGGCAAAGTATTTTTATTTGTGTTTTCTATACATCATATTGAAAAGCTACAGAGATGCTCTGACCTGCCCCATGCCAGATATAGTAAACGGAAGGGGCGTCAAGGAGCAAAGAGTGGTTCCAAACCTGAGACCTTTGGCTCGATATCCACAAAGTAAGTAAATGGTAGATTAACATGAATAATAGGATATGTCTACTTTTATTACTTTTGCTGGTGGTTAATTCTAATCTACGTAAATAAACTTGAATGAATAGATTTAAAACATTTCCAAAACATGGATTTAATTGCATAAGTGGATAAGAAGGAATAATAAAAGAGGTCATTCATGTTGAAAATGTTGAAAACATGTTACTAAACTATTTTAGTTCCATTATGATGGAATATTATAATTTCCTTAAGCACTTAGAAATACTTCAATTTAGTCAGGGTCTCACCAAAAAGATATTTATAGTATAGTAAAAAAAATGATGAATTATAATATAACAGAATGTACAATAAAATGGGTAGATTTATATAATGTAACTGGAAGTGACATTTTCATCGCATTTTGAAGGATTTAAAATTAAACATAGAAGGATTCACTATAATTGGTCAATGTATATGTTTTCAACACCTAACTTTCACATTTCCCTAAGATACTCTCCATCTCAGGAAGGCAAAATAGCTTATGCAAAGCAGGGAAATGGGAAAGATTATGATGTTTTGTTAAGGGTAAAGTCAGTATGATGTGACAAGGAAGAGAGCAGTGGAAAATGAAGTTAGTAATTTCAACTGCAATGAGAACAAGTTTTGAAATCCTTTCCATGTGACTCGATACTGAATACCTGGCATCAAGTTTAATTACCTGAAGTAGCTGAAGATTCAAAATTATAAATATGGTTGAGTCTATGAAGCTAATCAGATAAAGGTTTCATGCAATCACATTGGTTTCTCAACATAGTCATCCTCCTCACTATCCCCCATTCCAGCACCGACTTCTTTACTCTCAGAACCATGGTATGACTCAGATATCCTGTGGAAAATGCTCATGAAAGGTAAGCGCAGCCACAGGGCAAATTGTATTTACTATGAACTAGTCATTGTAATGACATATCTTGTTATCAATGGTTAAAGTGATCCAATTTTTAAAGCAAAACATAATGATGAGTTTTGGGGTAAGCTTTTAAAAATTTCAGTAATATGAGGGCCAGATTTCCAGGATGGTACTGCCCTTCCCTTTCTGCTTTTGGGTGTTACTGACTAAGGACATAATGTTGGAGCAGCCATAATACTCTTGTGACTGTGACAAAAGAGTCACTGGCCCAGTGAATGTGGCCAGCCATAAAAAGGGAAACTGAGTCCTTGATGACATCAGTGATCCTCTGAACAACTCTTAAACATATGCTTTCTAATTTATGGCATATGACATTAGAAAGGAACTGTTCTTTGGTGATTAAGAGTATGAACTCTGAAGCCATGTTATTTGAATTTGGAATATGGTTCTGACATTTACTATCTGTGTAACCTTAAGTAAGTTACTCAACCATTCTGTGCCCTTGAGAGGAAATAGTTAACATAATAGGTCTGTTTCATTCAGTTCTTGCTCTTTTCTGTTACCACTATGGTATGGCCCTTGGTCAACATTGAAAACTAAACTACTGGAATGTTCTCTTAATTACTTGGTAATGATGTGTTTTTCTACAAGCCCAGAGCAGTGGGTCAAGATGAACCAGGTTGTTAGCATGTTTAAAGTGAAACATGAAGCTTTATTACATGCACCTACTACCTGGTTTGGGAGTTTGCACCATGCTGTTCTTTGACTCCAAGACTCAAGTGGACTTCGTTGGGCAAGAGCATCTCACACATTTCCCCGTAGTTTGCAGCTGGAGAGAAAGCTATGTCCGTGCAATCCCCACAGAGGAAGACAGGAAAGCTCCCTTTTGACTTGTCTGGCCTCAGCCTGTGTGTATCTTTGCCCTGCCTGTCCTGCACTGTATCCATTACTGTAATAAATCTTACTCGTGAGTATAATTTTATGCTGAGCCGTGTGATTCTTTTTTAGTCACTAGTGACTCAAATAGAAAGCATTGTAATATTTAAGGCTTCCTATTAAAAAAAAATTAACAAAATCTAAGCTTTCTAGATGATTGGCCTAACAAAACTATTTGGGAAAAGGGTCTATTGACGAGTGATGAGCACAAAAGGACAGAGCCTCAAAGTGTGCTTATAATTATTGAATTTATGTTGGAACTAATTTTTTTTTTAGTTTAGGTTTGTTATGGGTTGGCAACATATAACTGATTTCACTATATGCTACTTATCCATGGAAATCTATCACTGCACTAACATTGGCAATTTCTGGGTTTTGCCTTATAGCAGTTAGACTATCACAGCATATTTTTAATCATTTAATTAAAAATATCAAAAAGTGATATTCACACTAATGAAGTGAGCAGGTTTATCTTAGACCATAACTAAAAATGCAACTGTTGCAGTGCTGACAAGAGCTGACTCAATGAAATGGAAACACCATCTGTGCTGAGAAGACATATACCTGTTTGTTTGATTTTCTTCTCAACAGCCCGTTGTTTACAGTGTAAGTGAATTTTATGTCAATATAAAGTGTGAGTTTACTGCTGCAGAAGTCCATAACATCGGAAATAGACACATTGAAAAATCTAAGATTGATTGTCCTTGTAAAAAGCAGAAGCAGAGCAGGCACCAAGGAGTATCTTGAAAAGTACAGAAGGGTGGAGGCACATTTACATGCACTCGGGGTTCAGCCTTACATTATATATTCTGGGGGATCATAATCAAAAATGACAAAATCCAGTGACTAAAGATAAAAATGAGCATTTGATTTTAAATTCTCTTATAAGACATGAACCATCATTCTAAATTAATTTAATGGAGCTTTATCACACGGTAATAGTAAGTAGTATCTGCATTTTGTTTTACAGAATATTTTCGCATTCTATACTTCATTCCAGGAAGGTTAAAAGTGCTAATATTGCCTGGGACTTTACTAGCTCTCACGCACTACGCATTGTACTGAGTGCTCTTCATAATGACAATGACGATGATAAAATAACAAAACAATAAGCACACACTCAGACCTGCCGCTGAGAATCATTTAAATATATTTAGTTTGTGAATGTATCATTTAATACTCACAATGGTCATGGGAATTAGGGCGAATCAGTATCACCAAGCTTTACGGGGTCCTTCTTCTGACCTCTAGGTTCTGCTAAGCCCCACATCTTTCCCGTTGCTCCCACGCTGTAGGAGGGCTATCTGCCCCCTGGAGCTATCATCTGTGGGTTCACCCTGGGATCTCCTTTGCCCTTTCAGCCCTCCAACATCTTAGTACCCAGTTTCCTACATAAAATCCCCTCCACTGAATTCCTAGTGTGGTTTCTATTTTCCTGCCTGGTCTCTGACTGTTGCATTCACATATGATTGAAATCATATGTTCCTTCTTCAAATTCAATTCCGTCCCATTCAACAAATATTTATTTGAGGCATAAACTGTCAGGCACTATTATCAAAGTAAGGAAACCACAGTCCTCAGATGAGACAAGCTGAAAGCAGGCTCTCCTGGTCAGCCCATGCGGACTGCCTGCTCCTCTGCTCATCCTTCAAGCCACACTCTGAGTGACCAATACCTGGAGTAAGCCCTTATGCAGTTCTGAGAGCCAGACACATGGCTGCCAATTATCGCCACCCAATGAAAATATTTTAACACTGTTTCTTCTAACCTCATAATTTAATTATATTCTTTGCTTTTTGAGGAGATATATATATATGCTTTTCACCTCAACTCCTTTAGGAAAAATATTAAATCTATTTTAGCAGAGAGGTTACTCATCCAAAAGGAAAAAGTAATAAGGATAAGTATTCAGGGAAGATTTAATGGTCTTTAACCAGGCATAATTAGGGTGAATATATATGTAGATTTAATCATAGTCTTAAAACTATTGTCTCAACTTCGTGTTTGTTAAGATTTTATCATTATTAATACTGTATTAAAATAATTTTTTCTCCTCCACTGTAGTCTGTTCTAATAGTTTGTGAACTATGTGCCGTAAAACAATTCTTACTTTAACATATGTTGCAATCTGAAAGGTAGCCAGCAAAAAGCCACCTGTTTTTTCTGATTCTCGTCAAGCACAAGGTTACTGAAGATTGCTTTTCAAGTTCAGCATGCGGAGTTCTTGCTGAAAAATGAATTAGCTTGGATCCAAATGGCTAGAGACAGCTGTTTCCAGTGTTTGGAGGTTGAAGGAGAACTGCTTGGTATTACTTTCTTTCCTGGTCACTTAGAGTACCAACCGCTTGTATTATGTCATCACTGGTCAACTAAAGCTTCCACACAAGCAGTCGGCATGGTCAAGAGGGAAAATGGCAATTTACAGGTTAGATATATATGAAATAATTACAGGAAATAAATTGAGAGTTGTCTGAATGTTCTTGCTACCACAGATTTTGTAGTTTTTAGGTAGAGCAAGTCTACCATTTAAGCTATTATTTGGAAGCACTGTTATTTTGTAATAACACCTTTTAGTACCAATTACATCAAAAACAGGAAAGTAATGTTTAATGTAAATTTAATACCAAATTTAATACTCAAGAAGTTTCATGATGAACATATCACTTGCACTTGTAGATTTTTACCATTTTACTTGGGCACAGATGATAGCATTTATTCATGAAAACTAGATATCACAAATCTCCCTAAAAAGCGTCACCAATTACTTTATGTTTGTAGTTATTTTAAGAAGATAATTTAAGACATGCTATTGCAGAAGTTTCTATTACATATCACTCTGTGAAGCATTACTTTTCATTTAGACCAAATGGCTATTCTTCTAAATCAATTTCACTCCTTTCTGATTCCGCATTTTCTTGTATGGGTAGAAAAACTATAAATGTTTTGGTTCCATTCACTGAGAACCTCATAGACAGATGAATGATGCATTAGATATTTTGAAAAGGAAATAGTTTCTTTGAATGATATTGTTTTTCCTGCTGTGGTATAGGCTACAGCACAGAAAAATCTCTGAAGTCTAAGTGGGAGGAAAAAAGGGGTAGGAAAACACAAAGACAAACTCGATAGTATTCCATGATATACCTGTCCACACTGAGAAGAATCTTTAGTTTCTCCATCTTATTACCTCTGTACCTTTCTCTTGCCATCTTATCAACTGCTAAACCCTCTCTGCATCTTCTGCATTTCGGCAGCCCTCACTCATGACTTTTACTACCCTAGGTATGTGCTATTACAGTATCACCCAGAGATTCATGGACTGTAAATAAAATGGACAGAATGGCAAATAAACATGAAGTCAGTGCTTAGAACTGTGCCTGACCCATACTAGGTGTTGAATAAATATTTGGTGAATGAAATAAAGGGAAAGAAAGAATGTTGGGGAAAATTAGACTTAAGAAGGACATGCAATAAAGATAAAGCACTTTAAAAAGCATCGTGACAGAATCATTGACTTTATAGCTGAAAGAGATTGCAAAGCAATGGAGGAAAATTTTGATTTATACAAACTTCATGTACATGCAACACTTTAGAAACAGGATAATTATGAACAATGGTTTTCATGAAACAGTTTGAAACAGGGACCCATTTTTAGATTACAAAGCCTGAAATATTACTCATTTAAATAGTGACTTGCCTCCTATCACATCCATTTTCACATTGTTGTACATGTAGTTCACATAGGTATAGTTCAATTGCTGATTCTGCCTCAGTCTTTTGAGAGTCATCCTGCTAAATCGAGGGAACATGATCTCCTGCCACAGATTCTAAAGTTTTGATAATCCTGTACCAACAACTAAATCTCACCTCTTACCCTCCATGTTCTAATTAGCAATGCATTATCACTACATGTGACTTTTAATCTTTATGGCCATGCATTATGTTTATTTTCATAGTTAAAACTGTTAGCAATGTAAGCTCTTTTGATAGAGGCAATTCATTCAAGCGAACATACGCATTCTTGCTCTTTACAGTCTCACACCATAAATTCTGATTCCTTAGCCTCCCTTTATGACTTTGGATCTTACAGCAATATAAAATCACAACCACAGCATCTCCTGGCAAGGATGAATAGAGAGTTGCCAGTTTTTCATGATCACAGAGGGAGGGATATACACTTCTATTAACTGCTCTGAAATGATCTGGGGTCACCATTTCCATAAAGTTTTTTCCTGACCCCCTAAATCATGAGTAACATATCCTTCCAAACTCTCATGTCTTCATTTTTCCTTCTGTCTGAATAAAACTTATTTGTGTGTCTCTTTATTTTTTAAAAAATTTTGACTGCTTATTCAATAATTTTAACTAAGTATAGAATACATTTAAGTCCCTTTATTTTTTATTTAGTTGAAAAATGCATGCCTTTAGGACTGAAACTAGGGTCATAATTTATGTTCCTCTCTCACAACATCTATCAAAATAACTTTTACATATTAGCTACTGAAAATCTTTATTGAATTAATAATGGGTGAATCTACATTTAAGAAAGGCATCTCAGGTTAATAACATCTATAGTTGTATCCTGTTATACCTTTTTTTTTTTTTTTGGCTAAGGAAGATTCACCCTGAGCTAATATCTGCTGCCAACCTTCCTCTTTTTGTATATGGGTTGCTGCCACAGCATGGCCACTGACGGATCAGTGGTGTAGGTCTGTGCTGGGGAACCGAACCTGGGACACCAAAGTGGAGCACAAACTTAACCACTAGCCACTTGGACTTGCCCTTCTGTTATATCTTTTTATGGGAGCACTTATTCTTTCATTTATCAAATATGTACTCAGTGTCTAATATGTGTCAGTTCTGGGGGATTGATAGTTAAAACAATAAAGAATGACACAAAGCTTTAATTCTACTTCGCATACAGACACTGTGAATTCTTTCTGGTTCAGTGAAATCAGTTCTGTGCTGCCTTTTAAAGGGTGTCATTGGGGTAAGAGATACTTCATGCATGGTGATGGGACAAATTATTTTTTATCTTTCCAGTATGGTGATTGTGTCAAGACTTTGCGCAGCTTTCATGGTGTACCCAGCGTTGGATCATCCAACGCTGATTCCAAACTCCTTCTCTCCTTATTTTTTTTTCCTGCTTGGAAACTGGAAGTTAAGTACACAATTTCTTAGCTTCTCTCAACATCTAAGGGTAGACATATGACACAATTTTTAGCAGTGAAATATAAACAAATGTCTTCTATGATAAGTTCTGGGGAAAGTTTCCTTTCCCAACAGAAAAATAGAGATGCAGCTGAGGTTATCATTTTGACTGTCCACTTTTATTGCCTTAAAATGGGATATGATGATTGGAACTACAAGAGCATCTTATGACAGTGAGGTCACAAACAGCCATCAAACAGAAACAAAAAGCGTAAAGATCTCCAGTCTCTAACAGCATCATTGAACAGCTGATCCAACATCAGCAATTGCCTCCTCCAGACATCTTATGATACAATGCAGTTAAGTCATGAAGCTTAGGTTTCCTTTTACTTGCCGCTGAGCACATTCCTGATTTATTCATAGTACGATTGTGGAGAAGTCCTGTTATTTATTTGTTCTTTTTAACTGTTTCACACAGCATTGCACAACTGAGGAGAAATTACTAATTCATTTTGTTAGAAACAATAATTTTATTTACTGAGATGTCTTGCAATTTATAGAAGAAGATCATGTTTTGCATTTTAAATTTATTAGAAATAATTTGGGTCAATTATAGGGAGCATTCCATCAATAAAACAAAGGTACTCTAATTTGATACATTTAATGGGGGACAGAATTTTTTTCTCCTTTAGAAGTATAACACTTACTGAAAAATGACAGGAGGTGCAAATACAATGTGACTGGCGATATTTTTCTCTACCTCTGTAAGCCAAGATGTGTGGAACTAGAAGCCAATTTTTCTTCTGTGTTGAGAAATTGAGAATGGATAACTAAAGAGAGCTGAGCACATTCAAGCAGAATAAAAATGCTGTGCCATCAAAAGACTCCAAAATAAACCCTTAGCAGAAGAAAATGTGCAACAGGCCAGGGATTTTCAACATTTGTAGACCTATAAGGAAGCAGAGTGTTAAAACTTATTTTTAATAGAAAAAGAGTAAAAGGAAGAAAGATTATATTGTTATCAAAATGATAGTTGGCAAAATGAAAAGAGATCAGGCTATTCCTTGCTATTTGAATTTAAAGCAAAATTATATTTAATAATTTTTAAAATATGATAATATTAATAATTCAGAATAGGCTTCTGATTATGAGGTGACCAGAAATTGGTCAGTTAATTTAAAGATTATGTCCCAGTAGTGGCTAATAAATGCCCATACCTTAAATATTTTTAAACATAAAATATTAAAATACACGTATCTGATGTAGGTATAGGTATCAATTTTCAAAATTAAAAATATACATTACAGTTTTTACCCATACTTAACAGGAAGCAATAATAGCAAATTATTATTGCTACTCTTACAAATTATTCAATCCACTTTTCATTAAAATAAGAACTCTTTTTTCTCTGCTCCTGTTTATCAATTATTTTGTTCTTTAATGAAAGTGCATGATTGCAATAATAAGTATAACTAGCATAAACAGTTTGGCATGAAAAGATAACATTCTTTCTAAGTATGTAACTCAAGCAGTGGAGCATTGAGCACGTCGACATATTAGTAAGGTTATCATATAAATCCTTGTCCAAATTGGACAGTCGTGAAAGTGAAAGGGGGTATTAATCAGATGGGGCACTGGGAAGCAGTATAAACTGTGACAGCCCCAGACAAACCTGGAAGTGTGTTCACCATATTAACTCTTAATATTCAGTGTGGTAAGCATCCCTTAATTTTTTACAGGAAAATGGGGCTGCAGGATCTGTTAGAGGAATTAGGAGATGCAGATAAAATGCAATTTATTGTTAGACATTGTTATTTACTCTCACGTTCATAGAAAAAGTTTAGTCAATGTAATTATGTACTACATTTATGTATAATGTGTATTCTGTTTACCCACATAAAGAATTTATGTTGGAACATAAGAAACACAGTCATTTGACTGAGACCATTCCTTTCACTTACTGACGACCTGAAATAAAAAAACATTTAATTCACACTCCTAAAATGCTATGAAATCCAACGAAGACCTTCTTAACCCTTCATTCAGAATAGAGGTTACTTATTCTGATAATGTTAATACGTTGAAGAGGTTTTGTCATGCTTTCCTCCCACTCCTGACATGAAAACTCACAAGCCGCGTTCTACCCAGAAGGGTCTTGCACCGTATGTCTATCTCCGTTTCTCAAAGGCCAGCACGACCACGTTTCTGAAGACTGTCTACAATAGATTAGGCAGACTGGATGGTATACCAGATTTGCTAGACTCCATCCACAAGCTATAAAACAATTTTAGTTGCAACTGAACAGAAGCCTCTCTCTTGGGACTGATTCAAATCACTTTCCCTTGTTTACCATTTCTATCTACTTTCAAACTTTCCCATTTCAACATCTTCACTGTTGTAGCTGTTAAAGTTCATGCGTTATAAAATGTAAATTGCACTGTATCAGATACCACTTTTATGTTTCTTTTGGGTTCTGGCTTGAATAGTGACTGATTATGAAATGCGTGGAAAAGGAATTAAAGATTCATAGAAATAAGAGAAAGAAAAAGTAAACTTATTTAATTGTCTAACTCTATCTCCCTACACGACTGGGGTTTTCTGCTCAAGGCATACTTTAGTCTCTTTTTTGTGATAGTTTAGAGACAAAAACATTTATAATTTTGCAAATGCACTACTTCAGATTCTTCTTTATGTTTTCCCCCTTAATATTAATAACAAGATTGCATGTTGTTTTCTGGAGAAATCAACATATTGAACTTCTCTTAACCTATTTCCCAGATGATGTTTCAGCTGTTCATTTATTCTGTGACACATAATTCAGAGGAATTATGTTCTTTACAGTTAAATTCCAAGTCTAAAAGAAGGAAGGCTTCAGTGTTTTAATTATTTCAATTTTTTCTATATTTTTCCTCTAATGTTTCTATTAGAATATCCAAGACAAATTTCGTGTTTCTTTGTGTAAACTTTGTCTAGTAATGATT
Organism: Equus asinus; assembly: GCF_041296235.1. Taxonomy (NCBI): domain Eukaryota; kingdom Metazoa; phylum Chordata; class Mammalia; order Perissodactyla; family Equidae; genus Equus; species Equus asinus. The sequence goes on from NC_091790.1 coordinate 176,079,780, forward strand.
ACCTAGACTCTTTCTTGTAGAATGATTCCTCTAGAACTAATGATGCTAGAATAAACCTGATTCTGAATGTAAGTTCAAAGACTAACATCTGTGCCAATCCTCCTCTACTTTGCATCTGGGATGCTGCCACAGCATGGCTTGATAAGGAGTGTGTAGGTCTGCACCCAGGATCTGAACCTGTGAACCCCAGGCCACAGAAGGGAGTGCACTAACTCAATCACTATGCCACCGGGCTAGTCCCCCAACTTTTTATGTTTAAAAATCAAATATATAACCTTCACCTAGATTCCCCAATTATTTATTATTCTCTCTCTCCTTCACCCTCCTTTCAATCTTTGTCCCACCTTTTCTTTCTCTACCTCCCTCCCCTCCCACATTTACTCACTCACACACACACTCACACTGAAACACGTAACAGCTAGTTGTAGACATCATGACACGTCACTTCTAAATATTTAGCATATTTCTCCAAAGAAAAAGGACAGTCTCCTTCATAACAACAATATAATTGTCTCCTCTACAGATTCACCCACATTACTATTAGTACTTAATATATAGCACAGATTCAAATTTTTAGAAATCATTGCAGAATCCAGGCAAGACTCACCCTTTGCATTTATTTGTCATGATTCTTCAGTGCTCTTTATTACAGAAAGTTTCCTCATTTTTTTGTATTTCAGTGATTTATTTGAAGAATTAAGGCTACTTGTTTTGCAGGCTGAATCTAAATGAAGGTATATACTATTGTTTCTTCATGATTACATTCAGGTTAAACACTTTTGGCAGGAATTCTACATAAATGGTACTATGTCCTTAGTATACCACATCAGAAAAATATATTATTTTTTTCCATAATGAGAACACTGATTCCAAAAAACACCAATTTATTAACCTACTTGATCATTTGTAAATTACTCAAAAAATAGTTTTGTTATTACTACTCCAATTCTACTAAGAACAACAAAGCTAGTAACTAACTTCAAGATTTTCTTTCAGTTCTTCTTGTCTTTAGAATATATCTCAGACTCTCCGAAGGATCATGTTCAAAGATACTTGAATTCTTTTTTCACTCTTCCATGTGGTTATCAATTTTACATAAGGCTGTATTTATTGTTTCACATTTCTATTCAATTTAAGTTTTTTTTCCAAACTGTGCATTTAATTTTCCATTTTTGTTTTTTTATAAGATTGGCAGCTGAGCTAACATCTGTTGCCAATCTTCTTTTTTTCCTTCTTTTTCTCCCCAAAATCCACCCCCCACCCCTCCATAGTATATAGTTGTATACTTTAGTTGTGAGTGCCTCTGGTTGTACTGTGTGGCATGCCACCTCAGCATGGCCTGACGAGCGGCGCGACGTCCGCACCCAGGATCCGAACCAGCAGAACCCTGGGCCGCCAAAGAGAAGCCCGTGAACTTAACCACTCATCCACAGGGCCAGCCCCTAATTTTCCTTTTTAAATATTGAAAACTCAATATAGCTGAGAAGGCAAAATGATATAAAAAGATATCCTCAAGGGAATTCCATAGCCTTTACTGTCCGTTCTTTACTCCCACCTATTCATTTGTTGGTAATCAAATTTATTTCTGGTTTATTCCTTCTTTGTTTCTGTGTTTCTTTTTTTCCCAAAATATCCTCTTCGTGATACACAAAAATTATATTACATATACATTCTTATAAGAATAATATTATTAATATGCCTTGCATCAGATACTGTAAGGATGATTGAAAAGAAGTGATTGGAGTAAAGGTCAGATATTTTGAATGAATGTGTAAGAAAAAAGAGTAAAAAAATTTGAAACAACTTATTGTATGAATTTATGATATTGATCATTTCATCTTTCATAAATTACTCAACCAAGCCTAATCATAAAAAAGGTTTGCATTCTGGTTCTCATCTAAATAGTTTACCTGAAAATAACTTTCAACTGACATTTCCAGATACCTCAATTGATGTAAATATTTTTAATTTTTTGTTTTGGATTGAATCTCCTGGACAACTGCACAATCCACCTTTATTTTGCACATTCAGATTCAACACACATTTACATATCTACCACGTGCCAAGTTGGGACTAATGTTTCTACACTATTTCCCTCATTTAATCTTTACAACAATCCTGTATTTTTCCTATTTTGCAATTAAGGAAAGTAAGTCTCATCTTATGACCTAAGGTTTTGTTTTCACTTTTGTTTTTAATTAGGGAGTACTTCTTTATTTTACCTCTTTCATAAACTGTAAGAAATGATTAAAATCCAAGAAGATTTGAGGTCAGTTTGCTTTTGAAATAAAAAGACAGCAAAGAATTTTAACTATGAGTTGTGGGTTCACTGTAGCAAACTAGTGGCTGCAAAATAATGGAGTAACTCAATGCAATCTCAGAAAGGGGGCCCTGGAACTGCAGTATTGTCACTCAGCTTGTTTTTCTGTCTTTTATTGAACTCTGCCAATGGACTAGTAAAATGAAATTCAAAGGGAAAATGTCAGGAAGATCGCAGCCACTTTGATAAGTAGTCCATAAAATATATTCTATGGTCAACTAAACTTTCTGTAAATATATTAGAATATATTTTATTCAACTTTCTTCACAAGGAAAAATTTTTTTGGTGGGATTGGAAAGTGAAAAAATGTATCTTTTTCTTGTAAGGGGAAATCTTCATTTAAAAAGAAGAGAAATTATATATAGAATATCCTATACCTTTTTCTCAGCAATTCTACTTTTAGGGACGTATCTTGTAGAAGTATACATGCCACATAAGTATATGTGAACAGAAGTTTTTACTATAAGCTATCTTTCCCTTAGGTTAATGTAGCCATCATTATTATTTGAATATTCTTCTCTATTTTTAAAAACTTTTTTGTCATTTTCATAAAAGCATATCTTGGGGCATTTTCTCTTGTTTCATTCTGTTCCTCCTGCTCCCAAATTATTTCTTCCAAATAGCTGTCTACTTTACATTTCTGATTTAATTGTTATCCAGTGACTGCTGTGGGTTGAATTATGTCCTGCAAAATGATGTGTTGAAGTCCTAACCCCAAGTACCTGTAAATGCAACCTTATTTGGAAATAGGGTGTTTGCAAACGTACTCAAGTAAAGTTGAGGTCATAGTAGATTTAAGTGGGCCATAAATCCAATGACAGTTGTTTTATTAGGAGGTGGAGCTGTGCAGACACACAGACATCCACAGAGGAGAGATAGTCAAGTGAAGACAGAAGCAGAAATTGGACTGGTGCATCTACAAGCCAAGGAATGCCAAGAATGGGCAGCAACCAGCAGAAGCTAGAAGATGCAAGAATTCTTCCCAAGAGAATTTGAAGGGAGCGTGTCCCTGCCAACCCCTTTGTTTGTTTGTTTGGAGTTTTTTTGCTCAGGAAGTTTAGCTCTGAGCTAACATCAGTGCCAATCTTCGTCTATTTTTTAGTATATGGGCTTCCAGCACAGCATCGGCGCTAACAGAGTGGTGTAGGCCCACTGAAGCGGAGCATGCTGAACTTAACCACTAGACCACAGGGCCTGGCTCCCAACTCCTTTGATTTAGGACTTCTAGCCTCCAGAACTGTGAGAGAATAAATTCCTATGGTTTTCATCCACCCAGTATGTGGTATTTTGTTACCGCAGCTTTAGGAAACTACTACAGTGACTAATAGCTTGCTTGCTCTCTCCTGCTATCAGATTTTCAGAGGTATGTTCTGAGAATCTCTCTGTTTCTCACACGCCAGCCATTATTCCCTGTCGGTCCAACCAGAACAATCCTGGGTGAAAACGTTCCTCCCAGAACAACTGACTCGCTGAACTCAGATGAACCAGGAAAGCAAGAAAATAAATTTTCTTGCAGCTTTTCCTCAGAATTCATGGTTTTTACCTCTACATCCTGTATTAACTCTTTTTTTTTAACAGCTTTATAGAGGTATAGTTGATAAACAAAGAACTGCATATATCAATGTGTATAATTTGATGAGTTTGGACATATGCAACCCCCTCCGATACTATCACCATGATCAAAGTCAAAGACATACCCATTACCTCCCGAAGTTTCCTTGTTTCCCTTTGCTTTGTTTCTATTTTTGTTTCTTTATCAAATAAAACTCTTATTTTGAATTCAGTCTGAGACTTTCTCATTGCATTAAAGGCCCCCCAGATTTCACAACTGCCATCACAGAATACAGCACCTCTCAAACCCTGTGGGCCTTGTTACAGGATGACCTTGCCTTCCTCCGTCAGTGTCAGACCATGGCATATTGGCTTTAAAGTCAAAGTGTCAGTCCCGCTCAATGCTTTTTGACCATTCTGAACAACCAATGCTGATGCGAAGTGTTTTATTTTCTGTTCCTCCTTTCATAATGTGAAAATAGAATACGAAATGAATGATCCTTAATTAATAATTGCATTTTTAAATAGCTAGTGCAAATATTGTCCTAAGAAGTGCTGTATGTTGAAAGAAAAAAATATGTCAATTTCTCTACTAGGAAAAAGCTGAAATTTATAGCACAGAGGAATATAAAATTGAATTAAGTTGACACTGTTATAGAGATAGTATCTGGGCACTGTCTGTCAGTTTCTAAATTATTTTTGCCTGGTGCATTCCTTCAAACATTGGACAATAGCAAATAGGTGTAATTCATGACACATCCTAAGGGGTTAGCTATTTTCTACTGAATTAACCACGACAAATGGAAACAACAGCAGCCATTGCTCCTAAACTGATTCAGGGATAGAATTAACATCATTAACACTCACCAAACACACAAAATAACCTGAATAAGAATGAGAGTCTTCTACGGAAATTAGGATACTACAGTCATATTTGCTGAACCACTTAGAATATATTCGGTGTGGTATAAGACTACTGCCTGGTGTAATCAGAAGCACATTTACATTTATATCAGTGAACTATGAATCTCACTAGCACTTTGTTTTTTCCTGTTTGTTTCCTTATTTTATTTCAGACTACTCTTGTTTGGCATCTACGTTAGTGAACTCAGATTTCAAGTGTATTACAAAAATAACAGATGCCACCATTTTAAATGAATCTATCAAATACCATAATACTTTGTAAAATAATCAAAGTAAAACCATGATCAGAATAAGGACACGTGCTAAATAGAAGCATTCTGAACACGAGTGTTCTCAAGACAGTTCAATCCTCACACCTTTTTTTGATACTGACCGTACTTCATCACAGTCTGTCTCCCCTGGGCTTGTTTCTTACAACAATTTCAGTACATTAGTGCCCTACACCCTGTCATAAGGAATGTAATAATATAGTGAATTTCTTCAATCCCAGTGACATATGGTGAACAGAAACATTTTATATATTCAGCAGCACAACTAGCTCTGTGTTCCTGAAAATTCATAACTCAATTGCTGTTTTTCCCAATGCCTTAGCATATCATTGTGCTTTGAAAAAATTAATATTTTTCTTCTTTGTGTAAGTGAGGTAAGGGGGCGGGGGAAAGTCTATTTGAATTAAGGTAAACTATGAATTATTAATTATTTAGGGAGGATAAAATTGTTTTTCACTTAATAACCTTTAGTAATAGATTAATTGCTAACTAAGTAAGGTTAAGTAAAGGCCTTGTTGGGTGTACAGTAATGGAAAAAATTATTTTTATTTAATATATTATTATGCAGTATGACATAAAGGAAAGCTCAAGCATTTCAACTATAATACTATATTTTGTGCATAGATTTTTTTTCTTTTCTTTTTAGGATTATACAAATAAAGTTGAGCTTGGCCTTGGTAGAATACACACTGATTCCTCATAACTATGGTTCAATTAACAATCATTTAGAGACTGTGTTCAGTACACAGTCCTTGGAAACAAAAATTTCAATAAATACCAAGGAGAGTATATGGAACATCTAATAAACTAAGGAATAACTTCTTATTTCTTATTAGTAAATTTATCAAGATCATAGTACAATTAACTTGATTCAAATTTTGGTTAAATCTTTAAGGAATAGTAGAATAATATTAACTTTTTCATATATCAAAAACTCTTTCAAATAAATTATAACTATGTGATAACTCTCTTAAAGGGAATTATGAAAAATATGTTTATAGCTTTTAATTTTCTCAGCCAAGTTCATGAGTACATAACCAGTAATAACTCAGTTAGAATTGTTGAACTTCACCCAACAGTTTAAACTGACTGGGGAGAAATAAAAAAAAAAAAGTGAAGACAGTTTGACCAAGGCAGAGAAATCAGTATGCAGAAAGACATGAGAGGGGCTGGCCCAGTGGCGCAGGGGTTAAGTGCACACGTTCCGCATCGGAGGCCGTGGGTTCGGACATAGCACTGCTTGGCAAGCCATGCTGTGGTAAGTGTCCCACAGATAAAATGGAGGAAGATGGGCACGGTTGTTAGCTCAGGGTCAGTCTTCCTCAGCAAAAAGAGGAGGATTGGCAGCAGATGTTAGCTCAGGGCTAACCTTCCTCAAAAAAAAAAAAAAAAAAGAAGAAAGAAAAACATGGGAAAGAAAAGGAAACTGAATCATTCAGAATCTTTCTAGTCATTTGAGATGACTATATTGCAGAATGCGAGGACAGTGCTTTTAATAAATGAGCCCAGATCTTGAGAGATCAAAAATGCCAAGAAATTGGGACTTTATCAAAAGGCTGTTTAGGAGCCTCAAAGGAATTTAAGCAGAGAAGAAAAAGAATCACCTTTGCCTTTTAGAAACATCACTATAGAGACCTTGTTAAGAATGGCTTTGAGGAGGGATTGTGGGTAGGGAGAGGTGGCTAGCAAGATTGGGTAGGGCAAAGCACTTTTTCTTGAATTATTTTCCCTCCATGAAGGAATTTGCATCTGGAGTAATATTCTCAACTGCTTATACCCGTATCTTAAGTTTTCATGGATTGATTAGACATTTCGAAGAACTACGTCCCAGCCCCGGACGTCTGAATCAGGGTATGAAGATATATTCCAGACCCAAGTTCACCCCAATATTTGCAATACATCCAAGACATACGGGAGTGTTAAAATCAAACAAAATGGAGCTCCAACTTGAAAATTCTCTGAGCAGACTTGACAAGTTCGTCATACAAGTGCAGCTTAATTTAGTTTATCTTGCAAGACAAGCGAGGTTAACTTGACCTGGGTCACTTGGTTATGTCTCTGAAAATTATATGCAAAACTTTAGTTCCCCAAAATTGATATGAGGTAACCATTAACCAAATCCCTTTCATTTAAGAAAATTCTACTATTGTAACCAATCACTGTGAAAAATAAACACTACCTTCACACTACATAAGCTGCTTTGCAACAATATACCTCTGAGCCTCATTCCCTGTTTTGGTTTGAGTGCTCTCGGTTTGTGCACTGTCTTTTGGTGAGTGCACAGGAGCAAATAGGACTCTACTGTTGCCTATGATCCAAACAATACAGATATCATCATCAATTTATTAACATTCCAGGAAGAAGCTTTCAGGCAAGTGTCTTGAAGCAAAAGGCAAAGTGCAATTAAGAAACTGACAGTTTTATGATCTCTAAGTCACAAAAAAAGCTCTGAGAGACCCTTTGTTAGAGGCGCCAGGGTCCACTGTCCTTTACCCCCTGGTATAACAGTGGATGCCAAATAAAAGCTTTGTTAAACTTTTGACATCCTCTCATACCAACATGCACACACACGGACACACATATTTATAGATGACAGATTTAAACTCAGAGTGCAAGAAAAAAATATGGCTTTAAATTTAGGGTTAGGAAAAAATAGAATTTACTCTAGAAATGAATTATTGGAAATCACGTAGTCTTACTGGGACGAGCAACAATATCAGGGAACAAAGGTGCGCTCTGAGAGACAGGTTATACGCTTTTTATATTATCTTCTTTGCATTTTCAATTTCCTAAACATCCCTCTGTGTTTTTTTTAATCTTCTAGCATTTAATAATTCTGATTATGAGAGAAGGATATGCATACGACAAGCAGATATCATGCTGGTGCCAGGGGTTAGGATATACATCTCACAAATATATGAAAACTTCTGTTGTAAATTAATACAAAGGAGTTAAACTCTAACACTGTAAGAAAGGAGCAAGCCATTTCCTGATCCTGCATGAAAGAGAGTAATAGGATGTCAAGAAGTCAGGGTGTGAGATGCTTCTGTTTCCTCCTCCCTTTGTCAAGTTTTCTTGTACCACTGGCATGACATACAAAGACGGTTCAGGCAGGACTAGATTGGGACCATGGCAGCTTGCGTGCAGCAATAACATGATCAGTGGCACAAATTCTCGGTAGGTTAAATGCTAATTATCCTATTAATTTTGTCTTTCTTTCATTATAAAAAAGAAATAAAAAGTAAAAAAGTATCATCTGCCATAATGCAGGATGCCAGAAAATACGGAGGGATGGAACAGATCCTTCCCTCGAAGCCCTCAGAAGGAACCAACCCTGTCAACACCCTGATTTTGGACTTCTAGCTTCCAGATCTGTATGATTTCTGTTTAAGTCACCAGGTCTGTGGGACTTTGTTACAGCAGCACTAAGAAACAAATGTAGTATCTTTTTTCCTTCTGTTTCATAAGCAGGTAGTATCTCCTGGCCTTTAAGAGATGAAATTTAGTCATTCCAATGGACTGAATGAAGCTCTAATATCGCAAATGCATTTATATATCCTTCCTCGTGATCTATTTACTGACATTGTACGTCAGTCATAGTAAAGGTCTCAGTCAAAATGGATGTGGAGATGCCCAGAGAATGGTTAAGATAGCTAGAAAAATCAGTGCATCAGGAAATATATATATATATATATATATATATAATTTACACAGGAGATATATATGCGTGTGTATATGTACATATATATAAATAATGGAATTGTCTGACGTTCCCATTTATCCTCAAAATATAGGGACAATGTTGTACTAAATGCTCCCTTTTGTAAGCTTTTAGAAGCATCATCTTAATTATTTGATTACAGAAGCAAATAATTATATATACTCAAATATGTAGTTAGCTATATTTACATATTTGTGGAATGGAGACAAAGGAGAGGAAGGGCTTTATAGCTCAAACCATATCCTTTTTGTTCTTAATTTCAAATGTCCTAGTGAAACAACTGACCATGAGTCTAATCATAAAGAAAAAATCTGAATCTTTGAGAAATTGTAGATTTTAAACTTGAAATCAATGGATTTGCCTCTTAGAGCAAGGAGAGCAGAAAGCAGAGAGAGAAACTGCTAATATATTAGCCATCAGCTTGTGCATGATTGCCTACATTTCATAAAATCCTTCTGTTCTTTGTTTATTGTAATTCTTTTGAGTTTTTCATTTTTGATTAATTTAGACTTCTTTTATATGTTTTGTGTGTTGTCAATAGTCTCATTATTTAATATGTACTAAACTAGCTAAGATTTTGGAATTGTTCTGCAAATACGTTGTATTAATCTGTTTTCCAAATATGAGATTTTTATTGCAACAAATCCAGCATGTCTATTGGAGGCCTACTATGTATCAGGAATTATAATGCATCAGTTAACAAAAAAGGCAAAGATCTCTTTGCAAAAAAATAAATATGAAAAGAATTATTCACTATGTCAGAAACTGAATTGAAAGGAGAAACATGGACTTGCCCCTTTTCACTCCAGAGTTTTTAGTATTCTTAGAAAACTTATGGACTCTATGAATTCCTAGATTAAAATGCAAATCCAGATGAAATGTGACCTGCACGCTGGGATTGCAGAGTACCAGGCTGTATTGGGAATTAAGGCCTGGTAGACGATAGATGGTGACAGCATTGTTTCACTTAATGAAGTGACTATTGAAGCTTAAAAGAGGAAAGATGACAAAGAGGAGCTAAATGCTTTGTCTTTGGAAGAAGAAAAAGCTTCACAACATTCTACCAAGAAGAACTCAACTCATTACTTCTTTTTGAACATCATCCATCTTTTCCATGAAAATGTACCTCCTTGTCAAGCAGCTTGATAGCCACTTGGGGAAAATGCTTTGCCCCTTCATAATGGAACCAATGCATTCATTGTCTTGAGGCTTCAGTGATGTCCCACACTCACAGAAATACTAAGGAGACTAACAATGCACTGGAGAAGCCAGTGTGAAGATGCTAAAATTGTACAGTTTGGACAGGCAAAATTTGTGCCCTGTGGGGCAATTTTTCTGTATTAATTTGTTTCTGAGAACAGCAACACATAGAAGAGGGAGATAGTGTTACTGAGGATTTTCATGCAGAGATGTTTATTTTTGAGTAAAAGAGAAACCTAGAAATTTTTCGACTGAATCTTTTCTGTAGATTGATCTTAAGGTTTGATAGCACACACTTTAAGTGAGTCCAAAGGCTAAACAAAATGTCACAGCAAAAAATATATCTATAAAATCTCACACTCCTAAAAGCAGTCAAATTATTTTCCAGCCACAATCCCCAAAGCTTTGCACAGTCCCAATTAATATCTATTTTTATACAAAAAAAGCAGGAAAACAACTCATGCGAATTACCCAAGACTCCTTCCTTTGCAAAATATTCAAAATCCAGCACTCCTTCCCTTTTTTAATCTTAAAATACGGACTAAAAGAAAGACATTTTTCAAACAAGAACATTTGAGCAATAAGGAAATATGTTTTAAATGAATACTTCATTATTAATTATTGTTTTTCTTTTGAAAACCATCTGACAGATAGTTTGTAGCTGTGATGTGTAGTCAATTAAATCATTTTGGTGTTCTAACACAGCTCACTTGTCTCATCCTTTGCCTTCACAATGCGTTGATGTCTTTAAGACAGCTACATTTTCTTTTAAATCACAGGTACTTATTTTCAGCCTCATTTTTCCCCATCGGTTCCTGCATCTGTGCAGTGGGTGAAACTGGCTCTGTATCAGTTCCAACCCTTTAATGATAGGGATCACAGACTAAAAAAACATAGCCTAGAATGCCAGAGGCAGCATGGGGGAGGCAGAAAATGAGGACAAAGCCTGTTGCAGACCTAATACTTTGCCTTAAATTTATTATCTTGATTTAAGCTCATACAAAGAATGGGCCAAAATAGAAACACTACTCACATCTGATTGTAAATGCGAACATACCGAATAAATACACTAGTAGAGTAGAATGTTATAAATAAGAAAGTAAAACGAAAAAAAGGTCTTTATTAATTTTTATGTGTTAGCCATATTTTTTTCCAAATGTTCTTTGAAATGTAACTGGCAGCAAGATTAATCCAGGATTTAGTTCTTTGGCTATCCACACAAGAAGAACATAAATTATTAATTATAGTATTTCAATTACAAAGTCATTTGAAACCAATTTTTCTTGTGCTTTCATGGTTTTATTAAATCAGAAGGAAAATACAACTAACTATACTATTGACCCATTGATTTGGGGACTCAAAATTAAGCAGATCTAACATGGGAATTAGACAAAAGCAATTTGTAACACTTTCCTCTTTTATATCATTTTTTCCTTGAAATTTTATTATTAACAAATTTTTAAAACTATTTGGAGTTTTCAGTTTTCAGCTCTGTCATGTAAAGAGTTGGAAGTTGTTACTCCACTCCTTACAACAAGAAAAAGCTAGACAAACTGAAAATCAATGATTTGTCTTGGACCAGAGAAAGGAGTTTCCATAGACAAATCCAGAAAGCCACAGCTGAGACTGTCTACCTGGAGCAAAAGCCACTGGAGCTGGAGCCATAAACTAGTGGGTACTCTTAAACAGCGATTTTGGTGAATTGCTGGAGGCTGGATTGCCAGCATGAGAGTGAGACAGTACCCCAGCGCTTCCCTGGGCCTTATCACCAGGAATCCTACCAGCTTCTCACAGTAAAAATTTGAAAAAGAACACCTGGTGTCCCTAGCAGAGGAAGAGTTACTCTTGAGAAATACTCCTAGAGCCTTCTCTATAACAAGGGCTTATTTCCCAGGGGGAAATATTTATGAGAGCCTCATCCAAGAGCAGTGGAAGGATGGCATTCTCCTCATTTCTGCCCACTCTAGCCTTCCTGTCCTGCCTGAGAGAACAGGAAGCTACATAGGAAGAAAACACGTAAATGTGATAGGCCAGAGACAATAGTCAACCAAAGAGAGATTTAACTGGAAGACTATAGAAAGCTTCTCTCCCAGGCACCTTATCACCACACAACAGAGTTCTAGTGTAATAATGAATTGGAGATGAAAGAGCTGCAAGACACTGATGCTCTTTTAGGAGATATGTAGGGAAGTCTAAAAACAAAAGAACTGATGAGACGAGAACATTAGAGGAGTGCAAACTCTCTGGAATATATAGCTACTGCAAACATTAAATAATGCCCAAAGCCTAGACAGATCAACGTAAATCCTCACACTAATGGCTCATTTACCTCAATTACTATCACTCAGAAAAACGTACCTGGCTTTCAACAAAAAATTACAAGGCACAGCAAAAGACAAGAAAAGACAAAGTTTATTTTTCTTTTAATTGAGGTAACATTGGTTTATTAGATTATATAAATTTCAGCTGTATATCATTAAATTCTGATTTTTGTGTAGACTATGTTATGTTCATCACCCAAAATCTAATTACAAACTGTCGCCATATCCATGTGCCCTTTTACCTCTTTTGCCCTCACCTCTCTTCCCCTCTAGCAATCACCAGTCTGTTCTCTAAACCTATTGTTTGCTTTTTGTTATTATTCTTTTCATCTTCCACATATGAGTGAAATCTATGGTATTTGGCTTTCTTTGTCTGACATTTCACTTAGCATAATGCCCTCAATGTCCATCTATGTTGTCAGAAATGGCAAGATTTCACTTTTTTATGGCTGAGTAGTGTTCTATTGTATGTATATATCACATCTTCTTTATCCACTCAGCTGTTGATGAGTGCTTGGGTTGTTTCCAAGTCTTGGCTGTTGTAAATAAAAATGCAATGAACATAGGGGCGCATATATCTTTCTGAATTAGTGTTTTTGTGTTCTTTAGATAAATAGCCCGAAGTGGAATAGCTGACAAATTTTGTAAAGACAAGCATCAGAACAAGACTCAGATATGACATTGATGTTGGAATTATTAGAGTGGGAATTTAAAACAATGATCAATATCTTAAGGGCTATAATGGGAAAAGTGGAAACAGGCAAAAACAGATAGGTAATACAGGCAGAGACATAGAAATTTAAAAAAAGAATCAAAAGGAAATGCTAGAAATAAAGAACACCGTTAACAAATGAAGAATGCCTCTGATGAGCTCACTAGAGGACTTGACATGGCCCAGGAAACAAAGTAGAGGGCATGAAGATGCTATCGACAGAAATTTCACAAATAGAAATGCAAAGAGAAAAAAGAACAAAGGAAACAGAACAGAATATCCGAGAACTGTCAGATAATTTCAAAAGATGTAACATATGCATAATTGGAATACCAACAGGAAAAGAATGAGAGAATGGAGCAGAAGGAATATTTGAAACAATAATGGCTGAAACATTTAAGAAAGAAATTATATCAAATCCCTACAATCTCTTTCAACGGATAGAAGTGGAGAGAATACTTCCTAACTCATTCTATGAGGCCAGCTTTACCCTAATACCAAAATCAGACAAGGACACTACAAGAAAAGAAAACTCCAAGCCAATATTTCTCATGAACATAGATACAAAAAGCCTCAACAAAATATTAGCAAACTGAATCCAACAATGTGTAAAAAAATTATACACCATGACCAAATGAGATTTATCTCAAGTATGAAAGGTTGATACAACATAAAAAAATCAATTATTGTAATCCATCACATCAATAGATGCAGAAAAGGCACTTGACAAAAATCAAATACCCATTCCTGATTTTAAAAACTCTCAATAAATTAGAAATAGAGAGAAGCTTACTCAACTCAATAAAGACTATCTACAAAAAACCTACAGGTAGCAGCATACTTAAGGGTGAAAAACTTGAAGGTTTTCCACTAAGATCAGGTACAAGGCAAGGATGTTCCCTCTCACAACTCCTTTAAAACATCACACTGGAAGTACTAGCTAATCCAATAAGGCAAGGAAAGGAAATAAAATGTATACACATAGGAAAGGAAGAAATAAAATTCTTTGTTCATAGGTGACATTATTGTCTATGCAGAAAGTCTGAAAGAATTGTAAAATAAATTAATTAAAAGGTATACAGATAGAAAAGGAATAAATAAAACTTTGTTCAGAGATGACATGGTTGTCTATAAAATCCCAAATCAATAAAAAAAGTCTTCTTGAAACTAATAAGAAATTATAGCAACATTACAGGAGACAAGGTTGATATAAAAATTCAATTGCTTTCCAATATACCAGCAATAAACACTTGGAATTTGAAACTAATAAAATGAGACCATTCACAATAACAGCAAAAATGAAATACACAGTTGTAAATCCAACAAACTTCTAAGGGACCTATATGTGAAAAACTACAAAACACTGATTGAAAAAAAAATCAGTGAAGATCTAAATAAGTGGAGAGATGGTCTGTGTTCCTGCACGGGGAGATTCGATATTGTTAAGACGTCAATTCTTCCAAGTTTGATCTATAGATTTAATGAAATCTCAATCAAAATCCCAGAAACCTATTTAGTAGATATCGACAAACTGATTCTAAAGCATATACGGAAAGGCAAAAGACCTAGAATAGCTAATAAGATGCTGAAGATGAAGAACATAGGTGGGAAACTCACATTACCCAGTTTTTAAACATATTACATGTCTACAATAATCAAGACAGCAGGGTATTAGTTAAAGTATAGACAGAAGGCAGGGGTAGGAGGCTAGACTTGTCCATAAAATATATTAGAGAGCTCATAAACAAACCCACATAAATATAGTCAAATGATATTTGATGAAGAAGCAATAAAAATTCAATGATATAAGGTCGTTTAAAGAAATGGTGCTGAAACAATTGAACATCTGTATGCAAAATAATGAACCTAGACATAGACCTTACCCGTTGTAGAAATGTTAACCAAAATGGATCTTAGACAGGAACATAAAACAATAAAACCGCTTGAAGACAACATAGAAGAAAATTTATATGAACTCAGGTGTGGTGATGAGTTTTTAAATACAACACTAATAACACAGCACCTGAAAGAAAAAAAAATGATGCTTGATGTTATTAAAACTTTTCTGCTTTCTGGGAGACACCATTAAGAAAACGAAAAGACAAGCCATACTTTTAAAATACATGACTGATTAAGTACTTGTATCCAAAATATACAAAATACTCTGCAAACTCAAAAAGGAAATAAATGGTTTAATTTAAAAATGGGTGCAAGATCTGACCACACCCCTAACCAAAGACGATTTACAGATAGCAAATAAGCATACGAGAGGATGCCCAACATTGTTTGTCATTAGAGAACTGCAAATTAAAACAACAAAGATGGGGCTTGCCCAGTGGTTAACTTCCCAAACTCTACTTTGGTGGCCTGTGGTTCCTGGGTTTGGATCCTGGGCACAGACCTAAACATGGCTCATCAAGCCATGCTGTGGCAACATCCCACATACAAAATAGAGGAAGATTGGCACAGATGTTAGATCAGGGACAGTCTTCCTCAAGCAAAAAGAGGAAGAACAGCAAGAGACGTTAGCTCAGGGTAAATCTTCCTCACTAAAAAAATAAAGCCCCACCACAACAAGAAAGAGATATTACTACCCACCTATCAGAATGGATAAAATAAAAAAACCTGACAATACCAAGTGCTGATGAGGACAGAGCAACAGAAAATCTTATTCATTACTGGTGAGAATGCAAAATGTTATGGCTTCTTTAGAAGTTTGGCAATCTTACAAAACTAAACATAGCCTTTCCGTACAATCCAGTAATCATGTTTCTAGGTATTTGCCCAACTAATTTTAAAAAACTTATTATCCATACCTACACTTGAATATTCACAGCAGTATTATGCATAATTGTTAAAAACTTGAAGCAACCAAGATTTCCTTCAATGGATTGGATAATGGATAATGTGTAAACCAATTGTGGCACATATACAATAGAATATTATTCATCAGTAAAAAAATGAATTATCAAACGAAAAAACACACTGATTAATCTTAAATGCATGTTGCTATATGAGAAAGACTAGTCTGAAAAAGTTAGATACTTAATTTCAATTACAGAGTATTTTGGAAAAGGCAAATACTAAAGATGGCCAACAGATCAGAGGTGGCCAGGAGTTATGTTGGGAGTATTGTGTCAGTTAAGCACAGGAATTTCAGTGCAGTCAAGTTGTTCTCTACAATACTGTAATGATGAACACAAGACATTTGTCAAAATGCTTAGAATGCATAGAATTTTGCAGCAAAAAGAGTAAATTTAAAATATACAATTAAAAAAATATTTACATATAGGGAATTTTCAGATGCAAGACAGAATGTGGCAAAGGATCCAACCCTATTATAAAATAAGAAACAAATCTGTCAGGTTTTGTTTACCTGAAAATATCATTTGTTTTACCTTCTGTCTTGAACATAGTTTTGCTCAGTTCACAATGTTAGATTCACTGAAATTTCTCAACACCATCTTCTGATTTTCAACAAAATACTGAAAATTATATTACCAGTCTAACTGTCTCTATTTGGTACATGAGCTGTCCTGATTATCGAATGAGTAAAATTATATTTTTATTTATCTCTAAATTTTTGAGCAATTATATATTGTTATCATCAAACGTAACTTCTATAACTATCTATTTATACTTTTGATTAGTATTGGAAAATTTTTAGCATTTTGTTTTCTATTATTGCCTCTTCTCCATAGTCTCCATTTTGTCTTTCTGGACCTCCAAAAATTTGCATATTGATTTTTCTTCTATTATCTTCTTGGTCCCTTGGTCCCTTGGACTGTCTCTCACCGTGCAGCCCTCTAAGTGGTTATTGCAATTGCATCTAACTCGCTGTGCAAACCATTCAATTAGTATCTAAATTTGGAACTATAACACACACAAACATGTGCAATTTATTTCAACATTATATATTCTTTTTGGTCATATAACTAAAGGCTGGGTGCTTACATCTCTTGTTTGTTGTTTTTCATCATTCTTATTCATAGAATCTAGGTTCTTGTGATTTCTAATTTTTGTATAAACTCATTTTATTGAGTGTGTTGTGATAATACTGAGGGCCTATATTGAGGACACTCTTGTTCAGAGAGGAATTATATTTGCTTCTGTTAAGAACCACTTTAGCTTCTTTCAAGCATCCCTTCCCTATCTCCCCTTGGGCAACGGCTTAGTCTCTTTTGATATAGGCTTTCACCATCAGGTTAACCTTGCTTTTAAGTTTTGATCTTGCTTTCTTTGCACTCCTTCTTGCTTCTTGCATCGGTGCCACCTCCTTAGTTCAATGTCTCCTTCCTTTTTCACTTTTTTGAGTCTTAGAGAATTCCATTGCTTACTAGTGAGTACAGGAATGCACTAAAATATATATTTCATTTAATTTATTAAGAGGGATCCCAGAATATCTAGTCCACCAGTGGAGTGATAATCTTTTCTTGACTGAGTTTTGTGAAGATTTTTAGGGCTAATGATATGATTCTAAAGGCACATAGTTTGTTTTCTGCGTATAATGAATTTAAGAGCAGAAAAAGAAGAGAGGGGAATTCAGGGGAAGATATACAGAACAAAAATTTTTATTCTCTGTTAATCCCACTCTGCTCTGAACACTTAATGATAGGGATAAAGTTTAATATAAAGATAATCATTGTTATTCATGATTATTAGAATGTGTTAACTGTTCTTAGAACTTATACATATTTTATTTAATTCCCATAACATCTCTGTAAGGTATGTATTATTGATATTTATTATTACTCTAATTATAACAGTTTAAGGAACTGAGTTCAGGAGTAGTTATTTGATTTATCTCATATCACTGAGCTGGTGGTGGTGGCAGAATTCAAATCTAAGATAGTCTATATCTAGATTTCATGCTCTTTTTATCTCACTGTATTTAAAAACAAATTAAGCATTTTGGTTGGGGTGGATAGAAAGGAAAAAACGAGCAAGTGGTGAAGTAGGACTGTAGCCAAGGGCACATTGATCAGGATTTGGGATACTGAAGGGTAGGGGGCTTAAAGTGATTCATACAGGATGATAGACTAAAGACAAGGTTACTCCTTGAAGTTCAGACCTGGAGTGAACCCCTGGCACTATATGAAGGCCACAAACTAATGTCTGCCCTACAAAAGAGGCATGAACACACACAATACGGGTGTCACATATTTCGATGTGAAATAGGGCTTATTGAATAAAACTTGGAAGTGGAAGTATGGCACAGTGTGCAAGATACAGGAGGAACTCGTTTATTGCACAGAGGTGTATGTTGCATCTGGGAAGAGCTAGATTGTATGCAATATGAATTATGCTCCGTGGAAAAGTAATACACACCTGTAATTCTCAGGAAAATTCAAGGGAAGGGAGATAAAGATTCCTTGTTACAACAATGACCTTGTTAGAAAGTGGGGCCTCCAGAGCAGACAAATTCATATCACCTGTTTTGAAATGAAGACTCTTAGACATGCTTCCTTGTTGAGTACTAAGAAGAAAGAAGAAATTAGTCAAGGATATTCAGATTTGTCTCTCCGAAAAACTAATGTCTTGAGTTGAATGCTTATAGCAAGCAATAGGCCAACCAAACCAGAAGGCAGCAGCTATAATCACTCAAATAGGATATGAACCAAGTAAATCACTAGTTTTCTAATGGCATTCTCAATATCATCCTAGGTAAAATATTTTAAAACTAGATGTTAGGGACTTCAAATAGGGATAGGATATAGAAGAATCCAGAAAACCTTTGCATCAATGGTAACCATAAGGATATCCCAAGAGAAAATATTAGTCAGAATGTTTTATGACCTAACAGCACTAACAACAAATTTAGTTCCAATGGGAGCAGACTGAGATGCTGAGGTAGAGAAATTATTGAAAACTAATGACCATGTCTTTTAAAAATTTAGTGTAAAACACCAACCAAGATATCTAGGAAACTCTCCATGTCTAAAGCAGAATAAATACAAAGTAAAAGACATCTAGGCACCTCATACTCAAATAGCTGAAAACTAAAGTTCAAGAGAAACTTAAATGCACCTGGAGAAAAAAATCCATTACATAAAAAGTAATAACAATGTTGACCATGACTGACTTTTCCCTAGAAACAATAGAAGCCAACATAAAATGCAATTTAATTTTAAAATGCTAAAAGAAGAATGAAAAGGTCAAATATAATTAATTGAAAATTGTCTATAGTTTGTGAAAATATCCATCAAAAACATGGTCTAGTCATCAAAGACCCCATTAATAGGGTAAATAAGGAAATGAGAAGCCACCGACTAGGAGTAAATATTTTATGAATATTGATAATATTCATAATTTATAGAGGTTTATAATAAATGAAAATATATGGCTATGAAAATGAAGTTGTATTCTAAATTTATAAACAACTCTTATAAATTGGTAACTAAAAGACAAACATCCCACATGGGCAAACAACCTGAACAAGATTTCACAAAGGAAGATATGAAAATGGCCAATAAACAGAAGAAATTGTGTACAGTACTAGTTAGTAGAGAAATTCAAAATAAGAACACAAGAAGATAACACCATGTACCCCCTGAGAATTAAAAACATCCCTAAAATTAAAAAGCCCGATACGTAAAATTTTAGCAAGAGTGTAGAGTCATGGAAACTCCAAAAACTATTGTTGGGAATATAAAATAATACCACTTTGTTAGATAGCATAATATTAAAATAATTATCATTTTCCCAAATTAATCTAAGCTCATATTTTCTAAGAGAATTTTTCAAAAGAGTTTTTCCCCAGAAATTGACAGGTTCATTTATATGGCACATTAGCTAAGAATTGCCAACGTTATTTTGAAAAAAGAATAACTGTTTTGAAAAGAGAATAGCACATGCTATTCCTCAAAGCAAGACTTAACATAAAGCTGTAATAATTAAATCATCATGATATGGGTCCATAGATCAACATACTCCTAATAAATAAAGTAGAGGTTCTGGAAAAAACTACTCTCATGAGAAAATTTATATGACAGAGACCAGTGGAGAAAATATAGACTTTCCAATAAATTGTTCTGAATAGATTGATTTTTAAATAAGAAATAAATAAATTCTGATTTAAAGCTATACGCAGAAAATATTTTTGGTTGACGTATGACTCTAAATTTCAAAAACAAAACTTTAAAATTTTGTGAAAATCAGGTAGAATATGACCTAAATTTTTAAAAACAGAACATAAAATACACAAACCACATAGAAAAAGGTTAATAAATATAGCTACATTGAATTTTTGAAAAATCTCACCATAAACAAGACACAAACCAAGCAAAATACTTATGAAAGTTAATTTGCAACACATAATTAACTAATGAAGAATTCTAACCAGAACACAATTATCTCATACAAATAAATAAGGAAAATAAATATGACAATAGACAAATGAAGGAGGAACATGAACCAGCAATACACAGAAGAGAGAAAGGAAAAAGGCAAAAAAGTCTGTGAAAAGATGGTCATAGTCTTCTTATAATCAGTGAAATACAAAAATAAATTTCAAAAAAATAATTTGCAAAAATTTTCATACTTAACAATAGCAAATGCTTAGAGCCACTTTTGAGAGTGACCTTAATAATGATAAAAAACAAATCACATGTTACATGGAGATTCCATCTACAGGAATTTAACACAAATAAACAAAAAATATAGCAAGAATAATTATCACGATATTGTTTATAAAAGCAATCACTTGGAAACCACCTAAATTTTTGTCAGTAGGAGTATACAAATGTTTTCTGGTTTTTACAGTAAAATAATGTACAGCAATACATATGAATGAACTTAAGCTACATACATGTCTCAGTATGGATAAACTGAACAAAAATCAAATGTCAATGCAGCAAGTTTCAGAAAGGCGACAACCCTACAATACAATATATATATTTTATGGATATACATATATAGTATGGCATAAAAATGTTTTGAAATAATAAAATTAAAATTTGAGAAAATTGGTAGTTTTGATAAGGGGGTGGCGAAGGTTAAGCAGGGCTTTCTATGTATCTGCAATGCATAAAAAATCAGACTCATATAGGACTAAATGTTAAAGTTAATAAATCTGGATGGTGAGCCAGAGATGGTGTGTATTATTATTTTCTCCAATGGCTGATATATTTAAAATAAGAGAGAGATAGACACAGAGAGAGACAGAGAGGAAGGGCGGGGGAGGAGGAGAGAGAGAGGGAGAGGGAGAGAAATGAGGAGAGAGGAGGAGGGTAAGAAGAAATAGATATGATAAGAGGGATGTAAAATGCATTATGCCACTATACATTTTTTAACTTGAATATGAAGTCTGTGACAAATATATTGAACAGCTCTTTCAAACCAATCTTTGTTATAATTAAAGCTGACATATTGTGTTGTAGGTGGGAAACGCCTATTTTGTCTAGACATTCAATTCCAACTGAAAATCCAGCCATACGAGACGTATATATATGCATATGTATATAGGTTAGGCTACTTGGACTGGAATTTTAATGATCTTACTTTGTCATCCAAAACATTCTCAAGACTGGTTCCCATTCTGCTCAAAATTTTTGTTTTCCTAAATTTAACCTTCAATGACTTATGTCCTTAATGTTCGCTGAATTTTGGGGATCATATGCTACGTTTCTCTTGGAACCCAATCAAATATTACTCAATTCTCAGAATTCTTTCCAAATCCCCTCCTTTGGAATTAATATCTAACATAGCATTGTGTTTGTACTTCTAGCAAAGCACTTGCAATATGTCTGGTATTTAGACATATGTCTATCTCTTGCATTAGTTTATGAACTCACGGAGGACAGAAACTGAACGTTTTAATTTTTATATCCTCTGTTTTGCTCTGTGCTATGCCTTGTTTGTAGTGGTGTCCTTACTGGCTGACTGAATAGTGGTCAGATGTGGAAGTGTTCTGTGCTACCACAGAAGTTTCTTTGGTGTTGATAATTCTTTTTCCTTATAGAAAAAACAGAGACATGAGAAAATTGACATTCAGTTTTTACATGTGCCAAGGTAAAGCTACATATTTGTTCAAATAATTTTGACACACTGAGACTGATTTTTTCAAAAACTTTTTGTACTCTTCTCTCTTCCTCCACCATTTAGGAAGAATTAATAACTTTCTATCTTCACCATTTTGAAAGACACGACACATATACTTGAAATTAAGTAACTGCTGCATCTTAAAAGAAAGAAATAAAACTATGAGATAATTATGTTGGAGACAAGAGTCATTTTTTCTCTATTGAGAGAAATTTTTAAAAAGTGTTTCTGAAATCTAAATTTCTGTTCTAAATGTTAAATGCTTAACTTAAAGCAGAGACTACAGTTTTTTAAATAAAAAAATAAAGTAAGTAACAATGCAAAGTGATAAAAGAGCTAGTTTCTGACCCTCAAAGGAATGTAAATCACCTGTTGGAGAGGAAAGAAAAGGAAAAATTGGGAGAGAGGATCCAGGAAGTGTAAAACAGATGTGACCTCCGTACAGGTGAAGATGTTTTGACCAGATAAAGCACATAAGCCCCAGCTGATTTAAGGGATCTTGGGAGGGTAGAAAGATGGCTCCCAGCTTCCGGAAGAAATTATGCATGTGAAACACATTTTAAATTTGCAAGAATGCAAATTCAAGTATTAAGAAATTAGAAAAGGCTGTAAAATCCACTGAAAATGTGTTGCAAAGCATGAACCCCAAACTGTTCTCTAAAACGAATCATGACATACTGGGCACTTAAAATTCTAAATGCATAAAAATTATAATTCCCAGAAATACACTGAACATTTTGAACGGTCTCTTAAGACATGAGGAGAAATAAGATCTTGATCAATTTGGTGAATTTATTATTTGACAAATTAGGAAAGAGGCAGGTTTACTATATGATGAATTAGTGTTCAGTGAAATAATTAGACTGACTGGGCCTTCAGAGAATTGTTATTAGACAGTTTATTTTCAGCACATGACCTGACTTTAGTTAATGGCAAGTGAATATGATGTTCCAGTTTCGACATTAATATGGAACCTCTGATTGGTGTGAAATTGAATCTCATTCTTGTTTTAATATAAATTTGCCTAATTATTAGCTAAGTTCAGTATCTTATTATTCTCAATGCCTTTTGATATTTTCCTGATGCTTGATATGATGACTGATTTTCAAGTGAAATATGGACATTATGGGTGTTCTGCTCTGAGATTCTCGATGTTATTTAAACATTGTTTTAGCTGGTTTGTTCTGACACCACACTAGCAGGGAAAGAGGAAGGAATGTGGTCTTTTTCCTGCTAAGCTGGGTAGAAATCCATGTTACCACTTGATCCTCCACTGGCGCTAGAGAGGGAAGAGGTCCTCATTACTCCTGACTGGGAGTGGGCGTCCAGGTCCGGTTAGGGCTCCACTGATCGCTCCCACCGGGGAGGTTGCCTTGTTATTGCACGGGAGGCGGTGAAATCCTAGCTCTCCTCCAGGCTTCCTCTGGCAGCTACTCCATTGTGGGGAAGGGGTGCTTCCTTACTGCCAGGTGGGGCAGAGGTGCAATCCCTCCGTGTGGTCTGCACTGACACTTAATTTGTGTGCTTCTTTGTAGTGTGTCATACTTTAGTAAAATCTGTATCTTCTTACCACCCAGGGGAGTGAAAGGCCCAGCTCCTCACTCAGCATCTTTGAAATCACCTCAGAGAGGTGATTGGTGCACCTCATCACAGCCTGGTGCGAGTGGAAGTCGGAACAAAGACTGGCCTCCGCTAAGCAGGCAGGAATGCTGGCAACAGAGTGCTTTTGGACTGCAACCCTCTCCCTGAGTCTCCACCCTGCCCACCTACTCCATCAGATTTGGATTCGCCAAGCGTCTACAGTCATGTTAGCCAATTCCTTAAAATAAATCCCTATCTATCTATCTGTCTGTCTGTCTATCTATCCACATTCTGTTGGTTGCATTTCTCTGGAGAACCCTAATAACAGGATTTGCTGAAATGGACAGGGACGGGGATGCTATTTTTTTCTGTGGTGTTTGGGTGGAGTAGAGTGGTTATTTTCTAGAAGCTTTCTCTGGCTAGGTTGCTCCTTTAATGGTCCTTTGCCCAGAGAGAGCAGACACCGGGGAGAAGGGCTTTTTGCCCCTGTGGTTAAAAAAGAAAACACAACCCACCTTTGAGGTTTCTGGGCCACTCCCATCAGGAAGTCTGAGATATCGAAGGCAACAAGAACGTCCAGGGAACTCACCACCATGTAGTTCCTGTATCTTCAGCTCCGCAGGATGCTATATTTTTGGTATTTACCGATCTTCTATAATAACTGTTTTTTACCTATTATATTTTCTCTACTCTTTCTTTTAATCTCAACTATTGAGATGAGTCTTTCCGGTATTTTTATTTTCTTTATTTGGTTCGGTAACCCCTTTCATAATTATTTTCCTGTTTAGTATTCATTTATATACTGAGTAAAATTTCTGTTTTGAGATCTTTCTTAATGTCATTCAATGCTTGCTTAAGAATATTTAGTTATGTTGAAGTTTTGTGTGACAGTTTTCCTCTACTTTATGATTTGAGGAGATATTTTTCATTCTCTCTAATGCTTTATCATTTTCTATTTTCTTCCTCTAGTAGCATTTTATGATGTGGCCTATTCTCATTTTTTTTTTCTTATTTTGAAATTTCTAATATTTTCCTGAAACGTAAATAAAAAGTATTTCTATGTAAGCAGTATTGAATTTGGGCAGCTTCTCATATTTGCTAAATTACTATTGTGGTTTTCTGTTGATACAAGTAAGTGCAATTTCTTTAATGAATGGCATTGTTTTTGATAAAGAGAATATTATGTTTTCTAATTTTGAGATACTCCTTTGTTTAAATGAGCTCCTTCTTGCTTTGTTTTCCTTTTTACCACCTCCCACTTTAAAGTCTCTTTTCCCTATCACCATTGTGTTCCTTAACTCCACTTCTGGCCTCTTTTTTCTTTCTTTTTTTAAGTCCCTGAAACTAATTTACCAGGATTCAGAGTTTTTCTTAGGGTTTTCCCACTCAAAATAGAACTGTCTCATGCAGGAGTGATTTATTTGCTACCACTTGGCCCTGTTACCACCTCTTATATTCCATAGTCTTCTCCCAGTTCCTTTGGTAAGCTGGAGCTCATTTAATGGTTTTGGATATTTACTACACTGCACACATATAGATTTAATTTCATGGTAATCTTGTAGGTGTGAGTTATGTGTAATTTCTTCTGCTCCTTTTGTTAATTAATATGGTTTAAACATATGTGGAGAGTTTGATACTTAGTTGCTCATTATGATAAAAAGGAAACTCAGAAGTACAATGATTTAAATTGTAATTGATAGAAGTCGTTTAGGACCTTTTCAAAGGCTTTCTAAAAGCCTAAATAAATTACTTACCTGCCTCTCAAAAACTAAACAATCAATGTGATATGATTTCTTTTCTCTTTTTCTCTTTCTTTTTGGTGAGGAGGGTTGGCCCTGAGATAACATCTATTGCCAATCTTCCTCTTTTTGCTTGAGGAAGATTTGCCCTGAGCTAACATCTGTGCCAATCCTCCTCTATTTTGTATGTGGGATGCTCCCACAGTGTGGCTTGACCAGCAGTATATAGGTCCGTGACCAAGATCCAAACTTGTGAAACCTAGTCCACTGAAGCGGAGAGCACTAACTTAACCACTACGCCACCAGACCAGCCCCATCATATAATTTCTTAATGTTTCTAATATGTGAACAAACTTTTGGGACACCCCCACCCCTTCCCTGGTCTAACAGGCGAATCTAGCAAGCAAGCTGCATAGGCTTAAAGTCGGTACAGAAACCCATGCTGTCTTGTGAAGCAGCCATGCAGCCACCCTAAGCCTGTGTTAGGGTGACCTTGCAACCCCACACCTTGTGACTGAGGATGTCAGTGGGACAGATCCACAATAGGAAAAGATAAAGGGTTCCTTGCTGTCACAGTTACCAGCTGCATTTCTTAGAGATTAAGGAAAAAATAACAACCCTGGTCCTTGCCTCCTTCCACTCATAGATTACACCAACATTACAAGCCTTGTTTGACGTATAACCAAATAGCTCTTGTTTATGTTTCTTTGAAGTATATGAATATTAGACGTGCAAGCCCTTTCTTGCACATACACTACTTTGTTAAACAAAAAGTATGCAACTGCACTTAGATCCATAGGCCTCAGAACGGTTCCTCAGAATACTCTGTTGGACTGTTTCCTGGGAGTCCAGTTCCTCACCTTGACTATCAAATAAACTCCTTCATTTAACCTTTACCCAGACTCTTTATGTCAGGTGACAAACACTTATTAGGCACGACAAATCTTTTCCATGATAAAGGTGAATGCTGTGGATGCTTTATTCCTTGAGTCTCTTGGACCATTCATAAGATTCAGAAACATTTTTAATCACCTCAGTCTACTATCCTTGTAGTTAATTCTGCTCATATCTTTTCTCGTGGCTTGTGTTAGTTTTCTATTGCTGCCATATTAATTTCCACAAATTTAGCAGTTTAATAGAACCCAAGTTTTATATCTCCGAAATCTCTAGGTGCCAGATTGGATGAATGGGTTTCTCCGCCCTGGGTTTTACAGGGCCAAAATCATGATGTTGGCCAGCTTGGCCGTTACTGGGAGACTCTGAGAAGATCTGTTTCCAAGCTCTTTCAGATTGTTGATAGACTCCAGTTCTTTGAGGTCTTAGGACAGATCCTTGTTCTCTTGTTCGCTGTTAGCCGAGTACTGCATTTAATCCCTAGAGGCCTGTTTTTGATCATTGAACCTAGCACTTTGCATCTCGGAGCAGCAATCATGAAATCATGCAACAAATCCTTCTCAAGTTCTGACTTGTCTCGCTGCTGCAGCTCTCTTCAGCTTCCTGCTGAAGACAGTTTTCTGCTTTTAAGGGTCATGCATTAGATTGGGTCCACCTGGATAATCCAGGCTACTCCGCCTATTTGAAGGTCTGTAACACTAAATATATCTACAAATTCTTTTTTGCCTGCCACATAACAGTCACAGGTTCCAGGAGACACCTTTGGAGACCGTTTTGCTTACTACATAACTACTTTAATTTTAAGCTGCCTATTTAGATAAACATCTCCCCAATTTCGTCATTGAAATCCTTCAATATCCTTTTATGGATGCTACTTGATTATATGGAATGTTGCCCAATAAGCCATACGTTGTCTCTAACCAAGCAGTAGATAATTGCAAGTGGAAAATTCATTGGAAAAATTACTTTTCCCATAGTTTTAAAATATTCACTTGGCTGTCTCCCCTTTTTCATTTCTGAGCAATACATTTGAAAATTCAGCTTCAATCATGATCTGGTTAACTCCTTCCTTAGGAATGAAAAAATGTTTTTTCAATGATTTTAGAATTTCATCTAATAGTCTCATCAGTCTTTTTTTCACCTACTAGGTTTCAGTTCACACTTAATCAGCTCTAATAACACTCTATATTTGTATAGTGCTTTAGAGTTCACAGGTGCTTAAAATATACACCCTAATTCAACCCTTGTTCCATAAATAATTGTGCCATTTTCAGATAAAGAATATCAGAGATACAGAGAACTTAATTCTTACCTAAAAATCACATGGCTCTTAAGAAATATAACTGAGGCTCAAACACTTGTTTCATTGCACCAAGTTCACTTATGTTTAAATTAATCCGTAGTTACCCAAGTGTTTTGCTTCTCCATCCACTTAAGCTAAATCTCTATTTTTTGCAAAACCTTTTGTGCATACCACATTTTATGAAAACTCTGATGCCTTTGTACTATTTACTTAAAATTTCAAATAATTTTTATTATTCTTGTTGATAATTTCTATCTTATTTTATGAAAGTTCTGTTTTATCACAGCTCTCTTTTGTAAAATTAAATAAATGTGAGACAGTTATTTGCATTCTCAATACTATGCACTATTTATCAATTAAATGAAGTCTAGCACGTTTCCCTTCTAAGTAGTTTCTTGAACAACTGAAGGTCTTATATCAGGTCAGTTTCATAGCTATTGATTACTGCTTTATAGTTCTGTTAAGCTTTATGCTAAAACTGGGAGAATTAAACACAAGAAAGGCATGACCACTACCTTCAAAAAATGCTCTCTCAAGAAACAGGTAATTGTAATTCTCCCCACACTTTTCCAAATAATAGAAAGAGAAGGAACAGTTACCATTCCATTTTATTAGAGAGGCCTACTTGGAAGACAAAATGCAACCAATACATTATAAGAAAGGATAATAACACGTCAATTTTCCTCATGAAATATTGATGCAAAAGCCCTCAGCAAAATAACAGCATAACAAAGCTACACCAGATTTACTATACCGTGACTCTCTAAGGTAAGTAACAGGAATATAAGGTGGCTTTATATTACCAAATCAATCAGAAATAATTTTTACTACATGACAAAGTTTCTTCTTCTTCCACTTTCCCATAATAATTTCTTCACTTCCTTTTGAACTCTCACCAGCAGTAGTGTGCTTCTCAACAGCCAATAGCCTCCACGCTATGCATGGTTCCAAAGCCACTTCTACATTTTAGATATTTGTTACAGTAGCACCCCCACTTCCTGGTATGAAGATCTGCATTCATTTTTATTCCTGCCGAATAAATTACCGCCAGCATAGTGGTTTATAACAATACTATTTCACTGATTCTGAGAGTCAGGTGTCCATGCCCAGCTTAGCTGAGTCCTCTGTTTGGGGGTCTCACAGGCTGCAAACAAGGTCTTGGTTGGGTTGCGTTCTCATTGAGAGGTTTGACTTGGTAAGAATCCACTTCTAAGCTCAGTGGTTGGCAGAATTAGTTTCTTTGTGGTTGTAAAGCAGAGGGCTGCAGCTTCTTGATGGCTGTTCTTAGAGGCCACAAGCGTTTCTTTGCATGTGTTGACTTTCCTAACATGGTCTCTTACTTCATCAAATCAGCAACGAAAGTTTCTAGCCAGTCACCAACAAAATAAAGCCCTGTAGAGGGCAATGTAATCGAGGGAGCGACATTCTATCACCATTGCCATATTCTTTTTTTTTGAGGTGACACTGGTTTATGAAAATTATAAAATTTCAGGTGTCCATCATTATATTCCAACTTCTATATACACTATATCATGTTCTCCAGCAAAAGTCCAGGTTCCATCCATCACCATGCAAATGTCCCCTTTTACTCCTTTCACGCTCCCTTATCCCCCAGCACCTCTGGTAACCACCAATCTGTTCTCCGTATTTATATGTTTGTTTGTTGTTGTTTTTCTTTTTTTCCCCTATCTTCCACATATGAGTAAAATCATACAGCATTTGTCTTTCTCCCTCTGATGAATTTTGTTTACATGATACCCTCAAGGTCCATTTGTGGCAAGATTTCATCTTTTTTTCATGGCTGAGTAGTATTCCTTTGTGTGTACATACCACATCTTTTTTATCCATTCATCCACTGATGAGCCCTTAGGTCATTTCCATGTCTTCTGCAATGAATGTAGAAGTGCATATATATTTTCAAATTAGTGTTTTCTTATTCTTTGGATAAATATCCAGAAGTGGAATAGTTGGATCATATGGTAGTTCTATTCTTAATTTTTTGAGGAATATCCTTACTGTTTTTTATAGAGGCTGCGCCAGTTTATGTTCTCACCAACAGTGTACATGTGTTTTCTTCGCATCCTGTCCAGCACTTGTTATTTCTTCCCCTTTTAATAATAGCCATTCTGACAGGCATGCAGTGATATCTCATTGTGGTTTTCAGTTATACTTTCCTAATAATTAGGGAGGTTCAACATCTTTTCATGTGTCTGTTGGTCACCTGTATATCTTCTCTGGAAAAATATCTATTCAGGCCCACTGCCCATTTTTAAATCAGATTGTTTTTAGATTATTCAGTTGTATAAATTCTTTATATATTTTGGATATTAACCCCTTATTGGATATATGATTTGCAAATATCTTTTCCCAATTGTTAGGTTATCTTTTCATTTTGTTGATGGTTTTCTTTGCTGTACAGAAGCTTTTTAGTTTGATGCAGTCCCATTTGTTTATTTTTTCTTTTGTTTCCCTTGCCCAAGGAGATGTATTAAAAAAGATATTGCTAAGAACATACAATAGAGAAAGAAAAGTCTCTTCAATAAATGATTGATAAAACTGGGTAGCCACATGAAAAAAGAATGAAAGTAGACTACTTTCTTACATCAAATACAAAAATTAACTCAAAATGGACTGAAGACTTGAATGTTAGACTTGAAACCATAAAATTCTTAGAAGAAAACATAGGCAGTATGCTCTTTGACATTGTTTTTAATTTTTAACATATATAATACTTTTCAGAATTTTATTCATTTTGTGTCAGTTTCAGAAAGTTGTGCCTTTTAAGGAAGTTTTCCATTTCATCCATTTGTTGAGTTTATTGACATAAAGTTTCACATTATTCCCTTATTATTCCTTTAATGTCTGTAAGATTTGTAGTGATAACCCTACTTTCATTTCAAATATCTCTAATTTGTATTTTGTTTCTGTTATGGACTGAATTTGTGCACCCAAAAATTCATATGTAAAGGCCTAACTCTCAATGTGATGGTATTAGGAGGTGGGGCCTCTGGGAAGTAGTTAGGTTTAGATGAGGTCATGAGGGTAGAGCCCCTATGATGGAATTAGTGTCCTTATAAAAATTGGAAGAAACAATATAGTTTATTTTCTCAGCTATCTGAGGACACAGTGAGAAGGCAGCCTTCTGCAAGCCAAGAAGAGGGCCCTTACCAGAACCTGTCTATGCCGGCACCCTGATCTGGGACTTCCAGCCTCCAGAACTATGAGCAATAAATTTCTCTTGTTTAAGCTGCCTAGTCTGTGGTCTTTTGTGATGGCCGCCCATGAAGATTAAGAGCTTCTTTTTTGAGCATTATATCTGGGGTTTCATCAGTTTTATTAATCTTTTCAGGTCACAAATTTTAGCTTTGCCTTTCCCTGTTTGTCACTTTTCTATTATTTTGAATTCAGGTCTCATAATTGTTTTTTCTTTTCTTCAACTTACTTTAGGATTGGTTTTCTCTTCCTTTTCTAGCTTAATAGGGTGGACATTTAGATCAATAATTTTAAGGCTTTCATCCTTTACAAATTGACATTTAATTCTGTAAGTTTTCCTCTATTCACTGCTTCAGCTGTACTGGCAAATTTTGTTTCCTTTTGAAGTAATTTATTTTAAATTGTTTCAGGGTTTCTTTTGTCATTCCTTTTGACTCATGTTTCTTTGAATGAGTGTTATTTCCCACATGTATAGGGATTTCCACATGTTTAGGGATTTTTTTATATGACTTATTGGTTTTTAATCTAATTCTTACTATGTCTGTGTGAGAGAAACTATTTTGAAATCTATTGAGATTTATTTCATACCCCCTAAAATAATGAACTTGGTGAACATTTCAAGATACTTAAAAAAAATAACATGTATTCAACAAATGTTGAGTGTAGTAATCTGTAAATGCTAATTAGTTCAAGGGATTGATACTAGTTTTTAACTTTTTGTGTAGTTACTAATTTTTTGTCTATTGATTAATTATTGAGAAAGGACTGTTAAAATCTCCAATATTATTAGAAATTTTTCTCTCCCTTTAATTCTATCAATTTATGCTTCATGAGTTTTGATGTTTTAATAGATGTTACATCTTCCTAGTAAATTGCTCTTTCTATTATTATATAATTTTCCTCTTATGTCTTACAATACATCTTGCTTTGAAATCTGCTATGTCTGATATTAAAATAGCCAGGCTAGTTCTTTTATGTTTGGTGGTGCTAGGTGTTTCATCTTACATTCAATTATTTTCAATGTGTTTGTGCTTGTTTTAAATTTAAAAGCCATATTGTATAAACAGCATATAGTTATGGGGCTTTTTAAAGCAAGTTTACAGACTCTGTGGACTAGAATGTTCAGTCCTGTTACAGTTCATTTTTGATTTGATATTTAGTTTTAACTCTACCATCTCGCTAATTCCTTTTCAATTTTCCATTCTGTTTCTTGTTTCTCTGTTCTTCTTTTCCTGCCTTCTTTTGGGTTTATTGGAAGTTTGTAGAATTCCATTTTGTTTCCCATAATTGTCAGTTGCGCTTTTTATTATTTTCAGTTGCTCTAGACCTAACAATATGCATCCTTATCTTCTCAGAGTCTATTTTTGATCAAGTCTTCAAACTCCACATTCCACACCTGACATGTCACCCTTCTCAGTTTACACTTGGCTTTCCTATGTCCCAGTTCCACTTTCCACTTCCTGCTTCCCACTTTCCACTTTACAAATGTAATAACCTTTTGAATTCTATAATGCTATTTTCATGTCCCACATCCTTTGTGTGTCTGTTCTGTATTTTTTAACTTCCATGTATATTTTTACCATTTTATTAGATTATTTTTGCTTCACATAGTTCATTTTCTTTCAAGAAAATTATAAGAAGGAAGCATATTCTTTCACAATTGCTCATTTATATACCATTTCTGGTGTTCTTTACTCTTTTTCACAGATGGCATTTTCCATATGGTGTCGTTTGCCTTCAACCTGAAGGTCACCCTTTAGGTTTTATTAGAGTGTGTTATTTGTGCTTGCAACAAATGCTCTTATGTTAATTGGATGTGTTTACAGTATCAATTTTTTTAAAAAAGGTTTAAAATTAATATATTATTTTGCAATTATAGTGTTTCTTTTTTATTTCAGCTATTTTAAAGACTTGTTTCCATTGCTCTTTTCTGGGAAGTCAGCCGTCACTATTATCCCTGTTTCCTGGTACACTATGTATCTTTTATCTCTGACTGCTTTAAATTTTTTCTTTAAATTTAGTGTCCAGTTTTATGACTCTGATGTGCCTACATATGATTCCATTTATAAATTTATCCTGCTTGGATATGTAAATAAGTAATGGTCATAAAATTTTGGAAGTTATAGGTCATTATATCTTAAAATGATTTTCTAACTTTGTGCTCATTCTGACACTCCAATCATAAGTAGGACAGATAACTTAATATTGTCCCACAGTTAACAGAGGCACTGTGAAATTTTATTCGTGTATTTATCCTTTATTTTCTTCAGTTTTGATCATTGGTATGTCACCTAGGTTTTTGACTTGCTTTTACCATTTCCAATCTGTTAGTAAGCCCATTTAATGAATTTTCATTTCTGATATTGTACGTTTCAGAGCTAAAATTTCCAGTTAATTCTTGTCAACAATTTCCATGCCTTTGCAGACATGCTCTATTGCTTCACTCATTCAGAAGTGATTTTTGTTTACTTTAACATACTTTATGTAATTCTTGAAATATAATATATACTTCAAAATCTTTATCTGCTATGTCCACCATCATGTGGTTCATCTTGGATTAAGTGTCTATTGTCTACTTTTTATTTTCTTATTTAGGAATCATAGTTTTGTTTCTCCATAAGTCTACTAATTTTTGATGGAACATTGGACATTTTGGATAATATATTTTAGAAGGTCTGAGTTTTATTATTTTCCTCTAAAGAATCTTGATTCTTAGTTATAGCAGGCATTAGAAATAGTGGATGAGCAGTTTGGACTTCTGTAGTTTTGTTCTTGTACTTTGTTTACCAAGCCCTTCCACCTTTGCTGGATTCAACTCATTTATGATCTTTGTAAGGACTTAGTTAAGCCTTGTTAAGGCAGGTCTGAGATATGATGCTTGTTCCAGAAAGGAGATAGGGATATAAGAAGATTTACAGATACGTGTTTACTCTGACACCAGATTCTGATCTCTGCATGCTCAGCTCAATGGAACAGCTACGCTCAGCTTTGATTTCATTTCTCTCTGCCACATTGGGGAAATCATCTCAAGTCACGGAATCATAATTGTGGGGCTCACCTTAGTAGTGTCTTTTCTTTCAGATATTGCCGTCTCATACTGACTATGGGTCATTTTTTGAAAACTCTCATTTCATAAATCTTGAACAGTATTATAACTGTTTATAGTGTTCATAACCT
Source organism: Equus asinus (assembly GCF_041296235.1). Taxonomy (NCBI): domain Eukaryota; kingdom Metazoa; phylum Chordata; class Mammalia; order Perissodactyla; family Equidae; genus Equus; species Equus asinus. The sequence continues at coordinate 176,113,744 of NC_091790.1, forward strand.
TTTTGGCTGAAAGCAGAATTCTTGTTCATCATTTATACTTGTTTTTTTTTTTGACTCAGCAAATGCATTACTGTTTTCAGCAACGATGATACCACTGACATAAATAAATGTTTAAAGTTAATGATAATTATAAGTGTATGCCACAGCACATAGGGAATCACAGTAAAAAGGGAAGATTTTTAAGAATCTTGGTAAGAGCATTGTTTCCCTAAGTTAAGGGCTGAAAATCTGCTCCCATAACCTACTTCTTAAGACTATTCCAAATCTTATTGCAGAGAGAGCAAATTGGATTAAATGGCAATTAATTGGCAGTACCTGATGGAGTGCTGTGTTGAAGAGGTCACTGAAGAAATATCCAGTATTATGAGAAGAGTTCGTGATATTAACATGTCAAAGGAGGGTGTTGGTACATAGTACATTATCATAATTGTTGCATTGCTCATCTACATAAATTATAGAAACAAACGACTCAATCATGCTAAGAATAATTTGGACGTATTTTTTGCAGGAAAATGTGCACTGTTCTGTTACTGGACATTGTGAACCAGTTGTAGAGTACATAAATCTGCCCACAATTACAGAAAAATCAACCTTCAAAGACAGAGAGAATAATCCTTCTTAGAAATAAAGACATCTCAATCAACATTAAGTACAAGCTTAATTTCAGGATTTTTGGGATTCTGACCAAAAAATTGTCTCTGCCCAACAAAAGTCATGATATATTGCCAGAACGTTCTTTGCTTCTCTTGTATAAGTCCTAGTAATGTGAATTCATGTTGGCAGTTACTCATTGGTTGATATGTAGACTAATTTTGAATACGGTCAACTACTAGGAGTTGGATGAAGTGATGCTTGGATTAGAGAATTCTTTAGTAGTTTCACAAGCTGCCTTTGATGTTTGCTTGACCATGAGAGCCAGCTTAACAGTAAGTATAGCAATGAACAGAAGACTATCTCATTTTGTACAGCTCTGTCCTTTAAAACGTGTTGTTACATACTAATATATTTGACTTTACATTAACCCTGAGGGTAAGTTGATCAAAATGATTGTTCCCCTTAGAGAACTGAGAAGAGAGGTCAAGTGATTTGCATCAGGTGTCACAGTAGAGTTCATAGTTATGATTTCTGAATCCAAATGCATTGTTCTTTCTTTCTACTATACTGTCCCTTTATTTGAGCAAATATCCCTGGATAGAGAGAGGAAATAATTCCTCTGCTTAGGTTTATATGACATTTAACTTTATTTTATCTGCCAGTTCTTTCTGTTTATTCAAATTTATACTTGAATGACACAATTCTAGTCCTACTTTGGTATAATGCAGAGAAGAATATGTGCTGCCCTACATTTATTGAACACAATCTCTGAAAACTGCCCTAGTTGAAAAGTTCACTATAAATGAAAAATGTCATTAGTATTATTACTGTGTAAATATTGTGTAAGAATGTATAAGTATTAATAAACATTTTAAACATTCTTTCTCCCTCATGAAGCAGCTATTATTCAAAACCTGTAAGATACTTAAATATCAGTTATTCCACCTGGTTTCCTATCGCAGAGGAACGCCCTTCCTAGCCAAAAAACTTGCAGGATGTTAGGAATTATGACGCTGGTTCAGGGAACAGGAAAGAAACATGGGATTCCATTAACTCTTACTCAACAGTTGGAACTCTATGATGATGTTAATGGGGGGTTGTTATAATGTGTACATTTTTCCTTACTTTAAAATAAAAAAAATAAATGAAGTTGTAAATAGAATGGTGGCAGTCATGTTTACCACACTTAAAAAGACAAACTTCCCCTAAATGTGTATACTTTGAAGTATTTAGAAACCACAATATGAAATTTTTCCTTACTCATTAAATTAAATTACCAGGGCTCTAATTAGAAACATTTTATTATTGTTGTTACAGTGTAACTTGAAAGTGATAAATTGCATTTCCTTTCAAAATATTCTAAAGCAGGTCCACTAACTTGGTATCTCCCATTGGTAAACTTCCATAATGCCTCCCTTAGCGTTCAGAACAGAATTCAACTTCAATAAGAATATAGACAATTATTTGAAAATAAGATTGTCATTAAAGAGTTTAAAATGTGCATTAAAATATACAATATATGCAAAGTGCCCTCAATAAAATAGGCACTCAATAAATAGTAGACGTTATAATGTTCTTTATAATACCGACTAGTTGTGGGACCTTTGAGAAACAAGAATCAAAGTTATGTTCTGTTTCCATTTTCTTAACTATTCAACACAGATTGAAATACCACCTGCTTCTTTTCTACCTTGAAAGAATAAAAAGATGAGACAATGGTTGCTGGCTCGATGCCCAAACCCCTCACTTTCTCTACTCTTGAGAATTAACAACCACGATATGAAAAGAAAAAAGAAAAGCTATTTTTAACTCTTTGAAAGAAAGGTGCTCTAATACAATAAATGTAACAGTATATTCTCTTTACTGCTATCTACAAGTAGCTTTTTGCCCATAAAAACTATGTCCTGGAGAATTTATAACAGGTATACCAACACACATGCATACACACAGACACACATTCTGTATGTTACTTTGCTTGAGTTTTCAAAGCAAAACTTATTTGAATGTGGAGGTTATTGTTATATCTGGTGACAAAGAAAAGCTTTCTGCTGGCTAAAAGTTAACTAAAGGCAAGGCTGATTTGAGAAGTCACATAAAATGCATAGAGTCAGCTATGTTATAAATAATATCACATCTTTTTGTATGTTGTCTCATGTCCCCAAAGAGTATTGTATTATCCAGGAGACAGAAAAAAATGACGCTCCAGGATGCATTCTAGTGTTATGACATAGATGGGAAATCTGTATGTTTACCAAAAACTACTCTTTTTTGTAATAGTTCATATGGAATGCATGCTTTTTATTTTTTAACATTCAGCTCATTTTTTTCTGCCTTTTTTGAAGCAAATAAAAATTGTATAAATTCAGGGTGTTTGTCATGATGATCTAATATATATTCTGCGAAATGATTCCCACAATAAGGTTATTTAACACATCTATCACCTCACAAATACCTGTTTTGTGTGTGTATGTGGTGAGAACACTTAAAATTTCCTCTCTTAGCAAATTGCAAGTATGCAATACAGTATTAGTAACTATAGTCACCCTGCTTTACATTAGATCCCAGAGTTTATTTGTCTTATAACTGAAACTTTGTGCCCTTTGACCAACATTTTCCATTTCCTCCAACCACAGCTCCTGGCAACTATCGTTCTGTTTTCTGATTCTATGAGTTCAACACTTTTAGATTTCACATACAAATGAGATCGTTCAGTATTTGTCTTTCTGTGTCTGGCTTATTTCACTTAGTATGACATCCTCCAGGTCCACCCATGTCTTGCAAATGGCAGGATTTCTTTCTTTTTTGTGATGGAATAATATTCCATATACACACACATATGTATTTTCTTTATCCATTCATCCATCAACGGACACTTAGGTTGTTTTCATGTCTTGTCTATTTTAAGTAATGCAGCAATGAACACAGGGGTGTGGATATCTTTTGTAGTTAGTGTTTTTGTTTCCTTCAGATAAACACCCAGAATTAGAATTGCTGGACCATATTGTAGTTCTATTTTTAATTTTTTGAGAAACCTTTATACTGTTTTTCCATAATGGTTGTACCAATTTACATTTCCACCAACAGTGCATAAGAGTTCCCGTTGCTCCACATCCTTGCCACCACTTATTTTTTATCTTTTTGATAATAGTCATTCTAACAGGTATGAGGTGATATCTCGTTGTCGTTTTGATTTGCACTTCTCTGGTGATTAGGGATGTTGGGCACATTTTCGTGTACTTGTTGGTTATCTGTATGTCTTCTTTCAAAAAATGTCTATTCAGATCCTTTGCCCATTTTTTAATCAGATTGTTTGGGGTTTTTTGCTATTGAATTATATGAATTATTTATATATTTTGGATATTAACCTCTTATCAGATATATGATTTGTAAATATTTTCTCCCATTCAGTAGGTTGCCTTTTCATTTTGCTGATCATTTCCTTTGCTGTGCAGAAGTCTTTTAGTTTGACACAGTCCCCCTTGTTTATTTTTGTTTTTATTGCTTTTGCTTTTGGAGTCAAATCCAAAAAAACATCGCCAAGACTGATGTCAAGGAACATACCACCTATGTTTTCTTTGAGGAGTTTTATGGTTTCAGATCTTACATTCAAGTCTTTAGTCCATTTTGAGTTAATTTTTGTGCATGGTCTAAGGTGGTGGTCCAGTTTCATTCTTTTGCTTGTGGCTATCCAGTTTTCCCAACACTGTTTATTGAACAGACTGTCCTTGCTCCATTGTATATTCTTGACTACTTTGTCATAAACTAATTGACCATATATATGTGGGTTTATTTCTGAGCTCTCTATTCTGTTCCATTGACGTATATTTCTGTTGTTATGCCAATACCATACTGTTTTGATTACTATAGCTTTGTAATATAGTTTGAAATCAGGAAGTATTATGCCTCCAGCTTTATTCTTCTTGCTTGAGATTGTTCTGGCTATGTTGGATCTTTTGTGGTTCCATACAAATTTTAGCATTTTTATATTTGTTTCTGTGAAAACAGCCTTTGGAAGTTTTATAGGAATTGCATTGAATCTGTAAATTGCTTTAGGTGGTTTGGACATTTTAACAATATTAATTCTTCCAATCCATGAACACAAAATATCTTTCCATTTATTTGTGTCTTCTTCCATTTCTTTCATCAATGTCTTATAGTTTTCAGTGTACAAATCTTTTCCCTCCTTGGTTTAATTTATTCCTAGGTACTTTATTCTTTTTGATGCAATTATAAATGGGATTGTTTCTTAATTCCTATTTCTGATAGTTCATTAGTGGTTTATAGAAACGCAGCTGATTTTTATATATTGATTTTTGTATCTTGCAACTTTATTGAATTTGTTTATTAGTTCTAACAGTTTTTTGGTGGAGTCACATATAATATTAACATATGTTATTTATATATATAAAATATATAATATATGTATTTATACATATACTTGACAAGTCTCAAGATCTGCAGGATGAGTCAGTAGGCTGGAGACTCAGGAGAGCCAGTGGTGTAGTTTAAGACTGGAAGTCAGCAGACTTGAGACTCAAGAATATCTGATATTTTAGCTGGAAGGCAGAAAAAAGCTGATGTCCTAGTTCAAAAGCAATCAGGCAAGAGAAATTCTTTCTTATAAGAGGATCAGGAGTTTTATCTATTCAGAACTTCAACTGATTGGATGAAGCCACCACATTAGGGAGAACAATCTGCTTTATTCAATCTACCCATTTAAATGTTAATCTCATCCAAAAACACCCTTACAAAAATGCCCAGAAGAGTGTTTAACCAAATATCTGGGCACTCCCTGGCCGAGTCAAGTTGACACATAAAATTAACTATCACAGTAAGCCAGGTGCTATTCATGAAGCTTGTCAATCAGAGATCAAAACAGGAGTGAAAGGAATTTTTAAAGCAACTATTGTAAATACATCTTTGACCAAAAAAGGTGAAAATAATGGATGAACAGATGGGGAATCAAAGCAGGTAAACGGAAACTATATAAGAGAACCAAATGGAAATCCTAAAATAATATCTGAAACGTAAAATTCAATGGACAGGCTGTAACAAAGACTGCAGCAGATTGAAGCTGGCAGAAGAAAGTAACAATGGTAAATGGAGACACACCAATAGAAATTATCCAATCTGAAGAAAAAAGTACAAAGGATAAAAAATAAAAAGAAGGTCAGTGATCCAAAATATGCTTAATGGGAGTTCCAGAATAAGGTCAAAGAGACAAAAATTTAAGCCTACAGGTTTGAGAAGTCTGCGAAACCCAAGCAGGATAGATAAATGGCATACCTAATAGCTGAAACTATGTATAAAGAAAATGTCTTAAGCATTCACAGGAAAAAGAAACATTATAGACAGGTGGTTGGAGTAGGGAGAGGACAATACAAATAATGGCTGACTTTTCATCAACAATGAAAGGAGACCAGAAAACAGTGGGAAGACATGTTTAATTTGCTGAAAGGAAAAAAATATCCTTCAAAGAAGTGAGAATAAAATAAAGATATTTTCAAATATCCAAAGGCTATCAAAATTAATCAGCAGTAGATCTTTAGTACAAGAAATCCTAAAGATAATTCTTCATATTGAAGGAAATGATCCCAAAAGGAAACTCAGATCTGGGGGAAAACAATGGTAAACGTGACCAAATATAAATGGGATTTGCTAACTGATTTCTCTTCAACTGACTTGCACCTATGATTTCCCAAGTGAAAAGTAATTGATAATTATAAATATCTTTATCCTCCTATTCTTAAAGAAATGCATTTTATAGCAATAATAGTACAAAGTTGAACCTGTGTTCATGTTCATGCTGTTGTATAGCTTTGTTTTCACAAAGTGAAGAGATTTATTGAAATTCTTTCACAGAATAGTTTTGGAATTCAAGAATTTAAAGACCTTATTCATGAATCCACATTGATACAAAAATTATTCTTTAAAAATATAGGGCAAGATATCATCCTACTGGAAAGTTGGAACCTTAGTGGAAAACAATAGCCGAAAAGTTCAATGATAGGCAAATATAATCCTCAAATTGGACACAAGGTCACAGCAGGAGGTAAGGAAAGAATGAACTCATTTATTCTGAGCTGAGCTGCTTTAGAGTTTTGGTAATTATGTTTTTAAAAATCACTGAACTATTCAAAGAAACTATAATCACTTTTTATAATAGATTTACAGATTTTTATGTGTATGAATCATCTTTAAAATTTCTGAATGTACATAAAATATTTTTGCATATGTCACAAAGTTTCCTTCTGATGATTCATTATTAAAGGGAACTGATTGACCTGGAAGTGTATTATATATTTCTAAATAAATAAACCCATGTTATTTTGGTGCTGGGGTTGTGAATTTCACATATTTCTGATAATGTGGCCAACCTCTGGATAATGTTGGACCTACTGATTCTATGAACGTTTGATGTTCATGAAACTACTTCAATCAAACTTAAGAACCGACTATCAACCATGCAACAAATGTTAACGCTGGAGTCAAAATTGTAATTATGGTCTCTGTCCCCTCCCCACACATTGAGACTGGCTTAGTTTATAAAAATACTGTATTTAAATTTCTTCACTCAAATTGATACAAAGCTTACAGTTACTTAACTATTAAGGATTTATTTTGATAATGCTAAAATTGATATTTTATTACCTAATATGCTATAATTCACTATGCTAATTATTTAGGAAAGAATGTAGATGATCTGTATTTGGCAGATCATGTAACAGATAATGAATCTGAATCTCCTTTATAGAAGACCGCTCTCTCATTTTGCTATTAGTAACTTGACACTTGGAAATTTGGAGGGATTTAGCCAAACTCATACAGTGTCACATTAATAGAATGCTGACTCCCAGTGCACTGCTTATTATACTGCATCAAATAGCAGGGAGTGCCCTGAAGTCACCATTGGTTGTATATCTAAAGAGAAAGTTTAGCCTATAGTAATGGAGACTCTTAAAATAACTAAACATTTCAGTGAGATTATGTCTAATAAGAGTATATTAAATAAAAATACATGGTTTAAACCAGAAATATAAGGCATATATGTTATATATGATATAAAGTAAAGAGGGAGTAGTATATCTAAGGAAAAGTGGTAAAAAAATTTCTATTTTTACCAATGCAGAATGTGAACAATCGGGGAATTTTCCCCCCAGAACAATAGACAAGAAGCTAAGCATTCAGAGAACAGAATTGATTACTTCAAGTTAAGTCGCACTTTACACAAAGAACTGAATCCTGATTGCATATATTCATGGATAGTAAAATAAGTGAGAAGATGTGTCAGGAAATCTTTAAAAGCTTTTGTGTTTCCTATGGAGTCAATTTGTTTTTTTTTTTATGAGTACTGAAGAAGATACACTACCTCGGTGAATATAGTAAAAACAAATATATATATATATATATATATATGCATCCATCATAGATAGAAAAAAACAGAATATTTTTAAAACTATGAACTGTACATGGTTTCATTTCAGGCATATAAATAATTTTTTCCCACATGATTTAAAAGTATTAGTACCAAATAGCCTTATGGGCTATAAGCTTATGGACTATACTTTTCAATAGATGTTTATTTCTTTTCATCTTTTCCTTATACCAAAAGTGGGCCATCAGTTATTTTGAGCATAGTTTATTGTTCCATAGTATATAATAAGAAAATCAATAATAACTAACATTATGAGCTTTTAATATGTGCTATGCCTAGTGCTTAGTATTTGAGATATATATACCACATTCAATGCACCCAACAAACCTTGAGGCAAGCACTATTGCTAACACCAATTTACAAACTGAAAAAGTGGGACTTTGAAGGTCCTAGTAACTTGTCTAAGCCCAGAAAGCTAGTGGATGCTGGAATCAGGACTTGAACACATACAGACTGAATCAAAAAGTCAACCTTGAAATCATTATGTTATGTTATATGTGAATATATTGATCATTTAGTTGAACAGCTCTTCATGAATCAGTGATACTTCCATGCAAAACGCTTAGCAAATAGACAATATGAGCAAGAACTAAGTTTGGCTTACAAGAGTAAGCTCAAGTCAATAATGGCTAAAACAATTTTCCCTCTCGAATAAGTCCAAGTCTAAGCATTACAGGGATGGTGCATTGTCTCTGCGTTATCTGAAATCCAGTGGTTCCAGTCTTGTCTTTCATGGTTCCTGGATTATGATATTTGTCCTCATTGTCCACATGGTGAAACATCAGTCATTATTTCCATGTTCTAAGAAACTGAATGGAAGAGAATGAAGATAAGGGACATATCTTCTTCATTTTCTGCCCTAGAACTTGTAATATCACATTCCTGCACATCTTATTGGCCATAAATTAGTCACGGTCCACATCTACCTGAAAGAAATGGTGGACAATGTCTCCATTCTGGGTGAGTATAAGAACTGCTAAGTTTAACGGCTTTATTATTGTAGAAGAAGGAACAAGAGATTTTAGAGGACAAAAGCTCTAGTTTGTGAATACACACTAATAAACAAATAAACAAGTAAAAAAATTAATAAAACCAGTAATTGCCAGTATTCATACTAAAAAAGGAATATAAAATGTATCATTATATTTTTAATTAAATTAACTCCAAAAATAATTGTTAGGGGCAGGCCCAGTGGCGCAGCGGTTAAGTGCACATGTTCCACTTTGGTGGCCTGGGGTTCGCCGGTTCTGATCCTGGGTGCGGACACGGCACCCCTTGGTAAGCCATGCTGTGGTAGGGGTCCCACATATAAAGTAAAGGAAGATGGGCATGAATGTTAGCTCAGGGCCAGTCTTCCTCAGCAAAAAGAGGAGGATTGGCAGCAGAGGTTATCTCAGGGCTAACCTTCCTCAAAAAAAAAAAGTGATGAAAAGAAATATGGCTAAAAAGTCAATGTATAATTAACAATAGATTCAAACAATCATTCATTAAAAAATAAGATAGAATAAAAATAAAAATAATTGTTAGAAAAATGGTAAAACTGAAATTTCTACTTTCAGCAAACAAAATGAAATGTTTTTATTTTCATAAAATACATAGTAGGTATACGTATTTCCTTTCCCCTAGGAAAGGAAATTTTTTTAAAAGTAGGAAAATTAGTATAATAAGGGAAGAGAATCTTCTGCAAAGTAAACTGGCTATATTCACAAGTCTGAACCAATTTCAGACTGTCACAGCTTTGGTCCACCAGAAGCAGCTGTTGAGATGGAGTTTAGAGTACAAGATGTTCCTTAGGGATTAACCTCTCTGAAGGGAAGAAGGAGGAAGCAGAATTGATCAGAGGATGAAGTCAAGCTATGATGCAAATTTGTCAGAGCTTTGGCCAGCTTAGCGGAAGATCTGGAGTAAGATGGCCAGGCAGAGATGCCTCGTGTTGATCTGAAACGGCTGGGCCTTTCTAGCTCACTTCTCTCAGTCTCTAGATGTGATCAGCCTTGAGAAAGGCATGACTTGGGCAAAGCTACTTTTGTAGTTGGGGCACTGATCATCAAATATGTTCTATTTTCCCTCTTTTCTCTAGCACCCTGGTGACTGGTCCACATGACTAATTCTGATCAATCTTTATTTTATTGAGATATCATTGACATATAACATTATATAGTTTCAAGTGTACCACATAATGATTCAATATTTATATATAGTTGCAGAATGATCACCACAATAAGTCTAATTAACATCTGTCGCCATACATAGTTACAAAAATATTTTTTTCTTGTGACCAGGACTTTTAAGATGTTCTCTATCAGCAACTTTCAAATGTGCACTACAATATTATTAATTATAGAAACCATGTTGTAAATCACAACCCCATGACATTTATTGTATAACTGGAAATTTGTACACTTTGACCCCCTTCACACAGTTGGCCTACCCCTCAGGCTCTGCCTCTGGCAACTGCCAATCTGTTCTCTGTATCTATGGATTTGGTTTTTGATGTTTTGGGGTTTTTTTTTTTCAGAGTCTACATATAAGTGAGATCATACAGTATTTATGTTATTCTGTCTGAGTTATTTCACTTAGTATAATCCCCTTAGAGTCCAACCATGTTGTTACAAATGGCAAAATTTCCTCCTTTTTTATGGCTGAATAATATTCCAGTGTGTCCATCTGTGTGTGTGTGTGTGTGTGTATGTATGCAATGAACATGCAGATACATCTGTCTTTTTGAATTAATTTTTTAATTTTCTTGGGATAAACACCCAGCAGTGGAATTGCTGGATCATATTGTAGTTCTACTTTTAATTTTGGGGGGAACCTTCATTCTGTTTTCCATAGTGGCTGTACCAGTTTACATTCCTACCAAAAATGGGCAAGAGTTCCCTTTTCTCTACATTCTAACCAATGCTAATTATGTCTTGTCTTTTTGATAATAGCCACACTAACAAATGTGGGGTAATACCTCATTGTGGTTTTGATTTGTATTTCTCTAATGATTAGTGATGTTGAGCATCTTTTCCTTCAGCCTTCTGTATGTCTTCTTTGGAAAAACGTCTATTCATCTCGTTTACTCATTTTTTAATTGGATTGTTTGGGGTGTTTGCTATTGAGTTGTATGAATTCTTTATAAATTTTGGATATTAACCTCTTATCAGACATATGATTTGCAAATATTTTCTCCCATTCAGTAGGTTCCCTTTTCATTTTGCTTATGGTTTCCTTTGCTATGCAGAAGCTTTTGAGTTTGATGTAGTCCCACTTATTAATTTTTGCCTTTGGAGTCAGAACCAAAAAATCATCACCAAGACCAATGTCAAGGAGCTTGCTGCCTATGTTTTCTTCTAGCAGTTTTATGGCTTCAGATCTTATGTTCAAATCTTTAATCCATTTTGAGTTAATTTTTGCGTATAGTATAAGATAGTGGTCCAGTTTCATTCTTTTGCTTGTGGCTGTCCAGTTTTCCCAACACCATTTATTGAACAGACTGTCCTGTCTCCATTGTATGTTCTTGGCTACTTTGTCATAAATTAATTGACCATATATGCATGGGTTTATTTCTGGGTTCTCTATTTTTTTCCATTGTTCTGTGTGTCTATTTTATGCCAATACCATACTGTTTTGATTACTATCGCTTTGTAATATGGTTTGAAATAGAGGAGCATGATGCCTCCAGCTTTGTTCTTCTTGGTTAAGATTGCTTTGGCTATATGTGTTCTTTTGTAGTTCCATACAAATTTTAAAATTGTTTGTTTGATTTCTGTGAAAAATGCCATTGGAATTGTGATAGGAATTGCATTGAATCTGTAGATTGCTTTGGGTGGTTTAGACATTTTAACAGTATTATTCTCCCAATTCATTATCATGGAATTTCTTTCCATTTATTTGTATCTTCTTGAATTTCTTTCAACAATGTTTTACAGTTTTCAAGTTACAGGTCTTTCCCTTCCTTAGTTAAATTTATTCCTGAGTACTTTATTCTTTTTGATGCAATTGTAAATGTGACGTTTTCCTAATTTCTCTTTCTGATAGTTTGTTATTAGTGTATTAGTCTGATAAGCCTTTAAACCCAATTCTATGTGATCCAAGTATCAAAGAATGTTATGAAGCCAATCAGGGCAATTCTGAATATACAAGATAGTGCACACAGTTCAGCCAATCAATGACTACATTCACATCAGGGAATGTTTCTGAGAGAAAATACTGACATAGCATATGCGTGAAAAATACACTGGATCCACTGCAGGGCATGTAATCAAAGTTGAAATCCAAAACAGTTCATTTAACTTTCTTCTTAGGAGCATAGGAAATATTGTCAAAGGGGGAGGTTGAAGTTAATGGCTGATATGAGAAATTAAACCTGGATAGGGAACTGGTGTGAGACTATCAAATCTGCCATTCCAACTGTTAACCGAGTTCTGAGAAGGAAAACAGAGATTTTCCCCTCATTTAAATTCCTATCATGTAGATTGTCTGTACCATTCACTTATCAACTAATCCCACGCAGTTTTGCAAGCTTTCATATTGTCTTCAGATGTCATTTATAACATATATTGCACATTTATTTTTATTGTGCTATCTCTTTTCCCTAAATGACTTAGCCATTTATAAGCAGAAATTCTATCAGGTATGTTGCCAAATTGTCCTATGTTGCATAACACATAACCTAGTGGTGTATTATAAACAATTTAGTATTGAAAGTCAGTGTTTTTTCTATATTCAAATACTAGCTCCAGTATTTACTTCTCTGTGATCAGAAGTTCTCTAGTCATGTTAGCAAACTGTTAAAATGGGTAAAAGAAAATGTGCTTTTGCCAGATACCCTAACAAATAGAGAATTAGAAATCATTTATCTCATCCTCAAAATTTATCAATAAAAGCATGCATTCTCTTTTATCAATATAACCAGATGGCCGTTACGTCTAAATATTCATCAATACACAAAACCTGATTCTTATTTTACCAATGACTTGGATGTATTTGGGGAAGTCACTGAAATTCTCTGAGTCTTTGATTTGCATCTGAAAATGACAGAAAATAACAGAGTGGCTTTGGGGATGGGGGGGAGTTGGTGAGGAAGATTGGCCCAGAGCTAACATCTGTTGTCAATGATCCTCTTTTTGCTTGAGGAAGATTGTCCCTGAGCTAACATTTGTGCCAATCTTCCTTTATTTTGTATGTGGAATGTCACCATAGCATGGCTTGATGAACAGTGCTAGGTCCACACCCGGAATCTGAACATGTGAGCCCCGGGCTGCTGAAGCGGGGCACACGAACTTAAGCACTATGCCACTGGGCTGGCCCAAAAAATAAGATTTTAAGTATGTATTTTATCACATACTTTCCCATTTCTCCCTCAAAACAAAACAAAGAGATAAATATTGCTACCTCCATTACTGCCTTTATTTTTAAGATGAAAAAAAGCCATTAAAATTTGTGTAACTTGCCTATAATGAGTGAGGAAAATGAGATTTGAATTTAGGCTAAATCTTAAATGTCTTTAGTCCCTAAGTTAAATTGTTCTAATGAATGAAATCATCTACAGGTGTAAATATGACATGGATTGGGAAATACAAAGAGAGGCACCATTAAAACAATGCCAAAAATCAATTAATTCATCTTGAAACTGGCTCAACACAAGGTTGACATAAGGGAAGCCATATTGTAGAAAAGAGACCAAGTTGTAACTTTGAATGACCTCTGACTAACTAACCCAGCTGGATTTGCATCCTCCAGGAGACCCACCTGTTCTGTAGATTTTATAACCCCTGTTAGTGCGTACACCTCCCAGCTGTGATAAGACAATAACTTTGTTCTTTTGAGTTCCTTAGAAATGTGATGACCCTCCAAACAGAGAGTCTATGCTGTTGGGCATCGTCAATGAAAACTGAAAGAACTGGTGTGGCAACTCCCAATCTGTAACACCAGAGAGTCAATATTCCTAACCCCCTGCCCTATAACCCACTGGCCTATATAACTGCTTCAAGATTCTGTGCCCCACTTAACATGGTTCTTTTGGACGTTAGTCAGCCATCTTCCCTCTTATTAGCAAACTGTAATAAAATGCCCTTTCTCTGCCACCATCTTACCTCTTGACAATTGGCTTTTGTCTCTCGGCAAGCAGATCATGACCTTGGTGAGGTAACAACCTTTCCCTTTGAGGTTAGGCTAGATCTAAACCTACCAGTCATAATACCACTAAAAAAATAGTTACCATACAAAATAAATGTAGAATATTAACTGACTTTTTAATATGAACTATTTTAAAGAAATTAACGTAACTTAAACTAACATAATAAAACACACACCAGTTTCAATTATTTGAAATGAGCTAAGTGAAGCAAGATAATCAGAAAAATAAATGGTTGGAGTTAAAGTAAGCAGTAGTATGAATATTTCTAGTTAGGGTAAATTCTGTGTTCCAAAATCTTGAACTATGAAGTAATTACAATTATCGTCCAATGTAAATTTTCATATTGGAGGATTGCTGATGCTTGAGTAGAGAATAAGAACAGAGCCCGTGTCTTACATTAGGTCAATCAACATTTTTACATGTAGCTTTGATTTCTTGAAAAAAACTGCTTGTCTTCTTTAGGATATAAAAAAATCTGAAATACATCCCACTAATTTTAAAAATTGTCTTTAAACTATTTAGCATAGTTAACATATGCATATATGTAATGTGTACAGTTTGCATGAAAATGAGTAAAGGATGGTTCATCTCCTGTCCCATAAAATGTGAACTTGTTTTGGTGATGTTTTCACCTGACTTTGCAAAATGAAAACATGCTGTTCTTAGGAAATGTGATAAACATGTTTATTTAAAACTTGTTTTTGAACATGTTGTTTTTGAGAAAAGTTAAAAAGTAGAAAATGTGTTTTTACCTGAAAAGTGTGTACCATAAGCAAGATGCTTGCATTGGAAAGAAAGTGTGGGAAAATAGTAATAAGGATCTGTGCAATGATGCCTGGCTCCTGCAGGCCCCCAGTCCTTTAGAAATGTTTTAAGATTACGTCCTGCCCAGTCATACTACCATTGAGCTTTGAGCACCAAACATTAATCTCTCTCTGTCTCTCACGGAGAATCAGATATTCTGCAGATGATGACATGCTAACTGTGAAGCAATTCCAATGTCCTTTTCAGGACAGAAAAAGAAAATCTGTCCAGTAGACTTGTGATTCCGAGGTGGCTGTGATTCAAAGACAATGAGCGGCTGACCATTTCTGATAATATAGTGTGTCCCACTGCGCTTCCTCCTCCTTCTCCTTAGTTCACTACCTCAGCTAGTAGAACAAAAATAAATGTGTTACAGCAACAAGTGTGTGCTTGTCATCAGTGACATCTCTCCATATTGTCTGCCTTTTTGTGTCTTAAACTTAAGCTTAGAGAC
This sequence comes from Equus asinus, assembly GCF_041296235.1. Lineage (NCBI taxonomy): Eukaryota > Metazoa > Chordata > Mammalia > Perissodactyla > Equidae > Equus > Equus asinus. The sequence goes on from NC_091790.1 coordinate 176,129,158, forward strand.
CCCGTGCAGTGTTGAGAGACAGAAAGGTGAGACAGAAAGTTAAGACAGAAAATGTGTCTAAAATGTAAAAGTTTTACCGTCTACCAGATGATGCACCCGTAGGGTCCTAGTTCTGTAAATTGCCTACATGGATAAAGGATGATGATGATGCATCTCTGGCAGCCAGAGCCATGATTTTAAAGATAATATCTAAAGCAAAAGGAATGCAAGAAACAGAAGTCCTAGAAGCCAGAGCATACCTTAGGACAGACCTACGAAATGTGAGGAAAGGATTCTGCTGCAAGTCAGGAAAATCAGAAGCCCCATGGCTCCTGCTTATTTAAAGGAAGAAGGATTGGTTTTGTAGCAGAGCAAGAAGAGAAGCTAAAGATGATAGATATAATTAAGACTTAAAAGCAATGGTCACGGATAAAAATATTATCAAGTCTCTACTCAGATGGATGTTCAAAGAACGGAAACGTGATGATCACCTGAGCCTAATAAAGCCATTAAAAACCATAACAGCAGCCAATGAATTAGCAACCACATTGGAAGAACTAAATGGATATACTAATCACAATCAGAAGATATAAAGGACAAACCTCTGTATGTAGAAGGAACAGAACAAATTACAAAGATAGTAATGATATGTGTACCACAAACAGAATGAAACTAAATTACGTAGCATTATAGCTATAGAAAAAAAATTGAAAGATTGATAGATGCCTTGAGAATGACTGAGAAAATGCGCAGTATAAATATTATCCTTTAAAAATTAAATATAAAAAGAAAACAATGCATATGCATACATACACATACAGATGTGTAAGTACGTATGTGTGTGCACACATATGGGTTCAGCCATTATCTATAAAGAAAGGTAGAGAAAAAATATCTTGAAATCCATAATAGATAGAAATATCCCTAAAGACAAATATGTGTATTACCTATAAACAGCATGTCAGTATGTTTGGATATAATAAAAAATGATAATTCAGTGAACAAAATGGGGAATGAAAACAAGATACCTTTAACATTTTATGCCAGTAATACATAAACACTGGTATAATCCGGATAACCAGAAATAGCTATGAGAGCTTGGTAGACAAACCAAGGAACTTGGAATCAAGACCTGGATTAAAAAACAAAACAAAAACTCAGGGGAAAAAGTACAATGTATTCTAGCTTTTCAGGGCTGGAATTCATCTAAACCCTTAAACTAGGAAATATAGGACCTATAGTTGTGATGGTCTCAGATTTTGGTCAGGTCAGAGGACTGTTACCTCTACACAAACATGACCATTACACATAAGTCTCAAAATAATTAAGAAGAAAATCAATATGATCAATAGATATAGTCTCACAAGTGACAATAATTCTAGAGCAAGTTAGTAATTGGGAGTGAAAAGAAGAGGTAAAAATAAGGTTTCCTGAAGAGCAATAACCAAACGACAGGAAATGAAATAATGGAGACAGTTTTCAGGATGGCCATTAAGAAAATATAAAGTTGTAAAAGCACCAGTTTATGGACGTATAATAGAGATGGATGTAATTTGGGGAAATAAACTGAAGAAAATTGAGAAGAAATAAAATTTAAAAGCACATAAAATAGATAAAACTAAATGCAATCTTGATGTACCTAAGATCAGACCAAACTCTAAATACTTATCAATATATAATATCAGAGGAGGATTGGAAAATATCATAAAATGATACAATATATTTTAGAAAAATTTCTGATTAAACAAACACTATGTCCATATAACTTTCCACTTGGCTAGTAAGAAAAATCTTCAGGAAATAGAGGAGGTTTTTTGATCATTTTTTTCCTCTTTTTGTTTTCTTATAGATTGTTACCTGAGCTAACATCTGCTGCCAATCTTCTTTCTCTTCTTCTTCTTCTTCTTTTTCTTCTCCCCAAAGCCCCCCAGTAAATAGTTGTATATTCTAGTTGTAGGTCCTTCTGGCTGTGCTATGTGGGATGCCGCCTCAGCATGGCCTGATGAGCAGTGCTAGGTCTGCGCCCAGGATCTGAACGAGAGAAACTGGGCCACTGAAGTGGATCACGTGAACTTAACCACTCGGCCCTGGGGCTCATCCCAATGTTTTCCTCTTTTAGTAGAACTTATTTTCCTTTAAATTTTTGTCAAAAAACAAACCATAAAGGAAAAAGGAATTATTAGAAACTTTAAGAGGGGAGAAAGGAGAGGAGAAGATTCCTGTTGACTTTAGGAATTAAATAGAAAATGTTACTGAAGGCATGGTCCTGTGGCTGAGTGCTTACGTTCGCATGCTCTGCTTTGGTGGCCTGGGGTTCACCAGCTTGGATCCTGGGCTCTGACTTCCACACCGCTCATCAAGTCATGCTGTGGCGGCATCCCACATAGAAATAGAGTGACTTACAAGTAGGATATACAACTATGTACTGGGGCTTTGGGGGGAAAAATAAGGAAGATTGGCAACAGATGTTAGCTCAGGGCAAATCTTCTTAAAAGAAGAAAATATATTTTAAAAAAAAGAAAATCTCACTGAAATAGCAGACTCACTTCACAACAAAGGATAATTATTAGAAGAGATTTCAAACAGCACTTAAAAATACATGTCAATCATACATTTAAGCAATATAGACTTTGTAATACTAGTAGAGTAAGGAAATCATGCCTACTTTGCTTCAAAAAGAAAAGAGCCTTATACACAATTACTAGATTAAAGAAGGGTGTATAAATAATCTGGTAGCAGCAAACAGCCTATATAGACAGAGTTTAAATTAGAATTTAAAGGAAGGTCTTGGGGAGGAAAAATAATTTTCCCTCCACCCTTCTAGGTTCTTGGCTGAGACCTCCTGTAATAAAAAGCCAGATCAACAGGGGAAAACATATAGAAGTTTAACAATGTGTATACCTTCTGTATACATGGGAGAGACTCGGGAAAGCCAAGTAATTCCCAAAATGGTCCAACCACCTCCTTAAATACCATCTCTAGCTAAAGACAAGAGATTTTGGGGATTAGAAGAAGGCCAGTTATGGGGGCCTATCAGGAAAAGCACAGTAAAGGGTAAGGTTGTTATGCAAATTTAGGTTGCTGCCTTCTCCACTGATAAGAATTTCTAGAGCTTTAGTCACCCTTCTCTTCCTGTTATAGGGAGAGAGACACACTTACAAATGGAGATTTCCCTTATAAATGTGAATTTCTCTTCCAAAAGGGTAACTTCTCAGCTTTCACAGCTTTTCCTGTATCTGCTGTTTCTTAAAAATAATCAACCTAAAATAATCCTTATGCCAAAGAGGAATTTTTGGGGTGGCATATTCTGCTGCCCTTTAAAAGATTAATAGTAAAATACTTTATTGATAATATCATGATCAAGGGGTGGGTGTGGGGGAGGAAGAAATTTTCCTCTACTCTTGTAGGTTCTTCTGGCTGGTCTAAGAATTGAACTGACATGAGACAGAATAACAGGGGAAAATCAAAGAATTTTTAATAACATGTATACATGGGAGAAACCCACGAAAACTGAGTAACTAGCCAGAATGGCCAAAGCTGCCACCTTAAATACCATCTTCAGCTAAAGACAAAAGAGGATATTGCAGGTAGTAGTTTGGGACTTCAAAGGGGAGGAAAGCAATTCAGATGGAGATGGAAAAGCAAATGATTGGTAAAGAAATGTTTGCTACACCTTATAAGACAATGGAACATGGAGAGGACTTCTACCAAATGGGCTTTGTTTGGTCCCTTCCTCCCTGTCTACCACACCTAGACCATGTTATATTATAGTCATCCATGGTGATAGCTCCTTCTTGGAATAGGCCTTCTATCTGAAATTCTTTTAGACAGTTAGGGGGAAGGTCGAAGTTTCTTCCTGAGTCTTTTATTCTTAAAAATAATCAAGCCAAAGACTCACATTTTGGGGGAGCAAATTCTGCTCCCCTACAGGGGAAAACAAGTAATTGGTAATTAAGAAATAAGAGAGAATAATAACCTGGCTACAAAATAAAGAATAATTTATAGTAAAATTGGCAAAAAAAATTATTAAATTCTTATGATTAAGCCTTGGAAAGTTAATTTACAAATGCATAGGTAGAGAATTTGGGAGATTTCTTTAACTCTAGAAGTATGTGTTTCCATTTCAAGGGAAAATGAGGCCAGGACCTAGAAGCCATCCCTAGGTGTTAAAGACTAGATATGACCAGGTCTCTCCTGCCCTTGGAGAGATGTATTTATCTTCTCAGAGATTAAAGAGAGAACCCACAATCCTATCCATCCTATCTCCAAGAAGCAAAGGTTTTTCTCTCTCTTTTTGGGAGGGGAGTGCAAGACAGCAACCTCTTTCTCTTGTATGTAAGCAGAGAAAACCCATTTTCCTCTCTTTGTTGCCCATGTTACAGACTTTGTATCAGTGAGATATTTGTCTTGGTTTTCACTGTGTTACCCCATGGGTAAGAATAGGGATATAGCAAAATGCATCATCATTTTTTGCCCTTTACTCGGATAATGATAATTATCTCTGATACAGAGCACCTTATATGTATATTCAGGATAAAATTAATAAGGTGAATATTAAAAATACAACAAGGACTTATCAAAATTTAAGAGAAAACACTATTAAGTATAGTGGACATGTTCTCAGGAGTAGGGATGCCCTTCCTAATATCTAAGAATTATTCAGAATCCACTTCAAAGGGATTAATAATTTGGAGGTCAACACTGGATGAAATTGGAGGTCTCTAATCACTGAGTCAGATCCAGGGGTTTATTTCACAGCTAAAGTAGTTTAGAACTGGATTAACAGGAATGATATCACGCGGAACCTGTACCTACCCTCTAACCCTGAAGCACAGACTAGAGAAGTGAAATAGGCTACTAAAAACAGACATAAAGAAAAGAGTGACTTCAAAAGAAATTAATGGAAAATTGATACAAGTACTGCCAGATTTCAACTGGATAATTAAGAAAATATAAAAAGGGTAAATTTACCTTCTTCAATATAGATGGTTGTTCCTCATATCCTTCTGGCAAAACTCCACTTTAAAAAGTAGGAAAATTAGGTCCACTTAATATATATAAGTTATGGATTAAAGGACAACAATTATACGTGATTCTTGGAAAGATGATAGAGCAGCCTGCCTTTACAAGCGGGGTGACAGTGAAAAATATAACTTCTAGTAGAAAATGTTCTACATTGTTTTCTAGACAGGTATTTTCTTTTACTTAAAACCATATTCTCGTATACAAAGAAAAATTTAGAGTTTTATGAATAGTTAGAATAAAAAAACTTGCTGATTCCCAATTCTAAACAATTTTGAAAAGTATAAATGATGTATTTAAAATGTGTAATTGCCAATTTCTATTTCTTGTTCTAAAACTGGTTGTTAATAATGCAGAAATAAAATGTAATTGATGTTTTATTAGACTGAGTTTTTTTCAAACAATTTTTAAAGTATGGTTATAGTTATAGACCAGTATGTAAGCAATTACGAGATTTATGAATCCACTGACAATCCTTTAGCATCAACTCATTTATATGTTGATGAAGCTTACTAATGTTTTGGAACCATCAAAGTGACAGCTACATTACTTAAGGGAAACAACTTGTTTATTACTAAACAGACATCCTAGTATCATTAATTCTTAATCACTTGTAGTAATGACTTTAAATATTTTTAGTCACTAAAAACATAGCCAAACATATTACATTCTTTAAATGCAATATAGAAATGATTGCTCTCTCCATGGATTAATTTCTGAAATACTGCCATCTTGTGGTGTTCTTCACAGGACCTCTGAGTCATTATCATATGGACTTTTGGTGAAAACATCAATTGCCCTGTAATGAGATAAATAAACAGACCCAAGTGAATGCCCTGGAAACCTAGAGGGTGAAAATAACCTTTATATTGTCAATTATGAAATATCTCCTTTGTATTCATGTAGGTGGAGAGTTTTAATGTAATATTTCAGAAGCAGAAGAGTTTATCTTATTTGCCTTTAAATTTCTTAATAGAAAATAATTCAAGGAGAAATTCGACCAAATACTAATATTCTCTCTAGAAAGAAAATCCTCTGTTTTCTCTCAGTCCAGTGTATTTCAGTATAACAACTACTTACTGAGTATATTTTGTCTAAGTTTCGCACATTGCTTGGCAAACAAACCTGGGACGGTGTCTACTCTCTGATTTCCTTTTGGCTCTTGAGGGACCCAGGTCTCCTTTGCATTATGATTTGGACTATCAACTTCCAGGAGATGTATTCTTATTTTGACACAATTGAGTTGTTTGATGCTCCAGGATTATTTAAATTTTCCTTACTATGCTTAGCCACAGAATTAGATATACAACTAATATAGAAAAACAAGTTTTAACTTGTAGTCTATTTCATTTTATCACTGAAATGAGACTATTCAGTTTAATTTAGTTGTCCGTTATTCACTAGTTTGACTCCAAATTAAGCTCAATTGTTTCCAAAAATCAAAGATAGATACTTACCTCTGTTGAAAGTAGGTAAAAGGATAGTCAACATGACTTGAAGACCACTTCAAAGCTTTTCATCAGTTACCGGCAAAATCACAGTCTCCATTTGAATCTGTATGCTCTGACATATTAATTCAAATGATCAATTATGTTACTGTATGGTTTATTTTGTGAAGGTTAGTTGTTACATAAATATTAACTATAAATAATGAAAATATTATGAAAATTTAGCCTGAGGAAGAAGTTCCATGGGCTTTTGCACTAAGAGAGTGCATAGATCTGTAATAACACACCAAGAGCATTTGATAGATTGTGAATTTAAGAACAATGTCTGTAAACATTTTTAAGATAAGCTTAGGCTTCCTCTGGTAACTGAAGCAGAAGGAAGTATTTTCAAAGTGATGCCAGGGTGCAATGCCCTTAAGCTCTGAGTATTGAAGTAGTTTCACGCAATAAAAGGAAAACTCCTTATGAGGCAACTTTGCCCTTGCTCTCAAGACACTTTTATTTTCTGCAGCGGAAATTAATGTGAGTAGTATCAATGAACTCAACCTTGTAATAAGCTCTGCTTACAGCTTTGCCAAATGTTTTCTGTGTCTCTTCATTCCGTTCCAAACAATTCAGGTGCTTTTACTTTCCACTATGAGATATTAACGTAGAGAAAGCTCAGTATTTTCCTTCAGGACTGAACCTCTCGCCCTGAGACATAATCAAAAATATTACCGCCCTTCCTTTTTATGTCTTTAAATGCTCGAAGTTTAATAGGAGGAAAAGCATTATGGTTTTGAATAAGTACCAATGTTGATATGATAAGACCAAAATAATCTATTTTCATATGAGTGATACACCCTCTACTAATGCTCATTATTGTTAGTATTTTAATTCAAAATAATATTTGAATATAACACATAACATGAAAGAAAAGCAATTTTTATGCATTGAAACTAAAGCATGATTACAAGTGACAAAATGAATAAGAATCTTGGCAAATGCCACTTGATAAAAACATATTTTTTAATAAAAAATAATACTGATAGTATGTGACCTTAAATATATCATTCATGTATGTGACATTCAATATATACAAAAGACATTTTATTATATGTTTGTATAATAAAAAAGCACACTATACCTAAAAAGCTGTACAAATAATTATATTAATATGAAAATATTATGAATTGCGTTAATTGATCAAGTGTCTAGAAAGCATGACAATTTTAGAATAATTTAAATCTCTTTAATGCAAGTCTTTTTGAAATAAATATATATATTTAATATATATATTCATACACATATGTTGCAATGACTTCTTGAAAAGAGATATGTATGTGTTTTTTAACAAACATGTTTTATAGAAGAGAAGTGATTCTGAACATAAAACCTAAAAGATGCTTAAAAACCATATGTATTTGATTAAAACCTAAGCAGAAAGTCAAGTGGGCTCTGTTTAAAAGGTAAACTGAGACACAGTAAAATTTTGAAGAATTTATTTGCGCATACATCCATTCAAATCTGGCAGCACCAAACCCAGGGTGGTTAGGGCCACTCCACAGAGACGAGCTAGGGGAGGGGTGTATATAGAGAAGAAATGGAAGCAAATCAAGGAAATTATATGATTGGCTATGGCTTACACAGTTGCCTTATTTGGGAAAGTCTAGCTGGTTGTTTGTGATTGGTTGTTCTTCAGTTTCGTTTTCTTTGTTCAAGGGCGTTGACTCTGGTTTAGGTTTTGGTTTGCTTGTGCAGGCTACCAAGGCATTAGAGCCACCTCAGTCTAATGGTCTCCTTGTTTAAATACTTTAACAGCTCTTGAATTATTATATTGTATTTACTACTCTTTCAGGCAGGATGGAGAAGGTTTGCTGAAATCTCTCCTTATCACTTGTTGCTGTTTTGTTGTTTGTTTTTTTTTATCAACTCAATAAGTAAAACAAGGAAAATTCTAGGAATTACCCTTCTTTGGAATAGATATAAATATGATCTGAAAGTGTCCTTTCAAACATACTCATAAAGACATGAAATGATTAATGATTATTTAATTGCCATAGAAAAATAGTTTGTTGTTTCTAAATAGAATTAATGAATCTAAAATAAGATGATTTCAGATTATATAATTCAGATTATATATGAAGAATGTATCCATGGTACACACATAGATTTGTTCATCCATGTCATGTAACAGTGGGGAGAACACTGGAAACCTGAAGGAGTTAAACTTTGAGACTGGAATCCCATTCGTTGAAATCCCCTGGATGTGGGAGCTTTGTTGAAGTAACATTTTACTAAAAAACTTTCCAAATTAATATTTACCCTTGTGAGTGTGAATTTCAAAAGCATAAGAATTTCTGAAATTAGACCAGACTTAGTGGAACTAGCCAAAGACGTTAACACCTTCCTGTGTTGAAGGGCAGTTTCAGGTTTTCGAGATTCACGTGTACAGCCTCCTCTGCGGGCAGGGACATGTGGATGACAACAATCAGTTCAAACCACCTTTTGAAGGCCAGCGCTAGTTAAATGGGCAATAAACAGTGAATGAACTGAATTCTGGGAATGAAAAGAAATGAGGAATTATTCCTCTGCTTGGACAGTTATTAAGCAAGAAATGGAGTAAAGTCCATAAGAAGAGACAAGGAGTGGTGAATTTGGCATTGATTTGTTCTCATTCAGCCTTTACGTAGTGCCTGCTGTGTGTGGGTGTCCAGCATTCAGAGAGCAATGTGCCTGGGAGTTCAACTAAATAGCATTTGGATCTGAACCAGGGCTCTTGATTTTTCCCCCTGTCTGTCAAAGATACAAACACTACATTCAGATGGTCAACATCAACATAATCTTTGATTTTTTTTTCGGTAAACACTGATGAACTTTTGAAAAATTGAAAGATCTTGATTTTATTACCTTTAGCTAGTTTTCTAAGTTTGGATTCGGGGGTTTGGACCTACAGATATCTAGTGTAGAGAACCACAAGTGACTCCCTGAAATAGAGCAATAACAACTCTGTTTCCTCATCACACTTAGCAGTGCTGAACAGAATATGGAGGTGGATGCGGATGGAGACTAATGGGAAACCAGACATTTTCCTAAAGTCACCTTTGCAGTTCCCCTAGATCTTTGATGATTTATGATGCTATTTTGGAATAACCAAATCCCTTTTAGAGAGTGTGGGAAGCATAAATAAAAAGTGGAGGTAGAGACAGGGGACTTCGTTTTTCATGTATATATTTTCACTATTACCTATGCCAAGTTATTTTAAAGAAAAATATATCAACATGCTTGGAAAAACTTTAGCGTTCCAGATATCATCTTACTTTACATAAATTCACACTTGTCTAATAACAGGGTGAAGGAGAAGAGATACAATCACTATTAATTTTAAAAACTGAATGCATGATTTTTTCTAAGACATTTTGAATGTAACTACCATTTTGTCTAAAGTGTGTATCCCATAGTGTTTCATAAATTGTTTTGTAAAAAAGATTTTATTTCCTAACACTCATTCAACTTTGTTAAACTGTTTCTTTTCTTTCATTTGGCTCAAGAAATATATTTAGAATAACTTATTTTAATGTAATCATTACTTTTTATTTTATATGTTAATGATCCCATCTCTGATTACCTGCTTCTCCAAATGCCACCATGGAATAGAGCGGCAACTGTCCGTGCCGCAATCCAATGTACACATCAGGATAGATGCGGAGAGGGCTGATGGCCACTCTGAGTTTATTATAACCAGTGTTTCAATATATACATAGCTTACATCTGTTAAACATACACAGGTGTTCTGGATGAAGTAATTAGTGAATGCCAAGAATTCTTAGTGATTTCTCAAGGAGCCTTCCCTAGACCTCTGTTTTGATATTATCATGCTATTGCTGTGCTCATATATTTTTATCTCGGAGCAGGCAAGGCCTCCTAGGCAATGGCCCCTCCTGCTCCCTATATCAATATCATGTCTCCATCTGTGCCCCCAGGCAACCATGCCTATCTTAGATTGCCTCCCCCTGGAGGTCTTACCCGTCATTGGCTGACCAGCCTTCTCACCTCTGGGTCACAGTTTGTTGGCAAGCCTTTTCCAGTGATTATTAACCCTTCCTGCATCAGGGGTGGCTACAGCAACACATAGAAAAAGGGAACTTTTTGGAAGACCAGGAAAGACTGCTTATGAAGATGTAGCTTTTGATCTGTGTGGTGTGTTCATTCTTGGCTTTGTTTATACAGAGTTGTTTAAATTTTCTCTGTTGAGGTATTTTTAGATGTTAGTTTCCATATCATTTTAATCTTTCCCAATCTTTATCCTTTTCTGATCTTTATCTAAAACAGCATTTTTCAAACAGCACATTTTTCTTTACCTGTAAATCTTTTCTATGCTGTTTACTTTAGCATTTTTGCTTTTTCTACATACTAATTTCCATATTATTCAAGTGGGAAGCATGTTATGTTGTTTCAAGTCACAAGTATTTTATCAAATACGTTATTTGGCATGCATTATTAATATAGTATATATTTAACATCATTAATAACAAATTCTAGGTTTTATAATGGTTTTCCATAAGTAAGGAAGAGTCTTTGCTTATTCTGATTCTTTATAAGAAAAACAACTATAATTCTATTGATATCTATTAATATGATTCAAAATGTTAATATGATAATATTTGTTGTATAGCATAGATTATAATATCACACAAAATATAAATTCATTCACTCATGAATCTAGAAAAATTGCCAGTGAAAACTGATCATTATATAGTGCATAAAGAGTGACTGTGATTGGGCATCTGATAAAATTACTTTTTCACTAATACTCTTAATTGCCTTTTGTAACTTAACAACAAATATAACAGCCCTACAAACTCAGTTGAATTTTTAAAGATTTAATCAAACTGAACATAATTATTTTTTACCCATTTGTCTTATTCTAACTAATTTGAATTTTCTTTTTTCCCCTTCAGTTATTTTTTTCCATCAGCCTGGACAGTGGCCTAGAATATGTTAATAACAGAATAATTCTATAAATTAACATGTATGATAAAATATGGCATGTTTTTTACTTTCATCTGCCCAGTTAGAATGACTTGTGTGTGTGTTTTTGCTTGTGTTTTGCTGGTTTCTGTGTATATCTAGATGAGTTAAAATTGGCTATCAACATTATTCTTGTAATAAGGTTCTATAAAACCAAAATATAGCACAACCAGTGGCACTCATAACTAGAATCTACAACTACATACTGGAGGGCTTTGGGGAGAAGAATAAATATATATATATAGAGAGAGAGAGAGAAATAAATAAATAAATATATATATAGAAAACTTGAGAAGTTTAACAAAAGAATCTTAAATGAATTGCAATGTACTTAAAACTTAGACCATTCTTAAAATCATCAGAATCAAATTAGTAAGATTATAATACAATATATGAGATTAAAATGAAAAAAAAAAAAACCCAGGAGGAGATGGAGGAAAATAGATGAGTTGATAAAGCTATGGTTTGAAATTGCCCAGTGCTTTTAAACAATAAATGGCAGATTTTGCATTTGAGAAAATGGAATCAGTCATTTTGAAGTCAAAACTGAGAAAATTTCCAAGAATGAAAAAGCGAAGCAAAATAGGAAAAAAAGGTGATAATAGGAAATCTAATACATGAGATTAACCAGTATGGTTAAAAATTTGAACTTTATGGAATAAATGTCTTTATTTTTTGCTCTTCAAACAAGCTTCCTTGAATATCCACTTCCTGTCGCTTGTTGACATCTTGGGCTTATTCTACAGCTTTTTATTCATGTTCACTAATAAGAACAATATCCCTCTAGTAATTAAGACTCCCTTTGTAATTTAAATGAATTTACTGCAGTCTAAACCATCACTCAGTCATGTACTCAACTCAGTGCCTTATCCCTCACTTTATTAGAGACTTGGTTTGTGGCCAATGTACCAGCAATAAGGCAGGAGAATTAGTTTCTTCTCTCACTCTTTATATTTCACTCCCCTTTGCCCACCCTCCACCTTGTTTGGTTTTCCTTCATCCGCCAAAGAAAAAGCAAGGTTCAAGGATATTAAAGAGGCTGAATCCTTATTGTTTTTTTTTTGATAGGCGTTCCAATTTTGCCACCTCATGGAACACAGTTGTGTTTTTTTCTAGAAATTCTGTAGGAGCTTCCCCATTGAAGAGTTTCCTGATATAAAAGATCCCCCTGGTTGCGATTGCTCACTAAGCAGAACCTCCAGATTCTACTCTCCAGAGTATACACCACAACTTCTGGCTGCAGGGGGCCATTTCCTTGGTAACCAGTCATTTGGGACAGAGTATCGGTGAGAGAGCTCAAGATCAGCTACATTCTGTGGCATCCACATAGCCCATGGTACGGTCACATCCCCCGGCCTCTCCAAAGGGAAGACTAGTAGTTCCGTCTTTGGCCCCTTCTCCACCCTCTATATTACCCAGTCTCCTAGTAAGATATGTTACGCTCTCTGGAGAAATCTCTTACCACACTTAGCTCTCATGGCATCCCCACAGTCGCTCTATGAGCCAGAGTGAGATGCCGGGAATTTTGTAGGTGTCCTCAAAATCCAGGAACAATTTTTGTGGACTCCTCATGACTTAGTTTGGGAAGAAAAGACTCATTCCATCATTTAAGGGTAGGAGATGGGAAGGAAGGGGCAGAGCAAAAAAAAGAAGAAAGAAAGAAGGAAGGAAGAATAATACTGCCACCTTTAATTGCTATTCCTATTTCAGTATGTGAAGTAGAATCTAATCAATGAGCAGAAATGTCTGAAGGCTTATTAATGCCTAGTAGTTACCGCCTGGTACACTATTTTGCCCTCTGTTAGCAATTCACATGATATTTTCAGTTTATAAAGTATACTCACTCTCATGGTGTTATACAAGCTTCACACAAAATTCTAAGAAAGACGTAGGGAAGACATTTTTAATTTCAGATTTATAAGTGAGGAAACTGAGGATCAGGGAAGTTAAGTGATTTCCATGGCTAAAAAACTAATAAATCAGAAGACATCTTCTTAAATCATGTCTGCTATCATCCTCAATTCCCAAAATTATTGTAAATGTGATTAATATAAATATAAAGCAATTACTTATTTTAATTGTATTTGAATATTGAACTTTCATAATGCTAAAAAGAGTATACCAACATTTGTGTCATGGGTTAATATATAATTTTAAAGGCACAGACGAAAAACAAAAGCAATATATACCCATGCTTAATAAATAAGATACTTGAGAAAGCCTCCTGTATTATGCAAGCAAAGTTTCATTGCTCCAATTGTATAGATGCTCTCGAGTAAAAAGTCTCAAGCAAGTGGCTAACTCATTCTCTACTTGTCACATTTATGCATGTATGTATCTATGTGTGTGTGTATAGTTAATCTTATATTGAAACTCATTTTATTTACACGTGAAAACCTACATTTGGAAATAGTTACTTTATATTAAAAATTCTGTCCTTTCAGACAATGAATATTTTTTTAAAAATCAGTCTGTCATTCAAGGCTAGAGCCCAGTTTTCATGGCTGTACATATCTCATACCATTTAATCATATTTAAGGGAATCACAGATATGTTGACTAAGTTAATATTACAACGAGAGATTCCACCATATTTTTTAAATTCTAAAATCATTGACAGAACTTATTTAGAACAAAACAGAGGTTCAGTTTTATTTTTCATAGTTTCTAAGGAGTATCACCTGGAACGTGCATTACTATGTCATGACTTCGTAGATATTTCTCAGCATGAGGTTTGTTTAACTGTCTGCATGTGCCTAATTTTACCAGGAAATATAGAATCCATTAGATACTGGATAAGTAAATCTTAGGAAGAAATATGTACTTTGCAACAGACAAAAAAACCAAACATACTATTTGCTCTGGCAATCTATGTGTCTTTTATCCCCCTAAAGTTAAAGAACAGGTACAACCAAATACCATAAAGATAGTTGTTCATTCATTAGATAAGTCTGTACATGTTTCTTCTGCGTTTAGAACAAATATCCTCAAACAGTAGATGATTAATAATAATTCTGGACCTCCTGCCTGATGAGTTTCTGAACTAGTTGCCAGAGCCGATTTTCCAGTTAACAACAGCAACTTTGCCCTTAACAGCTCATAAACAATATGATGTCTAATATTCAATCAAATAAAATAAGATTCTCACAATGCATCATGAGGAGACAAGTTTTAGTGAAACTGGTAACCATTAAAGTGACAAATTCTTGTAAAACAATCTGGTGTGTGTGCTTGTGTGCGATAACAAAGGCTGTGGAAGTGCTCAAAAAATGAAAATCAAGTTTGCCTTCTTCCATCTTTCTCAGAGAAGGCATCAGAAACAAGCAAGTCATTTAAATTCTTGGGCTTTCTCACCCTAGAATTCTATATTCTTTCAAACCATTTCTTATTTAACTAAAGTCCCAGGGGCTAGAAGACTGCCAAAAAGTATAGTATTTCTGGCTTATGGACCTAAGATAATTCCCAAATTGTAGAATGTATTGCAAGTTGCATATTGTAAGTGTACAGATATTGAAACTCTATTCACTGTGAAACAAATTGAAATTTAGTGAATTGAAGGTAAGCATTGTGGTTTCAGCTGTAGTCGTCAGCTGGCTGGAGTGGACACAATTGTAATGAGCATATTTGAAATAGTTGATTTCTGGGTTTGTTTGTTTGCTTTTGCCTTCAACATTTTTCAACAGAGCTTCCATTCTAGTGTAAAAGTTAGTCATTTGAACTTATTATTCAAATAAGCACATCATTATAAGTCCTCTGTGAAAGTTAAAGAAAAAATATTAATATAATTTGCCCTCATAGGGTATTTATTCTACATAGTAAGAGGAGAGCAAAATATCTTCATGACTTTTACAACCTCATTGAGAATTAATATATTAATTATATGTTTTGAGGAGCCATGGTATGTGGTTGTTTACTGCTGAAGTGATGAATGAGACCACAGGTAAACGAGGATATTTCTACATTATTGTAATACATTGCTCTTTAGAAGTCTCAGCCACTAAAGAGATTAATCACCAACCAGGCAAATAAACTTGTATACCAAACCATTTTTCTTGCTGTTTTCTTTTTCTGTTAGAGCTCTCTAGTTACCAGTGGCAGGACATCCAATTCACAACAGCTAGATCAATAACTGAATTCGTTATCTTGCTTACCTAAGAAATCTAGAGGGAATACTGGTGCAAAGAGAGCTGAGTTCTTTGCTCAAGCTATACTTGATATCCTTTTTCTGATCTCTCAACATTTCTGTTCAACTGGTTTTACTCTCGGATTCTACAAGATAGCCTCCATTTTACATCCCTCAGTGCAACCAATAAAAACAAAGGACCCTTTAAGTAATAACAAAAAGAACTACTTAGAGTTCCTACTTTTTCACTGACCACATTCATATATCACATGTGTGTATATATATATTTTTACTTATATATTACATATATCATATATATGTTTGGTTACAAAAGGATTTATAATCTCATCTGGTCATAACATCCAGCTTCAAATCCAGGATTTCTGGGTAATGTTAAGTTCAGATGAAAGTCATCAACGTCTGATAACATAGTTAAATTATATATACATTCAGCCACACAATGTAATAAACAACCAAGAGGAGAAAAAGATAAGGATAACTTTTTGATTCAAGAGAAGGAGAGGATGGAAAACATCACATCATTGTTATTAATTCACAGTACACTTACGCTAAAATGTAGAAGAGAAAGGACTCTCTAAACTGACGATGAACTAAGTTTTGTTTTTGTTGCTGTTGTTTTATTTTGTATTTTTCCACGGTCTGTACTCCCCTGTTGGTTCTTACCCTTCTTGAACAGATCTGAAGTGAACATGCAGATGGCCTTCCATTCTGCAAGGTATAATCCTTAGCAGACAGAGTCTTGTAAGCATGGTTTAGATGGTTTAGATGAGCAGGCAGAGAGCAGCCTAAGGGTTTTGTTAGTAAAGATATTTTGTAGACCAGGCTACAAAATACAATTTCCTTAAAATTTTGTCAAAAATATAGCTTTGAAAAGTTTTTTTTATCAGCTTCTTTGTTTATTTATTTTGATTGGTATCCAAAATCTATTAAGCAATGCTGGAGATCTTACCCACTTGGATCTTCTCTTTGGATCTAACTTTCTGTCTAGAAAGTTCTCTCTCTCGTCAACAGGCTTCAGGGTTCTGTTTATCCTGTTAAGATACAGGTTATGATTTCCATTTGGACCACTGGCTCCTTCTTGGCCTCTACATCCATTTAACCTCTGTCGTGGGAAATTCACAATAATGGCCTGATGAGTTATGAGGAGGCACAGGCTGCATCTCTCCTACAATGTTAGAGAGTTGATGAGAGGAGTGGCGTTAAATAAGTCCAGGAAAATCCAGCTTTTTTTGTATGATTATTTTATAATTTTCCCAGACTTGTCTTTTAATAATAATGTTACTGAGCAACGGCTCTCTCCACCCCTACACACAGAAGCTGATAACTGTGTACACTAGTGTTTGAGGGAAGAAAGTTTATTATATAATTGATTGGCAAGGAGACGGGAGGCCATCTCTCAAATCTGTCTCCCCAGTCAAGGGTATAGGGTCAGGTTTAAGGGATCAGCGAAGGCAGGGTTTGTATTCGGAAGCACTGGCAGGATGAGTTTCAATTAGTAGATGAAAATTTTCTCTTCCATGCATATTTGTGGCTGGCTCACCGTCCCTGAAAAAACAGCCTTAATGTTCTGTGGTTAAGATGAGGCCAGCACAGTAAACAAGGGTGAAGTTGTTACGTATGTTTAAGTCATGGAATGACTTCTCTACTGATTAGAGTTTCTAGAGATTTAGTCATCCTGTCCTCTCCTTCCTGGCTCAGAGGGGAAGGCACCCTTACAAATGGAGATTTCTCTTGTAAATGTAAATTTCTCTTACAAATGGGTAACTTCTACTAGGTTTTCAGAGCTTTCCCTGTGTCTGCTATTTTTTTTTCTTAAATAATCAGCCCAAAATAATTTTTATACCAAAGAGGCATATTTTGGGGTGGCAAATCTGTTCTTGGTCCTGTGATTACAATAATATTTTGGTTCCTAGTGATGAGGATTAAAACTGCCCTAGGGAGAGAAGCCCAAGGCATCCTGCCCTTCATAGCAATCTATATCATCCTCCAGGAAGCACAGGACATCCTGACCTGATCCGACCTGATTCATATCCAAAGTTATAGGACTACCCGATAGCCAGACCCAACCTGCGCTGATACCATTTTAACGATTTTTTTCATGATCTTTCCTTTGTCTTGTAAATAAATAACTCACATACCTATGCCTTATAAATTTAGTCCTACCCTCAACCCATTTCAGCTCTTTACTGCCCATGGTTCCTGTCCCCATGCTACTCCATGCTATTCTCTGAATAAAAGAGCACTACTGCCAGACCTTGAGGGTCCAAGAAATCTTTCTTTCAACTCCTCAACTCACCAAGCCTGCATCACTAGTATTAATCTTCTTCAACCCTACCAGTTTCCAGGTTAAATTAAGTAATCTTGGATTACAGGACACAAAAATATATGTTCTCTGCATGTTTTATGTTCTTTATACTTTCAGAAAGGTTATTTTCTTAGCTCTGGTCTTCTAGGAAACAGAACTTGAGACGGGAATTAAGGTAATATTTTATTATAGATAATTTTATAATAGACCTCCAAAATTGTGAGAAAAGAAATGAGGCAAAAGGAAGACATACTGCTTCTCCACCCTCCCCTTCTGCTTTGTCACGTGCACTGTTTTTTTCCCAATGAAAATCTTTATAAAATAAGTCTTTCTAAGATCATCTTATAGAAGATTCAAATTTTTTTCTTTTTTATGTACATTGTTTTATTTTAATTATTATTGATTTTATTGAGTCTATCCTTAAAGTCTATATTTAATGCATCATTTTGTTTTTAATGGTTGTGTGGGGGAGGAAGACAAATCCTCTACCCACTCTAGGTCTTTCTGGCTGGCCTAGGAATTAAATTGACATAAGACAGAATAGCAGGAGAAAATCAAACAAAGCTTTGTAACATGTATACCTGGGAGAAACCCAGGAAAACTGGGTAACTCACCAGAATGGCCAAGCTGCCAGCTTAAATATCATCTTCAGCTAAAGACAGAGGAGGGTGTAGAAGGTAGTGGTTTGGGGCTTCAAATGGAGGAAGGCAATTCACATGGAAATGGAAAAGCAAAAGTTTAGTAGATAAGAATGGGCTTAGCGAGGACCCTTACAGTCTACTGATACCCAGAGTTATGTATGGTGATGGCCTGTCCTGGGGACAGGCCTTTTATCTTAAATTCTTTTAGGCATCTAGGGGGAAGGTCAAAGTTTCTTTTAGAGTCTTTTGTTCTTAAAAATAATCAAGCCAAAGAGGCACATTTTGGAGTGGCCAATTCTGATCCCCCACAGTTGCAATGACAAGAAAGTATAGTCCATTTCTAGAAAATCAGCTATATGCAAAGTTATGAAGCTCAAATATGAAGTTTAGAAGCTGGCTAAGAATAGTCATTTATCTCATTCTCAATTTGCTTATCAGTGCTACCCCAGATATGCCTCCTCCTCTGTGTCCTGCTGCCTTACAATTTTTAGAACTTCTAGTTCTCCATTCTCCATGAATAAGGAGGGTTGCAAAAATGTGTGCTATTTTGTTTTAATCTATCATAGTCTCAAAATATCTACTCTAACACACACAGTATAACGTGGGAATATTAACTATCTTTTAAAGCTTATTCTGTTCTATTACACTTAAATCTTTATTTCCTTTTACTTATCAAAACTCTCATGATTACCCTGTTGTGTTATTTCAGATTTTTGCAAGGCTACTGTAATAATTTAGGTTATAGATGATGGTTGCTGTTATTAGAGTAATGACAGTATAGACGGAAAGGAACTGAAAGATTTAAGACTTATTTGGGCCGTAGAATTGATAGGACTACATAATAAAGTAGGTAAGAGAGAGGAATAAAGAAATTATTAGCTTGAGCATGGGGAATGGCATTTTTTGTTCTAATCTATTCAGATTCACTAATATGGTTTTGAGTATTTTTATATCTGTTAATCGTATCCTACATTATCACAATGATTTATTAACGTTGTGAAATTTATTAAAACTGAAATATTATTGTAGATGTTTCTTAAAATGACAGTAGTAATTTGACTAAAAAATCATATTAAAATATTTAAGGATTAATGTTAAACCTATAGATTTATACTTGTAAGCAAGATATATGGTTTGCATCTCTAAATTGCTAAAATAATTTTTTAATTTCTCAATACTATTTTTCATATGTATAAGCCATATATGTTTTTGCTGCTTTTAAAAAAATTGGCTCCCCAAATATTTTCTCCAGTTTATTATTGCTAGTATAAGGAAAGATGCTAATTTTATTCATTTATATTTATATAATTCCTTGCACTTTTGTTTTCTCTTCTCCAATATTCTTCTTTTATTTGAATCATCATTTAGCTTTTCATAACTTCTGGAAACAATATTAAATGATAACTATAGTAATAGTAAGCTTTGTTACCTGCGTTTTTATGTTTAATGAGAATACTTCAACTATTTCTCTTTTTTTTGTTTGTTCTTTTTGCTGTAATCTCTCCTCATTGGTGACTGTTCTTAGGTTAGTTTGGCAGAAACAATAGGACTCTCCATAGCACTGTAGGGGAGGGAGACGTTTCCTTTA
Source organism: Equus asinus (assembly GCF_041296235.1). NCBI lineage: Eukaryota > Metazoa > Chordata > Mammalia > Perissodactyla > Equidae > Equus > Equus asinus. The sequence goes on from NC_091790.1 coordinate 176,149,294, forward strand.
CCCACTCTAGGTCTTTCTGGCTGGACAATAAATTAAATTCACATGAGACAGAATAACAGGAGAAAATTAAACACGGCTTTATAACATGTATACATGGGAGAGACCCAGAAAAACTCAGCAACTCACCAAAGTGGTGGAAGCTCTCGCCTTAAATACCCTCCTCAGCTAAAGACAAAGGAGGATGTTGGGGGTAGGGGGAGTCAGCTATGGGAGATTACCAGAAAAGCACAGTAAACAAGAGTAAGGTTATTATGTAGATTTAAGTCCTTGCCTTCTGCATTGATAAGAGTTTCTAGAGATAAGGTCATCCCCCCTTCTTCCTGGTTCAGAGAGGAAGAAACCTTTACAGATGGAGATTTCCTTTACAAATGTAAATGTCTCTTAACAAAGGGTAACTTCTACTTCTCAGAGCTTCTTTCCCATCTTCAGTTTTTTAAAAGTAACCAGCCCAAAATAATACTCATGCCAAAGAGACACATCTTGAAGTGACCAATTCCAGTCCCCCACAACAAAAACTACTATTTTGAAGAATACCATTCGAATAAATTTTGCACCATCAAAGGATAACTTTCAGAAATACTTCCTACTATTGCTCAATCTCAGTACCCAAGTGTAGTTTGGCCAATGTTTCCAAAGTATTTAACACACCAGATTCTACATCTTATGGTGCCAGAACCGTGGAGCACTTTCGTCTGGAAGCCGGAACCGTTTCAGGCCACACAGATCTTTCAGACTACAGGCTGGGACTGAAAGACAAAATAAAGGAGGAGGGAAGTGGAGGATATAAACTACCCAAGTGTGATAATTTAAGTGATGGAGAGAAGTGTGTTTACAGACTCAGTGAGATATATTTTGAGATGTGTCGAAGGAACACAGTTTGGCTGAGGGAGTTGAAAGAATAACAGCGGAGCAAAGGGAATTATTTATGAGATTCTGGAAAGCTGGTTGTTGTTCATTTACAAAGCCCAAGAACTTGAAGCAAATAATACAGAATCTCAGATTTAAAAGTGGTGGGGCTTTTGAAGAGAACAAGAGAAATGTCTGGTGACTTTGATGCACAGGAATGTAAGCTTCAACATTTATAAAAATCGTTAGGCATTCTTGAAATCAGTCAAGAAATATACTTAATTCCTGTAGAGAAGTTTCTTTCTATGTATGAAGGAACCTACAGAGAGAAAAAGTAGAATTGATTTTATGTTTAAGAGCATTGTTTTTGTTTTAAAATGACATGATTAATGGATTGATAAGGATGTGTCTATACAAATCATGGGGAATTTCAAAAAAGGAATTAGATAAATCCTTGTATTATTTAATTTTGTGGATTTCAGAATTTTTTTATTTTTAACAAACCTATGTCAAGGTCATTTTTTTGTTTACTTGATAATAAAAGATATTTGTCTTTTGTTATTTCAAAGAAGAGAATATTTAAAAACAGAGAGGTAGCATGTTCAAACTGGAAGAGCTAGTAACGTTTTCAAAGTCACAAAGAAAGAATTACAAATAAAAGAAGATACCTTGAAACTTTCCTGAGATTTGAAAGAGAGTGGTAAGAGAGGAAACTGAGTCAAGAGTGATACAACTTTAATTGAGGCAATATATCAAACACACACACACTTGGGGCCGGCCTGGTGGCACAGTGGTTAAGTGCGCACGTTCTGTTTCTGGCGGCCCGGGGTTCGCCGGTTCAGCTCTTGGGTGCAGACCTGGTACCACTTGGCACACCATGCAGTGGTAGGTGTCCCACATATAAAGTAGAGGAAGATGGGCATGGATGTTAGCTCAGGGCTTTCTCAGCAAAAAGAGGAGGATTGGCAGCCATTAGCTCAGGGCTAATCTTCCTCAAAAAAAAAAAAAAAAACACACAAAATTTAAATTTGAATGATGCACAGAGTTTTCTTTCAATATTTATTTCTGTGTTCCCAACAGTTCAGTGGTGAATTCAAGATTTGAGGGAGCTGAAACTCAGACATTTGGGGAGACATGTTTAGGTAAAAAATAAATACAAAATTACTTTTTAAAATTACATTTGGTAAAGGATATTTATTTAGATGGAGAAAATAGATCACAGCAAATTATAAACTTCAAAAAGCTGACATGACACAATAAGATCCAGAAAAATAAGAAAATATTTATATTAATTATGTGACTATACATTAATGTATACATATATATTAATGTGTATATATACATTAGTCATTAATTTTTTCCTACATTTTTCTCTCATTCATTAATCATCTTCTAGATAACAACATTCTATAATATTATTTTTACAGAGAAAATACAAGCCTATTCTGTTTTTCCCCTATTTGGTTGATCAAAATTTGTTTTTTATTATTGATAATTCCTAACAATTGTATTCATCTTCAAATGCCATTGTTAATATACTGGTGATTTAAATTTCTGGTCATGATGGGGTAACAAATTTACCCTGTCACCTGAAACAAGTAAAAAAGGAGAAAAAATATAGAAAATGAGTTTTCAAACAACAGAAAATAGGAAGTAAAAACAGCAATCCCTGAGAAAAGGACAGCTAATGAAGCTAGCTGTGGAGTGACCCAATATATTGCTAGAGGGAATGCCTAGGTCACAGCAAAGGAAGTTTGCTGAGTTGTGGAGATGTTTCAGAGTTTAGGGAGACCAAGTTGGCAAGAATTGACAGATAAGAGTACTGAAGAGAAGAAATCTACACATGAAACTCTGCTTGAGCCTTTTGCTAGATACTGAGCCATGTATGCTTGTGAAGAAACCACGTAAAGCCAAAGTACTCCCACCAACAGCGGGACAAAATTCCCAGAGGTCAGTAGGGCTCAGCACAGCCAGAGTAGAAAAACCTCCCAATATACCACAAATCATGTAAAGTACAGAAGCATTTTACCTTGGTAGTGGGGCCAACTTATATCTTGTGTAAAAATTATACGAGTTCCAGGGATTTTAAACATAGCAAAAGTTAAAAACACACATTCACAGGTTCAAAACGGTTTCAGGTATCATAACCGAATCACAGAAAAATGCTAAAACTGCTTCAAGGAATACTACCCTCCCCTCCTCAATAAATCTAGCACCCGTCTATGTAAAGTTCAAAGTGTATGATATTCAATTATCAAACATGCCAAGAAGCAGAAAAAAAAATTCATAATTAGGAGGCAAATCAGCAAATTATTCTAGGTCCAGAAATGACACAGATGATAAAATTATTAGACCAGGCAATTATAACAGCTATTAAAAATATTTCAGTGTTAAAGAAGGTAGAGAAAAAGTATAAGCATGAAAATGAAACATGTGGAAGTATGAAAAAAAGATACGTATCAAACTTGAATAAAAAAGATATGTGCAAAACTTGGATAAAAACAAAACACCAAACGATATGAATGGCAATTTAGATATTGCATTCAAATAGAAACCATCCAAAATAAAGAAAAAAGAAGCCAGAAAAAACTGACCTGTGTTCCGTCAATGAGCTGTAGGTCAATATTAAGCACTTTAATATTTGTGTTGAGTTCCAGAAAGAGGAGCTCAAGAGGTGAAGGCAGCAGAAAAATATAATAAGAAATGATTGTCCATAATTTTCAAAAATTGACAAAAACTCTAAACCACAGAACCAAGAATTTCAATAAACACCATGCACGAGAAACATGAAGGAAACTACACCAAGGCATGTTATACTAAAACAGTGTTACACTAGTCAGGAAGCGAAATCTTAAAAGCAGCTAAGAAGAAAGACATATTGTCCAGAAGACAGAGATGTGTCCAGAAGAACAAAGGATGATGACAGAATTCTTTCTGGAAATTAGGTGAGGCACAGTGTTGTGAAGCAACATCCTTATGATTCTGAAAGAAGCTTTCAAACATAATAAATGAAAAAAAAAGTCATTGCCTGCAAACCAGGGCTCTAAGAAACATTTAGGAAGTCCTTCAGGTAAAAGGGAAGCGATACTAGATAGAAATCTAGATCTACACGAAGAATGATGATTACTGGAAATGATAGATACATGGTAAATATATATATTCTTCTTACTGAAAAAGTCCTTCAAAAAGTTCAAAGCTTAAAGAAAAAATTATTTTTAACAAGTTTTATGGAGTTTATAACATGTAGAAGTAAAATGTATGACAACAATACAAAGACCAGGTTAGGAGAAATGTATACCTTATATAGTCATGAACCACGTAATGACGTTTTTGTCAACGATGGACCGAATATACAATGGCGGTCCCGTAAGATTATAATGGAGCTGAAAACTTCCTATTGCCTAGTAATGTCGTAGCCGTTGTAATGTCACAACACAATGCATGACTCACATGCTTGTGGGGATACTGGTGTTAACCAACCTACTGTGCTGCCAGTCTTACAAAGGTATAGCACCAACAATTACATACGGTATATAATAATGATAAGAAACAACTATGATACTGGTTTATGTATTTACTATACTTTTTATCATTATTTTAGAGTGTACTCTTTTTACTTATAAGAAAAGTTTACTGTAAAAACAGTATGCCATGTTGCACCAGCAGCAGCCTCATACATCTTGTGTTTACTGTCTCTTGATTGAATTATTTTTTAATTTATTATTTTTTCTTGTGCTTGATTTGATCTCACGTTATTTTGTTCATCATGGCCCCTAAGTGTACAAAATTCACTGCTAATGTTGCCAGTAAGAGGCCACATCAAGTGACTGACCTGGAAACAAAATTAAAAGTGATTAAGGATTACAAAGGTGGAAAATTGGTGATGGTTATTGCTCGTCAGTCAGGTATGTCCCATTCCACCATAGCTATGATCTTGAAGAACAAGAGCAAAGTGATGGAAGCTATTAAAGGATCTGCTTCATTGAGGGCAAAGAGACTAAAAAAAATTCAAGAAAGGCCTATGTTAGACATGGAGAAACTCCTAATGACCTGGACTGAAGACCAGACCAGAAATATATCCCTCTCAGCGCCATGATGATTATGGCCAAAGCAAAAAGTTTGTTTGCAAAGTTGAAAGGAAAGGTTGGGCCTGAGTATAATGTTGAATTTACTGCTAGCTCCAGGTGGTTTAAACGATTCAAGAATCATTATTCATTACATAATGTGAAGGTGAGTGGTGAGTCTGCGAGTGCTGGTGTGAAGGCAGCTGAAGAATTTTTGGGAACTCTAGATAAGCTGATTGTGGAGGAAATCACTTGCCAGAGCAAATATTCAACATGGATAAAACCTCCCTATTCTGGAAACTGACGCCTGAAAGGACTTTTATCCGTAAGGAATCCAAGTCAATGCCAAGTTTCAAGGCTTTCAAGGACAAAATAACAGTCTTGCTTGGGGGCCGTGTTGCAGGCTATAAATTAAAACCCTTTGTGATCTGGCACATTGAGAACCCCAAGGTCATCAAGCACATCAATAAGCACACACCATCAGCGTGCTACTGGAGGAATAAGAAGTCACCAATGACCCAGCTCCTCTTCCAAGATGCCCTCCTGAATTGCTACGCCAGCACAATGGAGAAGTAGTCTTTGGGGGCCAGTCCGGTGGTACAGCGGTTAAGTTCACACATTCAGCTTCGGCAGCCAGGGGTTTGCCAGTTTGGATCCCGGGTGCGGGCATGGCACCAATTGGCAAGCCATGCTGTGGTAGGAGTCCCACATATAAAGTAGAGGAAGATGGGCATGGATGTTAGCTCAGGGCCAGTCTTCCTCAGCAAAAAAAGGAGGATTGGCAGCACATCTCAGCTCAGGGCTAATCTTCCTCAAAAAAAAAAAAAAAAAAGAAAAAAAAAAGAAGTACTCTTTGGAGAATAACGTACCTTTCAGATTTTGCTTATTGTTGGTAATGCTCCCAGACATCCTCCTTTTATTGGTGATCTTCATCCCAGTATCAAAGCAGTGTTTCTTCCTCCAAACACCCCCTCTTTGATCCAGCCAATGGATCAAGGTGTTATAGCAGCTTTTAAGGCTTACTACCTGAGGAGGCTCTTTGCCCAAGCTATTACTGCAACTAAGGAAGACACTGATGTACTTCTGGAAAGATTACAACATCTATGACTATATCAATAACCTTGTTTGGGCTTGGGGCGATGTCACCAAGGAGTGTATGAATGGCATCCGCAAAAAGACACACAAGAGGTTCATCCATGATTTCAAGAGATTTACCAAAGATGAGGAGGTTGCAAAAATCAACAAGGCTATGATTGAGATGGGAAACAACTTTACCCTGAATGTGGATGAGGATGACATTGAGGAGCTCCTATAGGTTGTTCCTGAGGAATTGACTAACGAGAAGTTACTGAAACTGAAACAAGAATGCATAGCTGAAGATGAGGCAAGAGAGAAGGAAACTGCAGGAGAACCCCCAAGAAAATTCACAGTGAAGGGTTTAGCAGAAGCTTTTGCAGGCCTTAACAAGCTCCTTAAAAAGTTTGAAAACATGGACCCCAACACCGAAAGGTTTTCATTAATAGAGAGAGGAGAGTCCATGGTACATTATCTGCTTACTAGCAAATCTGTGATGAGAAAAAGAAACCAAGCAAACCACCATGGTCATGTTTCTGGAAAAAATCACATTTCCTCAAGAAGAGCCTGAGGCTGGTCCTTCGGGAGGTGTTCCAGAAGAAGGCATTGTTCATAGATGACAGTTCCATGCATGTTATTGCCCGAGAAGACTTATCAGTGGGACAGGAGGTGGAGGTGGAAGACAGTGATATTGATGATCTTGACCCTGTGTAGGCCTAGGCTAATGTGTGTGTTTGTGTCTTAGTTTCTAACATAAAAGTTTAAAAAGTGAAAAAATAAAAATTTTTAAAAATAGAAAAAGCTTATAGAATAAGGCTATAGAGAAAATATTTTTGTACAGCTGTACGATGTGTCTGTGTTTTATGCTAAGTGTTATTATAAAAGAGTCAAAAAGTTAAAAACATTTTAAAAGTCTCTAAAGTAAAAAAGTTTACAGTAAGCTAAGATTAATTTATTATTGTAGAAAGAAGAGTATTTTGTTATAAGTTTAGTGTGGCCTGTGTACAGTGTTTATAAAGTCCACAGTAGGGTACGGTTCTAGGCCTTCATATCTGCTCACCACTCACTCACTGACTCACCCCGAGCAACTTCTAGGCCTGCAAGCTCCATTCATGGTAAGTGGCCTATACAGCTGTACCATTTTTTATCTTTTATACCTTATTTTTACTGTACCTTTTCTGTTTAGATACACAATTACACACCTTTGTGTTACAGTTGCCTGCAGTGTTGAGTAACATGCTGTGGAAGTTTGCAGCCTAGGAGCAATAGTATACATATAGCCTAGGTGTGTAGTAGGCTATACTATCTAGGTTTGTGTAAGTATATTCTATGATGTTCACACAAGATGAAATCACCTAATGATGCGTTTCTCTGAAGGTGTCCCCGTAATTAAGCGATGCATGACTGTACTATATGTGAAGTGATGTGATATTATTTGAAGATTGAATATGCTAACTAACACATATACTGTAAACCCTAAAATAGTCTCTAAAAAATCAGGGCAAAGATATACTGGTAAAAAGCCAATGAAAGAAACAAAATGGAATGATACAAATACCCAATTAATCACAAAGAAAATAATGAAAAAGAGAACAAAAACAGATGGAAAAAATAGAAAACAGTTACTGAAATGGTAGTTTTAAATTCAAACATATCAATAATCACACATTGTAAATGATTTAAACACACAAATTTAAAGGCACAGACTGTCAGATTGGGTTAAAATACTTAAAGCAACAACTACAACAGAAGGTGCAACCGTATAAAGAACCGATTAGTTTAAATGTATACGAATGGAAAAAGATATACCATGCTTATACCAGTGGAAATAATAAAGCTAGTTTAGTTATATTATCATACAAAAGTAAATTCTAAACCAAGGAATAAAGTCAGGGATAAGGAAGCTTATTTTATAGTGACATAGGAGTTGATTCATCAAAAGAGCATACAATTATAAATGTTTGTGCAGGGGCTGGCCCGGTGGCACAGCAGTTAAGTGTTCACATTCCGCTTTGGTGGCCTGGGGTTCACTGGTTCGGATCCCAGGTGCGGACATGACACTGCTTGGCAAGCCATGCTGTGGCAGGCATCCCACATATAAAGTAGAGGAAGATGGGCATGGATGTTTGCTCAGGGCCAGTCCTCCTTGGCAAAAAAAAGAGGAGGATTGGCAGCCGTTAGCTTGGGACTAATCTTCCTCAAAAAAATTAAATAAATAAATAAATATTTGTGCATCTAATTTCAGAGTTTCAAACTATGTAAAAAAAAAAATAGGATGAAAAGGAAGAATAGATGAAATTGGCTCAGTGGCATGATGCTTAAGTTTGCATACTCTGCTTCAAGCAGCCCAGGGTTCATGGGTTCTGATCCTGGGCATGGACCTATGCATGGCTCATGAAGCCATGCTGTGGCAGCATCCCACATTCAAAGTGGAGGAAACTTGGTGCAGATGTTAGTTCAGGGCCAGACTTCCTCAAAAAAACAAAAAAAAAGGAAGAATAGACAAATCCAAATTGTAGTGGGGGTGTCCATCATCATCCACTTGATAAGGACAAATACAGAGAAAAAAATTAAAGGTATAAAAGACTTGAACAATAATATCAACTAAATTGACTAATAGATATTTAACAAACACTCACTCAATGAAAGCAGAGTATCCACTCTTTTCAAGCACACATAGAACATTTACCAAAATAGATCATTTTCTGGATAATAAAAAAGTCTCATATTATAGAATGTTTCAAATTATTTCAAGTGTGTTCCTTGACCATGATTAGATTAGAAATCCAGAAGAGGAGGCAGTAAGAAAACCTCCCAAATATTTGGAAATTAGCCAACACCCTTGCAAATAGCTCATGGATTAGAGAAAAAATCGGAAGGAAGATAGAATGTGTTATGAACTGAAAAATGAAAGTAGGACATAAATTCTGTTGGATACAGGTGAGACAGCTCTTAGAGGAAAATTTTAGTACTAAACTCGTGTTAGTAAGGAAGAACTGCCTCAAATCAAGGGTTTAAGGTTTTTTCTAAATAAATTAGAAGGGGAGAAACAAAATAAATCAAGAATCAGAAGAAGAAAAAGACGAGTAAAAATAAAAAGTATACACAATAGAAAAATTAAGAAAACCAATGAAATCAAAAGCTATTTTTCTTGACACTTAAAGAAAAATCAAAACTTCTTCTCAGGCTGATTGAGAGAGATGGAGAGAAGTTACAGATTATGAGCATCAAGAATATAAGAGAAGGCATTGCTACCTGTCTTAGAAATATTAAATAGATTTAAATTTTTTAAACATCTGCCCTTCAAAAGGCACTGTTAAGATAATGAAAAGACTGGACACAGATTCAGAGAAAATATTTCAAAACAACCATTTGATAAAATATTTGCGTTAAAACTGTATAGAGAACTTTAGAGCTCAATAATAAGAAAAGGAATAATTTAAAAAATAAAGGCAAAGTATCTGAACATTTAATTTACCAAGAAGCTACAAAGACAGCAAAGAAGCACATTAAAAGATGCTCAACATCATTACTTCCTAAGGAAATGCAGATTCATTCATAATGTGATATCACTGCTTAGCTATCAGAACCGAAAACCAACAAAAACAAAACAAAAAAATCCCTGTGAATACCAGCTGTGGTGGAGGTGTAAGGTAATTGAAAAAATCACATATGATTGGTGGGGCTGCAAACTGATGCAGCCCCTTTGGACAGATTTCTATTTTTTTCTTTCTTTCTTTTTTTACTGAGGAAGATTCACCCTGAGCTAACATCTGTGCCAATCTTCCTCTATTTTGTGTGTGGGTCACCACCTCAGCATGGCCGATGATGAGTGGTGTAGGTCCAGGCCCAGGAACCAAACCCGGGCCACCAAAGCAGAGCACGCCAAACTTAACCACTAGGCCATAGGGCTGGCCCCTGGAAAATATTGATTATGAAGTTAAACATGCACTTATCTTTTGGCACAGCAATCCCACAACTAGCTATTTACTCAGAAGTGAAAACACATGTTAACCAAAAAGACCTGTTTGCAAATTTTTTAGTATCTTTATCCATAAACTCCATCAAATGGGAACAACCAAAATGTCCTTTAAATGGTGAGTGGATAAACAAATAGTCTTACACTCCTACAATAAAACACTACTTGGCAATGAATGCAAACAAAGTACAGATTCAATTTCAACATGGGTCACACCACAAATGCATTATGTATAGTGACAGAAGACAGACATAATCAATGTTAGATGATAATATCGTGGTACTTCACATATAGTATAAGTAAACAACTTTATTTGGTGCTTGTATCATTATTGTCATATATTGTACTTCTACATACCCTCATATCAAAATAAATAAAGGAAAACTTCATTTAAATGGAGTCAGGAAGCCCTGAAGGGGGAGCTCTCATGCACGTACCACTCTGGGCAGCCTGCATAACCAGCAGGCAGAAGGAGGCAGGGCCTATTGGTATAGACTTTGTACAAAATTCTCTCCATCTCAACTTCTTATGCACGAAGATGAGAAGGTTATTTTTCTTCTGGTACGAGGGAGGACATTCGCCACCACCTGCTTGTCCTGAATTGCAATTCCTCTGCTGTTCCCAAATAAACTCATTATTTTTCGAGCTTGCCTCAGTTTACCTCTTTATTTAGTTTGACACTCACATGTCTGTTGGGTAAATACATGGAAGTGATATGATGGAGTAATAATGTGAGTGTATGCCTCACTTTTTAAGAAACTTCCACACTGATTTTCCAATGAACTGCACCATTTTACCTTCTCACCAAAAGTTTATGAGAGTTTCAATTGTTCCAAAGCCTTACCAATACTGGGTTTGGTCAGTTTGGTTGTTATTGTTTGATTTTAGCTTTCTAATGGGTGTGTAGTGGCATTACGGTAAAATTTTGCATTTCCCTAATGAATAATAATGTTTCATGTGATTATTACCATCAAATATAAACTACTAGGAGTAACGGTGAATTTAGCAGTCACTGCACACAAGATGGGTCTTAAAAAAAAATTGTTTTTCTGTACACAAGCAAAAATACACAGAAAATAATACCACATATAATATCATCAAAGAAACAAAAACATAATATTGTCTATCTATGGAATAATTGTAAGGAAATATACACAAGATTACTGAAAACTGCAAAATGTTGAGTGAAATTAAAAACGGTAGATGAATGGATATATCATGCTCATGGGTTAAACTAATCAGTAATGTAGACATGTTAATTATATCCAATTCAATATATTTATTTAACACATTCTCAAAATCTCAGCAGATTTTTTGGGGGGGGAGCTAGAATGACAGATGCTATTTGTAAAATTCATATGGAAATGTCAAGGGCCAAAAATAGCCAAAGTAATTTGGAGGAAAAGACCAAAGCTGGAGGAATTACATTACCAGATAGATAGCCTAAAGCTATAAAAATATTTTCACAAGGGTAGAACAGAGAGTCAGGAAACAAACATACGCATTTATAATAATCTGATACATGACAAAGGGAACACAGAGCAGTAGGTGTAAAAACAGTCTTTTCAATAAAGATGCTATGTCAGTTGGATATACCAACGGGATAAAAATGAATCTTGGCTCCTACACTATTCACACTTTTTACTATTCATATAGTGTAAAAAATTCAAGGTAGATTTACTATCCAAATATTAAATACAAGTAAGAAAACATTTATAGAAAAGCCAGTGAATATGCCTTCATGACCTAAGATGATAATAGGTTTCTTAAATGAAATACAAATAGCGCTAAATATAAAAGAAAAGAATGTGTTGAAACAAGTTAATATTAAGAATTTTTATTTGTCAAGTAATAGCGTTGGGAGTGAAATACAAGCAACAATGCGAGAGTAGATATTTTAATAATATATCTAACATATGACTAATATCCATAATGTATCTTAAAAACTTCCACATATCAATAAGTCAAAGAGAGAAAACCTGGTAAAAGTATGGGCAAATGATATGATTCTTTAAAAGCTTTTCACACAAAAGGATATTCAAGTGGCCAAATAACATGAAAAGATGCTCCACCTCATATAGTCATTGAAGAAATGCAAATTAGAACTTCACGGTGATATCACTACATAGCCACCAAGATGACTAAGTTTTAAAATAGACAATGAAGTCCAAATAGTGCTGATGATGGAGAAATTCTCATACACTGCTGGTAGGAGTATAAACACTTCATATAACTGTTGGTCAAGATCTGGTAGAGTTGAACATATGCACACTCTATAGCTTGGAAATCCCACTGTAGATATATACTCAAAGGAAATGCCAAAATAAAAATAGAATTATCTGGTAAAATATCAGAATCTTCATAGCAACCCTATCTGTAATAGTTAAAAAGGCTATCAACAGCAGAATGGAAAATTAAATTCCAGTAAATCCGCATAATAGAATGATACATAGCAAAAAGAATGAAAGATCCGCTATGTGTGGCAATAGAGTTGAATCTCATCAACATAATGTTGAGTGAAAGAAGCCAGACACAAGACACTATCTTAGGATTCCATTTATATGAAGGGCAAAAACAGGTAAAAGGAATCTATGCTGTTAGAGGTCAGCATGGTGGTCATCCTTGTGAATGGTAGTGAGGGAAGGAGGCACTTCTTGAGTGATAGGAATATTCTGCCTATTAATGCAAGGGTTGATTATATGGGTGTGTTCAGTTGTGAAAATTCATCTCTTTCTCTTCTTCCTCTTCCTTCTCCTTCAACTTCCTCTGTTAGCTAAAATATAATGTGGTGTTCAGTATAGAAAAAAATACAATTTAGATTCTTACAGAGCATATGGACCTTAGGCACATTATCTAGAGGTTGATTAGTTGGGCTGTAGTGGATTGTTGGCTGATCCCGTGGGATATCAGCTGTGATTGCCTTATGTAATTCAGTTCATTCGTAGAATCACTGCTTTGATCAGTGGCTCGACATTCAAAAATGGATATTAGAGGGAGAGGAGCCATTTTAAAGCTCTCAATTATTATCAGCGTTGCTCAGATATCTAGGATTCAATCTCTTTCTCTGTTAAGTGTATTGCTTCCAGGCAGTCCATTGAAAAGTAGTTGCATCATAAAACAATCAAAATTACTACTGAATACATGCAAATACGTAGTCTAAGCCATTCAGCCATTTACAGGTCAAACAGTCATCTATCACCATTGCATTGTAAAATTATTGAATTTTTTGAACAAAGTATTTTCCTAGGTAATTAAGAAATTATGTGATCCAGATAAGCAAGATAAAAAAAATTCTGTCGTGTATATTATATGAAAAAACTCACCTGATATCCCTATCTCATACCAGGTGTGCATGGATGCACACATTTCAGTATCATCCTTTATTATTCTTTGAAGTGCTCCTAGACATTGATGAATTTTAAGCATTCAGTAAATTTAATAAATAAAAAATATCGAGAAACATACTGCTGTGGTAAGGAAATTTCCTATATATATATACCCATTAACTTGAGTTAAGAAGTAATGGACTTTAGTTGGGTTCAAAGGCAAATCAATGTCATGCAGAATGGGGTAATAAAATTGTGCCCCATAAAGCTCTTCTTGAATATCAGCCAAATCATGGAATATTTGGCAGAATTCCTGGAGTTTTCTTGCAGAATATAACTTCAGAATTTCTTAAAATGCCCATAAGCACATTTAATGTACATGTTGCCAGTAAACTAGGAAACTGTAATAATTTTTGATTACTCTGATATTCAGAAGCCGGCGGTTACATGCTCCAGTAGCTCAAAAGTGTTTAAATCTGAATATCTTAGAAAACTAAATTATCCACATCAAGAGAATGCACTGACCACAATATAGCCCCAACGATCTGGTCTGAGAAGTTTGAGTAGAATGTGGGGGTTACCCAATGCTTTGAGTGGCCTGAAACTGAAAGGAGGTGACAAATGGAAACTGAATGAATGGACTGAGGTTGTTAATCTAAACAAGTGGATTCAATTGGAATGCAGTAGATGTTTAGCCGGAATCGTAATTTCCTAACTATTAAGGCAGGGGGATTCACATGAGTAGAAGATTCTCATACAGCACAGAAATAAAGGGCATTAAACAAAAAACTTTAAAAAATTTTGGAAAGGACTAGGACAGATATTGCATTGTTGGGCTTAGAAGCCCAACAGGAGTATCCATCAAAGAGAATGATAGGTTTGAAAAATAAAGATAGGCAGAGCAAACAAATTGTGATGTTTGGAAATTTGGAATTTTTTATTATGATACATCTAGATGTTGTGTCTTCATTTACTAATCCTGCTTAGTACCTAGTTGACCCTGTTTTTTCTTTTTGCATTTTGCCCATTTTGATTTTCTCTATGCTCTTCCTTTTTTTTTTTTTCCTGAGGAAGATTGGCCCTGAGTTAACATCTGTTGCCAATCTTCCTCTGTTTTGCATGTGGGCCATTGCCACAGCATGGCCACCAATAAGTGGTGTAGGCCCACACCTGGGAACTGAATCTGGGCTGCCAAAGCAGAGTGCAGCGAACTTAACCACTAGGCCATGGGGCTACCCTCCCCACTTTTTGTAAATATCTTTCCAGGCATTCCTATTAGAAAACAGTTAGAAATTCTGTACCTCCATGTCAATGTTGCTTGCCCCTTAATTTTTTTTCCTTACTTTCTATCTGTTGACTTTTATACTATATTAGTTAGAATCTGTCCATAATTCACTCAAACTGCCTCAATCTACAAGGGAAAGTCATGAGTAATGCTGCCTGCAGATGGACCTGAAGCAGTTTCAAAGTCCCAGAATTTGTTTCTTAATGTCTTGAATCTCAGCTAAGCTTTTCTGAGTGTGTTGTCTCCCTTCTTAGAAAACATTTCTCCTTGTGGTCTCAAGAGGGCAGCAGCAGCAGCAGCTCCACACCTCACAAGAGACTCAGGAACTAACGGGGAAGAAAAGGAGGATTTTCAAAAGAAAATTAAGACATTGTTATCACAAAAAGTAGAGGGTATGAGTGCTGGTTTGAAAACAACAGTCACGGAACACACACTGTAATTTGAACAAATTCTTGGGCTCACTAATTTTTGTTAAGCTTTTCCTGTTTTGCTTTTTAGCGCATAGTGCTAGGTCCCGTGTGTGGCAGTAACTATTCTCTGGCTTAAAGGACGATCCCATACTCCTAGATTTTGTCAGCCATTGAGCCAGTTCTGCCTCTCTATCCTAGGTCTCATACTCACTGAATCTGTTTGAGGATCAATATCTCTGCTACCCTGCTCAACATTGTTAACAAAATGTTGATTTGCT
This sequence comes from Equus asinus, assembly GCF_041296235.1. Lineage (NCBI taxonomy): Eukaryota > Metazoa > Chordata > Mammalia > Perissodactyla > Equidae > Equus > Equus asinus. The sequence continues at coordinate 176,164,556 of NC_091790.1, forward strand.
TGGTGGGTTTTCAGCCATGCTCCAAACATTGATCTAAATGTTGACCTGGGTAACTCTAGCAAATCATATTCGTTATCTTTTGCATTAGTCTGTTCCCACTCATTTGGAGTTGTGGTTTTCTCTTTCATTCAAATTCATGTATCTTTTCATCTAAATATACCTTATTTTTTATGTATTTCAGTTATTTATAGGGATTTGGGCCAACTGAAGAAGCTATAGCTTTATCTGCTACTCAATTTTAACATTTTGCTTCTATCTACAGAAGAATATATACCATATTTCATTACCACCCATTCCTCCCATATTCTAGATACCTACTTCCTTTCTAAAAATACTATGGGGTTTCCTTTGTTGAGATGAAACCCCTGTTTTCAAAAACTTAATGGTAAGTATCAACGTTACTGATTGTAAAACATTAATTTTTTTGGGGGGGGAAGATTATCCCTGAGCTAACTACTGCGAATCCTACTCTTTTTGCTGAGGAAGACTGGCCCTAAGCTAACATCCATGCCCATATTCCTCTACTTTATACATGGGACGTCTACCACAGCATGGTTTGCCAAGCAGTGCCATGTCTGCACCCGGGATCCGCGCTGGCGAACCTGGGGCCACCAAGAAGCAGAATGTCTGAACTTAACCGCTGCACAACCAGGCTGGTCCCTAATTTTTATTTTTAACTTTCAATTTATTGCCTATTCTTAGCAGGTATATTTACTCTTTTACATATGTGTGTTTTACTTTGAAATATGGCTTTCATATACTGTGGGCTAAAATTATTTCTGTGGGACATTTAAATTATAGTAAATCTCAAGAAATAGTATTAAATTTAAATGGATGTACATATGAGTTTTCAAGAAAGTAGCCATTTTTCCAAGGAAAATGTATTTAGTTATATAAATATAATCAACTGAATTTTTATTTAACTAAATTATTTCTTAAAATATTTATATATTAATAGTCATGGATGCTGCTAAATAATTGCATTTAAACTGTTTTGGGCAAAGGGGAGATGTGTTTCTTTTGGTTCTTTTTTAGCCAGTGCTCTATATCCTTTTCATGTTGGTTTATCTTTAGGATGCCAGAACAGTTTTCATATCCAGTATTGTGCTCCCACAGCAGGTGGAAGTTCAACCTCCTCATGGGCTACGTTTGTGCAGCATTTAAAGCTCAGCTGGTATAATTTACAGTGTTCTACAGTGTAGTTTCTCATCTTATGTGTATAATATAGAAGGTACTTGTCAGAGAGACAATAATCACCTGAATTTAAAAAAGCATGAGCAGGTAGCAATACCATTGCCAGCAATTATACAGTTATCACACGCTGACTAACCCATTTCTGGCAAATCATCATAGACCCAAAATGAAAGAGAGAGAGAAAGAGTAAGAAAGAAAGAAAAAAGAATGAAAGGAGGGTCTATTGCACTATTTTTAATGCAGGTAGGAGAAAATTTAACAAGTGTTATTATTACATTAATGGCGTGTATCATCACACCCAAGATATATAATTATAAAATCCTTTTTGATTATTAAAATCTTGGAAAAACTATTGACCATTTTATGTACTGAAGCTACTAGTTAATTTAGAATAAAAACATTTTGAAAATTATTTTCTCCAAACACTGTGTGGAAAATAATTAGAGATTTAGTGACATGTGACAATCATAATTGGCTCTTAATTGTCTTCTAAAATTTTACTATTTAAGCCTTTAGGAACTTGAATGTTTCATAATAAAAATAAAATTTTACAAGTGTTTTTTAAATTTTATTGAGGTCATTTATAACATTGTGAAATTTCAGTTGTGCATTATTATTTGTCAGTCACCATACATATATGCCCCTTTACCTCTTGTGTCCACTCCCCCAACCCCCATCCCCTCTGGCAACCACTAATCTGTTCTCTTTATCCATGTATTTGTTTATCTTCCACATGTGAGTGAAATCATACATTGTTTGTGTTTCTCTGTCTGGCTTATTTCGCTTAACATAATACCCTCAAGGTCTATCCATGTTGTTGCAAATGGGATGATTTTGTCTTTTTTATGGCTGAGTAGTATTCCATTGTATACATATATATCACATCTTCTTTATCTGTTCATCAGTTGATGGGCCCATGGGTTGCTTCCACGTCTTGGTTATTGTGAATAATGCTGCAGTGAACATAGGGGTGCATAAGTTTCTTTGAATTGTTGATTTCAAGTTATTTGGATAAATACTGAGTAGTGGGATAGCTGAGTCATATGGTATTTCTATTTTTAATTTTTTGATAAATCTCCATACTGTTTTCCATAGTGGCTGCACCATATTGCATTCCCACCAGCACTTTATGAGGGTTCCCTTTTCTTCACATCCTCTTCAACATTTGTTATTTTTTGTCTTGGTAATTATAGTCATTCTCACAGGTGTAAGGTGATATCTCATTGTAGTTTTGATTTGTGTTTCCCTAATGATTAGTGATGTTGAACATCTTTTCATCTGCCTGTTGTCCATCTGAATATCTTCTTTTGGAAAATGTCTGTAAATATCCTCTGCCCATTTTTTGATTGGGTTGCTTTTTTTGTTGTTGAGTTGTATGAATTCGTTCTATATTTTGGAGATGAATCCCTTGTCAGATATATGATTTGCAAATATTTTCTCCCATTTGGTGGGTTGTCTTTTTGTTTTGTTCTTGGTTTCCTTTGCCTTGCAGAAGCTCTTTAGTCTGATGAAGCCCCATTTGTTTATTTTTTCTGTTGTTTCCCATGCCCAAGTAGGCATGGTATTCAAAAAGATGCTGCTAAGACCAATGTCAGAGTGTACTGCCTATATTTTCTTCTAGGAGTTTTATGGTTTCACCTCTTACCTTCAAGTCTATAATGCATTTTGAGTTAATTTCTGTGTATAGCGTAAGATAATTGTCTACTTTCATTCTTTTGCATGTGGTTATTCAGTTTTCTCAACACCATTTATTGAAGAGACTTTTCCTTTCTCCATTGTATGTTCTTCGCTCCTTTGTCAAAGATTAGCTGTCCGTAGATGAGTGGTTTTATTTCTGGGCTTTCAATTCTGTTCCATTGATTTGTGTGTTGAGGTTCTGTATTATTATTGTGTTGCTGATAATTTCTCCCTTTAGGTCTGTTAATAGTTGCTTTATGTACTTTGGTGCTCCCATGTTAGGTGCGTATATATTTATATAAGTGTTATGTCTTCTTGGTGGAATGTCCCTTTTATCATTATATACTGCCCCTCTTTTTTTCTCATTGCCTTTTTTTCTCTTGAAGTCTACTTTGTCTGATATACATATGGCAACATCTGGTTTTATTTGCCATTTGCTTGGGGTATTTTCTTCCATCTCTTCACTCTGAGCCTATGTTTGTCTTTAGAGCCAAGATGTCTTTCCTGGAAATAGCATATTATTGGGTCTTGTTTTTTAATCCATCCAGCCACTCTGTGTCTTTTGATTGGAGAATTCAATCCATTTACATTTAGAATGATTATTGATATATGAGGGCTTAATACTGCCATTTTTATCACTTGTTTTCCAGTTATTTTGTATTCCCCTTGTTTCTCATCCCGTGTATTTCTAACTGCCATTTCAGTTGGTGATTTTCTATGATGGTTTTCTCCTTATTTATCATTTGTGTCTCTGTTCTGATTTTTTTGTTTAGTGATTACCGTGAGGTTTGTATAAAAGATCTCATAGATGAAATAGTCTATTTTCTGATATCCTTTTATATCTTTAGCCTAAGCAGCTTCCATCCACTTCCTCTTCCCTAAGTTATTGTTGTCACAACTTATTCCATTTTGTGTTGTTAGCCTGTGATTAAAATGAATTGATTGTGGTTATTTTTGATGCTCTTCTTCCCTTTGTTTAATGTTATAATTAAGTGCTAACATGTTCTGACAGAGAGCTGCAATTTTCTGATTTTGTCTGTCTATTTATCTACTTGCTCAAGGCTTTTTAAATCTTTTCTTTTTTTTTTAGGTATGAAGTCTTTCTTGATCATTTCTTGTAGGGGGTGTCTTGTGGCGATGAATTCCCTCAGCTTTTGTTTATCTGGGAAATTTTTTATTTCTGCACTGTATCTGACAGATAGTTTCGCTGGAGAGAGGATTCTTGGCTGAATGTTTTTGTCTTTCAATATTTTGAATACATCATTGTAGTCTCTCCTAGCTTGTAAGGTTTCTGCTAAGAAATTCACTGAAAGCCTGATAGGGGTTCCTTTGTAGGTATTTTCTTCTGCCTTACTGCCATTAATATTTTTTCTTTGTCATTGACTTTTGCCAGTTTTGCTAATATATGCCTTAGAGAAGGTCTTTTTACATTGATGTAATTAGGAGTTCCATTATCTTCATTAACATGCAATTCCAGCTCCTTCCCCAGGTTTAGGAAGTTCTCAGCTATTATTTCTTTGAACAAGCTCTCTACTCCTTATTCTCTCTCTTCTTGCTCTGTAATATCTATAATCTTTATGTTGCATTTCCTAATTGAATCAGATATTTCTCAGAAAATTTCTTCGTTTCTTTTTAGTCTTAGTTCTCTCTCCTCTTCCACCTGAAGCATTTCTTTATTTCTATCCATTAAATTATTAATTCTGTCCTCCATAATGTCAGCTCTGTTTTTTAAGGATTCTGGATTGTTTTTTTGTCTCATTCATTGTGTTCTTCGTCTCTAGGATTTCTGTTTTTGTTGGTTTTTTTTAGAGTTTCAATCTCTTTTGTAAATAACTCCCTCTGCTCATTAATTTTTTTCCTGAGTTCATTGAAAAGTCCTTCTGAGTTTTCTTGTAACTCATTGAGTTTCTTTATTATAACTATTTTGAATTCTCTGTCATTTAGATTGTGAATCTCTGTGACTTCAGGATTGGTTTCTGGACACTTATTTTCTTTCTGGTCTGGAGTGTTAATGTATTTCTTCATGCTGTGTGATGGGGTGGACCTTTGCTGGCACATGGTGGTAGTATCTGGTCACAGATTCCACCTGCCACCACTTGGAGGTGGGCAGGAGCTGTGTTTTCTGAGTCTGCCGCTTCCCCTGACTGTTGTACCCATCCATTGGGAGTTGTGCTGATATGGGTCTCTGTGTCAGGCCACCACTCCTTCACACACATAGGTGCAGGTGCTCTGACAGGGATCTCCTGCCCTGGCTGCCCAGCTGAGCTGGTGCGCCAGGTGGGATGGCAGTGAGGGGGTGCTTCCTTTCCTGCCTGCGCTCCCACTGTGCACTCACTGGTGGTCCACCTGGGCTCCTTGGCTTGGTGGAGGTGCCCCCGTAGTGACTGAGGTGCCTCAGTGAGGAGTGATCCAGTGGGCTTGGAAGCAACTCTGAGAGCAAAAGCCTTCCCACGGAGGGCTTTTCCCCCATCGCCTCTCAGAGTCATGCACTGGCCACTGTGTGAGGTCCCTTGCCCTAAATTGCTGCTGCTAGGGAGGGGGAGGAGATCTGTTTGCCTCCTTCAACTGCTCCTGGGGGATCCAGTACCCCCACCTCCAGACATATGGCTGTGTGGCTCTCTTAGACATGTGTTCTGTTGTGTGGATGTCCTCCCTTGACTAATGAATGTAGTTTGCATTGTATCTTACAGGGGAGAGATTAAGGGAGCAGCTCACTCCACCATGATGATGCCGTCACCCTCCTAAGAGTGATTTTTGAGAGCCTATTGGCACCAAATCCTCATCTTCCCAGTTGAGACCACCGGACTTTTACTTTGCTTGAATAAGTTTTAATAAGCCTGACAGGGTGCTTCCCTGAAGATTAGAATAGCACTATTTTCCCTGCTACCCTATGAGAAGGGTAGTATCAAAACTAAGTATCAAAACAAGTGAATTGGACTATGATTATATATATATATAAATTTTGCCTTTGTCACGCCATATATATATAGTCAATGTGAAGTATGAACAATCTAGTCACATCACTGTTTTGATACGTTAGGAAACAATTAGTTTGAATCTCTTTGATTTTCTTATTGAATTACCTTGGTGACTTTGGAAGAGAAAACTTAAAAGGAGCATCACATTGACACGAAATATATTTTTTCTGAAAGGAAAAGTTAAATGGGAGGCAAGAAAATCAAAGAACTGAACAAAAATAAAATTTTGTGAACCCTAATGGGGAAAAAATACTGAGCCATAGAAGGAAGTACTGGTAAAATATCATGTAAGTACAAATAATAATTCATTTTGCTTGACAAATATCTTACAGCAGCAGATGAAAATGCCTAAGACTCTAAGTCCTTCTGTGTATTTACTCTTTTTAGTGGAAACATGTTATTCCCATAGAAACCAGTAGCAGTAGAGTTACTGTTAAATATCACTCTGTGAATGGAGACCAAAGGAAAGAAAGAACTATCTGTACCTTTCCAGGATACTTCCAGAACTTTTATGGAAAAGCGATGAAAGATATGATAATCTAAAACCAATTAGACCCTATTAAAATGCCTCTTTTTATTACCGGTTAATGAAAGATAGACAATTATAGCTGATTTGACTATGAAATGGAACCCCTTGCAGTCTTTTTGAAATGTTTGTCAACACTTCAGTGTGAACTCCTCCCAATAAACCATCTGCTTATAATTTACTTGAAATCCATTGCCAGCAACTTGTACCAAATCGGTGCAACAAGCAAGAGGATTTATGTGATCTGCCTACTGAGACATTGTACCTAATATTTCTTAAACAAATCTTCTCTTAATAGTCACATACCTTATTTTTATTGATGATGTACCTGTGGTTTTTTTCTTTTTTAATAAATAGCACAGCACTGTGAAATCATCATGTGCCAAATTATGTAAAAGTGTACATTCTTTTCCTCTTTTCACTGCTTGGTTCCCAAATACATTTGAGCTTTGACAGCTGGCCCATTATGAACAGGAATGGCAATCCCCTTACCCATCTTCATTAAAAAAAACTTAATCTTCTATGGTTTAGTTTCTATATTCAAATGCAATGAATCACTGGGTAATGACCTAACTATCTGATGTTAATTTTTGAAAGCAAGATACAGTTTTGGTAGCAGCTATCCTTTTAGTTTGTGAGTGTACAGGAAGTTTGTTTCCTTTATCTTCATGAGCTCATTGTTTCCATATGAGTTGTGTTGCTCATACCATATAAAGTGAGCATGTGGGGAACTGATGGCAACTGTATACAATGACTTGAACTTGGCAGGGCTTGGATCATTAAGGATGGAATGGACAACATAGATGAGGCAAGGAAAGCATAATTTGAGGTTTTTGGCTCTAAACTAATACTTGGTGATTAGTTGACACATAGATTCACACTCCTACATAAAACAATGATGGGGTAAATATTTGAAAGAGTCTTCAAGAGAGATCTTTTAGCCAGAGCTTCACGTGCTCGTAATTACAACATCTGGAGAAGGTTTTCTTTTATTTATTTGTTTTTTCTTTTATTTTGTTTTGGTTTTTTTAAAAGAGGAAATCTAGAGTTCTACCCCTGGGGATCTAGAGATTCTGGATCCTGTGTCTGTGGCAGGGTCTGAATATCTCTGTTTATAAAGCTCCTCATATGATCCTTGTGACTATCTAGGTTTGGAACAATATTTTAAAGCCAGCTCTTAACCAGTTAACCTGAGGCTTTGATTCATCCAATATATGAGTTTGATGCTTAGAGTATGTTAGAGTTCTTTTCTCATTTGACAGAGATTATCCAGCAGCATGGGTTTATCAGTATTTTTCTAACATAAGATGAGAAGATGGCTGATTAATTGTATAAAAACACATGGAAATAAATACATATGTGTGTGTTTTCATTCAATCAATATCTACTCTCAACAAATTATATTAGTTTCTCATAAATTTGGAATTTGTTACTGGAAATGGATTAGAGAAAATTTTTGACCATGTCTGATATAATATATTACATTGCCAGACTTTAGCTCTTACTTTTCCTATTAATTCATATTTTAATTTACTGATTTAACAAATACATTATATAGCATTTACTATCAGCCAAGCTCTTTTCATAGCACTTTGCAAATATTGACTAATTTAATTTCAGAAGTAACTCTATAAATTGACTGCTATTTTGATTCCTGTTTACATATGTGGAAACTGAAGCACACAGGTGTGTTATTAAGTGTTTTTTTACAAACCACACAATTGATAAATATTAGAACCAGAAAAGATTTAATTTCAGGAACTCTCTGGCCCCTGAGTCAGTGGGTTTAAACTCTGTGTTATACAACTACACTTACCCTCAAAATATAGATGGGGCAACTCTATAACATTGCGATGATTAATACCATTTTAATTTGGAATGTCTAAAACATTTATTTTTAAAATAAAATTCATGAATTTGTGTTTAATTTACAAACTAAAAGAATTCAAACACATGTGATGGCCCTATTAAATGATCAAAGCCATTCTCAGAATTCACATGTAGGAGATTCAAGGTTATAGCAAATACTCCAAAGGGAGTCAATGCAGAAACACACAGGGAATCAATGCAGAAAGCTAAGATATGACCTGCTGTCCTTATCTCTTTAGAAATTCTAAATAAAAAGTAGTTACTCATTCCTCAATGGTCAGTAATTGACGTCACTAAAAGTGATCAAATTGATGTAAGTTAATAGAGGTTCCATAACCTTGTTCCAGCATCAAAAGAAGAAAGCTTTTTATCCTCCAAAATGGCATATATCCTTATACTATGATTCAATTATTTCTCAGAAACCTCTGATTTCTAGGATTCTTATTAATTATTAAACTCTATTAGTAAAGAATATAATTATTTGAGTAACTCATGTTCGTGGCTTTTAAGAAGTCCTACTTAAAAATAGATTTTCTTAACCCCTCTCCAATTCTATCCAATACCCAAATGTATGTATTTAGAATTTAATACATATTTTTCCACAACTCATATTTTTTCACATAATATATTGGAACATCTTTCTTTGTCAACATGTATCGATTTGTTTTATTTTATGTAATTGCATCCTTATATTCCATTGATAAAATGTACCATAATTCATTACCATAAAAAATAGGTTTTTGTCTAATATAGTGATGATGTATACAAGTGGTAATAATTTTCAAATGGCCAAGAAGAATATAGAATTCAAAATAAAAACCTTCATCTTTCTTACTCACAAAGGCAACTGGTGCTAAAATTTTCTGATTTTAGCCCTTCTAATGTTTTTATATATATATATATATATACATGTATGTATATGTATACAAATATATATGTGTATAATGTTTATATCTATCTTAAACCTATTTACTAATTTATTAATTTTTAAGAGCATTTGTTGATGAATCATCATGAATTAGAACATTTGTATCTTAACCATTATTTCTTACTCTGCCCGTATATGTTATTAGGAATATTTTTATGATTACCTCTTGTAAGGGTTATTTTCATGATTTAGCTTTTATGTTAAAACATTATTTCTTGATTTGTTAACTGTAAGTGGGTACTGTTGCCTTTGTAAAATATTGCTCCAGCAATTATCCACATTTTTTCCCTCATCCTTCATTCTTTTCAACTTTTACTGGATCATTTCTATGAACATATAATCCTACTGTTCTTCCTTCTTAAAAAAAAAGTGCTGTTCTTATCCCTACTTTCCCCCCAGCTGCTATGTTGCTACTCTCCTAAACGTCACAGCAGAACTCCTTTGAAGAAGTTTATTATACTTCTTTTCTCCAATTTCTGCCTTTCCATTAAATTTGTCCATATTCCTTTTAAAACATTTGATCTATCTCTAAGAGAGTTTTTTTTCCTAATCAAAAGGACCCTGTGCTTGTTAATAAGTCTAATACTAGTTATGTTTGGATTTTTTATGATTACTGATTTATTTGGAATTACTTGATAGGTTTCATTTTTTTTCTTAATCTAAAAGGAGTCTCTGCTTTTTAAAGGAGTGTTTATCTTTTCATATTCATTATAATTGCTGATTCATTTGGAATTTCTTGAAATATACTATTCTGTGTTTTGTATTTAACATTATTCTTTTGTGCTTCCTTCATTAACCTTCCTTGACTTCTCTTACACTGACCGCATTTCTTTGACTTTCATATTTCTTACTCTTTTGGTTTGGATGATATATATATATCTACACACACTTATAGTTTTTTTCCTTAAATTTTAACAAAAAAATACAAAATTAAAAGCTAGCTCTAATTTCTTTTCAACTATCTCTTTGCTAATTTCTATGTTATCAATATCTAAAATTTTCATTCCGGTTTGCTGTTGAATACATCAAATTGTATTGTTCTAATGACTGTGTTTTTAGAATATAGTTATACAAGTTAGCAATAGACTTTACTGATTTACTTGCTTACCTGTTCTCCTTGTAGCACCTTACTTTCTCCTGCGGTGCTTTTTCATTTTTTTTCTGGAATATATCCATCCTCTGAAAGTTTATGTGCTCTCAGATCCATCTAAATATATTTATTTTCCTGTGAATGATAAACTGTTATTCCCTTGTAGGTAATCTAATCCTTGAGGGTTAACTGTATTTTCTTTATTTTTTCTCTCTTCCTTCTAGAGTACTGTTGTTTGGAGATCTTTCTTTTTCTACTCCATAAAGATTTTCCTTTCTTGTTTTCAAATATGGCTTTATTCCAATATTTAATCATAAATATTTCCCTTTTACAGGAGTCATCTTTGCATTTGAAGTCAAGTAAAGCGTTGAGACTATTTCAGTGAAGTGTTTTGGCATTCATAGTTCAGGAAAATATTCAGAGAAGGTAATATTGCATCTTTTTGCTATGATCCGATCTTACATCATCAAACGCACTCAACATACTGAATACTTTTCCCTAGTAATGTACAGTTCACCGAACTGTTTCTATTTGTACAAAAAGTGCTAGAAAATTTATTTCATCTGAAGGAGTTAAAGGGCCAGGACACCTTTTTTTTTTTTTTTAGATATTAGTGCCCTTTCTTGAAAGATAATCCTCTGTTCTTGTCCCCTAAAAAGTAAGCTGAAGAAACTGAGTTAAATCACCTCCCCATCATCAATACCATTTCTCAGCTTCCTGTGTCTGCAAAAGTTGGTCCGTTAATCACTATCCCTTGTCTACCTGGTTCAACAGATGGAGGAAATCGACCTTGTTTCAATCACCCGAATCACCAATTCTTCGCATATCCCCTGGAAATGCCTACAGCTACTATAGGACTTTTCTTTGGTCCAGGATAAGCATGTTACTCAGTTCTTTAACTTGCTTCTCTTATTCATATAGTATCTTCTGGATTCTCTTCATGCTGAGTCTCTTTAGCATGCCTTGCTGAGTATATTAGTGTTCCACATGATTATATATTTTAGAGAGATGAATATATGAAAACATTCTTGTAACCTAAAAGTCCCAAGCTCTGTTCTAACTCTCAGATTTGCTAAATTTTTTCTCCTTAAGTAGAAATCACCCCCTCTCAGAGAGAGCATTTAAGTTAAATTATTATTAACTGTATCTTTTCAACTTCAAAACATTCTGATTTTTGAAATTTCCCACCTCACTTATCCACTTTTCTCTTACCTCCTTCCTATCATGAACTTGTTTTTTAATTTAAGACAGGCTTTTCTTTCTTCCTTCACTCCTCATAACATTTGTATAGGAAACAGGTATACTAATGAACATGTCAACTGCTTTCCAGCTCTTTTTTCTGAGGCTACAGTTATCATTACATGCAATCTTTCAATATTGGAAGAGACAACAGCAACAAGGTGAACTTCCACATCCTTGTTAAACTATTCTATTTTTCCTTAAAATAACAAAACTGTGTAATGATTGTTTTTACCTGAAGATATTGTGGCAGTATCTGAATGTTGCAAAGTTACCAAAAGGGTTGTTTATTGACATCTTTGCGGTGAGAGAAAATGTAAGTATTGAAAGAGATATTGTTTTAATTTTCACAAGGAATCATTTAGCGATGTAGAAAAAGTATATTTAGATGTTTGAAATTCAGTGCTCAGAAAATAATTATTACAGTTCTAATTTCATTAAAAATAAAAATGAGTTCATTTAATTGAATTACTTGTAATTGCTAATCAATTAAACACTTCCAGAAAGGTTATGGCATTCTTGGGTTTCAGGTTACATAGTTCTCAGGGGAGGGAAGGCTCATTAACAGGTCCCAATTTAAAGATAAAATAAATTAAGACCTAGGGTAGTAAAGATTTAGACAATTTCTTAGAACATTATAAATAAAATATTAAGTAAAGAAATATAGAATCTTATTGTTCCAAAAAAAATAAGAATATGAAGCAAATTTCTGCAGTATTCAAGGTTAGAATGTGGTTCACATCCCAGCAAAACATGGTTGTGTAGAATAATTCCTAATGGAAATTTTAATTTACATTTTATAAAGTGACTGTTTGGGGTTTTTTACTTTTATTTTTTGGTCAATAATCCAGGATTGGCCTGCAGTTCAAAGTCTCTATGACAAACTTAAGCCCTACATACTATGTTAACACTTCAAATACTGTTGACCAGTTGTGTGACCATGGTGAATTACTTTAACACTGTTTCTTTGCACCCTGATCTATAAAATGAGACTGGTAATAGTAACCGCATTTTGGTTATCTTGAGCGTTAAATAATATAATGTGTGCAAAGTCCTTAAACAGTGCTTGGGGGGCCGGCCTGGTGGTGCAGCGGTTAAGTTCGCACAATCTGCTTCTCAGCGGCCCAGGGTTTGCCAGTTCGGATCCCGGGTGTGGACACGGCACCACTTTGCAAGCCATGCTGTGGTAGGCATCCCACATATAAAGTAGAGGAAGATGGGTACAGATGTTAGCTCAGGGCCAGTCTTCCTCAGCAAAAAGAGGAGGATTGGCAATAGTTGGCTCAGAGCTAATCTTCCTAAAACAAAAAAAAAAAAAAACCATGCTTCACAGTGAAGAATATTTAGTACTTTTAGTGATTGCTTCTGTTGTTATTATAGTAATTATTATTACTGTTATATAATTATTATTACTTACTATTATTACACTTTGCTTTCTGTCCATTTATACGTTTCCCTTTCTGGTTTACATATAAAGGACAATTTATCATCCAGAGCTCCAAGCACAAGCTACAATTTCTCCCCAATTCTGACCTTGTCCATCTCTCCTCTAATGAGGCAGCATCCTCTTGTGAGCCTACTATTTGATTATCTGTACCTCTGACAAGAGATTTTTCAAAACAAGCATGAACTGCTATTTTTTTCCTCTCTGCTGCTTTTTTCTTGTGCTTTATTTGTAAGGACTATATAGTTGAGAATTTAAAATGGTTTAAAATGCCATCATTAGAAACCCCCGATACACACACACACGCACACACACACACATAAACACGCACACACACATATTTCTCCTATCCTCGGTGATTTTTGCTCTCTCCTGGGAATAGCTACCTTTGAATGCATGTGAAAAATGGTAGGTAACTGAAAGGTCGATACTTTGTCTGGAAGAAAAAGAATCAGCAAACAGCCAAAATAAGTTTGGTCGCTCAGTTTTCATGTCATACAAGACTGATTCTTTGACTCAGTGGATAGGCTGCAAGAAAAATTTTAAGCTGTTTCTGCTATTTCTACCATTTCCCAGGCAGCTTCTGTACAATGAGAGAAGGAGAGGGAGGGAAGGAGAGAAGTAAAATGAAACAAAAGAAATAGACTACTTAAGGAAGGGCAGCTTGGTAAATACTTTATAATAAAATTACTGGCCCTTGTATATGGGAGCATACAACAAGATTCTGACAGGATATACTTCTGTTTATTCTGATTTTTAGAATTGTAGGTTTTCATCAGTTTGTATGTACTTATAGGTACTTTAGTGGAGTGGAGGAAGATATTGTGTTGGAGATTGTTTATTCTCAAATATTGTTTTAGTCCACAAGATTCAATAATTCTATGTATTTCTTGACTATAAGAGAACGTTAAAGCTTGAAATTGGTGTGTATGTGTCAGAGAGAGAGAGAAAGAAAGACACAGTGAGAGACTGTGTGAACTGTAAGTTCTGTGTGTTTATGTTTAAGAGAGGAATGGAAAAGAAGACAGAAAAATTTAAGAAAGTTTTTGGTTTCTTGGCTAGATCTCTGTTAGTAGGCTGCTGCTCTCTATTTGACAGAAACGCCATCTTGTTCATCAATTGATATACAATCATGCTTTCGTTGACTTGTTATGGTAGCATTGTTTAAGCGTCAGTTGTGTACTGTTAGAAATATTCCAACTTGGAAAGGGCACAATACTTTTAATATCACAGACTAATAGTTGAACAAAAATAATACCAACATATTTTGAAAATCACCTGATATCATACAGATTTAAAATTATCACCAATCACCTTAAAGTTGATTCACAGTTTAAGCAGCTATATTGTCATAAAAGAAAATGCATTTGAGGAGAATGTGTTAAAGTAACTACAACACTTAGGCCTTCTGAACCTTAAGAAACCCGTGCGTGTGTGTGTGACAAATACGCTAATATTGTAGAGAAACTCTTGACAAATCTAATTAGTATGCCTCAAGTAAGAAAGTCTTATTATTTAAAAAATGGCAGATTAAATTCAAAAAGGTTTAGGGGGATGTATGATGAGGTGAAGTTTGATAGGTTCTTCACAGAAAGGGCAATAATTTTCTTAATTTCTCAATTGTTTCACCATTTACATTCTCAACATCTAAACTCAAAGTATAGGAGAAAGTATTCAGTAGATATTTCATGAATGAGAAAAAAAAATGATGCACTTAATTGTGTTTGTACATCATGCCCTTTAAAAAAAAAGATTTGTCAGTTTGTGTGACTGTTAAAATGCAGCATTATAAAATACATTTAAATGTTTTATAAAGAAAATAAATTAGAGCAATGTAAGGCATACTCAGGAGAACAGCTACCCACAAGATCATGAAATTATCTACAATTTCTAAAGTCGAGTCTTCTTTTAAAAAGACACTTTATTATTTTTATATAATTCTCTTAGCAAAGTGTTAATTGAGAAACATTTCCCCAAATCTACCACCTAGCTGTACCCATCATTAACTTTCTTTTAAGTAGACTTTATTGTAGAGAACAATTGTAGATATACACAAAAATTGAGAACATATAATGGAGATTTCCCATATACCTCACACTGAGTTTCCCCTATTTTTAGCATGGTACATTTGTACATTTTAATGAATGAATTTTGATACATTATTATTAACCAAAGCCTACAGTTTATTCTCTTGTCCTTAGTTGTTACCTAGTGTGCCTTTTCTGTTCCAGGATCCTATCTAGGACACTACATGATAATTAGCTGCCATGTCTCCCTAGGCTTCTCTTGGCTCTGACAATTTCTCAGATTTTCTTTGCTTTTGATGATCTTGACAGTTTTAAGAACTACCAGTCAGATATGTTGGAGAATGTCCCTCTGATGGGATCTGTCTAATGTTTTTCTCATGATTAGACAGTAGTTATGTTTTTTGGGAGGAAGACACAGAGGTAAAGTGCCATTTTCATTATATCACAGTAAGTGAGCCTACTATCAACATTAATTATCACTGTTAATATTGACCTTGATCACCTCACTGAGTGTGTCAGGAGTCTCCACTGCGATGTTACTCTTGTTCCTCCTTTGCACACTACACTCTGCAGGAAAGTCACTCTGGGCAGCCTACATTTAAGGAGTGGAGAGTTATGCTGCAACTCCTTAAGGATCGAGTGTGGACATAAATTACTTAAAATTCTTCCACACAGGAGATTTTTCTCTTCTTCACCATTTTTTAAGTTCAATCGTTTCTTTATGTCACTATGTACTCATGGACACTTATTTTGGCAAATACTTTTTCTACTTTAATTGATACTATCATATGTTTTTTATTCTTTATCCTGTTCATATGGTGGATTCCACAGTTTGAGTTTTAAATGTGGAACCAGCATTGCACACCTTTAATAAATCCCACTTGTTTGTGATGTATAATGTTTTTAATACACTGATGGATTCAGTTTGCTAATATTCCATCATTAATTTTTAAAAACCTCATCTCTGGTATATTATATGCTTATTGCAGCTATATTGATCAAAAGATAAATAGATTGATCTGTAGTTCAAAATCTCTATGCTATACTTAAAGAAATTCATTAATCTTTAATAGCAAAAAATAAAGTAAAAATAAAAAGATTGTAGATGTTCTAATTAAGAAATCTTCACTGCAAAACATGTTGATCTCAAAAAGATCGTTCTAAGGATAAGAAAAGAAATTATGGGACACATTAAGACTGGAATCCTCAAGTAATTTTTAACTTTGTTTTAATTTTAGAAATCATCATTTAAATAAATCATTAAGACTTAAATGTCTTCTAAATTATCTTCTTCATTTTTAAATTTTTGTTAGTAATATATTATAACACTGCAACTTCGTATAACATTTCAATTTATTATGTAAAGACTTATATTAATTTTATTTTAAGTGGACTCAGATATCAAGTTTCTCTCTTCTTGAGTTCATTACTTAGGCCATTTCTTAGTTGGTTGGATTTTTGTCTTCAGGTAGATCTCTCAAGGATGGCTCATGTGTGTTGTCATCCCTGAGTTCTTCCATACGTGACACTGCCTGTTAGTTTATGTCTTATATTTGGGAAAGATCTGAGTACGATATTCTTAGGTTACGCTGTCCATCACTCAGAGCTTTTCAGTCATCATTGTAGTGTTTTCAAGTACTTTATGGTGTTAGAGAGAAGTTTGAAACTGTGCTGACTGATACTCCTTTATAAGGGTTTTTCCCCCGTTTGGTGACTAAAATAATCCTTTCCTCAAACTTGAATTTCTATAATGTTTCTCTCTAGTATAATGTAAAGGATCATAAAGAGCCTATATGATTTTTTATTTCTACCTTGTCCATTCTGCTTATTGCCATTTCGAATTAATTTTATTTTCCCACATGTTATTTTTGTTTGATCTTAAATTTTCATCCCATTTTTTTCCCTTTACATTCTGTCTTGGAGATAATGTTTATCAAATTAAAATATTATTACACTATTTTCAGTGTTCAAGTCATTTGGGAAATTTTCTTCAGTCTCAGCATATATAGTCTCCATTGTATACAATATAATTCTCACTTTTATTTGCATGTATTAGTTTGCATTGCTATCGTTCCATTTCTTTTCACTTTTTTCCTGCTTGGGTATCTTTGTCCAGATCTTTTTTTTTGTTCTTTGTCGTGTCTTGACGGTTTTCTCACCATATCTACATTGCTTTTTCCCTGCTTTGTTGCTGTTTAATACTGAGTTATTTTTTGTTTTAACCCCATTTCTGTAGCCTGAGAGTATGACGGATAAGAAGAAAGCTTGAGTGAAGCAGGATGCAATCTTTGTTAGTAAAATCCAAGCTCTCCTTTGGTTTCTACAATGATGTTAAATGCCCACACTCTGTAACTTCAATGCTTGCCATACAAACTGGCACATTGTAGATGCTCAATAATTGATTATTGAATGACAGAAGGAGTAAATATCCTGGACCAGAATACCTGTCACATAATCGGGTGGTTATTACCTCGCTGCTAACAGATTATTTCCCCTATTCATTGTGTAATTTGAAATTCACACTTCAGTTAGAATTAGCAGACTCATGCAATGCTATATAAAGCTAGAATTGGCACACTGTTGCATTCACTTATATTTTATTAGCCCAAACAAGGCCTAGGGCTGAGCAGAAATGTATCTGCCATCCTCAAGGAGGCACTAGCAATACCAAAGGGAAGAGGTGTATACGTCTCTTTGAGTGAAAGGATGAAATATTCAGGAACAAACATACAATGCACCTTGGGTTGTTCAACCTCTTCCATGTGGGCAGTCCTTTCTAGAACTCACCAATCTTAATAAATGTAAGATAAGGACACAGCCTCAGATTTTTATTTTTCATATGAGGCTAATATTAAGAATTTTCTGACCTCTGTTTGCTTATTTTATACCCTCCTGGGTTTATAGGCTTCAATAATCTTGACTGCCAGTACTCTTCTCAGTTTTGCCAATTTCTGGAATCATATGTTACTTTGCTTAGCGGCAATTTTTTAAAGATTTTATTTAAAATGTTCATTTATTTTAATATTTAAAGAAAATGATACTGTGATACAGTTCACTTCTCCCATTTTTACATCGTCTGTTCAGGCTCAAATTTTGGCCAAGATCTTTAAAGCAATAAGATGTACTCTGGTATTGTTTTATACTATCTCTTTCAACATTATAGCTTATGTATAATGTACACATATTTAATATGTGGTACGTTCTAGATAGTCGGTGTTATGCTTCCATTAACATTTTCTTTATTACCTATTAATAGTATAATATTATTCATATCAGAAAACTAGAATTTTATTTATTTAATTAAGAATTTAATTTATACTATCCTTTAAAAAGTTTAGGAACAAAGTTACCTTCTCAAACTTGCCAAGATTTTAAATTTTACATTAATTTCTTCACCTAGTAAACTATTTTTTGAAAGACCTTAAATCTTTTTTTAAAAATGTGCCCTTTGGGGCCAGCCCAGTGGCATAGTGGTTAAGTCTGGGGTTCCCTGGTTTGGATCCCAGACATGGACCTAACACATTACTGTGGGGGACTGGAATTGGCCACCACAAGATATGTCTCTTTGGCATGAGGATTATTTTAGGCTGGTTACTTTTAAAAACTGCAGACAGAAAAGAAACTCTGAAAAGTAGAATTTACTTACCCTTGTTAAGAGACATTTACATTTGTAAGGGAAATCTCCATCTGTAAAGGTGTCTCCCTCTCTGTACCAGGCAGAAGGGAGGAAGACCTTATCTCTAGAAACTCATCAATGCAGAAGGCAAGGATTTAAATCTGCATAATAACCTAACTCTTGTTTACTGTACTTGTCTGGTAATCTCCTGTATCTGACTCCCCCCACCCCCAACATCCTCCTTTGTCTTTAGCTGAGGGTGGTATTTAAGATGAGAACTTCTGCCATTTTGGAGAGTTGCATGTATACATGTTATAAAGCTTTGTTTAATTTTCTCCTGTTACTCTGTCTCATGTGAATTTAATTCGTTGTCCAGCCAGAAGGACCCAGAGTGGGTAAGGGAACTGTCTTCCTCCCCTACACTGCTCATCAAGCCATGCTGTGGCAACATCCCACACACAAAAGTAGAGGAAGATTGGCACAGATGTTAGCTCAGTGACAATCTTCCTCAAACAAGAGGAGGAAGATTAGCAACAGATGTTAGCTCAGGGCCAATCTTCCTAACCAAAAAAAGAAAAAAGAAAAAAAATGTGCCCTTCAACTTAAATGCATTTAGCAATATCATGTTCTTCATATTATTTGCCATGTTCTATTAGGATTTTAACCACAGGCCCTCTAGGACCATTTCAATTGACCCCATCTGATCACCAAAGTAATCAAGAGTGATTTTTCAGAAACCAAGAAACAACTCCTTATGCAGTTCAGGCTGTTTGAGACCACCAACCCATAGACTGGGCCTGCACAAATGCTGAATAAGTGACCCTTTTGAGGTCAGAGGGCTGAAAACTCCACCCTCAAGTCATGCTAACATCACATTTTGTGAACATGCATCCTATGAAGAACCATGAAGCTTCACTATGCTTGAATAGATCATTAATTACCTCTTTTCTCCTCTCCTCCAATCATCTATCTCCACACTGCAGACCACCCTGCCTGTCGCCCCATAAATTTTTCCCCAAGCCCTGGATTGGGGAGACAGATCTGAGAGCACATGCCTCCTGGCTCCTTGCAGATTGATCTCACAATAAAGCTGTTTTCTTTTTGCAAAAGTTGACGCCATAATAATTGACCTTTTTTAATGTGCATCAGGTGGGAGAACCCCGTCTTTGCGTGGTAACAGGATCTGTAAGAAAACTACTAGGTTATGGGACACATTTTGGGTATCAGAGAGCAATCTCAGAGCTTGTACATAACCAGAATCTACATCCTCACCAGCATTTGTTCTCTCTTGTCTTTTTTATGATAGCCACTCTGACAAGTGTGAGGTGATATCTCATTGTGGTTTTGATTTGCATTTACCTAATAATTGGTAATGTTGAGCACATCCTCATGTCCCTGTTGACCATTTACATATCTTCTTTGGAAGAATGTAGCTTCTGGTCCTTTGCCCATTATTTAATTGGCTTATTTGTTTTCTTGCTATTGAGTTGCATGAGTTCCTTATATATTTTGGGTATTAACTTCTTTTCAAATGTATAGTTTGTAAATATTTTCTCCCATTCCACAAGTTGCCTTTTCATTTTGCTGTTTCTTTTGCTGTGCAGAAGCTTTTTAGCTTGACGTAGTACCACTTATTTATTTTTGATTTGGTTGCTCGTGTTTTAGGTATCATATCCAAAAAATTGCTGCCAAGATCCCTGTCAAGAAGCTTTTTCCCTCTTATCTTCTAGGATCTTTATGGTTTCAGATCTTAGATTTAAGTCCTTAATCTATTTTGAGTTGATTTTTGTGAGTGTTGCTAAGAAAGGGGTCTACTTTCATTCATTTGCATGTGAATATCCAATTTTCCCAGCACCAATTATTGAACAGATTGTCTTGTCTCCATTGAGTATTCCTGGTTTCCTTATCAAGTATTAGTTATTGTAGCTTTTGTCCCTTTAACTATCTCCATCTCTTTTACATGACAGGGTATGACTATATCTACTTAGTGTTCTTTCTTTCTAGTTTAATGAGTAATATAATTTTTTCACTGTAAGGCACTTGAATTTTATAATAGCTTAGAAGAATGTAGAGGTGTTTGATAGGTGAAAATATGTTGGCATTGTTAAAGCTAATTGCCCAAAGATTTACAAGTGAAGACACATTTGAAGGCACAATCATTACGGTAATTGCTGCAATGAATACTGTGAACTTTCAGTATATTGTCAAGGAATGCCCTAGAGAGGTGTAATTTCTAACATGTTATTTTTGATATGTCATCTCTTAGACATTTGCCAGTGAATGACAAATTTATTATTGAGTGTATATTTCTACAATTATTTATTATTCATTAAATCCTTCATAATAAATGAAAAAGTTATCATTCCAACGCAATTTACAACGTAGTAAAAAATATTGAGAGTGAGATTTTAACATCTGTGGCAACAAAATAGCTTAAAATAAAAGCAAAGAATTTTACTTGGTTGAAAAGCAATGTTAAGGAAAAAATAAGCTAAGGTTATTAAAAGTACAATACCACAGCTCCCTGGTTTTTCAAAGTAAATACAAATGACAGAGCTTACATAGTTTTAAAAATCAAAAACCTTAATGAAGGATAAATTCTTTTTTTATTGTTTAGTAAGGGATAAAAATAATTTAGGATAATTTATCTAAATTAATTATTATTAATTTAGAAGGATCAATTATTTATTTAGTTTAGAAAGGTAAATTATGTCTTTTACTATTTGGTTCCACACTCTATGAAAGATGAATTGTAGCAGATACATTCACTCAACCTGAAAAAATCTACACTTTTCCAATTATTGAAATTTAGCGCGCCTATCTTTGAATGTAGCTGATACTTAAACATCCCTCAGAGGGGTTTGAGTCTCCTGCTGAGGTAAATGGCATCATCGGAAGTTCTGCTTTTAATTTGAGATTTTCAGTTTGTATTGATCAAGACGGCCTTAATGTTCCCCCTCAGCATCACTGAACTTCAGACAAACTACTTCCTGACCATAGGCCCCTAACCTCCCTTT
The DNA here is from genome assembly GCF_041296235.1 of Equus asinus. NCBI lineage: Eukaryota > Metazoa > Chordata > Mammalia > Perissodactyla > Equidae > Equus > Equus asinus. Next base: position 176,186,161 of record NC_091790.1, read on the forward strand.
ACTCAGAGCATTTACTTTAGAAAACTTGTAATTGTAAATTCTTTCTCTGCCCTTTTGAGATGTAAATCTTTTTAAAAGCCTCTTGCAAGTTTTACAATCCAAGAACGTTTTTCTCAAGGAAGTGAGAATCATTTATTTGAAATGTAATCATGAAAGGTGATAGTACTTCTGTCTCTCAGTTTCTGTGTGGGGGGAGGAACATAACTTCTGCAGGTTCTAAAACTACCTTCCATCATAGAGATATGACAAGCTTAGTTTTCCTTTGGAAACTCAGATAACCTATGACCTATAACATCCTCCAGTAAATTTCAACTGGCTGACTCCAGCCCTGAGAAAACCTCTGACACTACTTCATTAGAGCTGAGTTTAGACTTAGTTCTAACCTCTCTGCCCTACTGCAATAGCCTCGAATACAGTCTTCCTTGCCAGATTAACTTTCTCCAATGTAAGTTTTCCTTTCACAGAATCAATGTTCAAATTATTTTAGTAATTTATGAAGAAGCCTTTAACTTAGCTTATTATTTAACTTAGCTTATGAACAGTGGGGGGAAAACAGCAAAATAAATAAAAATACCTGACCTTGAAAAAGATAACCTGGATTTGAGTTCATTTCCTTCATTTGCAAATTATTAAAAGAACTAGTTCACATTTTTCCTATGATCACCAAGTAAATATTAGCAACACACCAAAGGAAGGAAGGGATGCATATATTTTACCAGCACTTGCTGTAGACTGATTATGTTCCCTCAAAATTCATATATGAAACCTAATGCGCAATGTGGGATTTGGCTATTAGGAAGTAGGACCTTTGGGAAGTGATTAGGTCATGATGGTGGAGTCCACATGAATTGGATTAGGGCCCTCATGAAAGACCCCAGAGAGCTTTCTCATCCTCTCTGCTCTGTGAGGGCACAGCAAGAAGATAGGTGTCTATCAACCTATAAGCAGATTCTCACCAAACACTGAATCGGCTGGGGCCTTAATCTTGGACTTCCCAGCCTCCAGAATTGTGAGAAATAAATTACTTCTGGTTCTAAGCCACCTAGACTATTGTATTTTTGTTATAGCAGCCCAAACGGACTAAGACAGCACCTTATACTTATTTACCATTATCAGATTCATTTTTGTATTCCTTATAAAGGATAGACTTAGTGATGGCATAATGCATGAATAATTAGCCAGGAGCATGAATAAATTTGGTCTGAAAATTACTGTGCAATATTTAGTAAACAGATACCTCCAAGAAAAAAATAGAGTAAGATATTTTTTTGATGTAGTTTGTAGTTCAGGCAAACACTAGCATATCAAAAGATGAATCAACTTAAATGAGAAAGAACACAAGATTTATGTAAAAAGCATATGCATATCATCATTCTAAAATGATAAAGGAGAGCAGTTATGAGATTTGTGTAGACATATCTTCAAATGGCAGTATCTAATCAGCAACGACAACACACCTGACAACACATCTTCAGTCTAGCTGTGCCTTTGATATAATAATAATGTTACAAGAAATATAAACCTGCTCACTAACTGATAGTTGTTTTGTAAAAGTATTCTCTGAGTTGAGTTATTTCATCAGAATTCCTGCCACCCTACTTGATTTTGATTAGGAAAGCTGGTAAAATAAAATTAGAAGCTATAAAGAAGAAGGCCAACAGATTTGCTTACTATCACAGTGAACAGGAAAGCAACATTTGGGGAGAATATTCACAAAAAATATGGAAGCCAAAAGATTAATATATAAAGATATCCTAAAGTATGGAAAATGAATCAGTAGAATAATGGACAAAGGAAAGATACAAGAAGTTGATTTCAAAAAATAAACTATAATTTTTTAACAAAAAGAAAAAGATGCTTGACAAAGCCACCAAATTTTAATGAAAATTGAAACAAAGGAATTAAAATTGTTCATCTATTATTTTAAAATATAAGATTGTAATATACAATACTATTGATATTAAAATGATATCATTTTATCTTAAAAAACCTTCATTCTTACAGAAATATTCAAAATATTTTGTACATATATGAATTTTCACTGCAACATTGTTTACAATTGCCACATATTACTAATAATATAAATATCCACTTACTAGGGAACAGTTAAAAATCACTCATATATAAGAAGATTACGAAATCGTTAAATATAATTATCAAATGCAAGAGATTTAAAATTATGTTCTAGGAAAAAAATAAGATAGCACTTTGCAGAATTATGTATATGAAAGTATATTTCATCCCATGTGTGTTAAAAAACAAATGTATAGGCTTGTGTCTACACACACGCACACAAATATCCTGCATATTCATATTCATGACTGTCACCTAAGGGGTGTTGGAAAATTGGAGAATTAAAGCAGAGCTTTTACTTTCATCATGTATGCTGCTTTAGTTTTTAACTATTTATTCTTTTTAAAATGAGAATATATTGATATGCTGCTAGTTTGCGTACTTGTTTTAGTTCTGAAAGAGATAAAATATAAGTTTTGATGACATCAAAATTACTCCAAAGATTAATTATTTTAAGGCAATTTTTACCTAGAATGAAAATTTCCATGAAGTTATATTTAAAAAATTTCAATGATGGTGAAATAATAAACATATTGAATTAATGTTATTAGATAGGCCATTTCTTCCTCTTTTTTTTTTTCTGCTTTATCTCCCCAAATCCCCCCTGTGCATAGTTGTTTATCTTAGTTGTGGATCCTTCTAGTTGTGGCATGAGGGATGCCACCTCAATGTGGCCTGACAAGCAGTGCCACGTCCATGCCCAGGATCCAAACCAGCGAAACCCTGGGCTGCTGCAGAGGAGCAGGTGAACTTAACCACTCGGCCACGGGGCCGGCCCCAACCATTTCTTTGTAAAATTATATCATGACCTTACAGTTTTCATGCTGTGAATATGTAAGATTTTAAAAATTTATCTTGAATTGGTCACTTCAGAGGAAATAATCAAAAGAGTTAATAGAGTTACTATGAACTCTTATCAGTGGCAGTTGACTTGAGCCTTGTGGTGATCACTTAGCCAAAACCAGATAAACTCTTCAGATCATTTCTGACAATCACATTATAATCAGATAACATTTCTTTCCGACATTAACTTCCCAAGTGCTTCCATAGGATAACACATGTAACAGAGTAGACTATCAATGCTCTTGAGCTAACAAGAATTTTCAAAGCCAGCCTAACTGGTGTGGGAGTTAGACATAAACCTTCGTCGCCTTTAGTGTCTGTCTCCTCTACTTCGCAGAAACAGTACCTTACTTAGATCGTCTCTCATGTAACCTATTTCTGCTGATGTTTATTATGTTTTCAACTGACATTATAGTTCACGTTTATTTTTTGTTTTTGTTTTATAAGTAGTTGTACCATTCACTATTAGAATTTTAGAGAGATCGTTGTCAAAGAAATTTGGTTTAAACCTTTGTATGTTCATTTATACTCTAGTAGGGAGAAAGCATTTCTAGTGGAGGTAACAATCCATGGTTTTGCAAACTATATGTTAAATCAGAGAAGGCCTCAATGAATAGCAGCCTTTTCTGTCTCCTGGTTTCTGAATAGACTGAATGGCAAAATAGCTAACACTTCCACAATTCTTACAATGTACCAGGTAAGATTCTCTGTTACATTCTTATTTATTCCTCACACCTATCTGAAGTGACTGGAATTTTATTCTCACTTTACAGATTAGGAAAGCAAGGAAAAAGCAATGAAATAAGTTATGCAAGATCATATTTCTAGCAAGTAGTGGGGCTCTGATTTGAATCCAGGCTATTAGCCTTCAAAGTTTGTTTCTTTTTCTTTCTTTGTTTTGTTTTTTTGTTGTGTTTGTTTCTACCTTTAGATTGCACTTCAGATGGGTTATCACATCAATTTAAAAGTGATGAAAATTGTCACAGAGCTGAGATTCAAAACCAGGCAGTGTGACTCAAAAGCCAAGCTCTGAACCACTGTTCTGTACTATCTATGTCTATCTCTATGCTTCTATCTACCTATTGACCTACCTATACTTACATAACATATGTATGGGGATATATATATATATATATATATGTATATATATATGCTTATTTTGCATAGCATGCATTAACACACAGTTATTTTATTTCAGGGAAAATATATACTTCATAAATTACATTTTCCCAAAAACTAGCTCGTTAAGCCAAAAGGAGACTGACACATGGAGCTCATCTTGTTCCTGACACAGGTATACGTATGGGATTACTTATTCTGCTGTGAGACAGAAAGAATTTATGATGGCCATCTGAGGTGGAAAACTAAGAGGAGTTTCTTGTTCACCAACAGAAACAGAACCTGTCTGAAATGCCATAGTTGTCCATGCACCACTCTTAGAGAGCTGAGTGAGAGTTTTGCCTCTAAGAACCTCTAGAATTGAACTCAGCAGCTTCTGTCCTATCACTCACTGTTAATACATGGCAATTGGTCATTCATGGGTTGGGATTTGTAGTTAAAAGAGAGGCTGTGTGGACACTGGACAAAGTTACTCTACTTCACTAAACTTAAATTTCACCCTATGTAAATTCGGGATAGGAACTAAACACTTGACTGTTTGTAATAAGCTTCTAGTAAGTAGTAAGTCCCCAATAAAAACACAAATTTCTATAAAATAAAAAGTATTATCATAATCACCATCACCAAAAAGTAGTCTTTTCTGAGAGGAAAAGAGAGAGCAGACAGTGTAGGTGAGAGGCAGAACAGGAATGTAATCTGAGGCCAAGGCAGAGAAAACACGGCCCTGGGGATGCAAAGTGAAAGAACAAGAGCCTGGGAGTGGAAAGGAGAGCCAGGACCTTGCTCATCCTACGCCTACAGTGAAAAGAATCTGGAGACAGAGGCTGAAATTTCAAGAACTCCTTTCATTTTTAAATTCAGCATTTTTTAGAATGTCTCAGGGGAGTTTGACAACGCTCTAAAACTTAAAAATGAGTTTTTAAAAAATTTCTTTCATTCTCTTATATAAGAATATTTATATTGAAACCTGGGAATTAATTCTCAGGAAAAAAGTTTATAATTGGAAATAGATCATTATGAGCCCTTATGAAGACCTCTGTTATAGCTGTAAAAAATAACCATGATACAGACATGGCATTGTTATCAAAATCTCCTTGTGTTTCAGTGCAATAAATAGAGGCAGGGTGGTGTCTATACGGGGATAAGTGTGAGTATTAATGAGGAGTGTAATGTCTTCTCTTTCATAAGTTTAAAGCAATCAAGCAAAGATAGCTCCTAAAAGGCAACAAGAAAAACCAAATATAAAATCAAAGGTAGGGAATAAACACCTTATGTATGCAGAAGTCCTAATAAACTTATGAAGAATAAATTACTAAGTCTGCCAAAGTTTATACTGACCAAAGTACATGAGAATATTTACATATATTTGCTTGTCACATTGTTTTTAGCAGAAAAACTGGAATCAAAGTAAAATCAATAGAATTGATTGAATTAATTATGATAATCTCATGCAATTAGATATCATTTACTAATTAGAAAGAATAAGGTAGATCTGGGTGTATAGATATGGGAAAAAACAATCTAAGATAAAATAAGTAAAAAGAGTAAATTACAGATTAGTATGTGTATGTATGTATATATGTCTGTAACTGTATGTGTGTGTATGTGCTGACATACTCTTGTTTATGTTCAGAATATTTCTAGACATAAACAAGAAAATATTACAAGTGGTTACCCACAGGAAGTTGGAATGTGGGAGCCAGAGACCATAAGATTTTAAAATTTATTTTATGTTACGTCAGTTTAACAACTTTTTAAAATCTTTGCCAAACATGCATACTTTTTCTCACAAAATCTAAAGGTTATTTAAAAATTGTATTGTTGTTTACTTCCTTACATTGAGAACTTCATATCCACTATTTCTCCCCACCACACTCAACAGTACACCTCTCATTTCTGACGGAGAAAAGAAGGGTGGCATATTTCCCCTCAGTCCTATTCAGTGTAGCCCAATAAACTAGGGAGAACAAAATGGAAAATAATACACAATGGAGAAGCTAGCAATTGAAATTTAAGACTTCCTGATTCTTCCTTCATGCTTTTATTTGCTAAAATCTCAAAGGACTACACCAGGAAAGAGTGATCATTATAACTATAAAAGAAAATAATAGAAATGTAACTGGAGAAAGTGGGTAATTAAACTTAGTACTTAAGGAAGGGATCAAGAAAAGAGTAAACTTAAAGAGAAAGGAAATAATTATATAAAAATAGCTATCGTGGCCGTTGACAGCAGGCCGGAGGAAGCAAATAACAACGGCAAATGCTGATCTCATTAGGTTGATCAGAAAGTCTGTGTTTCTAGGAGAAAATGCAACTCAAGCTATAATTTCTAATTCTATAACTACTCTATTTTGGACAGGGTGGAAAAGAGTCCCTGCCAGACCCATTCACATCATCCTTCTCTGCCTAAGGGCTCTATATTGTGGAAAAGCGACATAAAATAAATTGTGCCTTGTCTCTCCAAAAAACTACTAAATCTTTCCATCAAAATATTGTTTAAGAAGCAGGTTGTAAAGCAGTTTATATGAGACAAATACAAAGCGAAACTACGTGTTTCTACGCATGTATGTGAATGTCACTGTATACACGTGAATACACACAAAAAGGTCTGGAAATTCAGACATCAAATTAACCACGTTTACCTCTTGAGATGGGACAGTGAGTTTGTGTATTTCACATAGGGAGATATTAATTTATCTGTTTGTTGACTTTTAATGACAAGATTTTATTATGATTTCATATGTCGTTTTATAAAGTGAATAAAAAGGACCGACAAATGAGTTGATGATAGATAGCTACATAAATATACTCCAGGAAAAAAAGGATGATCTACCCAATTTAAGATTTTATCTGATTTTTTTAATCTAGAGTTGAGTTTTGAAGAACTCATACCACTTTGATAAGCTAAATAAAATGGGTTATTTTTTTTCCCGAAGCCAGTGTAGACACTTTCATTGTTTACTTAGGCCTCTGGAAGACAGGGACATAGGTGAGTTTATCTGCTCTGCAAAGGCAAACTCCACTGTGTTGTTCTATAGTCACTAGTGCAGGGAAAGGATTAGCAAGCAAGTTATTGGTTCTATAGTTACTTACGTCTTCCGGTCTAGCCTCTACCATTAATAAGGTTAGTTCTTTTTCTCCACCTGCTGACTGTTTACCTTAGTTCTCAGTTAGTTCAAAACTCAGAGAGGAAGAGAAATGTTATTTACTAAGCCTCTTTCAAATATTTCACTTTCATAAAGTATAAGCATGCACGTTCCGCTTCCGTGGAAAATAAGCCACAACTGATCTTATTTTAAACAAGTATAACTTCCTAGAATTCCCCCAAATAAGACATCAGTCATCCATATCCTCTGACTAAAATGAAATAAATCTAGAAATTAAGGACAAAAGTTTAAAATTAAAAGCTACCAAAGAAAAATTTAAAAATAAAATAATTTTCAAAAATAAGAAAGAAAATTATTTTTCAAAGATAAATGTATCAGTTTGTCATAGCTGAGCAGAATGTAGAATATTTGAACCAGTGAATAGAAATATTTTTAAAACAGCAAACTTTGTCACTTCCAGACTAATTCCTGCATCCTGAGTATTCCAAATTAATAACAATATTCTTTTCAGACAATTCACATAACAATTTATCTATACTTAGAGTCCTAGAAAAGAGAGGGAAGAGGAGGGGCATATTTTAAACTTACTACTTTTAAGGTCATTTTCCCAAAGTTGCTTGGAATTAGCAGGGCAATAGAATATCAAAAGATGATTGAAAATTAAATGAGCTAAGGTTTGTCAAAGCACATACCTCACCAAATAATATTCTAATCTCTTCCTTTGTACTTCCTTAAAGCTAGTTTATATTTATTATATGTGTGAGAACATTCCTGCTTCTGAGTCTAGTGTGGACTCCTAGGGGGAAGTTATAATGGGAAATGATTCTTTAATGCTCTATGGCGGCCAGAGGACTTGTCTTTTACTTCTCCCCATGACTTCTCTAGCCTTAGATGATGTATCAGTAAGGTTTCCAACACGACCCTCAAATGGAGTGATTGGAGGAGAGTTTAATAAACATACCATTTTACAAAGATGTGAGCAGGAAACCAAGTAAGGGAAACAGGTAGTAGTGTAGGATCCTAGTGCCAGCGACAGTCCATCAATAATACACTGAGGCCCAAGTGGTGAGAAGAGGGATTTGTAGAATAACCCTGAGAGAGAGAGAGCTGTCATGGGACATAGCCAGCCAGAGAAGACCCCACAGAAGAGAGCCAGGACTTATTTTCTCCCATCTTTTGGTTCTTGACCAATGCTCTTCATTCTCTACTTCTGACTGGAACACAAAGGATCCCACTGGCGAAATCCATAGAGGTCAGCCTTCCAGGGCATAAAGCAGGGTGGAGAAGGGTGAACATGTATCTGGAGGGACAACCAAAATATGCCTACCTCAGACACCATGAAAGGGGATAGGAAAAATGCGAAATGGTGTTTGGCATCAATATTAAGCGTCAGAACTAAAAGACCTATATAATAATAATAATTCATCTTTGAGAGAGCATGCCTATACCTAAGCAAGAACTGAAGGTAGTGAGGACATTGAAGACACAGAACGAGAGGTAAAACTTTAAGGTTTGCATTGTTCTTAGCCCTCCTGGAAAGCCATCCTGAGAAATATCTTAAACTCCATAAAAGAGATTCACAACTGAGTCAGGCAATTCACATGCTTTTGTACTTACCCAAGAGGAAACCTTCAAGAAACACAGTGTAAAAACAAAAATATGACCTCTAACCAAGATCTGACAGTGTGTATACCCAGGGAGCAGCAATTGTCTATTTCACATGCCTCAGGCTACCATCCTCCCCTGCAGCTATAGGAACCGCAGTATCTGTCAGAATGATTACAGCATGTTTCCTTCTTAAAGAAGTGTCACATAGACTTCATCAGTTTCGATTTGAGTATTATGTTGCCTAGAATATGAAATGAATTTGAGATAGCATTGTATAAATTGGCTTAAGGGAGTAAGAAATATTTTAATTGCTAAGTATGAATAGATTTTGTCACTCTAAAGAAATTAAACATTATGCTAATAATAATATAATTTCCTGCTTCTTAGAGTGTATCTTAGAAGGGCATAAGCCAATGAGAGTGAAGCCCTGTTTCCGATCTAATCAGAAATGTGATCCAGTTGGGAGTTGTTCTGCTCTGCTGGACAGAGTTGACAAGTCATTCAAATCAGGGCACTAGACTAGTTCACTGAGGGTTTTGGACAAAAGTTAGGCCAAGGCTGTGGGAGACTGGTGTGGTGTGCATTTTGCCTGTTGAGATGGTGTTTGAGACTCAACTCTATCATTTCCCATGGCAAACACTGGGAAATGAATATAATTAAATAATGGGATATGAAGATAGATAAGTAATAGTCCAAGAGAAGATATTAGTAACAGACATTAATATTAATAGATCAGAGCCTCATCCAATCAAGAGAGAAAGCCTGGACCATAACTATAGTCTGTCATGATGCTATGAAGGGTGAAAGAGGACTTTTTCCCTCCTTAAATAGCCTGTTGTATTTGGAAAAGCTAAGCTTTAATTACTCTACTTTAAAACCATCTGGAATAATTTGACAATCACATTGCATAATGTAAAGATACAGTTCTTCATTTTCACTTGAAATATTTATTAAGTGGTATTGTGTGCTAGGCACTTTTAAGCATTAAGTGTACAAAATAAACAAGACAGACAAGAATCTGACCTAATGGAATTTATGTTCAAGATCGCAAGACAGGTAATGAGTAAATAAAACAAATGATGCATAACAAAATACAAGAAATTATATATACTATGAAGAAAAATAAAGTAAGATAAGGAGATAGAATCACCGGAAATTCTGTTTCAGATAGGGTGGTCAGAAGGTGACATTTGAACATAAACTTAAATGAAATTTGACAGACAGCCATGTAAATATCTGGGGGAAGAATATCCCAGATGAAAGAAACATCAAGAGCATGGATTTTGAAATGGATTGATGATTGGTATGTTTGAGCAACAGCAAGGAGTCCAACATGTTCTAAGCATGGGACAGAAACAGGGGCTGATAGAGGAGTAGTCAGGAGCCAAATCATGTAGAACTATTCAGGGAAAGGGAAAGAGTTTGAACTTTATTGTAAATGTGTGGGAAGACCTTGGGGGATTTGGGGTAGAAGAATGAGATAACCTGAATCAAAAAATGGTCACTCTGTATTCTCCATGAAGAATAAACTCTAGGGAGGAAATTTTACGCAGGAAGAGCAGTTAGAGAATGATTATAGTAGTTTAGATGAGAGAAGATGATGATCATATGCCCTTAGAATTTGTGACCTGTCCTTTCAATGCTCATTCCATTATTAGTTTTATACTTGTTTTTAAATCAAAACTCTATTCTTTTTTATATTTCTCAAGTAATCACAAGGACTTTTCCACTTAGAGGCAAGAGAGCCAATTGATACATTGGGTCTGGAAAACATATATAACCTAAATGAAATTTGACACCTGCAATAAGTCTCTGATGGTTTCTCTTATTACTCGCCAAAACATTTCCCAATTACTATTTTGCATTTGCTTCATAAAACAGCATCATCTTCTGTCATCTCTGGACCAGCTGTTCTGATTGTGAAACTTCAAATAGTTTCTCTAATCACCAACCTCCCATGACTGTGTTTTAAGTTCTGAAAACAACCTGGGATAAATTTAGAAACCAAGAACAAAGCACATGTGAGACTAGATTTAACAGCTTGTGGCTTTTAATGGCATCTGTCATCGTGTCTTTGAAAAGCTATTTATCACCACAATTCCCCAGTGTACTGTTTTAAAATGGTGGCCTTTTTATCTTCTTCTCCCAAATATTTCACATAAGCAAGATCACGTAAGCAAGGAATATCATATTTCATAAAGAACTGAATTCTGTGTGCTTTGGAAAAACTTAAAGTTGTCTGGCATCAGATAGCCAAATAAAAATAAATATAGGATTTTCCCCCAATATTTTAAAATACTCATTTCCAATATTACCAGATCACATGACATCATGTTAGACATTTCTCAGCTTCACATGGGCAAGGACAACACGTGATATAGCAGAACAGAGTGACAGATAAGAGTAGGAGAGTTGATATTAATGGTTTGTTCTATGCCATTGGGCATTTGCATCATCCATATAGGCTACAACTACTTCATTTGAGAAATTAGAAATTTCAATTAAGTATATTTAAGTTCCCTTTGGGATCTGAACATTTACACACTTTTGAGCAATGAGATAAATCTTCCTGGTTTACTTCCCTAACAAAATGATAGCATGAATCACTAAGAAAAAGGATAGATTAGATCTTTAGCTCTATTCGTTCAATACAATCCATTACCAAGATATATTTTTACTCTTGAAGTGCTTATTAAATTACTAACACACAATACAAAGTAATTGGGCTTGTAGTAATTTTTAGTAGTTGCACAATTGGATTTTGTACTATAATTTAAGAAAAATAAATCATTGTTTATACACATTTTGCGAACATAGGTCTGGTAAGATTTTCCTTAAGATGAATGTTTGGTTTGGGGTGGGTTTTTTTTCCTTTCATTTGCATTAATTCATAATATAAGTTTTCCTCTCCTCTTCCTTTCAGCGTCTCCCCAGTGTTCTTCTCTGAGGAGTGTCATAGCTTATTCGGTAGTAGCAAACTATAAAACAAATGAATCTCATTAGCATGAAGATGTCATTGGGCTCAAAAATCTTGCCTCTCTAGGGACAGTCAGACTTTCCATAGGGAACTGCCATCTCTCTGACCACAAATCTTCTATAGCTCTTCTACGGGCTCTATCTCTGAAATGAACAGGGCAACTCTGAAATATAACAAGCTCAGATGTCCTGTTAGTTTCAACCCTTTCCCTTTATTATTCAGTTTGTAGAACTTCTATAGACCACATCAGCTGAACCTATGAATGAACTCCATACCTCTTCATGGAGTGATAATTCAAGATTTTTTTATTTGCAGACAACTTCCTACATACAGAAAATTAATATTTAATTTCACAGGGAAAGGTTTAGTGTAAGACATATTGTAACAATGCCAATATGTACCAAATTGCTATTGTAGTGTTTCTGTTATTTTCATCTCCCCTCTTTTCTGAGTGATAGTGCTTGATACATCAGAAGGACAAACGAATACTCTATTCAACCCTTCTGGCAGCTAAACTGACATCTTCCTGCAGTGAGATGACAGTCAGGGTGGGTGTGACCTCAAGCAGAGAATTGAGTTACTTCTAAAATTTAGCAGGGCTGGCCCCGTGGCATAGTGGTTAAGTTAACACTCTCCCCTTCGGTTGCCCAGGGTTCACTGGTTCAGATCCTGGACACGGACCTATACCACTCATCAAGCCTTACTGTACTGGTGACCCACATACAAAATAGAGGAAGATAAGCACAGATGTTAGCTCAGGGCTAATCTTCCTCGCAAAAAAAATATAATAAAATAAAATTTAGGGGGGCCAGCCCAGTAATGCAGCAGTTAAGTGCACACGTTCTGCTTTGGCAGCCTGGGGTTCGCTGGTTCTGATCCTGGGTGCGGAGATAGCACGCCTTGGCATTCCATGCTGTGGTAGGCATCCCACATATCAAGTAGAGGAAGATAGGCATGGATGTTAGCTCAGGGCCAGCCTTCCTCAGCAAAAAGAGGAGGATTGGCAGCAGTTAGCTCAAGGCTAATCTTTCTCAAAAAAAAAAAAAAATTTAGAAATAAGAAGCGAGATCATTTTTTTCAAGGAAATGCCAAATCATCTGTTAGTCATAGTCATATACATGTGTAGATCAAAATTCACTTCTAAAGCCTCATAACACCCCAAGTAAAAAGCAGAGGACCAATAGAAGCAGCCTGAATGTTATATGTGTTTTAATCAATTTCCAATTATAAGAAGTATCAATAAGTCATCTGGATAGTGACCTCAGTTCTTGAATTTCTTCTTTCTGATTAAATACAGCATTGTAAAAAAGAGTTTTTGTTTGTTTGTTTGTTTAATCAGGAGGACTTTCTTCTTCTCATTATACTTGGACACCGTCATGCCCTGAGACAAGAATATGACAAATACCCTTATTAAATTAGTTCACAAATTGCAGAAGTAGATATGCAATAACATAAAGGGATTATCACCTCTATTGGTTTCCTTGATATAGAGTCACTAGGTTTTATAATTATTCCTATGTTAACTTCAGATTCCAGCTGTCAATTTTACAGCACCTATCTCCCCTGTATACATTATTTCCATCTGTTATGGCAGAGGGCCAATTATTTTGTACCATACCTTGTTAGAGTGTAGTAAGCCTAAGTATAGATGAAACTAAATAAGGAGAAATCAGAAAGGAGGATTCATATGACTTATGACTAGGTTTTAAGAAAAATATACCTAGACGTTTATAAACTAAATTTATGTGCCTAGATATCTTATTTGAGGTGATAAGAAGTGCTACACGGATTACAGAAGCCCGTGAAATTAGTTCATCAGGTCCTATGGGTCCTGGAATAATTTGAAATAGCTATAAGACGCAGGAATTATGTTAGTGTTATTTGCTATTCTTTTACTTCTCAGTGTGTTTGTTTTTAATTGGCTGTTTTGGAATTGTTTGATATGTGATTATATTCTGTTGATACTTGATATGAATATTGTGACATTTCTCTTGATAATGTTTAACCAGAATCATAATCCAATTATATCAGATACATATTTTTATACCTTAATTGTATGTAAGTTATTGATGCATCTGTATGAGTTCTTTCAAATTTTCTGTAAGTTAGTTTGGTCTGCCAGCTCTTATCCTACTGAGAATAGTTTTTCAAATATTCATCTTCTTTCAAGGGTAAAATGAGTATGAAAAAAACATCTTAAATATTGACTGAGATATTCATTTACTTCATCTAATTATCTGACCGGAGGTTCCTCTAGAATCTAACAATTTTGTCTAAAGCCTACTCTGTCAGTATTACAGAGAAACTCAATCCATTTAGCTTAGCAAACATTAATTTCAAAATCAATGAGAATTGTTCTATTGCTCAAATCTAAGTGTTTGCTATTAAATTGTTAGTTTTTCTAATTTATAAAATATTTTAGAATGATCTAAATTAAAAGAATCATTTTAAAAAGTCAGAAAAAAGAAATTTCTGCATAAAAGGGATGTTAGTTCAGGGGTTCATTTTGGACATGTCCCTTACCCTGAAGTGGCCTCAATGTGCACTCCTGTTTCACACCCCTTAGTGTACCTGTTTACCTGCCCGCTTTATCCTCTTCCTATTAACCTCTCAGATGGGCACAGCTCTCTGAAGTTTTCCAAAATTTATATTCCCACCAACAATTATGTCTATAGGCGCTGCTATATATAGACCCCTCATTCCTTACTTGAAGTGCTGAACTGCAGATTTACATCTGATTTAACCACAATACTAAACTCACCTGTATGTATATCTTCATGTGACCATAGCTTTAGAACCAAAGAGCAATGTATGTGTTCTTACAAATACAAGGATGATTTTTTTTTTTGGTAAATAGAAGCATATTTGCTACTAGGATTACCTTTGAATAGCCAGAAGAGAAAGGATTTGAATATCACATTGGATGTATATTAGGATCCAGAGTCCGACTTTGGTAATGTTTAGTTTCCAATTTTAGAAATACAAACTCAATTCTACTAATGACCTTTCATTATGTCATTAAATCACTTAGAATCAAAGTGAATTATCAAACCTTTAAAAGGCTTTCTATAAAAGTAGCTTTTTAACTTAACTTTCCTATGGATTTTTAATGAATCAACTTGGTTTTTATACCTCAAGTTATAACTAGAATCTTTAGAAATACAATATTCTAAAAAATGATTAGGCACCCATCACCACCCATGGCCTAGCAACTAAGGATGATCATCATTAGATAAATTAGGTCCCCAATTGCCATAAACTAGAGATAAATTAGAACTCAAGAATCATTTTATTTTTAACATAATCTGATCTCAAAAGGGTGACCTTAATGAGAGCACCATAATGATTCTTAAGAATATTCCAATTAATTTACAATGTGAGCTGTAGGAGAATGAATTGAAGCACTAAAATGAGGCAAAAAAAAATTTAGAATTAGTATAGCAAAAGTTGTCATAGTGAAAGCAATTACACATATTTTCCCCAGAAAAATAGTGGAAAACATCAAGTGACTTCACTACGGGACACATTTTCAATAATCAAAAATACAAGCCAAATCGCTTTTAAAAACTACTATTTACTTTCAACAAATGTATTAGGTAAAACTGGTTTAAAAGCAAACTATCCCTGAAATAATTATTTTAAAAAATTATTCCTGACTCTTTAAGACCTGCCCTATACTCAAAGGTAAACACAGTTAATATTTAACTATTTTCTTTGATAATTATCTCCATACATCTACAGAATATGAATATACTGCTATATCTTATTTAATTAATTTAAATGTTACCTGACAGGTTCTTATTGTAAGATTTTATTATTTTGGCTCACTTATATCCTCTATTTTCCTCTCAATATTGTCTGAATATTTGCTTAAAAACATTTAGTGTTTCCTTGATGACTTTTCAAATATTGTTCACTGCTGAACCAAGAAATGTACTCTGACTACATTGTCTTCCTCTATGTTTATTTTATTACTGGAGTTAAAAATTGACCTCCCGCTTTTGATTTACTTTTCCTTGAATTTATGAATAAGTCACCCCACACACTCCAGAAGCTCTGTAAAATGCCTCATTATAAAATTTTCCATATGGTCACAGCTTTCAACTCATTTTCAAGCATAATTTATTTTCCTGAACACATGCCTAGTGGAGACACCTACCCTTCTATTCAAATATGACCTTGCTTACTCTAGTCCTACTCTACAACCGTCACATGGATGCTTCTTTTTTGTCATGAACTTAGCAATTTTTTCTTCTCTCTACTGCATTGGGTCTCCTGTTCCCTGGATCAAAGTTCTTCTATCTTGGCTTATTTCCTTATTTTGACAGAAATCATCCTCAGATAGCTTCCTGAAGAAAAGGACAAGAGAGTCAAATTTTCCATACTTTGGAAGTGTAAAAATGTTTTATTCTTCTCTGTGTTAGATAATCTGAATGGATAAAGAATTGTAGGTTGTAAGCATATTTTTCCTAAGAACTTTGAAAATATTGTTCAACAGTGTTCAATTTGAACATTGTTCAAAATTCTTATTTCTACTGCTACCTTTGAGAATCTGGTATCATTCTAATTCACCACCTTTTGTATTTGACTTATCTGTTCTTTGAAATATTTTGGTGTTTTAATTATCTCCTATTCACCCCATTAGTGAGGGAGGGGCTCACCGTCTAGAGTTTTATGTCTGAACATATGACAGCCAGCTCTGGGCAGAGGAGATTAACAGCATTTTACTAGTCACACGGACTTACAGTCCAGGAGAAGAGGATACTGAGGGGCCACAGGGGGTGCGCTTGGGAACAGAGTGAACAACAAAGGGCTGTGGGAGGTAGGCTTTGTAGTAGCAAGAGGTTGGGGTGCCCTTCATTCCCCTGGGAATATGTGATTGGCTTGTTTGAGTAATTCCATGGGCTGAGAGAACTGAAACCCCCAGGATAAGCAGGAACTGTGCCTATCTCTAGATAAAGAGGGTTATTTGGCTAGGGGACCTCATCTGCAGGAGCAGAGTAGGGTGGGGAAGGACTTGCAATTAAGCCATTTGAGGAAGTCCCAATTTTACCAAATATCAAAGCAGTGAAGACTGTTAATATGGGGACTTACACCCATTTAAGAAAGTCCCCTTACTTTCTATGTTCTAAAATTTTATAGTAGTATGTTTTAATAAGAGTGTATTTTTCATTCCCTGTGCCAAGCATTTTTTGGACCCTATTGCTTTGGAAATCCATGCCCTTATTTCTGAGATTTGGGGTTTTTTTTTTTTGAATGATTGCTTTCAGAAGTTCCTTTCCTTTAGTTTCACTTTTCTCCCTCTGTTGAAGTTCTGTTAGCCAGATTTTGGATTTCTTCATCTTCTCTACTTATTTTCTTATCTATTTCCTACTATTGAACATGATCTTGTCTTTTTTTTTCTTTTCCCTGAGAGATAAGACTTGACTTTTCTTCTTATTATTTTACTATTTTTATAACTATTGTATTTAAAATTTCCAAGATCTCTTTTCTTTATCTCTGAATGATTTTCGAGTATTTTGTAGTAGAAGTATCTTCTGCAATATCTCTGAAGATATTACTAATATATATTTTTTCTTCCACCATTGTCACCATTTCCTTTTTTCTGTTTGCTTGCTTTATCTATATCATTCATTCTTAATGTTGGCAGCCCATTTGTATTTACAAATGAGGCACTAAAAATTGATTGGAATCTCTCTGTGCATTGAATTTACTGTATGGCAGTCAGGTCCCACCTGGGTGATGTAAATCTGACTGCTGTTTTTCTGGATCTGCTTAGGCAAAAGGGTGGATAGTCAGAGACTAACCTAGTGCAAGAAATACACATCCCATTGTGCACCTACCTTGGATATAGGACCTGGGGATAAACGTAGACTGTCCTTTTTTTTTTACCAACTTTCCACCAAACTCTCATTTTTTTGTACTACTGCCGAGACTCTCACAGTACCTAATATGGTAGTTCTTGAAGCTTCTCAAAGGCTCTGCTGGGTTTTTCATTGGCACCTCACTCCTTCACCCCCTACCCCAACTTGAAGGTAATTAGGTACGACTTCTCCCTCTTTGTTGAGTCATTTGTCATTTGTTCTTCTGCCTCGTGTTTTCAAATACTGTGGCCCAAGTTTGCAGATTTATCCTACTTTCACTGAAGATGGATTTTGTGGTTGGATAGTCTTGAATTTTTCTCCTTTTTTCATTGGCTTTTTATGAAAGGAAATATTTTTAAGGTTAAGATCTAGGGTCCTTAAGTTCAAAAATATCTTTTTTTGAATCCTGGGGTTGCCCCTTCTTTTGAATTCTCTGGGCATCACTTTCCCCATGTTAAAAAAAAATAAGGAAAAATAATAAACAGACATCATAGATATGTTCTGCCAATTAAATCTGAAAAGTATTAAAAATAACTGGCACAGTGGTTAGTATGTAGTAGAAGCTATATTATTATTTCCAGTTTCATCATTCGCATTAACATGTGAATCATTATCATCATCAGTTCAAATATCTTTATTCTTCAGTCTGACTTCTCTATTTATTTTGTTTACCTTCTTTCATTTAAATGTGGGCTTTCTGGGCTGGGCTAGTGGCATAGTAGTTAAGTTTGCGCGTTCCACTTCAGTGGCCCGGGGTCCACAGATTTGGATCCCAGGCATGGACTTGCACTGCTAGTCAAGCCACACTGTAGTGGCATCCCACATAAAACAGAGGAAGATTGTCACAGATGTTAGCTCAGCAGCAATCTTCCTCAAGCAAAAAGAGGAAGATTGGCAACAGATGTTAGTTCAGGGCCAATCTTCCTCACAAAAATAGATAGATGGATAAATTTAGGTTTTCTAAACGGTAACATCTTGGAATTTCTCTTTTCTAGTCTCTATGCTTTGAATGATATTTACTTCCATTGTTTTAATTATTTCTATATTGTAGATTATTGACAGAATGTCACCTCTAGAAAAAACATTTTTCTAGAAATCCTGTCTCATGATTGTGCCTTTATTCTACCCGACTTCACCTCAGTCTTTTATTTGCAGTTGAAATTTAACATGTTCCCAAACACCAATGCCCCCACTATTCTTAAACTGCTTTGTCTTAACATCTGTGTGTCAATGACTTGTTCTCCATTCTTTTAAGTCCTCTGGATCAAAACCTTGGAATCAATTTTGATCTCCTATTTTTCTTAAATCTTGTTCTTTGTATTCTTTACCACTGCCCTGTCTTATTTCATGCCTCAATTTCTACTTGGTTAGAGAATTATAATAGTCTTCAAACTAGTTTAATCATCTCCCTACACTTTATTCTTTCAATCATTCTGAAAATACTTTTTGCTTCCCTTTTGGGTGTCCAACACTGCACCAAACTCTGTAAATAAGCGTATTGGAGGTGCCATGCTAGGTGTATGTATAAAGTGGCGAACTCAAATTCAGGAGTCAGCCTTCTTGTATGGTAGGATTATTCTTTAACCCACATAAAAGCCTTGGAAAAATAAATGTGTTGGGAGAGTGGCTCACACAATTCATTCTATATATAATTGCTAACTTTAACTTTCTTCTTCACATCCTTGCCAGCCCTGGTGGTCTAGTGGTTAAGATTCAGCAGTCTCATCACCGAGGCCCGCATTCGTCTCCCAGTCAGGGAACAAACCACCTTTCTGTCAGCTGTGGCGGCTGCATGTTGTGTGATGCTGAAAGCTATGCCACTGGTATTTCAAATACCAGCAGGGACAGGTTCCAACAGAGCTTCCAGGCTAAGACAGACTAGGAATAAGGACCTAGCCACCCACCTCTGAAAAAATTGGCCATGAAAAATAGCAGTGGAACATTGATAGAGTGCCAGAAGGTGAGAGGATGGAGCAAAAAGAATGGGCAGAGTTCAGCTCTGCTGTACACAGGGTTGCTAGGAGTTAGAATGGAATTGAGGGCATTAACAAGGATAAATTATCCTGTCCTTGTTCAAAAATTTAGGCTGTTAACAATATGACCCTTTTCAGCCTTCCTATACCGGTACCTCTATAGGTGCTGCAACTATTTTCTGAGATGGCTGGATTGCTCACAATTTCTTCATGCACTATCACCCTTTTTGTGCACACTTTCTTTTTTATTTCCTCATTTTGGGTATTCACCTCAAGTTTTCTCCTTTGACATTTCTGCTTGTTGAGCTCTGTTCACTTCCTCCCTGAAGCAGTTTCTGATATTCTTATGCATGTTATCTCTTTTTCCTCTAACTTTCCCCACTGCATATTTTAATGTCTTTTGCAGTATTTTTGACAGTCTGCTTCTTCTTATATCTATAATGGATTATAAACTCTTTGGGAGTATTCTCTGTTACTTACTATCTGTGTATTTCATAACAAACTATGCTGTATTTAATAGGCATTCAAATATTTATTGATTTACATTTGATTTTTAATGCCAAGCTAATGATATAATATTTCTTTTCCAAAACAAAATCTATGCTGGAAGTTTTCATTTTCCCAAATATTGTGACTTCAGCAATTATGCTGAGTTTAATATCTAATTTTTTTCCCAAAGTAAGGGAATTTCAAAATAACAATGAAGGATCCAGTACAAGCAGCATTACTGAATTTCTTCAGAGGTTGGAATTACGATAAGACATTTGCTACATAAATTTCAACTTAAGCTGAACTGCCAGGAGGCAGAAAAAGAACATAAGTTGCCTTCAAAGCTAAGAAGAGCCTCAGATTTTCCATGCTTCTTAGAATTCATATCTCTAAAAAAAATGCTCTGTTAAGCCTCTGGTTTGTTCTCTTAGGCATATTAAATAATTAATACAATTCATGGTTTGGGGGGTGTCTGTGTGTGTATACAATTCATGCACACACTACAAATGTTTTTAAATCTCACATAATACAGTACAAAATTTGTATTGTATTAATACAAAGTTAATAAGAAACACTGTATTTTTTACAACACTTTGTGAATAACACAATTACATAGCTAAGGGTTACAAGGAATGTTTAAATATATCATAATCTATTACATTTGAAGCTATTTATAGAATATTTACATTTATGTATAATTCAAGTTCCTATACTGCATCAATTAAACAAAATGCAAAATGTAAGTCTTATCTGACTTTCTTAATAATTCTATTTATTATTTATGCCATATTATTTAGTAAATATTATTATTTGCTATTCTTTTATGCCTTGTTTGCTTCTAATAGAGATGTTATTTTGTAAGTCATGATTAGACATATGTCAATTTGAGTGTTTCTCATGGAAAAAATATCTGAGTACATATAGTATGGCTTGAGTGAGAACTCAAGATCCTGCAAAAGGAAGGAATGAATCTGTATTTTCTTCCCATCAGAACCACTCCTACCATTAGATTTATGCCATTCCATTTCCAACTTAATAGCTATTTGGTCGTAAGAATGGACGAATATTGTGTCTTTTTCAGTCCCCATTACAATTTCTGTGATGAGAATATGGTACGGAAATGTTAATGTTTTATATATTTCTGACAGTAGTAATGTACAATTCTATCTTGACCTTTCCAATATGATACAGATCGAGTAGCTGGGCATTTTATTTCTTCCTTTGTCTACTACTGTAATAGTCTATTAAGAAAAAGGGCAAAATGATCAATCAATCAAACTTTATAATGTGTTGGAAAATAGTCCTCCAATATTGCCTAGTTAAGACAGACAGACACATATTCATTGTTCAAATATATCCATAAATATATTCATGTCAGCTTAGGCATTCTATTATTTTGAATATATCACTATAAATTTTTTCTTCTGTATTAGAGTTTTATTTAATATCTAAGCTCATGCTTTCCATTGCCAGTTACAGATTTTGCAAAAAAGAATGTTGTGGCTTTTAGCTTCTAGCTTCTAGCAATTCGAGGTGCCTTCCAGCTTTTAGAAATATCGCACAAAGTAGCCAGGTTCCCACACATTATTTCCAAATAATGAAAGGTCTTGAGGTTTCTCTACACACATGCGGGGTGACTGATGTGAATATCTGAAAGCAAACTTTCAAATCATTTGCTTATGATAATGCAGACAAGGAGGAAAGAACAATTCAAATCTCTATCATTCAAAGAGTCAACCCATTACTGTATAGTTTAAACTGGCTTGCTCTTATTTGTTCATACAAAGGTATCTCTGTTCTGAAAACCCAACATTTCGCTCTAAAAACTCAATACACAGTATCGAAATCACTGCATTAGGAGTGGGAGAGAGGGTTGATTAGTAGTATCCTGGGTCTGGCTCCCTCCTAAGGAAATCAATTAATAGCAATACAGTGATTAACAGCACTGTAGGCCAGGTTCCCAGAGTCAATAATTTCCATTTTCACCACTGCAGGGATATCATAAAAGAAATACAATATGTTATCATGAAGTTAAAATTAGTGTTTTTGCCACCTATTTGGCAGCCTTCAAAGCTTTACAATTTATTAAGGGTCACTGCTTATACAGTCCAGATGACTATTATACTTTCGATTTCCAGTAGGAACATATTATTTGAATATTTGGAACAAAAAGTATAGTGTACACTTCTTTCAAAAGTGAAATAAAAAATGTAATGCAATCTTACTATTTTTGGAAGACTTAGCATGGTTTAAGACACTTAAACAAAAAGAACTAGAATTGCTTATCCAGTCCCATGGTGATCTTTGATGTCCACTGGATTTTTTTTTTTGGTGAGGAAGATTGGCCCTGAGCTAACATCTGTTGCCAATCTTCCTCTTTTTGCTTGAGGAAGATTGTTAGTGAACTAATATCTGTGCCAATCTTTCTCTGTTTTGTATGTGGGTTGCTGCCACAGCATGGCTTGATGAGTGGCATAGGTCCACACCCAGGATTCAAACCCATGAATCCTGGCTCCCAAAGAAGAGCATGCTGAACTTAACCACTACACTGCTGGGCAAGCCCCTTCCACTGGATTTTTCCAACACAGGGTGGATTGTAATATTTCGTTAGACAAAGGAGAAGGACAAGAAGAAAAGGAGTTCCAAGATAAGACTTATTTGTGTTTATACAGAGATAAATGGTACAATTAAACTTAAGACCCATATCTATAACCTGGAGTCATTTTTTCCTGAATTATCCCAAGAAGAAATCTAAGAATCATCTTGATTACTTTGTCTACCACACCAGCTATATCCAATAGATATTCAAGGCAATGCATCCCCTCCTTACTATCTCTACTACCACTGTCTCCTTTTAAATTGAGCAAATATTTGTCCAGTTCCCAATTTATGACAGGCACTCTGTCTTGAATTTCACCTGAATTTTTGCAGTTATTTGTGTTGCTCATGCTTCCATCTTGGCCTCATCCATGACATTCACTACGCTGCCATTAGTTCATTTTAAAGTCTCTAGACACAAGTTTTAAAGGACTTCACATATCTTTTAAGATTTGAATCCATAAACATTATTGTAATCACATATTCCTTAAAGAATTGGCCACTAACTCAGTCTCCAATAGAATCTCTTTCTTCTTGCCTGAAGAATATTCAAAATTACTTAATAATACTCAGAAATAGTGTGTTCTAGACTAAAGAACATTGTTTGCATAAATTAATCTTTATACCTGGACTATTTTATTTACTTATTTTTTGCTGAGGAAGATTCACCCGGAGCTAACATTCGTTGCCAGTCTTCCTTTATTTTGTACATGGGTTGCTGGCACAACATGGCTGATAAGTGGTGTGGGTCCACATGCAGGATCCAAACCTGTGAACCCGGGCAGCCAAAGCGGAGAGTGCCAAACTTAACCACTAGGCAACAGGGCCGGCCTCCAGATTGTTTTACCTTGACTTGCTATTTGGCTAATTTCTTTCTAGTCAATCTCCTTAACCTATCAATCTAGATTATATAGCCCTACTGTGTGCTCCAAAACAAAGTGTGCTTCCTTTTATCTTAGCACTTATCACATTACATTTCAATTTTATTTTAAGTAAGCCATTTAGTTTGAGATCACTGTAGCTTCACATGCAGTCTTAAGAAATAATACAGAGAGATCCCATGTGCCCTTTATTCAGTTTCTACTATCGTAACATCTTTCAAAGTTTATATCACAACCAGGATATTGACATTGATATAATTCATCCATCTTACTCAGATCTCTCAGATTTCCTTATGCTCTTTGTGTGTGTGTATTTAGTTATATGCAATTTTTTTTTAAAGATTTTATTTTTCCTTTTTCTCCCCAAAGCTCCCCAGTACATAGTTGTATATTCTTCGTTGTGGGTCCTTCTAGTTGTGGCATGTGGGACGCTGCCTCAGCATGGTTTGATGAGCAGTGCCATGTCTGCGCCCAGGATTCGAACCAACGAAACACTGGGCCGCCTGCAGCGGAGCGCGCGAACTTAACCACTCGGCCACGGGGCCAGCCCCTTAGTTATATGCAATTTTAACACAAGTGTAGGTTGGTGTATCACCACCACAGTGAAATACAGTTCCATCGCCATGAGGATTCCTCCGGTTGAACTTTATTGTGCTTAATTTCCCCTGTGTTTTAACCTGTCCTAATTACAAAATAAACTCCATGAGGTTGGGCCTATTGATAAGCTTAGTTAATATTTGATATTAAATTTTCTGATTGGATGTGTGTGTGTGTACATGTGTGGATGGATAGATATACACATATATGTATACACGTTCATAAATACATATATAGTTATTTGAATCAATATTTGGTTAAATTTATTTTGATGAAACTTCTTGTCAGTATCTTTGAGTCACACATCCAAATATTTGGTTTTTGTTTAATATAGTAATTGCTATATAATACTGTAACAAAGCACGTTGTTGAGAAGGATATGTATGTATGTGTGTGTAGGTGGTGTGACTCTAGAAGTTTGACGCTAAAAAGCTTAGTAGAACTTGTGGTCCATGGAATAGAGTGTTTTTGGTAGCTTGGATAAATCATGAAATGTGTGATTTAGCACTTCGCATGATTACTGTGATTCACACATATTTGAATTCATGCTGATGCTCTGTGCTAAATTCAGTTAGGTGCCAAGATTTGGAATTTGGGTGCATCCACAATATTTTCCTCTTTTCTGTTTATCTGCTTGCCGTGATTGGTGATTACCAGCAGCTGCTGTGCACATTTGCCGATAATAAGAAATGTTTAGAGTTCTGTATCCAGTTTCTCTTGCTTCAAGCCCTCCATGATAATCAGCTTATCTACATTTGGCTTTGACGCGAAAAGATTATCTTACCCCTATGAGTTTAGTTCTTCCATCATGGATATAAATCACTGTGATTGGGCACACAGAGATGTTGGCTAGAGAACAGGCAAGAATAGGGCTCATTGTGTTCAGTAATTGGAATCCGTCCCCATCCCTTGTAGAAAAGATGCAGTCACTAAACATGCTTGTCTGCATAGCTCCTCATTGTTAACTGGGTCTTGGGGATGGAGGACTGTTTCTAAATAGTACTTCTGGAAAGAAGCCCCAACCATCAGGCAGCATTCTTCAAACAGATACTCAGAGACTCCTTGTATTTGGATGTTAGTGTGAGCATGAGGAATGCTTCAGAGAGGGTCAGCAGCCACTCTGGTCTCCCATTTGCATAGTTCAGTCACGATGTGGGATCCAGAATGGTAGATCTGGAAGCAGAGTTTGAAAACCCATATTCTCTGTTTCAGTTCATCTCCCTGTCAGTATCTTTGCGCCAGAGTAGATAATACGAGAGAGGCTAAGACAGAATGAAAGAAACCCATTGATTGAGAGGAAACGGTGACCTTCATTCATCCTAAGAAATGTAGCTTCTTTAGCAAAACTCGTATTTTGTGTATGAAATCTCTTATCTACGTCAGCAGCATCTACTCAGTCACCTGAAATCCATCAAACACTTCTAAAGCCATCTTCCCTTAAACATAGGTAAGTGAGTTTGGTTCCACTGGCTTCAGCTGAAGAAAGGATACTTATTAATTCTGTTTCTCCACTTGAGAATGATTAATTATTGATTCCTAAAATCTGTTGCATATTCGTCTCACCTGCGAGGCTTTTAGCACTCCTGAGGCCCAGGTAATTCCCCAAACCAATTAAACCATGTTGTCTGGGAATAGCACCCAGGCATCAGTAGTTCTTTTAAAGCTTCCAGGTGATTTAGTGAGCAGCGTTTTAACAAGCAAGTTTGAGAACCAGTGATTGAGGGATCATTTCTAGGAAGTCCTACCAAAATAGTCATCTCCTCTGTTTTGTTGAGGTAGGAAAAGTCTCTAACTTGTTTGCTCACCTCAGTCATGCATATTTTTAATTTTTTTGTTACTGTTTGTTTCTCCTTACCATCATAAGCACTCCCTTTTTTCTGTTAAAGTCTAAATATGTACAAAATATTTTGTCCTCAAGTCTCCTATTTCCAGGTCCTAAAACATCTCAACAAAACTCAGGATGGCTTCTCTGTTAGCTTTAAGTGTCGGAGGCATGCAATTACACGCAGTAAAATGTAGAGGTAACAGTTTGATGTCCTTTGGCCCATGTAACCAACCCTCCAATCAAGATATGTAGTATCTCCACTGATCTTATTTCCATCTCCGTGTAGCGCAATTTTTTTTTTGAGGTAGATTAGCCCTGAGCTAACATCTGCTGCCAACCCTCCTCTTTTTGTTGAGGAAGACTGGCCCTAAGCTAACATCCATGCCCATCTTCCTCTACTTTATACATGGGACGCCTACCACAGCATGGCATGCCAAGCAGTGCCATGTCTGCACCTGGGATCCAAACCGGTGAAACCCAGGCCACTAAGGCAGAACGTGCGAACTTAACTGCTGCACCCCTGGCTGGCTCCTCACGTAGCGTGATTTTTTTTTTTGAGGAAGATTAGCCCTGAGCTAACTGCTGCCAATCCTCCTCTGTTTGCTGAGGAAGACTGGCCCTGAGCTAACATCCATGCCCATCTTCCTCTACTTTATATGTGGGATGCCTACCACAGCATGGCTTGCCAAGCGGTGCCATTTCCGCACCCGGGATTGGAACCAGAGAACCCCCGGCACGCGTGCACTTAACCGCTGCGCCACCTGCTGGCCCCTGTAGCGTGATTTTTAATGACAGAATGGCGTTGCTTTGTATGGATACACTGCACTTTGTTTACTGGTATCTTATTGATAAACATTTGTGCTGTTTCCAGTTCCTCCATTACAAAAATTTAAAATCCATATCCATGTGCATATATGTCTGTACACATGTAGAAGTGTTTCTTCAGGTTAGATACCCAGGAGTACAAATGATCAATCAAAGCCCTTCTACATATTTACTTTTAGTAATACTGCCAAATTACCTTAAAATGGATTGACTTGAATGACAGGGCAGTTTTTCTTCATGTTGTAGGCATAGGGAACCAGATGGAGACCCCTACAATGACCAAAAAGAGAACACCTTTCCTTGGAGTGTGAACATCATAGTATGTTAAAGCAGTGGGGCTGATTTTTCTTCTTCTCGCCCATTACCCCTTCATATTTACTGTGGAAAACCTAGATTTACAATAAGCTTTGTTGCTCTGTTTCTCTCTGACCCCAATAATCATGAAAGGAGTCCCCACCACTTTAAGTTTATGAA
This sequence comes from Equus asinus, assembly GCF_041296235.1. NCBI lineage: Eukaryota > Metazoa > Chordata > Mammalia > Perissodactyla > Equidae > Equus > Equus asinus. Next base: position 176,213,414 of record NC_091790.1, read on the forward strand.
TTTATCTAAAGGTAAACATAAAAATCTAGCTACTCCTATAGCCATAAGTGGTTGATCTATTCCTTAAGCAGTCCTTCAACTGAGGACTCATTTGATCTTGCCTAAGCGCACTTGTAGTTGATTCTAAACTTGGAGTTTCTTGGTAGTCTATGGTAAAGCCTGTTCTAACCTACATAACAGTCCTATTTTGTGCTTATTTCGATTTATAGTTTCTTTTCTTTTCCACATATGATCTCATTTGTTTTCTATCTTCTAGTTTTTGTTACCTTTACTATTTTTTGTTTTATTGCTATTATATATTTAAAAGGAATATCTTTTCTGCTAATTCAAAGGAATTGACTTAAAAGTAGGTGGAAGGAAGCAATCAATGCATGTACCCAGTCTGCCACCTGGAAACAGAATCCCCATTCTGCTCTCGAGAATCATAACTAACTCACACAGCTTCAATGACCGTGGTCAACCCATAGTATGGAAGTAATACCTCCTTCCATTTTTATTCTCTTCCTGAAGCTAATAATCAGTCAATCATTATACTATATTGTTCACTATTCTTTAACACAAAAAGGAAGGAAATGTTAAAAGAAAAATTCTCAAAGTTATTTAATTTAAACTATTTGCTCATATTGGTTTACTCTTGGCATCTGAGCATTTGGGGTTGTTTGTATGTATATATTCATGAATGTATGTACAGATAGATATTTGTTGGAGTTCAGGGGGCAGTTTCAAATTGAAATAGTCCTTGACTTAGAGTTATTGATGAAGAATTGATAATGGGTGCTTGATTCCATAAACAGAGTATGAGAACCCACATGGCCTTCTTTGCTTTTCTGAGATTCCTGTGACTACCTTTTCTGAATAAATTAAAAAGGAAAATATTCTGAATTCTCAGAAAGAATCTATAGACACCAAGACGCCTCTGCTCCTAATCTCAGTTCGCGATAAGAGGAGAAGAAATTGGTGACTTGTTTGGATGGTGTTAAAGTTAACTTACATGAGTTGTAACAAATTACACTAAACCAAGAAACTACTGACAAGAGAAAAATAATGGAATTTACTTCATATTAAGGCCTATTTCCAATTTTTAAATTTTATTTCGAGCTAACTGATGTACAAACTCTTTTTGCAGGAAACCGAGCCTTAATAAAGGTCTTCTTTGATAGAATATCTTTCTGTGTATTTTAGTATTTCGATCATAGCTAACCAAAGAAAGACTTCTGTGAGATTTCTTTTGGCTTATCTATACACAAAGCAAGATAATGCAGTGGGAAGAAATTTGTCTTGGCTTGTATAGTGGAACCCACAGGACTCCATATGCAGAGCTCTAGACCAAAGGCTGCCAGGGACCTTGACCTTGAATGTTCATGGCATAAAATATACAGCCTGATAAATCAGAGCTCCTCCAGAACATCTCGGGAAATTTTAGTAACTTTAGAATCATGACCGGTATTAATAATTTTCCAATTAGATGCAAAGATATTTTAATAATATACAGCACTATGGCTTATTAATAGGTTTTACATTTTTAAAATGTTTAAAATTTTACGTGAAAAACTTTGATAACTATGCTTCAGAAGAACACAGTAAAGTCCAGCATACTCATATTATATGTGTTGAAATATAAAAGAGAAAATTTCAGGTCTAAATTAGAGTTCTAGCATTTTGAATCATTATTTTAAGAGTTGTAGAGAAGTATCATAAGAACTTGATTTGACATATTTGAAATACATGATTAAGAGTAGTAGGTGCTTCAACCAAAAAGTGGTACTTTAAAAGAACTCTCCATTAAAATAAAACATTTTTCTTGGGTTAAGTATGGTGTTAGTAATACTTCTAGGTTTTGCTTGTGCAAGTTTAAAATATTATCAGCTATAAAGCAAAACAATGTACAATGGGTTAATTTTTGATATTATCAAAGGAGTTTAATGGATCAAGAAGTAAGTGGATCATATTAACAGCCTACAAAGTTTTATTTACTTGTAATAAAATATGTCATAAATGTAGAATGAGAATTTAGAGATTCTGTCTCAGGGTAGGCTAAGCTGCAGTAACAAACATACACATAGTGTTAAAGTGAAAAACCACGTATCTCTCATTGAATAGTCTGGGGCTGGTATTTCAGGTCAGTGAGAAAAGATGTGGTATGTGTGGCAGCTGTGGTGGTGGAGCGGGATGGTGGGTTCTTGCTCCAGGCATTCACTTGGAATCCGAGACTGTAGGAACTCTTTCATCTTCAGCATGTGGTTTCTCTATTCCAGGCAACAAAAAAGGGGAAAGAGCATGGAAGCGTACACAGAAAATTCTAATGGTCTGTCCTAGTGGTAGTACATATTACTCCCTTCGCTTTACTTTGATTATAACTTTGTTTTACAGCCACAGCTAGCTGCAGTAAAGTTTGGGATGGTAGTCTTTGTGGCGTGCCCAGGTGAAAAACAAAAGAAAAGATCTTGGTAGATGGTAGTAGCTTGTGCCATGAAAGGCAATGAGCGTTACTAATTTCTGCATTCAAGTTTGCTTGCTTTATGTCCAAGGATCCTAAATATTTTAAAAGACTTGATTTCCTCATAACCATGATCAGTTCCTTCTTTTTAGAATACTACACAATATGACTTATGAAGAGACCATCCTTTTAGCTCCCTTACACACACACACAAACACACACACACAGAATGATTCTGTACTTGGAACAAGCAAGAAGAAAAATTTGAAAGCTAAGCTTTCTGGCCCTGGAGTGATGGTTTGATTTCCTCTGGCACAGTCAACCTTCCAGGGAAAGACATGGAGGCAGAGAGGGCTGTATGAGTGGGAGAGGCTGCAGGCTGTGGCTGCAGAAAGGAGTAGCCCAATATTCAATCACTTGTGCCAAAAGGAGCAGTCTCAGCTTACACAACTTTCTCCTCTTATGAAAAAGCGTTCTGCTTGAAGAATCCAAACGGTAGGAAAGATGGAATTCTTTTGGGGAAATGGGAACCGAAGACAGAGCAAAAGGAGTCAAGAGGTCTTCCATCATCTTATAACCATGGCCTTCTTCAGGGCCTGCTTCTCAAACTCTCTATCCTTCGTAGAAATGTGAATGAAGCACAAAGATTTTTGTTTAATTTTATTTTTTAACTGAAGTATAATTGACATACAATATTATATTAGTTTCAGGTGTACACCATCGTGATTTGATATTTTTACACATTGCAAAATGATCATCGTGGTAAGTTTTGTTACCATCTGTCACCATACAACATGAATACAATATGAATACTATATTTCCTGTGCTGTAATGTAATGTACATTACATCACTGTGGTTTATTTATTTTGTAACTGGAAGTTTTTACTTCTTGATCCCCCTCAAAGATTTCTGACTGACCATAGTTGGATTTCCTCAAGCGCTGAATCGTCTAGTCCTGGATTATCTTTCAAGAATCCTCATACACTTTGAAGAATTTACCTTCCATATTGTTCTGTTTTCCAATTCTGGAAAGTATTGTACCACACATCTGGAATGTTCTCCTCCTTTTTCCACCCCCACCACCCTCTCAAATCTTTTTAGCTGATAATTGCCTTCTTCAGATCTTAATACTCTTGATTCCCTGAGCATCCTAGACTGAATTAGCTCTCCCAGGTAGGAGCTCACTTAGCAATCTGCACTTTACCTTTTAGACAGACACTGCACTTACTTTAATCTGTTAAATGCCTAACTTCCCCTATTAAACTGTAAACTCCCTGAGGACAAGGACTGGAGAATCTACAGTGTATTGCCCAGGGCAGGGCACAGCCTTTGGCAATAGTAGGTGCTAGTAAATAGTTATTGGATGAAAGAATTTTTATTATGTATCTTCTAACATATGGCATGTATTATTCACCCCTTACCATACACCAGTCACATATCTGAAGCAATTTTTTTAAACTTAGAGTCCCTACAGTAATTCAGAAAATCCTCAGGACTGAGAATCAAACACATTCTGCTTCATTCTAAAACCAAGTGTTTCCTACGTTGTTTATTTCAGTTGGCCAAGCACAGTATATAGGAGAGGTCACGCTACGGGACACGCAGACACTATCTTGCTAGTGTGTGTTTTTACCAGAAAGGATTACAAGCCTGTGAATGGACAATGCAATTCCATCGCTAGGTTTTACATTCTAAATCTGGAAAACATTTCTTCCTTGGAACCTAGGAACAGAGAGACATACTTGGGTAAATAATGTATAAATAACATTGGAAAATATAATTACTAAGAAAAAATGTTAATATTATCTTTTTTTCCACAAATTTATCCCCTGTTCAGGTACAGACACTATTGCCTGTGTCTTAAAGTCCAGACCTTAGATTTCCCTATTGAATATTGAAAACCACAGTCATATTTTTACAACTTCAAATCCATGGGCTGCAGGAAAATAAAACTATCCATGCTCCCTAATCTATTCTCCACGTGACTGAAATGTCTCATAGACTCCATTTACTTAGCAAGGCACAATCCAGTATTGAGTTCAAAGCATACATCTGCCACTTACTTGTAGCTTTGGGCAAGTTACATTTTTACTTTGTGCCTATTCCCCAAATACATGCATAGAACAGTGCTTACTTCACAGAATTCTATGAGAATTAAATGAGGAAATACTTAAAAAGCATTTACCACAAGCTTAATAAGAGTTTATTGGTTAGTTATAAGCTAATTAAGTAATAAGCTAAGTGTTAATAATATTTCAGCAAGAAAAATATATTAATTCCTCTTTACTAGTATTCTTTCCACAGACTCACACTCTTGAGTTCTATGTAATAGTCTCTTAAAATAATTGATCTATTTGTTCAATGTTTTAGCGAAATTACGGATGATGAAATATGAATGAATATAAGCAAGATAAACTTTCAGGTAAAAGATTTCAAAAAGAGAACCACTTTGTGATACATTTTAAGTAATTTAACTTTTAGGCAAAAATCAATTTACTTTTCTATTTTTAAGTGCAACACTTGCAACATTAACAGTTCTCCTTTTAGAAGATTAAATTAACTCACGTTAAGCAATTTAGAATCCCAAGTAAACTATTTAATTAGTATTTAATCGGGTGACCTTAACTTTATTACACTATAAGTAAGCAAACATGCACGTTCCCAAGAACTTGTATATTAGCAGAGCATGCAGCTGTCAAGTACTTTTTGAAAAGGCAATCAAAATAACTGAGAACCTATTTTTTATAGATGACATAATCCAAATGCAGAAATGCATTAGAACATCCTCTGCATATTCCAGAGCTTAATGACCACTCTCATCTTCATTCAGCATTTTTCAACTACTTGTGCTTAAAAGGATGGAAGTGATCTTTAAACCATCTTTCATCCAAACACAATATCTCTCCACAAATTACAGGAGCTATAGGAAGTGCGAATGTAAGATATTACCTGAACAAAACATTAGCCCCTTACCTTTGATGTTTCTTCACAGCTTTACCTTTGAAAGGTACTGCCAATTGCAAATCAGCAAAATGTGTGAAAACTTTTTATAGTGGAAGTGCGCAAAATCTAGCAATTATTAAAGTTAGATAAAGTTAAATACAACAAAGCTGCATGATAAACAGAATGAGACAGCTTTCTTATAAATACATCTAGTGGTGCAGATAACATATTATTGACCCTTTCTATTTGGGATAAGGACTATCTTTGGCCTTGGGATACAGAAAGATCAAATGTTACCATGCCAAGTACAAAATGATCAAAGTGATTTCCTTATCCAGCGTTTAAAAGCCTCATCTAACACACAAAATTTTTATTGGAATAAAAACACCTCAATTCCTTATTTTTCATTTCTAGATAAGTGACCTCCTTTGATGACAACATTAACTTTGCTCTTTATGTTAGATTTAAAAATATATTGAGTTTCATAAGCAAATATCTCATAATTCTTTTCAGAAGACTGTGACTTTTGAGTCATTTTCAGTAGCCATGATGAGTTTTTTGCTAACTGATTTGTGTATACCTGACTTTCAGCTAGTTAGCTAAGTTACAAACATATTTCTTTTATGGACTAGATTTGCGTTAGTGGCTTTTTTGGTATGATTTTAAATATAGTGCTTTTAGATTTTTTAAGTTGTCAACCAAACATCTTTTTAGATGAATTAGCACAGGATATCCATATGCTAAAGTAAATGAAGAGGTGAGATGTTTTACCCCATCTCAGGATTTGGATTTCCTTCTCTTTAAGCAGTCCCCACTCATCCTCAATACTTTTTCTATTTTTTTGAGTAAGGTAATGAGCTGAAAGTATTCAAGTTGGCAGCCTAGTCCCTTCTGATTAGTTCAAAATGGGTTCCCCATCAATATTTTTTCTGTTCAGCAATTATTCAATTCCAGGATTGTGATAATGATGTTTTCTCTTAGAGAGTTATTGTGCTACTTAATTAATGTTTGGTACACACTTGGAGATCTTTGGATGGTGGATGATATTCTGGTGCCAAGGACGTTATTATTTCATTAAAATTAATGCCAAGATAAAACATAATGTGGAAGGTGATGGCCTGGAAATTGTTTTCTATTACCAAATGGAAAGAATATATTTGTTTGGCAACTTTCTAAGTACAGTGTAAGCAGGTGGCCACTAGCAGATTGATATGTGGAAGAGCAATGTTTCATCCAGATAATTTAGATTTTCATTGAATTATTTACAAAGTCTATAAAATCTTTTGCAAAGTGGAGATTTAGTTCAATTACTCTGTAAGAGGACAAATAGAAACCTATAAGGAAAAAGATAAAGCTTCAAATTAGATTTACCCCAACATGCTTACTTTAGTGTGGTGAAAGAGTATGACCTTGGAATTAAAGAAGGTGGATTTGAACCAGGGTCCATCAATGCTGAAGTCCCCAGACCCACAGACTAGATCTGTCTTTTTCACTGTGGTATTCCCAGGGTAGAGAACACAGCAGGCACATACCAGGAATTCAGTATCTATTTTTAAATGAATAAATGAGTGCATGACTTTGGGCAAAACATGTAATAATGCTAACATTTACTTAAAAGTGTTGTAAAAATCAACTCAGTTAATGGAATATTAATGAAATATTCCATTGTTCTAAAACCTTTTTGTGTACCATGTCTGTAAGATTAATAATAAACAAATCTGCTGACTTAGATTAGGATGCTTTTTGTTTACTCTCTCTAGCTTTAATTTTCTCCTGTTAGTTTTAACTCAAGTCCAGAACCATCCATACCACGTTTCTGATACAACAAAACATGAAACAACACAGATTAATTTATAAAATGTTGACTATAAAATTCTGAAACCCACTAATATTTATATTATAGGATGTAAAATAGCAAAGGACAAAGAATACATTTTAAAATAAACCCTAATCCCACTACTTGGAGATAACAATCACTGACATTTTCAATGTATTTCTTCACTCTGTTACAGACACACAGACACACATATATAAATGCATAAACACATGCATGCTGCATTCATTTTCATTTCATATTCTGAACATTAATATCTGAACCTCTAAATATTATTTTGAGTGGCTGCTAAATACACTTCATATTACTACTTATTTAAAAATTAACTAACTGAATTTCTGTCTCCAATGCTTAATTAAAATAAATAATAATGTGATAAAATGCATATATATAAAGTATCATAGTCATAGCTTTTTACTTTCTTAACATATATCACTTGATGAGGAATTATTGTTTAAAAGAGCATTCATAATAATTTATTTTGCACAGCAAAGGAAACCATCAACAAAATGAAAAGGCAACTTATTGAATGGGAGAAAATATTTGCAAATTGTATGTCTCATAAGGGTCTAATATCCAAAATATATAAAGAACTCATACAACTCAATAGCAAAAAACCAAACAATTTGATTTAAAAATGGGCAGAAGATTTGAATAGACATTTTTCCAAAGAAGACATACAGATGGCCAGCAAGTACATGAAAAGATGCTCAACATCATCAATCACCAAGGAAATGCAAATCAAAACCATAATATCACCTTACATCTGTTAGAATGGCTATTGTCAAAAAGACAAGAAATAACAAGTGTTGGTGAAGAGTGGAGAAAAGGGCACCATTGTGCAATGTTGGGAATATAAACTGGTGGAGAACACAGTATGGAAGTTCCTCAAAAAATTAAAAGTAGAACTAGCATATGATCCAGCAATTCCTCTTCTGGATATTTATCTGAAAAAAATGAAAACACTAATTCAAAGATGTCTGTGCACCCCCATGTTCATTTCAGCATTATTTATAATAGCCAAGATACAGAAATAATCTAAGTGTTCATTGATGGATGAACGGATAAAGAAATTGTGGCATATATGTGTGTGTGTGTCTATGTAGAGACAGACACACACATACATAATAGAATATTATTCAACCATAAAAAAGAATAAAATCTTGCCATTTGCAACAACATGGATGGGTCTCGAGGGTATTATGCTAAATGAAATGTCAGACAGAGAAAGACAAATGCATATGATCTCTTGTATGTGGAATTTAAACAACGAAGCCTCTAGATACAGAGAACAGATTGGTGGTTACCAGAGGTGTGGAGTTCGGGGTGGGAGAAAGGGGTGAAGGGGGCGGGTCAAAGATTAAACAAACAATAATTTAATGCTGTTGATACAAAATATATAATAGCCCTCACAATTAATGTAAATACAATGACATCTAAGAATTACACTACCACCAGCAGTTTCCTTGTATGTATGCTTCTTGCTCATTTATATTTCATGTTTTGTAATATATGTGTTCATATTCTTTGTCCATTTTTTAGTGTCATCCTTGATGTTTTTCATTTGGTTTATAATGGATTATTTGTTAAATATAGAACAAGCTTTTTATGTAGGAAAATATTAATTAGTTTGTCATGTATTTCCCCATTTGGAACAAAGGCACTTGGGCAGGAACATGGCCAGAGCATTGGAGAGAAAGTGGCCAGTTGTGCAAAAAGGAATGAAGCAGATAGTATTAAGAAATGATGTCTGAGGTGGGAGATTGAGAGCAAATGGGCCTTGCAGGATATTGTAAGATCATTAGCATTAACTTGAAGCAAAATAGGGAGCTGTTGCAGGATTCTGAGAGGAGTCACTTAGCTTTTTAAAGGATGACTCTACTCTGGCTACTGTCTTGAGAATAGACTGTAAAGGAGGCAAAGTAAAAGCAAACAAGTTAGGAAATATTACAGAAATCAGAAGAGAGACGACGTTGCCTTTGGACTAAAAGAGAAGCAGAGGAGAGGGCGGGGAATGGTCAGGTTCTAGAAATATTTTAACGGTCTTACTAAAGGATAGGGATGTTGATTAGAATCCTTCCGATATGTTGGTGATTATATATACAAGTCTGGATTTCAGGAGAAACATCTGAACTGGAGATGTAAATCTTAGAATGGCTGACCCAGAAATAGTACTTAAAGCACTGGGAATGAATGAGATCTCAAAGGGAAAATAGGAGGAGAGGAACAGGCACCAAGCGCTGGGCCACTGGAACACTGAAAGAGAAGAAAGAAGAGGAGAAACCAGCAAAGGAAGCTGCAAAGGGGTGAACAGTGAGGCAGGAGGAAAATCAGGAAAGGTAGAAGAATGTGAATAAAAGAGAAGGGTGTGATCGGCTGAGACAAATGCCATTGTTAGGTCAAGTATGATGATTTAACAACATGAAACTCATGAGCACAGTGTCTTCAAGCAAAAGCCTAATTGGATTGAATTTAAGAGTGAATTGGATGAGAAAAAAATGAGGATAGAAAAGTCATTCAAGGATCCTTGCTACAAAGTACTACAATGCTTCAAAGCAGACAGGGAGAGTGGGTTCAAGCAGAACTTTACATTTTATTTCATACTTAGAATGGGAGAAATCCAGACTACTTGTAAGCTAATGAGAATTATCTAGTAGAGAATAAACATTTGAATGTATCAGTAAAACAGGTAAGAATTACTAGAGCAAACTTCTTGAGTAAAAAAGAGGGACTAGGGGCCTGCCCTGTGGCAAAGTGGTTAAGTTTGTGCACTTCGCTTCGGCTGCCTGGGGTTCACGGGTTCAGATCCAGAGTACAGACCTACACACAGCTCATCAAGCCATGCTGTGGTGGCATGCCATATACAAAGAAGAGGAAGATTGGCATGGATGTTTGCTCAGGGACCATCTTCTCCAGGCAAAAAGAAGAAGATTGGCAACAGATGTCAGCTCTGTGCCAATCTTCCTCACAAAAAAAAAGAAAAAGAAAGAAAAGAGGGGATAAAATTTAGTGCACAAGTACAGCATTTAGCTTTACATAAGAGCAAGAACAATCCATCTTTGAGGCATGAAGTCAGGTGCAAATGCTGTAGGTGTATAGGGATGGAAATGCGAATCAATGGAAATTGTGTTCTCATGGTATCTTCATTTCATCTGCTTCATATTTTTTCTTGATGAAACATTCCAGTTGTTGATGTAGCCAGTTTCACTAACCTTCTTCTATAGGCTCTGTAGTTTTTATATCTTTCATTAAAATTCTTCCCTTACTTGATGTGATTAAAATTGTCCCTATATTTTATTCCATAAGTTTTGCCCTTTACATTTAATTCTTTAATCTACCCAGATCACATTTTTTAGAGTAAAAATTATAAAAGGTAGGATAAACATTAGTCATCTAATTTGAATTTTAAAAATTAAAGATGTATTTAGGGATCATCAATATACTAATACTTTGTCTCCTAATAATGAATTATAATATACTTTTTATTAATTGTGGGTTTTTTGTTGTTTTTTAAATAAAGTCCTACACATACTTTGTTAGAGTTATTTTGGGTACTTAATTGTCTTTGTTAATACTGTAAATGGTATACTTTTTAAAAGTAATTTAAATATCTGATTAAAGTACTGAACTTGGAAGAGTACATCAAGAAATATCTATATTTTTATCCAACTGCCCTTAAATAATGGTTTAAGCACTTGAATGACTCTTAAGACAGAAGCCATCAATTTCAGAACACTTTCAGTTGCAAAACACATTTTTATCTCAGTACTCGTAATTCGTTTTTAGCTATTAAAAAGATGGTTCCCATGAAGTCCAATTTAAAATTGAAATCTCACTTCCAGTTCATGGATTTTCCCTTTCCCTAGCTCAGGGCTGACTTAGGCCTTGGAGACGTGGAGTAGAAGATTCTTTCACTGTTCCTTCTTTGCTCATTACTTTCTCAACCTCTCTGCAACTGCTCGGTTCCCCTTCCCTCTCCAATCTAAGTGTGGTGTCAAAGCAACAATTGCACTGCACAAAGTTAAACAGGCAAGGAAGATTTGTTCAGTACTGTTGATGAGGGGAGAGAGGCAAGAACTCAGTAGGAGCTCAACACGGTGAAATAAAGGGTTGCAGGGTTTTTAAGAGCTGACATGGGGGAGTGGTCTTAGGCCACCTGTGTTTACTAATTGGCTGTACCCAAAGGAAAATTAAACTCTCTCTTATCTTCATAACAAAAGCAGTTTTGCAAGTTGGAGAGAGGCTCCTACCAAAATTAGACTCCTGCCCTCCCACAGAAACTGGGAGATAGGTGCTCTGTCTTCCCTGATGATTGCATTTCGAAGGATGGCTCCTAGGTCCTTGAGAAAGACATATTGGGTTGTAAAACTGGCAAGAGGCTTTTAAAAAGATTAACATGTCAATGAGGCAGAGAAAGAATTTACAAGTACAAGTTTTCTAAAGTAAATGCTCTAAGTAAAGGGAAGTCAGGGCCTAGAGTCAGGAGGAAGCCTGTCTAAAGTTTAGTCAAGCTCAGGGGAAGGGTAAGGCCATCTTGACCAGTGGGTACACATTGCTGCTCTCTTGTCTTGTGCCTTAAAATTTAGAGACAACAGGAAAAATCTCCTTTTTTCATCTGTAAACTTTTCTAATTGTTTATGCTTGTGATAGAAATACAGTTGATTTGTGTATATTGACTTTTCTTTTATTCCAGAAAACTCGTGAATTCTTTTTATTATAATAGATTATCATAAGATCTCTTAGGTTTTGTTTGTAAGCAGTTACCTTGCCAGCAAATTAAGACAGTTTTTTTTCTTTACTTGACTTTCTCTGCTTGACTTTAAAGAGAATGCCACTAATATCTCACCTTTAAGTATGAAATCTCATGTCAATTTTTGGGAGGATTCTATGAGAAAGATAATACGCATACATTTTTATTTTATTAAGATTTTACCTAGGGATTTAATTTTAAGAGGATTTTTCTCTCATTATCATGGATTTGGAAATATAATACTTATAAATTTAATATAGTCAAAGTTAGCAATTTTTTTGTTAGCAATTTATGTATTTTTGAAGATGACCTAGAAATTCACTTCTAACACTTTTTAAAATGTTATCTTTTATGTTTAAATGTTTAATGCCTCTGGAATTAATGTTAGTGAATGCCATGTCATACGGCTCTAGTAATTTTCCTGATTTGTGATGTCATTAGAATTATCTATAACATGTGGTGTTATGCTAGGATTTGTTCTTTGGCACAGTTCTTTATAACATAATGACACATATCACAGACTCTGGAGCCAGAATACTGAGGTTGAAAATCCAGCTTCTCTACCTTTGGCTCTGTGTCCTTGGTGGATAGTGCCTAGTATACTCATCTGTAAAACTCAGATAAGAGTCATACCATGGCAAGAAAATTCTAAAAATGTTCCCCCAAGATTCCCACCTCCAGGTTATTCAATCAAATGCTAACCTGCTGGTGTGAAGGGATTTTGCAGATGAAATTAATGTTACTGATCACTGGCATTAAGATAGAGAGATTATCCTGAATTATCCAGGTGGGCTGAATGTAATTACATGAGCTCTTAAAAGCAGAAGGGGAAGAAAGAAGAGGAAGGCAGTCAGAGACACTTGGGTATAGAAAGCAGAGTCTTGAGATGTGGTAGAAGGGAAAGTCAAAGAGCATAAGAAGGACTCATCCCACAGTTGCTGGCTCTGAAGATGGAAAAAGGGGCCACGCACTGCCAAGGAATGCAGGCAGCCTCTAGAAGCTGAAAATGATGCTTGGCTGACAGCCAGCAAGGAAATGAGGCCTCAGTCCTACAACCACAAGGAAGTTAATTCAGCCAACAACCTAAATGAGTTTGGAAGTGGATTCTTCCCTAGGGCCACAAATAAGGAGCACAGCACTGAGACACTTTGATTTTAGGCTGGCAGAATCCTGTTCGACATTTGACCTACAGAAACTATGAGTTAGTAAATTGGTGTTGTTTTAAACCACTAAATTTGAGGTAATTTGTCATGGCAGCAAGAGAAAACTAAGACGTGCATACATGAAAGAATTGGTATGCATATTAAATAAATTCATTTATGTAAAACAGAACAGTACCTAGCAGGTATTAAGTGATATATAAAATTCTGACTATTATTATTATAGTATATATATACAGGAAGTAGTATAAGCTACTCCCTAAATGATTTCATTCACTCAAATCAGATCTAATTTGTTGTAAAGTTATAGTACATATAATATCTGGTGTGCGATATACTCTCATATTCTTCTTTTTAATGGGTTCTTGGGTATTCTCATTCATTTGTCCTTCCTAACTATCAAATTTAAATCACAGTTGGAATTCTTATTAGAAATACATTAAAATTTATACATTCAATTCTACTTTCAGATTCTATTTATAAAAATCATAGCTTTTGTAATCAGATTATTATTATTATTGAATACTTTTATTGTGTTTGTGCTCTTTCAAGAATTATCTTTGCTATTTCTTTTAACTCATATCCATTTTTCTATTACTTTAGATCAGCTTTTCTTTCATCTTCAAGGATACATGTTTTTGTTTGTTTGCATTTCATTCTCTGTTCTCCAAATCTGTTATTTATTGATACATAATGAACACCCCATGTTTAACATATTAATGTTTCTCATTCTAACTATTTGCCTTTGTTCTCTGAATTATGAGACATTTCTAAAGTTTTCATCTATATCACTGATTCCATTTTGTTTAGTTTTCATGCAAAAACAGATCAAGTTTTAGGAACTTTTTTATTTTCCTTATAATATCCCAGTGAGATTCTCCTTTCCTTCCTCCCTGCTTTCACATTCTTTTTCTTGATCCTTCATTTTTATCACATACATTTTCATTTGAATTTATTGTTAGCATCTCATCTTCTATTTTTTTATCATCACTTTCTTGAATTTTTAAGAATAACAATTATATTTTTCCTATTTATCTTCATTGCTATTTCACTTTTTATGCTGACTTTTCCACTGGTTTTATTATGAAATTCAGGTGCTTTTTGTTTCCTAGTTATTCAATGAAGACTGTTCCAGCTTGGCTTAGGTTTTGACATAAACAGAATGGGTAAATTATTTCTGTTTTCCTAATTCATTGAGTCAGAAATTAATCTGGGTTGTAAAATATGTGCCCCCAACACTCTGTTGTTTAAGGTTCATTTATCTAACATGATTCTACTGAAATTCAAGGGCTTTCTTGTTTCTAGTGACAGGGAATTTATAGCTGGAACATCTGAAGTAGGCTGCATTTTTTTCCTTTTCAAAAGCAGTACATGAACCACCGTAACTCCTAACATACCAACATTCTAGCTTGTTCCATTTCCGCACCTCTCTATGATGGACTTTACATGGTAGGGTATAACAGGCCACTAGGTGCCCAATTCTGCCCCGAAATGGAAATGAATAAGAACTAAAGCATCCAAGTAGTCACATTCTTGGGAGGGGGCTGGGGAAGAAAGCTCCTCCTGTAAGGTGTATGCATGTATGTTTCAGGTGGAGAAAGGAATAGATATTTCTCCTTTCTAGTCTGGAAGGATTTATTTTCTCTGTGATTGCATGGATATCTGCCATCATCTACTTAACACATTTCATTTTTTGCTTTAGTGTGACAGCTTTTTCAGGGACCTGGAAAATCTTTCACCACTGTTCACAGATTTTGGTTGTTTTAAAGCTTTGTATCTCTCTCTGTGTTTTCATGAGCATTTCAGTTGGAACTCAGTAGCCCTAGCTAGCAGTGGTTATTTCAAATGGTAGTAGGATTTCTTTCTTTTTGCTATATAGTTCATCAACCCAATAGGCAGCAGAAAATCATCGAAGATTTTGGCAATAGATTGACTGCTGGCCTTTCTTTGTGAGGCTGATATTTTTGGTACTATTTTGTATTTTCACAGGCATTTGAAGTATTTTGCGAAAACTGCAATGCAATGTGTGGTGACATCTTAAATTCCGATTTTCACATTTTAATTTTTCATGATCGTCAAATAAGCTAACTAATCTCTCCATATCCTTTCAAGTTACTTGATCACACAGAGAAGATTTTTTTTTTTTCCTGCTTTATCTCCCCAACCCCCGCTCCCCGGCCCCGTACACAGTTGTATATCTTAGTTGCAGGTCCTTCTAGTTGTGGGATATGGGACGCCGCCTCAACGTGGCCTGACGAGCGGTACCATGTCCGCGCCCAGGAGCCGAACCCTGGGCCGCCGCAGCCGAGCGCGCGAACTTAACCACTTGGCCACAGAGCCGGCCCTGAGAAGATATTTTTAAAATACTGTTGTGTTTAGTCACATTTTTCCAGAGAGAAGTCCTTTAATCTTATGTGTCAATAATAAATCAGCATAACCTGGCAGATAGTGATGTGAATATCCACAGACTGTGTCTTATTTTGTTGATGTTTTCCCAGTATGATGCAACCACATGATGGAATTCTATATGTATGTAGATTAGAAGTCTACGTGTTATTAAACTCATTTTCAACAATTGACATCAAGACATCTCAAAAGTTTTGACCTGTTTTAAGTAAGTCACAAAGATATTTCTCACCCAACTTCCCAGTTCCTATTATTGTTTTTCCATCTTATTCTTTTGAAAATAATTGGCTTTCATGCACTCTTTCATCTTTTTAAAAGCTCAAGGAGGGCCTTTAAAAGAAGCAGACTGGGCAAAAATAAAAATGCTTCAAAGGAAAACTGAAGCACAATTTGAAACTGTGTCACAGAGCTGGGAGCTGAAGGAAAATAGAAAATGTGCTCAGACTAATGGAGAGCTGCCTGAATGGAGCCTGACTTCTCCAGTTACTGTTTTGGAGGGTTATAAGCGGCAATGCATTCAGTGCATCACAGCTTCGAACCATCGTCAAAGTGTCTCTCCTTTAGTCCAGGGCTACAGGTATTCGGCATCAACTTGGCTGGCTTTCAGCCCTTTCCTCCAAGAGAGACTCTCTTATTTACATACTTGCACTGCCGTCGTAGCCCTGTTCCTCTTTCTAAAATCACAAGAAAAGGTAAAAAGAGAATATATGGGGTTTTAGATGGAAGAAACCATCCAGGGCTAGTCCCTTCTCTCTCTTCAACTCATACGCAGTCCAAGTCAAACCACATTATACAGACATGAAATGTTATTAATAACATGGAAAATATGCAGTAGTGATATAAATAATTAGAAGACTAAGTAGATTTTTCTTATGCCCATGGGGCATGATCTTTTTATCTATGGATAAGAAACAGATTACTGAATGTAGAGGGCTTTTTATTTTTTAATATTTTTTTTCCTCTTCTCCCCAAAGCCCCCCAGTACATAGTTGTATGTTCTAGTTGTAGATCCTACTGGTTGTGCAGAGGGCTTTAAATAACAAACATTTTAATAAGTATCACTGTTTTTTGAATCACAAATATGGGCATGGCTCAGGGGTGATTCTCCCATTCCACGCGGCATCAACTCTCCAGTAACAGTATTTCGCTGAGAGCTAGACTGATCTGGATAGTTTAAAATGGCTTCGCTCATCTGTCTGGCACCTTGGGAAGGAAGGGCCGAAGTCAGAGCTCAACTCGACCCCTCTCCCATGTAGTTTTAGGGCCTCGCCAAATGGTCTCCCCAGCTAAGTAGTTGGTCATCTTTCATGGTGACTCAGGATTCCAAGATGCTAAGATAGAAGTTGCTACATGTTTTAGAGGTTAAGTACAGAGTGTCACCTTTATTGTTCAAAGCAGTCTTGAGCCAGCCCAGACGAGGGGAATAAGCATATACTCTAATGCTCAATGAAAGAAGAATGAATTTGTGGCTTACTTTTCTCCACCTGAGGACACCATATATTTTCAGTGCTTCAAAGCAATTTATGGAATATTTAATGTCCTTCAATTTAGTTCTACGTGTGCATTCAGTTCAATAGCTCTTGTAGATAGCAATTCACATTTTAATATAGTCACCAGATATTCCCTATTCTCTGCATGTATGTGTTTGTGTGAGCGCGCTCATGCACAAGTTTGTTCCCGCCCAACCTCCGGCCCATACCATCTACATAAAACAGTGAATTTGAGGCAGCTAGCCTAAGTTCTGAAGCATTTTAAAGTGGTATGTGATAAGAGTTGAAGAAGATAATTTCTCTCTAGGAAACAATATGGCATAAACACCATATATTCAGCAGTCTGTTAACCAAGTATCATTTTAGATTTATAAAAGAAAAACAAATTGCGAGTGGATGATGAATGGAGGCATAACAGCTCTGAGCCCATCCTCTGCTTTATCTCTAGCAGGAAGATGTTGTTGGGAAAGACAGCAAAACAAGAGCTGGTGAAACTAAAAGTGGTAGATGATGATAAGGGGAGGAAAATAGCAGGTATTCTTATTTGTTTACCTGACTATAATTGAGTAGAATTATACAAAGGAAAGATGGAGAGAGAGACAGGCAAGAAAGGAGACAAGAACCAGAAAGATGAAAGTGGTGGGGGAGAGGTGAGAGAGGGAAGAAAAAAATACAAGGAAAATGAAAAGTAAAGAAGTAGAGGAAGGAAACACTTCTAGCTACTTTTTGCGTCTCAGACACACAAAATTTGTTTCTGATGAAGTATCCATCAACACAAAATAAGCTTTATTGCCATGATGGTCATCGCCAGGAAAATTATTTTAAGCTGCTATTAACTACTAGAATGGAGGAATTGTTTGGTTGGTTTGTTGGTTTGTTTATTTCGTGGCCTTTTCAGTACCTAACACAATGCTAGGAACCGTGCACATATTAAACCCGGGTCATGTGAAAGAAAAGATAATTGAATCTAAACATTTGACCAGATTGGGATATAATGAATGGATCATGTATCTTGGCTTTATTTTTATATTACATGTATCATTTTATAACACCTTTGTAGATATCATCTAAGTAAAGAGGTAAAAAAATATTAAGATAATTAGATTTGGGGAATGGGCATAAGGTCCTTTTCACTTTCTTTTTTTTGTGCGTAAGGAAGATTGGTTCTCAACTAACATCTGTGTCAATCTTCCTCTATTTTGTATGTGGTATGCTGCCACAGCATGGCTTGATGAGTGACGTGTAGATCTGCACTGGGTATCCGAACCTGCGAACCCTGGGCCACTGAAGCAGGGCGCACAAACTTAACCACTACGCCACTGGGCCGGCCTCCCTTTTCACTTTCTTAATGAATGATTGTAAACTTGGTTGAGGATATGTCTAAGATAGGAAGGTAAGTATTAACATATACTCAATGAATATCACACTTCTATTTAAAATTAGTCATATTTTTATGATGTACTGTTTCTTATATTTATCACAATGCTTATGAAATAAATGAAAACACCATCGCCCTATAGCATAACACTACCCATTTGTGTAGCAAAATCATGACTTGTTTCCAGGCCTCTATTTTAGGAATCTAAAGTGAGAACGCCATCATAAGGAAGGCTAGTCTCAGAATCTTAAGTCATTAAAAAGGAATCTATACAAATCTATATTGAGGATCCAAGGCATCCTCAAAATGAACATGAAGAACACCTTGTGAGTGTAGATTAAGAAATGCATCGTCTTTAATTAGGTACTATTTCTCTTTTACAATGTATTATATAATGTAAATATATATAGATAAGCTTTAGGGACATACACATCAAGATTTATGCAAATCTAAAGATGAAGCTTGACAATTATTAGACATGTGATTTCTAATAGAAATGACTCCTGGAAAGTAGTTACCATGTTTACACGACCATGATTTTGTACTTGTTTTGTCAGTTTTGGGAATTAATTATAATATGCATATAAGTTTTTTAAATAACCCTCACTTGAAAGTATCAAGTTATAATGGCTTTATACAAACTTTATTAACTACTGTAGAATTTAACGAGAGCTTCTGCTTCATCTACGTGAGTGTGTGTACATATATATGTACTACATATAGCAATTTCCTTGGGATGCCTGAAGCTTTGTTAGTGCTATAATATTATGTGCCTTATCAGTGGTTTAAAGTATTTATCCAAAGCAATCTGCATCATATATTTCAAAGAGGAATAAACAAGAGAGTCTATATTTATGTAGCACTGTTGTTCTACTGAAGCTATTCCTAGAGGGAAGGCTCTCCACTATTTATTTAGAAGCTTATGATGTTTCAATAATTTTTTTCTGGTTCAGAGAAAAACAGTCAAAAGAACACAGCAACTTCTTTAACTTATTATACGTACATCTCGTTAATTAATCTTCTCCTAAATTCCCTAGTGTTTGTATACAAGAAATCCACTTGATATAGGAAATTTTAGAAACTGTGTTTTGGGCATGCTTGCCACTACCAACCATCAATTTCAAAAGAACTTAAATATCACTATCTTCAAAGATCTACTTAAACAGTTTCTACTGCAAAACATTCTTGATTAAAGTTTAAAATAATTAAAATTCTCTTTTTTTCTCCTCTCTTTAAACTCTGTTGTTAACTTACTTTCAAAATTTAAGTATATGTGGGACAAAATGTATGCAAAGATGGCTTAATAACAAATACGGAAATTGAAATGCTCATATAACAATAACTTCAACATATTTAAATTAATGCTTGAGATAAGTCCATGTGTATATACTTCGGACTGATAAAGTAGTACACAATACGTGTCAGGTGCTGTGCTAGGGCCTGGAGATTTAATAATAAGCAAATAGCCTCTGTACACAGTTTATGAGATTTCCTGAGAGAAAAGGTATATCCAATTTGAATTAAAGCATATTCTTGGCGACATGAAATATTTCAAACGTTATTCTTTAATTCTAAAACATGCTAAGAATTTTTGCAGTTTAAATCAAGAATCAAAATAAATTTTAAAATTAAATTACTACTTCTGCCAAAGTCAGAAAAGAGCTTATCATTTAACATCTCATATAATCCACTAATCATTCTATATTATCCTTAACACATAAAAATTCAATTATTTAATTTAAGAGGCAGTCTATTTCATTGTTTCCGGGTAACTATAAGGCAAAATTTTTACTTAAAATGAACGAAAACCTGCTGGTTGTCATTCCCAGGTGCTTGGGGTGTGAGGAAGGAGGATGTAGACAATTTTACTATTTAAATCCTAATAATTCTACTCTATATCACAATTATACGTCATTTGCTTTTTTTTTGTCCATCTTGCTCAGTGGAATAAAATTTCCACAAGAGTGGGGATTTTGTCTTGTTGACTGCTGTTTTCCAACCATTTAGAACAGATCTTTCCCAGTAAATGGCATTCCATAAATGTTGGATGAATGGGTAAACAAATATAGTATAATAGAGTGTGGCAGATGCTATTGATGAATCAGCACGTTTGCCTTGGGCCATCTAAGTTCACCTCTAGCTGCAGATAGTTTTCAATATGCTGATTGCTTTTAAACTCAAGATCCTGCATCTGTCTCCCTTCTCTGCCCCAGGGCTTTCTCCAGCACCAAGGAGCTCCCTCCCCACGTCAGATGCAATTCTGTAGTGTGGCGGAGTCTCACATTTGGCAGTAACACTCCACCAATGTAGGATGAGAGTTCATAGATACATGCCAGGGTCTAGCTCTCCAGTAAGACAATCCTGGATTTGTGCCACAGTGTTTCACAGAGGACCCTTCACCCAAGCAGGATTGAGCCTTGAGCCTTAGGAGCAACTCCCTCATTAATAATTTCTTTATTGGCTTTCCTCTGTCTCACTTTCTCCAGTTTTTTACCTGTGCTTCTCAGGACTGCACTGGGAAAAACCCGACTATGGACACATATCATCAATGGTGATATTTCCTCTGAGCAATGCTTAATTGCATTAATTTTTTTTCTCCCCAAAGCCCCAGTACATGGTTGCATATCCTAGTTGTAAGTCATTCTAGTTCTTCTATGTGGGATGACTCCACAGCATGTCTTGATGAGTGGTCTATAGGTCCATGCCCAAGATCCGAACTGGCAAAGCCCGGCCACCAAAAGTAGAGCATATGAACTTAACCACTTAGCCATGAGGCCAGCCCCTGGGCAATGCTTATTATTACATCAAGTTGAAATTAATGAGCAAGTGCATAAGAATTAACCTGGCTGATTTTGTTATATGTCTGAATTAGGAAAAAACCCACAAATTTGGGAGTCATCAAAATTATCTATGAAAATAACTTGGCCAGTATTTAAATAAAAAGTACTAATAGATTTCAAATACGTTTTGTGTAGAAATGTGTATTCATGGGCCAGCCCCATGGCCGAGTGGTTAAGTTCCCATACTCCACTTTGGTAGCGCAGGGTTTTGCCACTTCAGATCCTGGGCACAGACCTAGCACTGCTCATCAAACCATGCTGAAGCAGCATCCCACATAGCAGAAACAGAAGGATCTACAACTAGAATATACAACTATGTACTGGGGAGCTTTGGGGAGAAGAAGAAGAAAAAGAAGAAGATTGGCAACAGATGTTAGCTCAGGTGCCAATCTAAAAAAAAAGAAAAGAAAAGAAATACGTATTCATCCTCATACTTTATTTCAGTGCCTACCACCCTGCTACTCCTGAGTGCCCATCTGGGTTGAAATTGTGGAGAAGGGCCCATCTTATGCAAAAAATAAATTATATCATTTCATATTTAACAATTATCTTCCCTGGAGCTTAAATAATTACATTTCAAGACAAATAGTCAAAACATAGAGAAATGAAATCTTTTATCTTGTATATTTCTCAACTACAAGAATTTTCAGACTTTGAGGGTAAACCTTCCAAACTTCATTTTGAATATTATTTGTTTTCTACTGGGTTTTCAACTACATTTGATTTTTGAAACATCTCTCCTTGAAAAGATAAACTTCAAAAATGAAGATGAAAAGAAATTTAGAATAGCTCATTTTAACTTTAAATGAGAAATATCAAAACTGACATATGTTTTTCCACACATATAACCTAGCAGCGGTACTTTTTGATGTTTGGTGTATTTGTTTTGTGTGATTTTGCAAAATAAGATAAAATGAGATCCGTCTTTTTCATTATCAAAAACATGTTATGAGCTAACCCATGTGATGAAAAAGTGAACAAAAGAGATTCTACATTTGATGAGAGGACTCTATGCTAACATCTCTCAGTGTATGTGTTATATAAGAAGGTAGTATTAAAATTACTAAGCCTTCTTGCTAAATCAAATGACCGTAGTGGGTTCACTGGTGTTAAGGTAAGCCCCGCTATATGGTGTTTGAAAGAACAGATAAATTTATTTCACTTTTGTGTAATAGTTAAGTTAATAGTCAAGACAACTCTGTTCTACATGGACATTCCGAGACTTGGATATCTTCTATCATGTTGTAGCCACATCTCATAAAGCGTTTTCATTGTCTCAAAGCTGAATCACTGTGGGTTCTAACTATTCTGTCAGGATAAGGCCCCCATCTTGAGGACTAAACACAGAAGTAGAAAACATCACCTCTCACATTGTGTTGACAATCACTTAGTCATCTAGACACACCTCATTCCAAAAGAAGTGGGAAATACCACATCACCAGAAAGAAGGAAAGACACATTTGGGAAAACCACTCACCTTTCCCTAAGCAAATATTTAGGTCTCAGTCACTAATAAGTATAAAAACATTTCATGTAATTTTAGAATTCTTGAGATTGGCATAAGTTTGAAAGACAGTATTGTAGTATTCATCCACATTATGTTTGCTTAATAAATGTTGTTGAGCAGCTCTTTTGAACAAGGATTTTAATTTCTAATGTATAAATCAAATCTGGTTTATGACACACTTTAATAAAATATTGATGTAAGGCAATTAGTAACCTGTCACGTTCAAAGAAGTTTAGAAGCAAAACATCTCATGTAGGTGTTTATGTCTAACTGCTTGAGCATGGATTTATTTCAGAATTATTACAGAATCATCCCGATTCATAAGATTGCTGGGTTTTTTGCAAAAGCTGAAGTACGGAAATTGCAATTATCACACACATTCTTCCCTGGTGATAAAATTAATGGCACTGAGCACATAGGCAAAGACAGCTTCATCTTTTAGTGAGCTGATGTGTACACTAGTAACATAACAAACAAATAAAAATCCCCAAACCCTCTTCTATTACAACCCCCTAGAGAGCTGAAAATATCAGTAATTTTATCTTCCAACACAACACAACATATCATCAGAGAATTTGATCAGCCAAACAAACAATATTGTGAGAACATTTGCCTGATGTGGGTATTGCCATACACTTTAAATATTTATTACAATAATTATAATTATTATTTAATAATAATTGTTGCAGCCTTTAGTTTCAAAAACATCAAGCTTCTTTGCATTGTTCTATTATGTGGAGATTGAAAACTATATATTTAAAATTGATGCTTTGTGTACAAGACTATAGCATTAATTTTATAAAACAGAAAGCCAAAATGAGTCAACTTAATAATGGCTTCATCTAGGTTAGTGAAATAGTTTTGCAATGGCACACATTTTTGAAATAAAGTAGACTAATGGAAAGGACATAAAAGATACAAGGGTATTTATCAGCCATGCATCGCTTAACAACAGGGAATGAGAAAGGCTTTGTTAGGCAATTCTGTCATTATGCAAACATCACAGAGTGTACTTACATGAACCTAGATGGTGTAGCCTTCTACACACCTAGACTAAATGGTACTAATCTTATGGGACCACTGTCATATATGAGGTCCATTGTTGGCTGAAACATCCTCATGCTGCACATGACTATAGTTTACTCGGTGTGTAGATTGTATTATTTAGTCCTGATTTTCCCTTCCTTACTCACTCTTGCCATGGTTTAGTGTGGAAAAAGAAAAATCTACTTCTCCACTAACTTTTGCCTTGGCCAGGTAATTTTTTTGGCCGGTGGAAGGCACACAGAATAGAGTTTGCCAGCAGAGGTGTTCAGAGACATTGTGTGTGTCCGTTCACCACTATGATTTTTCTGTCTCTACTATGAGAACATGTCTCATAGAAGATATGCTCCTTCATCCTGGTTCCCAAAGTGAGGAGACACATGGAGCAATGTTTCACCCAAATTGCATCCTACATCCAAGTTCAGCAAAGTCCAGCAGAGATAAGCCCAGTAGAGCCCTGAAGAGTCACAACAAATTCTTAAGACACTGAAGCAAGATATAAACACAACGTATGGTAAACCTCAGAGTTGTCAGTTGAATGTTATGCATAATTATAACAAAACCAGATGAATACAGAAATTGATACCAGACGTAAAATGCTGCCATAACAAAACCTAAAGTATGCGTCATTGACATTGGAGATACGTGGTGGTCAGCCATTATGCTGTTATTGTAGACAGAAAGTTTTCAACCCATGTATAATACGGGAACAAAATGTCATAAAACTGTAACCTGTAATAACTTGGGGTAGAAATGTCCCTAATGAATTCCTCCATAAGGGCACTGATGTCCCTAGAGCTGAGGTGATGTGTGCTAGTTCTGAGCAGAAACATTAGGAGGCATTACACGCTTCTATTGACCCCTCTGCATTCTCCCTTATGAAAACCTCATGTCCCAGATGAGAGGTGCTCCTTCAGTTTGTGTCCCAGAATGAAGTGATACGTGGAACATTTAATCCTAACATTCAGCCTGTGGCCACTCCCAGTTGAATCTAACAGAGATAATCTTAGCAAATGATGATACAGCTTAGAAGAGAAGCAGCCAAAAATGTATAGATCTATGAGCAATTAACAAATGTTAGTTGCTGTAACCCACTGGGTTTCAAGGTTATTTATTATGCAGCACTATCAAAGCAAAACCTGATGAATTATACTGACACTCTCCTTGGCTTACTTCTACGCCATTTTTAGCATAGTCATCACTTTTACTTTATTTTGACCTTTTTTTCACTGAGAAAGTACATTATTTCCTGGAAATATTTACTCTTATGCAAAAATAATTGTAAATATTTTTTATGGGCAATGCCTTTTAACAAAAATAGACGTATTTGTGAACAGAATGAATTCTGCTTTATACACATCTGCTTTATACACTTCTTTACACACGTTTATAGTTCTTCAATGTTTCTTGGTTGGATCTAAAATTTATGTTAAATTAAAGCATTATCTCAAGTGATCTTCAGTCTGCATTGGGTCTTCTTGAGTGTTCTAACGTATCTTTAAATTTTTAAATAATGTAAAGGATAAATTTACTTTAAATGCTAATTCTTTCCACTCACCGTCTCAAATTTAGAAACCTGACTTTTTTAGATAAAGTCATCATAAATTGAAAATAAAATAATACACAAGAAAAGCTGAAAAACATTATAGCATACAGATTTTTTCTAAACTTAATTAGATGTATTAGAATATTAGATAATTTTAGTAACACCTATTCAATTAGTAATTTACTTGAAATAATCTAAAAAGTAATCTATATTGTAATAGTTTGACTTTTTGTTTCTTTGGCAAACAATTTCATCCTTACCAGTCTTGAAAATCTTTGAGGCTGTCATTTTTGACCACAAGGAATATATTGTATTACACATTGTTTATAAGAGAAGAGATCTACTACACCACTTTGTAAGGAATTGGAGCACTGCCTCATGAAGGCTTGGCCATAGCAGTACACACAAATCTAGAGAAAGACTGAGATTTACCTTCAACTCAAAACTTACCACCGTTATAGAAAATTTTATTACACAAATATATGTGGCAGATATAATCAGATAATTAAATTTTCACTCTTACTGCCAGATATGTTTTAATTTTGTCATTAAAATACCTTGAAAACAAGATATTATGCTTTTTCTTTTCTTTGATAATATTTTTTGAAACATTAATGAAATAACTATTTATAATCCATCTAAACATTCATCTTTTATAATTTTGTATTATATTTTAGAGATTCTTGATATAGATAAGTAAATCTTTGGGTTTTTTTTGCTGAGGAAGATTTGCCCTGAGCTATCATCTGTTGCCAGTCTTCTTCTTTTGCATATGAGCTGCCACCAGAGCATGGCCACTGACAGATGAGTGGTGTAAGTCTGCACCCACAAAACTGAACCCAGGCTGCCGAAGTGAAGTTCGCTACACTTAACCACCATGCCACTGGGGCTGGCCCAATCTTTTTTTTTATAAGTACTATTTTACCTAATAAATGTTTGTGCCTGAGATATCACTTTAGATTCTTGAAAGGAAAAATTAGTTGTTGGTTTGAATCAGTGGTTGAAACAATTTTTTAAAGTAATTTCTACTAAGTTAGCTGGTGTTTGAATTGTATATACTATAATATTCTCATTAAGGGCACACATCTATAATTTACCTAGAGATAATGTTTTAGCAGGCAGTGTTTTAAAGAATTTAAACTAATGAATTACAAAATCATTCACAAAATCAGTCATCTATAAAAGATTCCTTCAATAATTTGCCTAATGTTCAGATTTTAGATTAGTAATTACGGGATTTTAAAAGCTGCTAGAATCAGCCAAATGCCTCAGTATCTTTCCAAACAAAATAAAATACTGTATATTAAATCACATTTTCCATGATGCTTAAAAAGGCAAATTTATTTCAAAAATGAATGTATTAGTAACTAATTCGCAATATTCTGATCTATATTTTAGGCTCCAAAAATAAGTTTGTAATAAGAAGAAAATACAATAGTTTCAGCTCTTTCTTGTAAAGTGAACCCTAAATAACTTCGGTATCCATTTTGAGTAACCTGGTTTTCCTGAAGGTGGTTTCATCCCTGTGTCATCTTTATATTGGGCCAATTTGGTACCTCTTTCACTTATAAAATATTAGATTTAATTCTCAATCTATTACTTATCAATTTTGCAAAGTGAAAGAAATTCATTTTTATGTTATTCCCTCGTTTAAATGTGGGTAATAATATCTCACTCATTTAGTTATTGTGAGTAAAGTTACTTAACACAAAGCAGAGTAGCTAGTATATAAGTATCATATAAATGTTTGTGCATTTCCATTTCACTGGGAGATCCCTGTCTCATCCTTATGTAATCACCACTTAGCACTACCTAGGGAGAGTGGACAGAACAGTCTGATGCTACCTTATACAAAGGAGACCAATATAAATTTGTACACATATAGGTTACAGTTCTCAACATGTAGACAGGCAGCTCTATTCTTAGAGAATTGTATATGGATATGTATGTGTACATGCATGTGTGTGTGTTTATTTATCAACAGATTCATATTATTGTGAAAGAGGGAAAAGGACATGCTTTGTAATAGATAACACATGCTCTGTTAACATTTAACAAATGTTAAAGAAATAATAATACTGTGTAGTTTTTGATTCACCTTTGAAATGGCTTTCCTTCTCAAATGTAAGGGAATCAAATCAGTTTTTAATTTGACCGTAATTAAAACTCAGGCTCTTAAAAAAGCCCATGTATTGGGCTTCAACGATAAAAATAAACACCAATATTTATTCGGCCCTGAATCTTTTCTCTGGGAAGAACTCTGTTGCCCGTTGTTTGCCATGACCATTGGCTATGTGCTCTGGGAACTCCTTATCCACTACTCTCCTTGGCCACATTGAAGTGAATGTTTTGGAGCACGCCGTCCTCGGGATTGTACTGCCTTTTTTTCCTTCTTCTCCCCAAAGTCCCCCGGTACATAGTTGTATATTCTAGTTGTAGATCTTTCTAGTTCTGCTGTGTGGGACGCTGCCTCAGCATGGCTTAATGGCGGGTGCTAGGTCTGTGCCCAGGATCGGAACCAGTGAAATCCTGGGCTGCCAAAGCAGAGCATGCAAAATTAACCACTTGACCACGGGGCTTGCCCTGGTACTGCCTTTAATGCCTACTGCTCATGGAAGACTAGGGGTCTAAATGATTCCAAAAGTCAAGTGTTTTAGTTCAGCCTTATGGTTTCTTTGCTAATAAGATCCCTTCACAAATTTACTAGGCATTGCATTCATCACTAAACTACACCCAAAGTTCTTTCCTAATGATAGGTCTTGAATTTGCATTGTTTTTCTGCCACTTTGCTCCCATGTGCCCCACCTCAACTTAATCTTCAAACCCGAGCACTTTCTCTCTCTCATTCTTTCTCCCCAGCCCCTGCCTTTCTTTCTTACATATTGTTCAACAGATATTTTACCAAAACTTTGGTTAGAACCAGTGGCTTTTCAACCTAGAGGATGCTTTAGCCCTTCATCTCTGACTGCAAACTGGCCAATTTTTTTCATGTATTAACCTATCCCTTACAACATGTTTTTTAAATCCTGCCCATAGAAGCCAACGTACCCTCATGAGGTTTTGCATTTGCTTTCTAGTCTCCTCCCCTGGAGTGACTAACCCAGAAAATACATATTTTTTCTCTATTATCATGGGTGATGATTTAATACATCTTCTGCAGTTGCATTAATAGATTACTATTTTTTAAATCTCTAATATTAGACATTTACCATCCAACTGTTAAGTCAGTGCCACATATTTTTGGGTTTTGCTAAGGCAGAACCCTACTTTAAAAAGTCATACTATTTTAGTTGTGATACTGTTGGTGCAAATAATCCATAATCAATCCATAAATCAAAATTGTGGTGAGTTTATTATGAGCCAGGTCTGAGGACTAGCCTGGGGCCTCCATTCCCCAAGGAAGGAGGGACACCAAAGAAATGGCAGTGTACAGAGTGGTTATAATACCATCGAAGAGGTGTATCACATATGGTTGGAATGACCCTTTTACAATAGTCATGAGATTGCTTTGCTGGCACAGCAATTTGGTGAACACAGAGTGTCAGTGGTCTCAAGGTGAGCGGTCACAGGGTGAGTGGATCAGGCCAGCCATCGATCCTTAGTTTTGGGAGAGATGCTTATCTTTAAGGAAATGCTGATGTGAGGGAAGTTACATCCTTATCTTTAAGGGCATTGTTCTTGTCTTTGGGACATAGTAAAGCAGATGTACAATGCATGCTCAATGGCCACGTCAGGCCCTTTTGGAAAAATAAGTTCAGGCTAAATTAGTTTTACACCAGATGGCTTCCTCATATACTCCAGTACATCCTTTGCTTGTCATTTATTTGTCAATACCAACTAACTTTCTATATTAGTTAGGAACCATATTTAATAATGAGAAAGAAAAACTATTCATCAAATAGCCTCCATCCTAGTATTTCAATGAAGTAAAACAAGAAATGTTCAAGAAACCGATTACTTTACGGTAAATAAGTAGAAAATACAAAATATGAAAGGTAGCTTGAGAAGTAATGGAAATGAAACTCAATAATAAAGGCGACATCCCATTAAAAAAAGAGAGAAAGAAATAAAAGATCACTCCTCTCTTTGAAAATATCTCCATTGCATTTTTTTTTAATTGTGAATCGGGGATTATGCTTACATAAATAAATCTTCCTCTAGATATCAAGGAGACAAAAAAAGAAAGCTTTCAAATGGAACAAAGAAATTTTTTTCTTCCTGTTAAGCCAATATCTTCATACAATCTTGACTTTTTAGATGAATAATAAATAACAAAGAAGTGTTTAGAAATGGCTAGTGACACTATTCTTTCTGAATCAAATAAGAATGAAAACATTAGCTATAGAGTAGAAGTGGTGTCTACAACGAAGGGATAAATTAAAGGCACCCAAGGCATTATTCAAAGGGGGAGAGAGAGGTGAGTTTGAGTGAGGGTTTCCTAACTATAAACAGAGGGGAAAAAGGAAATTACTTTGTTAAAGAAATGAGCTTCAAGAAATTGATTTTTACTAATGATAATAAATAGGAATGTTCTCAGGAAAGCAAGTTCAAAAGGTAAATGAGTCCAGGAAATCACAGTGCCACTTTCAGAAATAATTCCAGCTGTATTTCCTAAATGTTTATAGAGAAAAAGAAAAAGAACGAAAATAAGCCATTTAAACTCAGAGCTCCATCATAATGTGAAATTTAAATTTGCTAACACTGAAAATAGGAAAACAATCCAAACAAAGGTAATTTGAAGATGTATTATTCTAGAATATAAAATAGAGAAACGTCCTTTAAGACATATTTTGTGTTTGTAAAAAGATAAAATAAAACATCAATATTTTATTTGAAGGTAGATGGACTAGATTATACTAATTATAGCAATTAAGTTATATAATTCTTTTTATATTTTAATTACATTTTGTCTGTTTTTCCATTGGTAACAATAATACATGCAATATGGAAAAACAAACCTTTCCTTCACCCAGCCCCTGGCTTCTCAGTAACCTCCCGGAGACACAACCACTGTTGTCAGTCTTTGGGAGAGTTTACAAAAGTAGCCTTAAAAATATTTTAGGTATATGTATGCAGAAATGCATAAACATTTATACACATATATACCATATAGCCCACTATACACAATATTCTGTATATTAATTAATTACCAATATATCTTGAAATTTTTGTACAAATATGTATGTAGCTTTGTTACCAAAACCAAAGTGGGTTCCCTCCTGGCAAGTGAAACCAGTCTCTCACCAGAAGTAGTCTCACAAAGTAAGGTATATTTTCAGCAACTAGGAGACCTTGAGGAATCATTTCCAGAATCATGGTGTCCCTGAACAAAGGGAAACAGGGACATTTATTTCAGATGAAGAATGAATATTCAAAAAGGAGAGGCGTGTACTCGCTTGTGCAGGCTCAGTTGGAAAGCATGCTTCCACATACACTGCAGGTTACCATAATGAGGCCTAAGCTCCTCCTGGAGAGATCTTAGCATTGAAAATAAGGCAAAGGCCTTAGGCATAGCTCTTGTGGTGGGGCTTGGTCTGGTGCAGGGTAGTTGGTGATTGCATCTCCTAAACATAATAAAAGGAAAAAACCAATCTGAAACAACAGTTAAATGCTTCCAAACCCACCCTTGAGTTCCTTTGGACAACTAATTGGGGACAGTTTCTGGATTCTTTTTAACAGCTGCATATGTAGGCATATATGTGCACACCTGTGTTTAGCTGTACCATAGTTAGACGTTGTCAAATTTTATAGTAATACAAATCAAATAATACAACTGCTATGTCAGAACATAGGTGAAATCTTAATTTTGATAAATATTTCTAACTGTGCATTACAGTTGAACTCCAAAACATCAAAGTGTGACAATATCTATTATCCCAATCTAACCCACTCTAAGGGTGTGTTATAAAAATTTGATTGTGGCTAACTGTGAAAAATGGCATCTCATATTTTTAATATTTTTTTTATTATGAATGAGATCAAACATTTTATACATTTGAAAGCTATTTTATGCATTTGAAAAAGTATTGACTTTTTTTTTTTTGGCACCTGAGCTAACAACTGTTGCCAATCTTCTTTTTTTTCTGCTTTTTCTCCCCAAATCCCCCCAATACATAGTTGTATATTTTAGTTGTGGGTCCCTCTAGTTGTGGCATGTGGGAGGCCGCCTCAACGTGGCCTGATAAGCAGTGCCATGTCCACGCCCAGGATCGGAACCAGAGAAACCCTGGGCAGCCGAAGTTGAGTGCACAAACTTAACCACTCAGCCACAGGGCCAGCCCCTGTTTTGACTTTTAATTGAATCATCTGTTCATACCCTTTGTGCTTTTGTATTGTGTTAACGGATATGTCCTGTTGACTTTTCAAACGTATTTAACAATTAGAGAATTTAGCCCTTTTTATGTGATATGAATTGCAAATATATTCCCATTTTTCTACTTATCATTTTTATGTATTTTTTCTTCATGTACATATTTTAAATGTGTTTGGAGTAATCAGTTTTATTTTATGATATCTAGGTAATAAACATACTGTGTCAGACTTATTCACTCCAATATTATTATAAAACTTTTCCATATTTTTTGTTTTTATGATTTAATTTTTCAAGCTTAAAGTTTAGATTCATTCAGAAATTTGAGATGTATAAGGTCATAGAAGTAGACCGAACTTGGCTTTTTTATAATGACAATCCTGTTGTCCCAAAAACATTCACTGAATAATTTTTTCTACTGATACAATACTTAAATTCAAAAGCGTAGTTTTTTTCCCCTAGACTTTCTGTTCTATTTATTGACCAATAAAACACTTTCTAACATATTAAAATTTCATTATCTATTTTATATTGAACTTTGATAAGCCCACATAACTTTTCTTCTTTTTTTGAAGTTTATTTGTTCGCTTGACTTTTTTGTATACTATTTTTTTGTTTCTAAATCCAAAAAATTCTTTCTGTTATTTTATTCAACTATAGAAAATTTGTGTATAAACTTAGTAAATTCTTTAGGATGTTGAGTAGTCCTATCAAGAAACATGGCATGTTTTTCTATTTGTTTACATAATTTGTGTCCCTCCATGGCATTTTTTGTCTTTTTCATTTCATTTGGTTTTTGTAGTTGAGATGATTGTAGATTTACATGCAACTGTAAAAATGCATTTTTTTACCAGTTGATATTATAATATAATTTTTCTTCTTTAGCCTATTGATGTAGTAGATTACATTCATTGCTTTCTGAATATTAAACCCACCTTCCATACCTAGAATAATTCCCACTCAGTTGTAGACTATAACTCTTCAGTATATTGTTGGATTTTATTTGCCAATATTTTGTTGAGAGTTTCTGCATTTATACAAAAGACAGATATTGATGAGTAGTTCTTGTTTTTTGTAAAGAATTTATCTGCTTTTGGTATTCATTATTGAATCAAATTATTTAATAGATGTAGGTCTATTCATATCATTGATCACTCCTTGTGTGAGTTTTGGTAGTTTGTACTTTTCAATTAATTGTTCTCTTTCATCTAAGTTACGAAATTTGTAGGAATGGAACTTTCTGTATTATTCCATTATAGTAATCCTTTTAAGGTCATTGGGATCAGAGAGATGACTCTCTCATTTCTGATATTAGTCATTTGTGTCTCCCTTCCTTTTTTCTTGGTTAGACCTGCTGTGAGTTTTTCAATTTTATTAATCTTTTCAAAACACTAGATTTTTGGTTTTGTTGGTTTTCTCCACTGTTTTCTTGTTTGCAATTTCATGTATTACTTCTGTAATTTTTATTATGTCTTTCTTTCTTCCAGCTTGCTTTAAACTTAAAATTGTTCTTATTGTTTTAATTTTCTAAGATGGAAGCTTAGGTTATTGATTTTGGATTTTTCTTCTTTTCTCATACATGCATTCAGTGATATAAATTTCTTTCTAAGCATGGCTTTTGCTGCATCCCACAAATGTTTATGAGTTTTATTTGCATTTTCATTACATTCAAAATATTTTTTATTTCTCTTGAGAATTTTTTATGGTCATCATACTATATGAGAAGTGTGTTGTTTAATGTTCAAGTATTTTGGGATTTTTCAGCTGTCTTTGTGTTATTGATTTCTAGTTGAAATCTAATGTGTTCTGGGCAACATGCTTTGTATGATTTCTATTCTTTTAAATTCATTAAGCTATGTCTTATGGTACAGAATGTGGTCTATCATGGTGAATGCTCCGTTTGAACTTGAGAATAGTGTACACTTCACTGTTGTGAACTTTCTGTAAGCGTCACGTTCAGATGGCAGGAATTTTCCGTAGGAGTGAGCTCCTTATTCTAGGCTTCCGTCTAGTCAAGCAAGACCAGCAATCGTATGGCTGCTCACCTTGTGGTCTCTGTCATCACCCCGTCTCCTTACCTCACTGAGAGAATGATTCCTTCAGAATTCCTTGTCCGTGTAAATCCTCAGTAGTCATCTCATTTACTTACCTTTACGATCTTTGGAAATCAAATGGAATCATCCTAGACCATGTACTGATATATCTATTGTTTCAAATAAGATATGATAGGTTTTTCAGACAAGGCACATGCTCTGCTCTTTGGAATATGGCAGATCCTGTTGGTTCTTACAGGACCCTCTGACATCCACAATGATAAGTAGGTCAATATACTGTAGTTAGTCAGAGAGATATTTCAAAGAGTTTTGTCAGGCAGGGCCACTTGCTTACATGAGAATTGCTTGCCATTACTTTAATAAGAGTAATTTTATAAGAAGAATTCTAAGGTAAAAGTACTTTAAAAAATTCTATTTTTAATAACTAGGGTAACTATATGCTAAATATATAAAATAAAAGTTTGGTAAAATGTGTTGATAAACTGCAGGGGGCAGAATAAGTAATTAGAAAAAGAATTTATTCAAAATTAAGTAAATTTATTATAATATGCTAATTATAAAACCAACGTTTGAAATCACCCACTGTATGTTTTGTATGAAATGTTTATTATAATGAATGCAATTTAAAAGAAATAGAGACACTGATGAGGTAATGGAGCTTAAATCAGCTCAGTATTCTTTCTCTTAAGCAAATGTGCTCAACAATCATTCACAATATGCATATCAACCTCTTATAAACCAAACTGTGATAGAAAACTATAAATGTGCTAGAAATTCAAGCAGTTGGTTGAAAAAAAAAAAAAAGGATCTCTTTAACATTTATATAATCTTTGGGTGCAGAAGTGTATATTGTTTTAAACGAATGTTATTTACTTAATAATCTATAAGAAGTCATCTGACTCCTCCATAGATTTTATTTTATGCCGAAGCCTGAGTCTTTCCAGTGAAATATTAAACCTTTAGGTTATAAAACTTACAAATGAGCCATTGCTGTCTATTAGGTGAGTACAGGTACTATGCATGGGCCATCTCTTGGTTAAAATGGCTTATAATATTTCAAAGATAAAAATATCAAGCCTGTTTTTCAATGATTTACTATAAAAGATGCCATAAAAATGAAATGCATATGTTTTTCAAGAAAAATAAAAAAACACTTGTGAGATATTTGGAAAAATTTAATTTCTAAACATTTTTTAAAGTATTATATTTCAAAAGTATTCTGCAGCTATAAATTTTTAGAGAAATATATTTTTATAGATTATTCAAATGCTATTCTAATTTATTCCCAGTCATGTGGGAACAAAACTGGAGGAATTATCCTAAATTATACCTAATGCTGCAAGAACAGGACCAGAGATGCAGATGGAAAACTAGCAACGTTGTGAAGAGGAGAAAGCACAGAAATGAGAGCTCAGAGATCTGTTTCGTAATCTGAGCTCTGAGACTAACTAGCTTTCTTATCCTGACAAGCCATCTTACTTAGTGTGTCTTCAAACTTATCTCTAAAACAAGGAACTTAGAGTGTAATTTCTAAGACAGTCTCTGGGTTAAATTAAGTTCTCAATTATAAGTGCCTTATTTTTAAAAAATTGAATTTCAAATTCAAATGCAGTTTTTAATAAAACAAAATAAATATCTGGGTGCTTAAAATATCTAAGTCTACCAGCAGAGTTTCAAACTAGGAAAGACCTCTAAATAAATAGTGAAGAGAAGACATCAAAACAAGTATAAATTTCTAGGCAATTAAGAAAGTTTAAGTTTGTTCACCAAAATTGAGGTTAACATTGAGTTTGAAAAGTGGAACAGTTACATAATTTCTAATTGCTTTTGTTAAACGAATGTGGTATTCTGAATTCGATCCTGGAACAAAAAAAAGACCTAGGTAAAAACTAAGAAAATGTTAATGTAAGTATGAATTTTAGTTAATAATAGTGCATCTATATTGTTTCACTAATTATGATAAATATACCTTATGTAAGATAATAATAGAGGAAATGGCATGGAACATATGGAAACTACTATCTTCACAACTTTTCTGTAAACCTAAATATATTCTAAAATTAATATTTTCTGGATTAAAATTTTTCATGTTAGCCTAGGTAATTTATCAGTTTTATTGAAATTTGCAAAGAACTAGCTTTTGGTTTGTTAATTTTTTCTATTTTCTTGTTTTAAATTTCATTAATTTCTATTCTAATTTTTATTGTTTCTTTTCTTCTGTCTGCTGAATCTTAAATTATTCTTATTTCTCTGGTTTCCTAAAGAGAAAGCTTAGATTATTGATTTTAGACCATCCTTCTTTTTCAGTATATTCATTTCATGCTGTAAATTTTAACCGTAGGCTCTTGCCGCATCCTACAGATTTTTACACATTGTATTGTTACATTCACTTACTTCAAAATATTTTAAATTCTATTGTGACTTTTTCTCTGACATATATTATTAGTAGTATTTTAGTTAATTCCCAATTATTTGGAGATTCCCAATTATTTCCAGTTATCTCTCTGTTTTTGTGCTTTAGTTTAATTCCATTTTGTTCTGAGAACATAATTTGTGTAATTCCTATTTTTGAATTTAAAAGTATGTTAAAGTATGTTTTATGGCCACAAAAGTGGTAAATCTTGGTGAACATTCCATGTGAACTTGAGAATAATGTGAATATTGTATATTCTGCTGTTGTTGGGTAGAACACACTATAAATGTCACTTTTTTTTCAGTTTTTATTTTAGATAGAAACATTCATTTATTGCTTTGTTTCAAATTCTGTGTAGATTACATCATGTTCACCACCCAAAAACAAATTATAGTCCATCCCCTCACATGTGAACCTAATCACCCCTTTTGCCCTCCCCACCTCTTCCCCTATGGTAACCACTAATCCAATCTCCATTGCTATGTGTTTGTTTGTCATTGTTTTTATCTTCTGTTTATGATTGAGGTCATACGATATTTGACTTTCTCCCTCTGACCAATTTCACTCAGCACGATTCACCTCACTCCCATCAGAATGGCTATAATTAACAAGACAGGAAGCAACAAGTGTTGGAGAGGATGTGGAGAGAAGGGAACCCTTGTTCACTGCTGGTGGGAGTGCAGATTGGTGCAGCCACTATGGAAAGCAGTATGGAGTATGCTCAGAAAATTAAGAATAGATCTACCATATGATCCAGCTATCCCACTGCTGGGTATTTATCCAAAGACCTTGAAAATGCAAAGGCATAAAGATACATGCACCCCTATGTTCATTGCAGCATTATTCACAACAGCCAAGACTTGGAAGCAGCCTAGATGCCCATGAAGGGGCGAACGGATAAAGAAGATGTGATATTTATACACAGTGGAATACTACTCAGCCGTAAGAAATGATGAAATCCTAGGGCCAGCCCAGTGGCACAGCAGTTGTGTGCGCACATTCCACTTCGGCAGCCCAGGGTTCGCTGGTTCAGATCCAGGGTGCGGACATGGCACTGCTTGGCAAGCCATGCTGTGGTAGGCATCCCACATATATATTAGAGGAAGATGGGCACGATTTAGCTCAGGGGCAGTCTGCCTCAGCAGAAAGAGGAGGATTGGCAGCAGTTAGCTCAGGGCTAATCTTCCTCAAAAAAAAAAAAAAAAAGAAAAGAAAAGAAAAAAAGAGGTATTAAAAAAAAGGAAAGAAATGATGAAATCCGGCCATATGTGACAACATGGATGGTCCTTGAGGGTATTATAAATGTCACTTTGAACAAGTATATTTATATTGCTGTTCAGGTCAACTATGTCCTACTGATTTTCTTTCTGTTTGACCTGTCAGTTACTGAATGAAAAATGCTGAAGCCTCCAAGTAAAATAATAGATTTGTCTATTTTCCTTTTAGTTTTACCAGTTTTTTCCTCATGTGTTTTGATGCTCTACTGTTGGAGTCATATATATTTTGGATTTTTAATTTCTTGGAGGCTTGAAACATTTATCATTATTTTTTATTCGTATTTTTCTGAGGAAGATTAGCCCTGAGCAAACATCTGCTGCCAGTCCTCCTCTTTTTGCTGAGGCAGACTGGCCCTGAGCTAAATCGTGCCCATCTTCCTCTATTTTATATATGAAACACCTGCCACAGCATGGCTTGACAAGTGGTGTGTAGGTCTGCACCTGGGATCCAAACCAGCAAACCGCAGCCAGCTGAAGTGGAATGTGCAAACTTAACCACTGTGCCACCAGGCTGGCCCGATTTAGCATTATTTAAGACATCTCTTTATCCTCAATAGTATTCCTTCTTCATAAGTCTGCTTTGGAGTTAATATAGCTAATTCCTATTTACTTTGATTAGTGTTAGCATAATATATTTTTCTCCATCCCTTTGCTGTCCTTATATGTGTTCCCTTGTATTTAAAATGAGTTACTTTTAGACAACATAAAGTTGGATATTGGTGTTTTTTACAATCAATTCTGACAATCTCTGTCTTTTAATTGGTGTATTTATACCATTTATATTTAAAGTAATTATTGATATAGTTGGATAAATGTATACCATATCCGTAACTGTTTTCAATATGTTGCATTTGCTCTTTGTTTCATTTTCTACTGTTTGTCTGATTTTTCTGTTTTGTTATTGGTGAGCATCTTATAAGATTGTCTCTTAAGAGAGACACAGTCAACTGCACTGTTTTTTAAAAAATTTCAGTGGTTGCTCCAGAGTTTTCAATACACATTTTTAACTATTCTAAGTCCACCTTCAAATAACATTACACCACTTTACAGGTAGTATAGATACTTAAAACAGAAAATTCCCAATTCTTTCTTCTCATTCCTGTAACATCACAGTTATTCATTGCACTTATCTATATGATATGATCCCTAAAACATTGTTATTATTATTAAAGTAAGCAGGTACCTTTAAGATGAATTAATAATAAAAAATAAAATATTTTATTTTACCTTCATTTACTACTTTGTTTTCTTTCTCTTTATATTGATCCAAGTTTCTGACCTATATCCTTCTCTTTCTGCCTTTAGAACATCTTCTAAGATTTTTAGGGCAAGTCTGGTTAGGAAAGAATTCCCTCAGTTTTTGTTTGTATGAGAAAAATCTTTTTTCCTCCTTTACTTTGGAAGGATAGTTTCGATAGATATTGACATTTATCAAAAGTTTAAACATACCTATAACTAAATATACTTAAATATTTCATTCCGTTCTATTTTTCCTTCCATGGTTTCTGGTGAGAAGTACACTGTAATCTTACAGTTGTTCATCAATACATAAGTTGATTTTTTCCTTTGGCTTGTTTTAAGATTTCTCTTTGTTTTTGTCTGCAGTTTGAATATATGCTTAGCTGTAGTGAATGTTTTTTGGTTTTGTGTTTTGTTTGTTATTGCTTGTTTGTGTTGTTATTAGTATTTATTCTGTTTAGTGTAGTCTCAGCTTCCTGGTTCTGTGGTTTTGGTGTCTGTCATCAATTTTGGAAACTTCTCAACCATTATGACTTCAAACTTTTCTTCTAATCCTTTCTATTTTCTCCTCTGGTGTTCATTATACATATTTTACACTTTTGGAATTGTCTCAAAGTTCTTGGATTTTCTGTTCTACTTTTCTCATTCTTTTTTCTCTTTGTCTTTCACTTTGGTGTGTTAGTAAGCTGTGAGGAGGGGGGGCATTCTCTAATCTTTCAGTTAAACCTCACTATTTCAGTGGCCTCTTTTTCAGAGCTGTGACCTTCACATGTGTTTCTCCAGTGGTATAGCTTTTTTCTCCCTCTGCCACCTATTTCCTTCTCTAGCTACAGTGTTCCAGAGCCCTGTTGACTCCGTTTTTCTCCCCTCTTTAGTTAAAACAGGAAGGCGGTATGGGGCTGAGATTAGGCTCCGAACTGTGCTCTGCTAAGGTCTCTTACCCTGGAGAGTATGCCTGTAATATGGTGAAGGCTCTGGACATATTGCATGCTGATTACTCTTCCCTTCTCCCTGCCACAGCCATGAGGGCATCTTTCTTGGGTCCTCACTGTGAGAAACTAGTGGAATTCCTGGAGGGAAATTCCACAAAAGTATTAGAGTCTCCCAAGACTGTGGTCCCGAGGACCTTCTCACACGCACACTAGTCCACATTCACAATCCATGAACATTCCCCCGTAAGTGTTCCTACCAGTTTATGGCTCCAGTGCCACCTACTCAGGTAAGCAGCTCTCAGTGCTAGAGCTCTCTGGATTCACCAGTTTCTACAGATTTGGGGCTCTGCAACCTCAGTTTTCTGTGTCCTAGAAATCATTGACTTTCAGTTTTTCTAGCTTTGTCTTGTTGTAAGGATGATGTGATGATTTCCAAGCTCTTTACATGTAAGAAATGAAACTCAAAGGGCGGGCCCTGTGGCTGAGTGGTTAAGTTTCTGTGCTCTGCTTCGGTGGCCTGGAGTTTGCTGTTTCAGATCCTGGGCTTGGACCTGCACACTAATTGTCAAGCCATGCTGTAGTGGCATCCCACATAGAATAACTAGAATGACCTACAACTAGGATATACAACTATGTACTGGGACTTTGGGGAGAAGACGAAAAAAAAGAAATGAAACTCAAAGTGTAATTAAGTGCTTTTAAGCATAAAATTTTTAACTAGTGGTTCCCAAATATCTTGTCTCTCTCTCTCTCTCTCTTTTTAAATCAGAATGGCTGTTTAAGTACCATTTAGGAAGCTTCTTAGAAAAACAGATCTCTAGAGATTTTCTTTCAGAAATGTTGTGATCTAGACACCAGTATTGTTAAAAGCTACCCTGGGTGATTCTTTTGTACAACCTGGTTTTAGAAACTAATGTTCTAGAAAATAAAGGTTATTTTTGGCTAGACCTATCAATTTGTTATCCTCTATTTTTCACCTCTTTTAATGTCTAACATACAGCTTAACTTATTTCAAAGTGGTTAGTACTATGATCTTAAATATCTATTTTCCATATTCCTTCAAGAATTTGGTCCCACAGAATACTTTAATCAAATTTTGGTTATCATCAATCCGTCTTAAGCCAAAGATAGCATATTGGATCACATTTGACTCGAATCAAGGTATCTATTAAAATTGTAGAAAGACCTTCAAAGATGATATATGGAAGTACTAATCAGTTCCCTTAAAATGATAGAAGCAGTCCATTCAAATCATTGGCAGGAAGGGAATACCCAAAGACACATTTAAAATTCTATAACAGAAAATGGCTAAAATTAATTAGGAAGATAGACTCAGGGGGTTGGAAAATTTGATATGTAAAGTTAAGTTGGGGACCAACCTTAAGATTCTATTAATATCAAAATTACTT
This sequence comes from Equus asinus, assembly GCF_041296235.1. NCBI lineage: Eukaryota > Metazoa > Chordata > Mammalia > Perissodactyla > Equidae > Equus > Equus asinus. Next base: position 176,254,384 of record NC_091790.1, read on the forward strand.
CAGATCCCAGAACACACTTAACTATCTCTATATAATGCAAAGCCAAACACCCATAAATAGACTCTTGGAGTATTTGATGAAATGAACTTCTTATCTCGACAGAGTCTCATAATTTTGATATAAATTTTGTTTATTATTATAAGCAGTATGTGTATGTGGGTGTAATTATGTGTTGATATATGTATTTTTCCTTCAAATTAAAAAGATAGAAGATTTTGGGGGACAAAGAGAAAGAAAGAAATGAGAGAGAACTAGAAAGCTATGTATGTGAAAAGTCTAGATTTTTATTTTTCTCCCAGGTAAAGCTTAGTGGAAGAGATAAACCTGGAGGGTGCTGTTACTGCTTTGAGCTCTGAGGTTCTTAGTCCTGCAGAGAATGGTATCATCCCCAAGCTTTGACATGGATAAGGGAAATTTTTTAAGCAAGCTTCTGTACTATTAAAGTATTAATATTCTGAGTTTCATAAGTTTGAACAACAGATGGCACTGGGCCAAAATCTATGAAAAATCTTAGCAACCCTGGAGAATCCATGATAATAATAATTTCTTAGATCCAAATATGTTAAAGACATAATGGTGGTAGCCTTGACTAAACATTTAGAGACTCTTGCCCTATACAGAGTTCCTAAAACAAAAGCAGAGTGAACTGCTGTTGACACATTGAGCCCCCTCCTAGCCAGTATTCCTCAAATTAAACAGGGTACAACACAAAGTGTCAAAAAGAGCAAGATAACACAGTAATTTCTCTTTTTCCCACTTTTCCAAATTTCAGTAAAAATTTTTAAGTTTCTCAAACGCTTGACAAACTTGAATTCATTCCTCATCAATCTTTGATTTCTGTGCTCCTCCCCCACCAACATACACACAAATAAATGCATTTTGCCATTGGGGGAGGGAGGGGAGAGGAAACAAATTGTAGTGAAGCATACACAAAACTTAGGGTTGTAAACTAACGTAACTACATTGAGAAGATGCTTCACTGGTCCCACAGGGTGAGTACAAGCTCATTTAAAGTCAGCTTAGCTAGCAAGTTGTCTTCATGGTATATAATAAGATTTCCAGTACCCTGGATAAGAATAAGTAGCTAAAACTTAAATCGTAGCACATGACACTTCAAAAGGTTTTTTATCTCACCTAATTTAAGATTCATAACTAAAGCCAGGCTATGATTTTATTCTGACATTTCATCTGCTTAGCATAAGGAAGAGTCATCATGACCTCAGAATCTGAGCCAGCCACAGACTTTCAGCAATCTAATTTTATACTCAGTGGGCTGGAATACTTTTCATCATTCTGGAAGTGTTCTGGTTCATCTAGGAAACACTGGTTCTTATATTTTATCTTAAATGGATAATGGAGTAGTAGTGATCATGCAGATTAAGATTAAGTTCATTTAATGGTTTTAAAATGTAGATTTAAAGAATCTTGTTAATGGGAATAACCCTCTTTATGTATTTTTCCAGATGCTTAGTAACAACTGTTCTCTGGTGAAATTTATCCTGAGATATTTGCTTCTTGAAGATTTCCTGATTAAGTGAATCAGAAGTACTTAGAATGCAATTTGTACTGCTCTCAGTTCCAGATTGATCTGTAACACAGATTGAATTAGAGTTAACTGCTAAACATTTTCATTTACATGCTTTCTTTTTCAAATTCTTGTGTACTTAATATTTTTCGCATCCATAGCTTTGTTTTAATCTGATGCAATTCTGTTCAGCATATATAAAACTGGTGACATAAGAATGATCCATAACTTTTTAAAAGAATAGTGTATCAAGATTCTGGCCCTTCTGCAAAAGATGAATAATACATTTTTGAATGGAGTCATTAATCCTACTACACTCTAGATACAAATTGGGGCCGATTCATGATTAACTAAAGCATCAGCATACTTTGAACGAAGACTTTGGGTAGGAGATGAAAATAATAAAGATTTTAGTCTGTGAATTGGGTGCATGCAGGTAAGATTTTTAAGGAAAAGCGAACTAGGAGAAATGCTTGATTAGGTGAAAATGCTTCTAACAATGACATAGATCCTAGAGTCCTTTTTAAAATATTCTTTAAACTCCACACCACAAATCTCCAAAGAGTGGAATACTACCGCTGAAGCAGAAATTCAAGGAAGGGAACCAATTATTTGCTCCTTTCCCCCTCCCATTAGCCCCAGAAATATCTCCAAATAACTAAAAGATTCTGGGTAGCAGAATTGAAAAATTAGTATTCAGTTTTTTCAAATTCCTATAAGTTTATCTGCAAGTTTTTTTAAATTCTTTTTTTAATATCATGCCTCTCAGCCACACTTTTAGAAGTGTCTTTTAAATATGATGAGGTCAAAGAAAGTTATGACATTTATTAATAATGTTTAAAAGGTCAAAACCATAGAGCATGTGAAGCATGAAATAAAATAGCATTCTACGGATAGACGTATTAGAGTTAAGAGCATAGTTGGATTGAAGCATGTTATCACTGAGTCCACACGTATAAAAAGACATAGAACCTCACAGACATGACTGAGCAAGATTAATACTTCTCCAAATGTGATTTACAGGAAACTGGTTGTCCCCAAGGACATTGCAGGTTGTCTGCCGGCCCAGGTCCCTCTGGTGAATCAATGTTTACATTATTTAATTTATTTATATCCTGCCTAATTCCTAAAGTGATTTGGACTCAAAATACATACAAGAGGAATAATTGAGCAAATGAGTAAACTAGCTAAGGTCCCAAAGTAGGCAAAATATGATACATCTATGGAGATGTTATTACTTAAAATAATACATGAGGTCCTAAATCATTGTCAGAATTGACATAAAAATTAGGATGAGTTCACAAATGCCTAGCATAAGAAGGAAAAATAATGTTAATGATAGTGCCCATGACATAATATCCACCTTCTCAGTGCTTACAGTCCAGTCTATGACACAAATACATAAATATTTAATTTTAATCTTCTGCCTAAATATTATGAGAAATTGATCATAACTAATAGTAGTAGAATAAACAGTACAAGTGATACAAGATAGGAAGCAACGACACACATTAAAATGCCCTAGTAGTAATTCAGGCAATTAAGGTAGTTGTAGTTGGAAATAGAGAGATATTAGAGAGGTAGAATTTACAAAATGCAGTGATCGCTTCCATATGGAACATGAAGGAAGGATAGCATAACATCTTTGATTGATCACACCCCAAGATTAAGGTACAGGAGGAGGAATGTGTTTTGAGGAAGGAGAGATGAGTTATATTTTGGACAAATAGGGTTTGAGGCTGCTTAGAAGAAATATAACAATTTCTGGAACAAAGGACAGAGTGAATTTTTCCCCCTGGGTTTTCTTCAAGCAAAGACAATATAACACATTAAGTAAATTCCTCTACGCCGTCTTTATAATAAATAACGTACTAAATTTCTTAGGTCATTTCTTATATATTCCTCTATATAGTGCAAAAATACTTAAATATAGTTAAGTGAAAGTATGTTTGAAGGTTTCTGAAAGTATATCCTTCAGGTAGACACCTTAGAGGGTAGGGCTGTGGATAATTTTCTTCTCAGATTCTTTGAGTTATTATAATGAAAACGTCTTCCCTTTGGGGATTACGGGGAAAGTTATTTCTGCCTCTCTTTTCTAACTACTTGTAGCTACTTCTTCTCTGGGAGAGTGATTTATCTGATTGGTAGAATAACAAGAACCTCCTTCCTCTGTTACTAAAAGTGGAGGTGTTAAAGAGCACTGTTTCTATGTAGTTTTCCCTTTTCACTTTTAGGCTAGCTTATGGCCATAGATCATTCGTCACTGAATCTAGGTTGCACAAAACAGCACATCTGGGTCCAAATCTGGGGTCTATCTTTTTTGTTTGTTTCAGGGTTTTTTGAGGAAGATTCGCACTGAGCTAACATCTGCCGCCAATCTCCTCTTTTTGCTGAGCAAGACTGGCCCTGAGCTAACATCCATACCTGTCTTCCTCTACTTTATGTGGGGGATGCCTGCCACAGCATGGCGCTGGAGCCATGCACATGTTCAGGGATACTAACACTACAGGAAAATTCCAGCCGAGGGTTCCTACTCTTCCTAAATCCTCGTTATTTGGCTTCTGTCTGTGTGTGTATTTGTGTGTGGTTTGATGCATATTAGTCATTACAGTAAATTCCCCATTACTTTGGATAAAATGTGTTATCTCTACTTTTCAAAATAATGTTAAAACACAATAGATGCCTCTCGTGGGTATCACTTCATATGGTATCTAATCCAAAAACCATTGACTTTACTCATTTCCTACTTACCTACAGTGTGTGATATCATATTAACAAGAAATAATATTTTTAAATTATTCAATTATACTTCTTGTGTTACTATTATTGAATAAAAAATGCATGGTTGTAGTATACTATTTTTACTTAATTTTTAGAACTCAGTTCTCAAGTTTTGAAGAGAACTTCTGTCACCCGAATAACCACCAGGTTATTTGCCTTTGTGTATGGTCTTGGTGTTTTTCACCATTTTGCTGTAACTTTCACCTGTTCAAATTGTGGACTATTGTTTCTTTAATTCATCCCATCTGTGGGCATTATTAATAGTATCACATCTGCTGAGGATTTTCACTTTTTGAAAAAGTGTGGGGGCTGGCCCCGTGGCCGAGTGGTTAAGTTCTCATGCTCCGCTGCAGGAGGCCCAGTGTTTCGTCAGTTCGAATCCTGGGTGCAGACATGGCACTGCTCATCAAGTCACGCTGAGGCAGCATTCCACATGCCACAACTAGAAGGACCCACAACTAAGAATATACAACTATGTACTGGGAGGCTTTGGGGAGAAAAAGGAAAGAAAATAAAATCTTAAAAAAAAATTGAAAAAAAAGAAAAAGTGTGGCACACTGGTGAACTTTTTAAAAAATGTCTTTATTAATTCTAGAAGTTTCTAGAAATGTTTTAAGATTAGTCTTGGTTTTCCTCCTTTAACAGGAATTGGATCAGTCAGGACCCATCTAGAAATTGGAAACCATTCTAGTCCTCTCAAATTAAAAAGTGATTACACAGTTGTTGGAAGACCTGGAGAACAAAAAGAGGACTCAAGAAACTGAAGAATTAGTAATTACAGGAAGCAGCTACCGCTTCTAAGTCTAGGGAAAAAAAGGAAGAGATGTGGTTATAAGAACCTAATAGCTGAGACGAAGGGGCCTAACAGAGGTGGTGCTCAGACCTCTGTAGAGGGGGCATTTCTCAATGCTTCTATTAGCTGTGGGGGACACAGTCAGGGTGGCTCTGAAAATGACAAAAAATAGGAATTTGGAGAGTAAAGCTCACTGCTCTTCCAGAGCAGCACTGATGGGGACAGCAGAAACAGGAAGTAAATACCTGCTCCACTACTCCCACTTGCCAAAGCTTTCTTTAGTGCCTGCTGTCTGACCTAACTTGAAGCCAGCTCACAATGAAATGAATACCAACGATAGAATCAGAACAGAGAATAGAGGGTTTAATCTACTGCCGAGAAACAATAGATAGATAATCTTTGCTGAAAAATCAACCTTTTTTGTGTACTTACTTTATATGCTAGTTATGTGCTTTACTTATTATGTGATTACCATTACAGTGATTAATTTTCCTTTGCGTGTGTGTATATATGTTTTCCTTTTAACATAGTTAAAATCATTGTGACAATGGAAAATATATAAATTATAAATAAGATTATGATCTTGCTCTGAGAATTACCACTCTGCATGTAAGGAGACTCTCAAACACAGGATATTTGAACTTGTGGCTTCTTGAAATGTTTCATCCTTTCTTCTTTTCCAATATACTCAATTAAAGCTGTAAATGTCTCTTATGTGCTCTGCTTTAGCTGCATCTCACAAGTTTTGATGTCATATTGTTTTATATTCGGTTCAAAGTATTTTATAATTTTCATTCCAATTTCTTTTTTGACCCATGGGTTGTTTTGAAGTGTGTGCTTAATTTCCAAGCATTTGAGGATTTTAAATTATTCTGTTGTTGCTTTCCAGTTTAATTCCACTTTGATCAGAAAAATCCTCTGTGTTATTTCAATACTTTGAAATTTGTTTATACTTGCTTAAGCGTCTAGCATATAATTCATTTGGGGAAGTGTCCCACTTTTACTACAAATGATGTGCATTCTGTTCCTCCTGCGTGTAGTGTTCTAGAAATGTCAAATAGGACGAGTTGGTTAATTGTGTTGTTCAAACATTTATGTATTCTTTACAATTTTATGTCAGCCTTTCCTAAAAGTTACTAAGATTTGTGTTCAAATATCCAAATGTTATTATGAATTTGTCTATTTTTCATCTTATGTCTTTAAATCCTGGATTTTGCATTTTGAAGCAAGGTTATTAGGTACATATAAATTTAAAATTGTTATACCTCCAGTTTTATAAGGACTGTTTTATCCACATAAAATGTTTCTCCTTGCCTCTCATAATATTTCCTATTTAAAATTTCTTTATATTATCATAGTTACATCAAATTTCTTTTGGTTAGTATTTGCATATTTTCATGGTATACTATTTTTTAGTCTCTTTTCTTTCAATCTATTTGTGTTCTCATGTAAAGTGTGACTTTTGTAAAGAGAAAATGATTGAATCTTTTATGTTTTTTATCCTTCCTGACAATAGTGTCATTTAATAAGAAGGTTTATTCCTATTATGTTTGATTTAATCACTGACATAGGTAGATTTAAATCATCATCTTGCTATTTATTGATTGATTGTTCCATGTATTATTTCTTTTTTCTTTTTTTCTAGTCTCCCTTTGAATAATCAATCATCTTTTATTATTTTATTGTATCCCCTCTATTCACATGTTATTTACACCATTTTGTATTGTTCCTTTAGTGGTTACTTAGTAATGCAGAAATTAATATGCAACATTTGCTGCTTTTAATCTACCTTAAATAAGTACTTTTACCACATCTCAAATAACATGAGAAACTTAGAACAGGTCACTTCCAGTTACCCCATTCCTAAACTTCGTTGTGTTATCATAGGTTTTATTGCTTCATTTGCTTTGTAACTCACATATCACAGTGAATTTTTTTGCTTTTAAATATAAAAATACTTTTTAAATTTTCCTATGTATTTTTCATTGATGCTTCTCTTCATTCCTTTCTGTAACATGGAGCTTCCATCTGTAATCATCGTCCTTCTGCACAAGACGCACTTACACATAATTAAACAGTGTCTCAAAGGACTGAAATTTGCAAGAGGAATAGTAAGACCCCCTCAGAAGTTACCTGCAGCTCTTGCCTCTCCACATCCCTACCCACTCTCCACCGTCCAAAGGCATTAATAACTTGTAGCACCCTCTAAACAAATGAACTGCGCAGACAGGCACAGAAGTATATCTAACAGAAAATTTCTAATACCAAGAAGAAAGCACAATCAAGACTCAACAAACATGCAGAAAGCCAATAACATAAAAGGCTTATGGCAACAAACCAAAGTACAATTGTGTTAAATATCATGAAAAGTCAATTCCTTCATATGATAATCCTAAAGTTTCAATTTGGACCTTTAATGCTGATTCTATATTAGTACTTTCCTCTACTATTTTTCATTACTTTTTACATTATGTCTATTTCTATCTTCCGGAGTAGAGTCAGAGAATAAAACATTCATGCATTTACTTTGCCTTTCCAGGAGCTTAAAGTTTGATTTTTAATAAATAAGTGCTCAGAACTTTAATTCTGAAATAAAAGTGATCTGTGTGATTCTAAAACAAACACAATTTTACATCGCGTACAAACAAAATAATCAACAAGGTTGATAAACATAGTTGAAATTTTTAAATGATTGTTGAAATATTTTTAAAATACTAAAATGGTAGTTATGCTGGGTTTATTTTTTTTAAGAGCTAAATAGAATACTACTTTTCTAAAAGATCTAGCCATGGACTCTTTCCAGAATGCTGCACAAAGGAATTGACATTGAAAATTATGGGAAAAGAAGACAAGAGAAACAGGAAATGGAAGCAGATGTTCCAAATCCCTGTGATGGAGAATGAAGGAAAAAAGGGAATCAAAGAAAGGTTGTCTTTGAAGAAATAAAATAAAAGAATATTCCAAAACTGAGCAAAGATATGCATACACAGATTGAAAAGGCCGTGAAGTGCTGGGCAGAAAAAATAAAATAAATATGTGTAGCAAAATTGATAATATCAATGAACAAAAACCTGAACCATTTCAGAAAAAAGAATATTAGAGTTTTAATAAACCAGAATCAAACTGGCATTAGTCTTCTCATCAACAATAGAATCCAGGAAACACTGAATGATATTTTCAAAGGAGAAATAACAGATTCTATATTTAAGCAAGTATGAATTTGAAGTAAAAAAATATTCAGACATGAAAATTCTGAGAGTGTATCACCTATAAATTCTTAATGGAAGAATTCTTAGTGTATACACTTCTTTAATTTAAAAGACAGTATAGGTTGCAGGAAGAAAATATGGGAAATGAAATTAGTAAAGAAAATTGTTAAGTATAAATACATATAAGTGGGAAAAGTTAGTGGGTCTGGAAATAAATTGCCAGACAAAATCAAGAGGAGAAGTGAAGACTAATGGCATAGAAGTGACAAAGATTCTCTCCTTGACCAAATCTGACAAAAGATAGCTAAGAGAACCAAAAGAATGATTAGTCATTTGTTTTTCTCAGACATAGAAGATAGATGCTGATTAATTCTACACATACTTGGAAAACATAAATTTCAATATGTGTGTTAAATACTGAATGCTAAGAGACTTCTGATTCCTGATGACTATAATAGAAAAGACTCCTACTGCAATACGAATAACCTTGAATTGGCACAAACATACTTTCTAAAGCATTTCTGGCCTCAGGAAAAAAAGAGAAGTTACCAAAAAGAAGAAAATAAGCAAGTAAAAAATAAGTTAAAGCCAGATTGGTTTAATCAGTGCAAATAATTGTTTTACTTTGGGTCAAATGTCAAAGAGGGCTATGATCGAGAAATAAAGCCTTGAGTCCACGCCAAGGTGTGAGCATATTAGGGTGGAACTTTCAAAGGGGATACAGTTGTTCCAGATAGTATCCTTGTTTCCCGGCAAAAGCAAATGTGAACACAAATCTCATCTAAACCCAACTAAATCTATCCCCAAGTCAACTCTCCCTTAGATCCCCCAAAAAAATCTCACCAGCCACTCCAACACCATTTGACAAAAGAGAAAGTCTAAAGAAGTGGAAACCGGACTGGAAAGAGGTAGTGATTAAGTATCGCGTCTTCTACTGGAAACTTTGACAAAAAGCACTGATCAGGAGGAAAACATTGCTAGAGCTGTTGTTAGAGACAAGATATTTTCTGCAGAAGTCCAGCCAAGCTAGGGGCCCTAAAATGTAAGCTTCTCTAGCTCCAAGGTTCATCTGTCTCTTGTCTTGCCCTCAATCCTCCTTCCCACATATACCTTCCATCCATGTAGCTTTGAAGTAGCCCTTAGAGATGCAGCATTGCAGTAGCGCTGGAGGAGCCTGATGTTAACATCAGTTTGTCAGAATACGCAAGGAAATACCCCAGTTCAGATGGTGCTTGTTTAAATTTATTGTCCATGGCTTGTAACTGCTTTGACCTCTGAAACAGAATAGCAAGACCATGCCCGAAAGAAGACGGAAGAAACTTTAACTCATATACCTCAAACAGAGGCAGTAACCGGCTGAACCTAATAGCCTCCTTAGCTCTTTTTCACAGACTACACTGACAAAACTTGAGCAACTGTGTTATTTTTGGAAGTTTATCTGCTTTGAACAACCCAAGCTCTGATGACAACATAAAATAGTGGAATAATACTTAGATTAGAAAAAAAGAAACTTAGGTTCTAATGTCAATCTACATACTGACTTTCTAAGACAATTAAGTTAACCTGATTTTTCTGTGACTTTTCTTTTTAACAAAGAAAAAATGCAAAGCTGAATAAAGAAAACATCAGGAAACCAAATCTATAAAAAGGAAAAAAATCTATAATACAAACTCTCTCAGGAATTACTTTGACAAAAATTTCCAAAGCACCCACACATACACAAACATGGGTACACACATGTTGTTTGTTTAACAGTGATGAAAAAAGAGATTGCAGAGCAAAGGAAGCATGTTACAAACTGGAACAATACAATAGCTTATCTAATAAAATAAATTAGAAATAGCAAGGGAGGATAGTTATTACTGAAATCTATATTGTCACTTTAAACACTGAGGTAAAGGACAAAGAGATTAAAAAGATAAGAATGAGATAATAGGTACAAAGAGACTGAAGATCCAACAGAAGTTTCCTAAAATGGTGAATGCATCAATTGAAACTTGAAAAATGTATTCAGAGAAATGACATAGCAAAATTTCCCCAAAATGAAAAATTGCGTCAGCAGATTCAAATATGCCAATTATACCAAGTTGAATTAAAAGATAAAAATCAGCATTGAGTTATATGCTGGATGTTTAAAAGGTCAAGTATTTTAAACGGATGCTTCATTCATCTAGGTAGAAAAAGAAAGTCACCTGAAAAGGAAAAGTCAGGCTGGACTCAGACTTACTCACAATACCAGAAATAGTACTGCAAAATTTTAAAAGTACCGAGGAAATATTTTTACCAAGAAAATTTTATTCAGACCAATTTTCATTCAAGTGTAAAAATCAAAAGAAGATATTCTCAAATATGAGGAAACTCAAAGAAAACAGCATTTGTAAACCTTTTTTGGAAAAACTTCTTATTAAAAGTTAGCTAACCAAGAGATAGTCAAAATATACAATTCACAAATGGAGGAGACCTTTGGAGGCACTGTTGGTGTATATTGAAATCATATAAAAATAAAACTAAGATTTGGAGACAAGGAGAATTGTCAGTACAGAGCAGAAATGTGAGAGCGACAAACTCGGACCAGGTAAAAATATATTCTAAAAAGTCAGAAGTTGTAGGATGGAGAAATTGGAGTGAAAGTTATAGGGATAGTAACTTCGTCTTTCATATCAGAGAGTTAATTAATAATAATAAATTAATTATTATAAAAAAGAAATATAGAATAGAATAAAACATTATTAGAAAATAGAATTTAAAAAGAAAAAAAGTGACTTCAACATCTCTAATACCCATTAGAACAAAACTCTGAGGATGTCTGTGCTCAGTATCTGTGTTTCTCTCCTAGACCTGATACAGTCGGTCCTTCATTCCTGCTACCCACAGAGACTGCTCTTGTTAACACCACCAGTGAACTCCACATTGTCATACCCAATGGTCATTTCTCAGCCTGCATCTTATTTGCCTCATCTGCAGGGTTTGACACTTGGATTATGCCCTTCTCCTGGCAAGACTTACTTTCCTTGTATAGGACATCACAGAATGTCGCCTGATTTTTCTTTGACCTCATGGCATGCAACTTCTTTAACATTTCAGTTAATCTTTCTTATACTGGCAGCTATAAAGAACGTAGTGATCCTAGGTTTAGTCCTTGAACCTCTTCTCTGTCTGTACTGACTTCTTTGGGGATCACACGTAATTTCACCTGTACATGAAATGAATTGACAGCATCTATATATATTCTGTCATTTTTAAAAATTTTGTATCCAGCCTGAACCTCTCCCTGAATTCTGGAGTCAAATATTCAACTACTTCCTTCATATCTAAATTTAAATGTCTGATAGACATCTCAAACTTAACATGTCAAAATTGGAACTCCTGATACCACACGCCATCCCCCCTCTTTTCTCATCCTGCTGCTCCAGTCTTCCCATATTAGTAACTGGCAACATTATCTTTCCCATTGGCTCCTCCCTCTCATATCTTATCTGCAGTTACTCATCAAATCCTGTTTGCTCCACCTTCAAAACATACCCATGTCCATTTTAGCTTGAACAAGCCACTCTTATCTGTCAATACATCATTCCAATAGACTCCTTACTGGCTTCCCTGCTTTTATCTTTGTTCCTACAATCTACTCCAGCAGAGCATTGAGAAGGAGCCTATTAAAAATTAAATCAGAGCCTGCCCTGATGGCCTAGTGGTTAAAGTTCGATGCACTCTTCTTTGGCTGCCCAGGTTCAGTTCTCAGTGGTGGAACCATACCACCTGTCTGTCAGTAGCCATGCTGTGGCAGCAGCTCACATAGAAGAACTAGAAGGACATATAACCAGAATATCCAACTAGGTACTGGGACTTCGGGGAGGAAACAAAAGAGGAAGATTGTCAAAAGATGTTAGCTCAGGGCAAATCTTTCCTAGCAAAAAAAAAAAAAAAGAAAAATTAAATCAGATCTTTTCCTCTTGTGCTGAAAACCAAGTAATACATTCCTGCCTGTTTTATAGTAAAATAATAGAATAACAATAATAATAATGATAATAGCTTCCTTAGTTTTTACCAAGGTGAGTCTGACCTCTGTTACATCTTGACATTATAGGTAATAACTTTTGGTCATTTGGAATGAATTGTTTATTGAAGGGAATTCAAGGACCAATAAGCCACTATCAGAGAAAAATATACAGTGAGTAATGAGCAAGCCAAGAAAGTGTTGGTTTGCTGGTTGTTTCTCAGCATGCTGAAATTTTTAAAGAGAATGAACTATAAATTAGAAGTCTAAAACTCTTGGCTCAAAATCTAACTAGGAGATGAGGGATTTCTCTGATTCTGTAAAAGAATCGATTGTAGTCATAATATTTAATCTACAGTTTACCAAATTATAATAACAGCTGAATTCACAGTCTTGTTCAGACTCATATGTGAAAATACATAACAGAGGAATCAGAGTCTCCCTTGGAAACAGAAGAAACTTCTCCTATTTTATGAGGGTCTCCATACCTTCCTTGAAGCTCTTGCAATCATGTCTCTCAGGCACTTTGTTACAAAGGGAAGCACATTTATTGTATTACTCACTTCCAAACACCCTCCAGGCCTCTAGAGTCAGAGTCCAGTATTCCCCAAAAGACCAATATAAATTTAAGCCCCAAAAAGTACAAACTCAAATCTCAAGATATCTGTCATATTACATGATTACCACTTTTATTATGGTGAGAAACTTTCAACAATATATTACTGTTAACTAGAGTCATCGTGCTGTATGTAGGCTCCCCAGACATTATTCATCTTATAACTAGAAATTTATACCTTTCGACCAACATCTCCCCATTTCCCCATCCCCTAGCCCCTGTCAACCACCATTCTACCTTCTGTTTCTATGAATTGGACTTTTTTTAGATTCCACAAATAAGAGTGATCATACAATATTTGTCCTTTTTTTTTTTAAGATTGGCACCTGAGCTAAAAACTGTTGCCAATCTTCTTTTTCTTCTTATTCTTCTTCTCCCCAAAGCCATCCAGTACATAGTTGTATATTCTAGTTGTGAGTGCCTCTGGTTGTGCTATGTGGGACACCACCTCAGTATTGCCTGACCAGCACCATGTTTGTGCCCAGGATCCAAACTGGCAAAACCCTGGGCCCCTGAAGCGGAGCACGCAAACTTAAGCATTCTGCCAGGGGCCAGCCCGGTCTTTCTTTGTCTGACTTATTTCACTTAGCATAATGCCCTCAAGGTCCATCCATGTTGTCACAAATGGCAAGCTTTCCTTCCTTTTTAGGTCGAATAATATACCTATATGTGTGTGTGTATATACACACTACATTTTCTTTATCCATTTATCCATCAATGGGCATTTAGGTTGTTTCCATGTCTTGGCTATTGTGAATACTACAGTGAATATGGGGGTGCAGATATCTCATCAAGATAGTGGTTTCATCTTCTTCATATACATACCCAGAAGTGGGATTGCTAGATCATATAGTAGTTATATCTGTAATTTTTTGAAGAATCTCCATGTTGTTTTCCATAGTGACTGCACCAGTTTACATTCCCATCAAGAGTGTACAAGGTTCCTTTTTTCCACATCCTTGCCAGCACTTATCTCTTGATTTTTGATAACAGCTATTCTAACAGGTATGAGGTGATATCTCATTGTGGTTTTGATTTGCATTTTCCTGATGATTAGTGATATTGAACATCTTTTTATGTATTCATTGGCCATTTGAGTATCTTCTTTGGAAAAATGTTTATTCAATTCCACTCCCCATTTTTTAAAGATTTTATTTTTTCCTTTTTTCTCTCCAAAGCCCCCCAGTACATAGTTGTATATTCTTAGTTGTGGGTCCTTCTAGTTGTGGCATGTGGGACGCTGCCTCAGCGTGGTTTGATGAGCAGTGCCATGTCTGCGCCCAGGATTCGAACCAACGAAACACTGGGCCGCCTGCAGCGGAGCGTGCAATCTTAACCACTCGGCCACGGGGCCAGCCCCCCACTCCCCATTTTTTCATCAGATTGTTTGGTTTTTGCTATTCAGTTGTGTAAGTTCCTTACACATTTTGGATAATAACCCTTATCAGATACATGGTTTGCAAATATTTTCTCCCATTCTATAGGTTGCCTTTTCATTTTGTTGATTGTTTCTTTTGCTGTGTAGAAGCTTTATATTTGATGCGTTCCCACTTATTTATTCTTGCTTTTGATGTCATATCCAAAAATAAGCTTTTGCCAGGACCAATGTCAAGCAGCTTCTTCCCTATATTCAAATTTCTGTTTCTGGGTGGGAGCGAGCATTAGAAACTCCTATACCGCCATCTTGCTGATGTCATTCTCTTAGCAGTCTTTTTCATATAAATTGTCAAGCAGTTTCTAAAATGTATATGCAAATTCCAAGGATGTAGAATAGCCAAAACAATCTTGAGAAAGAAGAACAAATTTAGAGGATTTGTACTATCTGATCTCAGTATTTCCTATAAAATCAAGATAGTGTGGAAATAGTGTAGATATAGACAAATACATCAATGCCAAGAACAGAACGACTAGAAATAGACCCACATATACGTGGTCAATTGCTTTTTGACAAGACTCAAAGCACTTTGTTAGGGAAAGAAAAGTCTTTTCAAAGATGGTACCGAAATAGATAAATAATAGGAAATAAATAAAACCTCATACCGTAAACAATTAATTTGAGCAGTATCAGACCTAAATGTGAAAGATAAAACAATAATGTTTTAGAAGAAAACATAAAGATTATCTTTGCAATCTTGAGGTATGCAAAGATGTCTTAGAGAGGACACAAAAAAGCACTGACCATATAAGAAATTGATAAATATGACTTCATCGAACTTAAAAATTTCTGCTTATCAAAATAGACTATTAATAAAAGAAAGGAGCAAGCCACAGATTAAGAAGAAATAATCCTAATTCATATATCTGACAACCAACTTGTATACAGAATATATTTAAACACTCTTAAAACGTAAGAAAAAAATTTAAGCTTTGGGGCATTTTAACAAGTAAAGATTTTTGTGTTGACTTACAGCTAAGTAGACATTGAATTTGAGTAATTGTAGTAGATTGCATAAATAGTCTTCACTCTTACTTTACCCTTTGCAATGTGACTTTACAACTTCTCCCATTGAGAGGAGCTGGTACCGTGACTTCTGCTGGCCAATAGAATGCAGCATAATTATGATGTGTCATTTCCAAGCTCATACACCAAGAAATCTTGCATGTTTCTCTTATATAATCCGGCCTAGTTGCCATGCAAACAAGCCCAGACTAGTCTGTTATGAGTTGAGAGGCCACATGGAAAAGAGATGATTTTTCCGAGTTGAGGCCATCCTAGAGCTGCACAACTTCAGCCAACCAGCAGCTGACTCCAAATGCATGTGTGAGCTCAGCCAAGACGGAGAATAGCACCCATCAGAGCCCAGCACAAATTATCTACTCACAGAATCAAAAGCTAAGTAAATGATTGTTTTAAACCATCTGTTTTTTTTAGAAAACTATCTATTTACTTGTTAAAGGTCTATTCATATTTTCTGATTTGCTTCTTCAAATATTTGCTAGAATTCACCAGTGAAGCCAACTGGGCATGGACTTTTCTTTGTCAGATCAATTACTCTTTTATTGTGTTGGGGTTTATCTTCCCCCCGCTGTATTCCCAGCACTGAAAGCAGAGTTTAGCAATTAAAATGCTTTTGGATCACTTAGGGTCTCAGCAGGAAATGGATGACACACTCAATTTGGGATAATTTAAGGAATGGTTATTGAAGGGCAAACTTACTAGATATGATCAGGTAGAGTGGGATCATACAGGACATTTAATTCCCTAGGTCCAGGAGCACTGAGACTCTCACCACACTGACACCCAAAGGATCAAGGAGAAAGAGTGATTACTGGAATCTGGAAGGAGAGGAGCTGTGTCCTCCTTTCAAGGGATACCCTCAGCCCGGGGAAACCAAACAGAGAGGGCGCCTCAACTTTGCTTTCCTCCCTCCTTCTTCACTTGTGTCACATCTTTGAGGTTGAACTCAGTCAGAAGCTCATTCATACGATGAAATACATGATCCTCCTGGGGCAAAGATCAGGGCATAGAAGGGTATACAATGTGTCTGGGAAAACAAAAAGATGTTATAACTTGTACAGCACTCCGTAATATCTATATCTATATCTATATATAGATATATATTTGAATGAATTAGTGAATGGATGGATGTTGCTGTATAAATTGTTGCAGTCACTCTAAAGGCAATTTGGAAGCATTTGTTGGCATTTAAAATATTTGATTCCATATCTCAGAATCTAGAGAAATACTAGTATGAATACACCAAGAGGTGAGTTCTGGAAAGATAACTAAAGGATAACTTGGTCACTGTCTGGAATTAGTGTAAGCTTTAAGAAGAATCTTTACTTTTATCTATAATTTTAAAGAAATTGAAAGGATATTTTGTACATGTACTGCTTGGATAATTAAAAGATAATTTACATTTTAGAAAAACAAACACAGTATTTGTACTAGAGCCAAGATAAAATAATTCTTGCAATTAAGCATTTCATCCATGTGGCTCTTGGGTTCCTGGCAGCTAATGAAAAATGAACAATATAAAAGATTACATAATATTACTTGTCTAATGAAAGGAAACAGATCCGTTGTGATAAATATTTTATTTCTGCTAAGCTCCTCCCAATATTAAACACTACACTTCAATAAAATTTTTTTGTATAAACTATCATATAAATGACAGAAATAAAATTCAGAGTACTATCTTCTTAGAAGTTTCAAACAAATTGCAAAAGCATTCTTCTTCATAAAACATTTTCTTATACCAAGTAGTTAAAAATGATAGACATTACTATTTTAAGGCTCAGTGAAACAATTAACGTAATGCAAATACATTACATTCAAGTAGTATAATCTGAATAAAGGATAAAGATACCATATTTTCATTAATTTTATACAATATGATATATTATTTACATGAAAGTGTTTTCGTAATGAAGTTTACATAAACTTCGTCTTTTTAATTAAATATTCTCACTGAAGACAATGGTAGCCCAACAATAAATTGACACCAAGTTAAAGTAGATGATCTGCTGCTGTTTTTCAATTATTCATCTTTCATGTATGGGTAGAAAAAGTACTTAATAAAATAACATATGGGCCACAAAAACATGATTTACAACAAAAGTGAGATTTTATGATATTTCCCCACGTGCACCTCTTCTCAGCTTGATCAGTTCACATTTAAGTGCTTCTAATTAGAATGCATTTCTAATATTTCTAGAAGAGATAGTATTTTATACTCATTGTAAATATATTGGAACCTCGCTGTATCCAAGCTAGTTTTGGTGAAACATACAAAGGCAGTTATATTTTGATGGTTTTCAAGGGTTTTATTACTGAAAGCACAGACGGAATTGTACTGAGGCATGACTTTTTGTAAAGGGTTGTATTTAATCTGCTTACAGATACTAAAATCTTAAATTGTCTGAAAAACACAAATAGCAAAATATAAAAATGAGACTCTCCTTTTGAATAAAAAATATTAAGATTATGAATATTTAAGCCACTACTCCTGAATTGATTATATATTTTGATAATATCCTAGTTATAGTTTTTTTCTTTTCCATGTATACAAACATTTGCAAAATTATCAAAGCTTAATAAAATGTATTAAATATTTTTTAAATTGTCATGTATTACAGGCCACCCTCACCCCAGTAAAGGACTTTAGGAATTGGAAGTTGTATTCATGACTCTTGCCTCTCTATACCCCCCTTTGTGTTGCTCCAGATGGCAATGAATGTAGGTGTATCTTACCAGACTTTTGAGAAACAGAACTCAGTGAATAAAGTCAAGTTTACAGGAATTTTAAAAAGTAAAGATAATAATATTGGAGGAAGTTTTTCTACCAAATAAGCCATTATTTTAAAAGTCACATAGAGAAATAAACAGAAGTATAAATCAGTTAGATAACTCAGCTGTTGGAATTTCTAAAGATACAATGAAGGGACCAAAAATTCCTTGCTGAGTCTTGATAGTGCATTATCGGTAATGCAAAGACAAGAACATGGTCTGAAGGAAAGGTGTAAAATTCAACTGCATGGCATTAGAGAGCTAAACGTGGTCTACTTAACTGGTAAGAAGGGGGCCGCAGGCAGAGAATCTGCATCAATACAGTAGGTTGAAGGCTGACTAGCTTGACAGGGGCATTTTGGTCAGGACGTGGTCTTAAAAGAATCAAGGTAAGAAAGTGGATGGGGTAACAATTGGCCCAAGTCAGAGGCAACGTGAGGTTTAATCAGCAGGACATTACTCCAAGGAGACCTACAAGCAATGGCGAGTCATCCATCAGCAAATCACTTGCAGTTTCTCTAAAAATCCCTTTTCAGATCACAACATGTCTTTAGTCCAGACAAATAAAAAATGAATATTAACTGCATTATTGATGCTTGATTCACCTCTGGAGGATGAGGTCAGAGTCTTGGCAACGGGGAGTTTTAGCAGAGTCCTGACAACTTCAAGTCTTAGGCCAATGCTTACAGAACAAGGTTTGTCTGCATGGCAATTGTTCTCCCACTCTGAAGGTGAAAGATTTTCTTAAAGATTATTTTCCTCATAGAAAATGTGTTATTTGCGTTTTCTTAGTATATGAACTTACTCCAAATAACTTTGTAATGTTACATCATCTTCCCCAACTTGACATAGGAATCACTTCTTTATCTCTGGGTAGATTTGTTATAGTCTCTCTTCCTTTAGAAATACAAATATAGAGAGGGAGGAGATGACATGTGCTTTACTTGACATTGCTCAGTTTTAAATAAATCAGTTCATCTGACGTCTGAGATAGCTATTATCCAGATTTTACAAAGGACAGTGGATCACTGACTGGCCCGAAGTCAAAGGAAGGAAGGAATTTGAACCCAGTTCTATCTGACTCCAAAGTTCTTTCTTTTTCTACTAAATGGCAATTTTTACTAAAATAAAGCATCTATTTAGTACTCTAAGCTGTAAATAATGTTACTAATGAATAGTGTTCTGCAAAAGCCATGTCCACCCAGAACCTCAGAATGTGACCTTATTTGGAAATAGGGTTCTTGCAGATATAATTAGTTAAATGAGTCCATACTGAATTAGAATTGGCCCTAAATACAATGACTGATATCCTTATAAGGTCATGTGAAAGACACAGGGACACAGGCACACACACAGGGAAGAAGGCCATGTGAAAACAGGGCAGAAATTAGAGTGATGCAGCTACAAACCAAGGCATGCCTAGGATTGCCAGCAACCACCAGAAGCTTCCAGAAACTAAGAGAAAGCAAGGAAAGATTCTTCCCTAGAACTTTCAGAGGAAATAAGGCCCTGCTGACACTTTGATTGCAGACTTCTAACCACTAAGTTTGTGGTATTTTGTAAGCAGCCCTAGGAAACTAATACAAAGGTCAACTAACAAGGAAGGTATAGTTTGCTTGCCACAGGGCTACTAGAAATAAATGTTCTTTAATTAATAATTTAGAGGACACTTTAGAATCTTATATTTCCTCAAATCATAATTAAAATCATTAATTACCAATCACAATTTTCTTATTTATTTATTTATTTTTAAAGATTTTATTTTTTCCTTTTTCTCCCCAAAGCCCCCCGGTACATAGTTGTATATTCTTCGATGTGGGTCCTTCTAGTTGTGGCATGTGGGACGCCGCCTCAGCGTGGTCTGATGAGCAGTGTCATGTCCGCGCCCAGGATTCGAACCAACGAAACACTGGGCCGCCTGCAGCAGAGCGCGCGAACCTAACCACTCGGCCACGGGGCCAGCCCCTATTTTCTTATTTATTTTTATTTGCTTATTGTCATTGCTCAAATATTTGTTGGAGAAATGGTTGAACGAAGGGTTGGCAGAGTTCATCATCGAAACACTCAGAGTAGACGTATGGAAAAGCTGAAAGTCTTAATAAAATTTTTGGCAAAACATTTAAAGCAAAATATGGACCCATGTCACCAACTTTTCCTCTAACATATACAAAAAAACATAGAAATATAATAAAATGGCTAAGGAACCAAGCTCCATCATTTTTACTCAGAGCTATTGCCACTTAGAATACTTGCCAAAGTAGCAGATGAAATAAGAATGGAATACGTGATTTGAGAAGAACTTTCATATTGCTCCATCTCAGTAAAAGAGAGGTTATTACCAGAATTATACACACACAGCATAGGAGTCATGTCTCCAGCACCTCCAAAATCTCAATCACAATAAAAACTGGAAAAATAAAGCTATTCAACACAAGTTAATAAAGTTTCCACATATTAATATCTGAGCTTCAAACAATTGCAAAAAGACAGAATTCTTTGCATTTATGATATCATCCTTATCCAGGACCTACCTGGAAAAATGTGAACTCATTTGGAACTGGCTTCTTAGAAGAGAATGAACAAATTTCAACAATAAAGAAAAAGGAGCTCTAGACAGGAACAAGATAGAAGAGATCTCCAATGCCCTTAGTTCGGTAATTAATTCCACAGCCAACCTTTAGATATATCTATATGTTATGTACTTCTGTCTTTTATATTTCTGTTTAAGTCATCTCTTTAAATAGTGTGTCTTTCACAGCATATCTTTTCTGTGGTCGATAAAACTATTTCCTCACCAAGCCAGAGAAAATAAAACTCACAAACTCCAAAATAGGGAGAAGGGATCAACTAAATCTGCTCCTTATGCTTTTTATTTCCTTGGTTCTGTTCACTGTAAAAAAGAAAAATCCTCTTTTGCATTCATGTATTGAACATACACAGTAGCGCTCGGCTCTGCACCCCACAATTTATCCCTTTTAAGAAAACTTGAACAAAAGGACTGTGATATAATTGGATATGTGATCCAAGAGCCTAAATTGTTTTCTTAAGCCCACTTGTTTCCAAAGCTCCTCTGAATCTGAGAAGCTGAGTCCTAGGAGTTGCTGAGTGGGGTTGACATCATGTTTCACAGGTGTCCAGAGCGTTCTTGATGTTAACACCACAGGACAAAAGAGATCTATCCTTGTACGCAGTGCAGATCTCCACGGGGACAGCTCATTTCCTTCTGTTTCCTAACTTGCCATAAAACACATTTTTCCTCACTGTTAAAAAAAAAAAACAAGATTAAGTTGTCTGCGGATGAAAATTAATAAAAACTCTACTTATAAATTCATTGAACTTGATTAGATCCACTCAAGAGTCTCTGTGTTTTTGACAATTTAAATAAGAATTACTAAAGTAGGTAAATTTTTTTTCATGTGTTTTGACATATCATATTATACAAGTACTTCCACAATGGAAATAAAGCATTGTATATAGACATTTTCAGTAAAATATATCCTTGTGTAGAAAGCATATTAAACTAGAAACCCAAATCTTAATTTAATAGCAATGTATATAAATAGAACACTAACCCCAAGAAAGACAGGTTATACTCCTTGCACCACTGATGAAAATGTAACCCCAGGCAAGTTACTCAACCTCTCCGAGCCTCAAACTCCTATCTGGAAACTCTGCAGAAGACGTTACGCCCTACCAAACATTATGGACTAATAACTGTGTTATTGAATATGAAATAAATGCATCCTTAAAATAGATTATTGATGTTTCATTTTTAAACATTGTTCTTTTATTTTTCAAAAATAAAGTAAGCATATGTTTTTAAAAAAATGACTAATGTTTAAAGACAAACGTCAAAAATAATAATCTTCCCCACACTTCTCTATCCTGTAGTCTCCCTTTCCCTAGTCAGTAACTTTCAGTATTCTTGAGTATTTCTTCTGTCATTAATCTCCATATTTATAAATCATATGCTTGTACAATTGTTTCCATATTTATAAATTTCAGAGAATATTGGTTTCTATCCTGTTATGAGTTATTTAGCTCTTTTGAATCTTCTGCTCTATGCTGTATCCCAAACCCCTTACCCTACCCATCCTATCAAAACTGAAATTATTGAATGGCTGCATTACTGTTGACTATGCAATGTACTAGGATTAAGTTTCCATTCTTGTAAAACTTTTTCGTTGGAATTAGTAATTGCCCATTTGGTTTATCCATGTCTCTGAAGCTTTTTTTTTTTTTTTTTTTTGCTGAGGAAGATTTGCCCTGAGCCAACACCTGTTGCCCATCTTCTTCTTTTGTTTTTGTTTTATGCTTGAGGAAGATTAGCCCTGAGCTAACATCTGTACCAATCTTCCTCCACTTTATATATGGACACCACCACAGCATGGCTGGTGAGTGGAGTAGGTCTGCACCCAGGATCTGAATCCACAAACCTGGGCCATGGAAGCAGAGCCCAGGGAACTTTAACCACTTGGCTACTAGGCTGGGTCCTCTGTCGCTAATTTTTAATGTGCTCTAACAGATCTGTCAAAGCACAATAATTGTTCCAAATGCCCGGGCACATCAGGTTCCTTTTTTCTCCTTGGACACCACCCTTCCTTACTGGTCTTCTTCCTCTAGTTTTGACTGTACAGCTGTCAATATTGGGAATTCCTTCCATGCTTCATTTTGGGAATCTCTCGTTTCATGAATACCATGTCATTTTTTAGGTTTCTTCCTTAACATGTTCTCCAGTCTCTTCTAAAAAAGGAGCTTACAAGAGAACTACAGTTTTGTGATTCTTGGCATGTTTAAAAATGTTATATTGCATCCTGTCACTTGAGTGAATTTGGCCAAGTGTAGATAGGTCTCTCTCCACCCTCATTGGATGGTATCCTTCTCAGAGGCCATTGGGAACACTGGGCTGTTGAAAGCTCCAGTCTCGATTCAACTGACAAGCACACCCGAAGGCACAAACCCAATTATTTCCAGCATAATCTTGTCCTTACAGGAGTACAGACAGGTAGCAGACGAAGCAATGTGGAATCTGCTAACACTGAAAAACATAAGCTCACCAGCCTCCATGCCAGTGAGAGAAACAAGAGGTTTGCAGTACACAAAAGTTCCCGAATGCACAGGCTAGGACTTACCTACACAAATAATTATTTCTGTTCCAGCTTTTGACTTCATCTAACTTTCCATCCACTATATCTTTCAGGGTAGGGCCACAGATCTGCTTACTCACCCCCGCAAATCAGCTTGCTTACATATAATGTCATTATAATATACTGAGTGAGCTGGGGTTTTAGGCTATCTTTTAAATGCCTCAGCAGTCACATATTACGTATCTCTTTAAAATCTTTTCGGAGAAACAGAACATCCTTTCCTTAACATCTTATAGACAACAATTGGTATTAAACAGAATCCATCCGGTTTCTTTCCTACTCTCTACTTTGGGTTCTATTATTTTAATGTAAATCATTCTTCAGATTAGCACACTTCTAAAATACTTCTTTAGTATATTTTATTGTCAATTTTGATCCTCTTCAATTTACTCTCCAAGGTTGAAAACTAAATACCTTCTGGTATTTGAAGCCATTACCCCACCGCCTTCTAGGACCCAGTATTGCTAGTCTATTCTGATTCCCACTTTGGGTGTTTGCTCATTGTATCAGGGTGGACTTCACTAACAGTAGGCAATTAGCAAGCTGATCCTTTTCTGAGTATGTCCAGAAACCTCAAGGTAAAAGGATGAAATAAACCATTCAGAGGTAGAAATATCTTTGCAAGAGGACTGCAGCGTTTCAATTACTTCCCCTATTTTTGCAATCTCGAAGTTGAATATTTCATGAATGTACTAGGAAATAAAATTTATAAACCCAACACACAAATATAGAGATGCTTACCAAAAAAACCCAAATGTCTCTTTGGCAGCTAAAGGATTCTATGTTATACTCTAACTTAAATAGAGGGATGTGATTATGCAGCATAAAAAAATTTATTGTTTATCTTTAAAAAATAAAATGCCAATAACTCCAGCTAAATTGAAGCAAATATGATATCAGGGTATGCTTATTGGCTTGTTTTCCTGGCCTCTGTTTATTATTTATTTCCTTTTATCCTAAATCTAACTCAAAGTTATCCATGAGCCTAAGGTTATTTTAAACAATTGAAGAAAATGGAAAATTGTCAAATAGAAGCTAAATATAAATATATAATGAAGAGAAACTGCCAAAATTTAAATAAAGACATAGAAGAACATGTCCAAAATTTTATATATTGATCATCTGTACAATCTTAACTCATCAACTATCATCTTTTAACCTCATTTTTCAACAAATTTTCATTGAGTAATAGTGAGAGTCAGAGAAATTTCCAAGTTCCTGTCCTTTTTGATCCATTGATTTGTTCTATGACCTTCTATCTTGACACTATTGGACCTCAATTTCACAATCTATAGAACCATTCCTGTTAGATTTACTATTGGACCAACTACTCTAGTATTGAGATACTTTAGAAAAAAAAGAGAGAGAGATGAAACATCCATCCTACCTCCTTATACTACGCAGTTCACAATAATGCATTTCTATATTACATACATCACTCTATACTCTGAATTTTTTTCACAGATTATATTTTTAAGCATTTTTATATATTTTACATACGTTTAATAGATCATATTAGCAGTAATTAAAAATGATCTTCCATCTAAATTTAAATAATTTAAAGTATAATGTGAAAACTACAGAAAGTCATTGAATATATGATGGCAAAAATTGTATTTCTACAATGAATGTTTTTAATTTTTTTCTTTCTTGGGGAAAAAGTTATCTTCTAATGGCACTGAAGAAACAGATAATATCTATAATTCTTTCTATAAAATACAACCTCCATGGACCCCTTGTGTAGACTCAATGTGCTATTTTCCTCTTTGCAGATATGAGCATTTTCAGTTCTCTAATATATGTGTTTTAAAGTAGAGGAATTGAAAGTAAAGGTTAGTGATCATGAAGATTGGGCTTTTCCCCCTAAGACACACAGTCAGAGAAAACATCGTACATCAATTTGGTAGAAAATATATCCAACTGTATTTGTGTGCTATCATCTCAACGTCTTTAGTCTTCATGCCTTTAGATGGCCTTTGGAAACGTGGTACTGAAGATCCCTAGCATCTTCTCCAAACTTTCTTTCTTTGCACTTCTTAAATCTTAAGAATTGTTACATTAATAAAGCAATACCATGAGAGAATTTTAAAAATTCTTCATTCCTAATTCAAAACTATTAGTCATGAGATCAGTGTAATTGATTGTTTAAATATTAGTCATTTTATATCTTCATAATGAATAAGTTGCTTTCATTTTATTAAAAGTGAAACCACCATTACATTTATTTTAATTATCAATTTTTTTCCTTGAGTGTGAGTATATATAACTGAGTAGGTAGGATCGTTAAATTAAGAAGGCAAAAAGTAAGCACATATGCACCCAGTATAACGATCACTCTGCTCTAAGGGTACCTTTGAGAAAGGCTTTCTCACTAAGCACAGAAATAAGATTGAGACAGGCTGAACCAGCTTTCCTTACCCCATGGCTAAGCCTCTGGGTTCCTTGTCCCCTTCCCTCTTAAGGTGACTAACAGTATGTCACATTTCTTCTTAAAATACTTATAGGCCATTTATTAAAAACCAGGAAATGTCAGCAAGTAGTCTCAAAGTCAAAGATACTTTATTAATGTTAAATATCTCATGTGTAACATAGCAAGAATAAAGTGGATTTCATAAAACAGATATTGGCTGAGATATTAATCATATGCTAACTTTATAGTTAATATTAATGTATAATTAATAGAATATATTTGTGGCAGTGTATTTGTATTAATAAAAATACAATATAATTAGTACAGTTGAAACTATTGAAATGCAATCGAATCAAACAATTGAAATACAATTAATATAATAATATATGTTATTAATACAATATATTTACAGAAAGGAATTTGGGTAGCAGAACTTTCCAGTGATGCAAATACCTCTGGGTTTGAAGACCTAAGATTACTTTCTTAAAGTGTTCCTCTCAAAGCATCTCATTGTAATTTTGTAACTGTAAGCAATAAAATACACGTATATAATCAACTCTTATTTAAATATGACCCAAATTTGTTTGGATCTTAGATATTCAGTTACAGTGTCCCCAGAAACTATGTAAAAGGGTTGTTTGAAAGGTTATCAAGAGGAGCAACTATTTCTCTAAAATATAGACACTTTAGGTTGTTTGATATTTGTTCAAAATGCTACGCTTTGTTTTCTCCTCAAGGACGTTCTGCAAATCTCATTTCTTAGACTGACTCAGGCTTAAAAATGTTTAGGTTCAGGGGCCAGCCAGGTGGTGTAGTGATGAAGTTCACGTGCTCCATTTCAGCAGCCTGGGGTTCCAGGTTCGGATCCTGGGTGTGGACCTACACACTGCTCATCAAGCCATGCTGTGGTGGCATCCTACATACAAAATAAAGGAAAACTGCCACAGATGTGAGCTCAAAGACAATCTTTCTCACCAAAAAAAAAGTTTATGTATAACAATTACAATACAATATGTATATTTTTTTGTTTTGCTTAATTTGCATGAGAAAATAGCTGTGAACAATGTAATATATTATTATAATTTATTGACCCAAGACTCGTGATTAAATGGTCAGGGACATCTATCAGTTAAGCAAGATGACTCATATATCAGGTTATTGATTTATGTTTGCATATGGTATTTTGACTCAAGAATAAAAGTAAAAAAAAATAGTTTCTGGTAAATGAAATTTCAATGTCAAATTATGTAATTTAGGGCTGAATTATCACTTTGCCTTATTTTACTAAGCAATTAAATTAAGATACATATTTTAAATATATTGGATGCTTGCCCTCTTGCCATAATATAAAATGATGTCCTTAATGCTGCTAATGTGGTTTTATCATCTTAATTGTTAATTAAGATGATAAGAAAAAGAGCCAGAAAAGAGCCTAATCATCTATCACCTCTATATTGTACCTCCTTTGTGCCCCTTTGTACATGTCTGCCACATTTTGGACACTTCTGATGTAGGAGATAGCACAGTCACTTTCTTTTCTAGGCATCTATGAGCAGTTTGGTTTGCTATTGAGACCCTAGTATCCTTGCATGGTATATCTTAACAAGTACAAGAGAGAAGAATTTGTCCAGGATTTGTATAGCTACAGTATAACATTAGGGCAACAGAAGGCTAGGCAGATTCCAGTTTTATATGATGCCTGGCTGGCAATCAATATTTTTGGAGTTGACATGAGTCCACATTAGTTCCAGATTGCAATTCTCATGTCAATTGCATGAGATGGAAATTTTGTTGAAAATTTGGCAATAGTGTGGAATTTAATTTTTAATTCTGAGTGTTTTGACTTTTTACTGATCCTTCATAGATAATTTAAAGGGAGAATAAAATACCGTAGAAGCAAAACAATATTGTGGTCAACTAGCTATGAAAAAGGAGATATGACTCCTCTTCCTTATTATCTGCTGCTGACACCAAGATTCAAGTTCTCTATTAAAATAAAATTTGGCAATGATCTTTAGTCGGGGCTAATATTGGAATAGAGAGCTATATGTTGGCTAGAGTATAACATGGTCATTCTTTTGAAAACATGCACACACATACACACACATACACTCATACACATACAATGTCCTGTTTAATATCATTATATCTGAAATACACATTGGAGACGGGAAATAAAAAAAGTTTTGCTTGAATCAGCAGACGCATTAATCAAAGTCATGGAGAACAAATTTGTGGATTTCTCCAGCATGGAAAGGATAATGAAAAACAATAAAATGCAACGAAGCTAGAGAGGATAGATGGACAAAAAATTTTCCCAGTAAAGAATTATAGGTAGTTTTAGGGAGGAATCATAATAAATCCCTAGAGTTATACAACCTACCATAACTGAATCATGAAGAAGTAGAAAATATGAAAAAACAAATTATGAGTAAGGAGATTGAATCAATAATGAAACAACTCCCAACAAAGAAAAGTCCAGGACCAGATGGCTTCACTGATAATTCTGTCAAATATTGAAGAAAAATTAATGCCAACCCTTCTCAAAATCTTCCAAAAAACTGAAGATCGGAGAACACATCTAAACTCATTTTATTATGCAAGCATTACCCCAATACCAAAACCAGACAAGGACACTAGTGGAAAAGAAATTTATAGGCCAATATCCCTGATGAACTTAGATGTAAAAATCCTCAACAAAATATTTAGCAAACTGAATTCAACAGCACATTAAAAAGATCATTCACCACAATCAAGTGAGATTTATTCTTGGAATGTAAGGATGGTTTGAAATTTGCAAATCAATCAATGTGATATACCACAGTAACAAAATGAAGGATAAAAATCATACTTTATCTCAATAGATGCAGAAAAAGCATTTGACAATATACAACATCTTGCATGATAAAAATTCTCAATAAATTAGGTACAAATGGAATATATTTCAACATAATAAGGGTCATATATGACAAGACCTCAGCTATCATCATTCTCAACGGTGAAAAACTGAAAGCTTTTAACAAGATAAGGATACCACTCTTACTGCTTCTATTCAACATAGTACTGGAAGTCCTAGCCAGAGCAATTAGGAAAGAAAAAGAAATAAAAGACATCCAAATTGGAAAGGAAGAAGGAAAATTATCTTTGTTGCAGATGATATCGTCTTATAGAAAACCCTGAACACCCCACCAAAAAAAACTGTTAATTATAACACTCATTAGAGTGAATTCAGCAAAGTTATAGGATAGAAAAAATCAATATACAAAAATCTGTTGTGTTTTTATACTATGAGGTAAAAAAAGTATCAAATATCAATCAATTGACGATAGTAAATGCAGAGAGGAGAAGCGAACATATCCTACAGACTTAGGACACAACTGAATTCAAAGTATTATTCCAATCTTCTCCTCCATTTTATCTGCTCTTTCACATATATTGCACAACTATAACAAAATATTAATGAAGGGGGAGGTTGACCAATGCTTTTTCCCTCTCCAAACTTGAGTCAAGGCAAATGAAGGGACTCTAGGAGAACTACTTATATGGGTTGGTGGGGCGATGGGGAGTATCCACAAAAGGGAGACTGGCATCTTATTTCATATCTGGACATCTTTTTATATAGTAGATTGTGCTTTTCCTCCTGTGTTCATTTGAGCAAAGTCTGAAGAGACTCGGAGAAACACAGCATGTCAGGGAGGCGTCCCCAAAACAGGCTGCTGTAGCCCCAGTGGTAAGAAAATACACAGGAGCTTCCTGTGGGTAAAGTGTAGGGTACTGTGGTAGTGGGAGGGGTGGAGTGCAGGGTGAAGAAGTCTGATGACAGACAATTTTCAAAGGCAGTGAACTGTGCAGTTGGAGGTTCCCTGTGGTCCTCCCATAACAATCACACGTGCAGCTCAGTATTTGGAAACCTGCTCCACAGAGTTTGTTGTCAGATAGATAGCCATTGTTAGTGAGAAGTCCTCTCCCAATTCCTCTTCTCCACCCCAACCTGTGGGAGAAGTAGATTACAGGAAGAGGAAAGGAGGGAAGAGATTTAACTATCTTAGGAGGAGGATTTCTTTGCATTCCAGGTCATGCAAGCACAAGCCTGAACAAGTATGGATGGGAAAGGAGGAAGTCACAAAGCTTTAAACTGGGTATAGGACTGGAATTTTTAAATAGCCTAGACTAGACTGAAGTTTATGACAATTGAAAGAAATTAAAATCTATGAGATTTTTCCAAAGGTGTCATTTGGGAATGAAAAAAAAAAGGAAATTCACCGCATGGTAAAAGGCAGTGACTGGAGAAAATGAAAACCATTTCTTATTTGAGGTCCCCTGACTACTACAGATAGTTTAATAACTGGTTAAAGTAATTGCTTGACAAGAAAATGAATAATGGAAAAATAGCCTACCATTACCACTTGTACCAAAAGTCCACATAATAATTTTGACTGCAGTCTTGGAAAGGACTATGCTAAATAATTTTATTCAGATAGGTCAATTATTTAATAACCTGGGAATGGGGATGGAACTCTTTACAGCTAATATTTCATGACAGGCCCTAAGTTGGTAGGCTTAATAAATTTCTATTTCAATTAAAGTAGCTAATGTCTAATACCTAGCTTTAAAATTTTAAATACTAAATTATCTATTCAATCTATGACATGGAAATTGAGTGTTTCAACCAATTATCTGAATAAATATAAAGATACTTCTTAGGACAGCTTTGGTCGAGTCAACAGGCGCCTTGAAATAGTTGAGAGGTGATGACAATCCCTGGAAGCACATGCAGGCTCATGATTTTATGACTTCATTTACTTTGCTTCTGTGAAAGCACAGGGATCACCCATCAATCAGTAACCAGAACATTCCTTTACCTTCATTCTAATGATTCATGATAACACAGTCATCGCAAGCAAAAGTGCTAGGGCTGGTCTACCTAAGACCAAACCCCAGCTCTGCTCCTTCATGTTTATGTTACTTTGGGAAAGTTATTTAACGACTCTTTGCCTCGATTTTCTCATTTTTACAGAAGAGGCTAATAGCTGTTTTATTTCATAGGGTTATTGTAAAACAGAAAATCAAATAATGTACAAAAGTTTTTCAGAATATTAATGTTAACCAAGACATCAATTTTCAGTTTGCTATAAGCAAGATTTTTTTTTAAAAAAAAGAATAAGTATATATTGTGCTACCTTCCCCTAAAATTTTACTCCGGTTTTCATCTTTATCCTAAGCCATATTATTTTAACACCCTGATATTTTTCAGGATTATATTTCAATACTCATACACCTCAGTATAAGAAATGGGTAATAAAGCAGATTGCTTTGGCATGCCCTTATATAAAAATATACATGATACTTCTATAATTGAACAGCAGCAAAATCATTTTTCCTCTTCCAACAAAAGGATATATACTTCTTTTTAACATGCAATAAGATTATATCCTTTTTTCAGTTTGATATATGGGAACAAGATATATTGATCAATTGAAACCCATATTAGACTAGAATTTTTATATAATCTCTTCCCTTCATCAAATATTTTACATTTTATTATTGCAATTATAGAAAGTTCAAGTTAATTCAAATCCTATTGTTGAAGCAGGAAGAATTTAAATTATGAAAGTAATTTAGAGGATTATGTGTAAACTGCTACTGAAGTAGACTGTCCCATCTCATAGAACTATCACTTCTCTGTAGAATGAAATGCACTCAATTAGCATTTACTAGTAATCTATATAGAGAGTAGGGGAAAATATCTAATACGATTTGACTGTGATAAAAAGTCCAGCTAAATCCTCTATTTCTGGTGGCCTGGATAGAGGGATAGAAAAAGCAAAAGAAAGACAGATAGAAGGAGATAGGAGAGAGGAAAAAAGAGAGGGAGAGGAAAGGGAGGGAAAGGGGAGGGGGAGAGGAAGAGGGATTTGATGATAGGTGCAAACATCACAGATCACAGCTTCCACAGTCACGGCTAGGCTTTAATGGGAATAAATTAACTTTGTATCTCATCGCTAACCTCCTCAAGGATGGTAGAAACCTTGGGATTATTTTTCTTTGGGAAAATAGCATTCAGTTATACACGGATTTTTTTAAGTCTCATGATTGTTTTCCATGAGGAAATAAATAACATATATATATTTTTTACTTTGTTAAATACATTAAATATAAACCCTGTGTATTACACAACCACTGACTCAATTTTAATTTGTCCTAGGTTGGGAATTAGAAAGAAGATTCACAAGACACAAAATGTACCCAGTTTACTCAAATTCAAAGTACGCAAAGTAGTATAGCATTCAGCCAAACAGCAATTGCATCAGGAATTCTTCCAACATCTCAGGTGCAAATTCTAGGCCCCTGCCTCAGGAGGAACATTCCATTGCAAGAGATGAAATTGAAGCACATGTGGACCACTTCAATTTAGGAATGGAGCCCCTGTCATTCCCCACCTAACTTTCACACTATTCCAAGTAACCTTTCTTGGAGAATACACCAGTTGAGTAGAGCTGAAACCCACTAATCAGAGGTTTAACAATGAACACTTCTGATACCTGAGCACAATCTGCTGGATACGGCATGAGCCAATCAACATTCCACATTTATCTTAACTCAGCACTTTTCAGAAGGCAGACCCGCAAGAAGGCAAATCTGGAGTCATATCACCAGATCTCCCTGGAGTTCAGACCAAATGAGTGAAACATTGAAAATCCAATTTTCTTAAGTATTTAAGCATTACCTACAGAATTTATTGATTAAAAATCCCTAGACAATTTAAATTGAATACAAATTTCTTTTTTTTTTTTTAAAGATTTGCTTTATTTTTTTCCTTTTTCTCCCCAAAGACCCCCGGTACATAGTTATATATTCTTCGTTGTGGGTCCACCTAGTTGTGGCATGTGGGATGCTGCCTCAGCGTGGCTTGATGAGCAGTACCATGTCCGCACCCGGGATTCGAACCAACGAAACACTGGGCCGCCTGCAGCGGAGTGTGTGAACCCA
Source organism: Equus asinus (assembly GCF_041296235.1). Classification (NCBI taxonomy): domain Eukaryota; kingdom Metazoa; phylum Chordata; class Mammalia; order Perissodactyla; family Equidae; genus Equus; species Equus asinus. Next base: position 176,287,079 of record NC_091790.1, read on the forward strand.
ACCACTCAGCCACGGGGCCAGCCCCGAATACAAATTTCTTATTACGGGTGCCCTTGAACATTTCGAACATCCTAAACAGTGGATAAAACATATTACAAAAATAATTAACACAAAAAGATTTAAAATGTAAGTCAGAGGGAGAAAGCCGAATACCATATAATCTCACTTATAACTTATAAGTGAGATCTCACTTATAAGAAGATAAAAACAATGACAAACAATCACATAGAAACACCACATGGATTAGTGGTTCCCAGAGGGGAAGGGGGGAGGGAGGAGGGTGAAAGGGTGATTAGGCTCATGTGTGTGGGGATGGATTGTAACTAGTCTTTGGGTGGAGAACATGACGTAATCTACACAGAAATTGAAATATAATGATGTACACCTGAAGTTAGTTATAAACCAGTTACTACAATAAAAAAAGGAAAATGAAATTAAACAAAAAATAAATAAAATAAAATATCACTTAACGTATAAACATCATGGGAAGTACATATATATATATACATATGTCTTCATTATATCTAATATTTTGTTCATAATTTGTTTATAGCCTTAATTGTTTGGATATCCTTTGTGGTTCTAGTAATATAAATTTGCTATTTTTATATACTGATTCTTGGTCAAAATACAGATTTAGGATTATTTTCTTTTGGAGTTTCAAACCCAAGACACTCTCCATCTAGTTGAGATTCCTTTTAATAGTTAAACTTATCAAGAAGTAGAATGTAGGTAGCCATATACCAAACATGGGGAACAGCGCCTGAAAATTAGTGAATGCTCAATAAATAAACAAATACTTGCAAATTTATTAATTCATTAATTAGCTTTTGTGTTTAATCATTCATATAAGTCTCATTTTTGAATGAGTCCCACTTTGAGTCTCAAAATATATACCGTGTATTGGAAATTTTATTTTACCAGCATTACAAAAGCCATTGTCCTAATATCATAATATGTTGACCTGTTCTGCTAGCACTATTAAAAATTTATGCATGCCTCATTAGTATTTCGTAATTCATAGTATCATTCAGAAAATTCATCTCCTAGGAAATGAGGACTTGTGTCTTCCTATCAGTTCTCCTTTTTTTGAGACCTTTGGCCAAGGAAGCACTTTGATCACAATATTTAAGCTTTTTTCTATTTACTCACTATTTGTGACAACCAATGCTGATTAACTGTTGGACCCCAGGATAGTCTATCCCATCTAGTTGATATTACCATTACTCATCAAGTTCTTCCTTTTCCTGAAGACTTGTGATTACTTCTGAAATATCTAGCATTATAGTTAGTTCCGAGTGTTTACTAGTTCCTGCCTACATCCTACTTTTTTTACACTGTGCTTTCATATCACAATTACTTTTGAGTATCTCTTTCTATTTTGAGTATATACCACAGGGTATGTAATGTTAGCTGTGTAATAAACAACCTTCAAATCTTGGAGGATTAACAATATAAAGGTTTATTGATCACTCATGTCAAAGTACTACACGGTCTCCAGGAGGGGAAAGAAAAAGTTCTAATGTGTGGAGACATTCAGAGAGCCAATATAGCTGAAGCTTGGCCATCTCTAATACCTGGCTTCAAATTCACATCCACTCAACAGAGCAAGGGAAAAAAGAGATTGTGAAGCATCTCTTAACTGCCTTACACCAGAAGTGACACATCACTTCTGCTCACATTTCATTGATGTCAACCACCCATATGACTCCACCTATAATCAAAAGGACTAGAAAACATAGTTTATGCTCGAAAAAAGGAAAAGGTTTAATGAGCATTTGGCCAATCTTTGACACAAATTTCACATAAACTAATGGGTTTTACAGATTCAACTTGTTCCAAATAATTATTTTTTATCATTATCATTATCATCTTGATACAAAAATTGCCATGAGATTTCCAGTGTAAGCTTTCACACTACTTTCTGAAAGGATGTCAAGGCTGAAAAGATCTTTTTATTCTAGGCAATGAAAAGATATAAAAGACCCCTCCTGATCTTTTCTTTACTCCAGACAGGGATTCAGCTAAGCTCCCAATTTTATTGTTAATGGAGAATAGTAATAAAAGCACTAGGCATAACATTGGCCAACATTACTGCAAATGCTGGGTCAGTTTTAGCAGTGACATGATGGAAGACATATATATTTAAGATCATGAACTGAAACTTATTTTCTAATTTAACATATTATGTCACTATACACTTTTTTTTTATAGTAATGGGGTTTCATTGACAACTAAGATTTTCTACAACTTCAAGAATAGTTATTTTGAACTTCAGTTAAAGCTTTTCCAGGCTCAGCTGGAAGCCTAATCAAAGTATGTCCAGGTGAATGATGCTTAGGTCAAGTCATTTTGGAAAGATACATTTTCACGTATGGCTATAATCAGAAAGCTGGTCTGACTTCTGTAGCTAATAGCCAAACTGTCAAAATTTTCTTAATAAATGGTAAATTGTACGAAAGATACACTACATTCTCTTATAGGGAGAATTTAGCTTACCATGCTATCACAAATTGTTATAAAATTCTAAAACTTTATATAACTAAGTTTCAGTTTCCCTTTTTCCCTTCACACTTTGAACGGAAAAGCATCATCACTTATTTTTATTACTGAAGCCTGAAATTCTAAAAGTTATTTTGTGTATTTCATTTGCTGGGCCTTTTCTATTCTCAAATTCATTCATATGCAGAATTACCCATGATATTCTGAAGGAAACAGGATGTCATTCTCTAAATGAAACACTTGGAAGGAGGATTATTTCTATTTCAAGCCTCCAGTTTATTTTAATTTATTTGCTGATGAAGCCAAGATCTGCAAGAACAGGCCCACATTCTCATGCTGATTCTAAGTGCAAAAATCTACATCATGACCTTTGTCTTAACAGACACAATATGTCTTTAAAATAGAGTATTCCAGCCGCATGTGCCAGGGCCCTAGTGGCTTCAAATCTAAACAGACAACATTACTACAGAAATGTTTCAGTCTTGAGAAGAGTGGCTTTCACACAATTGAATGAGAATTAAAAAAAAAAAAAGAAAGTGAAGGCTCAGCTTAAAATACATTGTCAGAGTACGGACACCCAAAATAGAGTGAAAATGTATGCCCCAACTCAAGCAGTTTCTGTCTGTCATTCATTTCATGGCTTATAATCATTCTCAGGTGAATATTATCCAGAAGATGCTTTTGTCTCCTCAATCTCCACATCCCTCCTGGGTACTCTGCGGTATCTCCACAAACGATACTCAGACAAGCCTTAGAGGGAGACTGAGTTTGCTGCTCACGTTTGGATTGCACAAGCTCTTGAAATGGAATCAAATCAGTGATTTAGCAGCCTTTGTCTCTGCTCATGCTCATTCTTTCCACTCTTCTAGGACCACAGAAGAAGATACATAACCACTAGCATGTTTGGAGTAAGCTAAGTGATATCAAAATAATTGAATAGCTGATGTTTTGTTAGGATATAGATTGTCATCCTTGGAGACCAATGTAATTATGTAAAAGGAGAAGGAACTGCTGCAATTGTTAAGCATGTGGTCAATGGAGACTGGAGGGGCCCTTAAAGGAAGTTGCAGACTGCATGTTTTCCTCAGAAGATGGGGAAATAGATGTCAATTACAATGTCAATAAACAGTGTACAGTATTGTTTAGTTTCCTGAGGTTGACATCTCATTTAATATATCAGCCTTGTAAGTTAAATGGTATAGGTATTATCCACAATTTTCAGCTGAAGAAAGGAAGATTTGGAGAATTTAAGTGATTTAGCCTGTGTTCAAATTAGTATGTGCCAGAGTCAGCATTTTATAAAACTCTGATCCTTTGATTAGAAATCCTATACTCTTTTTTTTTCATTCCTACACTAATGATTTTCAGGTTGTATTCTTCAGTGATTCGGGCCTCTGGAAAGGAACTTCTGGGGTCAACATAAGGGGAAAGCAGAGAATCAAAGCAAGTGGGAATGTCAATAGCATCTTCTCTTAATTCAGTCTAAGGAACCCCATTTCTATTGGTTGTTTAAATTGGGATTTGATGTTAAGATCACATTCGAAAATTTTAAAAATATTTGCAATAACTAAACAACACAACAACCTGTTTTCAGTACAAAATATTGTACTGCATTTTGTTTCTTTTTCTAAATAGAGACTGCTCAAAGTGATTCCAAGGTAAAAAGTTCATCCATCAAGCTTACCCAGAACTCAAGACCTTTAGGTTGTGAGACTGATTTGTGGCTGGCTGCACCAAGAAGGCAGCTCTAAGTTTACCTAGAATAACACAGGAATTGTAACATTAGGATTTTTTTTTTTTTTGAGGAAGTTCAGCCCAGAGCTAACACCTGTCAATCCTCCTCTTTTTTGCTGAGGAAGACTGGCCCTGAGCTAACATCCATGCCCATCTTCCTCTACTTTATATGTGGGACGCCTGCCACAGCATGGTTTGATGAGTGGTGCCATGTCCGCACCCAGGATCGGAACCGGTGAACCCTGGGCTGCCAAAGCTGAACGTGCGCACTTAACTGCTATGCCAGTGGGTCGGCCCCCAGGGTATTTTTAAGGCTAACAAATTTATGCATACCTTTTCTCTGCTAACTTTGTTGAAAGATCAAGTTGTAGTTTTAATTATTAGATTTAGTAAATGTCCTAGTCACCTACTGGGGGTCTGCCCGGTAGCTCTTCTATGCGAAGGACAGATGGATGCCTCTATGACAGGACCCTGACTCTTCCCACAGTTGATTGAATCAGGGCTGACATCTAACCCAAGTTGGGCCAGGTTCATTACCTTCCACATGTAAGAAACAGATAGGGACAGCAAGTTAAAGCTGGAAGCTGAGTCACATTAATTGTGTACCTCCACAAACTACAAAACTGCCCAGGCTTCTGCCCATTCTGAAACTTTATTTTTCAATGTTTCCTTTAATTCCTTGATATTCTCTTTTATTGCTTAAGTTAGCTCAAGCTTTTGCTTTTCCTCTCTTTTGCAACTAACAATATCTTACCCAAGACAACAGTAATTTAAAAAGCTATTTGTGGAAGCAGTTGTGTTCTGTAATTCATGAGTGTTTTTTCCTTTTTCCTTCCCTATTAATAAGATTAAGAAAAATACTTAATTATGATTATATTTTACAGTAAGTCATAAATTCATCAATAAGCATAAGAATTTTCTTAATTTGTTTCTTGTATATTTTTATAACAAATACAAATGATCAAAATACAGGTAAAATTATCTCCATAAAGCCTGTTAAATAAATCAATGACAATGTTTTTCAGATATTAAATCTAATTTTTCTTTTCTTACTTTCTACCACTAATCTGAGAAATGCATTCCTATATTTGGGGAAACTTCAGTATTTGTATGGTTATTATTCTGCTAAAATATTTGAAACCGGGCTACTTAATTTTACAATGTTCTTTCAAATATGATCATTCCTGCATATGGCATTTTATCTAAGTGGATATTCTAAAATAGAACTATTCTTAAATGATGGACATATGAAGTAAAATCCCTATTTTACATCACACTCTGTTAGCAGAAATGTGGAACTGCACAAAATGAGTAATCGTATATAAAGGAAGATTTTACTGATGATGAATTAAACTTCTGAAATTTTATTGTATTTCACAGTATATTATTTTATTAACCTGGGGAAAAGAGGACACCTTGCACATCTTTTAGCACCCATCATTATTCAGTTAAATAGACTATTTGAAAAATAAAATTCTCATGGTAAACTGCTGAACTGGGTCATTCTGAAAGTCTTCTAATCATTTTTATAGTTTGTTCTTAATAGTTGTACATTATTGCCTTCTGTTCCCTTGGTTCAGGTACCCATCAATTCAAAATTTATTACAATAACCTCTCATCTGTCTTCCACAGTGCTGGCTCCTTTCTTTCTTGTTGCCCCAAATCCAATCCAACCTATACCGAACCCATAAATTAATCCTCATAAACACCATACTCACCTCTTATCAGCTTCTTAAAACAAAACAAAAAATATTTTGATCTCATTTTAAGAAAACAATTTAATACTTTTTGGAGTCATTCAAGGGTCTCTAAATTGACACTAGCTGGTCCAATACAAACTCTTTTATAGAGCCAAGCATTTGTAATACATTTTCTAATCCTTCTAATAAACTTAAGTACACAGTAACTTTAGTTATTCCAGTTGTACAGCTGAAGAAACTGAGGTCCGGAGAATTTAACTAATTTTCCAAAGTTATATAGCTAAAAAGTAGAGGCATTTGTTTTTGAACCCAAGTCTATCTGGATTCCACAAAATACATCATGAAAAATAGTTTAGGAAAATAATGTATAACATATATCCATCTGGGAAATTCAGTTTCCATTAGCATTTTAAGGGACTGAATAGTCCTACATTAACAAACGTATTCCAATTTGATTAATCCAGCACTTTCCAAACATATCAGACTAACTCACTACCTTTTTTATGTTCCACTAATAGCATGTTATGTATGGTATGTTTTGTCTGCATAATATACATCCAAATGCTCCTTTTCATGGCCCCACTGGGAACTTCTCCCTATCCTGTGTGGCCATAGTCGTGTTATCAATATCTGTCTCTTCCCATTGCAGTGAAGATGTAACGCCCAGGTTGTTCAATGAGAGTACCACATCATCTGGGACACAGTAATTATTTCAGAACTAGCAAATGACGTAGACAAGGCCAATTAGAATCTTGTCTGGCATTAGAAAAGAAAAGCTACCTTTACTGAGGCATCTTTATATGTGTGTAGAATAAAGCCAAATAAATTCAAAGGATGGGGAGAATAAGTAACCAAAACCCCTAAGTCCAACTATGGCTAAAGTAAACTTTACCCTTGAATTCCACAGACACAAATGACAATGAATTTTCTTCTGATTAAGCTAATTCGAATTGAGATTCTAGCACTTGCAATCAAAAATAGTTGTGACACGTAAAAACCTGTGAATTTTATATACAATGCAATGTATTTTGGCAAAGACTACATAGGCCTATGCTAAAAAATGCTTTTAACTTTCTTTGTAATATCATAGATCCCAATAAGCAATTTTTCCAGATTGTCTTTTCAACTATCATTTCTCTGTGATGTGATGCATATTTAACTTCATGTCAAAAAACTGCTAGGTTTTATTTTTTATTTTTTTGTATCATTATATTTACCTATAAGGAGCTTGAATCATATTACTATTTAGCTGGTTACTAACCTGCTCTCGGATCAAATTCTCTCAAAGCTTAGCCCCAGATGGGGATTCTTGAGGCAGTAACTTTTAAGGTACTATTCTCTGATGGAACATACAAGAGAGTGAGAATAGGAGAGGGGAAGAGGCCTATAAACATGTGCATGCAGATAAAATCAGCCTCAGTCTAATCCTGTGGGGAGCTCTAGCACAGGAATGTCCACTGAGCCATCCCACCCTGAAGCAGAGTGTCTCCCACAGCCTGAGGGCAGTTTTAAGGAAAACAGTGTAACTGCAACTATGAGCAGCCAAGACTCACAGACACTGGGAGATGGTGTTCTCAGGCCAGTAAAGGGGATCTGTGCAAGGCAACAGCAGTCTACCACAACTGCCAACAGCATCCAAAAAGTACTTAGAAGAGTTTTGGGAAACCACAAGTTATATTCTAGAAAGAACTCAACTGTTGCAATCAGATTAATCTAGGTTAAATTCCAGTTCTGAAATTTAATTTCTGGGTTAACCTGGAGAAGTTATCTCACATCTATTGGCCTAGGAACATTCCTTTGTCGTGATTAGAGGTAACATATTTAAAGCTTTTGCTGCATAATAGGCACTTATTCGTGTTAATAATAAGTAGAAAATCAAGCACTTGGTGGTTTTCTCATCTCTGTACCAATTCAGAGAACATTTAGTCAACATATGAAAATAATTTAAAATAACTTACAAGTAAATTTTTGCTGCAGCCTCTCTCAAAAAGAAAAAAAAAGGCCAATAGGGATTAAACACCTAATAAATGTCAAAATGCTTTACAATCCTCGTTCTTAAACCCTGTCCTGAACCCCAGACCACAAGGCAGCTGTCCCTAAAGTTTCAGTCCTTCCTCCTTCTAGACTACCCCAAGCTACCCCCAGAATGGAACCTTCATTAGCCCATCTTGAATTTTTCCTTTTGTATTAGTTTGCTAGGACACCATAACAAAGTGCCACAAACAGGGTGGCTTCAACAACAGACATTTATCTTCTCACAGTTCTAGAGGCTGGCCATCTGCTATCAGTCAAGCTGCTGGCAGTGTTCTTCTGATGCTCTTCTTGGCTTGTACGTAGATGGCTGTCTTCTATCTTTCTTCACTTGGTCTTCCCTTGGTACGTGTCTGTGTCCTAATGTCCTCTTCTTCTAAGAACAACAGTCAGATTGGATTAGGGACCACCCTAATTAGCTCATTTTTAATTAATTACCTCCTTAAAGGGCCTATCTCCAAGTATAGTCACATTCTGAGGTACTGGGGGCTAGGACTTCAACACCTGAATTTTAGAAGGACACAAGTCAGCCCTTAACAGCTGCTCTTCTCCTGTAGCTAACATTTACCAGATGCTGTTCTTTTCAGAGGCTCTCTGTTCTTTCCAGTGTAATCCTATTAACCTTTCTGGCTTCACAACTTTTGCTTGCTACTCTTTATTGTGATGTATATAAAAATGGCCCAGCAGTCACTCTGGCAAAGGAAAATTCTATTGGGCACTTCTTGGGCAGATGAGAGTGATTAAATATGAATGGTCATGGATTAAAATTTTTCCTGTCACATTTTATAATAAAAAATAGGTTAAAAAATAATTTTAGGGCCAGCCTGGTAGCATAACGATTAAGTTCATTCGGTCCACTTTGCCAGCCCGGGGTTCACAGGTTCAGATCCCACATGTGGACCTACACCACTCATCAAGCCAGGCTGTGGCAGCATCCCACATACAATCGAGGAAGATTGGCAACAGATGTTAGCTCAGGGCCAATCTTCCTCACCAAATAATAATAATAATAATTTTAAAATAGACTTTATAGTAAAACATCTCACTGAGAGTCAACATTGGTAGTAGTAAGATATGTTAAAGCAGGCAATGATCCTCATACCAAGGATGTGAGGGACAGCTGAAAGAACTTCTTCTGTGACCCTGAGAATATTGATTGAGGATGGTATGACTATTTCACCTTTTCCTCAGGCAAGGTTTTGTTTTCCTTTAATTTCAAATCCAGAGTGGAAAATAGACTGAAGTCTTACAGAGACATTGTTTACTTTATAAATTGCAGAGCTCTTGCAAACAGATAAGATTACAGGAAAGAAAATGACTAGATCAAGATTATTTTGCTTACATATATATCACATCATAGTTTAGAGATCTTCGTATTATATTTGCCTTAACTGCTGCCTGAAGGCAGTGCCGGGGCTGGCCAAACACAGGGCATGGGAGACAGAGAGGATCTGTGACATTTTCGTAGTGGGAGAGCTACTGGGCTTGCCTCCCAGGGGAAGGACATCACTTGTCTGAGGAGAAGTAGGTCCTCCAACTCAGAGAAGTGGAAATCATTGTTGAAAAGAAAAAGTCTAAGGATCGAAACCAAAAGTCAAATAACGAGGAGATGAGAGGTACAGACTATCAATTTACAAATCATTTAAAACTAAGAGAAAGAGAGAGAGAAACCTAACACCAGTTATTAATATTTTTAAGTTAACACTCATTTCTCCTGTAAAAGAGATATTCACCAGATTTTCTTTTCATTTTGTAATTTTCCAAGATCTGCCTGATTATTGCTAAATAATCCAAAGCTTTCCATTCTTTTATTTCTTTCCAATATGAATTTTTAAAAGTGAGCTCAATAGCTCAGACCCTTCAGAATCATCATTAACTTCCCAGCCTTTATTATTAATGCTGCTCCCTTACATCTCGGGCTCCCTCTTCTCTAAAGTATTTGTAAAATTCTATTCTCTTCAAACCCTTTGACTACTATGAATTATTTCTGCCTTTGTTTCCCCTTGTACTGAAAGCTACAAATAATATAGCGTATGTTTGTTAAGTTTCTTCTTCCCCTTTTTGCCCATTTCCAATATCAGCTTTTTTTATAATAAAAAATAGAACAATCATATTTTTATAAAATAATACTAATGATTTAATAGTATAATTTGTCAAAATTATCTATATAATAGTTCCAGGATACTTGAAAAATATAAATATATACAACCCATTCAATTTATGATGGATATATCTATACATATATAAATTTGTATATAATGGTACATTCCCATGTTGTTGGTGATGTTATATACGAATAGTAGCAATATGTACTAGAAATATTTGGCAAAATATATAAAACAGATCTTACCTATGTTATGTTAAGCTTTCTTAAAATATATGTACATTTACTGGAGTGGTGCCACGTGCCACCTAGATTCCCCTTCTAGACAGGCACACCTTCCCCCAGCTGCTGGGAATGTTGGCTACTGACAGCTCTCTTAGCTGATTTCTTCTAAAGAAATTGTTCCTCAGCTGAAGATATCCTTGCCCGAGGTCACATCTCCCTCCAGGAGGTCAGCATGCATCCAATGACTGGTTAATGTTGGGATATTAGCACCTGGTGTGCTTGTTGCATGTTGGAGCAATTTTGAAGCGTTGTCCCATCTCTTGAGCTCCCATAGGATCGACTGAGATCTTTGATGTAAATACAGCACAGTTCAATTCTTCCCTCTCTCCAAACTTGCTCTCTTCACTCTTCCACAGATGTTGACCCTGAGGGCAGTCCCTTCTAAATTTTCAGCATAAAAATCTCTACCTCATAGTCTGTTTCCTAGGAAAACCATAAAACTCTTGGTACGAGGAGTGGTCCAAGGAAGCTGACTCTAAAACAGCATTTTGGAACTGGACCACTTGCTACCCACGTGCAAAACAAGACCCCATTGGTTGCAGGTTGTTGCAGTGCAACTGTTAAATTTTGCCAATAGTTAACATCTTATTTTGAGATAAGATAGATATGCACTGGCAGGTATAATATTTTGTTTTTTACAAATTTCTTGGAAGTGAAAATTGTAAGAACAGTTGTATCTTGATAACTCTTGCTAGGTGCCATTTACGTACTGGAGGAAGACATTAAAAAGTAGAAGGTAATTAATCACTGAATGAAAGTAAGTGTGCAAGGCAGAAGTCCTCCTTGGCTGAATAAAAAAAGACTCATCTCCCACAGCCAGAGGGCAGAAAAACCTAAGGAAGAAGCCCACAACTTAATTATAAAGAGTAGTAGGGTTTCAGGGAAGAGAGGAAAGAGAAGTCTAATGAATTGGACCAGGACCTAATTATATGAGTAGTAAAGTTCAGGGAAGGTTAATTCTTAGCCCCTTCAACATGCCCCACGTTTGCTGTTCCAAGTATGGTTGGGAAAGAGTGGGGTATTGAGACCTAGCTAGAGGACATCTGTTTTGCTGCACTCAAAAACCTTGAGGGGCTGGCTCCGTGGCCGAGTGGTTAAGTTTGCGCGTTCTGCTGCAGCGGCCCAGGGTTCAGATCCTGGGCGCAGACATGGCACCGCTTGTCAGGCCACGTTGAGGCGGTGTCCCACATCCAACTAGAAGAACCTGCAACTACAATATACAACTATGTACGGGGGGTTGGGAAGATAAAGCAAAGCAGAAAAAAAAAAAAAGAAGAAGATTGGCAACAGTTGTTAGCTCAGGTGCCAATCTTTGGAAAAAAAAAAACAAAACCTTGAGACTCTAGACTCCCCTGAACTTTCTCTGGACCTGCAGAAGTGGCCCACTTCTTACTGTTAGATGGTAGAGCTACCTTCTTCCTTAAAGATATAGCAGAAGCCTCTCCCTTTCAAGACAACATGTGTACCCTTTAGGAGCAACCCATGCTTCCCCTCACCGCCAACCACAAATCACCAAAGCCAAGTCACAATGTGTCCGGGGAAGTTCTGGGCACTCTCCTATAATACAGAATGTAACACTCTGGCAAGGATCTCAGGAAACAATATTAATATGCTGGTCTTGGAAATATGGAGAAAGTAATGGCCACTCTATGTTAAACAGAAATGTCTGTAGCGGGCACTGAATGAAAGGATTGAAAGGCTCAGAGAAGTAGGCAAGTTAGAGTGGATGTTCTAGGTAAGGCTGAAAAATCTACCAGCTACCAAGTTCTGCAGAATGACCTGGAGGGCACCCCATTTACCAAAATGGTACAGAATATACTAGTGAGAGGAAAACTAGCATTACTGTAAACCTCAGTGGTGCTGTCCCTTGTAACAGGGCTGATGGTGGTAGATATTATTATAGAATTAAGCACACTGATAGCAATGCAGATTGCACACACTTTGCTTCCTCCATAAAAGAGGCCAGGTGGAATCATCTTCTAACAAGAAGCAAGTAGAGTTATAATTATCTTGAGAGACAAGGTTAGAGTGGAAGCCAAGAAAGCCTGACTCCAAAGAGGTGTGGATGTGGTTAATAGAACACAGTGTCTCTAGGGTCAAGAATGTTGGACAGCCAATGAGGTCATTATTCAATTTACATAATGAAGTGGGGAGAGGAGGAAAGGAAGAGGGAGAGAGAGGGAGGGAGAAGAAGACTGAGAAGAGAGAGAGAGGGGAAGAGAGTAAGAGAGAATAATCAGGAAACTGAAACCTACAGTCCAAATTAAAGTCATAATCATTTGCCAAGTTTATGGACCTGAGCCTATTTCCAGACCCTGAGCCCATGGACTGAAGGAGATGCCACGTACTTAGGAGGAAGAACCCTGCAACATCATATCAAAAGCACATGGCCTATATCCCTGCGGCATTTAACACTGTTGCACTGATGTCTCTCTATACCTTTCACATATGGCCACATAGGGTGGAGTGCAGTCTCATATCACCAGATGACAGAGGAGTGAAAAGAGCAAGCTTTGTTCCAGATGGGTTGGTTCCATTTGTGAATGTGGTCTTAAACGGTCTGTTGCTGTACTTCTGCCCCACTGAAGACAGTAGTAAGGGGGATTCTCTCAATGAGCAAAGCTTCAGGTGATATGCTTAGTCATCACTTTGTGTAGAAAGAAAGTGGCCCAAGGTAAGAATATTTAAAGGTTCATGCAGTGACAGATATCTTGGCTGATTGGTCCTGGCCTGGAAAGAGAAAATTCTGAAGATCAAGGATAAGGAGGTACAGGGAAGAGGCATGTTGATGGTATTATTGAAGTGGGCATGGAGGGTGAGGTGCTTTGCATTTCTTTTTAACCCCCATCATCAAATGTCCACTACAGAAGGGGCACTAAACCACCAAGAAGACAGAATCACTTGAGCAGTAATTCTGACTTTATCAGTCAGCCTCTGTTATTGTCCACCTCATAGCAGGCACCATAGATTCACAAAAGACTCATGGTGGTAAGGATGGAAGATAGGCATGGGAGCAACTGCCTAAGTTCCCAGGCAACAAAGTGGATTTAGCTACTCTTGTTGCTAAACAACCAACTTGTCAGCCACAAAGACCAACACTAAGTCCTGATACGGCATCCTACTGAAAGGAAACCCATCAGCAACGTGGTAGCATACTGATTACATTAGATTCCTTCCACCCTGAAAAAGACAACAGTTTAATTTTGAACAGAAAGAATAAATATCTAGGGTAGAGGTTTGCCTTTTCTGCACCGTTATTTAACTACTTAAGAAGCATTTAATCCACTGACACAGACCCAGCATGGTATTGCCTTGGACTAAGGAACCACTTTATAGCAAAGGGGTAGAGCTGGAGGGACATGACCATTGATTCGCCTGGTCTTATCAGATGGCACATCTGCCAGCAGCTCTTGACATGCTGTGTCCTCAAAGGGTAGAATACATACGTCCACCAACCATGCATGAGAGCAGGAGTGAAACAACCTATACAAAATCTCATCAAAGGCTTACATCATTATTTTAAGAAAGATTAAGTAAATTCCAAGTGTTGAAACACCTAGAAAGAAGAGTGAGAATTTCAACGTTGGACTCTTTGACTCCCGTTTTTCTTTGCACTATAAATTACTGCTTTTCCGTATATGTACCTAGATCAAAGGACTGAATGAACAAGCAGAAGAACAGCAGAAAAAAATAATCTCTTGGGTATAGGTGACCAAGATTGCACTTTAGGCCTCATTTATATACAACGATGTTCACGTTTGTTTTAATATTGACAAACTGGAATGAACCTAAATAAACATCAATAGGGAATTAGTTATATAAAATGTGGTATATACACATAATGGGTGAGCATGCAACCGCTTAAAATCTTATTTTTATGTTGATTGACTTACCCAGGTTATAGTTAGTAAGTGGTACCTTCTAGCCTAGAACCCAGGATGCTTGATGTCTAATCCAATGAACCATCCATCATATAGCGCTGGATTGTCTTGATTTCCTTAGACATTACACACCAGCATCAGCACTCTTCCACCCCGATCCATTACCTACCCTCCCAAATTATGCATTTTAGGTTGAAAATGTAACCAAGTCCTGATTAGTAATCACTGTATGTGCATATAACTCATGGATAAGTTTCTTCTCTGCCATTATTAAAACCTAACACATTTTTCATCTTTTTTTTTTAAAGTAAATAACAGCATGAGATAATTATCACTATATAACATTATGTAAAAAACAGAATAAACATGAAATGTATAGCATGATTTCATTTATAAACACATAAACACTGGATGTTAACCATAATATGATAAAATTTGATGTACATTTTATATCCTTCTTATGCTTTTCCCTATTTTTCAAATAATTTTACAATTCTGTAATCTGAAAATAAGAGCTATGTCAAGACAAAAATAAGAAAAAGTAAGCAAGAAAGAATGCAAAAAAAAAAAAAAAACAAGTTAAGTGATATAAAGCAGTACCCAAGATCTCTTGAGTACCTGATTTGAAACATTTTAAAAGCATTTTTGGAAATGGTGTTTCTTTGTCGAGCATATTTCTATAATCTCTAAGTGAATTGAAGTAAATAACATTTCTCTGAAAAGAACGCTAGCAAAGTTGTTCTCCAAAGAACAAAATTTACTTGAAGGAAAAAGCAGGGTCCATTAGGATTTACAAAGAATGCACAAGTTAGTACACTAGTACACTTGTAAGCAGAAATTGCTTCTAAGGCCTGATATTGCCTCCTTCAATCTTACTCCCAATTCTTCTATAATTAGTTTACCAATGAAGTGGAAATGAATATTTGCCACACTCCTTCTCAATTAACAAGAAGTTAAAGCTCCACCATGATTTATAATAAGAAATAAATAAGGACTTAAGTCAGGCGACTTATTACTTAGAAAACCACCTTAGTTTAAACCTTTCTTTCCTCCCAGTGATACACCTACATTAAAGACAAAGCCACTGCCTTTGATTTCAGAACAACTGGCATGAGTAAATAAAGAATAAGTTAAACATGATGCATGATAATTACATGCATCCTCTTTTGATGCAATGATACCTCATAGTAGCTGCACCGAAGGGCCCAATCATTTCCTGTGTCACCTCAAACTTATGTGCCGTTAACTATTGCAGTTTCTTTGCTCATTTATACAGTTGACAAATCTTGACATGTAAATAAATACTGTTTGTTTCCTCAATAACCACATTAAAGTTCAAAATAGCTTGAACAAAATTACTACCCATATTAAAATAAGCCATAAAATCAGAAGGCAAGGAAGTGGTTGTTTAATGTCAATACATTTAATCATATTTTACCATACCCACCAGATTCCAACAGAAATCCATGAACACATTCAAAATAGGATACATCACATGGACTGTTTGTTTATAGAAGGGTTATTTACAGAGAGTGGAAATAGAGGAACCAAGAAGGATAATGCCATAATGTGGAGGGGGTTGGAGATCACAGGTAGGAGGAGAAAGACTAATTACTCGAATCTGGGAGGAAAGAGTCCTATAGAATCAATGGACTTGGGAGGAACAATAAAATTCAACCGAGGGGCACAGCCACCCCAGGCATCCTAGTAGGGCTGTCAGAGCAAATGCCCTGATTTCACTCTCCTCCCTCCTTCTGACTTCCTGCGTTGGTTGTCCATTTTTAAAAATCCAACCTGATAGAGAAGGCTGGAAGCACAGAGATATATCATCTATAAAGCACTGTTTGCAAGGGCAGAGAGCAGGCGGAGAAGATGAAATGCGTATCTGGAGGAACAAAAGCAAAACATCCCACACAATCAGTGAACTTTTTCTTCTTCAACCTGAATATAGAAGTATAATGATAATAGCAGTAAGAATAACAGTTTATACTTTGGTAAAACTTTGGTTAATCTACATGTATTTTTAGAGAGTTCAGACTAGCTTTTTATGATGTTTTTCATCTAATACAATGCAATATAATGTCTAGAGTGAAATTTAGTTTTCTGGGGGGCTCACCAATTCAGAGCATCCTACATTTCCAAGAATAAAGTCAGAAAAAAAATTGTTTGCTTTACATGTTACATTTGTTTAACCAGTGAAGAAAAGTCTATATTTCTAAGGTTTAGTTTTAATTACTGTCAAAATTATTCATGTTCCTATTTAATAAGTCAGTTATACAAAGTTGGCTGTGAAAAATAATAGCTCCCACCTCCAGTCTCTTCAATTATCCCCTCTGTTTTAGAATTTATCTTCTTTTCTCTACAGAACATTCTTGTATTGTGACTTGATTGTCCAATTTCAGGTATTTATTAGTTTGCTAGGGCATGTAAACATATTCATAGTGAGCTCTAAAATTATTTTTTACTTTATTTTCCTGAAAAATTCTTCACTTTTCCTGGAATTAAAAACCATAAATTTTGCTCATGTTTTTGCTTAGTTTTTTATGCAGTTGTATTATTTTAACCCCAAACTCTTTGCTAACCTTGAAACATCCTATCGAGACATTCAGAAACGTATGAATTTCATAAATTTGACCTTCCTGAAGCAGCCTCCCCTGGGCCTTCTAACCTGCTCCGGCCTGTGCCTTATCTGCTTCTGGTGCATAGGGACTTTCCAGGATCTATTTTTACCTACATTGTCAGTATTATTCTTGCCCCTCTTTGATTGGGGTCTCGTAGATCCCGTATCCCATGGCTGCCTAGTTCTTGTGCTCCCTGATTTTGGTGAAGCATCTTCTCCAATAGCCTCTTTAGACTAGTAATGTAAAAGGTGGAATTTTTGAGATCTTGGATTTGTAAAACTTCCTTCATCCGACCTCCGCACACCCTATCCTTGCACATGGCTGAAATACAGTTCTAATTGGGAAGAATTATCCTTTTAAATTTTAAGGACATTTCTTTTCTTGCCTTTGATTCTCTTGATGCTGTCGAGCAGTCTGAAGCCAGGCTTCATTGAAGACTTTGTGTGTATGTGTTGTATGTTTTCCTCTCTCTTTCTGGAAACTTGTACAATTTTCTTTTGGTTCCTTGTATTCTCAAATTTTGTAATAAAGTGATGATGTGTCTTTCTGAGTTTGTATCATCTATTTTGTTAGTCACTGTGTAGACACAACCTTTCTGTCTGGAAACTTCTGTCCTTTAGTTTTAGGACTTTTAAAAGAAACATTTCATTGACCATTTCTTCCTCTGTTCTTTGTGCTCTCTGCACCTCTTGATTTGTTTATTAGATGTCGTGGGCTGGTCTTTAATTGTGTTGTAAGTTATTTTGATCTCATCGCATTTTTGTTCTTTTCTGGAAATTTGTTCAACCTTATTTCCCACATTTCAATCAGGACTTGCTAACATATTTTTCATTTCCAAGAGCTATTTTATGTTCTGGAATGCAGCTTTTTAGACACATGTACAGTCTTGTTCTTGTTGCATGGTAACAATCATGTATTTCTTGCCTCTTTGAGGTTAATGATGATAATAGGTCTTTTTTTCCAAAACCGTCTCTCCTTCTTCTAAGTTAAATATTTATTTTCTTGTTGTTGTTAGTGATGGTTCTCTCATTTTCAGGTTAGAAGTTTCCTTTTATATCTGGTAATCTTTTGGTTTAGAGGACTGTAAATCTACTTTGATGCCATGAACCGATGATGAGCGGGGCGGGCTGACTGTGAGCTTCACTGTAGTTCAGCCAATCCTGTGGGGAATCACAAATGTCAGATTCATTAGATATTTCTTTGGGTTGGTCACATTTAAGTGTTTAATTTTCACTTAAGCACTGATAATATCATCACATTTACATCCCTGCTCTCTCATTGGCCATTCAATTTTATATTCACAAGGCCTATGTGGTGTTGCCATATGAATGATCAGCTGCTATTTCAAAATAAGCATTTCCATACATAAACTCTTCTTCCTTCCCAGGATATGTATCTTTTTTCTATTCCTCAACTTTCCTTTAAGAAACTATCGTTCCTCTTACTGCTGAGGTTAGACAGTAGACTTTTTCCTGTCTCCTTTTTCTTTTGCTTCATCTTATATGCCAACCAATCCTACTGTTTCTTCCTGCAAAAAATCGCTTAGGATTTCCACCTCCTCTGCTTTCTTGCTGTCTCTATCAGGTTCATTTGCACATCACTGAAATCTCAGCTGAGTAAACATGAGACCATTCAATAAATTTGTGTTATATTATCCAAATGATAGATTTGCACACTCCATGATCCATTCAGAAATGAATGTCAGAAATGTTTCAACCTCAAATTAAGGTAAAACCTGCTCCTATTAATTTAATCTACATAAGTATCACAATTTATTGATATCTGAAAGTGCAAGGAGAAGAAACGAACGAAATGAACAAATAATCAGTATTTTATTATCATTACATCATTGATTTAATCCATATGGACATTGGAAAACACTTTCCCCAAATTGTTAAGCCCAGGTATCTATTAAGGTGAAAGCATATCACTATTTATTCAGCATTAATTAGTTTATTCAGTACATACTATGTGTCAATTATTGTGTTGGAGTTCAGTTGGATTGTGCTTGGATGAGGATAAAAATTTGAACAAGAAAATTAGAATGTGACCTCCTAATTTGCCAAGTCTCATAGGAATGACAAGCTTTTACACAACAGGATGCAATATGGAGTGCTAAGTGCTCTTAACAGGTAGGGACAAAGCAGATAGGGGATTGAAAGAGTGTATTTTAAACTCCATCCAACTAGGTCCTGGGGTTCAGGAAGGTTTCTCAGAGTAAGAAGCACTTGAAATGAGTATGGATATTATGGGGGAGGGCACTCCAAGCAAAGACATCAAATAATGAGATAGGATGCCATGTTTAAGCACCTGTGTATGTAATTATCATTTCACAATTCATCTTCATATTTCCATCACCTGGGATAGATTGCTGCTCATACTATGTACCTATTAGAATATCACTGAAAATTTGTTACATTTCATTAGTTTAAGTGAACGCACCGTACATGTTAGTATTTTTTTTTACACATACACTATGAGGTAATATCCTTGGGTTTTGATAGGTATCATTTATCTTTGCTCTTGGAACTACCTTCTATATGCTGCAGTCCCCGCCCTCAGAATGATGAATAGCCCTGTTGAAAAAGACTGAGACTCGTGCAAATAGCACATAATAGAACAATCTGTACAGTATGTATGCAAACTAGGAGGTTTTGTAGAAAGAGCTTTGAGCCAGAAGTTAGGAAACCTAGGTTCTTTTCCCAGACTTTTCTCTAATTAGCTGCATGACCTTTGTAGAATCAATTATCATTTCTGTGTCCTATGTTCTTAATTTAAAAGAGTAACTTGCACTAGATAACTACTAAGTTTCTTTTCAGCAACTAAGTCATACATGTCAGTAAAATGATAAATGGACAGTTTCCCCTGCCTCTATTCCTTCATAATTTTGTCTGGCAAGGTTTGACCTTTGTTTCTAAGGCCAGCACAGAAGCCAACTTGTCTCTCTTCTGAACTCGCCTGGAATTGTATTTCTAGCTCTCTTAAGGTTTAGTGTAGAATAAATTTAGAGTACAGGTTCTGGAGCCAGATTTCCTGGTTTTATGATCCAACCTTGTGACTTTCTTATTAGCTGTACAATCTTGGAAAATTTATCTTAATCTCTCCATTTATTGATCAATTAATATGATCAATTCATTTTCAAGTTACCAAGGTCCTTCATTGGGGAAAAAAGTCTTTTCAGTAAATGGTCCTGAGACAACCTACATATTCATACGGAAAAAAATACACTTTGACTTTTATTTCATGTCATACGAACAAATGGACTCAAAATAAATCACAGACCTAAATATAAAAGCTAACACTAAAATAAAATAAAACTTTAGAACAAAGTATAGGAGAAAAACTACAAGGCTTTGGGATGGGCAAAAGTTTATTAAGCATTAAAAGCATAAACATGAAAAATAATTGATAAGCTAAACTTCATCTTCAAAAGAGTCTGTAAAGAAAATGAAAAGGCAAGCCATTGATCAAGAGAAGATATTCACAATACATGTCTCAAACTTTGAATTTGTATGATAAATATTAAAAAAAATCTCACAACTCAAAAATAAGTAAATGACCCAATATAAAATAGGAAAGGGATTTAAACAGATGACATACAAAAAAGTTATATAAGTAGACAAGACATACATGAAAATACTCAACTCATTTGTTATCAGGGAAATGCAAACTAAAACCACAATTAAATACTGATACATACTTATTAAAATAGCTAAAATCCTAAAGATTGACCATGCCGACCATCGGTCAATTTGTGGAGCAACTAAAACTCTTATTCTTTACCAAGGGGAATATAAATTCTACAACCACCTTGCAAAGCATTTTTGGCAGTTTATTAAATACTAAACACATACATACTAAAACCTAGCAATTCCTATCCTAGGTATTCATCCAAGAGAAATGAAGATATATGCCTCCGAAAGACTTGTAAACAAATCTTCCTAGGACCTTTATTTAGACATCAAGGACATATACTATGATTGCTTTTATATGAAACTCTAGAAAAAAGAAATTTAATCTGTAATGCAAAAAAGTTGATCAGTGATTTCTTGGGGTTGATTGTAGGATACTGAACTGACAGAGAAGGGTCATGCGGCCCATTTTGGGGTGATGCAAGTATTCCATAGTTTGATTGTGGTTACTCATTAAAATCTACACTTAAACAGGGACATTTTATTGTATGTAAATCAAACTAAACTAATTTCATTTCAAAAAGGTTTCAGGGGATGTTTTTTGCATATAATCTTAAATGAAGTCAACTACTCATCTCCAAATTTATCACATCCTTTCATATTCTGTGGTGTGAACTCTACCTAGGTCAGCCTTGAAGCTGAGCTAGTTTTCCTAGCCCCATTCTCAGGAAATCCTCTCTACCAAGATCCCAAGATGCCTCAAACTTAGTGGAGGAAAAAATTCATGTCCTCACATGTATCTGCATTCTTGCTGTTATATTTCCTCTAGAAAAAAATTTGCTGATATTAAAGTTTGTATTTAGAAGATATACTCTGTTTAAGCTATTCATGTCCTCTATCGCAAATGAGAATTATGCTTCAATATAAAAAAATTGAAATGCTTAGAACTCTATAAATGACCTACGATTATATTCTACCCAACTTGAAATATATTTTCAAGGGGATTTACAGAGATTTAGAAAGAAATCCTATGAAAAATATAAATTTAAATTTAAATTACTTCCAAATGTTTGCTCCTCCTTCTTTCTGTTCCCAGAACTTACCTCCTTTGCTGGGTCCATAAGCATGGAATTAATTATGAGGCAGTAACTACGGCAATATACTCTAGACTAGCCAAGTCATATAATTATTAATCAATTTCCTATATAAAACATTAACTTTTACTTTATTTCCATCAAGTTAAAGACATCATAGTATTTTTTAATGATCACGTTTGCCCTTATTAGTAGTGTTTGCACATTACTGTAAAAGTCAAAACTCAGGCAAGTTTTACTGATACTTCATCAGGCAATGATTTAGAGACTACAACAGAATATGTCCAGTGTTTTCTCCCATAAAAGTGAGAACCATATGGTATGTGGTGCTGGCTGACTCCACTCTCTAACATGTTATGCAGACAATCTATTTGTGGTGCCCAGCTGAACGATACACACATCAAAGTGACCCTTTTGGCCTGGGTGACTTACAATCCATTGTATTTGTTTACATCTCCAATTTGAAAATCTTTGGTACCGATTTATAATTGCATCAAAAAGAAAAAACACCTAGGAATAAATTTAATCAAGGAGGTGAAATACCTGTACACTGAAAACTATATGACATTGAAGAAAGAAACTGAAGAATACTCAAATATATGGAATGATAATCAGTCCTCATGGATTGGAAGAATTAGCATTGTTAAAATGTTCATGTTATTCAAAGCAATCTACAGATTCAATGCAATTTTTTTCAAAATTCCAATGACTTTTTCCC
Source organism: Equus asinus (assembly GCF_041296235.1). NCBI lineage: Eukaryota > Metazoa > Chordata > Mammalia > Perissodactyla > Equidae > Equus > Equus asinus. Next base: position 176,309,381 of record NC_091790.1, read on the forward strand.
AGAACTAGAAAAAATAATTCTAAAATTTGTATGAAACCACAAAGGACATGAAATAGCCAAAGCAATCTTGAGAAAGAAGAACAAAGCCAGAGGCATCACCCTCCTTGATTTCAAACTATATTACAATGCAATGGTAATCAAAACTGTATGATATTGGCATAAAAACAGACACACAGATCAATGGAACACAACAGAGAGCCCAGAAATAAACCCAAACATAGATCATCAATTAATTCACAACAAAGGAGGCAAGAATATACAATGAGGAAAGGACAGTCTCTTCAACAAATGGTGCTGGGAAAACTAAACAGCTACATACAAAAGAATGAAACTGGGCCACTATCTTATACCATATACAAAAGTTAACTCAAAATAGATTAAAGACTTGAATGTAGACCTCAATCCATAAAACTCATAGAAGAAAACATAGGTGATAAGCTCCTTGACATCAATCTTAGTAGTGTTATTTTGGATCTGACTCCAAAGGCAAGAGGAAAAAAATCAAAAACATCAAGCTAAAAAGCTTCTGCACAGTGTAGGAAACCATCAACAAAATGAAAATGCAACTTACTGAATGGGAGAAGATATTCAGAAATCATCTATCTGATAACAGGTTAATATCCAAGATATATAAAGAACTCATACAACTCAATAAATAACAAAAAATAAAAAATCTGACTAAAAAGCAGGCAGAGGATCTGAATAGACATTTTTCCAAAGAGGACATACAGATAGCCAAGAGAGACATAAAAAGATGTTCAACATTACTAATCATCAAGGAAATGCAAATCAAAATGACAATGAGATATTACCTTGCACTTGTCAGATGGCTATTGTCAAAAAAGACAAGAAATAACAAAGGTTGGCAAGGATGTGGAGAAAACGGAACACTTGTAAACTGTTTGTGGGAATGTAAATTGGTGCTGCCACTCTAGAAAAGAGTGTGGAGGTTCCTCAAAAAATTAAAAATAGAACTACTATATGATACAGCAATTCCACTGATGGGTATCCAGCCAAAGAAAATGAAAACACTAATTTGAAAACATGTATGCACCTCCATGTTCACTGCAGCATTATTTACAATTGCCAAGATATGGAAACAACCTAAGTGTCCATCAACAGATGACAGACAAAGAAGATGTGGTATTTATATTCAATGGAATACTACTCAGCCATAAAGTAGAATGAAATCTTGCCATTTGCAACAACATGGATGGACCTTGACGGTATTATGCTAAGCGAAATAAGTCAGAGAAAGACAAATACTATGTGATTTCACTTACATGTGGAATCTGAAAAAGAAAACAAACAAAATAAAACCAAACACTCACAGATAGAGAGCAGATTGGTGGCTGTTAAAGGGGTGGGAAGATGGGGGGGGGGTGGCGCGAAATGGATGAAGGGAGTCAAGAAGTACAAACTTGCAGTTATAAAATAAATAAGTCATGGGGAGGTAAAGTAGAATAGGGAAATATAGTCAATAATATTGTGTTAACTTTGTATGGTGACAACTGGTAACCAGACTTTTTGTGGTGAACATTTCACAATGTATACAAATATCGAATCACTATGTTGTACATCTGAAACTAATATAGTATTGTAGGCCAATTATACTTCAATAAAAATAACTTTGGTAAATTGAGCATTAATCACAATTTTATTGTCATGTATTTTTAAAATCTACATTTATGACTCAGTATAATATCCATTTGTTCGATTTTTCAAACTCTAGCATTGCCATTCGGGGTGTTGTAAACTGTCTGAAGATTTTTTATTTTGCTCAAGTAAGTATAAAGTCTCATGTAGCTGGAGATATCCCCATTGACAATACATATGAACAGGCTCAAAAGCTTAATGTAATCCTTCTAAAGATTATAAGAGCTTGCCTAGACAGAAAAATTCAACAATGAGCATGGTTTATAAACTGAAATTGATGAGAGAATAGACCTATGTAGTCTAGACACTTCGCAGCTTGTGGCTTGAAATCAAATTATATTTTCCTTTCATAGAATACATTTCTTGATAAGTGGCAATACACTAACAATATTCTATTCATGGATAAGAATAATGCCACCAAAGTATCAATAAAAGAGGTGCATAAGAGTCTAATGAATTTGGAAAAGTGTAGCATCACCATTCACCATCCTTAATTCCAATTCCAAGTAATATGGCTAATTATATAGCAGAAATCCATATATAAGCAATGTTAACTTTAAATTTATACCAGTAAACTCTTTTTATAGTGCCATTTAGGTCCCTCAATCAATTCTGCAATCTTTCATTAATACCTATGCCTATAAACATGCCTTCAAAATGATGGATAGAGTCAAAGTTCTTTTAAGATGGTGTTTTATTACCTTTTTGTAACTTAGCTTGTTTTAAATTATGATTAGTTACTGGATAAATGCTTCTCATGTTTTCCTTTTCTCAAGAAGTAGTGTCGAATGGAGCCATGAAAAGTACTGTGTTTAGGGTCAGAAGACAGCACCTACTGTGGGTTTATCAAGTGAGAAGCAAGGATAAATTGAATGCCATTCCATCCTTAAAGAAACTAAAACATGATAAAGATTATGACACAAGTATCAGGTTCTACGGGAGAGAAGAGGAGGAAGGATGCAACTTATGGTTTTAAAGGGAAATCTTAAGGAATAGGAAACATTTGCGTAAGAAGTTGCCAGATAGAGAAGGGGAGAAATAGCATTGAAATCAAAGGATACAGACACAACATGCACAAATAAATAAAAAGAAAATACAGAAATTCGCAAGTACTCTGACCTGGCTATATTACAGTGAATGTGTGTTGGTAGTCGTTTTTGGGTTACTGGGGAGGAGGAAGATGCACAGATTACAGGAAATGAAATGGAACCATTGCAGAGAGCATTGTAACTTTATGCTCCAGATAATGATGAGATCTTCACGAAATTCAGCAGAGGAGTGAAGTAAATCTCTTTTTTTAAAAAAAATTTTCATTTCCAATATATCACTGTGCACTGTTGACCTTGCCTGGGTGGAGAGAGAATCTGATTGCAAGGAGGCCAGTTAGGAGACTATGGCCATAGGTCACAAGGAAGAAGAGAGTTTATAGAAGGAATAGGAATAGATAGATTTGAGAGAAACTTTATATCTTGTTACTAGCACTTTACCTTTACTTACAAAAGTAGCTAGTAAACTTTTCATTGAGTCAACACAGAAGACATTAAAGTATTTCAATTAAATTCTTCTTTACCCTATTCAATTAAATTTTCTCACACAGCCAATGGCCACATTGTTACCTGAGGAAGAAATGCCATATTTTTCTCATCCAAGCTTTCCACTTCATTATCTAAAAATGGCTCATCCTGCTAGGTTCCCTCACATCCTAACATCATTATGCTTCTCTTCATCTTTCCACCTAGGTCAGAATTCATTTCTCCTTCTTTGCTCCCATGTTACATTGCTTATACCTTCTGTTCTAGTTTTATTGTCTTTGCTACCTTTATTATCTTATAGGATCCTTGAGGGTAGGGAGTCTGCCATGTTTGACAATCTGTGACACATATTTCTTTGATCATAAACATTTGATAAATGTATGTTGAAAAGAAAAATAATTGATTTAAACTCAATCCTAATTTCATAGTAATACCTCCAAGTGATAAGGGATTTTCAAGTGATATCTGTAGTGTAAACAACACAGAATCCCTAATCTATGATTTTTAAGAGGCATATATTCATCTTTACTCTTGTCTATATACAAAAAATAAACATAGCTTTAAATCCCACATATAAATGTGAGAGCAAACTCTTGTTCTCAAATATATTCATGTACAATCTTCCATATTTACTTATTAAAATTTTGATTGTGAAGAATTTTATCATAATATCTAACTTTCAGGTTGACTTATTCAAGTTTCCATTGCTACTAATAGCAAACTGTTGGTCACTTAGAGTTTTACTACATTTAAACATCATCATTTCAATGACCAAAATAGAACATCAGAATGGAAGCTTATACCTAATTGCACCAGAGTTCATTAATAAGGCTTTGAGTAATGAGTCCTGACAAGTTACTGTAATTGCATCTCCATTATAAAGGCTATTTTGATATGAAACCTTGATTTTTAAAAAAATTCAAGTCTTTAGCATGTGTTCATTCATTATTTCATAAACACTGTGATAGTTTATACCCGAGAAATATGGTAATATTTTCCCATACATTATAGTTGTGATAGATTGTACTTTTCAAAAATGACTGCCACAATATTTCTAGTCCCATGTGATCTTGCCATTCCTCCATCAAATGGTGGCGTCTATATCCCCTCCTCTTAACCTTGGAAGCTCCTCTTGAGGTAATAATAAAGTGGAAGTGGCACTATGTGATGGCTGAGGTTAGTCATAAAAGCAATATAACTTCTGTCTGGCTCTCGCTCTGGATGCCTGCCCTTGGAACTAAGCCATCATGCTGTGAGGAAGACCTGGCCACGTGGACAGGTCTACATGGAAAGGAACTGGGGCCACAGGTCCTCAGCCCTTTGTGAGCCCCCATCCAACAACTAGCACCAACTGTTGGCCTCAGGGGTTTATGCAACATGGCTTAGAGACAAGCCTTCCTTGCCAAGCTCTAACTATATTACATATTTATAAACAAAATAAAATGACTGTTGTTGTTTAAGGCCACACAGTATTGAGGTGATTTGTTAAAAGGCCATAGTAACCTGAGCAAAAGTAAATAAAGCGTTCCTAAGGGGCACATCTTGCATTATAGAGCATTTCCTCTCGGTGACCCCCAGACCTGCAGTGCTCGCTCTGCATGACTGGCTTCTGTATTCTTGGTGCTTAGAACAGGGCTTGGCCCATAGTATTCGGCATATAAAATAACAATGAATTTATAGTGAGAGATATATAAATCAAGGATAATAAACGCTTTTGGAAAACATACGCATCAAAATGTTTGTAAAGTGAAATTTGTCAGAATTTTTACCCAAATTTATGAAAACGTTAGTATACATAAGAAGTAGCAAAAAACATATGGTACATTTAAAGCTATAAGAATCTTAAAATATAACACATACCTTTAAGTCACAATTCATGTTTCATTTCAAATATACATTACTTATGATGATCCTCAATAGTGTTGCTAAGTTTGTATACCAATTTTTGACTTAGTTGTCTGTATTTGTTCAATATTTTACTAGTACCTGAGATATCGGAATTGATTTCAATAACTCAAAAATGTATTTTCATGTATTCTTTCAAATATCATGTAATATCTGTAATTTTGATGCAAAATGTGCTACGTTGTCTTACCCAAAGCAGCTATTCTTCTAATTTCTTCCTTTATAATATAGATTACAAGGTAGGTGTGTCTTTTTTAATGGTTTTTCCTAGATGAAAATTTCCCTGCAGACATTATCAATCCAAAGACTCAGATTTAGCCACGTTTTCCATTTTATTGACTTGAAGCAAAGCATATCTTCTCTCAGCAACACAGAAGGCTTTAGGGAAAAATTCCATAACTATGAAAAATGTTTTATTATTTACCCTGCACTGTGATGCTGAGCTTATTCCAAGAGAGACTGACAAGAAGGAACATTAACCAAATAGGCAGAGGCACATAAAAATCAGTGTGAGAAAAATTATTGAGTAAAAAGTCACTGAGTATGATATTAGCCACTTTATATTTCTGTAATATAAATTTATCTATGATGAATCTTACAAACCTCCCACAAAGATATTCAAAAAATAGCAAAACTATTCATTGATTATTGTCATTTATAATAATTGGGCTCAGTAAACTCAGAGGAAATTCTGTAACAAATATTTTTAAACGGAAATTTATTAAAATATCAGAAACATCATCCTATTGATAGAAATGCTATGTTGGACAAAAAGAAATATTTAGGAAATAAAAAATCTTATTAAAATGATATTTTTCTGTTTTATTTTATTCAAATAGTTATCTAGACAGTAAACACCCTACAACTTGTCAAAAGACAAGATTTGTGTTTTAAAAATTAGAAATATTCTATGGTTGATGTTAAATTGTAGAGTTAGTAATGTTTCACTCTGAAATTATCTCCCATGAGAAGTTCTTGAAATTAAAAATACAAAATAAAATAACACCACGAAAAACCCACCACAAGTGGATTCAGTTCTAATCTACTGCTCCTGATATTTTTTCCCAAGGTGGTCTAGCAAAGAATAAAGATAAACAGCCTTGTTTTTCAAAGGCAAATGTTTAACAGCCTCATCCATACAGACACTGTATTATAGACACTATATTTTAAGTTGTTGACATAGTATTTCACATTGCATACAATATATGTGATAAATTTCATTTTGCAGATGTATTATATTTTGAAACTTACAAGGTGGTTCTTAAACCGACAACTGCCCAAAAATATATAAAACAAAATGCTAATATCACTGAGTAAAGAATGCCAAATTTATTGCCTCTTCTGATATTTATCAGAATTTATGAATAGGATAAAAATGTACTATAGTCTATTGCGAGGAACTATTAAATTGAAGAGAACTTCAATATGATTCTGCTTTTGAAAATGTAGAATAATGTTTAAAATGTAGCTAATTGGTTAATAATTTTCCACACTATTAATAATTTACTAATAATAGAACAATTATTTTTACTCAAGATTATGAATAATAAAGATAAAAAAATCTATCATTCTTTCACTGTCCCAAATATCCACTGAATCACTCAATTTTCCTTATTCCTCATCCTGAATACTTCCTAAGGTATTAAGAAGTTACATGTAATAGAAGAGCTTCTGAGATTTGCCTTTTGCTTATATTTTCTGACCCTGTTTTCTTTAAATTGCTGCTTAGGAAACAATTAACAGTTGTGGGTCCCTCCATCTTCTCAACACTGCATTGATTCCCTCTTCCACGCTTTTGGTTATGCTTTATCTTCTGCCCAGAAATGCCCTGAATCCATCTTCACTTGACAAAATTTGGCTCAGCAAACTTAAAACTCAGTTCAGGAGCGTGTTGGGTGTCCCCAGGACCATCCCCATTTTTAGAGATTCATTAGAAAGACTCATAGGAGTCAGCATATAGGCATATTTCCACAAAGATTTATCACAGTGATGTAGTAAGGATACATAGCTGGATCGCATGGGAAAAAGGCACAGTGTCTACAGGAATCTATGTAGTGGTTTTCTTATACTCTCTCTATCCCATAAAGTGCCACCCAGAGTGTCCTCTTCCTCCGATAACAAAATGCAGCCACATGTGTGCAATGTTTCTGCCCAGGGAAGCCCATTAGAGACCTAGCTGGGCACTGGCTGATCACACAGGCATCCTCTGCCTAGCATGTCCTAACACTCCAGACTCACAGAAGGAAAGGTGTTTAGCGTAAGTCATATTGTTCACACACTCTAGGCATACTGAACCTTCATCAATTATCTATCGAATGGGGGCCAAGTTTCCAGATGCCAACCAAGGGCCAATCTCTCAAACAGGCCTTTCCAAGATAGCAGTCTCAGGCCTGCTGTGGTAACTTTTCTGCACAAGAAGTAAATTCCTCAAGAAGTAGCTGCTGATCTTCAGTGCCTCCATGCCATTATATCTCTTAGTATTTCCTACTTTGGAGTACCATTACCAGTATATTTAGCTTTCGCTCCCATATTACCCCTAATATCTTTTTACATGAATCTTGGAAAATAGTAGGCACTTAGCAGAAGCATGTTGAAAAATTAAATAATAGATTATCAAGTCCCTTTTCTTTAAACCAAGTTTTAAAGTCTGTGTAGCTTCTCCTCTTTCTTTTCTGAACAATTCATCCTAATATCACTAAGTAAGACTGAGCAAAGTATGTGTCCACTAGTGAGGTGGAAAGGAGGCAAGTTGAGCTGCGGCGGCCCAAAGCAGGCTGTTCGAGCTGTGTGGGGTAAAGAGGGATTCCATGGGGTAGGAGTAGACCAGCCTGGGAAGTTGGAGCCCAAGTACGATGAAGAAGGCATTCCTATGGGGAGGCAACCAAGCATGTTGTGTCAGAGCCTACAGGGCTGAAGGGGGCAGCCATGCCTAGGGAGGCCCAAGGCAGGATTTTGGATCTGGGGGTAGGGAGAGGAAGGTGATTACACACTGGGGGACAGTGACAGCAGTGTCTGTCAGAGAGTATTGGGAAGAGTGGCAGCAATGGGTGATTGGTTGCCTAAAAGAGGATCAATAAAATAAGTATACATAGGATAATGAGAAACAGGGCTCTCTTTGTCAGAGAAAGGCACTACAACTACGGAAAGGAAGATAATAAGAATGTTGGGTTGGGAGTATCAGGGTGAACTTGTGGTTTGTAACATACACAGACAGAGCAAGACAGAAGGCAGAGAGAGAGAGAAAGACAGAGACCGAGAGAGGGAGATATTCACGTACATATTCAAAATTATATATTTATAATTTAACAGGCTACATAAATGTTGCTATTCTCTGTGGTCCTACTATATGAGTACAAGAGAATACTAAATATTTCTTGTATTCTTTAACCAAATCGTCCACAGGTTATTTTGATGAAAACATATTCTTCTGTTAGGGAGAGAGAAGTTATTAAATAAATAGAATATGAGTACCAGTGAAATGTATTATTGCTCTGGGTCTCTAACAGGTTCTTAAAGGTTTTTATTTTCCCCCTTTCAAGATTAATTCACTGCATCTAAGAGAACTAGAAGTGAAGTTGGGGATCTAAAACGGATACTAATGTCCAAATGTTTAATCTAAAAAATACATTTCTAGAAGATCTGGAACTGTAAACTTATGTCTTCCATTAAAACCATACTATCTTCTGTGCATAAAGCTTACTGCAACCTTGGACGTAACCTGCCAGAATGGAAGGTAGTATCTTCTTTTCCTAAACAGATTTTCCTTCTATTCTCCTGTTACTTATACTTATTCTCTTAGTCACTGTGCTCACAATCGGTATTATCTCTCTTTTTCTCCCTAGACTTCCATGCCCAACATTCAAATAATCACACACGCTACATGTTTTTCCTCATAATTTACCTTACATCCATCCTTCATTTACTTTTCTATTGTACCCTTTACTTGGAATAGCCTTTTCTTTTGTCAGCCTCTTCTCTTTTAGCTTTCTCCTGCACATGGCTATCATAAAATAAATCATCTTCGTTATTTTCTCTTTAAATCAGTTATAGAAATAGATACAGCTGAGGGAGCAGGATCAATGTTAGAATATCTGTTCTAACTCCTTTTTCCTCTAATGTCGCAATTTCTTTTTTCACGCAAGCAATACCTGCTTCCCCTATAGTATCTTCACCTCACTTCACGAGTTGTCCAAACTTTTTTCAGGTTTTAGACATTTAAAATGTTTATATATTATAAAAAGTCTTAAATATGTTTAAAATATTTATGTAGTTCTTTATGCTCCTTCTTATTGTGAAAGCTTGCCAGAGTAGAAAAGCTGAGCTTTCCAAATTTCTTTATTCAGAGTATAAATCATGCTTCCAAAAAGAAATGATATTGAAAATTAGACACTTATGGATGCAAACATCAAAGGCACTTACTTAACAAGCATTCCAAGCAGGTTGCTCTCCCCAAATCCATGTACATGGAACTCTTTTTAAAGTCAGTGGGAGTTCTGCCCCCACAAAGGTTTCACACAAGGGGGAAAGAAAAAGAATTATTAAACATAAGTAAGTAGAACAAACTTTAATAAGCTCTCTCAATAAGTATTTACCTGAAGGATTGGAACAGCTGCAGTGTAAAAACCTGTTTAATAACCCTCTATTAAATAATTTTCTTTATTTAAGTTAAAATGTAATGCAGGCTAAGTTGCAAGCAAGATTTACATAATGTCAATTTCTAAAAGTGGGGTAAACAGGGATTTTGTATTAACCAAATATTTTTAAGGATTGTATTGTTCTGTTTTCTTCACACTCTAATATTTTGAGTCATTTATTAAGGCCAACTACATAATTGTGTAGAGAAATAATGAAGCAAACATACTTTGTGTATCAAAGTGGTTTGCTAGAGCATACCAAGTAGTTTTAAAGAAAGTAAACAAGCAAATTAATTGCCAATTTTCTCGCAGAATGCGGCTTCTTAAATGATGAAAACCTTAAAAGACTTCCTCAAGATTTTCAACAATCGTAAACTTTTTGGAAGTAATTTATCTTCTTTGCCAATGGTAGTAACATATGCAAGAATTTACTTTTCTTCAGTTTCAGAAAATGAGACTTTTGTTTCTTTGGAACTCTCGCTGCTTCTTTCCCATTTGTAGTCACAATTCTCAGTTTATGGCACTGGAATTATTCCATAGATATTAATCCCAAAGTTATAAATATGATAATGATTCCAAGAAGTAAATTTATTAAGTTCCCTCTTATCTTCCCTCTCCGTCCATCTCTAACAAGTAAATGGTTTCTCAGAATAAAACATTTAGGGAAAATAATCTGAAATAAACTTTACAAGCAGGGTTACTTTGGATTAAAAGAGATTTCCATGCTCTCTCTCTTTTTTCATCTGAGACGTCAATCTCCCTGAGGGCAGGTTGATCTTGAATAACTAGGGTCATGCTAACGTCCAACTTGGTGCCTTGCACATTGTGAGCGATCAATAACAATGTGTTAAAAACTGATATTCCCCTCTAATTTGCCTCCTGCTTTCCTAGATCATAGGAACAACAAGTGCATAACCATCCATGAGATCGTGAATATTTAAATATCAAAAATGTATTCTTTATATTAAAACAACCACTGAGTTCCTTCATCTCATAAGGCAGAATTAAAGCTGTAACATGATGGTTGGATTTTGTACATTTATTTACAAAATTTGTTAGCCCTATACAGTTCCAATCATATAGAATGTGATAGGGTCTCAGGGTAGACTTCCAGGGTAGGCACTTTGAAAGATGAGTCCATTCATTATATAAAATATATTTAAGATTTTCTGTATATGAGGAATAAAGTCCCTGAAAATAGGTTATTTTTAATAGATGTTCAAAGTCTAAAACCTAAAAAGGGGAAGATCCTTTGAAGAGGACTTTGAAAAGGACTTTGACAGTATTAATAAAGGAAAAAAGAACTTAAGCTCAAGTTGCCAACTTATCTCTTTAATAGTGGTCCAAAAAAAGACACTGGGTCATCGCCCTTTCCTTGATGACCATATTCTAGGGATCCTATGAGGGATTTGAAATCTCAAGTATGTTTTAAGCATTTAACTCCTTCCCTATGCTGCGACTTTCTCACGTCCCCCGTATCCTTCTAGTATGTCAGATTTTATTTCCCGGGGAAACAAAGGAAAAACAAAAGAGACAGCTTGTATACATCTTCCAATGTATAAAGAATCCAAAATAAAGTTACCTTTGAATAACGTACATTTGCCAAACTCAAAATAATATGGAACCCACAAGTGAATAAAAATAAACTTTTTCTACAGAATCGTAGTTTTTTTGAAACGTTTGCAATTTGTGATCCAACATTTTAGAGCAAAAATGTTTAATTTTATTCTTGATATTCAACAGTATAAACAAATGTGTCATTTTAAGAAAAACTTTGATGTATAAAAATGTGAAGCTGCCCTACCTTAATTGAGATTTAATGCACATAATTGCAATGACTGGCTAAACATTTTACATGTTGATTAAATTCATTTCTTAATTCAGAACTTTAAAAAAAAATAAAGATGATACTATGCTAAAATAACCTAATACAGACTCTTAGAAAGACTTGTCCTGGAAAATGTTCTAAGAATGTAGTCAGATATGCAAAATTTGTCTTATGTGAAATACATAATCTAGATATTGAAATTTGTCACTCTGGGCAGTTAGCATAAAATATGGGATGAACAAATGCAGTGGCCCCCTTCTCCATGACCACAGACAGGTCTCCTACTCTGGCCAGAGACCACACAGAGATGTGATATGGGGGATGAGTAAGATAGTATACACCTGTCTGTGCAAATTCATCACCAGTACTGAAAACAACAAATTGGCAAAAAGACTTTACTATTCAGATATTAGTATGTTTATAGATATATGATTTAGGGTCAGAGGCTTGGAAATGAGTCAGCTTCTGCCACTTAGATGTATGATATAATCTTGGAAAATTATTTAACCTCCTTGAGCTTTGTTTCCTTTTGTATGATAAAATACACACAAGAATAACACCCACCTCATAAGGCCTTTTTGAGGATCAAGTATAGTAAGCACATTGAGAAAGCACTTCTTACACAATTATAGCAATGTGGATCATTTGTCTCATTGTTAAGGTAATTTTTTTTCCACTGTACATCTTGGTGGTAAATCAGCTTGATTTTCTATGAGTCTTTTGGAGAGTTACAAAAGTAATCTATAATGGGAAAAAAAAGGTGCATTTTAACTATCTAATTAGAGTCTTCATTCGCTCATTCAGCAGGCATTCACTGTTTTTCTACAATGCGCCAAGTACAATGGTGGATACTAAGGATACAGAGATAAATGACCATTGCCTTCCCTCAAAGAGGTTACACTCTAGTGGCTAAGAAAAGGAAGGAAAGACACAAATCTCATCAAAGCAACTATAGTCTCTGATGGAGCAGTTGAGGTGGACATCATTTTCAAGAGGTTAGACAATGGTTCCTGGAGGATGTGACTGTTAAGCTGAGTACCTGAGACCTGTGGGAAATGGAGGCATAAACCAAGACCAAGAATCAAGATGAAACACACCAAATTCTGCAAACTAAAAATAACTGAGCAAGACCAAGAAGTAAGCGAATATTAAGATAGTATGAGATGAAACTACAAGGGTAGAGGAAATTGAGATCCTGAAGGGTGGTATATTCTCTGCTAAGAACTGATTTCTGAAAAATATGGAAGGCTATTAAAAGGGGTAGTGAGGTGATGATAAGTGCATTAAACAAAAAAAAAAAGAATCCTATAGCTCCAGCCTGGTGGCATAGTGGTTAAGTTCATGTGCTCTGCTTTGGTGGCCTGGGGTTTGCAGGTTCACATCCTGGCTGTGGATGTAGCACTGCTTGTCAAGCCATGCTGTGGTGGCATCCCACATAAAATAGAGGAAAATTGGCACAGATGTTAGCTAAGGGCCAATCTTCCTCACATACACATACACACACACGTAAAACCTAAATAAAAGGCATACAGATTGCAAAGAAAGAAATAAAACTGACCCTATCTTCAGGTGACATGATTGTCTACATAAAAAACCCAAGAACTAAGAAGGAAGTTGAGCAAAATTGCAGGTAGAAGATCAATACACAAAAACCAATTGCATTTCTATATACTAACAAGGAACATATGGAAACTGCAATTTTAAAAAACACACCATACTATTTACAATTTCGCCAAAGAAAATGAAATTCTTGGGCATAAATCTAATAAAACATGTACAGGATCTGTATCCTGAAAATTTCAAAATGCTGATGAAAGAAATAAAAAAAGACCTAAATAAATGGGGAGGCATACTGTGCTCATGGATTGAAAGACTCAATGTACTATACACGTCCATTCTCCCAAATTGATTTATGGATGTAACGCAATGCCTAGTAAATCCCAGAAAGATTTTTTGTAGACATAGACAAGCTTATTCTAAAATTTATATAGGAAGGCAAGGAACTAGAATAGCTAAATCAATTTTGAAAAAAATAATAAAGTAGAAGGAATAACTTTATTTGATGTTGAGTTACTATACAGCTACAGTAATCAAGAAAGTGTGGTTTTAGTGATGGGATAGATACATATCAACAGAACAAAATACAGAACCCAAAAATAGACCACAAAATTACACCCAACTGATTTTTGACAAGAGTGCAAAAGCAATATAGGAAGGATGATTGGCTTTTCAATAAAGGGTGCTGAAGCAAGGGACATCCGTAGGCAAAAAAAAAAAAAAAAGAATCTTGACCTGAACCTCATATCTTACAGAAATTAACTCAAAATAGATCATGGACTTAAATTTAAAATGTAAAACTATAAAACATTTAGAAAAAAATAGAGAAAATCTTAGGGACACAGGGTTAGGCAGAGTTGTTAGACTTAATGCCAGCAGCATGATCCATAAAACAAAAAATTGATAAATTGGACCTCATCGGAATTAAAACTTTCACTTTGTAAAAAATCCTGTGAGAAGAATGAAAAAATAAGCTACAGACTAGGAGAAAATACTTGCAAATGACACATCTGACAACGGACAATTATTTAGAATACATAAAGAGCTCTCAAAAGTCAGCAATAAAAAAAAAAAAAAAACCCAAGCAATCCAATTAAAAAATGGGCAAAAGACAGAAACATAAATTTTGCTGAAAAATATACAGATGGCAAATATGCACATAAAAATATGTTCAAAAAATTAACCATTAGAGAAATGCAAATTAAAACCACAATGAGATGTCACTATACACTATCAGAATGGCTAAAACAAAAAATAGTGATAATACAAATGTTGGTGAGGATGCTGAGAAACCAGATAACTATACTTTACTGGTGAGATACAAAGTGGTACAGCCACTCTGGAAAAGATCATGGCAGCTTCTCACAAACCTCAACATAGATTTATCATACAACCCAGCAGATGAACTCTTGGCTATTTATCCCAAAGAAATGAAAACTTACGTTCACACAATAACCTGTATATGAATGTTCATAGCAGCTTTCTTCATATTATCATATTATCATATTATCATTTCAGCCAAAAACTGAAAACAATCCAAATGTCCTTCAGTGTGGGTGAAGGCTTAATCAAAGTGTAGGACTAGTCGGCAATAAAAAGGAAAGAGCCATTGATACATGCAACAACTTGGATGGGTCTGAACATAATTCTACTGCATAAAACAAGACAATCTTGAAAGGTTACATTTCATGATTCCTTTTACATACCATTCTTCTTTTGTTGAGGAAGATTAGCCCTGAGCTAACATCTGTCGCTAATCCTCCTCTTTTTGCTGAGGAAAACTGGCCCTGAGCTAACATCTTTGCCCATCTTCCTCTATTTGATGTGGGACGCTTGCCACAGCATGGCTTGAAAAGTGGTGCGTAGGTCCACACCCAGGATCCAAACCAGTGAACCCCGGGCCTCCAAAGTGGAACGTGAAAACTTAGAACCACTGCACCACCGGGCTGGCCCTTTACATAAAATTCTTGAGTTGATAAATTATAGAGGAGAACAGACTAGTGGTTGACAATGCTTAGGAAAGGGAGTGAGAGGGAGACAGTTGTGGCTATAAAAGGGGATCCCTGTGGTGGAAATCTATATGTTTACCATAATGGTGATGTGTGTGATGAAATTAGACAGAACTAAGTATAAACACACACAAATTAGGGTATGTAAAACTGGTGAAATCTGACTAAGGTTGGTGGATTGTATTAACATCAATTTCCGGGTTGTACTATAATATACAAGATGTTACCACTATTCCAACAAGATGAGAGATATAAGGGATCTCTATTATTGCTTACAACTGCATGTGAATCTGTAATTTTGTTAAAATAGTTTAAAAAAATCACTCTAGGTACAGTGTAAGGATAGATGGGTAATGAGGGTGGAATATACAAGACTTACTGGGTCACTGGATGAGTGTGTGGGTTTGCTGGGCAGAAGTAGTAAAGAACAGGACACAGTCTATGATGACCACCAGGTTTCTTCCTTGGGCTTTATTCATCAGGAGAGAAAAGACAGGAATAAATGACTGGGAAGAGGGATGATGAATTCCATTTTGAACTTGCTGGGTTTATTTTCCATCCACGCAGCAGAATATATAAAATGAGACTATAAGGAGGAAAACAGGAATACCTGGGCAAGGGAAGCATAGACAGTGTTCTGCTGGATTTTATATACATACTCTTCATACAGCATTTCAACACATGAATGAGTATTAAAACACCAGAGTCATTGGCATATCACAACAAGGGGATTTCTGAACTCAGAGGCAAGAGTAAACATACAAAAATATCTGTGGGAGTTTCAAATACAGGCCAGATAAAATGATTTGAATTTCCACTATGCCTTAAGGTAAAAAGGAGTTGATATTGAGTACCCTCTGTGTGTGCCAAGTTCTACATCAGCATTCAGAAGTACTATCCTGTTTAACCCTCACAATTGGCCTAAAAAGTTGATTTATTATCTACAATCTCTAAACAGAGAATTTAAGTAATTTGCCAAATGAAAGAAAGCCGATGAGTAAAGTCTTGGGCTAGAATTTGAACCTAGATGTGTGTGTTTATCTTCTAAGCCCACATTCTGTCCACTACATCAAGAAGCTTGTGGGGGAGAGCAGATCATAAAACCTTTTTAAAAATTGCAGATTTTATATTCTTGCTTATTTAGGGTTTTTTTGTAGAGTCAAATGTCTACGTTTATATTTGAACATGTTCAGCTTCCTACAGGGAAGTTTTAAAGGCTCCATTTAGGTCGCTTGCCCCATCTCCACAGGAATGGCATGCCGGTTTGGCATCAGTTGAATATTCATGGCTTTCCATTCTCCAGATGCACTTGCTATGGTCTAGATTAGGAAGGGGTTAATTTTCTTATAGTAATTGTTTAGTAGTCCCCTCCTTTTCATTTTCCAGTTAACATGGTTTTTTTTTTTCCCAGCTATGCAGCCTCTATAGATTTGTTAACAAGCATTTTTCACCTCAACTAATACAAACAGATAAACAGCAGGTGTCCTCAGTTCCGTGTTCTCAAATTTACATGGTGCATTAGGTCCCACTTCATTAGCCACTAACACGGGATTCCCGAAACCTCCACACCAGTAAACAAGCAAACAAAAAAAGACGTATCTCTACACAAATCCTGTACATTATAAGGCTTATTTTCTCCTTTTCTGATGATTTTTTATATATTCTATTCTTCAGTTCATACATTTCCTGTGAGGAATTCCATGTCGGATTTTTAAGGTTAACACGTCGTGCCTAAGATCTGGGGCCTGAAAGTCAGTTCAAGACTGTATATCACAGTCCACTTACTTTACAAACCAAGAGCAGCCAAACCAATCCTTGAAAAGGTAAATTTGAGGAAGAAATTAGGCAATTAGGCTTCTCTCCTTAATCAACATAGATGAAGCTTCAATATGGCCAAAGACCTTTATTATTATTATTATTATTATTCAGAAATCTAGATTTAATTGCAAAGGCATTTCAATAGGAAACTCTCCATATCTCATCCCATATCCATCAAAATGCAGATTCTAGCTGAGTAGTATATAAACACTAAAAAGGTGGGTGGGCAGTGGGGGATATGAGGATGTTGATGTGACCTCTGTTGGGACAGGTCGTTTTGATCTTTCACCTTTCTAAAGCATCCAAACCTTAGATGTAGATTTAACTTCTCGCTGTTCACGCCATCTAGTGGTTAGAAATGGTATATGTTTGGTTTTAAGGAAGATTCCTAATGACCGGGGGGCGGGGTGCACGAAAAACAAAACGGTTGGCCGCGACAATTTCCTAGTCTCTCGGCACATCACTTACCCCTCACACTGACACCTTTAACTACTTTAACCATTTTAGATATGCTCAGAGATGCGCAGAGAGAATGAAGGGGACGCACACAGAGACGCACGCCCCTTGACGCTGACATTTAGAAAAGGGTTCCAAATCCTTCCTGTCATTCGCAAAGGACGGGAAAAGGAGTTGTGGCAAGACCTAGACCAAGGAGACTGCCTGACTTTTCGGCAAGTTGGACAGATGACATATTAACCCCCGCAACGTCAACATCTGGTTTGAACAAATAAAAAGAAAGAGAAAGACGAAAAAGCACTTAAAAATTCCGCCGCGGGGCTTTGCAGGTCTTGCTAGCCAGTCGCCCCCAGAAGACAACCAATTCCTGCGCGTTCCGCTCCGCTCACCCTCCTTCCCAGCTCCTCTCTCTCTTTTCCTCTTTTTTCCCACGCTCGCCTTGAACCAGGACCCAGGGAGACAGAAGCAAGGCATCGGTCCCCTTCCTCCACTCCCTCACCAAACCACCGCAGCCGAGTGCGTGAAGCTTCCCTTTGTTCATCGAGGCTCTCTCTCTTCCCCGGCAGATCCACCTGGATGCTCTCCCTCGGTGACATTTTGCGCCGGGGCTGGTGGGTGGCTGGGGTGGAGCGAGAGGAGCCCAAGGGGACGGGGGCGGAGAAAGGTCAAGCCGAGAGAAAGGCAGGAGACGCCTTTCATAACCTGCGTGGCGGGGCGTGCGCGCG